>NC_139232.1:30665867-33065867 GCF_977018435.1 Lepisma saccharinum | reverse complement strand
GTGAAAGGTGTTCGGGAAGAAAATGCAGAAATTGCTAAAAGCAAGTTAATTGAGCATCTGAAATACTGTGGCAACCATAAACCTGTTCATATGGTGATGCCAATGCCAAGTGAAAATGCAAAATTCAATAAGTTTGAAGCCTTGTTGGAACACCCAGCATATATAGTGTGTGATTTTGAATCAAATCTCAAACCTCTTGCATTCTGTAGCCCAGACCCTGAGGAATCTTCAATTACACCATACCAGTTACATGAACCTTCCAGCTTTTATTATGTGGTTGTACAGGGTGGTGTGGTTAGTAAAGAATATTTATACATGGGAGCAGATGCCATCAAAGAATTTGCACAAAGAATAGAAAATGAGTGCCATGACATAGCATCTAATATTTTATTAAAATCAAAACCCATGTTGCCTTTAACAGAGAAACAGATTGAAGATTTCAACAATGCAGAAAAATGCCCGGTATGTGATTCTGAATTTTCAGATGCAAATATCAAGGTGAAACACCATTCTCATGCAGATGGTAAATTCTTAATGGCCCTGTGCAATAGCTGCAATTTTCAGATCCAGAGACCAAAATTTGTCCCCATATTTTGCCATGGAGCATCCAATTATGATTTTCATCATTTGATCAGGTACGAGGGGTTTGACAAGCAGAATTTAATTATTTTAGCTGAAAATGATGAGAAATATATAGCTATTAGCAAAATAATTAAAGTTAATGGTGTTTCTATTCACTTAAGATTTCTTGATTCTTACAGAATTTTATCGGCTAGCCTGGCTACACTGGCCACTCAATTATCTGATGATCAATTCAAAATCACATGTGCTTTGTTTCCAAATCAGGACCTGAAATTAATTAGGTATATCCATATGATTATGTTACAGATTTTTCTAAATTTGATGAGTGTTCTCTGCCACCACAAGAAGAGTTTTACAGCAAAATCAGAGGATCTGGAATCACTGATGAAGATTATCACCATGCCCAATTGATGTGGAACAATTTAAAATGCAAGACATTTGGTGATTATCACAAGGCATATTTAAAACTTGATGTAACCCTCTTAGGTGATATATTGCAGGCATTCAGAAAATCTTCCATGCAAAATTATAAACTGGATCCAATATATTTTTACAGTGTTCCGGGCCTAGCATGGTCTGCAATGTTTTTGAACACTAAAATGCAATTGGATCTGATCCAAGATCAGGACATGTATCTGTTTATGGAACAATGTATAAGAGGGGGCATGGTGCAATGTTCTCAGAGATATGCCAGAGCAAATAACAAATATATTCCTGATTATGATCCAGCATTGACATCAAATTATATACTGTATGTGGATGCAAACAGCCTGTATGGTTATGCCATGATGGATAAACTGCCATATGCAGGGCTTGAATGGGTCGAAGATTTTAATATTGAGAATCTTAAGGATTTTGATGACAGTAACTATGGCCTCTTCTTAGAGGTTGATCTGACAATTCCAGATAATTTACACAACAAATTTTCTGATCTGCCCCCAATTCCCGAGGTTAAGTGTTCACCTGGCTCTAAACAGAAGAAATTGATGATGACTCTGGAGCCGAAACAGGATTATGTCATATATTACAAAAACCTCCAGTTCCTGATGAAACATGGTGTTCAAGTGACCAAAGTTGGAAAAGTTTTGAGGTTCAGGCACTCAAAATGGTTGAAGCCATATATTAATACAAACACAGAGCTTCGAACATCTGCAATGAGCCAATTTGATAAGGCCTTGTTTAAATTGATGATCAATTCTGTGTATGGCAAAACTAATGAAAATGTCAGAAAACATTTCGATGTTAAAATAATTACTGACCCCAGCCGGAGCAAAAAATTGATTGCAAAGCCTAATTTCAATTATAGAAGAATTTATGATGAAAATATGGCTCTTTTCAACATGAAAAGAACAAATATTAAATTTGATAAGCCTATTTATGTAGGGGCTGTGATATTGGAATTGGCCAAATTACACATGTTAAAATTGTATTATGATGTGTTGAAACCTTTTTATGGTGATTGTGTAAAATTGATGTACATGGACACTGATAGTTTTGTTCTTGATATTCAAACAGAAGATGTTTATAAAGATATAGCACAGCCTGAATTGCTTGAATATTTTGATACCAGTGAACATACGTACAAGGATTCAACCCCACAACAAAAAGGTGCCTGGCAAGTTAAAAGATGAGACACTTGGTGATGTTATTGTGGCATTTGCTGGGTTAAGGGCCAAGATGTACAGTTTTGAAACATGTAGTGGTGGTGTTGCCAAAAAGGCCAAGGGCATTGGCAGAGTAATTGTTGACAAAGAGCTCCAATTTGAAGATTATGAAAATTGCCTCAAATCATGTGGCACAATTAGAACATCAGAAAATAGAATTCAGAGTGTGGATCACTTATTGACTAGCAATGTTGTAAGAAAAGTGGCTCTGGACCCACATGATGATAAGAGATGCATTTTGTCATGTGGCATACATACTTTGCCATGGGGTCATTGTGATTTGAAAAGTGGCAATCAATGCCCAATTACAGAGCATGATTTGAAATAAATAAACATGCCTATGAACTTATTTGGGTTTAAAAACAGGCTATTATGGAGCTGCCAACACCACAACCCTCTTCTGATATGATATCTAAACTGAGTGCTTTGTTAATTATTCATCTGAACAGCATACTTACAGATGTTGATGATGAAACAGGTAAAACATTGTACATATTTAACAATAATTTAAATCATTACCAATTAACTGTAGGTGGTCAATTGCAATTTATTACAACCCCTGAGGGTAATGTCAAGATTTCAGTAGGGAGAAATATTTATAGAATTAAGCACTCAAACATGATTTCTGGCACTGTTTATACTGTTTCTGCTGGTGACTGCTTATATATTGAGGTCCCGGGATCCTATGACAAGCTTATACCTTTTTTTATAGAATTAAGAATCAGATATTCAATAATAAATAACCACTAAAACAAAAATGCCTAATGATATATTTGGCCATACAAGACATGAAGATCACAGTGATGAGATTCTGATGCTTGATGTCAGAGTCAAGAAATTAAGAAGTGATTTACAAGCTTTACAAACCACACTCAATGCCAGTCTTCAATTAGAAATTACAAATTTACAATCACAATGCATGGACCCTCTTCTTAAAATTGACTCAGAACTCAAATTATTGCTTCAGAAATATACTGACCTGGCAACATTGGATAATTTTCAAAGTTTAGAAGAGGCTGTAGCAGCTCTTCAAGCCAAATTTAAGACCCAGGCCACCAACTCGGAGCAATTGAAACAGCAATTGGAAGAGCAGATAAATAATGTCCAGGCACAGCTCCAAACAATTGTCAAAAGCATAAAATCACAAGAAGATTTTGATCTAGTGATTTCCACTCTAAAAGAACAGATTCAATCACTCCAAATACCTAATCTGGACCCCTTGAACAATGCCATAGCAGAGGTTAAAGAAAAAATTGAGACACTTGAAAATTTTATGAACAACTTGCCATATTCTGATGCTTTGAGTGCAATAACTCGGAGTGTTGCAAACATCAAGCTGCAACTTGAAACATATGAAGATTTTGGAAAAATTCAAAGTACCATAACCCATCTTGAGGGTACAATAGCAGCAGTGCAAAGTGATTTGACAAATATACAAGAATCTCTAGAATCCCGCCTGCCCGGTATTGTAGACACACTTGTCAGTGTCCAGGAACAGATCACAAAGCTTGAAAACCTCAACACTGAATCTGAGCTGTCACATTTTCATCACTTGATCGATGATATCCAAACAAAACTTGAAATTTTACAACAATCCACACCCACTCAGGCAGATATAGCCCTGCTCCAAAATGCTATGCAAAATGTGGCTGATGCTTCTGAATTAAATAATGTGAAATTGGCACTTGAATCTTTGCAAAATACTGTATCAAATCTGCCTACATCACAGGAACTTAAAAATATTAAGAGGGCAGTGAATCGCATATTGAAATCAGAAGATATCAAAAATATCCAGACAGAGGTCAAACAACTCACCCAGACAGTGGCCACTCTACCAACCAATCAACATATTAATGAACTGCATGCCCTGTTTGAGGATATCAGAAGACAAGTCCATGATCTTACTGCTCAAAATTCAAAATTGGCAGTTATTGAAAATTTGCAACAAATTGTAGCTAATATCAAGCAACAGCTAGGAACCATGGAATCCAATCAAGCAAATGCTCTGTCTGTTTTTGCCACCCAGCTTCAAGAGATTGTGCAACAATACAAGAAACTTATTGTGGACATAAAGATCAAGCCAGGCCATGATGATGTTGTTAGGACCATCAATGAGCACCTTGAATCTGTAACAAGCAGATTGCTTACAGCAGAAAAGGAAATAACAGGCATAATCGAAAATCCAAAACATACAGTAATTCTTGAATTGTACAGCATCCCCAACAAAGAATATGATTCACCATTTACACCAGGTGGCAAAATATATATGCTGTCCCCTGCACAATTTTATTACCAGTTTTTTGTTGGGGGCACACTGAGACCAATCAAGATCAAATATTGGCTTCAACCACAGGCACACCACTACCCTACCTTATCAATAACAAATGCTGATAACAAAGCAAAAATCACCAGTGTAGAGTTAGAGGATTTTACAGATCCCAATACATTAGAAACAGCCTATGTTGAAGATGATGGCTCTCTGGAATTTAAAATACAAATAGGGGACAAATTATATTTAGAAAATCCTGTAGTATCAGCTGCTGAACACCCTATAGTTGCAATATTCTTGTTTACATATTATGTCTAGAGAAATTATTGTTGATGAATTACACAGACAGGCTAGACATAATTTTAAGAGACTGCCAGTAGTCACAAAAGGCATAGATGATTTATGGCAGAGCGACTTGATTGAAATGGCAAGTGGACAGTTGAAAAACTTAGACAAAATCAACAAGGGCTACAAGTATCTACTCACTGTAATAGATACATTTTCAAAATTTGCCTGGGCTGTGCCACTCAAATCCAAGACTGGAAAATGTGTTACAGAAGCCATCAGGACAATCATCAATCAGAGTGGAAGATCACCGCGCTATTTGCAAACAGATAATGGCAAAGAATTTTATAATTCTGTGTTCCAACAATTTATTAAAAGCCAGTCAATAAAACATTATTCGAGTTACAGTGATCTCAAAGCCTCAATTGTAGAGAGATTCAACAAAACCCTAAAAAATCTTATGTATAAACAATTTACACTTCAAGGTAATTATAAATGGCTTAATATTCTTCCAGAACTTCTACATAAATATAACAACTCGGTTCATTCCACAATCAACATGAAACCCTCCGAAGTAACTTCATCTGATGAGCAAAAATTGATCAGGACTGTTTATTATCCTAGATACCAGCCAACAACAAGAAAGGCCAAATACAAGGTGGGTGATCAAGTAAGAATCAGCAAATATAGGCACTTATTCAAAAGAGGCTTTACAAGAAACTGGAGCACTGAATTATTTACAGTGGTTCAAATTAAACCTGGGACCCTTAACACATATATAATAAAAGATCACCGAGGAGAAATTCTCAAAGGCAGATTCTATGAAGAAGAACTCAGCAAAACAAAACAGCCTGACACATATCTCATAGAAAAAATCATCCGCAGAAAAGGCAACAAGTTACTTGTCAAATGGCTAGGACTTCCAGAACACAGCTGGATCGATGCAGACAAAGTGATAATATGAGCACCTGGGATGTTATAAAAAGGCTGCCAGAACCTGAACAGCAGATTAAGAGAAATGGCAAGTTGCTGCCTGAAAATATTAGATGTCTTATTGTTGGGCCATCAGCTTGTGGTAAAACTACACTAATGGTTGATAATTTTTTATTGGCACCCAACTGGTTAGACTGGAAAAACAGGCACTTGTATGTCTTTTCTAAGAGCTTGGAACAATTAAAATATCAGCAGCTGATGAAGCTATATGATGGATTGGATATTGCCACTTTTGAACCAGATGTTAAGCCACTTCATGAATGTCTCGATAATTCTGTTGTTGTGTTTGATGACATTATACTGGATAATCAAAACAAGGTTAGAAATTTTTTTACACAGGGCCGACACAAAAACATTGATTGCTTCTACCTGGCACAGACTTTTTCAAAAATACCCAAGCAGCTGATCCGAGACAACAGCAATTTTATATGTGTGTTTCATCAAGATCATACCAACCTCAAACACATACATGATGAATATGTAGGTGGGGACTTGAGCTACAATGATTTTTCCAAGTTTTGCAGTAGGTGCTGGAACCAGGACAGTTATGGGTTTGTCATAATTGATATGACAAGAAAACCCAGTAGTGGCAAATACAGAAATAAAATCAACAATTTTCTAGACATTGAAACATATATAAATAACCATGAAAAGGCCAATCATTGATGATCTTAAATTAAGAGATTATCTTGTAAAAAGATTTAAGGGATGGAAATCACAGAATCGAGGAATTTATGAACAACACAAACAAACAGAACAGCCTATCATTGATGCTATTAGTGAATTAGGAAAAAATATCAAAACTGTTACAGAGCAAAATCAAAATTTGATCACAGAGCTTGTACCTGTAGCTGCTAGGAACATATTAGATTATCCAATCACCCCACTTTCCAGTATTCATACACCTAGTCCTGTTGCTCCTCGAAGAATTGAAGCTACCCAGGATCCAATTGAATTGGGTCTTCTTGCTCAAAAATATTTAAGCACACCTAAAGACAACAAAGATGAGGTCTTTGGCTTATATGCTGACACAGAGCGTGATGGTAGCATCATACATAGAATTGGCAATTTCAGAGTAACATTTATGGGAGATGATATAATTGTATGTTCAGAATCTCATCTTGGACAAAGAGGTGGTTTTGTTAAATATCCCGGCACACCTGGATTGTGGGAACTGATGACTCGGAAAAGGCCTGGCAGCTATACAGATCAAGATTATGAACATTACAAGGAAATATTAATAAAATCAGATGCTCTATACCAGAACAATGATCCCACACAAAAAAGAGTCAAGTCTAGCAGTGGAGCAAAATACAACAATTTAATCAAGCCCATATGGTCACAAATTAAGACTGGCAGTGGAATCAAACAATACAACACCCTGCCTAAAGAATTTGTGTGGGTTGATGATGTCAGGAAACTTGTAGATAGGTTATTGGTGATAGCTGGGGAGGAAAATGCTGGCAACCACAATTTTTACAATGAAAAGGTTGGAATTATGGACATGATAAGCACCAAATTGTCTAATTTTATAGTGAATGACACTAAGGGGATTGGATATCTTATAAAAATTATTAATACTCTACCACCTAAATTTTGGAATATTTCTGAGGGTCGGGGGCTTGTTAATGACATTATAAACAAGCTGCCATTGGAACTACATATTCCAGGTTATCAGTATTGTGGTCCAGGCACAAAATTGGACCATAGATTAAAGAGAGGTGATCCTGGTGTTAATCCCGTAGATGCTGCTTGTAGAGACCATGACATAGCATACAACACACATTCTGATCTTGACAAGAGACATGTTGCAGACAAGAAATTAGAAGAGGCTGCATTTGGTAGATTTGTAAGCAAAGATGCTTCTTTGAGTGAAAAAATAGCAGCATTGGGAACCACCATAGCTATGAACACCAAACAAAAACTGGGGTGGGGGCTGTGAATATGTATATAATAAACCTACAATGAAGGCCAAGGGTGTTATGTATCAAATACCTTATGCAGGTCTTAAATCTCTTAAAACTATTGATAGTCTTTTAACCAAAAAGCAGCGCAAGAAAAAAATTCTTGTCTTGCAAAGGGCCATGGTATGAAATTGTTGCTTAGTACCCCCCAATTAAAAAAATTACAACAATCTAGAAAAAAATCACATGTGGGGGGGTTTCATATTTACTATCCCGGCCATCTTAGCAGCACTCGAGGCTGTTGGGAGCTTGGCTGGGGGATCAGCTGCCATAGCAAAAACAGTAATTGATGCCACGAAAAATAGGGCAGAATTAGATGAATTGAAGCGCCATAACCTGGCCATGGAGAAACAAGACAAAGGTGTTAAGAGAGCCATAAATAAGTTTAAAAAAAAACAAGAGCCGCTTACAAACCAAGATATTGAAGCTTTAATCAAGCCACTGGGCATCAAACATTTTAGAGGTGTGTATATGTCTGATTCTTTACCAGAACAACCACTCAACAAAGATAGTGGCATTGTTAATTTGGATAAGTACAAAAATCAGGGCACTCACTGGATCTGTTATCTTAAATATTTAAACAATGAGGCATTTGTGTTTGATTCATTTGGATGTGTTCCACCTGAAAATTTAATAAAATATCTAAAATCACCTAATCTTTATTACAATAATGCCCGTGTTCAAAATTTCAAAGATGTTAATTGTGGACATTTGTGTTTATCTGTTCTTAGATATATGTCTCAAATAAATAAACCATCAATTGAAAATTTTCAAAAAGCCCTGTGGTATTTAAAACATCATGGGGGTATTCCATCTCACCAGCCAAAATTCAATATTGAAACTCAAATTGCATGATGACATAGTGTATCCCAAAACAATAGCTCTCAGAGCATTTTATGGCATGTACTTGATCCCTAATATTACACACCACAACAACAAAATTGGAGTTGGGGATCAAAATATTGTCATCACTCCAGGGCAATATAATCTGTCCACTCTAAATGCTCAATTACCCAGAGGTATAGTATTAACTCAAAATTCTGTCACTCACAGAGTAGAAATTGTATCTGCCACAGAAACAGTGGATCTGGGTACTATAGGAGAACTATTAGGATTTGAGAACAACACAAAACTTGAACCAGCCATCAAACACACTGCTATTAATATACCTAAATTCTTAGCCATAGAGACTCTGAATATTCACTGTAATGTGGCCGAGGGTATGATCACCAAATCAAATGGCATAGGTACTCACAAACAAACTGGCATCATTGCAACATTCAAACCTAACTCTGAATTTATGGGGCCAATCATCTACACTCCATCCCCAACATTATATTTTCCTGTGTGTCATAATAGAATAGATTATATTGAATTGATGGTCACTAATGAAAAAGAAGAATTAGTTGATTTTGCTGGAGCTACAACAACTGCAATCATAGAGATTAATATTTAAATAAAAATACATACAAGAAAAAAATGGAAAATATTGAGAGTTATGAGCTACAATCATTCCCCCCAAACAGAAGGACATTTGCAAATTTAAATCAACCCAACACAGAGATTGAGGTTGATCTTGATGTAGGGGATGGCTTTATACACCCCCACAGAGCAGATCTATACATCAAATTTGATGTTGTAAAGCTCGATGGAACAGATTATCCGGCAAATTCAAATATAAGATTGGTGGACAATTTTGTGCCACATCTGTTCTCTGAAATTGAGATCAGAAAGCATGGTGTTGTTATAAACAGAGTGGATTATCCCGGCATTACCTCCGCAGCTTTGGCCACATTAAAATTATCCAAAACCGAGGCTTCTTACTACAAAATAGGTGGATTTGAGGCTGGTGATAAAATATTATCTAAAAACCACACAGTGCTGTTCCCTATGCGCCTGTTGCCAGGATTCTTCTCAGATTACAAAGATATTATGTGGAAGGGTGGTTTAAGAATCACATTTAGAAGAGCTGCAAATGATAATAATGCTTTGATGAGGTACAGCACATTAAACTCCACAGGGGAAGCTTTGCCTAATACCCTACCTGATGAGGGCAAGTGCATTATTCAAACTATGGAGCTAGGAATCCCAGTTGTTGAATATGAAGCCAGTTATGCTCTTAAATACAAAGCAGATATAATAAAAAATCCACAGATTCCTCTACAATTTTATACATATCAATGTGTACAGAAGCCCGCATCTGGTACTTATTATGAGTTTGATGCTACAAATTCATTCTCCAGTATACAATATGACATGCCGGATTTTGTGGTGGTATTGTTTCAGACTGGAAGACACAATAATCAGGAAAAAAATTCAAGTAAATTTATAACTGCAACATCAAGAACATATATCTTAAAAATGGCAGAAATGAGGTATTTCCTAGAGAAAATTATAATTTAGACATGTCCAAGGATGATTTCCTTAAATTATATGAAGTATTTACAGCATACAAAAGTGTCACTACAGGCAATACTGACATGTATTACACACCAGATGAATTCAAAGCACAGAGACCCATGTTTGTCATCAACACTTCAAAAAGGAAACAAGTTGTGGTTAATGACAGGACAAACATTAAAATTATCTGTGAATTCCACGATACACTCCCTGATGACACCATATGTAGTGTTATTCTCATAGGTGAAAAATCATATGTTTATGATGTAAGAAATGAGAGAGTCACAGAGCAATTCTAGAAAAATTTCTGCACATTACATTGTACATTGTCTTAGTATTAGATATATGAGTTGAGGCTGGTGTCCAATTAAAATATTGAGCATATTCCAGGTAACATATTAACATAACAGCAACAAGTATTTAAGCATATATTACATTATATTATTGTGTAAGCAAAATGCTCATAAGAGCTTTTGCCTTAGTTTTTAAGTGTAGCCAAAACAAAATCAAGGCAACAATATTAACACTTTGCCATCAGGGGAGGCCTCACATTTTACCAGAACTCAAACCCAGAGCTCTTGTTTACAAAGCACCAATATTAACACTTTGCCATCATGGGAGGCATTACATTTTATCAGGATTCAAACCCGAGCCTCCTGTTTACAAGGCAATAAGCCATGGGACTATGTCCACATTTTATTGAGAACCCAGAACTCATAGTTCTATATCAGCTAAATACAATTCAAAGTTGGACTTTGAAATTGTGCAATGTATATATTCTGTAAGTCTCGCTCGGGTTTATATTAACACAACAAGACAAGACTAGAATTGTGCTCAGGCTTGTCTGACAACACGCAAGAGGCCAATATTCTCATTACTGAGAATTTCCCTTGGAGTCAATAACATGAAGGCATGTACAGGGGGGGAATTTTCCCTGAAAGGGTACAATGTAGATTTTATCTCATGCATGCACGCATATAAATCTCCCAGGCCTGCATAATTAATTGCTTGCCGGGACATGGAACTGATCAAAAGATTAGAAAAAACATGCAAGCAATTAATTATGTTTACCCACTTCTCTCCCATTGTATTGATCGGGCAGTTTTGCCTGCATAAAAATATAACAGCAGTTAATGGCTGAGCTGATACTTTTATACCCAAACAACAGCTATTAACTAGGCTCGGGTGATCCCCAATATAAAATAATTTTGTTCTTTTATGCTGTTGTACAACGCTTTTTACCAGGTTTCAGATCTGGGAGCTATCAGTTGTATATCAACTAGCAATAATTATTCTCAAAATCTCATGTGTGGACATATTATTTTGCCACATGTATTTCAATCTTACACATTTTATCAGGACTCAAACCCGAGCCTCTTGTTTACAAGGCAACAATATTAACATTTTGCAATCAGGGGAGGTTTCACATTTTATGAGGATTTAAACCCAGAGGCCTCCTGATTACAAAACAATAAAAACCATGGAACTATGCACCACACTCTACTGGGTCTCAGAACCCAGGAACTATGAGTTTTATATTAATATATACATGGCAGAATCAATCTGAGGGGGGGCTACACTTGAATTCAAGATTCCTGGGATTTTGACAGAAAAACATACTATAAACAATAAGATGATATGGGAACTTGGCATAGTTTTAAGTATAGGCAAATCAGATTATTGAGGCTCATCTTTTCTACACTAGAATTCAAAATTCTTAAAAATTCAGAGCATATCACACTAGAAGAATTGGGGTATAAGCCCCTCTTGGCTTTGTTTTAAGTATAGGCAAATCGGGCTGTTCAATCAAATAGCCTCTTCTTTTCTACACTTGTAAGTGGTGCTGGTTCTATCATCAATTACACTACTCGTTTCCAAGATTATCCCACTTCCGGTCGCCATTTTGGATTTCCGAACGTAGGTTCTATTCATACTTTTTCTCACGGCGCAGAAAAGCCGTGATGAGTAAATTCACTTTCTCATCCTTGAAGTACGAATGCACGAATTACGAAAATCGTAATTTTTTTCTAAGTCCCGGCCAATGTTTATATATCGTGACCTTTGTAAACCTCTCGCGAACGATGTGCCACACACACGCGCGCGCGCCTCTTATTATTTCTGTATTGTGACGCAAGCAACACCGGATGGGGGTGTTTTTCGATATATATTTTTTTTGATAACTCTTAACATTTTCGAGATATTTGCAATTTAAGATTTTTTTAACGCTATATAAAATAACATACCTGAAAATTGTATCGCTATATATACTAGACTTTTTGATTTTCTGTGATTTTGGAGAAAGCAATGGCATCCACCACCAGTTTCAATCGTAAAAATGATAAAACTGAATGTGTTACTTGTGGGAAGCTAATCTCAAGGAACAATTTATCGGTACACAGGGCAAGATGTAACGAAACAGCTTCGAGTTTAAATTGTTCGTTACCTTCTAAGCCTTGTGCTCGATGCGGAAAGATGATCAGCATTGCAAATTTAAGTAAACACCTGAAAATTTGCAAACCATCGACCGAACAAGGAACATTGAAAAGAAAAATCGATGATCCAGGAACCGAAGCTTCCACTTCCAAACAAGTTAAATTATCCGATGAACGCAAACCAATTAGATCTGCATTTAACCGTCATATTCAGGATTTCTCTCTTACTTCGGAACTAGGCTGCGACATTCTTAGTTTCTTGCGTGAAACGAAAACATCCGTGATAAATATTCTAAAAAATAAATTGGAAAATAATTCCATAAAAGTATACGTTGATCTATTTTCCGAATACGAAAAAGTCGATGGTACAACAAGAGTCTTTTATCATCGAACAAAAAACCAGGCTCTTCATTTGGCGGACGTCGATAATTTGGACGAATTTTATTCTGATCTTTCAAATGAACTGGTTAAGAAACACGACGATTTCGAGGCTAAAGGGTCGGGATGGTCTCTGTGTGGAAGTCCTCACAGGTTAACCGTTTACGTGAACCAATTCTCGCCTCTTCGCGCTTCCAGCTACGTTCCTCTTCCACCGAACATTCAACACAAGAGGGCTGTGTTAAATATACAGAACAGCGATAACAAGTGTTTCCTTTGGTGTATATTGGCTGCACTGCATCCTGTTTATTGCAAAAATAATCCACAGTGGGTTGGACATTACAAACAATACGAGTCCGAGTTTGAAAGTGTAATGTCTGGCATCGAATACCCGGTGACATTGTCGGATATAACAAAGTTTGAAAATCGTGCAGGAAAACGCATCGCTATTAATGTATATTCCTTCACGTCAGATAAATATCTCGTGCATCCCGTCAGGATAAGCGATATCGACGATGACGATGCTCGTGTGATTAATCTTCTTCTAATTTCAAACGAGGATGTTCATCACTACACGCTAATTCGTTCACTATCACGTTTGGTCAGAAGTCAAACTACCAAGTATGCAAACAACATCGAAGTTTGCCCGAGATGCCTAACCACATTCAACGGTAAAAGACAAGTCGATTATCAAAATTACACCGGACGTCAGATTGCTATCGAGAAACTTGCCGAACATAAAATTTATTGCGGTGACAACAGACCGACTCGCATGTTGATGCCGAAATCAAAAGAGGTCGAAGAATTTAGGATGCATAAGGCATTGGTGGAACATCCCGCAATCATCATTGCTGATTTTGAGTCTTTTCTCAAACCGTTGTCGTACTGCGAACCAGACCCCGAACTTTCTTCCACAACACCGTATCAGTTGCACGAAGCCTCGAGTTTCGGATATGTTGTGCGACAGGATAGGATAGATGAACCGTATGTTTACCGAGGACCAGACGTAATCAAACATTTCTTTGAAAAGATGGTTGAAGAGGTTGAGACCATTGGCAGCTTCTTACGCGAATCGAAACCAATGCTTCCATTATCCAGCGATGAACTTCAATCTCACAATAACATTGAAACGTGTCCGGTGTGCGATCAACGTTTCACCGACGAGAACCGGAAAGTATTTCACCATAATCACTTCACCGGAAACTACATCGGTGGAATCTGTAACACGTGTAATCTAAAGATCCAAAAACCTACGTTTGTCCCCATATACCTTCATAATGGCAGCGGTTACGACTTCCATCTCTTAATTCGGAATCTTGGATATGATAGACAAAAAATAAATTTTTTCAGCAGAGAATGAAGAAAGGTACATCAGTGTCAGCAAGCGAGTATTGATTCCGGGAACAAACGAAACTGTGGAGATGAGATTTTTAGATTCTTACAGATTTTTATCTGCAACCTTGGACGCTCTTGCAAGCAAACTTTCGGCTGAACAATTTAGAATAACGAGAGCTAATTTTCCCACCGTAGACATAGAAATGATTAGACGTAAAGGTATTTATCCATATGAATATGTTAGTGATAATTCTAAATTTAACGACGACACTCTTCCACCTCAAAAATAATTTTACAGTCGACTCAGAGAGAAAGGAATCACGGATGATGAATACGAACACGCGCAACGGATGTGGGACAAATTAGGATGTAGGACACTCGGCGATTATCACGATGCCTACTTAAAACTGGACGTGACAATACTCGCGGATGTTTTTCAAGCATTCAGGAAAACGTCGGCGAATATTTACAAATTAGATCCTGCATATTTTTACGGTCTCTCGGGCTTATCGTGGTCAGAGGCCTGCACAAGACCTGGAGCAGACCCGTTTGCGAGACATCGCTCCTAAAATACCATGCAACCTGCGCAACACCCTCGCTTGAGCAATTTGTATGCCCACCTGCACAGATCGTTCCTGGCAGGCATTGTAGACCCGGCGGGTACCCGCAAT
Source organism: Lepisma saccharinum (assembly GCF_977018435.1). Classification (NCBI taxonomy): domain Eukaryota; kingdom Metazoa; phylum Arthropoda; class Insecta; order Zygentoma; family Lepismatidae; genus Lepisma; species Lepisma saccharinum. The sequence goes on along the minus strand of NC_139232.1, from coordinate 33,050,894 downwards.
CTTACGATACCTAGTAGGTCTCAGTTCGTTCTTTCCATCAACTGCAGACCCCTCCTTCTGCATGACGTAGTTGCTTCGAGTAGGAACTCCACCGGTCGCACACCTGTCTGCAAGTGTTGCCAACTGCAATAGATTTCCACTACTTAGGAAGGGAACTGAAAGCCACATCGCCAATGAAATGAGATTTCAGAATGTTGCTAGTTTTGCCCCCCCCCCCGTACACATTGAAATAGGTTTTCCGTGATATAGGCTCCATAAGAATATGTCGTAAACAACCAATAATCCAGGGCACTGCTGGAACATGTCACGTTCGACGCCGAGGTCGCGAGTATAGCAACACACTGTTCTACTGCGAACACCAGACCCGTAGCCAGACAGGGTCCAGGGGCATTGCCGTTATCCTCCCCCCCCCCCTTTCTGAAATTTGGTAAACTACTTTGTAAAATTTGTTTGCAGCGACGAGTGAAAATGTAGACTGTAGAAATTATTTTACTCAAAACTTGATAAAGGTTAAATTCACAGAATACAAAGAACAGATAGGCGTAAAATGATTTCATTTGATTTACGAGCCGAAGTAAAAGTAGCAGGTAGTAATTAGAATATTTTCTCTCGGCTTCAGCTATGAGTGGGAAGATATTGAAAATATATTGTAAGTATTTGAACAATATTTCTAGATTTTCTGTGTCCTATATTAACTTAATGATTAGACTACACACATATATAATTTACTTTCATATAATACTATTAAACCTTTGAAAATGGACTTGGTTTATGAAGCCCTCCCTGATAACCCATGAACCCCCCCCCCCGCCAACCAATTCTGACTACGGGCCTGCAGAGTCGCGACCACGAATTTTCTTTTGGAGGGGCAAGTACCTGGATAAACATGCCAACAATAACAATAATAGTAATAAAGTAACATCAAAGGCATTATTATTCTCATAAATCATGCAAAAAGGGGGTGGGTAGAAGTCGGTTCTAACGCATTTGTGTTGAAACAAAGAATTTGAAACATTTTTTTTCAACACTTTAATTTCACATTAGCTAATAATGGAAAACAAGCACACAAACTGTTTTTGAAAGAAAGGAAGTGCATGAAAAATGCTTTCCGAATGTTCATATGGCATGTAAAATTTTCATGTAAAATATTTTCTTTTCACGTATGAAACATGAATTTGAATTTGAATTTAAAATTTTGGGTGCGTCAACACTAAGGCTATTTTGGACCCGTCACATTATACGGGGTCCAGCCCCTTATCGTTACACATAACTCTAACGTTGCAGAACTAAAATCATAAAATATTAAAATCTTCTGACTTTCGTTAAAAGCTGAGGCTGTAAAGGAGCACTCGCACGGATAAGGACAAAACACAGGACAACACAAAAAAAATTATACTGGCCATGGGGCCAGTCGCCAGAGCCTCGTTATTCTGCAGTCCAGGGTGTACTACGTGGAAGACATATGAAACATGGAGCGACGTAAAATAAGAAAATATGCAACATGTTAACACTAAATTGTGTACGTATTCAAAGTTTCTTTAATGCATATTTAAATACATTACATAATCAATTAATCAATCTAATAACAAACCAACATTGATAGCAATGTTGGCATTGGGCCGCCATGGCATTCTCTGTTTTAAAAAGGTTTTTCATTTAGATCGTTCGGCTCCCAGGGCCGACCTCAGCTACCCCCTAGCTACGGCATTGAACTTGATTTGACTGTATAATATACTTTAATATATTTCTACTGTCATAAAATTTGAAATCAGGGGAGCAATTGCCCCTCTGTTCCCCTCTGCAGGTGCCCTTTGTCGTCTGGAAGGAATAATACAACAAATATATGAAAACTAATTCCATCTTGAGTAGCCTTTATCCTAGTTTTTCTTGTACTTTAATGTTTGCCCCCCTTGCCCAACCCCGCTAGACTTAATTATCGTCGAAAGTTAATGAGCAATGCCCCCTGCCCCCTGTGGTTGCGCCATTGCGTGCCTGGTTAAGACACCATGTAATGAAAAACAATTAGTTTTCGATGAGGAGTTTTTTTGTTTGCCCGATCATTCATTTAAATAAATGAAGCTGTAATATTGCGTGCATTTCCTGGCAATAAGATAAAAACTGCTTACAATGAACTGAAATCGTTAAGTATTTACTGTAAATTCTCCTTAAATCAGAGAGCTCCTCCTAGGACTTCGTAGGATTTAGGAGCTACATAAGTAGGCAACACTGGCTGTAGCTGTCCACGTGGTGAAGAAACGCCTGGAGCGACACGCTGCCGGAGGGCTGTTTCCTTCCAGCAGGTTTTGCATGCGCCCAGGTCTTGTTGAATGCCCAGGTACCTTGTAAGCGCAGAGCGCCTGGAAGACGAAGAACCCGGGTAAAGACGCAAGTCGACTCGTTGCCGTGGGCAGGCGAGCAGGTAAACCTGTTTTACGGGTTTAGAAGCACGGGTAGGCAAAAGCTACACTTTGCAGCACTCTGATCGTGGTCTGCCATGTTATTACAGACAAAAATAAAACTCGAATTGATACCGGACGTGGACATGTTATATTTTATCGAGAGGGGGATACGAGGTGGAATGGTGCAATGCGTACAGAGACATGCAAAAGCAAATAACGTTCACATGACAGAAGAAAACGATCCTAATGAACAATCGAAATACATATTTTATGTGGATGCAAATAATTTATACGGACATGCTATGATACAAAAACTTCCTTACGGCGGGTTCGAATGGGCGGATACCACTTCCATTAACATTAATAATTTCAACGACTGTGAATTTGGCTTGTTTATAGAGGTGGACCTCGAATTCCCCGACCATCTACACGATTACTTCAAAGATCTACCTCCTGCACCCGAACTAAAATGTTCGCCCGATTCAAATCAACGTAAGCTTCTGTTAACATTGGATAGGAAAGAGAGATACGTTCTCCATTACAAAAATCTTCAATTCTTAATTGAGAAGGGAGTCATAATCGATTTTTCTTTTCAATGTTCCTTGTTCGGTCGATGGTTTGCAAATTTTCAGGTGTTTACTTAAATTTGCAATGCTGATCATCTTTCCGCATCGAGCACAAGGCTTAGAAGGTAACGAACGATTTAAACTCGAAGCTGTTTCGTTACATCTTGCCCTGTGTACCGATAAATTGTTCCTTGAGATTAGCTTCCCACAAGTAACACATTCAGTTTTATCATTTTTACGATTGAAACTGGTGGTGGATGCCATTGCTTTCTCCAAAATCACAGAAAATCAAAAAGTCTAGTATATATAGCGATACAATTTTCAGGTATGTTATTTTATATAGCGTTAAAAAAATCTTAAATTGCAAATATCTCGAAAATGTTAAGAGTTATCAAAAAAAATATATATCGAAAAACACCCCCATCCGGTGTTGCTTGCGTCACAATACAGAAATAATAAGAGGCGAGCGCGCGTGTGTGTGGCACATCGTTCGCGAGAGGTTTACAAAGGTCACGATATATAAACATTGGCCGGGACTTAGAAAAAAATTACGATAAGGTGCATTCGTACTTCAAGGATGAGAAAGTGAATTTACTCATCACGGCTTTTCTGCGCCGTGAAACATCGTCAGCGCAATAAATGAGGCGCGGAACGTGGAGAGAAAGTGAGTTTTTGAGGTTTTGGTGCGGTTTTCTTAGAGGTCAAAAAATCAGGGTTGCAGTGGGATGCACATTTACTATCTACTAACCTATGTTCGGAAATCCAAAATGGCGACCGGAAGTAGGGTTATCTTGTAAACGGTAAGACTTAGCAAAAATCTGTTTGGGTATTCATCATGTACACCTATACATGAGAAAAAGTATGAATAGAACCTATGTTCGGAAATCCAAAATGGCGACCGGAAGTGGGATTATCTTGGAAACGGTAAGACTTAGGAAAAATCTGTTTGGGGATTCATCATGTACACCTATACGTAAGAAAAAGTATGAATAGAACCAATAGTGTCCGGAAGTCATGCGGGTTTGGACGTGACGACGCAGTTCAATAACATAGGTTAGACCAAGGAAAAAACCTTGGTGATTTTATTTCGAGTAAGGTGTTGGCAACACTGCGAGAAAATGAGGCTTATGCCTTACAAGAGCAAACCATTAAGTCGTGCCTCACCGAGCCTCACTTCGAGCCTCACTTTCGGTTGCAGAACTGTCTTTATGGTCCTACTCTAAAGTAGGTCAAAGCACGTAGAGGCTCTCGTGTATTTTAGCACGAAAAAAAAATGAATAGGTTAAGTTATATCACGTAAGATCGTGGCATTCGTACCAAGTATGAGTGGGAAAAAAGGGAAATTTTACTAAAACATCGCTAAACGCTAAAACATCGACAAAAAATTGTCAAAATATGTCAAAAACTGATATTCAATTGATAAAAAAAGAGGATAAAAAAGAGCTCGTACCAAGTATGGCGTAGAAACAACCAATGAGCACTACTATTAGAGGTGCAAATGAATTGAGAAAGGGGTGGCAAACTAAAGTAAACTTGATGAAAAATGGCTGACTACTTAAATAGATGGAAGAATTGCTTTAATGACTTTTTAAATGTTCATGTAGGAGATAAATCAGAAATAAATGAAGGAGAACCTATAGTTCCAGAAACTAACTTGATTGAAGTTAAAGATGCTAAGAACATAAATTATTCGAATTTGGCATACCTAAGAATCTTGTTAATATGTCTGATAAATGTACAATTTATGAAAGGTTATAAAACAAAGATGCATCATATCTCCTGCTTTTTAATTTTGCCTTAGAATATGCTGTTAGGAAGGTAAAAGAAACTAACGAATTACTGTGACTCAACTGTTAGCATATGCAGATGATGTAAATACAAATAAGAATAATGTTAAAATATTTTTTTAAAGCGAGTAAGAAAGTTAATAAAGAGAAAAGTACAGGTCGAAACTAACTTGTTTGATCCAGTTTCCAAATTTAAGTAATACTTACAAATGAAAGTGATATTAAAGAAGAAATGAAAAAAGAAGGCTTAATGCATGTTATTTTTCTCTGTCTTCTTGTTTAATATCTAAGAAGCTAAAAGGTAAAATATTCAATAACAGTAATTTTGCCTGTGGATACGAAAACTTCATCCCTTCCATTCATATTGAGAGTATTTGAAAATAAGATCCTTAGGAAAATATTTTAGCCTTAAAGGGATGAAGAAACAAGTGAATTGAGAAGGTTACATAATTTTTTAATTTCCAAGTATTATTAGATTGATGATTAAATCACGAATACTTAGGTGGGCATGAATGAGAAAGGAATAAAGGAGATTTTACAGGACTCTTGTTGGGAAACCTGATGGTAAAGGACCAAAAACGAAGTTGGAGATGGACCTAAAAGAAATCTGTAAAGATGGAACAGAATATATCTAAATTTTGCTCAGGATAAAAACAAATTGAATTGTAACCATGAATTTTCGAGTTCAAGGGCTAGAGAATTAATTAATTAATTAATATTTAATGTAATATGGTTTCACATAGTATTTAAAAAAACAAAGGTAGTAACATGGTATTTATATTGACAAGAGAATTTTACAAAACTTATTTTCCTCGTAAGTTTACTAATAGCAGTTACATTCTTGTGACATGTTTGACTAATCGCGAAGATGAGGATGACAGGACGTTCCATCGTTCTTATATAAACGTTTCAACGTACGTTGAATGTTGCACTATGTAACCGTTTATCTGTAGTGTAAAAAACTAGACGCACATAAGTAGTAAGAATATATTATATTTAAAACCTCAATTTACTAATCGGGAAACTTCCCCTTAGCGAACCAATGAACACAATTCACGTGACAAAAAGAAAGTTCGCGCCTCAACCAATGCGATGATTTGTGTGATGATGCTCTCTGTTTCCGCGTTTGACTCATACCAATCGTCCGTATATCGTCTCCTTCCTTCCCTCGCCTCATGAAGCTCGTCCATCCTATCGGCCAACTTTTTACCTGCAACCCGAAAAACAGAATCGGGATTCTGCAAGTTTTTCATACCACTTATTTTGCGAAGATTGTCCATAAAAATCATCTCGCACGGTGGACGAAATTCAGGCGCTATTTTGCTTAACTCAACGAGCCTCGCAACATCCTCACCTCCATCGAATGTGTACGCAAAAATCTTGTGCTAAATCGGTTATACCCAAGTTGTCATTTTCACAAAGTGTTATTTAAATAGAAGTTTCTCAGTATTTATATATACATTTTCTCAGGAAAAAATACAAAACACACAATCAACTCAAAATTCAATAAATTTTATTTACTAGAAAAAAACACTTTTAAACTTTCGATAATTGATAAAATGTAACTTAAAAGACAATAGTTATAATTATATATTTTTTCAGCTCTGGTGTTTATATATACATTTTCTCGGGAAAAAATACAAAACTTGAATACAAATACAAATTCATACAAATTCAATCTGTGTGAAAAACAACTTGAACCACCTTCAAAATAAAATAATTGTAGCTATTACGATAATTTTTTTAGCTACGTTATTTATACAGAATTTCCGGAGACAACAAGTAACATCTGATCACATCAAAACTCAATCTAATCGAAATTACTATTAAAAAAAATCACTTGATACACTTTATTAAACTTAAAATAATAAATAGTATGGAGCTTTAATATAAATTAAATACTTAACTTTTAACAAAAAAATTATGAGGAGCGCTGCAACAACACATCCGTACTCTTCAAAACACTCTCACGGTACTGATCTGTAATGCGAAAACCCTTTAAGTAACCTAATCGCAGATGAAAACACCCGAAACAGAAAGTCAATCAGAAGACACCCATTACGTCATAACCAACAACACGCTAGATACGGGTCTGCGTAATAACTTGTTGCGTAAACATTGCGTAATAACTTGTTGCATAGCGTGGGTGTGCGTGGGTGTGCGTGGGTGTGCCTGGGTGTGTATGGGTCTAGGTGGGTGGGCGTGGGTGTGCGTGGGTGGGCGTCGGTGGGCTTGGGTGGGTGTGGGTGTGCGTGGGTGGGCGTAGGTGTAGGTGTTACGTACTTTAACTCGAAAGAAATTATGACACTCGTACGAAGTACAAGATGAAAAATCACAGAGTTGCAATAGTATAAAATCGACAAAAACATCGTCAAAATAGGTTTACCATTGTGGTTAAATGAATAAAAATAATAGGCCTCGTACCAAGTATTGATTTGAACGTATACAATCCCTCTACTACATTCTAAGCAATCTTTCAGGTAATTTATAATTGATTTTCTCATGTACGTGCAAAAATATGCCATTCTACAAGCTGCTAAAACCTTCTGATAACCAAAATGTCCATTTAAATCATGCATTTTGTGCAATACCAAAGGTATAAGCTCACGTAGCACTACAAGTTTACAAATTTCATCTGAATTGGGTTTATAAAAAAATAATTTTGTTGTGAAGAAGATACTTTGAAAAGTCTTTATTAGTTGTACTATCTTCCAGGTGAGAAATTATATTATTGCAATTTTCATCTGCTCGTTGAGCTTTTAACCAAATAGAAGAAGTATCATCTTGTGAATCTTCCACAATTACTTGATTGATATATAATTTATCATCAAGTGCAGATTAAGTAGTACGTACAATTACCCTCTGCAACTGTCGCAAGAGGTGTGATATGCTAATGTTCCCAAAAATCCCAAAACATATATACAAAAGGACGGCACAGGACAGTACGTGGTACCTTACGGCACCAGAGTGTCGACTAAATGGGTGATAACCCGATGTCGAGACGAACGGTCCGGCGCCTGCCGAATCTGCTGCAATCCTTGAAGTAGGGTAATCAGCCCTGTCAGGATGTCTGGTTGTGCAAGTTGTTGAAGTAGATCCAGGAGGGTCGCTTGAGGATTGGTCGAAGGTTTTGGAGCTGCTGGGCTGGTAGCCGGTCGAGCCGCCGGAGTGCTGGGGCCTCTCCTGCTAGGTGGTGACCGCTGATTGGCCGGTCTCGGCAGTGGTGCTGGTCTTGGAGCCGTGGCGACTGACGTCACTGGAACTTCCTGTCGAAGTGGCCGGGTTGGAGCTCGGCGTCGTTGGTCAGATTGGGTTTTCCTCTCTGCTTTGATCTTTTTGAAGAGCGGGCAGCCTCTGTAGCTGGCATAATGCTGCTGGTTGCAATTTACGCATCGTGGTGGTGTGGCCCGGTCCTTTTCCGGGCAGTCTGCGAAGCGGTGAGCCCCCGCGCACTTAACGCAGCGGGGCGTCGCATAGCAGTGGCGTTGCCCATGCCCGACCCTCTGGCAAGCATGGCATTGTAAGATCATCTTGGATTGATATTTTTCAACCCTTATGTCGAATATACCTATCTTGGTAAGTTGAAAAATCTGGCGAGATTTCGTGTTGTTCGGGAGGACGACCATCATGAGGGGTAGTGGTCGTCTGGTCGGTCTGGAACTCTGGTCCTCAGCATTACCGTTCGTCCGGTGACGGTCGGACACATTTAAGCCACTGACACTATGTATGGAAAATCCAAGTTTTTGTGTCAAGAATCCTTGTATGTTCGCAGGAGTAGTATCCATCGGAAGATGTCGGATGACAACTTTTATTTTTTCTGCCGCGGACGAGCCATAAGCAAAGTCTAGTCCTTTATCCTTTAGGAAATCAATTACAGTATTGAAGTCCGTCTGATTGCTGAAACGGACTCGGCAGTTCCCTCCGATGTAGCGAAAGTTGCATCGTGTGCCAACTAGTGGGCTGATCTTCATTGCCAGTTCCTGGCTGGTCGTGTTGTATATGGTAATACAAGGAGGTTTAAAGGTCTTCTCTGGTGGCGTCTTCTGTTGAGGCTCTGGAAGGCACTCGGCATCTGACTCGCTGCTGGAGGCTGCATCCCCCTCTTCGTCTTCTTCTTGTCGTTCTTTACGAATTCTCTTTTTCCGCCTCCCCCTTTCCATGGCTGGGGAGTGCGGAGCCGAACAGTCTTCGTTCTGCCTCAGCGGGGAAAAGTTCCGAGGTGCTATGGCCTCGGCATCTCGGTGAAGGATGAATGATACAGAGGAATCAAACATCCGCGCGAAATAGCCCTCTCCGTCAGGCTGGAGCAATTTTCGAACAGAGTAATCTAGTGGCCAAGTGGCGAACTGCTTGGGATTTCAGAACATGTTGGCGGTCGTATCTTCCGCCGTTGATATACATGAGTTTTTTTAAATTTTGGGCTGTGTAACTGTCTTTTGAAAGAAAAGCCCTTTCTAGATTCCTCATAAAAGAATTGAGCGTTACGTTAGTATGCATCATAATGGCCATTTTCGTTTTTGCTGCCCGCGAAACGCAAAACCATTCTGTGCTTATTTACGTATTTCCTTATGGGAAATTGAAAATAAATAATGCAATTTGTGCACATTAATCAAACTGAAATTGCATAAATGTGTCATGCACTCAAAGTTTCATAAAGTAAGTTCAAAACTACTTCGTGTTTTACGGCAAATTGTTGTCCTAAAACGTTATATTCAACAAAAAGCAAAAAAGCCCATGTTAAATTTAAGCGCTTTTCACGGCGACCTTCGCCAAACTCCAGCGACATTGTAGTTAGCACAATCGGCAGGCTTTTTATATACGAGTAGAAAAATCGGTGTACTATGTGAATAAACCAACACCAGACTGACGTTGATCGTACCTTGACTGGAGCGAACCTTGACCGCTAGTATGGATACCCTTGGCCGTGAGAGAAGCGTGAGCAGATAGTGACCTTAGCGTTGCTTGAGCGTAGATGTGAATAAAGCTAAATACACAAGAATGTTGAATTTTCGCGGTTTTAAGTTGTTTAAGCACAAAAGTGTTGAAATTGGCGAAAAGGGCCATAATTCGTGTTTTATACCAATTTCGCATTATTTCGCGTTTTCAAATTGGTGATTGATTGAGTTGGTGATTTAAGTCAACTTTATGCACTGTAAGGCTAACTGGGACTGGACCTACAGTTTATATGCCTCCACCGGCTATCGAACTGGGGTGGAATGGGTGAGAAATGTGCAAAGAACATGTCACTGCACATTTTAACACTAGTCACAAACATCAATTAACACCACTACAGCGAGTGCACTAAAGGACAACAAAATATATCTAACTGCGCAAACTGTCTTGTTGACCACCAGGCAAGTTACGGGGTGCGAGGTGTTCATGATAAATTTGAAAATAACTAAACTAAGAAATCTACTAAAACCACAATGTTAATTCAGGCATCTTACCGACTCCCCCGCCCACTAAACTTGTAGACCAAGAAGGATTTGCCCTTGTTAAATATAGGAAACCCAGGAAAAAACAAACCTCACCTACCGAAACCCAAACACCTCCCGCCCCTCCCCAGCTCGACCATTCTATCAGACGCCGATTCTGAATCGATGGAAGAGAAAACCCCTTCTAAAAATTAAAATTAGATATCGTGTAGTTAGTGATAAAATTATTTTTTAAAATAAGGTTTAACACCCTATGAAATTCATTCCAAGTTCATAAAAGTGGGTGGTGACACTTCAACAATTATAAAATGGGCTGCTGAATTTACCAGCCTTGAAGATGATCCACGTGATGGATGTCCAAAAAATGCAGCGACAACAGAAATCTTTAAACAAATACATGATGTGGTATTAGATGGCCAGCGAGTTAAAGCGCTTTAAATTGCTGAGGCTATAGGTACTTCGAAAAAAAGTGCAGAATACATTTTATATAAAGAATGACATATGAATGCTGCGCTTACTAACTTCAGATCAAAAAAATGCATTCGTAAAATTTTCTCAACAGTGCTAACAAAAATAGAACTGCATTTATGCGTCGATTTATAACTATGGATGAGACTTGAATCCACTACTATACTTGAATCTAAACAGCAGTCAAAACATAGGGCAGAGTGTGGTTGTTCAGCCGCCCCCCCCCCTAAAAAAGTGGGTTCCATCAGCCGGAAAGGAAATGACAAGGCTCTTTGGGGATGCTATTGATTACTTTCAAAACGATAAAACAATAACTATTCTAATGTTTTAAACCGACTAGATGATAGAAGTCGTTAGAGAAGACCCAGTTTGCAGAAGAATAAGACAATAATGTTTGATCAAGACAATGCACCTGCCCACAAAATGTTTTGGAAATGGAGAGAGTGAGAGGGATTTGTTGAAATAGGTATGAATTTTAGAACATCCACCCTATTCTCCAGATTTGTGTTACTCCGATTTCTATCTCTTCCCAAAACTCACACTCTTCCTCACTAGTCAGCATATTTAATCGAATCAAGAGGCGACTGCAGCTTTAGAGGGGTATTTTGCAGACTTACAGAAAATCACTTCAGGGACGGTTTAGAGCATGGATGGAATAAATGCATTGATCTTAAGGGAGATTATGTTGGAAAAAATAATAGTGAAATTGTAAATTCATTCTTTCAATGTTATGGTGAACGTTTCAGAAGACGCTCGTATCACCATTCATCCCATTGTCGCGAGTAGCGAAAAGTGTCAGAAAAGCAACGTAAAATAACTCAAATCAATCTTTCTTCTCTAGCCCTAGTTTTCTGTATGGACATTCTTTAAGAGTTTCGCTTCATCAATTTTCAAGCGCGTTGAGTGAACAACTTCGTTACCGAGTCTTTCAGGTCCGAGTACTTGCTTGGACGTTTCTTTGTGACCTTCTTTTTTCAATTTCATGCAACAAACATTCATCCTCAAAGTCACGATTAGCCTAATGGGGCATACAATAAAATAAATAAGGACTCTACTAATATTGGAAAGGGAAAAAATAATTATTGCCAACAAAGAATTACTATTCCTTTGCGAATATCCAGAAGCATTAGTTTGCAGCTGAACAAACTCGTGGTCAGCTTCGGGACACAATTTTGCACCTGATGCAGATCCTCATAAAGGAAATCAATGAGAAATTATCTCATTTTTCCGCCTAGAAAGTAGCAGACGTAATTATGGTACTTAAGCTAGGTTTTGCACTCTAAAGTTTTGAAAAGTCGAAGTTCAATCCGAACTTGCGTGTCAATACCCACACGAAGCGTAACGAACTCGGTTAGTGGGCATTAAAAGTATCTGACTGCAAAGCTCATAAATTGCGCGTGTCGAATTCTGCTTTTGGTATAATATTAAAGTCGATGGCATGGGAAGGAAATGAATAGGAACTCAAGAAGAAACTCCCATCCATTCCCCCTGACGTGCAGTGGAATATAAGAATATAGTGAATTGTGATGCGAAGTTGCATCGAAGTGAATTGCCTTGTGAATAAAACGATAAGGGAACTCTTATTATCAACCAGGTCATCGAGAAGAAAAATGCCATGGATGGGAAGGGGGCAGAATCAATGTGGAAATTGAAGGACACGTCTGCTTGCGTAAGAGAGGCATTAATAACGGCGACTCTAATGGCTACCTGCGCTTCCTATGCAAATCTTGTTGTTCTTCCTCCCCTAAAATACTGCGTAGTGACTGACCGACCTGAGTATAGTTTGAGCCAGTGGCGCACTTTGGCCACCGCGGTTGCTGAGCACGTTCAGTGTTTGGAAGGATCCGAGTTCGAGTCTTAGATATGATTATCGTTTCTTTCCTTGTTAATCATGCATCCGCATCGTTGCTATACGCCTTCATGGCGTGGTGCTAAGCACAGGGGAACACTTCGGCCTTTTAAGACTAATCGCGATAGTGATAATAAAGGAACGGATTTATATGTAGTAACAATGTGCTAAATATGTAAATACATATTTAGTTATTTTCACCAAATAATAGAGTAAAACAGTGGCGAAGCGTCCTATGAGGCCAGGAGGCCAGACCTACCCTAATATATTTGTCCATTACGGATTATTTTATTACTTTTAATTTCATTAAACTACGCTTAATAAAAGAAAACTGAAATTCTAGGTCTTCCGATAATTACTGCAAGTTTCCAACTCTGCCTGAAACTCGATCTGCACATTCAGCGAGGCCAGCCTGAGAGTGCCTCAGCTGGTCCCATAACAACCTATGTGATTCGTAAGGGAAAACATAATTTCAGACGCTCATTCACCTGTAACATACACGGTGAGGCCGGCCTCATCGGAGAAGAGTGCCGTTCGTGTACGAGCGCGTGACGAAGCAAGCAGTGGACGCACAAAGCTTCTTGAAGCAGCGTTTCCATGGAAGATTCAGAGTGTGCCGAGAGCCGGGCACACCCTTACCGCGAGAATGTGTTGCTAACACCTCTAAACCTGGCCTCCTAACCTATCAAACTAGGCATTATTAGAATTCTAACTGCAAATAATGCATGTAAATTGGTTACCAGTGTTAAGTTTGGTGCTTTCAGCTTCTTTGAGAAAAAGCTTATCGCAAAGTGTTTGCTGATGGATGTGTCCTTCACCAATCTCGATTCAGAGGGGGAAATCATTTCAAAATTATTACTTTGAGGAAAGGGATATTGAGGCGAAATTTTATTTCATGATTAGTGACATAACTGAAAACGCGCTACTTTTAAAAGGGGTACAGTGCAAACGTATTGGGAGAATCCATGTTTCTGAAATTTTCCGGTCGGTATGTTGCACAGAAAGGTGTCCGCTTTCTCATTTAGTATTTCATCATTTTCTAAATAGTATTATAATTTTAAGAAAAGTCGCGTGTTAAAGAAGAATTATATGCATAAAAGAGTTAAAAAAATAAATGATTAATATTTAGTTTATTTTGGTTTTCTGCCATTTTTGGCTAATTGGGAAGATGAGGATGAGCGATGATATGATGACAGTAGTTGGGATCTACGATAAAGTCAATCACTATTTAATATTCGCAATTATTTAGCATGTACTTATAACTAATTTGCACGGGTTTTAATTAATTTGCATGTACTTAGAATACTTTACATTTATGTATTTGCATGTTTATAACTTTTTATGAATATATAATTATTTATTTTATGAAAAATATGTATATAGAAAGTAATTAGAGGTACTAAACGCTATGCATATGGTTTTATATTCATTACTGCAAAGTATGTAATGTATGAATCGATAATAATTAATTTTTATAATATTGAAAATAAGTTTTCTATGGTTTATGAACCGCTATGAACGGTGGTAATGGGTGTAGGTACAGGTCCAATTACGATTTGGGACGGTCCCGGTACTCGAACCCGCGATATGTAACGTTATTAATTAGTACTATGCAATAATTTCATTATGTTATGAAAGACGGTGGTTTCACACGCTAGACAGAATACTGTCTCCGAATCTCAACTTGACGGTGAGGGTAGACGAGAAAGGAATTTGAGGGATGTGCGGTCAAGGTCAAATGACGTCAGAACGTAAGAACAAAGATGGAACGCGATTGACCAATCAGAGAACGCGTCGGTAGATTTTCAGAACCGGTTTTTCCAAGGTTAACTAGAACGCAAGAACAGGGGAAAGCTATGCAATACTGTAGGGCAGGGGAAGGATTGAACCAGACAACAAAGGATGTCTGAGAATGCGCGATGTAGGTCAAATCTCTGAAGCTATGCGTCGCTTGTAGAACCGGTTTCCGCCGCCAATTAATATTCAGCTCAGGGTTGCCCCAAGGCACAGGACGCTTTAGCGCGAAGTTTTAGGCTAGAACGCTTGCATGTCAGAACAGGTTTCTGTCTAAGTAAGCCAAGTTTGCCCAGAACACAAGAAAAAAGGATTTTTGGATACCCAATTAGATTGGAGCGAGAATTTTACTTTGAACAAGGAGAACGAAGCGTAAGGTTTTTTTTATATGTACTAGAAGAGAGAGCTATCAGGGACTGGACCTACAGTTTTCACTATTTGCTTTTATCACGGGGTATCGAACCTAGGAACCTTTGATTATTGATTTAGGTAGTAAATTTATGTTACTGTGTGCTACTTAACATAATATTGAGTTTATTTTTTACCAAACCTTGACTTTATGTCAAACATTTTCCCGGCTTATCCTTATTTTTATCAAAATAACACAATTCAATCTGTTCAGGAAAGACTTTTAGTTACATTTTCGACACACAAAGTGTGTGTTCTCAACTTCTATCTGTTTATTTCACAAGTTTAGGCTTATTATTACTCAAATAACACAATTTAATCTGTTCAGGAAAGACTTTTAGTTATATTTTCGACACACAAAGTGTGTGTTCTCAACTTTTATCTGTTTATTTCATAAATTTATACCTATTTTTACCAAAATAACACTATTTATACTATTCAGGAAA
Source organism: Lepisma saccharinum (assembly GCF_977018435.1). Classification (NCBI taxonomy): domain Eukaryota; kingdom Metazoa; phylum Arthropoda; class Insecta; order Zygentoma; family Lepismatidae; genus Lepisma; species Lepisma saccharinum. Next base: position 33,035,742 of record NC_139232.1, on the reverse strand, counting down.
GACTTTTAGTTACATTTTCGACACACAAAGTGTGTGTTCTCAACTTCTATCTGTTTATTTCACAAGTTTAGGCTTATTATTACTCAAATAACACAATTTATACTGTTCAGGAAAGACTTTTAGTTATATTTTCGACACACAAAGTGTGTGTTCTCAACTTTTATCTGTTTATTTCACAAATTTATACCTATTTTTACCAAAATAACACTATTTATACTATTCAGGAAAGACTTTTAGTTATATTTTCGACACACAAAGTGTGTGTTCTCAACTTTTATTTGTTTATTTCACAAGTTTACCCTAATATTTACTCAAATAACACGATTTGAATGTGTTTTTTTATTACATTTTGGACACACACGCACTCACACACACACACACATCCACACGCACACACACACACACACGCACACACAGAGAGAGATAGAGAGAGAGAGAGAGAGATTTTTTCCAACTTTACAGGATTATTCTCTAGTTTACTCAAATAACACAATTTAGATGTGGTTTGAATTAAATTTTGTACACATGAAGTGTGTTTCGTCAAATTTTACCCTTTTATTTTTTCAAGTTTAGACTTAATATTACTCAAATAACACAATTTAATCCAGTCAGGAAGGATTTGTTATTATATTTTGGATGCACAAACAGATGTTTTCAACTTTTTTACTGATTTTTTGCAGGGTATGTATTAATTTTTATTTATTTTGTTTTGTATCATATATACATTTACAATTTTTTAACTTAGAGTTTAGTATTTATTTAATTTTTTTCAAAAACACTAAAGAAAAAGTACTCTTATCTAAAATGTAAGCCACAGAATATATTATTATTATTATTATGATTAATAGGGTTTACTGATTTCCACTATGCTATTTTTGGTTCTGTATTTCTATATGTATTTATTTAGGTCAGGTTACGCCTGCTACGTAGGAAAGTTTGTTTATTTTAGAGTTTGCTGATTATTTTGTTACTCTTATACTAAGTTTCCTAAATATATCAGGTAGGGCTCCATCCATATACTTTTGTTTTTGCTGTTTGGAGATGATGCGATCAGCATCACTCTCCATCTGCTTTTTATTTGATGTACCCAATATTATTTTGAGGCTTGGTGAATTCTAGAGCCTATTTATGCAGGAGAGAGGGCTTGAAAATTTTGATCTCAGATAACCCACAACTATTTGTCAGAGTATTTTAAAGGATATTTTATATTTATTATGTGCCACTAGAATGTCAAAGCTTGCTTAATTTTTATGTCTGTAACGCTGTTATTGTATTTCTAGCTAAGGCTTACTCTATAAAGTACACGAAATGTTTATCATTTCGACTATTTACTTTTATACGAGGCCAAATTTTTAGTGTAACGAAAATCATTGTGTGTCTATAAAGACTGAAATTTTTTACCGATGGGTCCATAACTGGACGCTTACCAACATTGTTCCTTTTTTTTAAAAAAAAAAATATATAACCATTTATCAATATATTGACAATTCACAGGACAAGACGAAGTTCAAAGACAACTGACTATATGGACCATAGGTCCACTTGCTAAACTTTTTTACTAAGCTAGAAGAATAATTTAGCCTTTTTCAAGGTATTTTTGAAGTATTACTGGTTTTTTGGGTGCATCAACATTTGGGTTATTTCCATTTGGTTTATTATACGAGGCTACAATCACTATTTGAACACTGAAATCCTCTGATTGAAACTAAAAGCTTAGGCTGTAACTAGGGACTTAGTATGTACATCGACAATTTATAGGACAACACGAACCTTACAAAGGATTATAGGTGACGTAGGACCACACGCCAGAGCTTTGTTAATCTGCAAGAATCACTTACAGCTAATGCTACGAGGAAACGAGTTTGATTTTTACTGTTTCACAAGAATGCTATTTTTTATACACCCAATATTTGCTTTTTCAAGTAACTACTTGTACCAGAAGCACTTACAGGCCAACTCTAACTAGACTTCGACTTATATAAATTTATAAAGAACTATGATTGTGTATATTTCTGAGGAAGTACGCAAAAGCAGATTAGCCGATTAAAGTATCTGAAAAACAGATTTTTCTATGCAAGTATATTTTTATTGACTGGATTATTTAACAGATCAAACAGGAAGACTGTAAAATTCATTAAATGTAGTTCTAAAATGTATATATAAAAAGAACAAATATAAGATTTCGCTTTTTTTGCTTCTGAGGCTAATCGCGACGCTAAGGGTAAATGGCGGGGAAATGCAACGGAGGAGAAACAGTCCCAAAGGTTATGGGCTGCATGTACGTTAATACCACAGAGATATTACAGTAGGTGTAGGTTCTACCACCAGAACTTTTCTATTATAATTATACTGGTTATGCTGTACTGTTAGCTAAAGATGCTGATATTTGAGAAACTTAAAAGCTTATTAGCAAAATTTGAAGAAAAATTATAATCTTTTAGACTGTAAACATATTTTATATTTAGGCTGCACAAGATCCAATGATAAAATTAAAAAATGGTAACCACCCAGACAGGGACTCGAACCCTGGACAGATAAGTTAAAACCCTAATGCTATACGAACTAAGCTATCTGAGCACAAGGTATTCTTTTTTTGAAAAGTTAGTTATGTTAAGAAATATCGTTTGAGAACTCTTTTGGTCTGGGTCGACAGAGAAGGAGACAGCATTTCCAAAATTTTACAGACTGGATGTATTTTACCACAACTATAGAGGTCTTTACTATATGTAATTCGAAACGCTAAAGTTCAGCTAGCTTCCAAAATTGAGGTAAAGATTGTGTTTGGCGAGATTAACAAGTTACAATTATATCGAGTTACGGACAAATAAAGCTAAAACTCTCATTTTTACATTTTTGTTAGTAGAAGTTTTTATATTAGGACAAATTATTTTGTTGTTAATGTAAAATTTGTTAGTTAATGTAAAATTTAGTAATTAAAAATCAATTTTTCAAAGTTAAAGTTATAAAAATACAATTTTCTAAAATTAAGAGTTATAATAGTACATTTTTGTTAGTAGAAGTTCTTATATTAGGGCAAATTATTTTTTGTTAAAGTAAAATATGTTAGTTAATGTAAAATTAAAGTAATTAAAATTCAAAAAAATAAAAAATACTGAACAAATAATCAAATAAAGATCTAAGAAAAAAGCAAACAACCTAAGTCAAATTCAAGCAACAAGAGGAATACACAGAAACCAACATGGCATCCAGAAAGAGAAATCAATAGTCACACCCATAGCACAGTTTAAAAAACTACATAGCTGAAACCTTAGAGAAACATAAAACTGCAAACACAATATATCTAGATTCTTCCAAGGCATAGAATAGAGTAAAAACTTGGCTTGCTTATGGACAAACTCAACAACATAGGAATAAAATAGACAAGCAATCCTTTTTTCAGTAGAAAATTCCAATTACTCAAGTAAGCTACATCATACGTAGTACATAAGAAGAGCAAATTAACATCATCAGCAGTAAACCATCATGCAACTTCTACCTGCTGAAACAACTAAGCGAGTATAATTTATCAGAAAAGAATTGACCTCTACATTAATAATACTACCAGAATACTAAGACTTCAAAAGTGAACACTAAGAATAATGTTCAGACTAAAGTATAGGGCATCTTGCAAAGGATTATTACTCCCTACATCTACAAGTCAATAACAATTATTCTAAATACTACGAATTTGGACAAAATATAGTCAAATACACAACACAAGAAGGAAAATAATTACAAGTAAAACAGCAGACACTTATTATTTCAAAACAATCCGGTAAAAATATTCTACAACAAACTGCCTCATAACATAAAACTGCTAAGTCCCCAAAACATATACAAATACAATCAATAAAAACTACTTGAAATGGGAAAACTGTCTACAGTCTCACAGAGTTGATGTGAAATAACAGCAAAACTTAGAAGCATGCACAGTCAATAGTGCTCAATTTGCATACAGTTCACATGCAAACTCTTATGAAAAGGTTCAAAACAGTCTCCCAGCTGAGTTCTCATCTATACTTGGACAACAAAATCCTGCAACAAATTCTCAGAAATCCTACCTTTCCTACCCTTGCTTAAATATCTAAAGTGCAATCTTCATACTAAAATATTGAAAAAAGGCATATCTATTTACATAAAAGTGTGTACACATGTGTTTGTCTGCGTGTACTCTTAGATAAATTGATAAAAAAGCAATATTGTTATAAATCAAAGACTATACCTAATAATATTAATTTCAAAATAAGCTGATAGAAAAAGATATAATAACTACAGTATAAGCTTTTAATTTTTGTTAATTACAAAAAATAAAAGTTAAATACAGTAAATAAACCTGGTCCCTTACATTGAAAAAGGAACATAAATTGAGAGTATTTGAAAATAAGATCCTAAAACAGATGAGGAGACAGATGAGTGAAGAAGGTTACATAATTTAGAAGTACATTATTTGTATTCATGTCCAGATATTATTAGAATGATTAAATCAAGAAGACTTAGGTGTGTAGATCATGTGGTACGAATGGGAGAGGAAAGAAGAGTATACAGGATTCTTGTTGGGAAACCTGATGGTAGAGTATACAGGATTCTTGTTGGGAAACCTGATGGTAAAAGACCAATAGGAAGACCAAAACAAAGATGGAGGGATAATGTAGAGATGGACCTAAAGGAAATTGGTAGGGAAGGAAAGGAGTATATAGATCTTGCTCAGAACAGGGACAGATGAAAGGCATGTGTTGCTGCAGCCATGAACCTTCGGGTTTAAGAAGGCTAGAGAGTTAGTTAGTTATACATTAAATAAACATAATATTTGAATATTTGAATTGTAGAGAGTTAGTTAGTTATACTTTAAATAAGCATAATATTTGGATTGTAAGTAGAGAATATAACAAATGTACAATGCATTGTGCGAAAACTGTCAACTTTGCATTATAAGCAGAAAATTAAACCAGTTTGCCCTAGAAATACATTTTAAGAATAGCCCAAAATAGCATGCGTAATGGAAAATTAAGAAAACTTTCTGATGCATAAAAGTACTGACTAGTGCTGAATAAATCAATTACTGTAAAATATTATTCTCTGATTCAAGTAATTTAACTGTAAACATTATCTTTTGTGTGTAAAATATAATTGTTAGTTGAACTGATAAGTACAAATATCAACTTTATACGCCTTCATACACTCTAAATAACATAACTTTGATATATAAATTAGTAACAATTTGTTAAAATTAAGTTAAACTGTAGAATTGTTTTCTTAAATAAATATAAAGTAGTAAAAATACTAAACAAATAATTCCTTCTTTTCCTATTTAAAGGATGCCAAACAGTGTAAACCAGTTGTTAGTGGCTAAATAACATAAAATTTGAAGGCAGTAACAATATTTTTTAAAAATCCTGTTTTTTACCTAACTTTGTGAATTAAATACTAGTACATTTTGTCGAATTATAAATAAAATATACCTATTTCTTTGGTATGTGTACTAAAGTGAAGAAAATGTTACTAAAACTTGGCTAGTACAGTAAATCTGAGAGTTTTAGCTTTATTTGTCCGTAACTGGATATAATTGTAACTTGTTAATCTCGCCAAACACAATCTTTACCTCAATTTTGGAAGCTAGCTGAACTTTAGCGTTTCGAATTACATATAGTTAAGACCTCTATAGTTGTGGTAAAATACATCCAGTCTGTAAAATTTTGGAAATGCTGTCTCCTTCTCTGTCGACCCAGACCAAAAGAGTTCTCAAACGATATTTCTTAACATAACTAACTTTTCAAAAAAAGAATACCTTGTGCTCAGATAGCTTAGTTCGTATAGCATTAGGGTTTTAACTTATCTGTCCAGGGTTCGAGTCCCTGTCTGGGTGGTTACCATTTTTTAATTTTATCATTGGATCTTGTGCAGCCTAAATATAAAATATGTTTACAGTCTAAAAGATTATAATTTTTCTTCAAATTTTGCTAATAAGCTTTTAAGTTTCTCAAATATCAGCATCTTTAGCTAACAGTACAGCATAACCAGTATAATTATAATAGAAAAGTTCTGGTGGTAGAACCTACACCTACTGTAATATCTCTGTGGTATTAACGTACATGCAGCCCATACCTTTTGGGACTGTTTCTCCTCCGTTACATTTCCTCGCCATTTACCCTTAGCGTCGCGATTAGCCTCAGAAGCAAAAAAAGCGAAATCTTATATTTGTTCTTTTTATATATACATTTTAGAACTACATTTAATGAATTTTACAGTCTTCCTGTTTGATCTGTTAAATAATCCAGTCAATAAAAATATACTTGCATAGAAAAATCTGTTTTTCAGATACTTTAATCGGCTAATCTGCTTTTGCGTACTTCCTCAGAAATATACACAATCATAGTTCTTTATAAATTTATATAAGTCGAAGTCTAGTTAGAGTTGGCCTGTAAGTGCTTCTGGTACAAGTAGTTACTTGAAAAAGCAAATATTGGGTGTATAAAAAATAGCATTCTTGTGAAACAGTAAAAATCAAACTCGTTTCCTCGTAGCATTAGCTGTAAGTGATTCTTGCAGATTAACAAAGCTCTGGCGTGTGGTCCTACGTCACCTATAATCCTTTGTAAGGTTCGTGTTGTCCTATAAATTGTCGATGTACATACTAAGTCCCTAGTTACAGCCTAAGCTTTTAGTTTCAATCAGAGGATTTCAGTGTTCAAATAGTGATTGTAGCCTCGTATAATAAACCAAATGGAAATAACCCAAATGTTGATGCACCCAAAAAACCAGTAATACTTCAAAAATACCTTGAAAAAGGCTAAATTATTCTTCTAGCTTAGAAAAAAAGTTTAGCAAGTGGACCTATGGTCCATATAGTCAGTTGTCTTTGAACTTCGTCTTGTCCTGTGAATTGTCAATATATTGATAAATGGTTATATATTTTTTTTTTAAAAAAAAAGGAACAATGTTGGTAAGCGTCCAGTTATGGACCCATCGGTAAAAAATTTCAGTCTTTATAGACACACAATGATTTTCGTTACACTAAAAATTTGGCCTCGTATAAAAGTAAATAGTCGAAATGATAAACATTTCGTGTACTTTATCCAGTAAGCCTTAGCTAGAAATACAATAACAGCGTTACAGACATAAAAATTAAGCAAGCTTTGACATTCTAGTGGCACATAATAAATATAAAATATCCTTTAAAATACTCTGACAAATAGTTGTGGGTTATCTGAGATCAAAATTTTCAAGCCCTCTCTCCTGCATAAATAGGCTCTAGAATTCACCAAGCCTCAAAATAATATTGGGTACATCAAATAAAAAGCAGATGGAGAGTGATGCTGATCGCATCATCTCCAAACAGCAAAAACAAAAGTATATGGATGGAGCCCTACCTGATATATTTAGGAAACTTAGTATAAGAGTAACAAAATAATCAGCAAACTCTAAAATAAACAAACTTTCCTACGTAGCAGGCGTAACCTGACCTAAATAAATACATATAGAAATACAGAACCAAAAATAGCATAGTGGAAATCAGTAAACCCTATTAATCATAATAATAATAATAATAATATATTCTGTGGCTTACATTTTAGATAAGAGTACTTTTTCTTTAGTGTTTTTGAAAAAAATTAAATAAATACCAAACTCTAAGTTAAAAAATTGTAAATGTATATATGATACAAAACAAAATAAATAAAAATTAATACATACCTTGCAAAAAATCAGTAAAAAAGTTGAAAACATCTGTTTGTGCATCCAAAATATAATAACAAATCCTTCCTGACTGGATTAAATTGTGTTATTTGAGTAATATTAAGTCTAAACTTGAAAAAATAAAAGGGTAAAACTTGACGAAACACACTTCATGTGTACAAAATTTAATTCAAACCACATCTAAATTGTGTTATTTGAGTAAACTAGAGAATAATCCTGTAAAGTTGGAAAAAATCTCTCTCCCTCTCTCTCTCTCTCTCTCTCTATCTCTCTCTTTTTTTGCGTGTGTGTGTGTGTGCGTGTGGATGTGTGTGTGTGTGTGTGAGTGCGTGTGTGTCCAAAATGTAATAAAAAAACACGTTCAAATCGTGTTATTTGAGTAAATATTAGGGTAAACTTGTGAAATAAACAAATAAAAGTTGAGAACACACACTTTGTGTGTCGAAAATATAACTAAAAGTCTTTCCTGAATAGTATAAATAGTGTTATTTTGGTAAAAATAGGTATAAATTTGTGAAATAAACAGATAAAAGTTGAGAACACACACTTTGTGTGTCGAAAATATAACTAAAAGTCTTTCCTGAACAGATTAAATTGTGTTATTTGAGTAATAATAAGCCTAAACTTGTGAAATAAACAGATAGAAGTTGAGAACACACACTTTGTGTGTCGAAAATGTAACTAAAAGTCTTTCCTGAATAGTATAAATAGTGTTATTTTGGTAAAAATAGGTATAAATTTGTGAAATAAACAGATAAAAGTTGAGAACACACACTTTGTGTGTCGAAAATATAACTAAAAGTCTTTCCTGAACAGATTAAATTGTGTTATTTGAGTAATAATAAGCCTAAACTTGTGAAATAAACAGATAGAAGTTGAGAACACACACTTTGTGTGTCGAAAATGTAACTAAAAGTCTTTCCTGAACAGATTGAATTGTGTTATTTTGATAAAAATAAGGATAAGCCGGGAAAATGTTTGACATAAAGTCAAAGTTTGGTAAAAAATAAACTCAATATTATGTTAAATAGCACACAGTAACATAAATTTACTACCTAAATCAATAATCAAAGGGTTATAGGTTCGATACCCCGTGATAAAAGCAAATAGTGAAATCTGTAGGTCCAGTCCCTGATAGCTCTCTCTTCTTCCTAGTACATATAAAAAAAACCTTACGCTTCGTTCTCCTTGTTCAAAGTAAAATTCTCGCTCCAATCTAATTGGGTATCCAAAAATCCTTTTTTCTTGTGTTCTGGGCAAACTTGGCTTACTTAGACAGAAACCTGTTCTGACATGCAAGCGTTCTAGCCTAAAACTTCGCGCTAAAGCGTCCTGTGCCTTGGGGCAACCCTGAGCTGAATATTAATTGGCGGCGGAAACCGGTTCTACAAGCGACGCATAGCTTCAGAGATTTGACCTACATCGCGCATTCTCAGACATCCTTTGTTGTCTGGTTCAATCCCTCCCCTGCCCTACAGTATTGCATAGCTTTCCCCTGTTCTTGCGTTCTAGTTAACCTTGGAAAAACCGGTTCTGAAAATCTACCGACGCGTTCTCTGATTGGTCAATCGCGTTCCATCTTTGTTCTTACGTTCTGACGTCATTTGACCTTGACCGCACATCCCTCAAATTCCTTTCTCGTCTACCCTCACCGTCAAGTTGAGATTCGGAGACAGTATTCTGTCTAGCGTGTGAAACCACCGTCTTTCATAACATAATGAAATTATTGCATAGTACTAATTAATAACGTTACATATCGCGGGTTCGAGTACCGGGACCGTCCCAAATCGTAATTGGATCTGTACCTACACCCATTACCACCGTTCATAGCGGTTCATAAACCATAGAAAACTTATTTTCAATATTATAAAAATTAATTATTATCGGTTCGATCCCCGGCCGGTTCAAATCCGGGAACTTTTCTAACGGTGGAAGCGGCCCCGGCGCCCACCCAGCGTCGAATAACATGGGTACCTGGGGGAAACCCTGGGGGGTAAAGGCGGTCAGGGGCGTGATGCTGATCACATCACCCCCACTCACGACCGGATCAAGAAAGTGTGGGGCGTTACCCCCACACCCCCTATACGCCTTCATGGCGTGGTGCTATGCACAGGGGAACACTTTACCTTTTTTTTTTTTTACGATTCATAAATTACATACTTTGCAGTAATGAATATAAAACCATATGCATAGCGTTTAGTACCTCTAATTACTTTCTATATACATATTTTTCATAAAATAAATAATTATATATTCATAAAAAAGTTATAAACATGCAAATACATAAATGTAAAGTTTTCTAAGTACATGCAAATTAGTTCTAAGTACATGCAAATTAATTAAAACCCGTGCAAATTAGTTATAAGTACATGCGAATTAATTGCGAATATTAAATAGTGTTTGACTTTATCGTAGATCCCAACTACTGATGACATTGACGAAGCGACACTCTCAAAGAACACCCATGCCCAGGTGGGGATTCGAACCTGAGGCCCTTGTCGTAGCGCGCGCGCTGTTATAAACAATCCGCCGCGGAGTAATCCATTTCTTTAATGCGAGAAACATTTTATTGTAGTAGCAAATAATTCTTACAAGGAGTTTTAATATAACAAATGTAAGAGAGCTAGGACCTGACAGAAGGGCTTTTTCATTGGGTGACGCGTGGTCTGAACATCCAGTCCCATCGTCACTGTTTTCTGACCTTCCCGACAGAAGCGCCTTTTTTTCTCAGATATCTAATAGAGACTAGATTAAAGTAGAATATGAACCAATGTCTCCAGGGGGAATCGAACCTGCTATTTCTTGATTATAAGGCGAGAGCGTTAATCTTAATCACTCCATTATCCCTTTCAAGAAATCACAGCTACCTCCCCCCCCCCCCCCCCGCTTCGTCTTGTGCCTACCCTTCCAGAGACAGCACGCTTCGCTACTGGAGTTAAATATGGACTTAAAATTGTAAAAAATTACGATTTCAATAAGATAAGACACGGCACAATCTACATAAAATACAGTACGCTTACATTGACTTTTAACTGTAAAACAACAAAATGTGTTTTCATTTTATATTTCTAAATCAATGAATAACAAAATTTTGTTCTAAGTGTTCGACCATGAATATCCTTCTTTTGGCTCTTACATTACGTTACACGGAAATAGAAGTGTTGCTGATTGTTTTGATAAATATTGTAATATAAAATTGACATGTCAATTTTCTTTTTTGATCATTTCTTCTAACCGTTGCAGTTTGAAGAAAGAATAGAATTTCGCCAGGCTACAAATATCCGGTTGAGTTTATTTGTATAGAAAATTGGCTACACAGCTTAAACCGCCTTCCATCTATCGATTCTCCAGGGTAGCGAAAGATCATGACGCGTTAACTGCTTCTCGGAGCTCTTGAGAAACAAAGGGGAATCCCCGCTCGAGATGATGCGGCCGGCGTCTTCCGCTACCGAGGCCGTTAACCCATTTCCAGGCCCTCTCCCGTCGCGATGGGCGCTTTTCATACGCTCCGGACCAAGAGCATCCATTAACCCGAATTCCCTCTCAAAGGACATTGCGCCACCTCCCAGGGCTGTGATGGAGATGGGAGGATTTTCGCCAAGGATCAGTCGCGGAACAAGCACCCGTCCTCTTTTGCATTTTTATTGTTGCGATTCGGAGGTTTATTGGCGTCGAATTACACCACAGAGTGAGAAAGATGGCCGTTGCGATGTTCACCCAATGTTTCTCGGTCGGTGGCAGCTTTGTCGTCTTCTTTATTCTCTGCGACCATGTTTTGCGGGTTTAAAATTTATGTTTAAATCCTTTGTTTTATTTTATAGCTCTCGTTTATTTTGTACTTTTCCTAACCAACGTCATTTTCTCCCGAATGGTAACCAACTTCATATCATTATTAAGCAAGTAACGAGACAGAACATGGTTTTATTACACTGTAGAGTTTATTCCACGAACATACGTATTTACACAGAGACAGTACTTCTCGCTGGCTTCTACATTGCGCCTGTATGGGTCGTTTGATTAGATTTAGTGACAATAATGGCACGTTACTATGGATGTTGGCAGAATTTTTTCAGGGATGGGCAAGGAAGATACTTTTCCAGGATGGTAAACGAATCATATTTTCCTCCGTAATAATGTTGGCTAAAAAAACAAAACAAAAAAAAACAACAACTAAAGTTTGAAAAACACATATTACTAAGACAGTAAACAGTGGGCTTCACCCACTTGTCCTCCCTTCCGGACTTCCATGCGCACATTCAACTTTGGGTTATGTTCTAGTAGTAGTGCATCTTTATATACTAATTCTATGCACAGGGGATATATTTTACAAGTTCTTTTTCTCAGGATTTGACAAAATGAAACTTTTTCTGGTTCTAACTGTATATTGTTTAAGGTACACAATATTACAACGCAGACATTCACTCTGCATTTTAAAATTATAACATGTGAAATGATGTTCCTATTTCTATATTTCTCTCAGTTTACGTTACTTTTCTGTCACTTTTGGCCAATCACTACGATGAGGATGAATGATGATGAGATGAAATTGATGAAGACACACCCATGCCCTGGCAGGAACCTTCAACGAGACTCTTACTCTATCCAGGAAATCTTTGAAGTAAGCGAACGAAGAAATTCTCTGTGCAAGTAGTGACTCGAGAGAGCTCGACCAATGAACACGGGAGAGCGGAAGTGAGTGCATGAAGAGAAAAATGTTTCTGCAATTACCAGCTGTCAGCAGAAGCCCTCACAGCTTCGCTTCGCCAACAGCTTTCTCCCCTTCCCCTTCTCTGCTGCTATCCCCGCGGACTTCCTCCACAGATTTCCGGAGCAGAATATACCTGATATAAATTTCAAGAATTTGAACGTGAGCACTCACGCACAACCTATGAAAAATACAAAGTATGAAATTCATAGTCACTGGAAAATACCAACTTTCATTAAGAAAAGGTGTCCCACAGTTGTATAGCACAACGATATAAGTCATTTCAGAATATCTGCCTAGGATTGAAGATGGCGACTCTCCAGGCCTTTAGGATTAAAGATGGCGATCGTTTTCCAAAATGGAGGATATGATTTTTATGAACTTTTTAACGGTGGCCATGAACATGTTGCATATCGTTTTCTATATTTTTGAGTGAGCTGAATTCGATGGTACCGTCTAAAATGTCATAACTGGCCGATCGAAAATCGCATGACATTGTCTTCCAACACGTAATTGGGCGACTGGTAGTACTTCCCCTTTTGCAAATCCATCTGTTGGCATTTTATTATTCGCTGATGCACGACATTTTTCAGCCCATCTTTGTAATATATGTGATATAAAAAGGATAGAGCCCGGAAGTTTTCATGCTATATTGATAACATTTTTCCGGATATACGTTTTTTATGTTATTTCGAATGTTTTATAAGCCTTTTCATTTTGCCTATTTGGGACCTCACTGCCTATTTTTAATTATAATGTCTTTTTTTGCCCTTTTCAATGATATTTGACAATTTTTTAAAAAAAAATGTGTATATAAAATATTTTTCTCCCAAAAAACGTTGTTGGCATATATTTTTCTTCCGTTTATTTTGTGAATAATTTTCGCCTTATTTAAGTAATATTGAACTCACGCATGTTTCAACATTGCTGAAGGAGAAAAGTGTGAGAAAAAGTATTTCATGCTGAGTTAGGATGTTGCCTTTCGGTTAACATTTCCTTGTGCATGATTGACTGCTGAAAACATGTTGCAGAACACCTGAACAATTACGTCATCACGTCCAGCATCTATGTCAGGAGGTTATTGACAAGAAACAGCACTAATGCCCAAGGGCCTTTCCATGGATTACAAAATCAAGTTCTCTATCTTTAGTTTAATTCTGCACTTTGGAGGGAAAAGATCGTGTAGTTGTCATCATGCCGAAATTTAGTGTGCCATTAAGTGGTAAGTTACATGGTTACGTGCGTGAATTTGGTGAAAGCACATTTTCAATAGACGGTACTATTCTTCTCTGCAAGATATGTGAAAAAAACAATCAACCATGAGAAAAAAATGCTTTATATCTCAGCATGTGTCAACAGCAAAACATAAATATGCAGCTGGTAAAATGATTGGACAGGAGAAGATATCCCTAATTTCAACAGTGGGCACTTCATCCAACAGGCAATCTCGATTTTATCTTGAACTATGCACAAAGCTTTCATGGAAGCAGGAATACCTTCCTGGAAAGTGGAAAACAAGTCACTGCTGAAATTCCTGGAGAAATACACTAAAGAAACGGTGCTGTCGAAATCTACGCTGCGGAAAACATATTTAAGCGTCTGCTACAAAGAAGCTCTGCAAAGAATTCGTGCTGAAGTTGGTGGAAAGAAGATCTGGATTTCAATAGATGAAACTACTGACGCTATGGGACGCTACATAGTCAACGTCATCATAAGAGCTATGGAACCAACATTCGGAGAATCCTCGTCATTTCTTCTCACGTCAGAACAACTAGAGAGAGCCAATGGTTAGTCAATAGCTCAGTTATTCTCAAATTCCCTACTTCTGCTCTGGCATGATGACGTGTTAGTTTTTATCCGTAATTCAGCTCCCTATATGAAGAAGGCTGCCATAGGATTGAAAATTCTCTTCCCGAACATGCTTCATATCACATGTGTAGCCCACGCAATGCAGAGAATCGCCGAAGAAGTTAGAGTGTTGCACCCAGAAGTGGGCAGGTTGATTTCGAAAACAAAGAAGATATTTCTGAAATCTCCCTCTCGAACCCGAAAATTTCAGAAAGTTGCGCCTGAGCTTAGTTTACCTCCGCAACCAGTCTTGACGAGATGGGGAACCTGGATATCAGCAGCTACAAACCTTGAAAACATCAGTGAGGTGATCGATGCTCTTCCAGAAAATGAAGCGGCTTCAATTCGTGAAGTGAGAAAACTCCTGTGCTATTCAGAACTGAAGTATGAACTGTCGTTTATTGCACATTATGGTGCATTGCCAGACACAATTACAAAGCTAGCAAAAAGAGGTGAGACTCTTATAGCATCCATGAAAATCTTCGAGGAATCTATGCAGCAGATGATGGAAGTGACAGGAGAAAAGGGGTCAGCTGTTGCGGAAAAGTGCAAACGGGTAGTGAGTGCAAATGAGGACTTGAAACAATTGAAAACAATTTGTGATATTCTAAAAGGTGAAAATGCTGTTACCGAAATGAGTCCAGCTACATTAGCTTGTTTTATGCATGCTCCAATAACTTCTGTCGAAGTAGAAAGATCATTTTCTATTATGAAAAACATTCTCTCTGACAGACGACTATCTATGAATGTTGAGAACTGAAAAAAACAACTTGTAGTTATGTGCAATCAAGACGGAGAAAATTGAAATGCTCTTTCTTCCCAATGTAGATTTTAACATTTTGCCAGAAATTATAGATAAAAGTAAGCGACTTCCAAATGTGCCTTTTTTTGGTTTATTTTGCTTTTTTTATTTTTAGTGCCTATTTTCCACATTATAAATAAATATCTTTTTGCCTGCCTATTTTAACGAAAATAAATGCCTGAACTTCCGGGCTCATATCAGTAGCTATCTGTTGATAGAGACAGGTATGATAATGATTTATTTTCTTTTGAAGGGAGTATTGACTCTTGGACTAGGTAACACTACATGGTGAACTTTGCCACATTGTGTGGCACCAGCGCATTTCATCTCACCCGTCGAATTTCGTGGCCGCCAGCGATGTCGTATTTTAATTTATTCCATCGCCATCGGTGTGATACTTTAACCGTTGCAGAACGAACATGCAATTTACAACTGAAGGCCGAAACTACGTGATTCGCTTTTCACGGTCCGCAACAAACGTACTCCCATGCCCTTTTCAGATAATGAAGCGAAAGCTGTATAAACATGCATTTGCGTTAATTTGTCGCGAAATACTCACCCCCATCCCTTCGCCTTTGTAATTAGCAAATCCCCTTTTGTTCCCACCGTAACTGTCTCTGCTGTGGCGCCACGTGTGTGATGTGTCTGCAAGCGTGAACAATGGCTAACAACGATTTATGACATTTCACGTGTTCAAAATAGTTTTCTATGCAACGGGAACATAAATGATGCATGCATGCATTTCTTTGTGTCCTTCCCTACAATCGGACAATTGGTTTCGAGAGAGAAGACTGCTTTCCCAGTTCTTTGTGCTTTCTGATAAATTTTCAAATACGATTTTTAGGTAATTTTTTTGCGAATGGAGAACGATTTTTGAAATTAAGTCCATGGGGTGAAGAAGATATGAAAAAAATTAATGAAGTAAATACAACTGGCGAACATCATTACTACCCTAAATCCGAGCACTGTATTATATCCCCGCTTAGTGATATCCTTCACCTGTTTTTAGAATCTGGTTCACATTACATTTCCAAATTTTCTTCACGTCCGCTCATATCATCTATCATATTGACCTACCGCCCGACCCTGTGGCCGAGTGGTTAGCACATCGCGCTGCGACGCCAAGGGTCCCGGTTTCGAATCCCGGTCGGGCTTGGTTGTTTGTGAATGTCCATTCATCAATTTCATCATTTCATCACTCATCCCCATCTTCGCAAATTAGCCAAGAGGCACAAAACGCGAAGTAAAATAAACTAAATCAAATAAAAAAACAATCAAATCATATTGACCTACCATTAGAAGCTTAATTTTGACAGCATTTCAAGGATACGTTCACTTCTATTTGCTGCAGTAGCAATAACATGAAGTTTTCTGTTTCTGCCTGCCATATCTGTGTCATATATGTAACTATTTCTGCCGATGAGAACAATGTTGATGAGACTCCATTTTCCCTAAAAGTAAGGAAATCAACCACGAGCCTCAAATCTATGGATGAACTTAATGGCAAGAGCAGGATCCACTTTGTAACCCTAGCCTTGATAATGCGTTTCCTAATGGTTGAAAACATCACGATGAAAGGAGTATAGGGTGACATTTTATATGCAAGGAACATTTTCTTTCAGCCGTTTGCCATTTGCTTTCTCCAAGCCGCCTTCAAACCTCTCAGCGCCTTGTCTGTCAATATTGGATTTGTAAAATGACACCACCAGTACTTCTCTCCCCCACTATTATCCTGTACGTATTGGAGATTTGGATTGGTTTCGATGTTGTGTTGTTCATTTCTTCTAGAGCTCATAAATGGAAAATTTCTTTTGGGTTGATGTTTTTTAACTTGCAGTCCGTCTGCAAATCAGAATCAAATTTATTTTTGGGAGAGCACATTAATTTTTCAATTTCCTGCTATGTACAAATGTTTCATATTTCCACCTATTACAATGGAATCACCCTTGAAATGAAATTTATTTTCATATTTTATTTGGATCAGATTAACCGTACAAGGGACTGAAACAAATTTCTAGAAGACTTTATCTTTCGTTTAGAGATATTTTACAATACTCTCACTATAATAACAATGGCAAAGTGCGTAACAAGCAGAGTGCGAAATCCTGAAACAACAATCTTCTCCTAAAATATCCCTACCACACGAAAACATTTCCGGAGAAAGAGAGTTTTTGTCACAAAGATAAGAATAAGAGAGGGAGAGAGAGAGAGAGAGAGAGAGAGAGAGAGAGAGAGAGAGAGAGAGAGAGAGAGAGAATTTTGCTTGCTTTCTCTCTCTCTCTCTTTCAAAAAAAATAATTATTCGTATATTTTTTTACATTCTCAATACGTTCTGTATTTAATTTTTCATGGTTTATATCTCATGAAATAAAATGTATTCATTCTGTATTCAGGACTTTTAAAATAAATAAAAAAGGATCCTTGCATGGTATTATACATCCTAACGTGATGTATAATAATCTGAATGTACGAGTTGGATGGTGATTCACGTTTCAAGTTCAATTTTCCCTGTTGCTCATATCTAGAAAAAAAACCCAAGTGGATTATTATATTAAGTTTCATGGAGTACACTTCTCACCTCACTTGATGATGAGAGATTATGTTCCAGATAGTGCGTTGGTCGACCATGGATTCTATTTCAAACTTTAAGTTAATATACACTTTGTGTTGGGAATCTGTGGAGCACGGCCGCACGGAATTTATTTGATTTGATTTTACTGCTGAAAAACAGCATACATGCCTAATACAGCAGTTTGTGATTACATATGACATATGCAGAATATTACAATTACAAAGAAAAAAATAAAATGTGTACCAGTTAAAAGTAAAATTACACATGTTATTATGTGTACCAGTTAAAAGTAAAATTACACATGTTATTATCACAATAAAAGGTTACTAGGCTCCAGTGGATTATGACCGTATTGGGATATAAGAAAATTAAAATACCTATTATGTCTAAAATAAGAAGTGACAGAAATTGCAGACCAGTTGTTTCGGAATACATAATGACGTGTCTTTAATGTAATTTTAGATAATAAATATGGTACATCAAGTTTTCCATTAATTAATTTGGAAATGTAATTGTAATCGTTGATCTTTCGTCTTTGAAAGAGACACAAAATATTAAGTTTATCTAACAAATTATAAAATTTATAATAAAACCTAAAAAGTCTGAATTTAAAATATAGAAATGAGACGAATCATTTTTGTACATTTTCCAGTATGTATTTCATATTATTATTACATGCAAAATTCCATGTTGTTGTACTGTATTCCAAAATAGGCCTTACATACAAAGTGAATAACTGAATTAACAATAATACATTGCATGAGTTCAACCATTTGTTAATTAAGTAACCGCTTTTCTTTCTAGCTTTCCTTGGAATTTCATATACATGATCTTTAAAAGCAAGCCTCATGTCTAAAAAAACACCCAAATTTTTAAAAACTTCAACTCTTTTAACTACACATGAATCTAATTTATAATTATGACTACACCACTGAATTTTCCTTGTAAAAGTGATAGTATTTCCCTGTATTAATTACAAGCTGACTATTAGCCACTATTACTGACTGCATTAAGATCAGATTGCAACTGAACATGTCTATCGTCAGTGTCTATTTCAGTGCATATCTTGATATCATCAGCATAAAATATATATTTAACATGCTTGATTACTTTAAAAATATCATTCAAATAGATAGCAAAGAGATGAGGTCCCAATGGAGATACCTGGGGCACTCACTCCTTTGCGTATTTTACCTGGAGATGAAAATGTTGATTTAATCCTTACACAGAAAGATATATTACAAAGATAACTCATGAACCAAGCACAATATCTAGGAACACATCCATAATTGTTAAGTTTCTGCACTGATAAATTGTGATTGACACTATCAAAAGCTTTGGATAAATCAAAGTATATAACATCTAGTCGACTCTTGTTACAGAAGGATTGAAAAGCATCAGTTATCAGAACTGAAAGATTTGTGCTTGTAGATCTTCCTAGTATAAACCCATGTTGACATTCATTAATTATACTCTTAGTATTAAAATATAAAGATTTGTGTATAAGGGATTCGAAGATCTCACTAAAAATATTAAGAATAGTAATCGGTCTGTAATTAGAAATTTTGCCTTTTCCAGTTATCTTCTGAATTGGCACCACAGTTACTTCCTTCCATAATTTGCGGAAGACGCCAGCTTTTAATGATTTGTTAAAAATTAAACACAAGACAGGTGCACTACATCCTTTGAAAATATAGTTAGGTATATTGTAGAGACCAGATTTACTTCTAGCCTTAATTTTCTTGAAGGCATCAATTATATCTTTCTCACAGATAACAGGAGGAAATATAGAATTAAAATACCAATCAGATTCCTGAATATCAGTGTCTTGCGGTTTAGAAAAATTACCCTCGGAATGACTCATAAATGCATCAGCAATTTCCTTCTCATCATGCAATATTTTATCATCAGATGTGACAAGAGTAGACAGCTTAGGAGGTGACCCATTCATTACGTAGTCCCCAAAAACGAGTTTTGTCACTAGCCAAACAATAATTTAAATAATTATAATATCTACACTTAGCATATTTGATCTTTCACTTAATTTCTTTCCTTAATAAATAAAATTTGGCATACCAAGTAAGTTTATTGGTTTTAATGTACTTATAATAAAACCTTTTCTTCTTGTTAAGCATACGTTTTACACTATGTATTATCCAAGGAGAACAACTTTCTTTCTTATGATACACCATCTTAGGAACATTTCTGTTTACAGCTATTAGTACAGAAGAGTGTAAGGACTCGACAATAGTATCCAGATCATTAGATAAATCAATAGTTTCAAGATTACTCTTTAATTCATAGTAAAGGTGTAAAAAGTCACCTTGTTAAAATTATATCTCAAAGAGGACTGATCAAATGATAAATTTTCAGTTTTATGAAAATTACTATCAGTAAAACTTAGTACAAGTAAAAAAGATTGTAGGGATGGAAAGAAAGCGAGTGGGGGAAGCAAAGCAGTTCTCAATGCTGCAAACGGCTGGTAGCTGAAACCTTGTTTCCCCTCTCACCCGTTCATTGGTCGAGAGCGCTTTCGAGTCATTTTTGCGCAGAGACTTCTTTTCCTGGGAAAATAAACAAAAGGAAGACACCGTAATAGGAATAAACATTCAAGAGAATTTTTACCTTTGTAGAACTTTCTCTTATATTCAAATTTACGTCCTAAAAAAAAGTCCAAGTAGTGCAACGTTTGACCATGAGGAAGAAAATGAATGACCACGAAACTTGTTTCTTTTACACCCAGTTGGGCGCCTTTCTCTTAACTGGGGTGTCTTGATCGTCAAGAAACGAAAGAGAGACAACATAAATAGAAGTAATGCGGTTTCAAATGGAAGCAAGAGTCAGAGGAGGAAAAACAATGCAGTGAAAATAAATTGGACACGAATGGCAGTAAAAGACAAACAAAGAGGAATGGAAGTCTCAAGGGCTTAACTATCCGGGACGCATTGATCGAGACAAAGCGTCTAAGTGAAGCATGATAAGAAACGCTCCATAAAAAAGCAAACGGACATTATAAAGTTTGCTTGAGATACTGAGACGTTTCGACCCATGAGAATAGACAGTAAAGATGAGAGATTCCGGCAAATGTAAGGCATAGAGCAATCGGCAAGAAATGAGATAGCATGGAGTTTCAACTACTACTGCAGATTCATTGCTGGAATTTGTACACACGGATGGTAAGAAGAAGAGAGGCAATTTTGCATCTATGCGTCCTGCTGGAAATTTGGGACGCCTATTTAAAACATCATGTAGGAAAACAGATGTTGACGTTAAGTGTAAAACAAAGTGCCAATGCTAATAAAAAATTCTGGTTACTCTTCACTGAAGTAAGTCAAGCGAAATTAATGCAAGCAGAATTGTCTGTTGTTTTAGTATGTTTAATGAGACCAGCTTGTGATGTTACCTCAGGCTTTTCCCTGGATAGAGCTTTGAAACTTTAATGGTCGTCAAAGAAACCTCTGAGATATGAGTATTAATTACGAAAGGAAGACATGCAAAGAATGTTTATTTTCCTTAGCATACAATATGTAAGAAGTACAATGCTTATACAATTGAAATTCCACCAACTGAAGCCTGGACACAAGTTAACCGATAAAAACCGTGCTAACTTCAGCCGACAACTTAGTGTCGAGAAATGATGCCTCGCACCACCATCGTTAATGTACAGTCACCGACAATAAAAATGGGACACCTAGATCCTGAAATACTCGCTTTCATGCAAGGAGTTAAGTGTGTTGCCTAATTCTACGGCAATAAATGGATTTTAATATTAAATTTTTCAATTGCAACTTGTAGAAGAGTTATCCTTGTTAACTGGTGCGTATTATTAGATTAGTTCATATCCATCGTAGAAGGGTTGTATATGACATCAACTACACCTGATGACGTGATACTTAGTTGGATGTGTTATGCTGTTTCGTTCGCCTTTTTATCGTGCGAGTTCCTAAATATACACGGGCTGCAATTGTCGAACATGATCAGCGTTGAATGAATGAATGAATTTTTTTGGGTGCGTAGGTACGTATGCGGTCCAGGAACATTTATTTCCGGGTCCAAGTTCTGGATTGAAATGAAACAATACGAAACTTGAACCGAATTTAAATAGTGCGAGAAAGAAGGTTCCGGTTCTGTAACGGAACCCAATAGAACCCATTAGAATGAAGGACGTATTTAGGGAGGTCCAGAGTGTTAGGACCCACCCCGAAAGTACTAAATTTAGATATTGAAAATAATGAAATAATAACATAACTAAAATAAAATAATGAAAATATACTTGTTGTTTAATCGAGCTTATTTATTTGAGCCAAACTAATTGGAAGGAAAAGGTTATATTGGGTTGAGTGAGTTGGTGTTTTAAGTCCACTTTATGCACAGTAAGGCTAATCGGGACTGGACCACAGTTTAAAGTGGAATCCGAACCACTATGAGCCTCCACCGGGTATAGAACCCGGGACCCCTTGGTTACAAGGCGACGACGCTACCACTGCCCCATCGGGGAGGCCCGATTATATTGTAATCATACGATTTTGAACTACAGTACCAAGGAAGATTTCTGTAAGATGATCTGTTAATACTTACAATAATATGCATAAAATATTACCAGGAACTTTACTTCTCGTCAACTGGATCTGACATCCCCTTCTCATATTCAATAAATATTCATTCCTTATGTATTTGACATTAATTTCCTTGCCAGGCTGTTTTATTTTACACATTTTTCGAAATTAGCTATACGTTATCTAGATAATGAATACGTGCTGTTATATCACTATCCTTAATCCGTCTTTATACCTAGTCATGTAATAAAAATATAATATTAATTAATTTGATTATTTTAATCAATTTAACATAGTTATATTTTTTTTAAATTTATTCATTATTATTAATGTTACGATAGTTTGAGACACATGGTTCGGACCCACCTCGAAATATATTTCTAGTTACGTGCCTGTTTAGAATGTAAGAGTTTCTGGATCTTTGACAATACCAGGGTTGTTACCTAAAGGTATATGAATTGTAAATAAATTCAATTCCCGTCCGGGAGAGAAAATCAGCAAACGTAAATGGGTTCAAGACCGTAAAAAACCTTTTTATGTTTAAGGTATTTCAATTCGATCCAAGAACATTTTTTCCGGATCAATTTAAATACGGTTCGGGTTCCTTTTTTCCGGTTGAATTTAAATACGGTCCAGGAACACTTTCTCCGGCTGAATTTAAATTCGGTCAAGAAACCTTCTTTCCAGATCAATTTAAATACGGTCCAGGAACGTTTTTTACTGGAACAATTTAAATACGGTCCAGGAACCTTTTTTCAATGAAAGAATACACAACTTGGACCGAATTTAAATTGTGCGGAAAAAAAGGTTCCTGCATCGGAACCAAATAGAACCCATTAGAATTTTGAGACCTTTGACATCCCTTATGTAAGGGGGTGACCCTTTGAGAAGGCACCCAAATCAACCTCACTACCCGTAGTGAATCCAGGTAATTGCAATATTGCAGGCCAAGGAGGCTCTGACGTCTGGACTAACAGCCAGTATAATCTTCTGAAGGGCTTATATTGCGTCGTCCATATGTGTTTGTGATTGTCCCTTCATCCACTTCATCTTATCACCATTCATCTCCATCGTTGCGATTAGCCAAATGTGAAGAAACAAGCCATCGAACTACAATTTCAGCCCAACTGCCTTGGATAGTCTTCCCCCTTATAAGAGTTAATAAGATAAAGCCATTTCCGAAGATGATTGCGACCATTGTTCGTCGTGTCCTATTGCTGTCAGAATGAGGTCAATCGATAGAAGCAAACCGTAAAAACGTGGAGTTAAATTGGACTGCAGACAATAGAACATCATGTTTTTGCTTCCTCTTCACCTACATCCGCGACACACTTTCGTCCCGTTTTATCTGATATCTTTACAACTCTCCATCTCTTGTTTATGGGTCAATAATTTCCAAGTGAAGCGAATTCCAAAATTGACATTTTATTACTTTGTTCTACATTGCGGCTTTGATCGGATTGAGGAATCTTAGAGAATGTAAGTCAGTGGAGCAAGGATCATTCTTCATGTCTGATTGGAATACCTTTCTGTTTTATTTGGAAATTTCATGTTAAAGTAATGCTAATCTCATTATTATTTTGTGAATACAAACATTAAGGAAGAAGCAACAACTGGCAATAGTGCATATTACGTATATTTGAAAATTGTTAAAGACATATCTTGCAAAACAAATTACTAAGCTTTGGGGGAAAAAGAAAAAAAATTTAATACTACTAGACATATCTTGATAAGAACATGATCTTTGATGGACCCAGAAAAGAATGCCCTAAAATAATCAGAATAAGAAATACTGATGAATATATCTGGACCAGTTAAGGAAGATTTTTCATAATATGTAACAAATATCAATTAATCGTATTGATTAATAGCGTGTGGTGGGATAGCACAATGACTGTGATGGTTATGACATGTAGGGATGATCTGTGACAAAGTCAGAGCGAGAAAGAGGATGGCCCGCTCGTTAATGCCTCCCTGCAAACAAGAAGAGCTAGATATTTATCTAGTTGGTGCGTTATTTATGTTATGTTCTGTATCTAATGGTATGTTATGTAGTGGTATATTAAATGTTACTGGTCTCCTAAAATGTTGAATATCCAAGGGAATATTGAGATATAGAGTATGGGAAAAATTGAAAATATAAATATTTCTTGTCGAGTCTCGAAAACATAACCTTCAATGTCGATTTGAAACCCTTATCGAACTCGGCCGTGAAGATTAGGTTAGGTCAGGGATTGGTTGAGTGCAAGAATTTGGACCAGGAGAAAGTCAAGTCGGTGGTGCAATGGAATGTTTGTTTGTAAGGTAGGTTCCCCATTCTGTGTTGGGAATGTCTGGCATATTGAAAATCAAGTAATTTCTACGTAAGTTTCAGATCGGGAAAATTTAACTCCATGAAAACAACTTTGAGTGTTAGGTAATGCTTTCGTGAATAGCCCGCGCCTCTCGTAGATTATTATTACCATTCAAGAATAAGGTCACCTATTCTTCAAAAGAGTAGATGGTGCATGGTCTCATCTTTAACACCGTGGATTATAGAAAAGTGTCAGTCCTGTCACATGGACTCGTTCCACTGTTTAATTAGACTGGATCGATATTAATTCCGAATGGAATTTTGAATTTTTTCCCCACTATTAACTATCGACTGAGTGCGCAGGGCTATGATTGGCGAATTGCTGCTCTTCCTCGTTACCGTTGCCAATCGACCTTCGTTTGGACATTTGGGAAACCCGAATGATAGCTGATTAATAAACCTGGGAGAATCTCGGGTAACCAACACAATCCAACCGAAAATGGAATTTGAAACTGGACGGGAATTCGATTGATTACCAATGGAACGCAGGGAGGAGGAGGATTTTCTATGTGCAATCATTATTCAGGAACACAATTCCTGTTATCTCCTTCGTTCTGAAATGGCCAGGCGACCGCTGATGCACTGAGCGTATCAGACTCCATCAGGGGCGCATGGAAGATAATAACTGAAAGGGACGTTATCGCGGCGCGCTTGCAGCTTGTAAAACAACAAGCAAACTCCCTGTATTACAATACAGCAGGAGCATCTACTACATTGTACAAACAGTTTAGTGAGGTTGTTAAGATTACGGATTTGTCACCGAATATTTTCATTTCTCAACCATTCAACCACAAGCAACCGTCTTGCTATATCGATTTAAGAGTGTCGATTATGAAAATAATTCTTTATCGATGTACAATTTTGTTTGCGTGATGCTGGAATACGAACTTTAATTAATTAAAATTTTAATAAATTAATTATGCATATTCGCAACAATCATGTTAGAGGATATTGTTAAGTCAACTATTACAGACACAAAGTATAATTACATTTTCTCATCAGCTCTGTCGTCTGGACCTACGGCCAGCATAATAATCTTCATAGGACTGTGTGTTGTCCTGTGTTTTGTCCTTGTTTGTGCTGAGTGTCCCTTTACAGCCTCAGCTTTTAACAGAAGTCAGAATGTTTTAGTTAACGACATTACAGTTATTTTAGTTCTGGTAAGGGGCTTAACCCCGCATAACGTGACGGGTGCAAAATAGCCTTTAAGTGCTTGCGCACCAAAACGTTTAAATTCAAATTCAAATTCAACATTTTCTAATCAGTATTTCCTTAATAGGAAATTCACATCATTGGTTGATCCGGTCTTTTTCTGGCGCTATATTTAACGGTACCGCGATCCGACACTTTTTCTTCATCTAATAATCGTTTATGTTAATAAACGAAATATATACAAATAAATGTGTACGAACTTAGATGCAGAAGAGTAACTTCATCAAATTTACTTTATTCGCATAAAATGGATAAATTTGTACAACTTCGTGTGTGGTTGGTAGTTATTTTTTGGTTTTATCTAAACTTCTGATTTTTATCCTTTTTAACGCATCAAGAGAAATTGAAATATTGACACATCAAGAGACACAATGGAATAATTTTCTGTATTTTAATCTAAGACTTCATGCGCTTTGTTCCATTCATGAGCTTCATTACATCGTTAATAGAAATTAGTGGTTTACTTTAATGTCATTTTTGTGTTATTTTTGTTAATTTGGTGTCTCCTCGATGGTGTAGTGGTAACAACGTCGCCTTGTGATCAAGGGGTCCCGAGTTCAATACTCGGTGGAGACACATAACAAAGTGTTTCGGATCCCACTTTAAACTGTAGGTCCAGTCCCAATTAGCGTTTCTGTGCATAAAGTGGACTTAAAACCACAAATCAATCAATCTTGTTAATTTGTTAGATATCACTGAAAGGTTTTATCTCAAACAGCAACAAACAAACTACCAAAGATTATTAGCTGCGTTTGTAATGAGGAAATCTTATTCTCAACACCAGGATTGAATCATTATGTAATATTATGTTTAGAATATAATAAATATATCCTATTTAAAAACCGGCTATATCTTCTGTGTAATTTTGCGTCAATTAATACTTTTAATTTCTGGTGCGTGCCTACGATCAGAAATAAATATGTCAGTTTTTTTTAGTAGGGATAGTGATTAAATGTGCATGATTATCAATTATGTCGTCATAAGTATTGTTTTATGAAGAGTACTGGAACCTAAAAACGTATGCATACTTATAACATCTATAAAGTCAATTGTTATTATGATACATCTAAATAACTCACTCACTCTCCAGCCTTCTTAAATCTGAAGGTCCTTGGCTGCAGCAACAGAAGCGTTCCAAACTAACTAACTAACTCCCTAGTAGTTGTATTTGTGGTATTATAAGGACAAAAATCATACAAATGAAGAGGTTATTTGATTAAACAGCCTGATTTGGCTACACTTAAAACTATGCCAAGATGCCCATATGCCCCATTTGCCCAAGTGTGATATGCTCTCAATCCCAAGAATCCTGAATCCTAGTGTACAAATGAAGAACCCTCAACAGACAGATTTGGCTACACTTAAAACTAAGCCAAGTACCCATATGATCTTATTGCTTACAGTGTGCTGCTCTGTCAAAATCCCAAGAATCCTGAATTCTAGTGTACAAATGAAGAAGCCTCAACAGATTGATTTGGCCATGTGTGCAAAAGCTACATCTGTGAGATTGTTGTCCATAAGCTTGTCAAAAATATGCCCCTCTTGATATTGTTTTGGCTACACTTAAAACTAAGCCAAAAATGCTCATAAGAGCTTTTGCTTACACAGTAGTATAATGAAATATATGCTTAAATACTTGTTGCTGTTATGTTAATATGTTACCTGGAATATGCTCAATATTTTAATTGGACACCAGGCCCAACTTGCATATCTAGTACTAAGATAATGCATTGTGCAGAGACTTTCTAGAATTGCTCTGTGACTCTCTCATTTCTTACATCATAAACATATGATTTTTCACCTATAAAAATAACACTACATATGGTGTCATCAGGGAGTGTATCATGGAATTCACAGATAATTTTAATGTTTGTCCTGTCATTAACCACAACCTGTTTTCTTTTTGAGGTGTTGATGACAAACATGGGTCTCTGTGCTTTGAATTCATCTGGTGTGTAATACATGTCAGTATTGCCAGTAGTGACCCTTTTGTATGGTGTAAATGCTTCATATAATTTGAGGAAATCATCCTTGGACATGTTTAAATTATAATTTTCTCTAGGAAACACCTCATTTCTGCCATTTTTAAGATATATGTTCTTGATGTTGCAGTTATCAAATTTACTTGAATTTTTTTCCTGATTATTGTGTCTTCCAGTCTGAAACAGTACCACCACAAAATCTGGCATGTCATATTGTATACTGGAGAATGAATTTGTAGCATCAAATTCATAATAGCTACCAGTGGCAGGCTTCTGCACACATTGATATGTATAAAATTGTAAAGGCACCTGTGGATTTTTTAGGATATCTGCTTTGTATTTAAGAGCATAGCTGGCTTCATATTCAACTACTGGCATTCTTAGCTCCATAGTCTGAATAAGGCACTTGCCCTCATCAGGTAGGGTATTAGGCAGAGCTTCCCCAGTAGAGTTCAATGTACTGTACCTCATCAAAGCATTATTATCATTGGCAGCTCTTCTAAATGTAATTCTTAAACCACCCTTCCACATAATATCTTTGTAATCTGAGAAGAATCCTGGCAACAGGCGCATAGGAAACAATACTGTGTGGCTTTTAGATATAATTTTATCACCAGCCTCAAATCCACCTATTTTGTAGTAAGAAGCCTCAGTCTTGGATAATTTTAGTGTGGCCAAACCTGTAGAGGTAATACCAGGGTAATCTACTCTGTTTATAACAACACCATGTTTTCTGATCTCAATTTCAGAGAACAGATGTGGCACAAAATTGTCTACCAATCTTATATTTGAATTTGCCGGATAATCTGTACCATCGAGCTTTACAGCATCAAATTTGATGTATAGATCTGCTCTGTGGGGGTGTATAAAGCCATCCCCTACATCAAGATCAACCTCAATCTCTGTGTTGGGTTTATTTAAATTTGCAAAGGTCCTCCTGTTTGGGGGGAATGATTGTAGCTCATAACTCTCAATATTTTCCATTTTTTTGTATGTATTTTTATTTAAATATTAATCTCTATGATAGCAGTTGTTGTGGCTCCAGGAAAATCAACTAATTCTTCTTTTTCATTAGTGACCATCAACTCAATATAATCTATTCTATTATGGCACACAGGAAAATATAATGTTGGGGATGGAGTGTAGATGATTGGCTCCATAAATTCAGAGTTAGTTTTGAATGTTGCAATGATGCCAGTTTGTTTGTGAGTGCCTATGCCATTTGATTTGGTGATCATACCCTCGGCCACATTACAGTGAATATTTAGAGTCTCTATGGCTAAGAATTTAGGTATATTAATAGCAGTGTGTTTAATGGCTGGTTCAAGTTTTGCGTTGTTCTCAAAGCCTAACAGCTCTCCTATAGTACCCAGCTCCACTGTTTCTGTAGCAGACACAATCTCTACTCTGTGAGTGACAGAATTTTGAGTTAACACTATACCTCTAGGTAACTGAGCATTTAGAGTAGATAGATTATATTGCCCTGGAGTGATAACAATTTTTTGATCACCAACTGCAATTGTGTTGTTGTGGTGTGTAATATTAGGGATTAAGTACATGCCATAAAATGCTCTGAGAGCTATTGTTTTGGGATACACTATATCATCATGTAATCTAAGTTTCAATATTGAATTTTGGCTGGTGAGATGGAATACTCCCATGATGTTTAAGAAACCACAGGGCTCTTTGAAAATCTTCAATTGATGGTTTATTTATTTGAGACAGATATCTAAGAACAGATAAACACAGATGTCCACAATTAACATCTTTGAAATTTTGAACACGGGCATTATTGTAATAAAGATTAGTTGATTTTAGATATTTTACTAAATTTTCAGGTGGAACACCTCCAAATGATTCAAACACAAATGCCTTATTGTTTAAATATTTAAGATAACAGATCCAGTGAGTGCCCTGATTTTTGTACTTATCCAAATTAACAATGCCACACTCTTTGTTGAGTGGTTGTTCTGGTAAAGAATCAGACATGTACACACCTCTAAAATTTTTGATGCCCAGTGGCTTGATTAAAGCTTCAATATCTTGGTTTGTAAGCGGCTCTTGTTTTTTTAAACTTATTCATGGCTCTCTTAACACCTTTGCCTTGTTTTTCCATAGCCAGGTTATGGCGCTTCAATTCATCTAATTCTGCCTTATTCTTCTTGGCATCTATTACTGTTTTTGCTATAGCAGCTGATCCCCCAGCCAAGCTCCCAACAGCACCAAGTGCTGCTAAGATGGCCGGGATACTAAATATGAAGCCCCCTGTATGCAATTTTTTCCTGGAATGCTGTAATTTTTTTAATTGAGGGGTACTACGTAATAATTTCATACCATGGCCCTTGGGAAGACAAGAGCTTTTTTTCTTGCGCTGCTTTTTGGTTAAAAGACTATCAATAGTTTTAAGAGATTTAAGACCTGAATAAGGTATCTGATACATAACACCCTTGGCCTTCATCCTAGGTTTATTATATACATATTCTGGGATTACATAGCTTAATTAAGTGGCTTAAATTTATTTAATTTATCACAACCCCCACCCCAGTTTTTGTTTGGTGTTCATAGCTATGGTGGTCCCCAATGCTGCTATTTTTTCACTTAAAGAAGCATCTTTGCTTACAAATCTACCAAATGCAGCCTCTTCTAATTTCTTGTCTGCAACATGTCGCCTCTCAAGATCAGAATGTGTGTTGTATGCTATATCATGGTCTCTACAAGCAGCATCTAGGGGATTAACACCAGGGTCCCCTCTGTTTAATATATGGTCCAATTTTGTACCGGGACCACAATACTGATAGCCTGGAATGTGTAGTTCAAATGGCAGCTTGTTTATGATGTCATTAACCAGCCCCCGACCCTCAGAAATATTCCAAAATTTAGGTTTTAGAGTATTAATAATTTTTATAAGATATCCAATCCCCTTAGTGTCATTCACTATAAAATTAGACAATTTGGTGCTTATCATGTCCATAATTCCAACCTTTTCATTGTAAAAATTGTGGTTGCCAGCATTTTCCTCCCCAGCTATCACCAGCAACCTATCTACAAGTTTCCTGACATCATCAACCCACACAAATTCTTTAGGCAGGGTGTTGTATTGTTTGATTCCACTACCTGTCTTGATCTGTGACCATATGGGCTTGATTAAGTTGTTGTATTTTGGTCCACTGCTAGACTTGACTCTTTTTTGTGTGGGATCATTGTTCTGGTATAGAGCATCTGATTTTATTAATATTTCTTTGTAATGCTCATAATCTTGATCTGTATAGCTGCCAGGTCTCTTCCTAGTCATCAGTTCCCACAATCCAGGTGTTCCAGGATACTTAACAAAAGCACCTCTTTCTCCAAGATGAGATTCTGAATATACAATTAGATCATCTCCCATAAATGTTACTCTAAAATTGCCAATTCTATGTATGATGCTACCATCACGCTCTGTGTCAGCATATAAGCGAAAGACCCCATCTTTGTTGTCTTTAGGTGTGCTTAAATATTTTTGAGCAAGAGGACCCAATTCAATAGGATCCTGAGTAGCTTCAATTCTTCGAGGGGCAACAGGACTAGGTGTATGAATACTAGAAAGTGGGGTGATTGGATAATCTAATACGTTCCTAGCAGCTACAGGTACAAGCTCTGTGATTAAATTTTAATTTTGCTCTGTAACAGTTTTGATATTTTTACCTAATTCACTAATAGCATCAATAATAGGTTGTTCTGTTTGCTTGTGTTTTTCATAGATTCCTCGGTTCACTGATTTCCATCCCTTAAATCTTTTTACAAGATAATCTCTTAATTTAAGATCATCAATAATTGGCCTTTTCATGGTTATTTATATATGTTTCAATGTCTAGAAAATTGTTAATTTTATTTCTGTATTTGCCACTATTAGGTTTCCTTGTCATATCAATTGTGACAAACCCATAGATGTCCTGATTCCAGCACCTACTGCAAAACTTGGAAAAATCATTGTAGCTCAAGTCCCCACCTACATACTCATCATGTATGTGTTTGAGGTTGGTATGATCTTGATGAAACACACATATAAAATTGCTGCTGTCTCGGATCAGCTGCTTTGGAATTTTAGAAAAAGTCTGTGCCAGGTAGAAGCAATCTATGTTTTTGTGTCGGCCCTGTGTAAAGAAATTTCTAACCTTGTTTTGATTATCCAGTATAATGTCATCAAACACAACAACAGAGTTATCGAGACATTCATGGAGTGGCTTAACATCTGATTCAAAAGTGGCTATATCCAGTCCATCATATAGCTTCATCAGCTGCTGATATTTTAATTGTTCCAAGCTCTTAGAGAAAACATACAAGTGCCTGTTTTTCCAGTCTAACCAGTTAGGTGCCAATAAAAAATTATCAATCATTAGTGTAGTTTTACCACAAGCCGATGGCCCAACAATAAGACATCTAATATTATCAGGCAGCAGCTTGCCATTTCTCTTAATCTGCTGTTCAGGCTCTGGCAGTCTCTTTATAACATCCCAGGTGTTCATAGTATCACTTTGTCTGCCTCGATCCAGCTGTGTTCTGGGAGTCCTAGCCATTTCACCAGTATCTTGTTGCCTTTTCTGCGGATGATTTTTTCTATGAGATATGTGTCAGGCTGCTTAGATTTGCTGAGTTCTTCTTCGTAAAACCTGCCTTTGAGAATTTCTCCTCGGTGGTCTTTTATTATATATGTGTATCGGGTCCCAGGTTTAACTTGAACCACTGTAAATAATTCAGTGCTCCAGTTTCTGGTAAAGCCTATTTTGAATAAGTGCTTATATTTGCTGATTCTTACTTGATCACCAACCTTGTATTTGGCTTTTCTTGTTGATGGCTGGTATCTAGGATAATAAACAGTGCTGATCAATTTTTGCTCATCAGATGAAGTTACCTCAGAGGGTTTCATGTTGATTGTGGAATGGACCGAGTTGTTATATTTATGTAGAAGTTCTGGTAGAATACTGAGCCATTTATAATTACCTTGAAGTGTGAATTGTTTATACATATGATTTTTTAGGGTTCTGTTGAATCTTTCTACAATAGAGGCCTTGAGATCACTGTAACTCGAGTAATGTTTTATTGACTGGCTTTTAATAAATTGTTGGAACACCGAATTATAGAATTCTTTGCCATTATCTGTTTGCAAATAGCGCGGTGATCTTCCAATCTGATTGATGATTGTCCTGAAGGCTTCTGTAACACATTTTCCAGTCTTGGATTTGAGTGGCACAGCCCAGGCAAATTTTGAAAATGTATCTATGACAGTGAGTAGATACTTGTAGCCCTTGTTGATCTTGTCTAAGTTTTTCAGCTGTCCTCTTGCCATCTCAATCAAGTCACACTGCCATAAATCATCTATGCCTTTTGTAACAACTGGCAGTCTCTTATAATTATGTCTGGCTTGTCTGTGTAATTCATCAAGAATAATTTGTCTAGACATAGTATGTAAACAAGAATATTGCAACTATAGGGTGTTCAGCAGCTGATACTACAGGATTTTCTAAATACAGTTTGTCTCCTATTTGTATATTAAATTCCAGAGAGCCATCATCTTCAGCATAAGATGTCTCTAATGTATTGGGATCTGTAAAATCCTCTAACTCTACACTGGTGATTTTTGCTTTGTTATCAGCATTTGTTATTGATAAGGTAGGGTAGTGGTGTGCCTGTGGTTGTAGCCAATATTTGATCTTGATTGGTCTAAGTGTGCCCCCAACAAAAAACTGGTAATAAAATTGTGCAGGGGACAGCATATATATTTTGCCACCTGGTGTAAATGGTGAATCATATTCTTTGTTGGGGATACTGTACAATTCAAGAATTACTGTATGTTTAGGATTCTCGATTATGCCAGTTATTTCTTTTCTGCTGTAAGCAATCTACTTGTTACAGATTCAAGGTGCTCATTGATAGTCCTAACAACATCATCATGGCCTGGCTTGATTTTTATGTCCACAACAAGTTTCTTGTATTGTTGCACAATTTCTTGTAGCTGGGTGGCAAAAACAGACAGAGCATTTGCTTGGTTGGATTCCATGCTTCCTAGCTGTTGCTTGATATTAGCTACAATTTGCTGTAAATTTTCTACAACTGCCAATTTTGAATTTTGAGCAGTAAGATCATGGACTTGTCTTCTGATATCCTCAAACAGGGCATGCAGTTCATTAATATGTTGATTAGTTGGTAGAGTGGCCACTGTCTGAGTAAGTTGTTTGATCTCTGTCTGGATATTCTTGATATCTTCTGATTTCAATATGCGATTCACAGCTCTCTTAATATTTTTAAGTTCCTGTGATGTAGGCAGATTTGATACAGTATTCTGCAAAGATGCAAGTGCCAATTTCACATTATTTAATTCAGAAGCATCAGCCACACTACGCATAGCATCTTGAAGCAGGGTTATGTCTGCCTGAGTAGGTGTTGATTGTTGTAAAATTTCAAGCTTTGTTTGGATATCATCGATCAAGTGATGAAAATGAGATAGCTCAGATTCAGTGTTGAGGTTTTCAAGTTTTGTGATCTGTTGCTGGACACTGACAAGGGTGTCTACAATACCAGGCAAGCGGGATTCTAGAGATTCTTGTACATTTGTCAGATCACTTTGCACTGCTGCTATTGTACCTTCAAGATGAGTTATGGTACTCTGAATTTTTCCAAAATCTTCATATGTTTCAAGTTGCAGCTTGATGTTGGCAACACTCCGAGTTATTGCACTCAAAGCATCAGAAGATGGCAAGTTGTTCATAAAATTTTCAAGTGTCTCAATTTTTTCTTTAACCTCAGCTATGGCATTGTTCAAGGGGTCCAGATTAGGTATTAGTAGTGATTGAATCTGTTCTGTTAGAGTGGAAATTACTAGATCAAAATCTTCTTGTGATTTTATGCTTTTGACAATTGTTTGGAGCTGTGTCTGGACATTATTAATCTGTTCTTCCAATTGTTGTTTCAATTGCTCAGAGTTGGTGGCCTGGGTCTTAAATTTGGCTTGAAGAGCTGCTACAGCCTCCTCTAAACTTTGAAAATTATCCAATGTTGCCAAGTCAGTATATTTCTGAAGCAGCAATTTGAGTTCAGAATCAATTTTAAGAAGAGGGTCCATGCATTGTGATTGTAAATTTGTAATTTCTAGTTGAAGACTGGCATTGAGTGTGGTTTGTAAAGCTTGTAAATCACTTCTTAATTTTTTGACTCTGACATCAAGCATCAGAATCTCATCACTGTGATCTTCATGCCTTGTATGGCCAAATATATCATTAGGCATTTTTGTTTTAGTGGTTATTTATTATTGAATATCTAATTCTTAATTCTAAAAAAAAAAAGTATAAGCTTGTCATAGGATCCTGGGACCTCAATATATAAACAATCACCTGCAGAAAAAGTATATACAGTGCCAGAAACCATGTTTGAGTGCTTAATTCTATAAATATTTCTCCCTACTGAAATCTTGACATTACCCTCGGGAGTTGTAATAAATTGTAATTGACCACCTACAGGTAATTGGTAATGATTTAAATTATTGTTAAATATGTACAATGTTTTACCTGTTTTATCATCAACATCTGTAAGTATGCTGTTCAGATGAATAATTAACAAACCACTTAGTTTAGATATCATAGATTGTATATCAGAAGAGGGTGCTGGTGTTGGCAGGTCCATAATAGCCTGTTTTTTGAACCCAAATAAGTTCATAGGCATGTTTATTTATTTCAAATCATGCTCTGTAATTGGGTATTGTTTGCCACTTTTCAAATCACAATGACCCCATGGTAGAGTATGTATGCCACATGATAAAATACATCTCTTATCATCATGTGGGTCCAGAGCCACTTTTCTTATAACATTTGTAGTCAACAAGTGATCCTCACTCTGAATTCTGCATTCTGATGTTCTGATTAAACTCTGGGTTTTGAGACAATTTTTGTAATCTTCAAATTGGAGCTCTTTGTCAACAGTTACTCTGCCAATGCCCTTGTCTGTTTTTGCAACAGCACCACTACATATTTCAAAACTGTACATCTTGGCCCTTAACCCAGCAAATGCCACAATAACATCACCAAGTGTCTCATCTTTTAACTTGCCAGGCACCTTTTTGTTGTGGGGTTGAATCTTTGAATGTTCACTGGTATCAAAATATTCAAGCAATGCAGGCTTTGATATATCTTGATAAACATCTTCTGTCTGAATATCAAGAATAAAACTATCTGTGTCCATGTACATCAGTTTTACACGATTATTATAAAAAGGCTTCAAGACATCATAATACAATTTTAACATGTGTAATTTGGCCAATTCCAATATCACAGCCCCTACATAAATAGGCTTATCAAACTTAATCTTTGTTTTTTCATATTAAAAAGTGCCATATTTTCATCATAAATTCTTCTATAATTGAAATTAGGATTTGCTATCAATTTTTTGCTCAGGCTGGGGTCAGTAATTAATTTAACATCAGTATGTTTTCTGACATTTTCTATGGTTTTGCCATACACTGAATTTACCATCAATTTAAACAAAGTTTTATCAAATTGGCTCATTGCACATGTTCGAAGCTCTGTGTTTGTATCAATATATGGCTTCAACCATCTTGAGTGCCTGAACCTTAAAACTTTGCCAACTTTGGTCACTTGAACACCATGATGCATCAGGAACTGGATGTTTTTTTAATATAAGACATAATCCTGTTTTGGCTCTAGAGTCATCATTAGCTTCTTCTGTTAAGAGCCAGGTGAACACTTAACCTCAAGAATTGGGGGCAGATCAGAAAATTTGTTGTGTAAATCATCAGAAATTGTCAGATCAACCTCTAAGAACAGGCCATAATCACTGTCATCAAAATCCTGAAGATCTTCAATATTGAAATCTTCAATCCACTCAAGCCCTGCATATGGCAATTTATCCATCATAGCATAACCATACAGGCTGTTGGCATCTACATACAGTATATAATTTGATGGCAGTGCTGGATCATAATTGAGAATATACTTGTTATTTGCTCTGGCATATCTCTGAGAACATTGCACCATGCCTCCTCTTATACATTGCTCCATAAACAGATACATGTCTTGATCTTGGATCAGATCCAATTGCATTTTAGTGTTTAAAAACATTGCAGACCATGATAGGCCCGGAGCACTGTAAAAATACATTGGATCCAGCTTATAATTTTCCATGGAAGATTTTCTGAATGCCTGCAGTATATGAGCTAAGAGGGTCACATCAAGTTTTAAATGTGCCTTGTGATAATCACCAAATGTCTGGCATTTTAAATTGTTCCACATCAACTGGGCATGGTGATAATCTTGATCAGTGATTCCAGATCCTCTGATTTTGCTGTAAAACTCTTGTTGTGGTGGCAGAGAACACTCATCAAATTTAGAAAAATCTGTAACATAATCATATGGATATACACCCTTCTGCCTAATTAATTTCAGCTCCTGATTTGGAAACAAAGCACATGTGATTTTGAATTGATCATCAGATAATTGAGTGGCCAGTGTAGCCAGGCTAGCAGATAAAATTCTGTATGAATCAAGAAATCTGAAGTGAATAGGAACACCATTAACTTTAATTATTTTGCTAATGGCAATATATTTCTCATTATTTTCAGCTAAAATATTTAAATTCTGTTTGTCAAACCCCTCGTACCTGATCAAATGATTAAAATCATAATTGGATGCACCATGGCAAAATATAGGGATAAATTTTAGTCTCTGGATCTTAATATTACAGCTATTACACAGGGCCATTAAGAATTTACCATCTGTATGAGAATGGTGATGTACCTTGATATTTGTATCTGAAAATTCAGAATCACATACCGGGCATTTTTCTGCATTATTGAAATCTTCAATCTGATCCTCTGTTAAAGGCTTCATGGGTTTTGATTTTAATAAGATATTAGATGCTATGTTATGGCATTCATTTTCTATTCTATGTGCAAATTCTTTGATGGCATCTGCTCCCATGTATAAATATTCTTCACTAACAACACCATCCTGTACAACAACATAATAAAAACTAGAAGGCTCATGTAACTGGTATGATGTAATGGAAGATTCATCAGGATCTGGGCTGCATAATGCAAGGGGTTTGAGGTTTGATTCAAAATCACAGACTATATATGCTGGGTGTTCCAACAAGGCTTCAAATTCTTTGAATTTGGCACTTTCATTTGGGTTAGGCATAAGCATATGAACAGGTTTATGATTCCCACAGTATTTCAGATGCTCAAGTAACTTGTTTTTAGCAATTTCTGCATTCTCCTCATAAACACCATTCACCATTTTTCTACCATCAAATACAGTCAAACATCTTCTACACAGCTTGAATATTGTATTGGATTTGCCTTGTTGTTTTCTGACTAAAGCTTCAAGACTGTGTATCAGAGTGTAATGGTGTGTGTCATCCCCTTCAATTAAGAGCAGATCAATAGGGACAGCAGAATCATCATCAAATGTACTGATTCTGAGAGGTGCTATCAAGCAATTGCCACTGCCAGTAGAACAAATAAAAATATTAATAGATAATTGTTTAACATTGATATCCCTGGCCTTTTTTTTCAAATTTATCAATATTCTGAACAGACATTGGATATTCTAGGCCCTCCATAGCATCATCAAAATTGTGTTCATATTGTTTATAATAAGTTATTCTCTCAGGATACCTTAAAACTGGAAACAAAGCAGCTAAAATACACCACAAAAAGCATTTCTCATCATTATTTTTTATGTTAACCACGGCTGTTTTGTTTTTGATATTGGCAGGTAATGGCAGATATGTAGATCCTTGTAATGGGCTGAATTCAGAAATATTAACATAGAGCTTGTGTGAAGTTCCGCATAGTGTCCATCCTGATTCTTTTGATGCAAATTCAGAGTGTTTAATATTCAATTGCTCTATCAAACTGCTTATTATTTTGTCTAAATTTGCATTTGAATATACAGCTACAGTTTCTGTTATGTGAGGCTGTGTAAATTTCGTGCCATTTGATTTCTTATATTGTGTAAACAATTTGAGGGACAGCTTATAAGAGCCATTTTGTGCATTTAGAATTGCCTGCACATCAGGATTTATACTGTTCAAAAAATTCTTAATATCACATCTTGGCTCTGATTCAAAACAGTGATCCCTAAGTTGGCCAGCAGAACTGCTATGGATAGGTAGTGCATAGCGTGGCTGCTTTGCCGGTCTAGCATTAACAGGTGTTTCATGCTTCCTTTTCAGACCAGATGTAGATGGCTGTGAGGGCAATATTGATGACTGTACATAACAAGTACACTTATGCCTATTGTAATATGCTTTGCTTAATATTTTATGGCATCTTGGACATATTTTTGTAGCCTTTCTGCATTTCTTAGGATCACAATTATGCCAGTGCCTAGCCCAATTAGAACTAGATATATTTTTATTGCAGTGATTGCAATATTTCAAGTTTGGCATTTTTATTGTTTGTTTATATAAAATTTCTTGCTCCAAAAAAACAGAACTATGGATAGTATGCCAAAACAATTATAACAGCAGTTAGTGGCTGAGCTGGTGCTTTTATACCCAGACAACAGCAGTAACTAGGCTCTGGTGATCTCCAATATAAAATAGTTTTGCTCTATTATGCTGTTGTACAACACACTTTACCAGGTATCAAACCTGGGAGCTATCAACTGGATATCAGCTAGCAGTGAATATTCTCAAAGTCTCACGTGTGGGGATATTATTCTGCTACATGTATTTCAATCTCATACATTTTACCAGGTCTCAAACCCAGGAGCCTTTGATTACAAGGCAATAATACCAACACTTTGCCATCAGGGAGGCCTACACACTCTTTACCAGGTTTCAGACCTGGGAGCCTCTTGATTACAAGGCAGCAATATTAACACTTCTCCATGGAGAGGCCTCAAACCCAGGAGACTTTGATTACAAGGCAGCAATACCAACACTTTGCCATCAGGGGAGGCCTACACATTTTACCAGGTTTCAGACATGGGAGCCTCTTGATTACAAGGCAGCAATATTAACACTTCTCCATAGGGAGGCCTCAAACCCAGGAGACTTTGATTACAAGGCAGCAATACCAACACTTTGCCATCAGGGGAGGTCTACACATTTTACCAGGTTTCAGACCTGGGAGCCTCTTGATTACAAGGCAGCAATATTAACACTTCTCCATGGAGAGGCCTCAAACCCAGGAGCCTCTTGATTACAAGGCATATAAGCCATAGAGCTATGGCACGCTCTACTGAGTATCAGAGCCCAGGAGTTATGAGCTGGATATCAGCTAATACAGTCAAAATTGGATTTTAACTGTGCAGTGAATATTCTGAAAGTCTTACTTGTGTATATATTATTTCAGAGCAAAGCATTTTGGATTGGAGTCAGGTTTGCATGCTGTCATGCAAGAGGGTAATGTTCTTTTACTAAGAATTTTCCCCCTATTACACAGAAATATTAATGGAAGTTTTATGCCCTTTCAGTGAATTGGAGTCAATGCCATGTGTCAAGGCCTGTGTAGATTCCCCCCCCATGCGTGACAGCAATAATGGAATATAAAAGCCCCTAAGCGTGCATAATTTATTGCCCGGGGCAAGCAATGCATCAATTTTCCCGATCGAAACTGTCTGACAGACTAATGCATTTCTGAGCTAAGTAATTACTGCCCCAGGCATAAAACTGATCAAAGATTAGAAAGAAAGCACGTAACAGTTCAATTTGCAGCCTGCCTTTGTCCAAGTAATCCTGTATTGTATTAGATCTGTAAGTTGTTAGAGCATGAGGATATGAGCATTTTTGGCTTAGTTTTAAGTGTAGCCAAAACAATATCAAGAGGGGCATATTTTTGACAAGCTTATGGACAACAATCTCACAGATGTAGCTTTTGCACACATGGCCAAATCAATCTGTTGAGGCTTCTTCATTTGTACACTAGAATTCAGGATTCTTGGGATTTTGACAGAGCAGCACACTGTAAGCAATAAGATCATATGGGTACTTGGCTTAGTTTTAAGTGTAGCCAAATCTGTCTGTTGAGGGTTCTTCATTTGTACACTAGGATTCAGGATTCTTGGGATTGAGAGCATATCACACTTGGGCAAATGGGGCATATGGGCATCTTGGCATAGTTTTAAGTGTAGCCAAATCAGGCTGTTTAATCAAATAACCTCTTCATTTGTATGATTTTTGTCCTTATAATACCACAAATACAACTACTCTCCCTAGCCTTCTTAAACCCGAAGGTTCATGGCTGCAGCAACACAGGCCTTCCATCTTTCCCTATCTTGAGCAAGTTATATATACTCTTTTCCATCCCTACCGATTTCCCTTAGGTCCATCTCAACGTTGTCCCTCCATCTTCGCCAACAGAAGCGTTCCATGTGTTCCTATCCTGAGCAAGATCAATCCAATCTTTTCCATCCTTACCGATTTTCTATAGGTTCATCTCACGTTATCCCATCTTCGTCCTGGCCTTCCTACAGTTTCTCTTACCATAAGGTTTCCCAACAAGAATACTGTAAACTCTTCTTTCCTCTCCCATTCGTGCCACATGGCCTGCCCAACTAAGTCTTCTTGGTTTAATTATTCTGATAATATTTGGACAGGAATACAAACTGGTTTATGTAACCTTGTCCACTGACCTCTCTCCTCATCCCCATTAAGTGCAAATATTTTCCTAAGAATTTTATTTTCAAATACTCCAAATTTATGTTCCTCTTTTAATGTAAGGGACAAAGTATCACATCCATATAATACTACAGGCAAATTTACTATTTTGTATATTTTAACTTGTAGTTTCTTACATATTATATGAGACGAAAAAGTTTAGGAAGAGAAATGTAACACGCATTTCGTGAATTTAGCAACCTTTTTATTTCCACTTTAATATAATTTTCATTTGTTAACATTACTCTTACTTACTTGAATTTAAAAACTGATTCAAACGAGTTGTTATCAATATTTCTTTTTATTTATTACCTAACACTTGGTTTCGGCCTGTAAGGATATATAGTTTTCTCTTTGGTAACTTCCAAACCTATCTCTTTAGCTCATTTTACAAATATTGTACCATTATTCGTAATTGTATTTATATCATCCCCATGTAAGTCTACATAATCTGCATATGCTAACAACTGAGTCAGTTCGTTTAATTTAGTCTTTCATTATAGGTATTTTCAGTTAATACGACGGACGCTCTACAAGCTGGCAAGGGCAGTGGGGAGCGGGGAAACAACCAATCGAGCGCGATAAGAAACGCAGCAGACGGTAGAACCAGGTTCACGTAGTATTTATTTCTGCCACGTCCTAACTCTCGGCATCACCGCTGTTTTCTGTTTGGTCGGCGGCGTAATCCCCGCTCCCACTTGCCTTGCCAGCTTAGAGAGCACCCACCGTTAGAACTGAAAATACCTATAGTTTCTTTTACCTTCCTAACAGCATATTCTTAGGCAAAATTAGAGAGCAGTGGAGATAATGCATCTCCCTGTCTTAACCCATTGTAAATTATAAATTTGTCAGATATATTAATACCAACACAAATTTTACTT
The DNA here is from genome assembly GCF_977018435.1 of Lepisma saccharinum. Taxonomy (NCBI): domain Eukaryota; kingdom Metazoa; phylum Arthropoda; class Insecta; order Zygentoma; family Lepismatidae; genus Lepisma; species Lepisma saccharinum. Next base: position 32,993,489 of record NC_139232.1, on the reverse strand, counting down.
TCTGTAAAATCTTGCATACTTTTATCATATTAGAAAGATTCTTAGATATTCAAAACTCGACTAATATACGCTCCTCACAAAAAGTTTGGAATATTTTTACGTTAGACAATAGGTGATAGACACCCTTGGAATGCAACAACACACGGTATCTGTCTGGTGGACGTTCTCGTCTTTCGCCTCGCGCTGCGACGCCAAGGGTCCCGGTTTCGAATCCCACTCGGGCTTGGTTGTTTGTGAATGTCAATTCATCAATTTCATCATTTCATCACTCATCCCCATCTTCGCAAATTAGCCAAGAGGCACAAAACGCGAAGTAAAATAAACTAAAACAATCAATCAATTGTCTTTCGCCGACATATTCCACAGTGCCTATCACCTATTGCCTAATATAATAATATTCCAAATTTGCTCGCCTAATATCCAATATTTCAGATTTTTTGTGTTTAACTGAATAATATGCTTTTTTTTTAAAAAAAAAATCAATGAATACCTGATGGACATTTTGATTTTATTCCCACTTTTACTCAAGTATCTTTACGATGTGTAAAATTTGACCTATAGTTGATCTGTTACGTTAAAATTCACATTGATAATCACCTATAATTTCATTATCTTATATAGTTAGTCATTTTAACAGAATGTTAGATAATATTTTATATGATGTTGAATGTCGAGAGTAGATAAATTCTTAGTAATTATTGCAGTTAATGTTATCACCTTTTTTAAACACCAGAAGAATGATAGATTCTTTCAACTATTGAAAAATTTCTTGTTTATTACATATTAAACAAAATTATTTATGAATATGACATATCAACGAATTTCCACCAAATTTAATTAACTCGGCTAGTATTTAATCAATGCCAGGTGCTTTGTTATTCTTTAGCCGTTTAATAGCATGTTCTCGTACTAAAGGTTCTGCTGTGTACTTCATTTACTTATGATGTATCTCCTACCTAAACATTTGAAAGGCCATTAAAGTAGTTCTTCCATTATTATACATTTAAGTTTTATAATATAAATTAACGAAGGAAGATGTAGATTTAGTTATCGCTTGCATTCGAAAGGATGGCAATTCTCCCCAGATAATAGAAACCACTACCAGTGGAATTTTCATTTGTTACTTGGGGACATTCTCTCTACATGTCTGCTTTCAATTTCAACGATTTTTACCGGTTTTGTGCTGTAATCTTTATCATGGATGTGTTTCCATATATCCGTCTGCTTCAAACTTATATCTGATTTTTTATATAAGATCAATGCATATATTTAAATAAATATATACGAAACGTAAACGTAAACCGGCATGAAATTAAAATTATTGTATTTAAGAGTTACATCACTAGAGTGGAATTCCTAACCATTATGAATGAAAGTGTGTGTAAGGTAGAGGTTTTAATTTGTAACTACTAACGCAAATTTGGTTCTTTCTGACCCACTGTCCTCTGTTGTAAGTTTCATGTACATGGCAATATTAAAATTATTTTTAAAACAGGTACCTCACATGATTCATGTTTATGCTGTGAATGTAACATTTTTACTAGGTCCCCCACCAGAAATACTGGGACTCAAATTTTAAAAATTATGAAAGACGAGTATTTACAAAGAGCTATATCTAAACGAGAAAACTAATTACAAAAAAAGCAATGAGTTTTGTCCTAAATTTTCTTTTGCATTAGAGATGGTAAAAATAAAACGTACAGGACATAAAATGTAGCTTAAAATGCACTGAAAACAATGGTTTTCACCTCAGCTTTCTAATTTTCTTAACTGAATTATCAAATTTTGCGCAACTGTCTGTAAAGTTCAAAAGTGCCAGAAACCATGAAGAAAAATGGCCACCATTTTAAATCGAATAATGAATAAATAATGCATGTTTTTAACTACCCTTGCAAGGGGTTACGAAAAAAATATGAATTTAAAAAATAATAGAGCAACCAGTGTTGGACCATGTGGTATGGTTTTTCCCTGTAATCCATTTTTAAATATGTAATAAATTTGTATAAACTGTTCATATAAAATAGTTTGATTCATGTTAAGTTTTCACTATTTTTATTTCTTAATGACAATGACATCAGTTGTAATTTAAGTCTGACTTTCTCTTCTCACTTTTTTGTATTTTGTTCTTCCCGAGAGAAACAAGAAAAACTGAGTCACCTCTATTGGGGGGAGGATGAGGTAGGCAGTTCTTCATTTCTGATTCTGAGACTTAATCCGTCGCTGTGATTTTGGTTTGTTTCGCTTTGGGCTTTTATGATTCTCTCTCCAGAATCAAAATTGGCTACCTCTATAGCAGACATTGCGAGCTTTCTGTATCTTGGCGCCAGAAAATACAAATATGTGACTTGTATTCACTTTGTGAGAACATTTTTATGGCTCTTGGTATTATTTCAGTTTGGAATTGCCTTGCAGGTTTTCGTGATCTTTGGTGTTTCTGCATCAAACATCGAGGTAGTAAAAGAACATTACGAGCGTACATAAAACTCGTTTATATGCATGGAAATTAAGCTCTTGCCATCCACTTCTATAGAAAAGTCATAAAGATAGTAGAAACTTTTGAGTAGCCAGTGGCCTTCATCGCGGAGAAAATTTGAAGCAAGAATATATGTACATACTGCGAATTAATGTTAAATGTTAAGGGCAATCAGGTTCTGAAAGCTTCTATTCAATTTACATGCTGCGATTTTCGGAATGTCTGATTTAGATCGAAGCTGATGTTTCTCCAAGTGGACTTTCTCATTAAGGAAGAGAAAATAGACTGTTGGTGACAATTCAGGCAAGTAAGGCGATTCGTTAAGAATTATAACGCTTTAAATTGATTTGTACGGTGATAATCGCATGTGATAGACCTACTAAGAATAATCTTACATCATGCTTCCGTGGTGTTGTAGCTAGAGAGCTTACGTTACGTTTTGTCAAATTCGTGATTCATATTCACAATTACTATTAACCTAGAAGTAGAAAAGCAATATTTCTTTCTTGTCTAACTTTCCACATGCAGAACTTAGCTTCAAGCCAGATATTGCATAAGATTATATGTACATTTATCTATTTCATAAATTTAATCATTCATTCTCTTTGGCGTGATTAATCTAGAAAGGTAAACGGTAACATATACAGCGCAGTGAGCTCATCTCAATGTAATAGCCAACACAGTCCAACGTTGAGACGTGACCTAACTCGAGAATTCGTCAACTGCAAGAACGGTTATTTCCAGCCACAGTTTCTTCTTCAGTTGTATTGGATACTATCGTGGCTTCTCTGTTGAAACTTGACTCTTTGAGGATTCAGCTCAATATAATCTTATGTCAATCCATTCTAATTCCTGGCCTGATTCACCATCATCTATTTTGAGACAGCATTGTTGAGTTGCTGTTCCATAAATACACTAGCAAGCTTCTAGGGAATAGCTTTCGGTAGCCAGTGCAACATTTCTACTAAAATTACAATAAGAAACTCACTGGACAAAACTTTACACGGGGATATTGGTCACTCGGTAGCGTAAGGAATGCATTCAGTAACATTAGCCGTGGAACTTTCGAGACACTCTTGCGCTCATTGACAATGGTGGGATCATCCGAAATGATGAAATTAAAGATCAGTTTTCATTTTATAACGTAAAACATTGAGAAATATCTGGAGATTCATCTCGAGGCAGCGGGCGCAGTTAGGAATCTAAATAATGTAGGGAATCTGGCGTTTGGAGTTAAGCAACACGTCACAAACTGGTTTAGTGGAGCGACTGAATAGTTCATGCACAGCGACGAAGCATTCGTAGCGTTCGACCCCCCCCCCCCCTCTCTCCCTCTCTGCTGTTTAATGTTTAATAGGAGCGGCTAATTCAAGGACATGTTTTGAACCTTCTTCCAGCGAAGTCTCTCCAATTATTCAAGTTAAGACCTGACGTTACACATTACCAGATTCCGTAATTTTACCTAATTCTTCACTGGATCAACTTCCTAATGCTTCTCCCAAAGGAAATTAAAGCAACTTTTTTTTCTTCTTTGGAAGTTTATTCACTTCATATTCCTTTCTGGTTAAGGCACACTTTTTAATCCAAAATTCCATATTTCAACCTCATTGACTCAAAATTCATTGCCAAGTGAAAACATCCAAATCGTTACTACGAAGAGAGAGAGAGTGTTCTAGAAAAGAATAAGATATATACATACAAACGTTCATTGTTCGAATTATGTAAAGCATTACAACATTCTCTTTATTTTCAATTATGTAATATTTGCTAATTTATGCCACGAAAGTTAGGCACATATTTCTTCTTTGGTGGAAAAGTCAGACATGTTACAACCTGTAATTTTTTCCAAAAAATATTGTCTGTGAATACTTCTGAAGCAGAGTGGTTAGCATAGAACGTTAAGATGGAAGGATACCCTGTTCGAATTCCGGCCTGGTTATGGGCCATCTGCGTGAGTATCCCTTTATGAGATTCGCCATACCATCACTTATCTTCTTCAACGCTATTAGCGAAAGGTGACAGAAGAGCGACGCTAAATAACAAAAATCAAACAATTTAACAAAATTGCTTGTGCAAACAATGACCGAAATAGACTACATAAATTATCACATACGAATATTTACTTTACGAATCTTAACTTTACTAAAAAGATACAAATATCAAAACGGGTGACGGAAAATAAGCTAACGTTTTTTTAAAACATCTACCTTTCTTATATCTAATAATATTGAATTTCTGTTTTTTCTTTTATTACATGTTAGATTTGGGAAATTTTACCATGGAGAGATACACGATTGCTCAGCAACCAAGGTTGTCAGAATGCTCCTATATTATAATGTGCAGGTAGTTTCGACATAATGAGCATGTATACGATTTTTTAACGTTCGAAAGGCAACGAGTAGGAAAACAATTAACAGTCCAGTTAAAATGTTCGGAGAAAGGAGATGCTAGGTATACTGGAAGACCTCTTAGTGGTCGATCAGTTCAAAACACTGAACGCGCAGAGTGTTGAAAATCATGCCGAAACATCAACCTGAAGACTCTAGTCACAACTGGACATCTCTCGTCGCACATTACAACGAACTTTGATTAAAGCCTCGCATCTCTTTTCTCACAAATTCAATTAGTTAAGCCATTAATCCCGGAGACAAGGAGTTGTGCCTGCAATAATCCCGTGCGTTCCACAATCACGTCAAAAATGGTGGAAACTTTCTTTCAAATTTGATAATGAGCGATAAAGCTAATTTTAAATTAAGTGGTTTTGTAAACGAACAATACTGTATTATCTGGGGTATTGCCACCAGAAGAATTCATCAGAGACAACGGCTCGAGTAACGGTCTGGTGTGCCATAACAGCCGATCACATCATTGGACCTTATTTCTTCGAGAATGGAGACGGTGTTCCTCAGTCAGTCAATGGAGTTCGCATCATATCGAACAAATGGAGATGTGAGGTGGCCACTGCGTTCGCCGGATTTAACTCATCTAGATTTTTTCTATTGGGGATATCTGAAGGACTATGTTTATATCAACAAACCGCAAACTATAGAGAAACAGAAAGAGAACATCAAGCACGAGATAGCCGCAATAACTCCTGAAACTCTGAGAGAAGCCATTAAAAGCTGTAGGAACAGCGCATATTTGCGAACAAGAAGGAGGAGGTCATTTGGGCGACATGATTTTTCATTTTTAATGTAAACAAATCCAAGAATAAAGCTTCCGTCTGTCGTTTCGATGATTCATTTATTTTATTTCTTTTAACAATTACATAGAAAACAAATCTCTTAGCTTATTTTGAGCCACCCTGTAGAATCAATAAGGTTTCAATTAAATGCAAGAAAAGCCTTTAATGTCATAGTGCGAAGAAACGCTAGATGATGATGAATGAGTACGAGAACACTACAGAGGAAGTACAAAGGACCACTATATATAATTATCATTAATTTTAATTCCAGCATGGAGAGAGGAAATTAACATCAAAGGAGTTTGCAATACTCTATTTCTATGCGGATCGATCCAGGAGCAGTGCAGACCGAGGACTAGACTATTGATGTGACCTCATGTACATTTCGAAGTGTGCTTTTTTCTTGGGTTAATCCCTGAGGAATGGATTTGTTTGTTATAGCTGTGAAACGTTACGTTTCCACTTTAAAGTGAGACTATTTTTGTTAATATCTCTGGCATTTTAAACTTGGAAGCGAGTCGCAACCCGGTGCGTCGAATCAACAAGTGACCGCTGACGTCAACTCAAGGCCGCATCTATCGCTAACAGTCTTGCACAAGCTGCTGGAGATGTTCTGAAAATGATCTGGCCTTACAACATGAGTAAAAATTCTGTCAAAATTTCGTCTATCCTGTTCTTTTGTGGAAAAAAAAATAAAAGTAAAAGCAGTTCGTTTATTATTAAATTTCTATTTAATGATGGATTTGGTGTTTTAAGTCCACTTTATGCACAGTAAGGCTAATCGGGACTGGACCTACTGTTTAAAGTAGGATCCGAGCCACTACGTGGCTCAAGCGGGTATCGAACCCGGGACCCTTTGATTACAAGGCGACGACGCCACCACTCCGCCATCGGTGAGGTCCTCATATTCCTTTTACATTTGAGACCTATTATTGCATATCGTAGAGCCAATGTCAAAACTACGAATGTGCCTAATCGTACTATTGAGATAAAAGCATTTTAACATTCAAGGTTACCGAAAAATTGTTTTACATTTGGATAATTTTTGTTATCGGTAAAATGTGTACAGTCAGAGATACTTCTGGGTTGAAATGATTCCATTGGAAGTCGATTAGTGTTCGTGACTGTACCTACTTATGGCTGTTTATTAGATTATATACGTATGTTAGTACATGGATATATCAACAAAAAGATAGTCAGAAACCTACGTGAAAAAGTTGAAATTTGTACATTAGTGTTTTTGGTATTGGAGAAAATATATGGGCTAAAGAAGTATTTTGTAGAATTTTGTGTCTTGAAGAGGAAGGGATAAGGATAGCATAATTTGCTTTTGGATGTTGTTGAACTTGTTATAAAGTCCACTATATCCGCAGATAGGCTAATTTGGACTGGACGTACATTGCACTGTGGTTCGGATACCACTTCAAACAGTGGGACTTTAAACAGGCACATTGCACAGTGATTCAGATCCCACTGTTTAAAGTGGAATCCGAAGCGCTGTGAATGCGTTTCCACCGGGTATCGAATGCGGAACCCTTTGATTACAAGGAAGGAGACGAGACGTTACCACTACGCCATCCAGGAGGCCACTTTGCACTTGAATGTTTGGTTCGGTAGATATGGGTTCATGATGATCATAAGTCTTCAATTCTTCAGTAACATGTACATGGGTAATTTTCTTCCAAACTTGAAGCTGCACTTGTCTAGCCGAGACAGGAATTCAGTGAAGAACGGATCGCCACATGGCAGAATCCAAGTGAGTATCCGATAAAGTTGTTTACTTGGCTGTTGTACAAATTTAGGTTAGCGCTCTCGGACTAGATGAGCTGGATCGGGAAAGAAGAAAGGCGGGAGGTGATTTGTCAAAGAGCTCAGGAGACGAGGGTCATGTGCCACGTCTGGCAAATAAGGGAACCGGAGGAAAGGTTTCTCGTGTCGATGGGCAGGAAATAACCCGGAAAGCATTTCTCTGTAGGTCGGTCGAAGGATGATGAACCGGCCGGAAGATATCACCCGGAGGAAGGAGGCTGAGCTCTCATCAATCTCTTGGCCACTCGTCGAACGCTCCGTTGGCAAGAAATAGATTTGTTTGCAGCCCGTTCGCTCTCTTTGCTTCGGCTATCATCTGAGATATTGTCCGTGGTGAGTTTGATGCAATGATAAAGGATTGATCTGTTTAAGTAACTTATTAATTGTGACGCAATTACTTTCCTGTAGTAACTTTGCAGTAATTATACCAAACAAGTTTTAAAGCATGTGTTTTAATCCCATTTTTCTCATCGTCAAGAAATAATTAAGTTGCAGTAGAAAAAATCACGACAACCTAATTTGAGATTTTTGAGTTATGGTTATAAGCCCACTTTATAGACTCATGGGCTAAACGAGAGTGGGCCTACAGTTTAAAGTGCAATGTGGTTCCTCCGTGTATCAAAACCGGAACGCTTTGGCTACAAGGCGATGAAGTTGCCACCCGAGGGGGGAAAGGATGGGGCTATCAGGTTCACAATATCTAATTCTTCCATTTATCAACTATGACAATTCTTTTAAAAAATTGGAAATAATTTACATTGTTCCCTAGGGTGCTCTCAATATTTTTGTATTACCTTTGTTCATAAAAATATAAATATAATGTAAATAGATAGCAAATTTCGCTTTGTCAGGCGCCATCTTTGAAAGCATGTCATTCGAGATACTCATGCCAGTGATGGTAATGGTAATTTTGTAATTATTATAATTATTAGACAATTACCGCTTTATAAACAAAAAACATTAATAAAAATGTTGTGCTGTTTGTGAGTTTTAGCGAATGGTAGAATAATGTGTGTGACATTCATGCAATAAATGGTAATTAATGATGGCAATTTTTGTAATTATTATATTTAATAAATAACTGCACATACATAATCAACAGAGGAAGCACTGATTCAATAACAAAATGATTTATTGTGTTTTAGTGCTTTAAAAAGTGCTATCCCTCAGGTAAGTACGTTTCTCCGTACGGCACAGGTAAGCTAGGGTTAATGCAGTGGTTCTCGACCTTCCTGAGACCACGGCCGGTAAATTATTTTTTTTTAGTCGATCCCAGATATCACCAATTTTACTCGTAAATACCTTCAATATTTTTTTACGCTTTATACATTAATTAATATGTGGATTTGAAATTAAATACCAATAATAAACTTACGGCACAACAATAACGAGTAATAATTCGATAGAAGCGGCCCCGGCGCCCACCCAGCGTCGAATAACATGGGTACTTGGGGGAAACCCTGGGGGGTAAAGGCTGTCAGGGGCGTGATGCTGATCACATCACCCCCACTCACGACCGGATCAAGAAAGTGTGGGGCGTTACCCCCACAACCCCTATACGCCTTCATGGCGTGGTGCTATGCACAGGGGAGCACTTTACCTTTTTTTAATTCGATCGTGTCTAAGCTCGTTGACAAATATACGTTTGTTGATGAAAATTGCTGCCCAAACTAAAAGGACAAATTTCAGGAAAACATCTAACGGACCGTTACCAGCCCACGGACAGGCAGTTGAAAAACACTGGCTTATAAGATACGAAACTGTGACATTCCATACGGGTAAATAAATTATGGCAGCAATGGGCCTTCTCAGGGTGTTCTGCCAAAATAGAAACGAATTTCTATCACTATTATCACAGATAAACGTAATAGATTACGTATATCTTTGCCTACACTGTACAGCGTTTACCAAGAGTTTCAGGACAACGACACTTTATACTAGGCAACCCAATTTACACGAAACGCTGGTGGGTTGCATATAGACTTAGGCACAACTACAGGGTTGCCTCTGCGCAATAGAAATTATTGAAATAGAACAAGGTATTATGTATTTAAAAATTCAAATAATTCTGTAGATACATCGCAAATGACAAAATACTTGATGAATGTAATACAGTTCCCGTACTTAAAGAAAATCGATTTCCCACTATTTTATCTGTTAAGTCTACACAAAAGAAAATAAAAGAAGAGAGAAAGGGGCGAGAGGAGAGAGGGGAAGAGCGGAGGAGGAGAAGAAATGAGAGGAATGTAATAATATGAAAGGGGAGAGGAGAAAACGGAGAAGAGGGGAGACAAAAATACAAGATGGGGTGATAGGAGAGGAGGAGGCAAGAACAACGGAGTAAAGAGTAAAGTGAAAGAGAAGGAAAGAAAGCAAATATTTCATTTCATGTTTATTTCAATAAATTATTAGTAGTTGCTCGAATTATCAAAAGTAAAAAAGTAGAGGAAATCGAACCCAGAAACTTAAACGTTACCACAGTGCCACTTGGCAGTCGGTTAATATGTTCGCCTTCTGAGGAACGCTTGGATAGCTTCAAAATTTGAAGAGCTTTTTTCTCGAAAATTACTGGCTATAGTATTCGGCAGTTCCTTGGCATATCATTACCTGTAGTGTACCCTACAACTACACTACACTAATCCCTTATTTAAAAAATATATATATTTAGTTTCAGCTATTAAGCTGTGCACCAGTTATATATATATCTCTTTTTTACATTTAATCATTTTACAATTTCACAATTTTATAATACAATATTTTCTCTTCTAATACAATTGTTACACGTAGAATAGTTAAAAGATTCGTTGAATTCTGCAAAAGTGTTGACAAGGATTGATTGATTGATTTTAAAATTTTGGCTGATTCGGCACGTATGGCCATTTCGCATGGACAAGTTTCGGACATGGGTTCACGTGATCGGGACATTGTTTGGATGTTTTTCTTTGATTGTGGACAAGGATATATTCTGGCCTAAAATTGTAGCTAGCTAATCTGGACATTTTGCTGATATTTCTTGCACATACTTTGGATACGAAAAGAACATATCTGGACTAGATTTACACATATCGAAGACCTCGGGTACACATGTGCTTATTACAAGTACTCCAGTCTCTCTACCTCTCACTCTCACCTATTCCTCACTCTCTCTCCCATACACACACTGACGCGCACAAATTTACCCACATTCAAACACACACGCACTTCTACACATTCGTCAACTGCTCTTCATTCACATGACTATCAATTTTTAGTAAACATGGTCAAGTGAATGAAAAGGCCTTAACTCCGTCATGTAAAAGAAGATGAAATAAATACTACCACGGCTAAACAAGTTAACGTCCTCAAGGTAACTGGTGTTGTAATCCAGGCAATTTTCTATTTCTTCTATTAATCAATGACTTACCAACACACTTGATCAATTCTTGGAAACTGTTATTTGCAGACAACCTAAAATTCTTTCAAAAAATAAGAAACACTGTTTGTCTACAACAAGACATAGATAGATTGAGTACGTGGTGCTTATGCAACGGTCTTTCTTTAAATGCAGCAAAATACTACTCTGTTACTTATTCTGAACGAAGAACAGTCTTAAATTTAAAATATAAAAATGATAATATCAGTCTTAAAAAATCGAAAACTACAAAGGACCTATGAATCTATTTTGACTCTCAGCTAGCTTTCACTCACCATATTAACAAAGTAATAAGCGACGCTTACGTAATCGGATTCATTATTAGAAATGGCAAAGGCTTCAGAAACATCCAAAAGCTTGGGTGGTATTATAGAACACCCTTATTTTATTAACTGAGGACGACGGGGAGACATTACTGTTAATAATAGGAGTAGTATTAATTATATTACTCTCTCGTACATGCAAAACTTGAATTTGGGGCTATTATGTGAAACACTGACAGTATAATACATACTACAAATATAGAGCGAGTACAATAGAAAATGTTACGTTACTTGAAGTACAAACTTGAAGTACAAACCTGCTGCTGCTCTGTAAAATATATAATGGGAAACTTCGATCTCCTCTTTGGATCTCACAATTTAAATTACGTGTTCCTAACAACAAGACGCGACCTAATAATCAAACATTTTATGTGAATAGAGCGCGAAGAAACATTGTCAACAAATCTCCGATGTGGAGAATGAGTGTCCTCTACAATGCTTCGTAACTAAAATATTGATTTATTGTGTATGTCTTATATGCAATTTTTGAACTCTGTAATGAAAACATTCTCAAAAACGCTCACTGAAGCATGTTTAATTAACTGTAACTCTGTTTCACTATGTAATATGAACTCCCTAACGGGACGTCAGCCTGTTGGGTTCATTAATGTAAATACTGAAACAATTAATTTTGCATTATCAGTGTATCTAACAGTATGAACAGTGTGAAGTGGAATTAATTTCATCGAGATAAAAATTTGCGGCGGAAATTTTGCTTAAGTCTCACGTTCACAATAAGCCAAATTCGTATATTTTCTGAATTATGCGTGATATCATTATGTATTATATATTATGTAATAATTATGGTTTATCATCATTACATGTTATGTTTTGTACAATTACATTTTAAAATGTTTAAACGGGCCTCCTGCAATAACTACGTATAGAGAGATATAATATGTATACAACTTTACAGACATTATTGCTGTTAGGTTTCTAAATTATCAACAAACACAAGATATGTGAATTATTTTAATAAATAAAGAAAAAAAAACTTACCATGTTTAATTCAAGGTTGTATATCATTATATCCCATAATAAGAATATAACATTTTTAAAAACAGTAACAGTGATCATGAAATGTCATTCTTCTTATTAAAGATTTTTATCATTACAATAAAATTGTGAGTGCTATAAAGAATGAATCACAATATATACGAGTATATAACACCGCGAAACAAAACACACAACTTCAATCTATCATCGCATCGGACTTACATTAAAGCTCGTCGACGACTACACAGATCAAAGAAGAACTACATATGTATAACCAATCACCTGGACAAAGATTCAACACAGACAGGCAAGGTATCTTAATATAACAGATAGGATCGGCCTGATCTAGGCCAGTGATTCACAAAGTGTGCTCCGCAAGGGCACCATAGGGACTCCGCAACTCTATTCTTATAGTCTATTTTTCTTAGAGCCGTTCTCGATGATGCTGTGAAAATAATCAATTTCATAAAATCCTGAATTCATGTGGTCGCGGTGGCTCAGTCGGTGTCGACCTCCGTGGCGAGTGATAGTCTGCCTGCAACTTGTGCAGGAAGCAGTTCGTAGAGAGCTCCGCTCTTCGCGTGAGAAGGCTTAGTGATCGAATTGTCCGAATTAGCTAGGGCCGTATACGGTTGGCTAGTGTTGTGTTAGTTCTTTTCCGTTTGGAGTGTAAGCGAGGTTTTGTATACAGTTACCGAGAGCCAGTGAAGATACGATGAAATAGATCACGATGAACGCACAAAGAGAAAACACCTTGAAATTTGTCACGTCATTGGATTTTCATCGAAGGTTTCATGATGCATACCAAATGCCTATGAACCAAGTGCTCAGTTTTGAAATAGATTACTTTCGTAAGTGTTTGTACGTAAAATTTGTGACAAAAGTGGTAGGAGAACGCTTACTTAATGATTTTGGTGCTGAGGTAATCTATAGTGACGTAGATGGTGACCTTAAGGTTGAAGTAGAATGGGCCCACCAGCGACATGTAATTGTCAGAATCCATGTAGTCCCAACTGAATTAAGTGCAGAAGTGATAAGTCGAGTCATGAGTTCCTATGAGGAAGTGTTGAAACTTGACGACGAGACATACTCTGTGGATCACATTTACTCTACTCGAACTGGACGTGTCTTGATCAAAATGATACTACGAAAACCCATATCCTCATATGTAATGATGAATGGAGACTCATATTGGGTAACATACCCTGAGTAGGCACGTACGTGTCTCGCGTGTGAGAAGTGGGGCATTATTTGACCCAGTGTCCCAAACGTCGATCCCTTGGGAACCAGTCCCGCAGGGGGCCAGTCAATATACCCGCTGACAATGTACCGATGGTATATGAACCTACTGTGCTAACCGTGCGGACTAAACCAAGAAATTCAGCTCCATCAGTTGCAGATGTCACTGCGTCAGGAGATAACAAAGGAGGGAACACGGATAGCCCCATTATCACCGAAGAGGAGACAGGTAGCAGACACGAAGTTAGTGTGGAGAATATACCAACAGGAAGGGAAGAGATGGAGCAGCCAACCTTGACCACTTGAGAGGAGACGCATCACATACCCTCACCCCCCACTCCAAGTGTTTTGTTCCCTCAGGCATATTTCCCCGTAGTTACCTCCCCTAGAAAATCACGGTCAAGATCTGTATCAAGATTACGGTCAGTGGCAGAAGAGTCAATCGTGCTACGTACAAAGAAGAAAAATAATGAATGTGTAAGTTCCACAATAGTTCAAAACGAATTTAGAGTAGAAACTGGTACCCCAAAACAAGATGTTCTAAAGGTTAGTTTGAACAAGTAATTCAGCAAATGTAAGTAAAGAAAAACCTTCAAAGAGTAACAAAATAACCCCAATTTTATTTAGTGGAAAGCATAGTTAATGTATTCTAGGCAGAAGTTGGAGATCTGTAATGTTGAAGAATTTAAGTAACTTTAATTTTCTGTTGTGGACAGTTATAATCATGAAAACATTTACCTTGGCATCTATAAATTTGAATGAAATGCAAAGCAAGACCAAAATAATTGCTCTCAATGACTTTCTCATTAAATCGTCTATCGATGTCGCCCTATTTCAAGAGGTCGCAATAGATGATTTTTCCGTACTGAGCATGTTTAAAGTATACAACAATTTTCTCCCTTAGCACAAGGGACTGCCATAGCATGTACGCGACACTTGGATTTAAGTAATGTAGTGCCCCATCCCACTGGCAGGCAAATAAGTGCAAAATTAGGCTCTGTTTTTCTCTGTAATGTGTATGCTCCGTCAGGAAGACAAAACAGACGGGCAAGAGAAGATTTTTTTTCAACAGTTGTAGGGCCCGAGTTGACATCCCACACACTAGACAATATACTAGTGGGGGATTTCAACTGCGTAACTCGGTCACAAGATCAAAATCCAGGATACAACTTCTCACGTACGCTATATGAATTAACGCAGGGGTTACAACTGCGTGACGCCTGGATACACTCCAACGGTGATAGTCCAGGTTAGACACATATCACCTCCAATAGTGCGTCAAGAATAGATAGGTTTTATGTCGCACCAAGATTTCAGGACTATATAATTAGTGTTCAAAATTTTCCATTATGCTTTAGTGAGCATAGTGTACCAATTCTCAAAATAAATTTAGATTTGATCAAACCCCGACAAGGCAGAGGATACTGGCTTTTAAAAGCACATTATTACATTATTACACAATGGTAGTTTTGTCCAGCTAATCAGGGAAACGTGGAACGAACTGAAGGCCTCTCGGCCAGTGCAAAAGACCCTAATCGAGTGGTGGAAAGCTCGAGGTAAGCCTAAATTTCGTCAGGTCAGTAAATTCTTCAGTGCAGAGGTTAGTAGAGATCAAAGAAACAAATATAATTTTTTGTATGCAGTCTTGAATGATCTCCATCGTTTAGTACTGCAAGGCATTTTCAATCGTCCTTATGAGAATGAATGAAAGCGCAATTACTTTCTATACATAGGAAACTAAAATGTTCAGCAATAATAAAGAGCAAGATTCTTTCTATAGACCGTGACGAGCAAGCCACACTAAGTAACATTATTCAAGAACATAAACACGCCAGGAGTCACGTCATTCATAAGTTAACTTTAGATTCCGGTGAAGTTGTCACCAGCCCTCATAGTATACACGACAGGTTTTTGCAATACTATATAGATCTTCTTGGTCAAGACTTTAAAACAACAGAAAAGCAATGCAATTTTTGGAACTACCTCCCTGCATCACTGACGGAAAATGAAAGAACTGAGCTCACACAACCGTTTAGTAAAAAGGAGGTTCATAATGCAGTATTCAAAGCTCCGAGGAATAAAACTACAGCCGAAGATGGATTACCATCGGAATTCTATCAATGTTTCTGGGATTTAATAGAAGACGAATTAACGAAATGGGTCAATGAAGTGTTGACAACAGGGACAATAGGGAAGACCAGTAGCACAGGAGTTATAGTGATAGTACCAAAAAAGGCAAATCCAATATTCTTCACAGATTTTAGGCCAAGTTCAATATTGAGTAGTGACATCAAACTTATAAGTAGGTGCATAAATCAGCGTTTAAATAAATATATGGTTCAACTTATTGGCAATTTACAGTTTGCTTGTATTAGGTGCATTCAAATGAAAAGGTACATTTTCTTGCAGAAACTTTATTAGAGTAGTTGGCTACACATATTCACCGTATGAGGTACGACACTGTACCCACTTTGAAACATGGTTATGAATTCCTTGGTAGAAGAAGTCCTTGTGCTGGGAATGAAACCAATCCCTGACAGCTTCGTGCAGCTCAGGACTCGAGGCAAAGCGTCGTCCTCTGAGGTGTTTCTTCATAGGTCCGAAAATGTGATAATCACATGGACTCAAGTCAGGACTGAATGCAGGGTGGTCTAGCACTTCCAAATGAAATTATTGCAACAGATCCTGTGTCTGTCTGGCTCTATGGGGACGAGCATTGTCCTGGAGTAAATTGATGCCCTTACTGATTTTCCCTCTACGCTTATTCTTGATTGGTGTCCGTAGACGATGCAGTGTTTCACAGTACGTGTTTGCGTTAATTGTGTGTCCCTCCGGAAGGAACTCCACTAGCAGTGGCCCTTGGTCAGAAAAATACGGTCATCATAAGTATGCCGACTTTAGGTTGTGACTTGCTTTTCTTTGGTTTTCGTGATCCTGTATTCTTCCATTCCATACTGTCCCTCCTAGATTCTGGCTGGTAATAAGGGCAGAAGGATTCATCTCCAGCAATGACTTTGCTGATAAAGTCCTCACCTTCATTCCCATTCTGCACATTTGTTGTTCCTCTGACAAACACTTTGGCACCCTGTAACCCAGTCTGTGCCTCACAATGGCATGCACACTACCCAATGACACGTTCACTTGTTCGCTAATCGCTGCCAGGGATATTCGTCTGTCTTCTTGAATAAGGTTGTCCAATCAGGGATGCGTTCCACTTTCGGTAGAAATTCAGCATAAGAGAGCCGTGCTGAACATTCAAAACACTGACAATGTGGTGCGTTTTAGCGGCACTTCACCCCGTTCATTGGATAGATCATCCATATCAGGTTAGTCATTACACACAATATGTAGACGAGATTGAATATGCTATGACAGGCATCAAATACCGTGTTGTTATTTCTGACATAACAAAGTTTGAAAACAGGGTACGAAATGGAGAAGGAAAACGATTAGCTATAAATGTTTATTCATTTACTTCAGTTAAGCATTTTGTGCATCTCGTTAGTATAACTAATATTGTTGATGACGAAGCCGTGGAAATCAATCTGCTTCTTATTGCTGACGATGATGTTCATCATTACATGCTAATTCGTTCACTCTCCCTCTTGGTCAGAAGTCAAACAACGAAGCTTCCTGCACACATCGAAGTTTGTCAAAGGTGTTTAACCGTATTCGACGATCGTGACCGACGTAATTACCAACATTTCCAAAATCAAGAGATTGCCAAACAAAAACTTGCTGAACATAAAGTCTACTGTGGAGTCAGCAGACCGGCTCGCATGTTGATGCCCAAAGCAAAAGAATTCGAAGAATTTAAAATGTACAAGGCCTTGTTGGAACATCCGGCCATCATCATCGCAGACTTTGAGGCTTTTCTCAAACCATTGTCTTATTGCGATCCGGATCCCGAATTTTCTTCCATTTTCTTCCCGTACCAGCTTCATGATCCAAATAGTTTTGGATATGTTGTTGTTTGGCATGATAGGATAGATAAACCATATATATATCGCGGACCGAATGTTATTGAACTTTTTTTAAAAAAGATGGTGGAGGAGGTCGAGAAAATTGGCAGCTTCTTATGCCAATCAAAATCAATGCTTCCATTATCCAGCGATGAACTTCTATCTTACAATAACATTGAAACGTGTCCGGTGTGTGATCAACATTCACGGATGAGAATCGGAAAGTATTTCACCATAATCATTTCACCGGAAACTACATCAGTGGAATCTGTAACACCTGCAACCTCAAAATCCAGAAGCCTAAATTCGTACCAATATTTTTTCATAATGGATCCAATTACGACTTCCATAATTTAATTAGGAATCTTGGATACGATACGCAAAAAATAGATATTCTTGCTCAAAACTAAGAACGTTATATTTCTATAAGTAAACAAGTTAAGATTTCAGGAACGAATGAAATCATAGAGATGAGGTTTCTAGATTCTTTTAGATTCCTATCGGCAAGTCTCATGCTTTAGCGAGTAAACATACCGACGAACAAATTAAAATTACAAAAGCTAGTTTTCCCAACATACACGTAGAACTGATTAAACGTAAAGGCATTTATCCTTATTGTCGGTGTTATGAATGTTCAGCATGGCTTTTTTATGTTGAATTTCTACCGAAAGTGGAACGTAGCTCGAAGCAGAAAAAGATGTAATTTTTTTTTACATAAGCGATTAATCTGTGAGGACTTTCACATAAAGACCAACCCCATCCCTTAGCCTTGAATTCATCGTGTTCCTAATCAATTCACTAGTAAGATTAGAATAAAAAACGTTCAAATTATTAATGTCTGCCAAATAAAGAACTTGGTTTTTCGTTTTGTGAAAAAAATATTTCTTATACCATTGGTTTTCTCATATTTACAGATTAGATCAACATATAATTTTATGGAATTGTTTTCCAGTTTATTTTTCAAAATATTTATGATAGATGTTTTAATTTCACTCAAGGAACTAGAAATATCACAGCTTGGTTTCGAAGTAAAAAGAAAATCTAGGAGTTGGTTGTTGAATGCAGATATAATCGGCTTTTGGTCTTTAGACATCTTAATTTGTTTGGAAGTAGAAGCTTCAGCTTCAGGATAATCAATTTTTCTTTTCAGTGTTCCATGTCCGGTTGATGCCTTGCAAATTTTCATGTGTTTACTTAAATTAGTAATGCTAATTATTTTTCCGCATTGAGTACAAGACTTAGTAGGTAACAAACGATTTATTTTCGAACCTGTTTCGCTACATCTTGCCCTATGCTTGCTAATAGTAGTTTTGGAGATTAATTTCCCACAAATAACACATTCAATGAAATTGGTAGGTGACATTTTCTTTTAATTTTCCTTTTCTAGAAAAAACACAAATCGAAAAAATTAAGTAAATAACAATAAGACGTACAATCAACTCAAAATTTAATAAGATTCTATTTACTAGAAAAAACACTTTTAAACTTACGATAATTGATAGAATGTAACTTAAAAGACAATACTTATAATTATAATATTTTTTTTCAGATCTGGTATTTATATATAAATTTTTTCAGGGAAAAATACAAAACGCACAATCAAGTCAAAATTCAATCTGTGTGAAAAACAACTTGAACCACCTTCAAAATAAAATAATTGTAGCTATTACGATAAAATTTTCAGCTATGTTATTTATACAGAATTTCCGGAGGCAACAAGTAACATCTGAACACATCAAAACTCAATCTGATCGAAATTACAATTAAAAAAATCACTTGATACACTTTCAAACTTAAAATAATAAATAGTATGTAGCTTTAAAATAAATTTAAAAACTTAACTTTTAACACTGCAACAACACATCCGTACTCTTCAACCATTCTCACGATACTGACTGATCTGTAATGCGAAAACCCTTTAAGTAACCAACCAAATTGGAAAACACCACGTTAGATACGGGTCATCATAATATTGCGTAATAACTTGTTGCGAAACATTGCACAATAGTTTACCTTACAAGCCATCGCAATGTTGCGTAATAACTTGTTGCGAAACATGATGCAATAATTTACCCTTACGAGCCATCGCAATGTTGCGTAATAACTTGTTGCATAACATGATGTTACGTAATGTTACGTAATTTAACTCGAAAGAAATTATGACACTCGTACCAAGTACGAGATGAAAAATCACAGAGTTGCAATAATATGAAGTCGACAAAAAAAACATCGTCAAAAATAGGTTTACCACTGTGCTTAAATTAATAAAAAATAATAGGCCTCGTACCAAGTATTAGTTTGAAGGAACCTTATCACCACTACTTATAATTTTTTGGTTCTCAAATAAAAAACTATATACTTAATAAAACTATATACTTAAAAAACCTGGAAAAACCCACAGGCGTCTGTCAAGTAAACCGGAAGTAGACCGGAAGTAGACCGGAAGTAAACCGGAAGTAAACCGGAAGTAGACCGGAAGTAAATGTGTGTGGGTGTGGGTGTGGGTGTTACGTAATTTAACTCGAAAGAAATTATGACACTCGTACGAAATACGGGATGAAAAAATCAGAGTTGCAATACTATAAAATCGACAAAAACATCGTCAAAATAGGTTTACCACTGTGTTTAATTTAATACAAATAATAGGCCTCGTACCAAGTACGGCTTAGAACAAATCCAATCCCTCTACTCCTTATATAATCACACGCTGCTCAAACTCTAAATAAATGGTTTCTTGACAACAAGCTTTAAAATGGGACGAAGTGTACTACAAGGTAGTCCCTTGAGTAGCACATTGTACGTCCGCACAATAGACCCCTTTCTGTTTAGTATCCATAATCATTTACAGGGCATTTCTATGGCATCCACAACAATACAAGCAGGCAGTGTCATGGATGACGTGACCATTTTACTCAAGGATGAAAGACATCTGTACAGTGTTCAAAGCCAAATATATACTTTTGAGCACACATCAAGAGCAAAACTAAACAGTCGAAAATCATTCCTGATGCCCCTTGGCAAGGAGAATCCTTTCGCAAAATATAAGGAGATCCCTGTAGACAAGAAAATAAAAGCTTTAGGTATAAACGTCTATGCAAATATCGATGAAACGATCGAAGCAATTTAAAATTATTGAAACCTAAACATTTGTATCAACATAAAACTAGATTCCAATATTAATATTTCTTGTATTCATAACTTAGATATGGTACATAACTTTTACAAACTGTTTACTATATTCGATAGTCATTTGTTTTATTTTGAACACGTACGTTGATAAATTCACATTACAAACTCATCATAACTCAACATAACACAACATTGTAACTATTGTGCTTGTCACAATATAATCCGCTCTCTTAGGAAACATTTTCTGCGTGAGACAATTATTCAATATACATTAAATTGTCGAACAAGAAGAAAATTTACAATAAAAGGGGCATATTACAAACTGCTTTCTACAAACACTAACGCAATACAATATTTGCGTTCAAGCATGCCATTCATACATAATTTAGGAAATTTTCTTTGTCATATTATCTTTATACAAAGAAGCAAAATTTATGACTTTCATCAATATACACAAATACTTCATTGAGAGCACAGAAAATAAATACAACATTATACACAAAAATCATTTGGGTTACTCATTTTTTGCTTTCAATAGCTCTCTTCTCTTTTCTTCTGTATAATTAAAAAGTTTAAGATTTGTTAAGTTCTGCTTTTGTTCCTTTGCTGGCGTCGACAATGATATTAAATGAGCTTGGTTATTCTTAACTTCCTTGACTTGATAAGGACCAACATACAAGCTGAAAAATTTGTGAATGCTATCACTAATAGCTTTGCTTTTAAGATGGTTTCTAACAAGAACCAGGTCACCAGATTTTATCGGATGCTTAGGTTCATTAAAATCCCTTTTAATCTTTTGGTTTTTCTGTTTTATATTTGCTTCAGCCATTATACACTTTGTCTTCCAGGGTAAATGTTTCAAGTCATCTGGCCAACTTATTTTGTCTATTATTTCATCGTGATAATCAACATGCATAAAAAGTTCAGATGGTGTGAAACCGGTTGTTTCCTATTTTGAATTATTCAATAGATGAACGACAATATTCACATAATTAAACCAAAGTTTATGGTTATACTTACAAAACATTCTCAATAGTCTCACCAGCTCTTTATTGTAACGTTCGACAGGATTGGCAAAAGGTGCATATGGTGAAGTTAACACATGTTTAACACTCACAGAATCCAATTAACTTTTAAATTCAGTTGACTTAAATTGCGAACCATTGTCGGTGAGAATTACCTTACACTTTGGGTAATGATTAAAGTAAATTCCAAATTTGTTAATTATTTCCTTTGAGGTGCACGTCGAAGACAATAAACCATCACAAATTTACTCATTACATCTACAGTGACTAATATATGTTGGAAACCTTTAGACAAAGGTAATGGACCAATTAAGTCGGCTGAAAGTAAGTAGTGAGGTTTGGTTGAATACACATGTAATTTTTACTTTGAAATTTTAAAGGTGCATTGCTTATCCCTTGCACATGAAAGACAGTTTCTTAAATAGTCCTTAATACTTTTACGCATTTTAGGCCAATAATAAAACCGTTTACAAAAATCATAAATTTTAAAATAACCAAAATGTCCCTTTAAATCATGTTGTTTATACAAAACATCTCCAATTAAAGCACTAGGAACTATTATCTTCCAATTATCATCTACATAAGGTTTGAAAAATAGTATGCCATCATGAACGGAATACTTCCTTTTAATTATCCGATTTACTTCTTGAGACTCCAATTTTCTTTTTAATGACGAACAAAGCAGATCTTTCTCTTGTGCACTTCGCCAGAAATTGGGTTCTATATCAGAGATTACGTGATTTACGTACATTTCTTTAATCGTAGTCACTGGTGATTTACTAATTGGATAACGACTTAACGTATCAGCAACTGGATTTTGAGAACCAGCTACATGCTCGATTGTAAAGTTGTATGATTGTAGCTTAAGTGCCCATCGGTTCAACCTAGGGTTCAGTGTCCTTACTGATTCAAGCCAGCACAACGATTTGTGGTCACTGTAGATTGTAAAATGTCTTCCAGTAATATACACGGTAAACTTTTCCACGGCATAAAGAATAGCAAGGCATTCTATTTCATGTGTACTGTACGTGGTTTCAACTCCTTTCAAAGTGCGACTGACATACTGAATGACATTTACAATTCCATCTTCATCAGGTTACCAAAGTACTGCTCCTACGCCGATCTTAGAACCATCAACATTAATACAGAATTCCTTATTAAAATCAGGTTGTCCTAATAATGAAGATGATAGGATTAATTTCTTTATGTTATTAAAGGACTACTGATGATCTTCCGTCCAGCACCAGTTTGAGTTTCCTTTCAGTAATTTCAGGAGCTGCAGCAGTTGCAAAATTTCGCACAAATTTTCTCCTCCAGTTAGCCAAACCCAGAAAACGACGAACATCCTTCTTACATTTTGGAACTGGAAATTCGGAGATTGCCTTATTGCTCTCTGGATCTACTTTTATTTCGGTGCCAGATATTATATGCCCTAGAAATTTAATTTCAGTCCTAATGAACCTGCACTTAGACAATTTTACAGACATATTTACGTTATGAAGTGTCTCTAGCACATATTACAATTGCTCATAATGAGAAGACAAATCAGGTGAAAATATAAGAAGATCATATGTAACAGATTAGGAACGAACTTGTAGATGGATTAAAAATCTGATTCATTCTTTCCACAAAAACAGATACTGCTGACGTTATGCCAAACGGCAAGAATATAAAAACGTACTGTCGGCCTCTGTATTAAAATGCCGTATACTTGTAAGAGCACTCTGTAAGTGGAATTTGGAAATAACCCGATGATAAATCCAAGGTTGAAAACACTGTAGCTCCTTGGAATCTCTGAAGTAGTTCATTAATCGGTTCCACACGAACTAGAGGAGATATCACATGTTTATTTAAACGACGAAAATCAACAACTGGCCGCCACTGTCCACCAGCTTTTGGTACTATATGTATCGGATTTAAATAAGGTGAAGCCGATTCTTGAATGACTCCCCAAGACTTCCATTTAGTGAGTTCCTTCTCCAAATCATCTCTTCGATAATACAGTTAATGGTTAAATCACAAGGGGTGTAAGGGGTGACCTTCCACGTAGTGCACCCAAATGTCAACCTCACTTCCACGTAGTACACCCTGGACTGGGGACTGGCGAAGCTCTGGCGACTGGCCCCATGGTCAGTATGATTTTCTTTGTGTTGTCCTGTTTTTGTCCTTATGTGTGCTGAGTGCCCCTTTACAGCCTCAGCTTTTAACAGAAGTCAGAACATTTTAAGATTTTTAGTAATGCAACGTTAGAGTTGTTATTTGTAATGATAAGGGGCTGGCCCCCGTATAATGTGACGGGAGCAAGGTGGCCTGGGTGCTGACGCTCCCAAAATTTTAAATTCAAATTCAAATTCAAATGGTTAAATCACAAATTTGACCTGGCAACAACTCTTCTGTTTGAAACAAGAACACCGTCATCGTCCATTACCCATTCTGGTTCAGCTTCATACCAATCGAGTACAAAGTTTATAGTAAGAACTTCCTTTTCCGAATGGTTGGGAACAATAGATGTGTTGCTATGAAAATTGACATTATCTTCAATTGATGTTGGAGTATAGTGATGAATATGCTCCTTGTAATTAACTGGACAGAGGAACCGGAGCTCATTACTCTGTCTTACATGTTTAAGGATGAGTGTTCACTTGTATTAGCAGTCGTTCCTGTTAAATTGCACACTCCACTACTCGAAGGTACTTGACTTTGGGTCACGTTACTGCTAGTCCCGGGTTGCGGTAACAAATTGGAATTATTATCATACCATAAAGAGTTATTCGCAGGATATATACTTGGCTGAGTTACTGTAGTACTGCAAGAAGTAAATGGTGTAGTCCAGGGAGAGAATATCCACGGTTGAGTAGGATATTGCACCATGGAATTTATATTATTTGCATTCCACTCAGGTAAAGGTACAGATGGATTCACCTGCATACTCTGCGAAGGCCTTAACCACGGTTCAGCTAAAGAAGGTTGAGATTGTTGTTTAGTTTGTTCAGTGTTGCTTCGTACTGTGTTCCAATTACATCTACCCCGTTGGTTCCTTACTGGACGTTTGTTATAACCACTTTGTGTATTTGGTTGAACACTATTCGGAGATGAAAAGCCTTCATCCGTTCGTAAAGTATTTTTGATCTGTTGATTTGAGCATGGATTTGATTGCTGAACGTTGCTCGAAATTCTACTTGCACCACCAGTTGTTGTAGGTTCGGTATTTTGGGAAGATGTAAAATTTCTGGTCTTACGAAAATCTTGCGTTTTGACAGAAACTTGTCCAACCTTGAATGATTGTTTGGATTTGTTGTTCAGAAATTTGGTTGTCTTATTTCTTCTCATAAATTATTCCTGGTCCTCTGGAACTCTAAAAGATTTTTTTTCCCGAATGAACCAAATCAATTCTGTCTAAAATAGATATCAGTCTGTCCATACTTGGTATGTCATGACATGACACATATTCTGACACATTTCTCGGTATTTGTCGCAACACTAACTGAATCATATCAGATTCAGATGGGTCTTCTTCCAGATTTGAATAGGCAGAATAGAGTTTCAATGCAAAAGTAGCTAAGTTTTCATCAACATTAGGATCATATTTTCTTGTTCGTACAGCTGCCAATTGTGCTTGTACTACTTGTTCAGAAGCATAGTGATGCAAAATCTTTCCTACGAAATCCTGAAAACATGAAAATCTCTTCTTATGAGAATTATACCATAACAAAGCCTTGCCGTAAAAACACTTATATATACTATTCAGCCTGTATTCCTCCGGAACTCCCATTAGATTGAATGTTGAAACTAACTGATCAATATAGTCTCTAGGACTGTGTTTCTCTAAATTTTCCCCGAACTTTGGGAGTAGGTTCAAGTCACTCACTTTTAATATGCGTTGCATAGTCTCATTACAGCCAGTTACTATTGCTTATGAAGGACGGTTACTCAACGAAGTCATCGAATTCTGAAGACGAGGTGTCATTGGGTCAAACGGTACTGTAGTTACTACTGTGCTATCCTGATTATTCGGACTTATGAAGTGTACATTGCTTCTGGCAGGACCAAAACCTGTGCCGCGATTATATGTAGCATTAATTCGTTCAGAATTATTGTCTAACACACAACTATTTCTGCAAACTGTTAATGGGCAGGAATTGGTATGAATGCTACAGTTAATAGAATCCGTAGTCATAGCATTTGTTGAACAGCCCGATAAACAAGCATGGACATTGCTAGTACAATTGTCAGGCGAGTTGTCAACAGAACCGGTGTTAAATTGCCCTTGTAACGAATTATCACAACCGCACAAATTTCGTGTGACATATGAATTAGTGAAAGAAGCACTTGCACACTGTTTTGAATTAACATTATTGATGGCCTGATGACGCTCCCTAACTAATCTGCTTCTCTTCGTTCTCTTGCCCTTGTACATTTGCTTTACATGCGTAGTATTCGAATCTTCACTCCCAAAATCTGTTACATCTGTATCGGAAGAAGTTGCGTTTGTATTTTTGCCTTTAAAAGAATCAAATTTCTTCTTTCTCTCAACATGGTTTCTAGTTAAAGCTGTTATTGGAGTAGTTTGTGCAGTTTGAGAATTTACATCGACTTGATTGGCTTCAGACACGTCAGATATTTTATCAACGGTTGGTGCTTTATCATTCTCAGGAGCTAACACTTTTGTACTACTAATGTGCCCTATTTTAGTTTTAATTACACCAATCTCATCTTCTAAGCCAGAAATAGATACTTGTTGTTCATTTAGTGTAATTTTAACAGCACTTATATCGCAGGCTTGTTCTTCCGCTTGTAACGTTAGTTCGACGAGATGTTCCTGATGAGAAGAAGTCTTTGCAATAAGTGATTCTATATTAGACTGCACACCACTTAATTCCTCTTTAACCTCATTTTTAAGGGCGTTAGTATTTATTTTGCAAGCATCAGCCACCTGTTTTATTTCTTCTCGGAGTTCAGCGCGAAACGTAACAAGAGACTGATTGAAACTTTCTGAAAGGGTCGCTGTTATTAACTCCTGACTTTCAGAAAACTTTTTCATTTGATCAGTGAGTTGCTGTTTCATCTGATCTTGGCTGTCTGTAAGCTGCTGTTTCATCTGCGCTTGGCTGTCTGTGAGCTATTTCATCTGCGCTTGGCTGTCTGTAAGCTGCTGTTTCATCTGCGCTTGGCTGTCTGTGAGCTGTTTCATCTGCGTTTGGCTGTCTGTAAGCTGCTGTTTCATCTGCGCTTGGCTGTCTGTAAGCTGCTGTTTCATCTGCTCTTGGCTGTCTGTAAGCTGTTTCATCTGCGCTTGACTTTCTGTAAACTGCAACTGAACGTCATCCATTTTATGAATTATTGTCTCCAATAATGCATTGAAATTAGTATCTTTATTTTGTTCAGTCCCATGATGGCCAAACATCGGATCGCATACTTTGCACAAGTACTGATCAAATGTATCAAAATTACTGGAATGTAATGCTGCTAACTGTAGACATTTATGGTGATATAACTTTCCACATTTGCGACAAGTTATACACTTATACCTGCCGCAAAATTAGTTTGGTATTTACACTTGAGAACCACGTGTTGAAATCGGGTCTACGTCACTGCGGGAGGGTGGGTTGGCGGCATGCGAGCCAATCAAAATCTTCCCAGTGCTTCACCCAGGCCCTGGTTACCTAGCAACAGAAAACGTTTTTCTCTGTGTTGCCGCTTATCGGCCGATTCTTCCTGCGATCAGATTTCATGTTGTTGGGAGAGGACGTGTTGTTTGTTTGTTGCGTTGCGTTACTGTGATATTTTAACCAGTCCGTTTGTTTAGTGTTTATTGAATTTAGAGTATTCTTTGTTGTATATAGCGTGTTGTTTTAGTGTGTTATTTTTTGTACATAATTTTCTGTGTTCTGCTTGAGTGTGTCGTGTGCTTGTGTGAAGAATGTCAATCACGGGAGGCAATACTCGAGATGACAATGTACCAAAGAGGCCATGCACTAAAAGAAAAAGGAATTCTTCTCAAAGGACAAACGCGGGAGATGGTTTGTTCTGAGCGCAAATAATTTGAGCAAGAGAAAAACAATGGGGGGTCGAATCATTTCTGTAAACAAAGTTCTGGACAGGACTGCTGCTGCTTTCGGCGTGTCTAAGATCACTATTGTTACCATAGGGAAAGAAAAATATAATGTGGTAGAAATAAATAAATAAATAAATAAATAAATGCGAGGCTTCACAATTGGAAACCCCAGGAAAGAATAGGAATATCAGTAAACGCGTGACAAATTTAGATACTTTTCAGCAAGATGCTATTCTCGCCATATTTACTCTTATTATAGGAGGAAAGATCATCCCACTGTTGGGAAACTGCGCGTTTCGTTGAAAGATTCGGCATTTTTTCAAGGTGGGGAAACATCTTTAAGGACAGTCATAAAATATCTGGGATTCTCATAAAAAAAAATAATGGACCCAAAATAAAGTATGGAGGCACATGGAGATGTGGAGGTAGAGCTCCACACATTCTCGACCTCGGCCATATTATGGAGGTGATGCGGTGATGTGGTTCACCAACCACCTTTACCACAGGTTTGCCCCAGGTACTCACTTGGGCTGAGTCGACCCCGGAGCCGCTCGGGATATTTGAAAAAGTTCCACAAACCACCGCGGGTTTCACGCGTGAAAGTCAGACACCCCACCAACTGGACTTTGTGCACTTCAGTTGCGGTATAATTGAAAGACGGGCAGAGTTTAACGGTGACTTCGGAAAGAAATGATTATTGAAAGTGTATATACAGAATGGATTGAAAAGGTAACCTGTAAACAATGCTCGTTTCATTAATTCGTTCATGTTGTAAGGGAGATGGAAATGAATAGAAAAAACAATAACACATTCATCATTGTTGTCATCATTGTTATTCCATTTTCCTCGAAAAACAATAACACATTTCATCATTGTTGTTTCTTTTCATAACACGTTTTCCTCGACACAGCGTCAGACGGCTGCAGTGCGTACTGTACCGCATGATATGGCAACACCGTGACGCGTGTTCCTTCAGCTCTCAATACCAAACTAATTTTGCGGCAGGTATAGCATTCTTATCTGGATCCTTACAACAACCCAAATTTTCAACATTGATTTCCGCATTGTCAGAAATCAAGCTTTCATCAATCGTTTGTCCTTTTCGTGTTGATCTTTTACCTTTATCTGTCATTATTTAACTATATTATTAAGAAAAACGTATAGCTAAGCACTTACTAATTCGAATCCTGGAAACTGGGTCGCCAAATTATTGAAACCTACACATTTGTATCAACATAAAACTAGATTCCAATATTAATATTTCTTGTATTCATAACTTAGATATGGTCCATAACTTTTACAAACTGTTTACTATATTCGATAGTCATTTGTTTCTTTTTGAACACGTACGTTGATAAATTCACATTACAAACTCATCATAACTCAACATAACACAACATTGTAACTATTGTGCTTGTCACAAACCAGATAGAAATACAAATTGTAAGAGCAGTAATACACTTATGTAAACAACAATGTAATACCATAACTTGTATATCAGAATGAGACAATAATAAAAAAGGAGTGGTTAGCACAGCGCGCTGCAATGCCAGGGTTCCGGGTTCGAGTCTAGGGTAAGGCATGTGTTTGTCCAAACGTGATATGCTGAGAATACTGTAAAAATTGAAAAAGTGTAAATGTTGAAAAGTGTGAATGACGGGGAATACCACCGCGTAGGAGTATTCCTTTTTTTTAAAAAAAAAAAAAAAAAGCCGGTAACGCGTCTGACTACCATGCTAAAGGTCCCGGGTTCGATTCCCGGCCGATTCAAATCCGGTAACTTTTCTAACGGTGGAAGTGGCCGCGGCGCCCACCCAGCGTCGAATGACATGGGTACCTGGGAGAAACCCTGGGGGGTTAAGGCGGTTAGGGGCGTGATGCTGATCACATCACCCCCACTCACGACCGGATCAAGAAAGTGTGGGGCGTTATACGCCTTTATGGCGTGGTGCTAAGTACAGGGGAGAACTTTACCTTTTTTACCTGAATGCATGGCGATTGTCTCGAGGGAAAACGTTAGAGCGGCTGTTTGAACTGAAAGCCCAAGTCAAAATTTGTGGTTTCAATTGGAAGGTTCAGTTCTGGGCTGAATGTTTTCGAAACCTTGAGCTTGAAACATTCCCAACAAAGATTTCCTGGAAGAGCTCGAAGGAAGCATCAGCGAATTTGACCAGATTGTGTAGAATTAACTTTGAACCTTTATGAAATGAGAATTACAGTGTTGGAGTATTTCCCAGATGCACTGCACGATAAGCTCGAAAATTATGAACGGGTAAAAGATCCATTGAAGTTAAAGACAATCCTCACACGCTGACTGCACTTGCATATGGATCTTATTGATATGACATTTCACACTTCTGAAAATACCATATTTTACAAACTATTATTCGGTTAATTTTGGTACAGTGTCAAGAACTAAGTCCTAAGTTTACATTATAGAGTGACGAGAATACTCCTTCACTTTGTCAGTATGCATCTGTGCGAGACTGGTCTCTCTCAACGTACCTTTTCACTAAATCAAACGATCGCAACTGATTGGACGCAGAGCTGGACATGAGACTGCAACTCTCCTCCATTGCGAAAGAAATTTGAAAGAAGAAACAAGCGCACTCGTCAAATTGAGGTCTCTATATATAAACATTTTTTTACGAATATTTACTATGCAGTTATAAGAACATTTTCATTGATACCGTATTGATTTTTCTTTTACTAGATGCCTAGAACATCAGAAGCATTGAAAGTGTGTACGTGTGGTGTTAGCTAAAACCAATACTTCTCAGAGACGTAATTCCCGATTTCTCAATGGCTGTAAAATTACAACTTTGCTCCGACGGGCATAGTAGTAGGGCAGCCAAGAAGCAAAAATGCTTAAAAAATATTTTAATATGTTAATAATAGGCATCTATGCTAAATCAATCATGAGCTACTTCTGAGATCAATATTCTATTCTAACCTAGAAGGACCAAATTGTTTTTCTCGTCCATAACTTTCGTTATATTACACGACTATATTTGGATGACATCGACATTTGATCTCCTTGGACACAATATGACCTTGAAATCACCTTTAAGGTCAAAATTTTAGTGGTATCGATCGTAATATTTTAGTCATATTGCCTATTTGCCTATTACCAGGCTATTTGAACACTTTTCAGATTCCTTGACAGATAGATTTTATGTCTTGTTAATGTAATTCTGAAGTGAAATGGAGAACTGAAATGTTTCTAGACGGGAGACGGTCAAGTCCAGAACGAGATAGGAAATTGTCACTGATAACGAGGCAGGTGTTTTTATTCACGAGATTCATCCCGTGTTGAACCGATACCATATCTACCGGCGATACGAAAGTCTACAAAATGGTTTTGATCGCAATAATTGCTTTTTCTAACAATCAACTTTGGTGTTCGTCGCTAAGAAACGTCTTGCCAAGATGGCGAAAATTGTGAAAGCAGGCAGGTGACGTGTACCAAATATTGCAGCTGCGTTCGTCTCTGCAAGGTTAGGACCCACACTAAAACGTAGGCGGTAGCAGGACGTCTGTGGATGGTTGAAACGATTGAGAGGCCGAGGCGATTCGTTAGGCTGCATCCCCGCCCAAAGCAACATTCTGGTGGACTCCCAGACACCTTGACTAGACGCTGCGCGAGGGAATAGGACGTCGCTCCAACCGCAGGGTCGGGGCTCGGCACAGGGCTCTGCCTCTTCGACGCCGCCACTCACCCCTTGGAGGCTGCAGGTCCGAGGAGAAGGGCTCTTGGCGGGAGCCTAAACAAACACCGGTGGTCATCTTCCAGCCCTGCGAAGAGCCTTGCAACACGACGGAAATCGTGGTGCCAGCACTGTCAGCTTCTGCTCGGTTGTAAATAGACATTGTACTCTGGCAAATATCTGTAAATATGTTCTGTGAAATGTAAATACTTGTAATAGGGACTTTGTAAAACTGTAAATACCTGTACATATGTAAATATTTTTGTAGAGTGTAATTAAATAATGATACACACTGAAGCGTATGTAAAAATAAACATTGTAAACCATACTTGATTTTTCTTTCTTAATGCAAACTCTGAAAAATGTCCCTGTGAATTCCATTATAAAACTAAAAATAAAAGCAAAATGACACTGATTATGTATGTGACATACAGGGACGGCGACAGGCGTGGGCACGGGTTGGCAAACGTCCACCCAAAAATTCCTGTCCACCCGATTGCCCACCCAATCAAATTCACTAAGTACATATACTTAGAGATATGTGAATGTTGCAATAAATAAGTGTATTCTGGTGTTCATTACATGTACTAATGAATATTATCTATACTAGAAATGTTCACATATCATCATCCCATAAAAAGCTGATTTAACGTTGTCATAGAAAGCAAAAGGAATTAACAGAGATCTTGAAACAAGAAGACTGTGACCAATTAAACTATGATTAGAAGCAGCTAGTAGGCTTAGGAGGGATCAAAAATCAGGATTTAGGGTGAGCTTGAGGGCTATAGCTCCGGGCCTTCACTGGGTTGAAAAACTGCTTTGAAAAGTACCACATAAAGAAAAATTAGGTACCTCGAATATGATGAAAAAATGTATACATACGTCCCACCTCATATTGCTTGGTGAAAAGTTATAACTGAGATTGTGGAGGGGATGTCGTGGGGTCTTGTTGTTGTAAGCTTCGGGTCTTCACATATATAAATCCCGGCCTGCGTATGATTAAAATAATCTCTAAATAAACAAATAAGAACCTCAACGTTGCTTCCTCCAGAAACACAGTAAATAATTTGACTTTTTAATTAGGTCTACATCGAAATTCCAGAAGTTCTCTTTCCTTATTTCATTACAATTTTTATATTTATATTTTACATACCTGTCATTTTCAAATATCTGCATGTTATACAAAATAACAACTTTGTATTCGTTCTACTAATAAATACTAATAAGAAGCAATCACAATAACCACTACAATACCGAGGTATATGAATTTTGATGTAAGAGTTATGTGGGTTTAGAAAAAGCAACAGAATTATTGAATTGATAATGGGTGGCTAATTCTATTTACAAATCCTAGTTCCACACAAAAATTTTGCCTATCATTTACGTAATCATGCACTTTTTCTTGTGATTAACTTACGTGGAATTAAAAGAAGAAGGGGTTGGAAGGAAAGCTTTGTTTTGAGGGCGTCAGAAAACTAATCAATCACGATGAGAATGGTTTAAACATTAGAAGCATCACAGGTTTAGCCGAGAAGGTCAACAGAATCTGTAGATGCAGATGAAGTAAAGAAGAAGATATTTCACGAAGTATCCATAAGAAAATTTTGTTTATTTGTTTTTATGCTCAGATAGGCTAATCGGAACTTAACGTACAGTTTAAAGTGGAGTCCGAACCAGTGTGCATTGTGCTTCCACCAGGGGAGGGGGCAGCAGAAACTAGAACCACTTCATTATAAGACAACAACGTTATACCATGGGAGGAAAATATATACAGAAGAACTCACAAGGAACGTGTTATATTTTCACCATAAAGGATGCATTCATTTAAGAGGGCGCATTGCGAGAGACAAATATTTCAGACTTTCGGAGAACAATGTTATTGTTCACGGAGTTAACTGCCTTGATCCAACAATGAAACACTGTGAAATTGAAGCTACCACATCAACTTTCGAAGTGATATGAACTAATGAAACTCCACTTTTGCAACAGTAAGTTGTTGCTGATTCGACTGATTTGTTCTATGTGAAGTCAATTTTCTGCTAATTTTGGCTAAGGGCGACATTGAGGTTCAATGGTGATTACATGAAAGTGACGAAGGGGAGAAAACAAATACACGCAGACATTGAAAATACAACCCCTCACAAATTATTATCTTGACTGTGGTTCCAGGCGCCAGAGACTCGTTCGCCTGCAAGATTAAAGTTTCCAGGGTATACTGCGCAGTACAGAGGTTGACATTTGAGCGCTTTCGAAAAGGTCACGCCATACAACCCAAGTCGTCTGTGAAAAAGAGATGAATTACAAGTATAGTGATCAATTTCGATGAATTCCTTGTGTCCAAAATCACATTCTACAAAATGTAAACTATTTGTTACCTCAGTGCATGTGTTCATTTAACCATACGTGTGTTACTTCTCCAGCATGAGTAACGAAGACTTACTTCAGAAAACGAATAACAACTTAGCTAACAGATTTTTCAATGTTACTTGATTATTACTTTTGGGCAATATTTTGTCAAAATAGCCTTTCATAAGTCTGGGGATACTTTATGCAGAATGAACAAAGAATTGGTTTCTCCGTGTGTGTGTGTGTTTACATTCCCAATAAGACATTAATTTTAATCCAAATATCCAGTGGTGGCGGTTAGGAGGAGCGAGGGGGGATCACCTCCTCCACATTTTTCCATTTGTTGCACCCACCTATGGCCTCTTAATGGTAAGACTTTTCTACCAAGAAAGTAAACTGTCCCCAGGTTTTGGCATCCGATCGCCGTTACTGCAAACATTCAGATATGATGAAAATAATATGATGAGGAACATGCATTTAAATTACTAAAAAGTAATTTAATCCTTCACCAATGCCTACCATCATAATTTCTATCACTGTCGCCTAATATATAAAGTGGAGTAAGTATAGTATGTGCTTGCATTTTTGCACTTGAAGGACAAAATATGACGCAACCAATTCACATTTATTTCACTACATTGACATGAAG
Source organism: Lepisma saccharinum (assembly GCF_977018435.1). Taxonomy (NCBI): domain Eukaryota; kingdom Metazoa; phylum Arthropoda; class Insecta; order Zygentoma; family Lepismatidae; genus Lepisma; species Lepisma saccharinum. Next base: position 32,959,180 of record NC_139232.1, on the reverse strand, counting down.
GAAAGAATGTGATTAGAATGTATGGCTGCGCACACACCAACACTTATCTTGAAATATTTGTGTCCATCGGAGACAGAGAAGTGGAACAAGATGCGAGAATAGATTAGAAAAGGAAGAAAGACACCAAACAGACATACACATACATGTGCTGTGTGTGTGCATGGCAGTTAAGATAAACATTTGAAGAATGGAACGAGAGAAAGTGGAAGGGCGAAAGAGCTAACACGCTGAGAGAGAAAGATATAAGAAGGCATTAGGGAGTAGAACAGAAAAGATGAAAGGAAAGGGAAAAGAAGTGAAGGGAAGTCGGGAGTGTAAGAGAGAAGGGGATACATATGCATGTATGTGTCTTACATTCATATACGTATACACACACCCACACATATATATATATATATATATATATATATATATATATATATATATATATATATATATATTTATATATACACCTATATATAAATATATATAAATTGTCCTTACATTTATACCTGCCCACCCTAATCTATCAATATACAGCTTCTGTCCACCCGGCGAAATTTCTGGCGCCGCCCCTGGTCACATAGCCAGAAACTGCACTAGGTGACATAGTCAAAATATGCACATTCGTTGTTTTGGTATTGGTAACGGTATCGAGAAAAGCACCATTCTGGTCTCGAAATTCAGACGAGATCAAGATTAGCGTTCCAAAATTGAGAGAAGACTCTTCGAGACTTCTCTAAACACTACCTACAGATACAGAACAAATCGCCAATGGACATCCATAGGATATCCACAATGTCCAGATCAAATCCCTGGATAATGTGGATATCCCATGTAAGTTTCATGGATATACAGTCCTGGATATCCATAGAATATTCCATTTTGGATGTCCAGGGGATCTCCCATGCGATATGTGGCATTAGTCCACGTAAATGTTTTGATATTCGTGTAGAGATTCATTTATAGTATCTAGCCTCAAGTTAGGACTCAACTTCTGTGATGCAGTACTAAATCGTAACTTAAAATATCTTCCGAAGGAATTGAGTCGTGCGTAGGTCTATTGTCTTTTTAGCGAGTTGCGCATCCGCGCCAGGCCAGGAAGAACTTACTTTGCCACAAGGCTTCTTTTGTGCCTCGAACACAATTGTCCAGGCAAACTAAAGCAATTAAACCTCCAACCTGGGCCATATTGCTTAAGGAGAGTTTTAAACATTTTCTACCTCAGGAATCATTTCTGAATAACATATCCAAAATCAAACAAAATCGTACCAAAAACCAAAATCCCCCTAAAACGGATTTCAAATGGCGAACTGGCTATTGTGAATTCCTTATAATTTTATGTTTATCTGTGAATAATTTGTAATATTTTATATCTTTTTACTTATAATTTGTGTTTTTTGTTGTGTTAAATTATATTTTACCTTTAAGAATGGAGATCTCTAAATAGTACGCTATTTGTTAGAAAAAAATGGAAAATGTACTAAAGGCAGTTAAAATATGATTATCACGAATGATCAGCATTGCATGAATTTTGTAACGTTCGTCTTGCGTAGAGAAATAAAGAAAAAGGAAGCTGCTACAAATTACAATGAGAGGTCGGGATGTACATAATTCACAAAAAACGCAGAACGTACAAAATTTGTAAGGTGTGAGGCTATTGCCGTGTTGTTCACAGCGCCTCGAAATTTATTTTAAAAACTTCAATAATCTTTGTACAAGGACCCATAAATAAGGTACTTCAATATTAGAATACAGAACCAATAGGCAAATTTTAATATTTGCGTTGGAGGTAGGGAGAATCAATAAGTGAATACCACAAGTGTATCTTCTTAGTAACACGTCAATAGGCTGTAAGAAAAGAAGCAACGCCAAAAATCTTTCAATTTTTGCGTACACAGAACAATAAAGATATGCACTTTACTTATTTTACCTCAATCACTATCTACAAGACTTCACAGGAACCCACGTTAATTTGTTGTTTCGTGCTAAGGTCAATGATAGAACCGGCTCGTGGACGATTTGCAGTTGCAAGCTATGCAGGAGATTCTTTCCATGATCACAGCAGCCAGACATCACAATTACCTTAAGCCTCAATATCTGTAATTGCATAAAAATTAGATTGTCGTCTGGAAATCCAACCGTGCAGAAAATGTTCCTGGGAGTTAAATTTGTGACTAGAAGAGGTAAGAGATTATGGGCCGTATTCGGTTTGAAATTTTGTTTAAACTCCACTTACTTTGTGCACAAAGGGCTAATTGGAAATGGACCTACAGTTTAAAGCACGATCATAATCACTAGGGTATATTGGGGTGAATAGGGGCATTTTCAAGATAATCACCTAAAACTACTATATTGAATATTTTATGTAGGATTTTTTTTACAGAAATATAATGAACCATGTCTACTACAGAATTCACATCAAATTTTGCATTTCAAAAATTTTATAATATTATATAATATATAAAAAAAAGAAATACATGCATTCGCCCACCCTCACATATCCGGCTGAATAGGGCCATTTGTAAGGTGAATAGGGCCACATATATTTTATGCATATAAACTGCACCAACCGTACAAAATCATACATAATTTGGAAAATCACACGAAATACAATATTTCAGAAAAGAAAATTATAAAATGGCAAGATTTGCATGCTCATAAGTGCTAATTTTTGGAACATTCCTTTTCTTATGTTCCTGGATTTTTGGGACAACGTCCGCAAGTAAACATATTTCTTTTTTCTGCACCCACACACCGAGAATGAAACCACGCTTTGCACTTGGAGCAACATATCCAGTCTCCGAAGGACGAAGACAGAGGATGGTAATATGAAATGTTACAGAACGTGCACACATCCCTATCACTTTCATTCTTATTTTCAGCTACTTCAGGTTCATCATTTACATTCTCTTCTACTTCTTCCTTCGTGTTTCCTTTTCTACTTTGCTGATTCCTCTTGAATAGTGCTTTGCGGACAGATTCTGGGGACTTTAGTAACTCAGCACGTTGTTTAGGCCTAGGCTTACGAGATCCTTTTTGGAGAATCTTCTGCACGATCAAGAAGTCTCCGCTGCAAACATGTCCGTGGAACCTGATACAATTCAGCAGCTTTCCTCTGGCTCATTCCTGCTCTCACTGCCTGATCTGCTTTCCTTACGTCATCTTGAGACAGGAATCACATTTAAACGAACTTTTGCCATCAGCCATAAAAAATTTCATATTCCGTTGGACCCAAATTCAAACATGATTTCACATGGAACTTAATGTTGCACAATGAACAGGCCAGATTAATTTGCTTAGCAAATATCGGCTTTTTGCATTTTCCGCACTAAGTTCGTGAAGAACCAACAGCCGCCATCTTGCCCACAGATAAATATACCTTACGTTTTCACGGAATAGAATAAAGCACAGAACTCGTCTTTGCTCGTGTGTGTTCGACAGTAAAATAATGTCCCACAGCTTCGTGCGTGTCTTCGCGCATTATTTCAATCACAACGTATGTTGAGGAGAGCCGACAAGTATCAGTTAGGTAATGCAATACTCAAATACACCAAGAAGTTACGAAGGAAAGAAGTCGAAGAAACTCAGTGTACAGGTTCTCCTACTTTGCGTTTTATGCCGTGACAATTAAACACACGGGAACATTGCAATCTCTGAAAACATATGGAAAGCCTATCGTGGTTTTCTGGTGAATACAGCGGCTTTCCTACGGTCAAGGAATAAACCCTTAGAAGTCCAGTGTGAATGCTGATTTCAGCGCCGGCGAGAAAGAAACACTTCCTGGCTGATGGAAACAACAACCAAGCAACCCTTTGTGGGTGAGGTGGTGAAGAATCATGGGTGCACTGTGCACAACGCAGATGGGGATGCTGACGTGGACTTGTTCGTACTGCAGTCTCATCGTCACAAAATGCAAGTATTTGTACAACAGTAATGGAGGGAAGAGGCCGACTTGCTTCTGTACCATGTCAAAGACAATGGATTCAAGTCGTACTATAGAACTGACATAAGGTGGGGATCATCTCCCAATACTGTGTATAATATCCTCGACATTCAGTCATTCTTGGGTCGTCACATCCGCAAGTTCCTCCCGTTTCTGTATGTTTTCACGGGCTGTAATACCACATCCTGGCCTCCCCGATGGCGTAGTGATAACGTCGGTCACCTTATATTCATGAGGTTCGTTTTCGATACCTGGTAGAGAAACGTAGTGATTACAATCCTTCTTTTAACTGCATGTCCAGTCCTGATTAGCGTATCTGTGAATAAAGTGGACCTAAAGCAAAATCTCAAAACCACATCAAGAATGTGATCAATTGAGAAATCCTCAACATTAGACAAACTGATGAAGGTACTGAACTCCTTTCAGCTGCAAACTCATTTTTTCACATTCCTGTCAACACTCAGATATTGTATCAGCTGGAAGAAAAGCAATTATTCTGTTGTATGACTGCGTGTCATTGGAATCCACAAATGAACTATGTCGTCGAATGTTAATTGAAAAGATAACTGCGCTACATCGATTGCTACACCTGAGTGTTTGTTACCTACCGATTCATCTACAAACTACCACATCTTTTGCATATACAGTACTTTCCAAAAAGAAAGTATACAGAAGAGAAAGGATGAAGGCAAAAGGGTGGGGTTAAAATGTAAAGAATAATTCCTACTTAAGATGATATGCTGTTTCTGCACGACGAAATATGTTACATTACGATGTGGATGCAAGCGTAATCGATTGTCCTGTTCAACATCTTGTGGCGAGTGGTTGCAATTATAATATGCTGACAGTCACTAGCGTACGATGGATCTTTTTTTGTTTGGGAAGGAAGAAGGAGGGTTAGAATTATAAAAATGGGCAGTGCCTAGCTACGTGCTACTGAGGAGTGGGATACACAATAAAATATTTCGTATAATTGGAACTTTTACTCAAAATTGTAATCTGAGGATTAATTTAAGAGGGATTTTCATTTAGTGCTTTGGTTTTCCCAAGTCCTATACTGCTTTAATTTTAAAATTTTGGGAGGGGCTCTAACCTTATCTGCCCTCCCAATGTGTACACCAGTGTTGACAGTGATTAATTTTACTTTGTCCATTCTTAGAAGTTGACTTTGTAATTAACAGAACTTAAGAAATAATTTTAATTTAATTTGAAGTAATTGTTATTTTCTCGAATGTAAATTTCTGTGAATAATTTTTAATTTAAAAATTACAACAACAAATGGCATTTTTATTTTTGGAAGATAATTTCATTTGAAACATTATCAAATGTAAATAAAAGCATTATTTCTCTCTAAAAACCGTACATTACCTTATTTTTACCTTTAGTAGAAAACAGCTAGACCATCATTTTGAAATACGTTTTTGGGGTGTTTACCGTGGTCCGATTTTGTCTGATTTTGGATAAGTTATTCAGCAATTGTTTCTTAGCTAGAAACTGTTTTAAAACCTTCTGAAGCAATCTTGTCATGGTCTAACTACAAATTCGTCCTCTTCCGTGGTCGTGCGATCCAAGGTGCTGTGCTTTGGACTCTGACTGCGGGACGGCATGGGTTCGATACCGCCTGGGTTCAGTCTCTGGGTTTTCGGCCTGTGTATAGGACCGGTGGTAACCCACCATCGTGAGGAAATTGGGGAATGAGTACCGTAACCCGGTCTCGGAAATCTTCTAGCGGCTGGGGGTTCGACGTGCTGACCCCACGTCAACCAATTACCGGTTGAAGATCTCCACACCTCTAGGTAGAATTGTGGGAGGGAGACTGCCAGTCGCTAGATTGGCCTAGGTTCTTCAAGGGCTGTCGAGCCAGGGGTTACTAACTGCAGAGGTCCTATATTGGATACTTGAGGTATTTGCTAGAAATACGATGGATGAGTGGCCTTTATACAAAACATATTGTCTTCTATTCATTAAGTATAAGGGAAAGGGAGAAGTTGAAAGAGCCCAATTTACTTAGTAGTACATCATGACCTACAGAGTCAAAGCCTTTGGAAAAATCAGTGTATATTATATCCACCTGTCCCCCCATCATCTAATATTGTGCTTATATAATGCAGGTTTTCACCAAGATTTGTTTCTTTCGAGCAGTTGGACCGAAAGCCATGCTGAAATTCAGATAAAGTTTGTTTGACATGGTTTTATATCTGCAAATATAAAATTTGCTCAAATATTTTAGCAGGGGCAGATAAAAGAGCTATGGAACGATGGTTTTGTATGATTCTGTTCTCTGAAGATTTTGGTACTGAGCATACAGCAGTTACTTTCCAACGTTCGGGAAACTGCATAGAAGATTTAATCGCGTTGTAGGTAATAAAGAGAGGATCATTTAAAATACACATCTACGCATCCTATGAAGATATAAATTTGTCTGGATCCGCTGACTTCTTTCGCTTTAATTTTTTGCCATCCTCTTCAATTGTAGTCACCAGTGACGTACGCCCGGCGTTCCCAGATTTAAAATTTCAAAAATGCTTAAATGCTGTGAATATAAAGTAATACGTGACTAATTTCATCTATGTTTGACCTTCATGGCATTATCATAGCTATTTTTCGCGATCCGCTTGCAAAGCTCCATTAACAACACTCGTTCTAGCATATTTTTTCAATGCCTTTCCTGGCCGGACGCCGAGCAGGTTCGGCGTAAAGAACTCTATATTCCTTGCTGCCTTTCTGGAAGGAGAGCTTCGATTTCTACAGCACGCGCGTAAATGCTCCCTCCTACGACAGCGTAGGGAGCAGAGACCCCCCGTGATTGGTTCATGTGACCCTTCCTGCCTTCTGAAGCAGACGACAGGGGTAGAATTCCTACCCGGTTCTTCGGGCTCGTACCACTCGTGCTATGTGATGCTACAATACGCAATATTGACTGACGTAACTTTACCAATCTCAAATATACCGCTTCTTAATGACCATTGCATTGTATAATTTATCGCACGAACAGCGATGTGTATTAAAAACTAAAAGATCAACACAGGTTTTGTCAAATAAGTTGGTGAAGTCCTCGTGGTAGAAATTCAGCCTGTATCTGCTCTACCACTTAACACGCAAAACTATTTAATTTTTTTATTGTTATTATTTTTTCGTTATTATCTAACTGCTTAATATTGTGTCACTGGAAATGTTTAGCATTCATTTGAAAACTCTTAACATCGAATGGTCTCTGGACAAAATTATTTTAAAATGTTTATCAGCATTCTCAAGATGTAATAAACAGTGGTCTGAATTACTAATCGGCACTGTTACGTCAGTACAGTATACGATATTTGGATCATCCACCCACCTCCGTGTCAGAGTGTTTTGCACGGTGCGCCAAGACGACAGAGGTTCCTGGTTCGAATCTCGGCGTGAGCACGGGTGTTCTTTGTCAGTGTCCCTTCATCAATATCATCACTCATATTCATATTCGCGATTAACCAAAAGTGGTAGAAAAGCGAAGTAAAATAAACCAAATCAATCAGTAGTTGGATCACCCACAACAATGACATCTACTGTTATTCAGAGGCGCTTGTGATTCAGGTAGGTTTCTTAATAACTTGCGGCATGCAGGAAGGTATAACATAAAGATATAAAACACCAGAGTTCAAAACATTTGTGGCATAGTGAGGCATCTAATTTTCTAGCTAAAACGTGCATGGATGATGTTTTATAAAACCCAGCTGACTTGAGGCAAATAAACAATACCTGTGGCGACTAATACCATAAGTAAATTATTAAGCAAGAAAGGGCCGACCCTTCCTTCGGACTTGGCGTTCGCACCCGAAATGTCCATGCTACGCCACTGGTAGCCACACTGATCATCTGAATATTGAGTGTATCTAACGTATTGCACTCTGTGTGCCCTGCCGTAAATTCGAGATTATACTATGCCTTGTTGTTTGCGTACACGGATTGAAAGTATTTTGCAAATTCTTCGACGATGGTATTCAAGTTTAGTATGGGTTCATTGTTTGAAGAAACTGGATGTTGCTGTTTATTTTGTCTGTTGCGATTTACGTGCGGACAGAAAAGTGACGGGTCACTTTGTATATTCCTTTAAATGCCGGACAAGTATTTATTATGATATGTCTCTTTTGATTGGCTTACTGAGTTTCTTAAATTTCTTGGCATGTTGAATTGTGTTACCTATATTTTGTTTCCACATTTGATGGTGGTGAGCTTTTGCTTTTATTTTTTAATTATATTGACAGTAAACCAGCATGGATATTTAGGAGGGGTTAAGAGGATGAACGCGTCAAAAGCTTCATATATTATGTTGTCATTTCGTTTACATTATTACAGAGTTTTAGTTTGTCCCAGTTAACGACCGATAATTTGTTGCATAGTTTGTTAAAGTCAGTTAAAGTCAGTTAAACTGTAAGAGAGGTTGTTCGGTAGGTGATTAAGTTGTGTCCTTATTGTGTGTCTTAGTTCTATTGCGAGAGAAGGATGGTGCATATTCTCAGGCACGAAGAGATGATTTTCTCGTGTCAACTGCATGCCAAAAATGTTAGTAAGCACAAGATCAAGAGTTTTACTATTACAATTTTGAATGTTATTTATGCTGCGAAACAGAATTGGAGATTGGATAAGTGGCGACATACAGGAGTAGCGTTAACGACGTTGTATTTGTTGCTTGTTATGCAAGGGATGTTGAAATCCCCTATGAGGAGAATGTCATGTGGGGGACTGCAATGTAAGAGGTAGGCAGTCTGTGAATAATCTTCACAAGCAATGAGTCAATATTAGGGTCCTCATTAAATTTGCCTACGAACGTTGCTGCGTATTTGTTTTGAATTGCCAAGAGAGCACCCCCACCCAGATTTTCCCCTGAGTCAGTCGCGTTCCTGCCTGATCGGAACACGATTAAAATTACCACCTGACAGCTAGTACCGCTTCCAATATGTCATCTCTATGTAGGATAAATCTTTGTTTACATTCAGTAGTAGTACGTAATAGCATCGTGTTGTCATGGCTAGTATGGAAGAAACGTTTAAGTTACGCGATATTTTTAAATATTGGGAATGCGGTGTGAATTCCAGCAATAATAACGAAGGTGAAGCTGCGCTGTGAACGAAGCATTTAATTATGATAGGCAAAAATAACACGGAAAACGCAGACGAAATTAATGTATACGCACTGGTTTTTCAAAGTAGTGCTGTTTCATCTGCACCTCAGGTTGTAACTGGGTCTCTCGGAAATGATTTGAAAATAAAGCAATTCACCTGTATTTGCAAAGCTTGTGCAGGAGAAAAATGTTAACATTCCGTTGCAGTTCTTCCCCCAAAGAGGCAGGCTGGTTTAATAATAGCACAGGATAATAATAATAATAGAATTCACAAATTTCATCGAGGCACTTTTCTAACGTTGGAAGCGGCTCCGGCGCCCACCCAGCGTCGAATGACATGGGTACCTGGGGGAAACCCTGGGGGGTAAAGGCGGTCAGGGGCGTGATGCTGATCACATCACCCCCACTCATGACCGGATCAAGAAAGTGTGGGGCTTTACCCCCACACCCTCTATACGCCTTCATGGCGTGGTGCTAAGCACAGGGGAGCACTTTACCTTTTTTTTACTCTTCACTGAAAAAGGACTTAATTACTAAATGAAACAGCAACACTCGCATTTCAATTTTCTTTTTCTGGTTACCTTTATGATAACAGACATTAATTAATTCTCAAACTATTTCCATGGTACCTGTTCCAAATTTCATACATAATACATTATTTCGAAAAAGAAGTGTTATTCATAAAGAACAATTTAAAACTTTACTTTTCATGATAATCGTAGAATCATCTTTCGGAAAATAAAGTGAACAGACTGTAAGGTCCGCCTTGGATCGTTACTTTGTTGATGGGTCTATAGAGCCTCGGCTTCACGCTCAGTAACTCTTCGGGTCTTGAGTCTCCTCGGCTCAAGGTTCGGGTTAATCCGGCTGCTTCAGTTATCGATGAAAGGTCCGTCGTAATTCTGGGTCAAAGGTTCTTAATCTACTTATAGATCTTGACCAAGATTCTACAAGCAGTCGACAATCCTTCTTCCCACTAGGTTCTGTCGATATCCAGTTAAGTATCCAACCTTCCTTTTCTCTCTCCAGTCTCTGACCAGAGAACCGAAAATTCGTCCGTGACCACAGAATAAGAAAAGGTGTACCCTGACCAGGGTTACAAACGTTGACTACCAACAGTCTATCGGCCGATCCCGAATTCCGGTATATCTCAAGACAATCACAACTCTCTCAATTATATCTCCTGACCAGGAGCATAGAACAGAGCCAATATAAGCCTTCTGACCAGAAGAGCTAAATAACTGTCCTAAGGTAATCCCAGAATGAACTAATTTCTAATATCGAACTGGATGTAAAAGCAGAAGTTCGAGCGTTGAAAGAAAATACGATTATAGGAGTTCCGGAATTATCAGATGTTTGAATACAAAAGGCCCCAGGCCACCGAGCTTTGCTGCTTACATAGCATTTCTCGGTGCCGTGATGGATTTACAAACTTTTATCTTAACACCAATTTTACATCACAATAGAATACAAATTAATTAAGTATCAATGAGAAACATAATCAGTTACATGTAAAAAATATTATTTTTACCCTTTTGTGATTAATAAATATGCAATAGAATTTTAAATGTTATACACAGTATTTAATTTGACCAGGGAGTATGGCTTCTTTCCATTCCCCTCTCTCCCTGCAACGGCCACACGATATGCCAACAAAGAAAGAAAAAAAATATACAAAGTGAAGATCTTAAGCAAAATATTTATATACAGGTTTTGTTTTTCGCGGGCATAACTTCCTTTCGCGTTAACGTAACGAAATTCTGAAAATACTGTCTTGCAGTTAAAGAATCAGGGATTTTTATGATATAAGTCTAATTATTGTCCGCCAGGGGACACGACAGATACAGAGTGGGAAAGACAGCCTAATCTTTCGTATTTTCTCTGTGACAACGTTTTCATAAGGTAGAGTCTGTCTCTTACACAATAGCGTTAGATTTCCTGCATTGTTGTCACTGATAATAAACTTCCAGCTCATCTTGCTGGCAGAAAGAAACAAACTCTCGGAACTTATAAATAACACCAGGTGTATAGTATGTATACGAGGTGTGTTCCACATTACTTGGTAATTAACCATTTACAAAAAAGAAAATATTAAGTTTATATACATATTTGTAACATGGACACTGGTACACGTTACAAGACTCATGCATTTTTCACTTGTCCTGACCCACAAAACAATTTGGAGCAAAAATTTGAACAGTAGACGTTACTCTTTGGAACATTTCCCATGCTTTGAACGACAACACAACATAACAAAGTACCTTATATAGAGTAGTTCCGAAAAATTCCACCAGATGGCATATCGGATAATTTTAATCGCGAATAGCGATCGTTAAAAAGTTCCGTTCTTCAATTGGTTTCATTGAGCCAAGGCTCTGTAATTGCTACGACGCTATAATTATTAGATAATATGTTTCGAGAGAACATCTGCATTTTGGTACGCAACGCGCGAACATTTCGTTATCCTATGTTAAATATTTTTGTCTAATAACTTACATTTTTATGTTTGTGGAAGTTGCCCCCGGGCTGACATTCTTCATCCGTTGCTGTCACTGTTACCAAGTCACTTGGGGGAGGGGTGGGATGTGAGAGGGGATGGTGATTTCCAATCTGCTTCCGAGATTAGACCACCGTCTTCATCGTTCCATAGAAGCTGCACACACCTTCCGAACCTCATACCCAAGGGCGCCGAAACCGAGGGGGACAGGGCCCCCCAAATAAGGGATCTAATATACTATAACTTTCAACACGATTTCATTTTGTAACAAAATATTATTTGCGTGATGGAAATTTCATAAATTATTTAAAGACTCTGTGCCGTACATGAGCTACTTCTGAGATCAATATTCTAAAAGTGGAAGAAGGAAAAGAGGGAGACCTAGACAGACGTGGCGAAGATCTGTTCACGCTGAGGCCTTGGAGGAAGGAAAGAGCTGGAAGGCAGTGAAGAGAATTGCCGTCAGTAGGACCAGGTGGAGATGCTTTGTTGATGCCCTATGTTCCACAGGGAACAACAGGAATTAAGTCAAGTAAGTCAAACTAAAAACAGGACCAAACTGTTTGTCTCATCCATAACTTTCGTTATATTACACAACTATATTTAGATGACCTTGACATTTGTTCTTTTTGGACACAATATGGCCTTGAAATGACCTTTAAGGTCAAAATTTTAGTGCCATCGATCGTAATATTTCTTTCAGGCTTATGACTGATTGATTTAGCATGGATGCCTATTATTAACGTTGCATTTTTAAAAAAAATCCTTCTTGCTTCTTGGCTGGTCTACTATATGGGACTGCAGTGTTTATAAATTTAATCTGATTACTTTGAGCTAGATCCGCTACTTCTGACCTAAAATTAGCACCAAAAAGTTTGCCTCATTCACACCTTTCGTTTGATATGTTGCACGACTGTATTTAGGTGACTTTAAAATTTGAAATTTTGGGGTGACGATATAATCTTGAAATGAACTTTAAGGCCACACTTTGTAGTAGCATCCACCGTAGTATTTCAGTCAGACCTATGACTGACTGCTTTAGCAATTAACGTTCCATTCTGGTAAAAGTCACAATTCTAGTCTTTGGCTGGTCTACTATAGAAAAAAATGTTGGGATTCCATCGCTTCGTCTTTGGGTGACACGGGCTTCGCGGATTGAAAAGTTTGAGAACCGCTGCTCTAGGCCAACTGAAGCTACTAAGCGCATCAAGTGGGTTTGGTAAATAGGGGTGTACTTACGCGTCGTCAATTTGACAAAGCCTCAGTTTTAAAAGGTTAAGACGGATTTGCATTTTAACACCGATTTTTCAGCAGTAGTTTCATTTCATTATTTTGATTTTATCAACATTTTTGGAGGGACTGTAGCTCCATCAGCCCTTGCGTACGTCAGTGGCTTCAGGTAAACAGAGAGGAAACTCCAGCATTTTTATAAAATTTAAATATAGCATATTGCCGACATTGAAATATAAAACAAATTCTACCCAAGATTGTCATAGTTAATAGCACTATTATGTTAAGCTGTAGGTTCACAATCTCAGTAAACCCATCTTTATTTTAAATTCTCTCTCCATTGGCGAATTTCGCTGGTGGGGGTGGGTGGGCTGAACTTATAAAATTGGATGGAACATTTTTCATTTGGTGGGTACAAAATTCATCCTCCATACGGTATATATATATCGTGGGGCATGCGAAATTCACTTTTATAATAGCACACACAGGTTTCCTATATCTTAATCGAAAGTTTACAAATACAAATTTTATTTCTCAATTTTTTTTTAGAATTTAAGGTTTTAAAAAATAGATAATTCCGAAACATACAAAGCTCTAGACCTCGTTCTGAGCTCGTTTAGAATGTGATAGATCGGAAAACAGAAGTTTGTCACATGAAAATAGCAAGTAAACTTGCATCTGTTCATTTTAATGCAGGGTGCGCTTTGAAGAGAAGTGGAGGCATTTGGAATCCACCTCTTTGTCTTGAACTATCAAAACTCTGGTTAGGAATTACACATCTCAACCAGTAACGATTATTTGCAACCAAATGGATATGTAAACTATATTATTAAATATACCATAGAGTTCCAGAGCTATTATTATTACTATTATTACATTTGTTATCGTGATGTTGGGATTATTGAAATGAGTAAATATGAGATTTTGAAAAAAGTTAGAATGCATTCATTGCATCCCCACCATTAAAATCATAATACATGGAAGAGAGGATTTGTGTGATTTTTGTGAACTTATGATTCAAGTGCTTGAGCTCACCCAATGTTTTGGAAAAGTTAATGTTCTTGGTTGTCTCTCCTTTAAATGTCACATATATTCGTACTTTCTGAAATACTTTTATCACACATACTTTTCCATTGAATAGTAAAATTGGGCTATGTGTTTGACGTATGTTGGATCACTTTGCCGTTTAATACTGTTAGAGAGCTTGTTGAGATCTGTAGCGCTTTGTTGTGTATTAAATAATTAACCAAAGATGGTCTCCGATTGACTCGTGAGAGGTCCAAGTTTGAAGTATTGGTAAAACATTTGACAAAGTAGTTATTTATAATGGGATTTTCTATGCTTTACGACGCCGTACAAGTACTGAAAGTACTATCATTCTATATATGCAAAACCGAAATCATTCAGTTCTTGGAGCAAAGCAAGAAATTTACATTGCTACTCTTGAAACATTGATTCACCGTGTAGGAGGCCAATAGTTCAGGAATTAGAGGAAAAACATACGTTCGAAAGCATTATATTTCATCTTTGGTGGACAATATGAATAGCTGGTTTGAAGAATTAGGTTTCTTCTCGCATGTAGTCCTATTAAATGCATATACATAGCATTTAGATAATTGTGAATGTGTATTTTATGGCGACATGTCAGGTGAACTTTAATAGAAGCGAAAGCATGTCTGGGTCAGTAGCTAAAGATTTTCACATCTACAGAAAAATACAAAACACATTTCTACCTCACTCAAATATTATGTGAAATCAATTTAAATTGTACCTGAATGTGAAAGCGGGGTTAGTGCTATGAATCTAACATTTACTGATCAGAGTGGGCAAATTTGCTTGGATCATAGAAAATATCGCCGGAAATCAATTTCGATGATACCCCATTGATGTTGCTATTTTCATGAGATATGAGCTCCAATTACCATTTAAAACCTTCGATTTAAAAATTATTCAAAACAAAAATGGTTATTTTTGTCTTATCTGAAATTAGTTTTAAATAAATGTCGATTTTTCAAAAGTTATGTTGCAAAATAACTTCTCCGCAAGAGTATTTTTATAAAAGCAGACTGTAGATACCTTACACGGCAACTACTAGATGGCAGTAATCATGGCCGTAGGCAGGAAAAAATTTCGGGGGGGGTCATTCATAATTGTTCCCATGGGCGTCGCCAGATATTTGAATAATAGAAATAATAACAATAATTGTACAATAATAATTAAAATTTCATAATAATAAAACAATTTTATTCCATAATAATAATACTAATAATTATTATTATTATATTATTGTTATATCCTTGAGGGGCTTACTCAATCTAGCAGATGAGTGAATATCCAGCACAAGTTTCTTTCTTTTTTTTTACGTTTCATACAGTGTGTACTGAAATGCACAATTATTATACTTCATCATTAAACTTTAGATACCTTCAAGAGAAAGGCTTTAAAAGTTAGATGGAAATTTTAGTCATAAAGCTTTTGTTGTTTGACGTTAAAATTAAATTTTTGGAATTTTGAAAAGTGTGGAACCAGTTATTCTTTTTAAAAACTTAGCCTGGTGCATGGATTGTAACCTCAATCGCGAACTAAATGCGCTAGAAAACTGGAGATCCTAGGTTTGAACTCCTATCAAGGGGAATTTTCGACTTTATCGGACGGGGAATTTAAAAGCTGGAAAGGGAATTTTGGGACAATCATAAGGGAATCTTCAGTCTATATTCCTTGTGACGCGGGAGCAACACTGGAAAGATGATAACAGAAGTGATAATGGAGGGGTCGCGGGTGGGCTACGATTCTGAGAATAAATCCTGTTTCACTCAAGTTTCAGAATTCCAAATGTATGAAAATTCTAGCTCGATCGTTTCAACACTGTATTTTTGTGATGCTTAGAAAAAAAAATTGAAAATTTGTTACAAATTTTGGTTTCTGAACTTCCATTAATCCAACATGTCAGAAGTTTAGGGGGGGGTTTGAACCCTAGAAACCCCCCCTCTAAATACGGCCATGGCAGTAATACATAAGGTATACATCATCAGCAATATATTTATTAGAATTAGAATTAGAATTTCTTTATTCATGGGCGAAGTTCAGCCTGTGGCTGCTCTACCACTTAACCCGCAAAATCTACTACAATAAAACAGACAAAATACAATTACTACTATAACATACGAATTCCATTACATTTTCACTTCTAAATATTTCAGTAATTAACACACTAAAAAGATAAAGAACAATTTTTCTCATTCACACACATCAAAATGTTCATCTTGGGTTCGAATCTGCTCATTTTTTGTTTTGATTTCAACGTAAGCATGCTGAATCTAGTCATGTGTACTGAGGATTTGTCCTTGCTCATGTAGAAGTACTTTTGTTACTGCCCTTTTAAAGCTGTTATATGTCGCACACGAGGTAGCATCTGGTGGCAGCGCATTCCAACAATATGCAGAAGCAGCTTTGAAGGATGACAGGAATATGGATTTTGAGAATCTGTCCAGATTAAGTTTCTTAGAGTGTCGAGTCGTGTAGTTGTGTATGTCGTGTCTAAATTGGAGTCTGTCGTATACGTATGTGGGTGTTTTTGTTTGCAGAATTTTGAATATTGTGCAGGCGAGATGTAGTTTTCTGCGTCGTGTCATATTCAGCCAATTAACGTCATTCAAGTAAGGCAGTATGTGATCCCTTCGTTTCAAGCTAAATGCAAAACGTATACAAGAATTCTGTACTTTTTGTGCAATTTTAGCATTCTTTTTTGTTAAATTAACACCGTAAACAACGTCACAGTAATCGAAAATTGGAAGAACTAGAGCTTGCATAAGGCGCAATTTAACATCAGTCGAAAGTAAGTGCGATGATTTATAGAGTGATCTAAGTATACCATAAGCTTTTGAACTCTGAGACGTTACGTGGTTTTACCAGTCAAGTTTCTCATAAATATGTAGTCCCTGCAGTTTGAAAATAATGTTATATCTTAAATACACGTTTATGTAATTCCTCTGTACATATTTATATGCAAATTTAATTTCCACGGAAGGAAAATTAACAGTTCCTACAATAGTAAATCTTGGCGAGGAAGTGAAGTAGACATTGTAAAATGTCACCGGACTCTTTCTGCTATGTTTGCGGGTACTATAGCTATAAGTCCGAAGCAATTGAAACATGCCATTGTGTCCCATACAAAGTTCTGCACTACATATGAAGCATACTTTGGAGTGCCAGTAGGCGATCAATACAAACATTGGGCTCTTCACGTGTGTTGCGGTTCTTGCCGTTCTACGTTAGAAGTTTGGTTGCAAGGAACAAGAAAGAGCATGCCGTTTGGAGTCCCCCGAATTTGGAGAGAACCTACAAATCATCATACTCATTGTTACTTTTGTGCAATAGACATGAGACACTTCAAAAGCATAAAGAAGAGAGCAAAGTTACTGTATCCCAGTTTACCTTCATGCATTGCTCCAGTTCCACACTGTGACGAACTTCCTATTCCGAAGCCACCTGATCCATCATCATCGGAAGAAGAGCCAGAGATGAGAGGTGATCTGGATATTAGTTTTTCTGATGAAAATACAGGTAAGGAATTACACTTACTCAACCAACAAGAACTGAATGACTTAATCAGAAATCTAGATCTGCCAAAATCGAAAGCAGAACTTCTTGCCTCGCGATTGCAACAGTGGAACTTTCTCCTTCGGTCGTGTAAGAAACAAAGTACAGACTCAGAGACACAAGACCATTGCTAGTTTCTTCACAATGGATGAAAATCTGTGCTATGTATTGTCATGATATCAGTGGTCTTTTTGAAGCTATCGGCTTCCCTCACCATCCACCAGAGTGGCGTCTGTTCATAGACAGCTCCGCTCGGAGTTTAAAAGGTGTTCTGCTGCACAATGGGAATGTGAATCCTTCTGTACAGTGTCTCTCAAAAGTTTTAGGACAACGACATTTTAAACTAGGCAACCCAATTTACACAAGCCGTTGGGGGGTTGCGTGCAGAGTTAGGCTCAATTTCAGGGTTGCCACACGCACAATAGATACTTATAAAATACGCGAAAGAAATATAAACAATTATTATTGTATAAAATTATTAAAAATATCACTATTGTATCGCAAATGACAAAATTCTTTCTGAAAGAAAAAAATAGGTTTTCTAGTATTTCATCGCTGATGAGTCTACAGAAAGGAAAAGAGGTGAGAGGAAACGAAGGAGAGGGGAAAGAGAAAGCGAAAGGAGAAGAGGAAAAGTAGAGGAGAGAAGAAAGAGAGGATAGACGAGGAGAGGAGATGTAGTGAGGAGAATAGAAAAAGATTCGAGGAGAGATGAGGAAAAAAGAACAAAGAAGAGAAAAGAGGAAGAAAACGAGAGGAGAGGAGAGGAGAGGAGGAGACGAGAAGAGGGAAGTGGAGAGTAGAGTAAAGCAGAGAAAAAGAGAAGAAAAAAAAAGAGAGTGCAGTGGAGTCGGAAATCTAAGACAGGAAAGGAGATAAGAGGAGTGGAGAAGAGTGGGATGGAGATAAGATGCGAGAAAAGTAGGGAAGGCGATATGAGATAAAAGCAGAACAGAAAGAGGGGAGAGAAGAAGGAGAAGGAACTGGAGAGAAGAGGTAGTTGCAGAAAATATCGTCTGAGCGTCAAGAATGGATGCATTGGTCAAATTATCGACATGAAACATTCAATAACATTTTGAAATGTATTGGAGAATATATTAGATCGGTGCGAAATGCCTTTTGGCTGAGTTCAGAGCAAATTAAAATCTTCCATGTAAGATCTTTGATTTCACCTGCGATTACACCACTAAAAAATGAACGTAATTATTAATATTTATAAGAATTATTCAATTTTTCTCTACTTCTCGGTTCGTTGAAATGGAGATTTTGTAATTCAATATTTCCCCTCCCCCCATCGTTAATTCCAAACTGATTCATTCCGTTTCACACGGCGTGGACAATGAACACAATGGGATATGTCTAAAACTTACGAAAATTTTCTGCCAACGGAAGGGTTCGAACCTACGACCATCAAACTGACAAACATGAACGGTAGCAAGCTTTCGTTCCTTAAACCAGGTAGAAGAACCGCTACACCACGCCTTTACCTTCGAATGAAACAACATTTTTTTAAAGTATTCTGTCCCTTTAATATTGTAAATGTCGTTTGGTATACGTGTAGTTGAACTTTGACTTTAATTTTGATTTCCTTTCTTGTAGTATTACCGATATCTTCGAGAAATAATTTTCGAAGTGATTAAAGCGAGAATATTGGTAGCTGTGAAAATGCCAGTTATTTCTTCTAACTTATTATTGTGATTAGACATTATTAATGGAAAATATCTAGAGACTTGAACATTAAAGGACGATGTTCTTTTCCTGTGATACTGTAACAGACAAGATGCTTGTTTACTGATGCAAGTTTTGTGTCCAGAACAGTCTTATGAAATGTATTTGCTGTTGCGTAAGGCAACACGAAATAATTACACCGTGTGCGAACTACCAAATCTGTGCAACGTTATACGTAAACAGGCGGAAAATTTTATTCATAAAATCATGTCACATTTGACAGTATTAGTCAAGAGAGACTCGTGGGACACTGTGTTAAGGTGCTGGACTAAATCCTTCTAATTTTTCTTCATCGAAGAACAACAATTTCTAAGGAAGATCGACAGTGATGATCTTTCTTATTTCTTTTAAAGGCTTACACTTTCCTTTAATTGGGTTAAAAATAAATAAGAATATTGCTTGTATTTCTGTCATTGACGTAGACCAGAGAGAGAGACAGACAGACAGATATTACAAAATAGTTCAAATAGTGCGAGCGCCATTAAAAAGTCATGATAATTCTATGTTGCGTACTTAGAATTATTCATACAATAAGGAACATGTCTAATTATGAGTTTACAAAAAAACAATAATAAAGAGACATTTTCGCATCACAATTGCAGTTCGAAAAAGTCGGGACAGGGATTGAAAGTAACGCACTGTCCTGACTAAATGGGTGAATCGGACGTCTGCTAGCCTTGCATCAATGATTATAAAACTAAAACAACCTAATATTGCAGCTTGAAGACTTTTGCGCAAGAAACAGATTCATTTATGCAAGAGCAAAATTGAAATTTTTACACATTTTAAAAATCGACGATGTTATTTTCGTATTTATTTATTTATTTATAGGTTCACATTTAAATATTTTAGGGTTCAAGGGGGGAGCATGGCCCACATGGCCACTCCTCTGGGTACTGACCTTACGTAGACAGTGGAAGAGAAATTTTGGAGAATCTTTCTATTAAATTTATTATTTACATTCACCTTATGCTCAGATAGATTAAACCGTTTATTGACAATCGTGAACTTTTCGTTTAATAGATACTATTTGCTTTTAGACGACGGGAGAACATTGGTCGAATTTCCTTTCTTGCTCTTTTGAGATAATATATATTTCTACAATAGCAATCGCGTTCGGAAACCGTGAAAAAAATGACTTGGTTTTCAAAGGCATACAAGCTTGGTAGTCTAACTTGCTCGCGATCAAAGTGACTCACTCACGCTATTCAAGGCCGTTTCTTATCGCAAAACACTGTGGTTCGATGCACAGTGTCTGCACCCAGCACGTTACAAGTGACCAGAGTCGAATTTTAAAGAGAATCTGAAGAATGGTAGATTTCATCAGAGGCGGCTAGGTAGACACCAGCTCAACATGCAATAGTTTAAGTGATAATTCCTGACAAACAAAAACCGTATTGAATAATTATTGGAATAGTAATACGTGTATCCGCTCCTTTTTAACAATGTAAGCTCGAAGACAATCTGTATTCCATTTATTTATATTGGCAACTTGGTCAACCGGAGGTTATTTTATCGCCTTCGATGATCGAATTGTCTGATCGATTATTTTTTGTTTACCCAGGAACATGCCCCATAGGAGATTTCCGAGACCGGGTTACGCTACTCACTCGTAGCTCCCCAATTTCTTCACGATGGTGGGTTTCTACCGGTCCCATACACAGGCCGAGAACCTAGAGAGTGAGCATAGGCGGACTCGAATCCATGCCGTCCTGCAGTCGGAGTCCAAAGCACAGCTCCTTTGACCGCACGGTCACGGAGGAGGACTTTTCTTATCTTACCTTTGGCTAATCGCGATGAGGATGAATTATGAATAGAAAAATAAAGATGGTCACGCACAAAGTAGAGGACGATCTTCAACCTCTTGGGATGACGAGTTCAAGCCCTAAATATGAGGATTTCAACCTTAGACGACCTCAATTTCAAAATTATAAACAAAATGCCTACTTACACTAAACTTCTCATTAAGGCCAAAATAGTTTGTAACTGTGAAACTACCCCTGAATACAAATTGACATTTTTTTTCCATGTAGTAAGAATTCAATGTGTGGCATACAGACATAGATGATACATTTTGAGAAACAATTAATTGTACCCTGTCCCAGCATCTCTGGAGCAAAGCCACGCATAGAGGAAGAGAAGAGGGGTGAGGGGATCGAGTGGACAGAGCGAATCAGTGCACGTGGCTGGGAAGGCTGGTAACTGCAGTGGTTTTCCTCCCTCCACGCAATCCCATTCCTCTCACGTGTTCATCGCTGCTCAGATACTTTTTTTCGTTCTCCTGCTCCAGAGATAAGTGGGACAGAGTGTAGTTCGCATACATGTAGCAAGTAAAGAAACTTATCCCAGAATGAAAATTCCACGTAGTTTTAAAACGTTTGTTTAAGCAATGAATGACTGGAAACGGATCACACATAATTCCCTTGCCAAAATCTAGTGGTCGAAAATTAATTTCAAGACATTTCATATCTATTCACCATATTCCAAGTTATAAGGAACTATTTCGTAGATGTTCATGAAACCGTTATAAAATTACAAATAAAATATATTCACAAGCTTAGATATACTAATACGAAGAAAGAAATTCAGAGTTAAATTTCAAATGCATGTGTATAAAGTAATTCTAGAAGTACAGAGCTATATCTGAGTATTTAACTTCTTTTTTGCAGATAACGTTACAATATTGAGGCGACAGAATAATTAGGAACTGTAGCTCCAAGAAAACAAAGGGCGTAGTGTATTGGTTAGAGTTCTTAAAAGCATTGCGGTCCCACGTTCGATCCTCCATACTAGATGTTCCTTAAGAAAGAATCCCTTCCATTAAACAAATGCATGGTAACATTATTTGTAATAGCAGTATATAGTCGCTACATAGTTCTGCATATGAAATTTATATAAAAAAATAAACAAATAAATGAATTGACACACGTTCAACGGGATATTTTTATATATAAGATCGTGAATTATGATACTCTAACGATAATTGTGTACTGCTTCAAAGACATTGACAAATATTAATGAAATAACTATTTATATGTGTGGCAATTCAGGACATGCTAATTTTACCCCTTTTCCCACTTGAGTTCAATGCAAGGATACCTCCGCAAATATCGAATAATAAGTTCTCACCATGTGCAATTCTCCATTAAATGTTTTCGCCGAGTCTTACTACTTTCGTTTTCTTTGTTACAAACAATACTTGTTTGCACGTTACATGTAGGAGAGTTACATCTACATTTCACATTGGTCAGCTCCTTTTACCTTGCTTAAGGAGCGAAAGCTTGTAGGGTAGTGGCTACCGTTCAGGATTGTCAATCTGATGGTCGTAGGTTCAAACCCTTCTGGTGGCAGAAAATTTTCGTAAGTTTTAGACATATCCCATTGTGTTCATTGTCCACGCCGTGTGAAACGGAATGAATCAGTTTGGAATTAACGATGGGGGGAGGGGAAATATTGAATACAAAATCTCAATTTCAACGAACCGAGAAGTGGAGAAAAATTGAATAATTCTTATAAATATTAAAAATTACGTTCATTTTTTTAGTGGTGTAATCGCAGGTAAAATCAAAGATCTTACATGGAAGATTTTAATTTGCTCTGAACTCAGCCAAAAGGCATTTCGCACCGATCTAATATATTCTCCAATACATTTCAAAATGTTATTGAATGTTTCATGTCGATAATTTGACCAATGCATCCATTCTTGACGCTCAGACGATATTTTCTGCAACTACCTCTTCTCTCCAGTTCCTTCTCCTTCTTCTCTCCCCTCTTTCTGTTCTGCTTTTATCTCATATCGCCTTCCCTACTTTTCTCGCATCTTATCTCCATCCCACTCTTCTCCACTCCTCTTATCTCCTTTCCTGTCTTAGATTTCCGACTCCACTGCATTCTCTTTTTTCTTCTTCTCTTTTTCTCTGCTTTACTCTACTCTCCACTTCCCTCTTCTCGTCTCCTCCTCTCCTCTCCTCTCCTCTCGTTTTCCTCCTCTTTTCTCTTCTTTGTTCTTTTTTCCTCATCTCTCCTCGAATCTTTTTCCATTCTCCTCACTACATCTCCTCTCCTCGTCTATCCTCTCTTTCTTCTCTCCTCTACTTTTCCTTTTCTCCTCTCCTTCGTTTCCTCTCACCTCTTTTCCTCACTGTAGACTCATCAGCGATGAAATACTAGAAAACCTATTTTTTTTCTTTCATAAAGAATTTTGTCATTTGCGATACAATAGTGATATTTTTAATAATTTTATACAATAATAATTGTTTATATTTCTTTCGCGTATTTTATAAATATCTATTGTGCATGTGGCAACCCTGAAATTGAGCCTAACTCTGCACGCACCCACCAACGGCTTGTGTAACTTGGGTTGCCTAGTTTAAAATGTCGTTGTCCTAAAACTTTTGAGAGACACTGTACCAGTCGCGTACTCAATCCACATGAAAGAAGATTATGAAAATGTCAAGAAGCTGTTGGTAAAGACTGAATACAGGACTTATGAATGGGATGTATTTAAAGATTTAAGATATTTTTTTCTTTTGGGTTTACAGAGTGGCTATACGAAATATTCTTGATTTCTCTGTCTTTTGGATTGCAGAGCTACTGACACACCATTATACAAGGATAATCTGGTCAGAAAGGAAGGAGCTTCTTCCAGGTACACACAACGTTGTTCACGAACCTCTCGTTCAAAGGCAAAAAGTCTTACTATCTCCACTCCACATAAAACTGGGACTCGTTAAACAGTTTATAATAGTATTAGACCCTAATTCTGCTGCTCTTTATTACATCAAACAAATGTTTCCTCATTTATCTGATGCAAAAGTATATACTGTATTTACTGGATCACAAATCCGTGTGATACTTCAGTCTGAAGAACTTAAAAAAACAATGACAGTTCAGGAAAGGGAAGCTTGCGAGGCTTTCAGGGTGGTGGTGAAAGGATTTCTTGGCAAGCATAGGAGTGAAAACTACAAGGAATTATTGGATTCTTTGATCCATCAGTATAAGCTTCTGGGTTGTAGAATGTCATTGAAATTGCATTTCTTTTTTTCTCATTTAGACTTTTTTCGTCCGAATTTAACAGATGTCAGTGTGGAACATGGTGAAATTCAGAAAATGGAGCGAAGGTATCTAGGACGATGGGACACCGCAATACATATTTGGACATTAGTTCGTGATGAAGCATCGCCTCTTCATAAACGACAAAACACTTCTACTCACTTTTAATATATATAACCTATATACTATATATATGTTCTATATTAAATCTTTGACTACAAATTTGTATATTTGTTATATACTTGTGCTGTTATAATTCTTATTTCATTATATGTTTATGCAGTAAATTTAGCGGGTAAAATTGAATAAAGTATTTTCAAACTGAAAATCCTGAGATTTTTTTTTCATTTCATGTAGACTTCTCAAGAAACTTCCGTTATTGATCCAAACATTTGGTAAATGAGTGAGTGGGCATGTGTTTATATTAAGGACGGTTTTAAAAAAATGATATTGAAGAGATCGTAATGTAGGAATATGTAGCAGTGACGATTTGCTGTTAACCTAAATTCTCTGAGTGAATGTAACGATTTTTCCCACAGGACTTTTGGAATACTCCTATTCGGTAGTTGTAGTAGGTATCGACCTAATTCTGGGTGGTTATGTATCCAGTGCTATATCAGATTTTTAACTTCCATCATAATTATGCTCATTCACATGTAGGGAGCAGGGCTCTGCATATTTAATAAAGAGTTATGTAAAAATCCACTACAGAAGGTTGTTTCACGTTGATGGTAACGATTTCGAATACCAGGGAGCAGCGCGTAGCTACAGCACTGAGCAGCCAGAGCCAGTAGGACGAAAGTACTGTGTGTTGACTTTCAAAGACGATGGTTGGTGTGTGAGTGAGTGTTTATATGGCACCAAATATTCCAGTATTTTGGGAGGGGTACATCTGTGCCCTTTCCGACGTTGGTTATAGTTATTACCAGATAATTAAAAAGTGAAACATGAAAGCATTCCATGTGTCAAAGAAGGGCATCGATGCAGTGTTGAATCGCCATAAAGCTTGCACCGTACCTGTTGCTGGAACCAGTCAAAGTGGGCCTCGGACATATCGGAAGCCCAAGCGTTCCTCCGATGTTGTGCGGAAAGTGAGATCCTTGGTGCGATGTGAAAACCCTGCAACGCAAAGAGTGATTGCACAGGCAGTGCAATGTTTCCCTGCAACTGTGAATCGCATCATAGCCCAAGATTTACAACTTGTGCGGAAGCACAAGGCTCAAGTTCATAAGTTGCGTGCCTCACATATCCAGGAGAGGAATACCAACAGTCGGAAGCTCTACGAACGCCATCTGGCAGGGGACCGCTGGAAGTATGTGGTGTCCCTGGATGAAGCATGGGTGTATCTGTCGGGATGTGGTAATAAAAGGGCCATCTACTATCGTCCACGTGATGCAAGAGGTCAATCTGAGTGGGTACGTGAATGTGCTGAAAGTTTTCCACGCGGGTTCATGGTTGTTGGTGGTTACTGCCTTAACGGCAAACTTCCACTGCGCAAAGTAGGAAAAAAGGCTAAAATAAATGTAGCCTATTACCAGACGAATATTTTGGAGCCACTTTACAGACATGATATTCCTTCTCTCTATGGCAGCGACACATCTCGTGTTGTCATCCACCAGGACAAGGCTTCCAGTCATACGGCAAAGTCCACGCAGGCATACATGGATCGGATGGCACGTGAAACGGGCATTCATGCAATCCCCTTTACAGACATCCCTGTGAAATCCCCCGATGCCTCTTCCATGGATCTTTGTGGGTTTCCGTTGTTGAAACGAGCCTTGAGAAGCAGACGGCTCCGCACAATTGAGGGTCTTTGGAAAGCTTGTCAGGAGGAATATGATCATTTGGACCAATGTGTTCTTCAACGCATTCTCCTCCAATAGAAACTCCGCTGCAGGGCCATTGCTGCAAGACAGGTGTATCACGTGGAGCACCACCGCTCGTGACGTCACGGTTTTTCTTAAGGTCATGTGGGTTCTAACTTTGTTACCATGGACGTGAAACGACCTTCTGTATTTCGTGAAAAAATCTCTCACGTGGGAAATTTCGACATTACAGGAAAATTTATATTATGTACATCATTAATAACACTAAATTAAATAAAAACACCATAAAAATCATATAAACAAAAAGTCGCCCAAAATTTGTTGCGTAGTGTAATCGTAGATCTATTTCAATTTCATACTAATTCGGCAATTCTATCATCAAAGTACCTTGGGTACGTTTCCTGGTGGTGCTACGTTGCACATTGGTTCGGATTTCACTTTGAAGGTTCAGTCCCGATTTGTTTATCTGACAACAAACTGAACTAGACCTAATAACGCTTGTAATTGTTTTCATTCGAATATGTATATGTATATAAAATCTATTTTAATATCTAGTAATATGTAGAAAATCCTGCACATGCTCATTATATTTCCAAAGTTACATCTTATAAGCTTACAGCACATTCCAGATCCGCCTGTGTCTCTCTATATAGTCTTTCGTCTTCTCGTTCTGTAAAAAATACCTGTTACTCTCTTTCTCTGACAGAACAATTGGCATGTCGCATTCTGAGGTTCTTCATATTTCTAACGCCATCCACTTTATTCGAGTAACTTTTGGAAACCGGAAACAGGTTTAGCTTCCGTCGCAGATGCATTGAGTTCCTAGATACTCCATTGTTGGAGTTTAGAAATACAATGTCCATATTGGTATTAACTTGAAATACTGTTATCTCAAGAATCAATACTTTCGAAATCTGAAATATAAAAATTCCTTATTTCTGTTGCATATAGTATATACTCGTAACTTCAATATAGTTCGGCCGGTATCTGCAGATATTTTGCTGAATTTTTGCATTTTTGTGATAAAAGCACGAAACTTCAAATTTAGTTTAATATCCGTCTTAATATCATTTTAAATATTGGAGGCATTTAAAATACCCTGTTGGTCAGCAATGGCGGACGTTTTCAAAATGGCTACCGATTTATTAGTGTATATTTTGACACAAGAGGTGTAAATGAACTTTTATTGGTTCTGTTTGAAGATTTATCTCTGTTATGGTCAAAGGAAAGGAAAACTTTTCAATAGCTAAGGCCTACGATAGCATTCTAAATGCGTATTATTGACGAAAAATAGCTTGATTGCCTATGTTTAAGGGGCGCGTTTTTCAAGATTGTTTATAATAGCATTTTGCTGTTCAAACAGCTTAAGTTTTGAAGTCTGAAGTGTAATCGTTAATTATCAGCGCTTTAGTTAATAATTATAATATTTCACGGATGTGTATATATGGGTTGTATAAGTTCCAGGAGCAAAAACACAAAAAATGACTGAACCATGTAATGGTACTTCAACGAGTTTCTTGCACACAAACAACGGTATTAAATATTATCCATTAATTAAATTGTTTTGATTTTCAAATTATTGCTTACAATCAGTACCTGAGAAAATACCAATACATTCAATAAATGCTCTTAGTAACATCACGAAATCATAATTGACATCTTCAAAGGATGTCTTGTCCTTCGTCACAGACACCGCATCTGCACGGAAGGTTTGCAGGGTATCAGTAGGAGAAATATAGAATTGATCTCTTTTGAAGCTTGAAAGACTAGGACAATTTGCATCAAGGAATCGAACACACAAATGTCCACTTTATTATGATACTCGCTCTTAAACTCCATACAGCTCAGTTTACGGAGCTCACAACTGAATTAGACCGTAGTGAGGATTGCTGAAAAATCACTTGCACAATTTTCAAATAGACGCACTTCAAAATTTCCATACATGCCTCCCTTTCTGGTGACAGTGTTAGCCATTTGGGCTTTCATTCGCCGTCATTAACATGCCTGGGTAGTTTAGGAGACTTTTCCAGGGCTCGGCTCCATACCTGGCCAGCATGGTAGGCCACCCGAAGATGGTGTTAGTGCAGAGCATCTCTTGTAGAGGAAATATTTTCAATTTCCCTTCCTTTTTAACTCTTGGGCCATCGTTGACGCTCCCTTCGGGTTTCCACCAATCGTACTTAGCTACGACGTAGCGCTCTTTTAAACATTTAAAGTATTCTTATCAGGTGGTGCCAATAGCATGAACTGGAACGAAGGTGTCAGTTCTGGAAAGGTTTTCCAGGCCACCCATTCCGAACGCTCGAACCTTGGTCACTAAGCAACTATTTTCGGGACTAGACAGCATTTTCACGAGACCAAACGAGATGAGAAAAACCAAAGTCCGTCTCGTGGGCAACGCTAGCTAAAACGGGTGTTGCACCCACTTATGACATGGAGAGCTGAGGTATTACTGCACTTTGCCTCACCCCTAGGTTCGTCCATTTTCGTGGTATCCAGATATCCGAAATTTTTGCTAGTTCCGCTTACCACCATAAAAACGTTCTCATCCGAGCTTCTAACGAAACTGATGGCAAGGACGATCACGATCACGCACCTTTCTAGGATATGAAGGCAACACCATCTAATGCGTACAGGAATATTAAAGTGTTCTGCTTTTCCTGAGATAACGGTGAAAGTCAATCTGTGAGTGTGTCCACACTGGCCTTCCCTTAATCTGCACAGGCAGATACAACGAATCGAGGAAACTGACGCTTAAGAGGAAGTTCAGATAAAATTATTATCTTGTCTAAAAGAAGATATTCGTGCCGTTATTGGAAAACAGGTTTCCAAGTTCTCTCGCAGCCGACACGTAGGATTTAACGTGCTTCACAAAAGATGTTTGTTTACTGGATTAATCTTCGTGGTCCAGATTCTTCTCCGTTTCTTCAGTCCAGGTACCTTGATTGCAGCGAGGAATTCTTCGACGACCGGCGATATATCTGGTACTTTAACCATCAACCTATACTACGTCTAAGGAGTCTGGGAAGCAACGCCGCACGTAACAGTAGAGAAGGGAAGAAAGCGAGTGAGTGGAGACGAACGACAAAAAAGGAAATCTAGAAAATAGACACATTGCTCAACAACTGAGAAAGGGTTTAGAGCCAGCAAAATTGAAGGGAAAACAGAGTGAGGAAAACAATAAGGGAAAATAATGGAGAATAGGAAATACGGTTGCCGCTATGGAAATGAAATATTATCACAGCACTTTGCCTTGTTTTCGACAATATGTCATCTGTACAAAAGCAATAAAATCGCAGTTGTTGCCTATTGTAAAAATAAAATATTCCATATGAATTGTGAAATCCGAGAAGCAAGGAGACATTGAATGCACAATGGAATCGATATCCAGAGAAAAGATACAGTGGCAAGTCGTTTTATATCTCCCAGTATTTGGTTTTGGGCAGGAGAGATAAGTTACAAAATATGTATCCAATATGTAGCTGTTTTGTTAGGTGACGACAAATAACGAAATGATTGCGAATGACAAACTTCTTGGCACGTATTGCATGCACGATCGAGGCATGGAAATTTTCTGGCACATTGCCAAAACCTGTTCACGCTCTGTGTTAGATATTTCCTTCGAAACAGCGAGACACGAGGGGCTGTGTGAGGGAGGAGAGGGCTGGATGTGAATTTCCACTGGAAGGCTTGGGGGATGGAGGATCGCCGAGAGTTTGGCAAAGCTCCAAGCGTGAAACTGGGGCATCCGAATGAGGGACGAAGTGCGTGTGGGTGAAAAAGATAGTGAGATGAGCGGGGGAAAAAAGCGCGGGGAAAGTGTAGGAGGACAAAAGAGAACCGGAATCTTCCCACCCACAATTCTTTGCTTTCGTACTTGCCACATGAACTTGACAAATGACGGAAATTTAGAAAGCCACAGATCTTGCTAATCACGTTTTGAAAAAAAATTCTATCACGTGGAGGACGCTTTTTTGCTGCTCAAAAACGAATGTAAATGAAGACACATAATACCCATTATATTCAGTCCTCCAACCACGACTTTTTATACTCCCGTTTTTCCATCTATCTCTAGATACAATAGGTAGGTTAAAACAAGTATTTTGTTGTTCAAAAAAACTTTTAGATAAACCATATGCACCTACAAAAAGAACAAGTTTTTATGTACAAATGCCTCTCTTGTAAAGATACTTCTTTATGTCACAAATTTGCGATAAAACACCCCTAGTTTGTTGCAAGAGCAAATGTTTTTTTCTGAGATAAAGGTACCATACTTCTTTCCTAGTTGTTGCTCAATACACTCTAGCACCACTGGATTAATCAAACAATAGATAATGATGTTCAACCACTTGTTTAAGTAAACATTTTTTTCATTACTTGTTTTACAAATCTGGTCCGGTTGTTTGAAATTACCAGTCAATTTAGTTAAAATTATCAAGCTGAGGAAATTCTACCTTGCATTTTTGTTTGTTTAAAAAAACGTAACCAAACATTTCGAGGTAAATAAGCTTAATTTAATGTACTCTACTTAATTTATACCCGAAACTTATATCTGATTGTTTTTTTCTGTAATTGCTCTCCTTGTATTCCTTCGAGCATCAATAACTTTTCTTTTGAAATATATATATATATATATATATATATATATATATATATATATATATATATATATATACAACCTTTGTTAGAAAAGTTCCAAGGCTGAGCTCGTAAAAAACAAATTAACTTAGGAACTGATGGTCCTAGGTTTTGTCAAAATAGTCCCCTCGGCTATCTATACACAGCTGCCATCATCTCTGGAGGTCATGGAAGCAAGCAGGGAAAGCTTCATCTAGGATGCTTCTCAGTACATCTGTCACAAAACCGTTTGGATTGCTACCAATATCTTCATGACACTTCCCTTTCAGCGGTGTTTGCACACGGGGAGGCAAATAAGAATGACATGGTAACTGGTCGGGTAAATATTGGGTATGTGATAGAGCAGAGATACGATGCTTCGCCAGATATTCCTGGACTGATAAAGCAGAATGTGGCCTTGCATTGTCGTGCAATAAGAACCACTGCCCAGATGCCCACAAATCAGGAGGGCGCCGCAGAATTGCTTGACGCAAATATATCAGGACGTCAATATAAAGGTTTTTGTTTATCGTTTGTCCTTCAGGCAGATATTCATGGTGCACCAAACCTTTAGCATGAAAAAATGGGATCAACATTGTCTTTGGATCATCTTGCACTGAATCTCTGCCCTTCCGAAACCTTTTGTGCCATTCAAAGATACGGCTTCTCGATAATGCCTTGTCACCAAATGCTTGCTGTATCATATTCTATGTTTCACTAGGGGTTTGCCAGCTTAACAAAAAACTTAATGTCAACTCTCTGCTAGGAATGCACGTCCATCACGACACTTGTGTAACTTCCAACTAAATGCGCCAACAAGCCAAACAGTGGGCTGCCAAGCATAGCCCTGCCACCTAGTGTGTTTAGATGGAAACATTTCCAACACTATTTCTATTCAGAACACATATCAGGTGACTGAATAACACCCATTTCTTGTGTTTGAATATCACAGGTAAAGAATAAAAAAATCAAATCCTGGAACTTTTCTGACAAAGGTTGTGTATATATATATATATATATATATATATATATATATATATATATATATATATATATATATATATATATATATTATTGTAAATGTATTTTATGAATGTTTGGAATGTATATAGAAAGGAAATAATAATAATAGAAGCTAAAATACTGTATATTGGACGGGAGAACAGGAAAAACAGCACAAGAACATAAAAAAACTTAGAATACTAATGATTGTGATAGAGGCAGAGGATATTCGCTTTCTAATTTAGAACATTGGTTTCATACTATTTTGAGAACTATGGTGTACATTGTGTAGCCGATTTCATACTGTTTTGAGAACTATGGTGTACATTGTGTAGCCTTTAAAAGTTTTTTTTATATATACTTCTTCTATTGGAGGTATAAATAAAACTACACGTTCACTGTGACGGAGTAGTAACTAACCCGTGGCGCAAGAGTTCGTGAGTCCCAGAGCCTACCTGCCAACCTCACTCTCACCTTGCCAGGGTTGGAGATCATCCAGCCAATTACGGAGTGACGTGTTGTCAGCACGACGAAGCTCCAGTTGTTGCATACTGTGTCCCAGCTAACTGTGGAGCAGGACCTTGCTCCCCAGTTAGCTGGGGCAGGGTATAGGTTTCCATGATGCGGTTACGTTACTTATTCGTAGCTCCCCAGTTTCTTCACGATGGTAAGTGGCCACCAGTCCCATACACAGACCTGAATCAGTAGAAAAAAGCTGTTACGCTTCTTCCAAGGAGACTCGAACCTGCTCGCGTCCGGCAGTGGTAGCCAAAAGCATGACGCCTTAGACAGTACGGCCTCGGCGCGGGACAATGTGAAGTAACAGAGCAAACAATTCGTTACAAAAACATACCAAAATGAACATACGAAGTCATATTTCTGTAAATTATATTAGAACTGTATTCTTCTTATGAGGATGACAGTTCAACAGATCGTATTCGTATGCCGTTCGGTAAGTTGGACAATGTTTCTGGGGATGATTTTGTGTTTGGGTTCATTAAGCGACCCAAGCTGGCCATGTGTACAGCAACAAACATCACTTCTGCGAGGGCGTCTGTGAGTGTTGACGATGTCCAGTAGTTCTACAACCACATCGAAGACAAGTTGACAACCACTGCACCACAGAACATTTATAACTACGATTTGCTGTTGTCGAAGTTCACCCCATGATGCGTTAACTTCAACAACAGATTGTTTTTCAGGGGGTGTCGAAGTTACCTCGACAACAGGGGTAACATCGACATGTACATAATGGTATTTTTGGCAACCCCATTGCTGACAAATGAGAATGGCCTATAGTCATATCTGTTCACAAGATACTGATTGGTGTAACTATTACTAAGCGTCACTTCTGTAACGTCCAATGCATGGGCTCCACAGGACGAAAACCTCTGAAAACCTGTCCTTTTACGGTATATTCTCAATATCCACTGCATGATCAGTTATTCAAACACTGACGTACCGCACGAATTCCTGCGTCCTACTTGTGCAGTTTCTTAACGTCCCATTTTTCACTATCAGTATCCGTAGAATTTGGCACGATTTAGGTTGGAAAACCTGTAGGGCTCTTTTATTCAGAGAGATTCGCCACTAAATGCTCCGTATGTACAACATAACGTGTTAGAGTCTGTTTCGAGACTGTGCTAATATGTAAAAGTTACCACGTAAGCATAGACTCGCATTCAACTTTCGTCAATATCGGCAGATGATTTAGTCTTTCGTACCATATTTCAGCGTGAGTTCCATCCACTACTGTATTCGTACCTACACATGAAGACAAGTAAATGCATATCATCATCATTATTATTAATTTCTGGATCAAATCGTAAAATCTTCACAAGCATCTTTCTCAAGCATATGGTATTCCACTTTCGACTCTTCAAATTTTATTGTTTCATGTCCATGTCCCAATACCTATATTAACGATTTGCTCAACGACAAAAATAACCTTTATTAACAACAACAACCAGTATTAAAGTAATTTACCATTTATTCAATAATGATGTGATTTTCTGTCCCTTTAACCACGGATTTAATGTAATAATGTTATAACGGTGTTATATTTCCCATTTTCCCATAAAAATTTATCAAGTTATTAGTATTTTACAATATTTTTATAAAAAAAAAAGGTAAAGTGTTCCCCTGTGCATAGCACCACGCCATGAAGGCGTATAGGGGGTGTGGGGGTAACGCCCCACACTTTCTTGATCCGGTCGTGAGTGGGGGTGATGTGATCAGCATCACGCCCCTGACCGCCTTAACCCCCCAGGGTTTCCCCCAGGTACCCATGTTATTCGACGCTGGGTAGGCGCCGGGGCCGCTTCCACCGTTAGAAAAGTTCCCGGATTTGAACCGGCCGGGGATCGAACCCGGGACCTTGAGCATGGTAGTCAGACGCGTTACCGACTGAGCCACCGCGGCCACAATATTTTTATAGTGTTAAGTTTTTTTGGAATATTTTCATATGGATTGATGACATTTGAAAGATCAAAATGTTTGTGTTACAGCAGAAAAAATGAGAATTTATTGTTATTGGGGGGGAAAATCATCCATGGAAAAGATGAAAATTCACATTTGATGCCAGGGACAATTTGATCTACACTCGGTCTCTAGAATCTCTGGAGCCAGAAAACGAAAAGAAGTCTCTGCGCAAGTAGTGACTCGAGAGGAATAGATAGAAGAAGTGAGTGGAGCTACCAGTAGTTTGCAGCAGCGTGCACTGCTTTGCTCCTTCCACTCGCTTTATCCCCTTCTCTGTTGTTGTTGGGAGTTGCGTTGATTCTCGGAAGAAAACACAATCACAAATGCACACGCTGATTCTTTTAAGATATCTATATTCTACCTGTAAAGCACTAACTACAATGGAGAATAACTGAATTGCAATACTGATCACATCAGACGACGATTGTTCTTAGTAATGTCCAGCTGCATGTCACCGCGATTCGCGCCATGTTGCTTCTCACTCACTTACCGTTTTCTCTCCTTGGCGCCCACGCAAACATCTGATACATGGACTACATACGCCATCTCTTGACAACAAAAGTAATTTAACCCACATCAAAACCAAATAATGAAAACAAGAATAAATGAAACACATTCCTATACATATTAGTAAAACCAGTTTTTGATCTAATTTTTGCCACACGCACTGCAGCGTCTTTACCAGGAAACGTCTCTTCCACTACTGCTATCTTCCATGTAAGTGGAGGTGCGTTGTCTTCTTTGAAAAGAACCACCATGCCTGGTTGAAGATTTTCTGTTGAAGCCGTCCATTTACGACGCTGTTGTAGTTCGTGGAGATAATCCTTCGACCATCTCTTCCAAAAATGTTGTTGTAATTGCTGAATGTGTTGCCATCTAGAAATACTGTTTTGGGGCAAGTTAGTTAAATCAGGCTCAGGTATGGACATGAGAGGTGACCCTATAAGAAAGTGACCAGGTGTTAAGTAAAAGGTGTCACTGGGATTATCAGATATTGAGGTCAGGGGTCGGGAATTGAGGCATGCTTCAATTTGCGTTAACAATGTTGCAAGCTCTTCGTATGTCAAAGCAGCATTTCCCACTATCCTCTTAAAGTGATATTTCATAGACTTTACAGCGGCTTCGCACAATCCTGCAAAGTGGGCGCGTTAGCTGGAATGAAGTGCCAGTTGATTCCATCTTTTATTGCAAAATCTTCAAGTCCACCTTTTAGTTGTTCTGCTTTGAAGAGTTGACCGAGTTCTCTCAGTTATCTATTAGCTCCAACAAAATTAGTCCCGTTGTCACTGTATATGTTTTGACATTTTCCTCTTCTAGAAACAAATCTGCGTAGAGCAGCGATAAATGCTTCTGATGTTAAGGAAATAACTGCTTCAATATGCACTGCTTTAGTAGCCATGCACACAAATATAGCTACATATCCCTTGGTAGTGATTCTGCTTCTTCTGTTTGTTCTTAGGATGCAAGGACCAGCATAATCTACTGCTGTATTTAAAAATGGACGTGATGGTGTGACTCTTGGGCTTGGTACATATTAAGCATTTATGCAAGACAGATCTTACAGTTTGTCTGATATGTGGAATCCAGTATTCCTGTCTTAAAGAGCTTATCAGCAATTGAGGCCCTGCATGTAATAAACGACGATGTTCTGATTCAATTATGAGTTGCGTCAGATTATGTTTGGTAGGCAAAATTAATTGATATTTGCTCTCATATGGCAATTCTGAATTTTCGAGTCTTCCACCAACTCGTAACAGCTGTCTGTCATCAATAAATGGATGAAGATCCTTGATAGGACTATTTTTTGATACTTGTTTTCCTTCTTCTAAGTCATGAATTTCTTGTGGAAATGAAATGCGTTGCACAATTAAGATACATTTCATTAGTACTACACGTAATTCAACATAAGAAAATCTTCCTGTTCTCTTCGATGCAGGATTCTTAACATTGTGAATGAATCTGTAGCATGTTGCTACTACACGAAGCAATCTCTGTAATGTGGAAAATCTCAGCATGAAATCTGCTTCTGTTCCATGTATCTTGCTAAACATTGATGTAACGATCTTCCTTTGTTCTGTTATGCATTCTTCAAGTTCGCTATTTTCCATAACATGTAATGGCCAAGTATCTTCTTTTAACCACGTAGGTCCATTCCACCAAATTTCCGAATCCTTGAGGGCTCTTGGTTCTGCTCCCCTTGTTATCAAATCTGCTGGATTGCACTTAGATGTGACATGATGCCATTGGTTAATCACAGAAAGTTCCTGGATCTGTGCAACACGATTACCTACGAAGGTTTTCCATCGAGTGGGGGACGCTGTTAGCCACCCAAGTACTATTTTAGAATCTGTCCAGAAATATGTACTGGCAATTGGAATTCTCAAAATTGGTGTTGTTTTCTTAATTAGTTTAGCTAATAGAAGAGCACCGCACAATTCTAGTCGTGGCAAAGTAACTTTTTTGATTGTTGTTACTCTTGACTTTGCGCACAGTAATTTAACATTGATTCTTCCTGACTCATCTCTTGATCTATTATAAATGCAACAACCATAAGCTCCTTCTGCTGCGTCGCAGAATCCATGTATCTGAATGTCATTTGTCTTTTCTGTTGTCAGTACAAATCTCTCTATTTGGATGTGAACTATATCTGGTAGTTGTTGATACAAATTTGTCCATTGGTTTCTTAAATCTGAATCTAATTGTTCATCCCACTCCAATTTACAACTCCAGAGTTTCTGCAAAAACATCTTGTATAAAATGACAGTTGGACTAATAAGTCCCAGTGGAACAAATATGGAGCTAACAATTGACACAACTTCTCGTTTGGTTATGTTCGTTAATGGTGAACAAAAGTCTCCATCTTTCGCTACTTTGCACGAAATTAAAAAATTGTCTGTAGATGGTTGCCAGATAAGACCTAATGTGTTTATTTCTGCTTCATTGTTGAACTGAAATGGTAAATGAACTTCTCTGTGTTCTTCTGGTACTGCTTGCACCAATTCCTCATAATTGGAGCACTATTTGATGAATCCACCTCGTTTCAAGAGTTCAGACTGTAAATTGAGCATAGTTTCAATGTTATCACCTCCTGATGCTACATTGTCACAATAAAAATCCCTTAATAATATGCTGGATGCATTGGGAAAGTTTTCTTTTTCCTGTCTTGCAAGCATTTGTAATGCTGCAACAGCTTGGTACGGAGATGAGGTTAAGCCATAAGTTACAGTTAATAATTCATAAGTTTGTATTTCTTCGTTTGGTGATTTTATCCACAATATTCTTTGATATTTAGTGTCATCAGGATGGACTCTAATGTTGCGAAACATCTGGGCTATATCTGCTGTAAAAACTATCTTGTGCGTTCTGAACCTCAGTACAATAGAGTATAGATCTTCTTGGACTGTAGGCCATGTCATTAGAACATCATTAATGGATAGTCCACTGTCTGTTTTCGATGATCCATCAAATACAACTCTCACAGGTGTTGTAGTACTTTCTCTAATAATAGCATGATGCGGTAGGTAATATGACTCCTTGTTCTCTTCATTAGTAGTTTTAATTTGCTTCATGTGGCCTACTGATTCATAATTGTCCATGAATTCACAATAGTTCTGCCTGAGTGTTGGCTGTGCTGTTAATCTTCTTTCCAACTGATGAAATCTTTTGTCTGCTTGTTGAAACGAATTCCCTAATTCAGTATGATTTGGTTTGAATGGTAGCCTAACCATAAATCTACCATCCTTCTGCCTGATGGTTGTTTCTTGAAAATGCCTTTCACAATCCATTTCTTCTTTGCTCTTGGTCTTTGTGAATACTTCCTCTAACTCAAAAAACCTCTGTAATTGTAATTGAAGGCTATCTTCAGTACGAACAAAACATGAAGTAACTGTTGCAGGTTCTTCACATTGTTGAGGCATAGCTCCTGCTAAAATGTATCCTAACTCTGTATCTTGAATTACAGGATAATTTCCTATTCTTGTTCTTCTATCTGAACGTAGTAGCAAGAAAAATAGTTCAGATCCAATCAACAAATCTATGCTGCTTGGCTGATGAAATGAAGGATCAGCAAGCTGAATATCCTTTGGAAGATTCCAAGTGCTGCAGTCGATTACCTGTGTAGGCAAGTCGCCTGTGATTTTTGGTAACACAAGACACTTCACTGTTGTTGTATAATTAGATGTTGTTGACTGAATTACAACATCTACACAATGTTTAGTTTCAAGACACGAATTGTTTATTCCCTGGACTGGAACAACATAGTTTTCTTTCTTCAGTCGTAGTTTTTGCACTAATGATGTAGTTACAAAATTTGACTGACTCCCACTGTCTAAGAGAACTCTGCAATAATGAAATTGTCCATTGTTGCCTTTTATCTTCACTAAGGCAGTTGACAATAAAACTTGTGAAGTGTGTCTTTCTTTGACTGTACAATATGAAGATTGAGGTGCTTCATGTCTTGTCACATTGTTGCTTTCTTGAGGAGACACCCTGGAATTCAATTGTTGGCCATTGCTTGTATTGTTAGTGACACTCGCCGATTTTGGTCTTTCAAGTGTATCCCTGTGCAAGAGAGTATTATGTTTCAAATTACAAATTTTGCAATTTCCAGATTTACAAAATTTCACTGAATGTTTTGAAGATAAACAATTAAAACAAAGACCTTTCTTCTTCACGAATTCTTGCTTCTGTTTACAACTTGCCTGTAAGAAAGTCTCACATTGGTACAAAGTATGATTTGCGGAACAGTACATGCACTGAATGTTAGTGGATGTTGCTAAAGACGTGTTGCTTTGTTTCATGAATTTACCTTGTTTATCATGTGATAGAAACTGCTTAGCATTGGTGTCACTATGTGTCGGTTTCATGTTTTCTAAAGCTTGACACCTGCGCTCTACAAATGCAAATAATTCTGACAAGTTAGGAAAGTAATCATGCTCTTGTGATAATTCAAATTCCTTACGAGTATTGTGATCCAAATGAGATACAAAATGTTGTGATAAAATGACTTCATCCAAAGGCACCTCAAGTTTAAGAGCCTTTAAAGCATTCAGATTTGAGGTTGCTGTATTTACAAACTGTCTCAATTCATTTGCATCTTCTTTACGCACTGACTTTATGTGTAATAGCTCACTAACATAATGTGATGCAATAAGCCTGCTATTATCATATCTTTCAGTGAGCAATTTTCATGCTACTGTATAATTTGCCTCACTGACTTGCAAGTTTGAAATGAGCTTACTGGCTTGTCCCTTTAAAGAGGACCGCAAATAATGAAATTTTAGTATTGCTGGTAATGTATTGTTATCATGGACCAACACTTTAAAACTGTCCTTGAATGGAAGCCAGTTTTCATAATTTCCATCAAAAGAGGGTATGGAAATCTTTGGAAGTCTAAGTTGAGACTGAACTGACGTAACAGAATTAGTACTAACATTGGGCTGATTCATTTGCTCATGCCGCATCACTATTGTCTCCATTTGAGACCTAATGCTGTAGTACCTTTCTTCAAATTCTATTCTGTGAACTTCCTCTTCGGTTGCTTCCGATTGAAGTTCCAAACTGGTTTGAACGTCATTGAATTTGTCCCACATCTCAGTCAAGTGACTTAATCTCAGTTTAATTTCCTGAACACTCTGTATATTAATGTCAAATGCATCGACGAATGCTTTCATACGGGTCAATTGCCCTTTGTAGCTTCCTCGCACAACTTTTAAACGTTTAATCTCTGCCTCTGTCATGGTGAAAGGATAACTGATAAGGTTTCACAACAATGCAATTAATGAACGTAATGTAATGTAAAGAAAGGAAAAGGAAATGGTACTAAAATGAGCCTGATTACCTGCAAACTTCAGCGCTGCCGATGTTGAACACACAATCGTCTCGCCGGTTGGAAACACTGCTGCACTGCTCGCACGAAGAATCAGCTGATTTCCTTCCCCGCCTTCTGCATATTCTTGCTGCGCAATAAATTTAGTATCGAGATTCCGGAATGTTCTTTCTGCTACCCGTACGCAATGTTCAGTTTGTAACGTGATATGTACTCTATGGATTATTGTACAGTGCTCTCAAAAGTTTTAGGACAACGACATTTTAAACTAGGGAACCCAATTTACACAAGCCGTTGGTGGGTTGCGTGCAGAGTTAGGCTCAATTTCAGGGTTGCCACATGCACAATAGATATTTATAAAATACGCTAAAGAAATATAAACAAGTATTATTGTATAAAATTATTAAAAATATCACTATTATATCGCAAATGACAAAATTCTTTCTGAAAGAAAAAAATAGGTTTTCTAGTATTTCATCGCTGATGAGTCTACAGAAAGGAAAAGAGGTGAGAGGAAACGAAAGGT
Source organism: Lepisma saccharinum (assembly GCF_977018435.1). Taxonomy (NCBI): domain Eukaryota; kingdom Metazoa; phylum Arthropoda; class Insecta; order Zygentoma; family Lepismatidae; genus Lepisma; species Lepisma saccharinum. The sequence continues at coordinate 32,918,772 of NC_139232.1, read as the reverse complement.
TACAAAAGAGAGGAGAAAGAGAAAGCAAAAGGAGAAGAGGAAAAGTAGAGGAGAGAAGAAAGATAGGATAGACGAGGAGAGGAGATGTAGTGAGGAGAATGGAAAATGATTCTAGGAGAGATGAGGAAAAAAGAACAAAGAAGAGAAAAGAGGAGGAAAACGAGAGGAGAGCAGAGGAGGAGACGAGAAGACGGAAGTGGAGAGTAGAGTAAAGAAAAGAAAAAGAGAAGAACGAATAAAGAGAGAATAGTGCAGTGGAGTCGGAAATCTAAGACAGGAAAGGAGATAAGAGGAGTGGAGAAGAGAGGGATGGAGATAAGATGCGAGAAAAGTAGGGAAGGCGATATGAGATAAAAGCAGAACGGAAAGAGGGGAGAGAAGAAGGAGAAGGAACTGGAGAGAAGAGGTAGTTGCAGAAAATATCGTCTGAGCGTCAAGAATGGATGCATTGGTCAAATTATCGACATGAAACGTTCAATTACATTTTGAAATTTACTGGAGAATATATTAGATCGGTGCGAAATGCCATTTGGCTAAGTTCAGAGCAAATTAAAATCTTCCATGTAAGATCTTTGATTTTACCTGCGATTACACCACTAAAAAAATGAGTGTAAAATTTAATATTTATAAGAATTATTCAATTTTTCTCCACTTCTCGGTTCGTTGAAATGGAGATTTTGTAATTCAATATTTCCCCTCCCCCATCGTTAATTCCAAACTGAATCATTCCGTTTCACACGGCGTGGACAATGAACACAATGGGATATGTCTAAAACTTACGAAAATTTTCTGCCACCGGAAGGGTTTGAACCTACGACCATCAGATTGACAATCCTGAACGGTAGCCACAACCCTACAAGCTTTAGCTCCTCAAACCAGGTAGAAGAACCAGTACACCACGCCTTTACCTTCGAATGAAACAACAATTTTTTTTAAGTATTCTGTCCCTCGAATATTGTAAATGTCGTTTGGTATCGCTACGTGTAGTTGAACTTTTACTTTAATTTTGATTTGCTTTCTTGTAGTATAACCGATATCTTCGAGAAATAATTTTCGAAGTCATTAAAAACGAGAATATTGGTAGTTGTGAAAATGCGAGTTATTTCTTCTAACTTATTATTGTGATTAGACATTAATCATGGAAAATATCTAGAGGCTTGAACATTACAGGACGATGTTCTTCTCCTGTGATACTGTAACAGACAAAATGCTTGTTTACTGATGCAAGTCTTGTGTCCAGAACAGTCTTATGAAATGTATTTGCTGTTGCGTAAGATAACACGAAATAATTACACCTTGTGCGAACTACCAAATCTGTGCAACGTTATACGTAAACAGGTGGAAAATTTTATTCATAAAATCACTTCACATATGACAGTGTTAGTCAAGAGAGACTCGTGGGACACTGTGTTAAGGTGCTGGACTAAATCCTTCTAATTTTTCTTCCTCGAAGAATAACAATTTCTAAGGAAAAGCAACAGTGATGATCTTTCTTATTTCTTTTAAATGCTTACACTTTCCTTTAATTGGGTTAAAAATAAATAAGAATATTGCTTGCATTTCTGTCATTGACGTAGACCAGAGAGAGAGAGACAGACAGACAGACAGATATTACAAAATAGTTCAAATAGTGCGAGCGCCATTAAAGAGTCATGATAATTCTATGTTGCGTACTTAGAATTATTCATACAATAAAGAACATGTGTAATTGTGAGTTAACAAAAAAAAAGAAAACAATAATACAGAGACATTTTCGCATCACGATTGCAGTTCGAAAAAGTCGGGACAGGAATTGAAAATAAAGTACTGTTCTCACTAAATCGGTGAATCGGACGTCTGGTAAAACTAATCCACCCAATACTCACTCGTAGCTCCCCAATTTTTTCACGATGGTGGGTTCCCACCGGTCCCATACACAGGCCGAGAACCTAGAGAGTGAGCATAAGCGGACTCGAATCCATGCCTTCCTACAGTCGGAGGTCACGGAGAAGGGCTTTTCTTATTTTACCTTTGGCTAAACGCGACAATGAGGATGAATAATGAATAGAAAAATAAAGAAGGTCACGCACAAAGTAGAGGACGATCTTCAACCTCTTAAGTGAGGAGTTCAAGCCCTAAATATGAGGATTTCAACCTTAGACAACCTCAATTTCAAAATTATAAACAAAATGCCTACTTACACTAAACTTCTCATCAAGGCCAAAATAGTTTGTAACTGTGAAACTACCCCTGAATACAAATTGACATTTTTTTTCCATGTGAGTAAGAATTAAATGTGTGGTATACAGAGATAGATGATACCTTTTGAGAAACAATTAACTGTACCCTGTCCCAGCATCTTTGGAGCAAAGCCGCGCATAGCGAAAGAGAAGTGGAGAAAGGGGAGAGGAGATCGAGTGGACAGAGCGAATCAGTGCACGCTGCTGGGAAGGCTGGTAACTGCAGTGGCTTTCCTCCCTCCACGCAATTCCATTCCTCTCACGTGTTCATCGCTGCTCAGATACTTGTTTTCGTTCTCCTGCTCCAGAGATAAGTGGGACAGAGTGTAGTTCGCATACATGTAGCAAGTAAAGAAACTTATCCCAGAATGAAAATTCCACATAGTTTTAAAACGTTTGTTTAAGCAATGAATAACTGGAAACTGATCATACATAATTCCCTTGCCAAAATCTAGTGGTCGAAAATTAATTTCAAGACATTTCATATCTATTCACCATATTCCAAGTTATAAGGAACTATTTCATAGATGTTCATGAAACCGTTATAAAATTACAAATAAAATATATTCACAAGCTTAGATATACTAATACGAAGAAAGAAATTCAGAGTTAAATTTCAAATGCATGTGTATAAAGTAATTCTAGAAGTACAGAGCTATTATCTGAGTATTTAACTTCTTTTTTGCAGATAACGTTTACAATATTGAGGCGAAAGAATAATTTGGAACAGTAGCTCCAAGAAATCAAAGGGCGTAGTGTATTGGTTAGAGTTCTTGAAAGCATTGCGGTCCCACGTTCGATCCTCCATACTAGATGTTCCTTAAGAAAGAATCCCTTCTATTAAACAAGAGCATGGTAACATTATTTGTAATAGCAGTATATAGTGGCTACATTGTTCTGCATATGGAATTTATAAAAAAAATAAACAAATAAATGAATTGATACACGTTCAACGGGATATTTTTATATATAAGACCATGGATTATGATACTCTAACGATAATTGTGTACTGCTTCAAAGACATTGACAAATATTAATGAAATTACTATTTATATGTGTGGCAATTCAGGACATGCTAATTTTACCCCTTTTCCCACTTGAGTTCAATGCAAGGATGTGTAAAAATTTCAATTTTGCTCTTGTATAAATGAATCTGTTTCTTGGCCAAAAGTCTTCAAGCTGCAATATTTGGTGGTTTTAGTTTTATAATCATTGATGCATAGCTACCAGACGTCCGATTCACCGATTTAGTCAGAACAGTACTTTATTTTCAATTCCTGTCCCGACTTTTACGAACTGCAATCGTGATGCGAAAATGTCTCTTTATTATTGTTTTTTTGTTAGACATGTTCTTTATAGTATGAATAATTCTAAGTACGCAACATAGAATTATCATGACTTTTTAATGGCGCTCGCACTATTTGAACTATTTTGTAATATCTGTCTGTCTGTCTGTCTCTCTCTCTCTGGTCTACGTCAATGACAGAAATGCAAGCAATATTCTAATTTATTTTTAACCCAATTAAAGGAAAGTGTAAGCATTTAAAAGAAATAAGAAAGATCATCACTGTTGCTCTTCCTTAGAAATTGTTATTCTTCGAGGAAGAAAAATTAGAAGGATTTAGTCCAGCACCTTAAAACAGTGTCCCACGAGTCTCTCTTGACTAACACTGTCAAATGTGAAGTGATTTTATGAATAAAATTTTCCGCCTGTTTACGTATAACGTTGCACGGATTTGGTAGTTTTTAATGACTTCGAAAATTATTTCTCGAAGATATCGGTTATACTACAAGAAAGCAAATCAAAATTAAAGTAAAAGTTCAACTACACGTAGCGATACCAAACGACATTTACAATATTGGAGGGACAGAATACTTAAAAAAAATTGTTGTTTCATTCGAAGGTAAAGGCGTGGTGTACTGGTTCTTCTACCTGGTTTAAGGAGCTAAAGCTTGTAGGGTTGTGGCTACCGTTCAGGATTGTCAATCTGATGGTCGTAGGTTCAAACCCTTCCGGTGGCAGAAAATTTTCGTAAGTTTTAGACATATCCCATTGTGTTCATTGTCCACGCCGTGTGAAACGGAATGATTCAGTTTGGAATTAACGATGGGGGAGGGGAAATATTGAATTACAAAATCTCCATTTCAACGAACCGAGAAGTGGAGAAAAATTGAATAATTCTTATAAATATTAAATTTTACACTCATTTTTTTAGTGGTGTAATCGCAGGTAAAATCAAAGATCTTACATGGAAGATTTTAATTTGCTCTGAACTTAGCCAAATGGCATTTCGCACCGATCTAATATATTCTCCAATATATTTCAAAATGTTATTGAATGTTTCATGTCGATAATTTGACCAATGCATCCATTCTTGACGCTCAGACGATATTTTCTGCAACTACCTCTTCTCTCCAGTTCTTTCTCCTTCTTCTCTCCCCTCTTTCCGTTCTGCTTTTATCTCATATTGCCTTCCCTATTTTTCTCGCATCTTATCTCCACACCACTCTTCTCCACTCCTCTTATCTCCTTTCCTGTCTTAGATTTCCGACTCCACTGCACTATTCTCTCTTTATTCGTTCTTCTCTTTTTCTTTTCTTTACTCTACTCTCCACTTCCGTCTTCTCGTCTCCTCCTCTGCTCTCCTCTCGTTTTCCTCCTCTTTTCTCTTCTTTGTTCTTTTTTCCTCATCTCTCCTCGAATCATTTTCCATTCTCCTCACTACATCTCCTCTCCTCGTCTATCCTATCTTTCTTCTCTCCTCTACTTTTCCTCTTCTCCTTTTGCTTTCTCTTTCTCCTCTCTTTTGTAACCTTTCGTTTCCTCTCACCTCTTTTCCTTTCTGTAGACTCATCAGCGATGAAATACTAGAAAACCTATTTTTTTCTTTCAGAAAGAATTTTGTCATTTGCGATATAATAGTGATATTTTTAATAATTTTATACAATAATACTTCACGACACTTCACGACACTGTCCTTAAAGCAACACAAAACTAATTCTATAGCTTATTATTGTCCCACCGACAATCAAAATGAACGTTATACTTCTCGCGTTTGTTGGCACGCACGAATCACTGCCGTGTTTTGTCTGCTGCTAAATATCTCGAGCTGTCCATTACTCCAATGTTGGTTTCGAGATAGGAATCTACGCAACTGGACCATGTAATGGCAATGTAAAACGAGAACACACCGTTGCACGTTTTCTTCGCCACACAGTTCACTGTTCACAAAAACAGGTAGGGATAAGACATCCTAGGCTTGGAGGACCATTAAAATGTTGGGAATTGCGTTGATTCTCGGAAGAAAACACAATCACAAATGCACACGCTGATTCTTTTAAGATATCTATATTCTACCTGTAAAGCACTAACTACAATGGAGAATAACTGAATTGCAATACTGATCACATCAGACGACGATTGTTCTTAGTAATGTCCAGCTGCATGTCACCGCGATTCGCGCCATGTTGCTTCTCACTCACTCACCGTTTTCTCTCCTTGGCGCCCACGCAAACATCTGATACATGGACTACATACGCCATCTCTTGACAACAAAAGTAATTTAACCCACATCAAAACCAAATAATGAAAACAAGAATAAATGAAACACATTCCTATACGGTCGTTATGTGCGGCCTTGCTCCACAGATTACAGAGATAGAGTGTAGTGGGAGATATGCCGGCGTCTCCCCTTTAGTTTGCATCCTGCAACATTGCTCAAATCACGAACACAGTAATTCAATAAGCAACTTAAAAATATACTTAATTAAGTTCTCAGAAGAAACATTAAGAGATAAATCTTTTAAAAAATGTAGTTTGAGTAGTCTCACGAACAAACGGATTTGACTCTGTGTCACAGTGTAAATGTGCAACCTAATTTAGCAACAAATATTTCATAAAAAGTCCCATTTTTATTTTGAACGGATCTAGTCGATGCTTTCTGAATGCAGAAAATTAAAATAAGTGTTATTAACGCACCGGGATAGGAAGCATTAATAAGAAGCAAAGTTTGCTAGCAAGTGGGAAAAACAATTCCGGAGTAATATGTTTTGAACTACAGTATTATTAGACTCTCCTAATGTTATTCAACAGAGAGTGACAGAGAGAGAGAATGAGAGGATAAGGGTGGGAGAGAGGAGAGAGAGAGAGAGAGAGAGTAGATTGATCGATTGATCCACTTTTCGCTAATTTGCAAGGATGGGAATGAGTGATGATACGTATGATGAATGGATACTCACAAACATCCATGCCCCTGGCGTCGTAGCGCGATGTGCTAACCACTCCGCCACGGGGGCCGGCAGAGAAAGAGTAGAGATTTACGTTACGAATTATGTAGTTCGGATACTCTAAAGATACAATGTGAATGCTCGAGAATACCACCCTGAGGAAAATCTGTGCGTAGCTCCAGTTGGAAGTAGATTCGACGGAATTTCCAGTGGCCGTACCCTGTTCCCGCACACTCTATATTCATGGGAGGGCTTCCTTTCTCTGTGTCGCCATTCTTGTTCATATCCCATTTTCCACGATGGCCTTTCGGTGGAGGAAGCAGTGTGGTGATTTATTCGGCCTCCCTGGTAAGGAATTACATTCTGTGTCTCCTATTGTTGAAACGTTTTTCCCAGAAACGGAAGCAACAGGCATTGTGTGGGAGTTTACTTTCTGGCTTACGGCACAAAGCATGGTGCGCTTTTAAACTTCTTTCTCTCTCTCTCTCTCTCTCTCTCTCTCTCTCTTTCGCATAAAGGGAAGACAGGACTAACATAGATATTTCCCCAGGCCACGGAAATGCTGACATATACACAGTGTATCAGATATGGTGACATATGTTTTAAGAGCAAATCCTGCACATGGAATACATGTGCATATTTCAATTGTAGTCTTGGAAAAATGTATAGAGAGGAAGTCACGAGATAAATGTTTACATATGAAGGGTAAGGGAAAACAACAAGGTATGTCACAAAACCAGTTTTTGGAGAAAACGATATTTTAATGCTAAACTTTCCTATTTTCTTTCTCAGTACCTCAAATATTCGATCGTCTTTTACCCGCACATTTGTCATTTCATTCCAGTGGTTTGTGTACAGTTGTTTAGTACCAGTTAAAACCAACAGAATGAGCTGTAAATCTCAAAATCGAAAAAAATGGACATTTCTTGTTTTTTCTCTTACCCTTCATATGATCAATGTGGAAAATATTCTCTTTATCTCTTCCTCTATCTGACAATGCAATCCTTGGTGAGATTTTGCCTTCTCCACAATTTACTTTGAGTTCTTCATACTGACAATCATCCTTTCTCATCTTGAAATATTTATCGTTCTCAAATGATCATCCGCGGCAGAGTGGTTAGCACATCGCGCTACGACGCCAAAGGTCCAGCTTTCGATTCCCGGCCTGGTCATGGATGTTGTTGTAGTATTAATGGCTGTTATTTATTTGACTGCAGTTTAGTGACTCGGTTTATATTTGCATGTTTGCTACTAAGTGTAGTGTTCCAAATTTACTTGTAGCGACAATGAAGATAACTGACGATCAGATGAAATTCATGAAGGAAGGGGTACTCACCAAAAAAACCAAAGGCCACGTCGAACCCGGAAACGTCTGTGGCGAGCCAGAACGTCCACCACTTAACGAGCTAGACCAACAGGTCATAGTTTTTTTTCAAAATATATTTATTATGCACACAACTTCACCTTGTAATCATTATCTAGCTTTATGCCAGATAAGGACACTGATTCAAATTTAAATTTGAAAGTTTTTCTTGTGCCTCTATGATGAACTGTAAATACACACATGCACATAGCCTGCATATAACATGCATTAGTGTTGTGAGTGACTATGTTTAATATTACAATCATTGTCAATCTCTTATTTTACAGTACAGAATGGTGACACAAATGCACCTGCATCACAATGCACATGCATGAGTAGCAGAAAAGAACGAGTAATGAAGGTACTAAAACAGTGGCTAGTTGAATGTAGTGGTGGTACGAAACAATAGAAAACATTGGTGTAAACTGAAATTTGTATTAGAATGAAACTAAACTAAACGCTGAATTGTCAATGTATATTTTTATGTTTTCTGCGCATAAATACCAATATGAGGTTTGTTGTAATAAATTTAGGTTATTTTCCTTACTTCTTCGCCGCAGTTTATTTATTATACTTTAGACATTCGAAAAATATTGAACGTTTAGTACATAACATGTACTATGGCCTGCAACAATGCAAGATTTGTCTAAGAACAATTCCTTCGTCGCAACAGTGCTCTAGGCATTGTTGCCTCGTCTCCTCTGTTTCCATGTTGAACAAGTGAAATGTTCAAATGTTATTAGCCAAATAAGCAAGCATCTATTATAAGTGGTGCCAAAGAGAAGCAAACGGAAGGAAATGGAAAGAAAGGTTGGTTCATTCATCGTAGCTGTGATATAGCATTAATTGTAAAACTGGGATAGATTATAGTACGTGAAAGAAAAAAAGCATCCAGGTTGTGTTTATGTTATTAGCGGTGTTCCAATGGGGAAAAAAGTTCAAAACGTGTGTGTGAGAAGGGGGGAATTAGAGTACCTAATCTTTAACATGTTCAGATTTTGTTTATGAGTGCAACAGATATCTGTGCCAGCACGATTGTTACTGTTCACATAGGGTCAAACATTTCAATGTATAGGATCATTGGAGGAGAGTTTGCCACACCTGAGAAACAAATGGCTCAAAAACTTACAAATTTTAATCTACTGGTATGGCAATATTTTTGATCCAACCCTAATTTAGTCTTGCTCAATGGATCATGTTACAATATCTGGAAATGAAATAAAACCTGACATTTGAGCCATTTCGTAAAACGATGCGTGTGGCCATCTCTCTTAAGAATTAAAGGTGAGATGCCCCACATGATAAATAGTGTTTAAAGTAAACTACAATATTTTTAAATATAGTTTCATCGTGAAAAACATGTTCATTATCAAAAGCAATATTTTCTCTTCAAGGATAAGCAAAATATTTTAAATTCATTGCATGAGATATGAATAATAGAAAAATTAAAACTTTGTCATCTAATTAATTTTTTAAGATAGAGAATAGAAAATGTTTCCTAAGTAGATTTATTCATATTCTTCCCAGGCTTATTCATAATTCTTCATTTTCCCCTTTCTCTCATAAATATTACATCTATCACCATACAACGTGAATGCTTCGTGCATGCATTTCTAACAGTCTCTGAATACTTTTCTAAGTCTTCCGCGCATTCTGAATACTTCAATTTCTATCCAAATTGTGAGTCAGTAGTGTTATTTGTGGTATTACTGGGTCGATAAATGATGAGCCCCCCTCAGGCAGATTTGGCTACACTTAAAACTAGCTCAAGATGTGCATATGAGCTTATTGCTCAAGTGTGGTACTCTGTCTAACCCAAGATTTTTGTAAAAATGCCCTCGGGAATTTCCCGTGAAATGATGAGCCCCCTCAGATTGATTTGCCTACACTTACAAAAGTTGCATCTGCCAGATTGTTGTCCATAAGCTTGTTAAAAATATGCCCCTCTTGATATTGTTTTGGCTACACTTAAAACTAAGCCAAGATGCTCATAATCTCATAATCTCTGGATTAAACAAGTTATACAAAGGCATATCTTGCATGTTATTCACATAAAAATCATGATTCTTGACAGGCTCAAGATAAAACCTGTGCTGAAAATCTCCACTGAATAGAGTCACATCTTGCAAAATTTTGTACCATATGGCACTGCTGCATCTTAGGCAATTCTTGTGCACTTCACATGCCAGCTTTAGATAATACAGCACATAATTCTGCATTTTTTCTGCACTTTAAATAATTAACAAAATTAATGCATAAATCTGTAAATGGCAATATTGATAATTTTTTTTATTAGGAAGATCCATCTCCAACAATTGAATAGTCATTAAATTTTCCAATTCTGTGATATTCTTATTGCTCAATCTGTAAAAAATTCTACCAGGTTTTTACATGGCCCACTCAACATAGTGGATACATTTTTTCCACAATATATATTTTTCTTGGGGTTTCTCCATCAAGATCAATATCATACTTGAACAAGAAATTCTGATAGTTGTGCATGTAGAGCCCAACATCAGAATCCCCCTTACAATGCTCCTGGGAGCTTGTTGCAATCTAAATCAATCTGGGTACCTATTAAACAACACATTTCTAAATTTAAATATAATAGTCCCAGGTCCATGCACAGCATTCATTTCACAAACTGTGGTTACATTGTAATAGGCCTTCAGGTCATCTTGATAAACAGCTAAAATTTGTACAGTTGGTGTTATATTGTATGTGGGTTTGATAATCTCAATGTGTCCTGGATTGCTATGTCTGCAAATCATGATGACCATCCCAAAAAAAATTTACTATTTCTTGAACAGAGCCCTCAGTTTCAGCATGTTTGCACACAAGATCTTGCAGTAGACTACCCCTGGTATTACCTCTACAGCTTTGGCCACACTAAAATTATCCAAAACCGAGGCCTCATACTACAAAATAGGTGGATTTGAGGCTGGTGATAAAATAATATCTAAGAGCCACACAGTGCTGTTCCCCATGCGCCTGTTGCCAGGATTCTTCTCAGATTACAAATATATTATGTGGAAGGGTGGTTTAAGAATTACATTTAGAAGAGCTCCCAATGATAATAATGCTTTGATGAGGTACAGTACATTAAACTCTACTGGGGAAGCTCTGCCTAATACCCTACCTGATGAAGGCAAATGTCTTATTCAGACTATGGAGCTAAGAATTCCAGTTGTTGAATTTGAAGCCAGTTATGCTCTTAAATACAAAGCAGATATCCTAAAAAATCCACAGGTGCCTTTACAATTTTATACATATCAATGTGTGCAGAAGCCTGCTACTGGTAGCTATTATGAATTTGATGCTACAAATTCATTCTCCAGTATACAATATGACATGCCAGATTTTGTGGTAGTACTGTTTCAGACTGGAATACACAATAATCAAGAAAAAAATTCAAGTAAATTTGATAACTGCAACATCAAAAACATATATCTTAAAAATGGCAGAAATGAGGTGTTCCCCAGAGATAATTATAATTTAAATATGTCCAAGGATGATTTCCTCAAATTATATGAAGCATTTACAGCATACAAAAGGGTCACAACTGGCAATACACACATGTATTACTCACCAGATGAATTCAAAGCACGGAGACCCATGTTTGTTATCAACACCTCAAAAAGGAAACAGGTTGTGGTTAATGACAGGACAAACATTAAAATTATCTGTGAATTCCATGGTACACTCCCTGATGACACCATATGTAGTGTTATTCTCATAGGTGAAAAATCATATGTTTATGATGTAAGAAATGAGAGAGTCACAGAGCAATTCTAGAAGGCCTCTGCAAAATGCATTGTCTTAGTACTAGATATACAAGTTGAGCCTGGTGCCCAATTGAACTTAAACCGGAAGTAAACCGGAAGTGGACCGGAAGTGGACCGGAAGTAAACAGGAAGTAAACCGGAAGTGGGCCGGAAGTAAATATGTGTGGGTGTGGGTGAGTGTGGGTGTAGATGTAGCTAATAAGATTACACTTGACAGGGTATTACACTAAAAGCAATAAGCTCATATGAGCATCTTGGCTTAGTTTTAAGTGTAGCCAAAACAATACCAAGAGGGCATATTTTTAACAAGCTTATGGACAACAATCTGGCAGATGCAAGTTTTGTAAGTGTAGGCAAATCAATCTGAGGGGGCTCATCATTTCACGGGAAATTCCCGAGGGCATTTTTACAAAAATCTTGGGTTAGACAGAGTACCACACTTGAGCAATAAGCTCATATGCACATCTTGAGCTAGTTTTAAGTGTAGCCAAATCTGCCTGAGGGGGGCTCATCATTTATCGACCCAGTAATACCACAAATAACACTACTTGAGTCCACGTTTTCCTCGTCAGATGAGGATTCCAGAGCATACGTTCCTAGGTTATTGTCATTATTTATTGACTCAACTTGTATTATTTATCGTGCACATTTCCCCTTGGTCGGTGACTTCATACCCTTCGTCTGTAATTTCTTAGATTTTACTAATATCTCCATTTATTGATTTTTTTTAAATGATTACAATTATTCCCTTTAAGTAAATTAGGAATAAAAGAAGGTGGAACATCTCTTCTCACATGAAATTAATGGGGCATCTCTCCTTTCTCGAAAACGGGCATTTGCTCTTTTGTCTAAGCCCCGCTCTCTCGTGCTCGTTGAAAAGATGACAATTGAAAGAGAATTGAAGGAAGCCATTTCTTTGTACGTTTCTTGCACCGTTTAGCACAAAGCGGGGCCAAATTGATCATCATTGTAGAAGTTGAACTGTAAATGTATAGTTGTTATTTTGCTCTTGAGGTAAAAAAAAGTCATGGCACTTAACTTTTGCCTCGATTGAGGTCAACATGTACCATATAAATATTTTGTAAAATTGCTTGTAACTTTTAAAAAAATAATAATTACAAAACCGTTACCTCTGTTCGCAAGGTGGCCTATGGGTACCAATGGTATATAGCTGCTTATAGTTTCGTAGAAAATGTTGCTTGTGCTCAAGAAAACATATTTATTCATGTTTATTTCATTTTTTGTATAATTTATTAGAGAAATTGTTAGTCTAAAACTTTTTATTGCGGACATGCATTATGTACAGTAAAGAGGCATAAACAAACTCCGTGCGGAGTGGTTACTTATTGACCGGTCCTCGTATGTAGAATGATTTTTCCCAAGCTTCCATCTCTTGGCATTTTGGATTTGAGTTGTCCTAACATTGGGGAACATTCCTGGAAAAAATATTTTCTGTAGTATTTAATTCCTGGTCGGAGCAAAATTTTAGGTAATTCCACCCTACTAATTGTCTTCGATATAAATGAAAGAAACACTTCCGCAAAAAAATGTACCACTGAAGTATTTAACATATAACAACACCATTAAGCCTTGTTTCCATGATTATGAAAAACTAAGTATGCTGACCAAGACAGTAATTTATTTTATTAAAAACATAAACTAAACGTTTAGTTTATGTTTTTAATAAAATAAATTAGTGCCTTGATCAGCATACTTAGTTTTTCATTAACATATAAACCCAACATATTAATAACATTTAGTGATTCATGAAAGTCTGTGCAAATTGAACATTATTAGGTAATATTTAACAATAAAACGTATTTCAATGTTAAAAAAAGTGTAAATTATAGATTGCAACGAACTCGCGGTTCTTGCATTCTGAAGCAAAAGCGCTGTTGGTATTACTTCAGTTGGTCAGCCTAATGTTTTAACAGATAGTTTCGGTTAATTGTTGATGGACAGCTCTCTGGCTTATCTTAACCGTCTTTTATTCCCATTGTTGTTTTATAATGTAGCAAATGCATTTCGTTTTTCAATATGGTAATTTTAATTGGTAAAAAGGGTAATTTAAATAGTTTTGGTCGGCTGGCAACGTGTAAATATTTGGGGTTATCTACGCGTGCCCTATAGTTCTAATTTCGGCCACTTATTAGAGCGCCACCTTTATATAAGTAGCTTGTTAGGGTCGCAAATCTCAGTCAACTGCCAAGGACCTGGTTCCTGGGGTGCAAGCCCCAGATGAAACCCTCCAACCAGGTCCCTGAAATGGATGAGTCCCCCCTCAAGGTCTGGTTCCCGGGTTCAAAACCTGGATGAAATTCCACAGCCAGATCTTCCCGTCCGTTCCCAACTATGGGCGCTCCAACGGACCTCCCCCTTCCTTTCTCTTTATCCGTTCCTGAGTACAGGCGCACCGACGGACATTCTTATTCCCCTGTCCGTTCCTGAATGCAGGCGCACCGACGGACATTCTTATTCCCCCGTCCGTTCCTGAGTACAGGCGCACCAACGGACGTTCTGTTCTTCTCTGTCCGTTCCTGAGAACAGGCACACCAACGGACGTTATCTTCTTTATCTTTGTCCGTTCCTGAGTACTGGCGCACCACCGGAAATTCTGTTCTTCTTCTCTGTCCGTTCCTGAGTACAGGCGCACCGACGGACGTTCTGTTCTACTTCTCTGTCCGTTCCTAAGTACAGGCGCACCATCGGACATTCTATTCTTCTTCTCTGTCCGTTCCTGAGTACAGGCGCACCATCGGACATTCTGTTCTTCTTCTCGGTCAGTTCCTGAGTACAGGCGCACCGACGGAGATTCTCAATCCCCCGTCCGTTCCTGAGTACAGGCGCACCGACGGACGTTCTGTTCTTCTTCTCTGTCCGTTCCTGAGTACAGGCGCACCATCGGACGTTCTGTTCTTCTTCTCTGTCCGTTCCTGAGTACAGGCGCACCGACTAACGTTCTGTTCTTCTTCTCTGTCCGTTCCTGAGCACAGGCGCACAGACGGACATTCTTATTCTAGCTACCGTCCGTTCCTCAGTACAGGCGCACCGACGGACGTTCTGTTCTTCTTCTCTGTCCGTTTCTAAGTACAGGCGCACCGAGGAACTTCTTATTCCCCTGTCCGTTCGTGAGTACAGGCGAACCGACGGACGTTCCGTTCTTCTTCTCTGTCCATTCCTGAGTACTGGCGCACCACCGGAAATTCTGTTCTTCTTCTCTGTCCGTTCCTGAGTACAGGCGCACCGACGGACGTTCTGTTCTACTTCTCTGTCCGTTCCTAAGTACAGGCGCACCATCGGACATTCTATTCTTCTTCTCTGTCCGTTCCTGAGTACAGGCGCACCATCGGACATTCTGTTCTTCTTCTCGGTCAGTTCCTGAGTACAGGCGCACCGACGGAGATTCTCAATCCCCCGTCCGTTCCTGAGTACAGGCGCACCGACGGACGTTCTGTTCTTCTTCTCTGTCCGTTCCTGAGTACAGGCGCACCATCGGACGTTCTGTTCTTCTTCTCTGTCCGTTCCTGAGTACAGGCGCACCGACGGACGTTCTGTTCTACTTCTCTGTCCGTTCCTAAGTACAGGCGCACCATCGGACATTCTGTTCTTCTTCTCTGTCCATTCCTGAGTACAGGCGCACCGACGGACGTTCTGTTCTTCTTCTCTGTCCGTTCCTGAGTACAGGCGCAAGATCGGACGTTCTGTTCTTCTTCTCTGTCCATTCCTGAGTACAGGCGCACCATCGGACGTTCTGTTCTTCTTCTCTGTCCGTTCCTGAGTACAGGCGCACCGACGGACGTTCTGTTCTTCTTCTCTGTCCGTTCCTGAGTACATGCGAACCGACGGACGTTCTGTTCTTCTTCTCTGTCCGTTGCTGAGTACAGGCGCACCATCGGAAATTCTGTTCTTCTTCTCTGTCCGTTCCTGAGTACATGCGAACCGACGGACGTTCTGTTCTTCTTCTCTGTCCGTTCCTGAGTACAGGCGCACCCTCGGACGTTGTGTTCTTCTTCTCTGTCCGTTCCTTAGTACAGGCGCACCATCGGACATTCTCTTCTTCTTCTCTGTCCGTTCCTGAGTACAGGCAGGCGCACCCACGGACGTTCTGTTCTTCTTCTCTGTCCGTTCCTGACTACAGGCGCACCATCGGATATTCTGTTCCTCTTCTGTGTCAGTTCCTGAGTACAGGCGCACCATCGGACGTTCTGTTTTTTTTCGCTGTCCGTTCCTGAGTACAGACGTACCGACGGATATTCCTCTTCCGTCCGTTCCTGAGTACTTCTCAGCAAAATAAAAGTACTTATGTGCGTAGTTCCACTGGAATTTCAAAGAAATAAGAGCATCTTAAATTCAACATAACCACTTTTTAAAATTCCAAGCCAGAACTAAAGACAAAACACAGTCGTGATTCCCATGTCAACAACTCATACAAGATATGGACATGAAGGTAAGTCACTATTCTGTGACATCATCAGTGATAGGTTTAAATATTGACTAAACACAGAAATCAAGTTAAAGGGATTAAAAAATAACAATAAAGATTGGTAATTAGGAAAGAAAATAAACATTTGTACAAGTGGAAAAGACGTGTCAGTGTTATCTGTTACTTCTTTACGTTTTTTGGGGGTGGGGCCAGGAATAAACACTTGCAGAAAGAAAGAGAGACCATTCATTTGCACCTTATAATTTTACCAAATTTATCTTTACACGAAATAGATTCAATATTCAGTCCCCACAGACAAAACCACAGGCTTGCTATTGTAATCACGATATCAGATTCGAAGGCAAAGATATTAGAAATTACAACAGCCGACATTTTTTCAACGCCACTTTTCTACATTTTAGGTTAATCCCAACAAATATGATGTGTTGATGATATAAATTAAGAACAATTTATTTAGAATACAATAGAGAAGTTCAAAGTGAAAAATCGTTTTTCATGTAAAACCGTGAAAGCGAGTTTCATGAAAAATTCAAGAGAAGCAGAAATTGTCGGATATGTAGCCTATTCATTAATACTGTAAAACTTTTTACATGCTGATCCCCCCCCCCAAAAAAAAGAAACATCATGTAGTTCTGCATAAACTACTTTCCGCTGAGTCGCATTGATTCTTGAGACAACTGTTCTTCTGAGTGAATATTTGAGATTTTCATGAACTTTAATTTTTCTATCACATTTTCACAGCTTTTTAATTCTCCAACAAAATGCCAGGTCTATTTGTTCCCAAATGAGCGCGTACATACACACACACACACACAACCCCCCCCACGCGCGCACACACACACACACACACACACACACACACACTCAGGGAGTGATTAAATATATATGTAATACAAACATCATCAAAGCCCGTTAGTCAGGGAAATTATCTGGTAAAAAAGATGGATCGTTTGATGTAATTCAGTAGCATGTGAAAAACCTCTAAAAATAATTCATTTCATGAATTAAACCTTGCTCAGTCTAATATACCCGATTAAGAAGAATTAAAAACTACCATTTCCGTGTATTGCACAGTAGTTTGCTAAGTACTCTCGTATGTCGACGAACATGGCCTAAACTATTCTTAATTATGAGTCTCAGTGTTCAGACTTGACAACGATCTTTTCCAGGTGAACTGCTACCGAGTGTATTGTCTCCAACCTCACAAAAGTTTATGTAGTTCCAATTTCGACATACAGAATCCACCTATTCAAGCGGCTATTCTCTGCTAGTGCTCAAGATCTTCTTTGATACATTAACAATTTCTGGACTTATAAAAAATTCAGAGCGGTCAGATAACTTTTAAGAGATGTTTACCTACGAGTAAGTGGAAACTAAAAATGAACTAGAATTGTGTTTGAGGTTTGAGTATGTGCGAGTTAATGCAAAAGTTAATGGCATACGTAAATACGCAAGAAAACAGAGTAATCAATTCATACTGCTCATTATGGAAAGAGGTTATATGTTATGTATGTATTTCATATAGTTTCAACATCAATGACCCTCTACTATTAACGTTTAATTTCACTCTTTCAAAAGTTTTAATTTGTCTTATTTCTCAATTTATCGACTTCCGATTTCCATTCTTTCAATACGTACATGCACCTACTTATTTTAGTGTTTTTAGTATTTGAATTACCATTTACTACTAACACGAGAAACAACTTGAAAATGAGATGAACTTACATAACTGTGGTTCAGATATCACTTGTCATGGATGTTCCTTATAATATTCTTTTCATTTCCTTTCATCTACAAATCGCAAATTCTTTTTCATCACGTACCAGAACTATTGGATGGTAGTTTTTACAAGACACAGCTTCCTTGATTCTTTACACCAATGGTCTTTCATGTCTGATTACTAATTTCTTCCTCCCCGTTTCAGTTTATCGCAAATAAATTTGCCGACATGAGTCAATCTTTTCATTGTAACAAAAGTTTAAAACATCTGTTCGTGATGTAAAATTTTCTTCTAGGTCATAAGTGCCCAGGCAAAATGTCAATACTTTTGAAGAGAGCAAAATAATTATGACGCTCAAACCTTTCCTTTTACTTTGTAAAGCACGTTCTGACATTTGTTTAGTTCTAAGATAAAAGAAAGCGAACATCGAACAACTTTTCGCTAATTCTTTAGCACCCCCTGTCTCGTAGGAACTTCCATCGCCCACTTTGTGAACGAATTATTTGAAAGGCTGACTACTTCACCCGTGTTCCTCGTGCACTTTTGAAAACTATTACGATACAAATAAAATGCACATCAAAGTAGGTTGATGGAATGGATCCATCAGCGATAAGGAAATGACGTTAAATGAACTTAATTGACGTAATAACAACTAAACCCAAGCGCTATCTGTACATATTTCGGATTTTAAATTAGCAATCTCTTGTAACATTTACTGAAATTGTTGAACTTGAATACAGGTGTGAGTACGGTTCGTCATGGTGGATAAAACCTTGCGTAGAAGCTTAAACGCATTAAAATTAACATCAAATATCGCAGGAAAATTTACGAAAGCCACTCTAGACTATACTTGTGAAAATCCTCTACCATTAGAAAAAAGGTATGCTGCTCCTGCATTGAACAACACTAAACTGCAAATATTTCGTACCAGTGGGAATATAGCTACGTCATTCAGTTCAGGAGGTATTGCCTCTGGCCTCTATTCGAAAGTTGGAGAATTTGAACGGCTATGGCATGATTTGCACGTGCATCTTTGCAGACGTGAGTGGTGATTGAATTTGTAAGACACGCAACCAGATTACAAAGTGTTTCTTCGAATTGATTTCTCTCGCTCTAAGTGGAACTTCCGCAACAAAGTTTTAGTCACGTGCTATCACACTCGAAATCAAACCTCAAGATATATGTTCACACACACACACACACACACACACACACTCACACCTCCCCCCCCACACACAAACACACTTATACATTAGTAGTTTCTTAAGATCTGGTCTCAGTTGTCGTGCCATGCATCGTGTCGCGTTGTCGGTGCGAAAACTTCCTTCAACTCTTAAGAAAATCCATTAGTGATTCATAATGAAAATACCATGGATCTCTTTACCGCTTAAGCAACAGCAATTTTTTCTATCCGTGGTTACGGTTCTGTAGGGGATCGCGGGAGATGGATTACATGCATCACTCATCGTCTGCTCGGAATCCTACAGTGTGAGAAATGTGTTAGACAAGAAGCGGCGACTGCTTCTCCACTGACTAATGGCCGGAGTTTTAGCGTTCTTTATCTTCTTTCGTTTCAAGAGCTTCCTCTTTTAAAATTTCTTTCGCATTCGAACATTGACCTCCAACCATCTGCCACAAGAGAGGGAAGGGCGAAGGGTAATCAAGTGTCAGGACTGACACAGAGTGATGCTTTGGAAAGGGGCGGAGAATTCAACGATTTAGGTGGAGAACGAAAGAAATTGCACTTCTTTCTCCCTATTTCTTCGGAGATATCTTGTCATTAATTTAGCGATTCGTACCTTCATGTTGTATTTTAGGAACATTTCATACCGAAGCGACAAGCGACACGTGCTGCTTGGGAACGAGCGAATGAACAACAACGTTTCACACCGTAGCTGCATGATAGGCTGCACAAGCCTGCGTTCGATTTATGAAATCCTCAAGCGACACTAGTCGCCTGTCACTTTGGTCTGTATTCTCCCTTGATGACAGTTATGCTGCTCCCTCTACAATCTTCAACTACTCTTTCCCGGGAATCTCTGGAGCAGGTTATGTGCTCAAATAGGACTTGGAGAGGGCTCGACCAAAGAACGCGCGAGAGGGTACGTGAGTGTGCATGGATAGGAAAACGTGGTTACAGATACCAGCTGTCGTTATACACGGCCTTGCTCCTTATATTCCCGAGCCAGAGGGTACCTAATGATTACGGATTTAGGGTTACATAGATATTTATACTGTTATACTGACTGTGATGCCAAGTTTGACGATGATGAGAGCGTTGAAATGACTGTGATATTGATATTTATGCTCTAATTCATATTTGAACCCAGAATTGATAATTCCTGGCACAAGACACGCTGGTGCAGCAACATACGTTATAATTTATAACTATTATTATGAATTTAAGGACGGGTGAGTTTGGTTCCCGGAGGTGGTTCACATTTCATCTTGTTGTAACTTGTTCTCTCCACATAACGGGGATTTTGGTGCATTTCACATTTTTTAAATACTTATTTTGAACTAAATATCAAGAGCGGAGAATAGCAACAGTATATCGATAGACATCTTCTCAAAACAAATTTCGCGCATTTAGCGCTGAAAGATTTTATACCTGGCACATATGTTTGTTGTATCACATCGTATCGACATCATATACAGGGTGAACATAAAGTCCCAGCCCATTTTGGAGAAATAATTAATGCATGGTTTTTATATTTCAGGTGAATGATACTCCGAGGAGATGCTAACAACAGAAGAACGAATTGTGATTGTAACGGCACGTTTGCGTGGTCAGACATTCGAGGAGGTCAGGGAGACGTTTCGTAGAAAATGTGGACGAGAGGCTCCAACACGAGTTAATATCAGAAAACTGGTGAACAAATTTATGCGCACCGGATCTGTACTCGATGAGGAACGTACAGGTCGACCATCGATGTCGGGTGATACAGTAGCACGTATCCGTGAAGCCATTGAGCGTAGTCCCACTGCATCAACTCGTCGCCTCAGTCGAGAACTGGTGATACCTCAATCATCGGTGTGGAAAGTGTTGCACTACACCTTAAAAAAGAAAGCGTACCACGTCCAGGTTGTCCACAAACTGAAACCGGAGGATTACGCTGTACGGAAAGACGTGTGCTACGAACTCTGCGCGGCTGCAGCACAGGATGGATTAATGGAGAACATCCTTTTCAGTGATGAGGCGACATTCCACACCTGTGGAACTGTGAACCGTCATGACTGTCGTATCTGGGTTTCTGAACACCCGAATGCTACTATCGAATGGGAACGGAATACACCCAAGGTGAACGTATGGCTTGGTTTCACGAAACAAAAACTCTATGGGCCATTCATGTTTGCAGAAAACACCATCACAGCAGACACCTATCTCGAAATGTTGCAACTGTTCCTCCAGCCACAGCTACAGGATGATGGGATTCTTGATTCCGTGATCTTCCAACAAGACGGCCCACCACCGCACTTCGCCTTGACTGTGCGGGAATACCTCAACAACATGTTTCCAGACAGATGGATAGGAAGAGCATCCACACGTGTTTGGCCATCGCGGTCCCCCGACCTTACACCATTGGATTTTTTTGCATGGGGTTTTATCAAGGAACAGGTCTACAAGAGTAAGGTTGCAAATGTGGCAGTCCTCAAACAACGCATAAGGCACGCATGCGAACTCATCACCGGGGCGATGTTGGACACAGTGTTTCGATCAACACTGACCCGTTGGGAAACATGTTTTGAAATTGATGGACATCACGTTGAACAGCACTGATATGCTGTATACTAATGTTGTAATATCACATTCATGAATACATTATTTCTGCAAAATGGGCTGGGACTTTATGTTCACCCTGTATGTTCTTCTCAAACCTAAACTTAATCTACCCTGTAATTTGCCCTCAAAGTTGGTTGGGATTAGGGAATATTATATGCTTTATTTGAACGTTTATGTCGGAAATATTTTTGGCATCCGGTTTGAATCTTCCCTCTGAACGCTGCCACGCATTTTTAAATCATTTAAATTGTCCTTTGAAGGGCAGTGCTTAGCCTTGAACTCTTAGTTGTTTTTTTTATAGAACAGACAAAGTAGTATATTTCTTATTCAGAATAGTTAAACATAGATGTCCGGCCGTTACAAAATTTCCCAACTCGAAATTATATTTCTTTCCAGAATCATTAATGGACTATTTACTAGTAAACTCTTGTCATTTTTCATATCTGGATCCCAAGAAAAACAGCAAAGGACACTTCTTAATTTACACAAAAGCCCTAATGCTATTTATAGAACAAAGGTCACTTCTGTATAGACTGCAAACCCTCTACAATTCATTATTATGAATAATGTTCCACACACAACTGAAACAAAAAATGTATTAAGTCTGTGACTCAGACCAAATGTTTAAATGCATCATATGTAAGAAACGCATCAATTGATGCATTAAAGTAGAGATCGGCCTAGAAAGAAACACTCACTTGCATCAAGTTGTGCACTATGGCGTTAACTTTACAAACGATATACAAAAATATATTAAGCTGTAAACCTGTTCTTGGTAAAGGCTTAAATATACACTTTAGTGCATCAAATAGTTTAGCTTTTAGCTTTCTGCGTGCAGGCTACCATCTCTCCAAACAAACTTTCGGAATGGCATGCATCAAGCAGCGGTCTAAATAACCACGGTAGTTTACATTGAGGAGGTTGCGGTGCTTACCCTTGGTGGTGAAGAATAATCTC
This sequence comes from Lepisma saccharinum, assembly GCF_977018435.1. Lineage (NCBI taxonomy): Eukaryota > Metazoa > Arthropoda > Insecta > Zygentoma > Lepismatidae > Lepisma > Lepisma saccharinum. Next base: position 32,896,273 of record NC_139232.1, on the reverse strand, counting down.
AAATACGGTGCATACATTGCTTATCATAGATATGCGTGTGAATATAAATCATTACGGTTCTTTAGACGTGTGTGTGTGTGTGTGTGTGTGTGTGTGTGTGTGAGAGAGAGAGAGAGAGAGAGAGAGAGAGAAAGAGAGAGAGACAGGGAAACAGATATGCATGTTATAAACATATGTGTACACGAGGCCCTTGCTCTTTTCGTATCCACTGCGTGGAAAATTTCATCATAATGTCCAGATTGGGTCCAATAATAGTCCACAATATATCCTTTTCTTATCCACAACCAAATAAAGACATCTAGAAAAACCTTCCTTTCACGTCAATGAATATATATATATCCAAAAGTGGTCCATAGAGTGTTCAATACTGTATCCTCTCGATATCCAGAACTGGATATCCCATGGACATCTGATGGGTATCCATGATATCCCTGAATCTTATCTGGATACTGTAGGTATACAACTATTACCTTGGAGATTTGTACTGTATCGATAGTTAATAGTAATTTCCGAGTATTCTCTTGAACTTGTTAAGATAAATTGAGGAGAAACCTCACCCCTCATGATCAGCAGCTGTATGACTGCGTTCCGAATACGAGTCCATTAAAATTGTTGCGGAACATAAATGTTATAAAATTAATTTAAAAAAAATAAAGCACTGATCAACTGATGCCTAGTTGACAATCTTAGCAAAAACCGTTAATTATAAGTATATGAAATTTGCAACTTACAAACTCTCCGTAATTTTTTAATGCCCCGTTCTTTTCTTTGTTCCTTCTTTTGTCGTCTCCAGTATCACGGTTCCCGCTGAACATTAAGGCACTTAATTGAATCGATGTTAATAGCATCTGCGGTAACGAGATTACAATTCATCCCAAGGTGACGAACTTCCAGACCAGCGAGTTCCGACGAGAGACTCGAGGGCAAAGCGCCGACGTGGCATTAGATTTCGGGGGAGCTTTTCAACCTGTCTCTGCCAACGACGGATGCTGTAACTCAAGTATAAAAAACAACGGTTAGGGGGGGGGGATTTTGAAAGACTTTGACTTCAAGGGGCGCTCTTGTATCAATTACAGTCTATTATCAGTTCTCGGCGGTGTTAGACAGCATACTTGAACTTGGGACCTTTGATTCTTAAACTATTAGAAACTTCTGAATTCTCTAATTACCAGCTGGAGGATATCCAAATTCAGGGATCCATTGAAATTCACTTCTCTCTATTACATCTAATATAAATGAGTATAAATGAGCAGAATTATAGAGGGCAATTTCTTCTAGGCGATTAGCCTAATTATACTTGTGGTACATGTCCTCCAGGGTACACCTTATTCGTGCTCATACTTCAATAATCGTATTAGCTGTTCTCAAGTGGAAAAAAAATCAGAGAACAGTAGAAACAGACATTTTAAGGATTCAAATCTGGACATACTCATGGCCAAATTACCCTTTTGTGACGCTCTGGGTAATTACTGAAAAAAAAACACGATCACCAAAAGTTGTTTCTTTTTCTCGATACTTTATGTTGCATTTCTACATCTTGTGTTATTCATGGCGACAAAAAATGACTGAAATGAATGAAGTAACAGACAAAATAAATCCATGCTTTATTCGAAACACGAAGTGTGGATTTGCAGCAAGTGATGCTGACCGCTCCGCCGTGGAGGTCCGAACACGGAACGTTGTGTTCAGGAAGGATCTTGGTTCGGGTGCAAGGGAGTTCGTTGTGTTTCTTCCTATATCAAATATTATCATCATTAATATAATTATTATGATATAATTATATTAATATAAATACAGTGTTTTCCAAAAGTCCATCCCACATTTAAATTCGCTATAACTTTGTAACGAACAGAGATACGTATTACAGCGAAATAAATTTTTAACCTGGTATCACTGTATGTCTGTCATCCTCATCGCTATACCTCCAACTGGGTACCATCCATATCGATGCAATCCTGAATCCGGAATGACAGCGATGACTACAAATATCTTTGCTTTGAGGTCATCCATCATCTTGGCTTTTCCGCGTACACTTCCGTCTTGACATATCCCCAGAGCCAAAAGTCACACGGAGGCAGGTCTGGCGACCTTGCGAGCCATGATATGAGTCCTCTGCGGCCAATTCACCTGTCTCCTGAATCGACGCCATATTGGAATCACCTAATCGCTCGCAGTCGCGTGATGCTCTCAAAGCGCAGCGTTGTCAGAAGAAACTTTAAAGACTATTGTACAGTATTTCACTGAAATATCTCTGTTGGTTACAAAGTTATAATGAATTTAAATGTGGGAGGAACTTTCGGAAAACCCTGTATATTATCATCGCGATTATCCTAAAGATGTAGAACAACGACATTATCAAACAAAAAAGCAAACAAATAGGTTACCACAATAGGTGATGCAATCTTTCACTGACGGTATTCCCATTGTGTTTATCTGCTGATGCAGACCACGATACTTTTTCCTCAATCGATATGTCTCCCGTTCACCGGAAATGACAGATCCTAACGATTCCTTCCCTTTCATGTTTGGTAACAACAGATTTCTCTCATCAAGGAAGCGTCTGACATATTTCCAGGAGTTCCTACAAAGAGTGAACGAAGTTTCTTTGTCTGGTGCCGAGGAATTCCCAGAGGACGCAGATGAAGGCCAATCCCGCAATTCCCAAGCAGAAAGGAAACGCAAGTGCGAGAGGAGATGAATAGATTTGGAATTCTTCCAGATCGGCTCTGTCTGTGGGTCACCCTCCAAGTTTCCATGCTGTCTGCAACGCTGAGGTTCTTGGCTTTCCCCATGTGGATCAAATATTTAGTCGTTAGGGCATTGAAGCCAGTGCAAATCGGCCAGTGCAATATTATAAAGAAATATGATTTTCATTTAGTAGAGGATGAGGATGTAATCCAGGCTCAGGATAGTGCTATTATCCTTAACATGTAATCCTATGTTGTTTTCAATCTTAGCTCATCATTTATCACCTAACAACTCTTCGAAAAACCTAGCGTTGATTGCGCTGTAACAATATTCAGGTGTTTGTGAAATATTCCTTTCGTAAATGCACAATTCTTCCGCATCGTCATTTAATTTCGTCAAAGACCTGCAGTTTTTACTTTCATTGGCCCCATAACTTGTTTAAGAGGGAGAGCGAGGAGTGATGTAGCTACCCTTTTTTTCAGGCGAAAGCCGTAGGAGGATAAAGGCCAATGCGAGGCTATTCTTCATAAATCTGGCTTTATTAGTTCCGCGCTTTCAGTTCGCCATAAAGCATTCAATTAAGCGTGGAGGTAATTTTGGAAACGGCCGTTGCGTAATGAGGTGCCATTCTCTATTATGAAGCTTTCTGTCGCATGGGCCTCTGCGGCTATTGTTTGCGCACCGGGCTTAGAGATTGTAAAACTCCAATCTCAGTTTTCTATGTGTAACTATGGCGGTTAACATCAAAGCAAGGGCCAGCTGGAGAGATTTACCGGAGCACCAGGGGACGAGCACGATTATCTTACACATAAGCACTGAAAAAAATATTTCATTTTTCAATGCCCATGTCATTTAATCCGTCTATTATAATGCTATTGCGAATGCATGGAGGCATCGAGGGTTGCTCTTGTGTTTCAAACAATAAAAAAAACACAGTTTGTAACGTCGCTGGCGTTCAGCCTGGCCTATAAGTTTGTAAGTTATCAAGGTTGTATTTTCATTAGTTGATTTTGTAATGGCACTTCTCCGTAATATGGTGGAATTTTTGACCTGTGTGATAATTAATGTCCTAAGTTAGTAACATTGGCTGTATTCAAATATACATTAAGCACCGAGTTCATATGAATGTCGCTAGAGGCGCCTCGGTAGAAGTTATTACTGTGCGCAACTGGTCAACCGTAGTAAGTCTAAGTAGTTCCTAGAATAGCCACCTGCTTACGCTGCGATCGGGAACCAGGATGCTATAAAAGAAGCCGAGTGAAGCCATGGCAGGCATTCTCATCTTTCGAATCCACGTACGTGCACTGCAGAAATGACAGGCACGAGGCCGTAGTACCTCGCCCGTTCAGCCCAGCAGAGGTAGAGAGGAGACACGCTCGATCCTGGTAATCCCCGGCCATGGACAAGGGAAAACCAAAGAAGAGAGTCCGCAAGAAACGACATACAAAAGAAGAAGAAGATGAGAACTCTACCAGCAGCGACCGTCAGCCCGTGTCGCAGCCAAGCAGCCAGCATAGCAGTCAGACACGAGGCAACAAGCCAGTTACCTCACCACCAACAAAAAAGACACGCAGGCCTCCCTGCATTTCAATTTTCAGCACGACTGGGAAGGACATAGCCACCCAAATCACAGCGGTTGTTCAAAACCGGGCTCTGTTCATCTACACCAGAGGATGTTGCAGAGTAACAACGCGAGACCAGCGGGATTTCACAACAGTTTGTGATTTCCTTAACAGCAAAAATATAGGATACGCAAACGGCTCCTCAGCAGCTGCGAAACTAAAGGTTATCCTTCGACACCTTCCAGCGGATTTGGACCCCGCGGAAGTAGCACACGTCTTGACCAAACACTACGGACACACCGTCCAGTCGCCTCAAGGTCCCCTTCGACACTCCAAACAAGCCACTGACGAGGATCAAGTTTCTCTTGGTCCCACTCCGTCCCGGCGATCATTACCATTAATAATGGTCGTCTTGCCGAATGTCCAGAAGTCACATGAGATCTTCAAGCTAGACAAATTGGGACAATTTTCGATGAGGGTTGAAAAATATCGCTCTACACAAATACTACAATGCCACGCGTGCCAGATGGTCGGGCACGGCGTGCGGCATTGCTTTGCTCCGCCCCGCTGCGTCAAGTACGCGGGGGCTCACCGCCTTGCTGACTGCCCGGAAAGGGACCGGGCCACATCACCACCATGCGTTAATTGCAACCAGCAGCATTATGCCAGCTACAGAGGCTGCCCGCTCTTCAAAAAGATCAAAGCAGAGAGGAAAACCCCATCTGACAACAGACGCCGCGCTCCTACCCGGCCAATTCGACAGGAAGTCCCAGTGACGTCATCCGCCACGGCTCCGAGACCAGCACCACTGCAGAGACCGGCCAATCAGCGGCCACCACCTAGCAGGAAAGGCCCCAGCACTCCGGCGCCTCGACCGGCTACCAGCCCAGCAGTTCCAAAACCTTCGACCAATCCTCAAGCGACCCTCCTGGATCTACTTCAACAACTAGCACAACCGGACATCCTGAAAGGCTGATTACCCTACTTCAAGGATTGCAGCAGATTCGGCAGGCGCCGGACCGTTCGTCTCGACATCGGGTTATCACCCATCTAGTCGACACTCTGGTGTCGTAAGGTACCACGTAATGTCCTGTGTCGTCCTTTTGTATGTATGTTTGGGATTTTTTGGGAACACTAGCATATCATACCTCTTGCGACAGTTGCAGAGGGTAATTGTACATTATGACTGTAAAACCTATTATTGTTAATAAAATATTGTCGACGCCTGTTAATGAGTAAAATGAATACAAGATGCAGGTTACTTCAACTGCTGACGTCCTGACCAACGAAGGTAAAAAAAAAAAAAAAAAAAAAAAAAAACCAACATGGCAGGCAGTTGCTCCAACGGATACTGTTGGATCAGTGATCGGTTAGTTCGTATGAACTTTCCCGCCTGATCATTACCAGTGCGTAATTAGAGATCGGTTAGTTCATTGAACTCTCCAGCCTAATTATTGCCTACTTTTGTGGGAGCAGGAAAAGGTTTATTTTCCATTTTGCCTTGACTCATCTCACTCAATAGGTCGCTAGGTGCCGTGGCTTGCCGCCAGTTGATAGCTTCCAGGAGATGAGGCCTTGCTCGAAAAAGGTTTATTATCCATGGCAGGCAGTTGGTGGGTGGACACCGACTAGAACACATCGAGTACCAGATCCTCAGCTTAGGCTGAGAGATCCATCTCCAGCACTAACAGCCTGGTCTGAACCCATACAGCTAGTGTTGCCCACGGGACGAGACGGGACAGGCTTTTAAAAATTCGAGACGAGACGAGATTGATGATGTGTCCCTTTGACAAACGAATATTTTCGAGACGAGACAGCATTTCACAGCATTTCCACGAGACGAGACAGGCCAAAGTCTCGTCTCGTGGGCAACACTACATACAGCACACAAATGTCCAAAAGACATCCAGTGGATATGCGGGTGGGATATTCTTGATATCCAATAAACATCCATTGGATGCCTCCTGGATATCCATTTGTCCGCATACGTGATATCCAGCTGATTTCTAGAAACGGATATGTTATGGACGTTTCCGAATCACATTGGGACATGTTTTGGACTTCAAGTGGGACGTTAACAGGACATTCTATGCTTTGATTTAGGCAATTTATCTACGTACTTTGGATATCGTATGGATACGAAAAGTGCATTTTTAGACTACATTTAAATATTATCTGCACATCATTTATTAGTAAAAAAAACTTTTGTGAAGATTTGTGCACATATGTTTGTAACATGCACTCCTCTCTCTCACACACACACAAACAAACAAGCACACACACATAAACAAACAAACAAACAAAAAAGCACACACACACACACACACAAACAATCAAACACACACCACGCACGGACTTACACAAACTCACACACAAACAAAACACGAACGGACGCACTCACAAAAACACACACTCGCAGGTCTACACATCCGAAAAATATATTATATCCATACGCATTTCCATGATAAGTAGAGCATAGACAGCTTATTCTTCACTGAAACGTGTATGTATCGCAACTTCCTGAATTCAAACTGGTGACAACCAGCGAGACACAATGCAATTTCACCTGGACTTGCACGCGCATGCGTGACTCGCTGGAACACAGACAATGGCCACACGACAATGGCAACTGATAACCTCTCAAGCAAACTTCTTCCTCTGAATATCCAGGCTGGGAGCTCATATGGACGTAAAATGGATATTGCAATGTACATGGATCCTATCCTATCCTATCCTATGAATATTCCTTGGAGATTTGTGATGCTATAAGCGAGTTTTGACCCGATTCTTCTCTGCATTGTATGTAGCGTTTTTGATTCTAAGATTTAAAAAAGTTTAATCGCTAATAATAGTAAATAACATGACGATCACTAACAATAAAAACAGTCACAAACGAAATGAAAATGATGTACACAGCAAGCATGCAAAATTTAAGGAACAGGTTTTCCAGCTTGACGCTAAGGAGAATTGACTATATTTTAATCTCGATTCTATTGTAGCGTTCAGTAAGATTAAATCGAATTTTTCTGATTCTAAGAAGTAAAAAATCTTTAAATAACAGGTAAATAAGTTTTTAAACGCTAATGCTTAAATGCAATTATTGTTTCAATTCCACGATAAAGTATGAAAAAGGATACATAAGGGATATACTATGATCATTTTCTAATATCCGAAACAGATCCTATTTATGTTCATTGTTGGATATCCAGTTCTGGACCAGTTCTAGCTATGTATTAGATATCCAGAATTGTATGTATTTTGGATATTTAGTTTTGGACAAGATCTAGATAGATTTTGGATATCCAGAATAGGATGTGTTTTGAATATTCCGTTTTGGACAAGCTCTGGCGACGTATTGGATATTTGGAATTGTACAATGTTTCTGACAGTCAGTTCTATACATGTTTGGGCTATGTATTAGATATCTAGAATTGGTCGAGTCTCAGATGTCCAGTTCTGGATATCCCATATACGACCAATGTATATCCAAAATTGGATATCCAGAAATAGATCAAATGGACATCCATTGGATATCCATAATATCCATGGATCTGATATGGACATTGTGGATATCCAATGGATATCCCTCGGAGATTGTGCTTTATGGAAATCCGGTTAAGACTGCGGTGCGGAGAGGTATCCGAACCCAGGTTCGATCCCAGCCTTGCGCCGAGTGAAAGGTAGCCGAGCACTAGTTGCCCGACCCCAGTCCCTAACTGCGCGTAAGGTATCCTAACCAGATTCGATCCCGGCTTCGTGTTGTGAGTAGGTAACCAGCCATACCGACTGGTTCGATGTCAATACTTACACTTGCATACAGTGGGAAGGCACCCGAATGTGTGTTCGTACCCAGTATACAGGGTGTCATTTTAATGGCGCCCACGGACCACGGAAACGTACAGAGAACATCAAAGCAAACAACTTTGCTAAGTAACATTAGTCTTGTTGGTCCGTAGTTTCGGGCCTACAGTCGTTCAAAAAGGCCCGTTTTGCCGCCTGAATGCTGGCAACCACACACAACATTTGATCGCATGTGTGGCGTCATTTCCTGCGGCGAAACAGTGCACGGCAGTGTTGCAAGGAACACACAAATTGTGGGGAAAATGACGGACTACCAACTACATTATGATCTGCAAAACGAAGATAGGATCGCGTCTAGTAGACCGAACATCTAGGGAAAAACAGCCTACCAACTAGAAGAAAAACTATCATCCTAGGGGAAAGGGGAAGTGAACCAACGACAAAAAAATGATTGAAAAACAAAGTATTCAAAATGAAGTGTCAATATCGGATTTTGACTCTTTTAATAATAAATTTTCTTTATTCAGCGGGCGAGGTTCAGCCAAGGGCTGCTCTGCCACCTAACCCTAACCCTTAGCCTACATGTCAAATATAATCATCACCAACAATAAATCTTATTGGACTTACAGTTTACATCTGGTTGATTACGCCCAGCTACATGTCAAATATTTGCAAATCTCGTTGCAAGGTTGATATCTACAGATTTGTATATCTGTTTGTCCTGACACATGCGTTGTGGTATTGTCGTGCTGATAGCAGAAGTATCCGAGGTTCACGTTGTTACATTATGGTTAAAACATACACAACCACGGGTTGTTAGGTGTTCCAACCTAATCATCATGAATCAGAAGGGAATATACTGTCACATTCACAGTAATGTTGCAAACTATATTACATGTATATCAGGTGCGTAGATAAACGCAGTCGTCGGAGAGCTTGTTTTACTGCTACTGATTTCATTTTATTTTCAACCATTTTTGCCCCTTGCCACATAATGCCGTGAATATACATTTCATTACGTGTTACTTACCTTTGGAATTTTGAGTTCTTTCATTTCTATTTTCCCAAGTGTTCAGTGTGTCACAGACAACGAGTATCAGAAGGACGAAGTTGGTAGACTAAACTGTAGATGCCACCTTGGCAAGGAGTTTTGCAAATATTTGATATGTAAGCTGAGACAAAATTCGATATTACCACTTACATTTGAATTCCTTTTCTTTCCTAACATTTTTCGTATAGTTTGTTTTTCACTTTCTGTTTGGTTACAGATCGTGTTTTCTCGCTTTGTTTTAGGGTACATAATGTGGCTGATTGTAGCTATGTCATTTTCCACAGAATATATATGTTCCTGGCAACCCTGGAACGCATTGCTTCACGGCAGGAAATGACATCTCAAATGGAATCAAACGTTGTGTGTGGTTGCCAGCATTCAGGCGGCAAACGGGCTTTTTTGAACGACTGTAGGCTTAAAACGTGTCACGAGCACAATAGTTACAATGTTGTGTTATGTTGAGTTATGATGAGTTTGTAATGTGAATTTATGAACGTACGTGTTGTGTTATGTTGAGTTATGATGAGTTTGTAATGTGAATTTATGAACGTACGTGTTGTGTTATGTTGAGTTATGATGAGTTTGTAATGTGAATTTATGAACGTACGTGTTCAAAATGAAACAAATGACTATCGAATATAGTAAACAGTTTGTAAGAAAAGTTATGTACCATATCTGAGTTAAAAATACAAGAAATATTAATATTGGAATCTAGTTTTATGTTGATACAAATGTGTAGGTTTCAATAATTTGGCGACCCAGTTTCCAGGATTCGAATTAGTAAGTGTTTAGCTATGCGTTTTTCTTAATAATATAGTTAAATAATGACAGATAAAGGGAAACGATCAACACGAAAAGGACAAACTATTGATGAAAGCTTGATTTCTGACAATGCGGAAATCAATGTTGAAAATTTGGGTTGTTGTAAGGATCCAGATAAGAATGCTAAGTGTATAACTTGTCGCAAATGTGGAAAGTTATATCACCATAAATGTCTACAGTTAGCAGCGTTACTTTCCAGTAATTCTGATACATTTGATCAGTACTTGTGCAAAGTATGCGATCCGATGTTTAGCCAGCATGGGACTGAACATAAAAAAGATACTAATTTCAATGCATTATTGGAGACAATAATTCATAAAATGGATGACGTCCAGTTGCAGTTTACAGAAAGTCAGGAGCAGATGAAACAGCAGCTTACAGACAGACAAGCGCAGATGAAACAGCAGCTTACAGACAGCCAAGCACAGATGAAACACCTTACAGACAGCCAAGCGCAGATGAAACAGCTTACAGACAGCCAAGCGCAGATGAAACAGCAGCTTACAGACACCCAAGAGCAGATGAAACAACAGCTTACAGACAGCCAAGCGCAGATTAAACAGCAGCTTACAGACAGCCAAGCACAGATGAAACAGCTTACAGACAGCCAAGCGCAGATGAAACAGCAGCTTACAGACACCCAAGAACAGATGAAACAACAGCTGACAGACAGCCAAGAGCATATGAAACAGCAACTCACTGATCAAATGAAAAAGTTTTCTGAAAGTCAGGAGTTAATAACAGCGACCCTTTCAGAAAGTTTCAATCAGTCTCTTGTTACGTTTCGCGCTGAACTCCGAGAAGAAATAAAACAGGTGGCTGATGCTTGCAAAATAAATACTAACGCCCTTAAAAATGAGGTTAAAGAGGAATTAAGTGGTGTGCAGTCTAATATAGAATCACTTATTGCAAAGACTTCTTCTCATCAGGAACATCTCGTCGAACTAACGTCACAAGCGGAAGAACAAGCCTGCGATATAAGTGCTGTTAAAATTACACTAAATGAACAACAAGTATCTATTTCTGGCTTAGAAGATGAGATTGGTGTAATTAAAACTAAAATAGGGCACATTAGTAGTACAAAAGTGTTAGCTCCTGAGAATGATAATGCACCAACCGTTGATAAAATATCTGACGTGTCTGAAGTCAATCAAGTCGATGTCAATTCTCAATCTGCACAAATTACTCCAATAACAGCTTTAACTAGAAACCATGTTAAGAGAAAGAAGAAATTTGTTTCTTTTAAAGGCAAAAATACAAACGCAACTTCATCCGATACAGATGTAACAGATTTTGGGAGTGAAGATTCGAATACTACGCATATAAAGCAAATGTACAAGGGCAAGAGAACGAAGAGAAGCAGATTAGTTAGGGAGCGTTATCAGGCCATCAATAATGTTAATTCTAAAAAGTGTTCAAGTACTTCTTTCACTAATTCATATGTTACACGAGATTTATGTGGTTGTGATAATTCGTTACAAGGACAATTTAACACCGGTTCTGTTCACAACTCGCCTGACAATTGCACTAGCAATGTCCATGCTTGTTTCCCGGACTGTTCAACAAATGCTACGACTACGGATTCTATTAACTGTAGCATTCATACAAATTCCTGCCCATTAACAGTTTGCAGAAATAGTTGTGTGTTAGACAATAATTCTGAACGAATTAGTGCTACATATAATCGCGGCAGAGGTTTTGGTACTGCCAGAAGTAATGTACACTTCATAAGTCCGAATAATCAGGATAGCACAGTAGTAACTACAGTACCGTTTGACCCAATGACACCCCGTCTTCAGAATTCGATGACTTCGTTGAATAACCGTCCCTCACAAGCAATAGTAACTGGCTGTAATGAGACTATGCAACGCACATTAAAAGTGAGTGACTTGAACCTACTCCCAAAGTTCGGGGGAAATTTAGAGAAACAAAGTCCTAGAGACTATATTGATCAGTTAGTTTCAACATTCAATCTAATGGGAGTTCTGGAAGAATACAGGCTGAATAGTATATATAAGTGTTTTTACGGCAAGGCTTTGTTATGGTATAATTCTCATAAAAAGAGATTTTCATGTTTTCAGGATTTCGTAGGAAAGTTTTTGCATCACTATGCTTCTGAACAAGTAGTACAAGCACAATTGGCAGCTCTACGAACAAGAAAGTATGATCCCAATGTTGATGAAAATTTAGCTACTTTTGCATTGAAACTCTATTCTGCCTATTCAAATTTGGAAGAAGACCCATCTGAATCTGATATGATTCAGTTAGTGTTGCGACAAATACCGAGAAATGTGTCAGAATATGTGTCATGTCATGACATACCAAGTATGGACAGACTGATATCTATTTTAGACAGAATTGATTTGGTTCATTCGGGAAAAAAAATCTTTTAGAGTTCCAGAGGACCAGGAAGAATTTATAAGAAGAAATAAGAACAACAAATCCAAACAATCATTCAATGTTGGACAAGTTTCTGTCAAAACGCAAGATTTTCGTAAGACCAGAAATTTTACATCTTCCCAAAATACCGAACCTACAACAATTGGTGGTGCAAGTAGATTTTCGAGCAACGTTCAGCAATCAAATCCATGCTCAAATCAACAGATCCAAAATACTTTACGAACGGATGAAGGCTTTTCATCTTCGAATAGTGTTCAACCAAATACACAAAGTGGTTATAACAAACGTCCAGTAAGGAATCAACGGGGTAGATGTAATTGGAACACAGTACGAAGCAACACTGAACAATTTTAAACAACAATCTCAACCTTCTTTAGCTGAACCGTGGTTAAGGCCTTCGCAGAGTATGCAGGTGAATCCATCTGTACAATTTACCTCAGTGGAATGCAAATAAATTAAATTCCATGGTGCAATATCCTACTCAACCGTGGATATTCTCTCCCTGGACTATACCATTTACTTCTTGCAGTACTACAGTAACTCAGCCAAGTATATATCCAGCGAATAACTCTTTATGGTATGGTAATAATTCCAATTTGTTACCACAACCCGGGACTAGCAGTAATGTGACCCAAAGTCAAGTACCTTCGAGTAGTGGAGTGTGCAATTTAACAGGAACGACTGCTAATACAAGTGAACACTCATCCTTAAACATGTAAGGCAGAGTAATGAGCTCCGGTTCCTCTGTCCAGTTAATTACAAGGAGCATATTCATCACTATACTCCAACATCAATTGAAGATAATGTCAATTTTCATAGCAACACATCTATTGTTCCCAACCATTCGGAAAAGGAAGTTCTTACTATAAACTTTGTACTCGATTGGTATGAAGCTGAACCAGAATGGGTAATGGACGATGATGGTGTTCTTGTTTCAAACAGAAGAGTTATTGTGTTGCCAGGTCAAATTTGTGACTTAACCATTAACTGTACTATTGATTGTTGGAGTCAAGCAAATTTAATGGATTATGCAACTTGGTTAAAATTGAAAAGTATTATTCCTACTGCTAGATTAGATTCAGTGGATAATGTTAAATTATTTTCTTTTGCTGGTGACAAAAGATTTAGAGTTATTGGTTCTAAGAATATTAGTTTAATAATAGCTTCAGAGCACTTTCATATAGAGTTATATGTTATTAAGCAGTTACATGCTGAAGTAATATTAGGATTGCCATTTCTTTGGAGCTTCGGAGCAATAATTGATTTCAAGAAGCAAAATATCACATTATCAAGTGATAAGGGAGTTCAATCTAATTATGTTTTAGAAACGACTGACACATTCCCTTCATGTTCTCTTCAAAGTAACTTTGTAACATTTTATAAGAATTCTGAGGAAGAAGAGGATGAAAACTACTTAGCATCAGAAACCGATCTTAAAGCTACTTTAGCTGATAATAGTTTGTTGATTGCTACTGATGAAATGTATGATTTATTTTTTAAGTTATTGTTAAGTTTCAGAACATTGTTTTCTGATAAACCAAGGCAAGCTAAAGTAGAGCCTTACGAGATTAAATTAAATACAACAGAAACAATTGTGGCTCCCATATATCCTATACCTATAACTCGAAGAGATGATTTGGAGAAGGAACTCACTAAATGGAAGTCTTGGGGAGTCATTCAAGAATCGGCTTCACCTTATTTAAATCCGATACATATAGTACCAAAAGCTGATGGAGAGTGGCGGCCAGTGGTTGATTTTCGTCGTTTAAATAAACATGTGATATCTCCTCTAGTTCGTGTGGAACCGATTAATGAACTACTTCAGAGATTCCAAGGAGCTACAGTGTTTTCAGCCTTGGATTTATCGTCGGGTTATTTCCAAATTCCACTTACAGAGTACTCTTACAAGTATACAGCATTTTCATACAGAGGCCGACAGTACGTGTTTAAATTCTTGCCGTTTGGCATAACGTCAGCTGTCTCCGTTTTTGTGGAAATAATGAATCAGATTTTTAATCCATCTACAAGTTCGTTCCTCATCTGTTACATAGATGATCTTCTTATATTTTCACCTGATTTGTCTTCTATTTATGAGCAATTGAAATATGTGCTACAGACACTTCATAAGGTAAATATGTCTGTAAAATTGTCTAAGTGCAGGTTCATTAGGACTGAAATTAAATTTCTAGGACATATAATATCTGGCACCGAAATAAAAGTAGATCCGGAGAGCAATAAGGCAATCTCCGAATTTCCAATTCCAAAATGTAAGAAGGATGTTCGTCGTTTTCTGGGTTTGGCTAACTGGAGGAGAAAATTTGTGCGAAATTTTGCAACTGCTGCAGCTCCTTTGTATCAATTACTGAAAGGAAACTCAAACTGGTGCTGGACGGAAGATCATCAGCAGTCCTTTGATAACCTAAATAAATTAATCCTATCATCTTCATCATTAGGACAACCTGATTTTAATAAGGAATTCTGTATTAATGTTGATGGTTCTAATATCGGCGTAGGAGCAGTACTTTGGCAACCTGATGAAGATGGAAATGTAAATGTAATTCAGTATGTCAGTCGCACTTTGAAAGGAGTTGAAACCACGTACAGTACACATGAAATAGAATGCCTTGCTATTCTTTATGCCGTGGAAAAGTTTACAGTGTATATTACTGGAAGGCATTTTACAATCTACAGTGACAACAAATCGTTGGGTTGGCTTGAATCAGTAAGGACACTGAACCCTAGATTGAACCGATGGGCACTTAAGCTACAATCATACAACTTTACAGTCGAACATGTATCTGGTTCTCAAAATCCAGTTGCTGATACGTTAAGTCGTTATCCAATTAGTAAATCACCAGTGACTACGATTAAAGAACTGTACGTAAATCACGTAATCTCTGATATAGAACCCAATTTCTGGCGAAGTGCACAAGAGAAAGATCTGCTTTGTTCGTCGTTAAGAAGAAAATTGGAGTCTGAAGAAGTAAATCTGATAATTAAAAGGAAGTATTCCGTTCATGATGGCATACTATTTTTCAAACCTTATGTAGATGATGATTGGAAGATAATAGTTCCTAGTGCTTTAATTGGAGATGTTTTGTATAAACAGCATGATTTAAAGGGACATTTCGGCTATTTTAAAATTTACGATTTTTGTAAAAGGTTTTATTATTGGCCTAAAATGCTTAAAAGTATTAAGGACTATTTAAGAAACTGTCTTTCATGTGCAAGGGATAAGCAATGCACCTTTAAAATTTCAAAGGAAGAATTACATGTGTATTCAACCAAACCTCACTACTTACTTTCAGCCGACTTAATTGGTCCATTACCTTTGTCTAAAGGTTTCCAACATATATTAGTCATTGTAGATGTAATGAGTAAATTTGTGATGGTTTATTGTCTTCGACGTGCAACCTCAAAGGAAATAATTAACAAGTTTGGAATTTACTTTAATCATTACCCAAAGTGTAAGGTAATTCTCACCGACAATGGTTCGCAATTTAAGTCAACTGAATTTAAAAGTTATTTGGATTCTGTGAGTGTTAAACATGTGTTAACTTCACCATATGCATCTTTTGCCAATCCTGTCGAACGTTACAATAAAGATCTGGTGAGACTATTGAGAATGTTTTGTAAGTATAACCATAAACTTTGGTTTAATTATGTGAATATTGTCGTTCATCTATTTAATAATTCAAAATCGGAAACAACCGGTTTCACACCATCTGAACTTTTTATGCATGTTGATTATCACGATGAAATAATAGACAAAATAAGTTAGCCAGATGACTTGAAACATTTACCCTGGAAGACAAAGTGTATAATGGTTGAAGCAAATGTAAAACAGAAAAACCAAAAGATTAAAAGGGATTTTAATGAACCTAAGCATCCGATAAAATCTGGTGACCTGGTTCTTGTTAGAAACCATCTTAAAAGCAAAGCTATTAGTGATAGCATTCACAAATTTTTCAGCTTGTATGTTGGTCTTTATCAAGTCAAGGAAGTTAAGAATAACCAAGCACATTTAATATCATTGTCGACGCCAGCAAAGGAACAAAAGCAGAACTTAACAAATCTTAAACTTTTTAATTGTACAGAAGAAAAGAGAAGAGAGCTATTGAAAGAAAAAAAATGAGTAACCCAAATGATTTTTGTGTATAATGTTGTATTTATTTTCTGTGTTCTCAATGCAATATTTGTGTATATTTATGAAAGTCATAAATTTTGCTTCTTTGTATAAAGAGAATATGACAAAGAAAATTGCCTAAATTATGTATGAATGGCATGCTTGAACGCAAATATTGTATTGCGTTAGTGTTTGTAGAAAGCACTGTGTAATCGTGCCCCTTTTATTGTAAATTTTCTTATTGTTCCACAACTTAATGTATATTGATAATTATCTCACTCAGAAAATTTTTCCTAAGAGAGGGGATTATATTGTGACGAGCACAATAGTTACAATGTTGTGTTATGTTGAGTTATGATGAGTTTGTAATGTGAATTTATGAACGTACGTGTTGTGTTATGTTGAGTTATGATGAGTTTGTAATGTGAATTTATGAACGTATGTGTTCAAAATGAAACAAATGACTATCGAATATAGTAAACAGTTTGTAAAAAAAGTTATGTACCATATCCAAGTTAAAAATACAAGAAATATTAATATTGGAATCTAGTTTTATGTTGATACAAATGTGTAGGTTTCAAACGACGCATCAACGAGAAAAATGTTACCGAAAATAGTTCTTTGTCTTGATTTTCTCTATACGTTTCTGTTGTCCGTGAGCGCCATTAAAATGACACCCTGTATATACTGAGTGTAAAATTGCCCTAATCCCTCACAGTTAGTTCATCTACCCTTCTCGCTCTGAGAGAGGTAAGGTGTTAAAAAATGCTGCAATAATAGTAATGGAGATAAACAAATGTTAGAGTCAAGGGTCACATTTTAATAATACTAATAAATTGTCTAAGAATTGTAATGAATTATTGTCCATGCAACATTATGATATTTCTCATTCTTGATATTGTAAAGGAAAGAAGTGTAGTTTATGCGAAGGAATTTTTATTGTAAAAGGGGCATTGTAAATTGCAAGATTTGTAATTTAGTTTTGGCTAAAGGATATTTCAACGAACTATTTATTCAAATAAATGTTTATGTTTTCATCATCGAGTTTCACATAATTTACAACCCAGCAAGTCTTGAGTGTGAAAGAGTTCTCGTACTCCCGGCAGAAGTGAGCAGCAAAATGAGTAAAGCGACAGCCATCGCTCCAACGCATGTGTGTAGATGTAGAATCTGTGGCAGCTGTGTAGAGTGTTGTGACGTAAAGACACGCACGTGCGAGGGAGCGCATTTAGCATTGCTGAATGGCTATACATGTATACATATAAATGTGTAGACGACGGATCATGGCGATGGCGTGGATGTGTAAGAAAAGTTGCACTTTCCCGTTAGAACGAATGCCCAACAATGTGTGTGGATTGTTAGCCCACAGGCACTATCGTGGTAATCCCGAAGTTAAAGTGGACACTTATAACATAAACTGACCGTTCTTCTATTTGGGAGTTTCTCTGTGTTAAAAGTGAAATAACAGTACTCTTTATGTGTGGGTGAGCAGATAACATCCTGGAAGACAATGACATCACTCTGGTCGACCTCCGTGACGGAGCGGTTAAAACAGCGTGTTACGAAGCTAGGGGTCAGGGTACGATTCACGGCGTGGGCATGAGTATTCTTTGTAAGTGTCCCTTCATCAATTTTATCATATCATCACTCATCCTCATCTTCGCGATGAGCGAAAAGTTGAATGAAAGCTGCGGTAAATAACAAAAATCAAATCAAATCAAACCACTTATACAGGATAAAATTTTTTAAGATGAAATCAAGCCGTAGGCTTTTTGGTTAAAAAAAAATATGTTACCTAATACTTAATAATTAATTACCTAATACGTACTAAATTATTAAGATGAATTTAAGATTACTGAACCATCTAAGATTCTGTCACGTAGTTGTCTGGCCATCGTAGTAAAGACAAAATTCGTTAACAATAGATAAAGTTCACTGGGTCAGGACACCCATGTGTAATGTTGTATAAAAAGAAAGAAGGTAATAAGGTAATGCTACACAGTTGAAAATCCACTTTCTAGCTACGCCCTGTGGAGTTGCCATAAACGAATTTCGCCTTAAGTTATTGCTTCGACTCTTGCTTCAGTGACTTTTCTTGTCTCTGTTGCCTGTTAGAAATGTTATCAATGCTAAGACACATAGGGTGTTGTTGTAAGACTCCAGATATTCTCGATCTCGAGCAGTGGAGATGATGTGATTAGTATTGAACTCGGGACACTTCTACCTTCCCCTTAGGTCATTGATTAGAGGCTGAGTGAGTCCCAGAGCCAATAATGAATGGACGTTGAGAGGAAGGGTTTCGAACTGAGATCAGACGGCCTCTCGATTAGCACGTCGCATCACCCGTGTCACCATAAACACTATTACTATTAATATACAAGATGCACAATTATTTTTTATATCAGGAGCGGTATCCCCTGTCATTTGGAACCTGAAAGAATGAACCTGTTTCCTCTCTTAGAACAAACCAACACTGAGGACATACATTTAGTAAATGTTATTTCCAGCAAATATCCATAGTTAATATGGCATGATACATGTCCCACGCGTTCTTTGAGTTTATTCTTTCCTCTTCACTGAAATAATTAACATCTCTCCCGCTGTTCTTCAAATAATATACATATTATTTCTCCAATATAAGGTCTCAGGTTTGAATGTGGAAACTCTTATTGTTCTTTGTGAGTTACATTCATCAATTTTATCATATCATCACTCATTCTTATACTCGCAATTAGCCAAAAGTGTAAGAAAAGCGAAATATAGTAAACCAAATCAAACAATCTCCAACAAGAAAATAGTGTTCTCGGATCTCATTATGGCGTCACCTCGTCACAGACTTGATTCTGTTAAGAGTTTTTCCCTAGCTATTGTTACTTACGATTTTTCCGAAACGCATTTCTTGTCTCTCTTAAGCTTTTGAACCTTTCCTATTAATTGTTATGTTGGTTGGTTGATTTGTTGTTTTAAGTCCACTTTATGCACAGTAAGGCTAATTGGGACTGGACCTACAGTTTAAAGTGGAATCCGAACCACTTGTGCCTCCACCGGGTATCGAACCCGGGACCCCTTGATTACAAGGCGACGACGCTACCACTGCTCCATCGGGAGGCCCTAATTGTTATGTGTTAGGTTACAGATAATGACGACGGTGTGCTGCATGTGCAATTACCTGCGCGTATTATAATAATATGCGCAGGAAATAATAATCTCTATAATCTTATTCTCAATAATTATTAAGAATATAAGATTACAGAGTGATTTGCGGACATGTTTAGACAAAAGTATTATTTTTTAAAATTTCTATTCAACAGTTGATAACTCCTTAAATATTATAATATATTTGATGTGGATTCAATTTTTATATTAAATTGTAAATGCAAGAGCACGTATATTGACTTAATAACGAGTACCAAAATGAATAAAAACTGTACTTCAGGAAGTGCTTCATTTTGACAGTTATTACGGTCAGCTCTTTATTAAGCCAAAAATTTAGCTAAAATGTCAGACGTTTGATACCATTGTGGGATTTTTTTATTTCAATACATCAAGTCTCTCGGCAAGTTTGTTGCAAGGAGACCATTAAAGCGTATCATTCACTGATTTCCTTAGGCTCCTGAACAGGTCCCCTTTGTTGTTAGGCTAGACCATGTACGTTTGCAGAAGTAATTGGCCGGGAGGCGCTTCAAAAGGCAATATGTACTTTAAAAAAATGCGCACACAGTTAATGAAATGTAATTGATGTTATGTCATAATTCTGGCTTCAAAATATCTAACAGAATGAAAATTTATAGGCCTGTACAATTTAAGCTCATACGTAGCATAATAATGGTTAGCGCTACTACCTATGATATGAACTGTCCTTGGATTCGATTCCCTGTGGGAGTTCCAACATTTCGGTGTTAACGCATCATCATGAAGACAATTGGAGAGCTACATGAAATCAATAGTAACGGATCTTGGTCTCCATACCCAGAAAACAACGGCTATGGGACACGCGTCACCCAACAGAAAGCAGAAAGTTAGGCCAAGGTCCTCAACAGGATTGTTATGTGTAACGCAATATTTTTTTCTTCTTTTTATTTGAGAAACAGGAAAATTGATGGTACAGCTGTCGTATTAATAACATAAAGTGATGTATTTTAGATTAATTATTGTGAAGTGATTTGAGTTGTGTTAAAATATATTCTTTTGAAACTTGGTTTTGCGTCATCGCTGTGTAGCTTATCAGAACTGACCTATGAAATCTTTGTTCAAGTTAAAAAACGGGCAGTTGCCTAGTCGGCAAAGGCAGTTCCTTTTATCTTTGAAAATTCCAAATAGTGAGTTGCCAGTCATGATAACAAGAATATAAACAACTGTTGGTTATTGATGTAACCAAGTAAATGGATCATTGTACGTACAAAATAGCATAACAGAGTGACAAAGCTTTTATCACAAGAAAGCAGAAAACTGTAGTATTGACTAATTTTCAAAAAAACGAAATATGCGAGAGTTCGAGCATTCTGTCACATAGTCTTCTGGACATCGTGGTGAAGACAAAATTTTTAAACAATAGATAAAGTTCACTGGGTCGGGACACCCATGTGTAATGTATAAAAAGATAGAAAGTAATAAGGGGGGAAATCCCGAATGTTACCAAACCTCCACCCGTATGCATTCGAGGGCATACGCTTTGTCCCAGTGCCTCTGTGAATAAACTGGGACGTCTTTTGCTCGAATTACGGTTCCCCCGTTATTGTTTTGCTCTACCACTTTATTAAATTTCCCATTACAATATTTGAAAGTATACAAGAAAATAACATTACTACATACATGAAATGATTACATAAAATAGTGTATGGACACAGTATTACAGTACACAATTATTTCTTCGTGAGATGGAGATTCTGAATGAAAGTGTTTGCAGTTTATATTGTAGTTTGGTATGGCTGTAAGTACCGGATTCTGTGGTACCAGAATCTAAGTAATAAGGTAATGCTACACAGTTGAACATCCACTTTCTAGCTACGCATTGTGGAGCATGACGTACCGCCATAGCACTCAACCGATTGTAGTATTTCGCCCAAAAACATTGGAATGATGAATGAATGATGAGCAGAACGTCCATTTAATGAATGAACTTAGTGGTTCGTAGAATTCACGAGAGATGGTGCCAGCATGCAGAACACAACTGCGTTAAATATTTTTTTTTACTTCCGGAACAGAATCAAAGTAAATTGTTTGATAAACAAATTTTATATTATCGTTCATAAGAATGCGTTGATAGTGATTGTTGATCACACGCATTATTGTTGTACTCGTTTTGCAAACTTCACTATTAACATTGCCTTGGTTGAGATTAAATTTAAACAATCGGCCAGATGTGAGTCCGGAGTGATGGACAGCTCGGCAGACCATTGCATGAAAGTTGCGTTCTGATGCTACACATTTATTTTGAAAGCATATCTAGGGATAAAGATCCAAGTGTTCTTTATAATTTAAGTTTGAAAACACGATGGAATGTGTGTTTGGTTTAACAAGTGATTCCAAGGTAGATAGAGATTAGGTAAAGCCATCCGAAGATTGCCGATCTTGCACGAACGCGTGACGTCACCAGAGAGGGAGTGAGCTCGGCTCAAGCAGACGGCCCCTAGCATTTATATGGGAGATTCAGAGAGCGAAAGTATATTAATACTTTTAGGAGGGGAAAATTATTAATTGTCATCCTCCAAGATGGTATTGAGGCATCCTTTTAATGATTAGTAACATAATTGAAAACGCGCTACTTTTAAAAGGGGACAAATTACATGTGAAAAAATGTATTTTGAAAATCCATATTCCTGAAACTTTCTGACCGATGCGCTACAAAGAAAGTTGCGTGTTCTCCTTTAGAATTTTCATTTTACAAATCGTAATATAATTTTAACAAAAACGTAACATGCTAAAGAAGAATGAAAGAGTTTTAAAAAATAATTGATTAATTGACTTAGTTTATTTTACTTCGCTTATCTGTCACATATGGCTAATCGCAAAGATGAGGATGCGTGATGATATGATGAAATTGAAGAAAGGAAAGTAGACCCATGCCCGGGCGGGGATTCGAACCTGGGGGCCCTTGGCATCGTAAAGTGTTGTGCTAACCACTTCGCCACGGAGGTCAGCATTACAAGGAAATAAACAGAAAATGACGATCATATGGCATCTACGTTTTAATATGCGAGAAACATTTGCGAGGAGGTTATTGAAGTAACAAATAATTATTACTAGACGTTGTGATGAAAATTATTAATATATCTGAAATATCGAGAGTTGACCTTGCAGTCTCTAAATGTACTTTTAGGGTTACGTAAAACCTTTACTCAAAATTGCTAGTGTAAATTTATAAGCTATTAAAATTTAAAACTTATTCCTGTTCGAAAAAAGAAACTGCCAAGTCAAATTAATATTTCGTATCAATACATATATTTTTCTTTCATGAGGCCAGGACAGTATTTGGAGGAGACTGTGGCTTGGGAAGGCTATAGCCCCGGATCTTGAACTGCAAAGGGGCTTCCAGTGGGAAAACATCGCCCAGAAGAAGGGGCGAAATGATTCTTTTTAAATGGCTCAAGAATACAAAGATATAAGTGGACATTTGACAAGCTTAGTCTAAAACTTACAACTGAAATCGTACATACGCGTGTGTGTGTATTCACAATAACCCCAGAAACCATTAACGGATAGCCCCACAAATCATTCACGAATAGCCCCATAAACCATTCACGGGTAGCCCCAAAAACCATTCACGGTAAGGTTAGGTTAGGTTAGGTTAGGTTAGGCAAGCATAGTTAAAAAATTGGGGTCGTAGTAATATCACTGCGTGGTTGGAAACACTAAAAGGGGGTTACGTCATCATATGCAGGGAACACTCGGTAAAGCAAATCGAAGCAACGACAATTGCGTGTCGGAGATATAGTTTTCAGGAAAAAAAAAAACATGAATTATCGCTATAATAGATTCCCACATGATAGAAAACACCTTCAGAAAGTTCAACAATGCTACAGAAACTAATTTCCGTAAGTAGTTTCTCCTGTAAAAGTGAAGAAATATATTTGTGCTATACTAGACTTTTACCCCGGCATCTACTGTTATGGTAAAACGGTGGATGAATGCATGGAGTTGAAGTACAGCGCAGAAAACCGTTGGATGTGAGTCTAACTCTCGTGTCCCAGAGAGGAAAAGAGTGGACTTGTTCATGCCTGGTTCTTCGTCCCCAAAACACAAGGTAAGGAAGCCAAGTTTCCTTAAATGACTTAGAGAAGAAGAAAATCCTCACAAAACGCGGTGCCTGCGGGTACGCAAAGTTCTTTAATGAGATAGCTATCTCGCGTGTGTTGAAACTAGTATGACACGGTGCTATTACTCGATGCGAACCATGCGGTAATTACAAAATGGCCGTCGACGCCATGTCAGAAAAAAGTTGTGTGCACACATAAAACGAACTAAATATTCGCTTTCGAGAAACGAATAATAATTGAGGAATATGTTCCAGGATTCTATGAAGTAAAAATGGTTATTTGTAGCCAGTTTATGTAACATAAAATTTGCATGGTAACGATCGTATGTTACGTGTCAATGTTAAAGACATATTGACAATACCACCTTTGCCAAGAGAAAAAAAAACGCTTGGTAACTAAAACGATTCGATCGTTCGATCAGTTTGAAAAGCAACTCTTTATTTTTGTTTCTTTCAAAAATTCATGGAATTTTCATAACATTACGGTTGTTGGAAACAATCATATAACCATGTATACACGTTATGTAAAAGTTTAAATTGAAAGGTTATCAAACTAAGTTATAGGTGTATGTGGCCTGACGTCGAATTAGTTCAGACTGGATGATATAAAATTGGATATTTTAAAGTACCGATCTTACATACTAAACAATTGTCACTATTTTTTTGTCTTTTTTTATATATATATATATACACAACAGTTTGAATGATCATTAAGGTTCAGGATTACACAACATAATTTTGTGAGTAAACATTTCGTTTGTTGTAATAAACGCAAGCTTAATTAACGTCCATGTGTTGTAATTTTAGCTGTTTGCATATAAAGTTTTCTATGTCAATAATAACATATAATTATGTATGCTAATTAAGATATTCCTCCTTTTCAGCGGGGTGATCTTCATGTACATACTGAATTGGGATTTGGCCTTGAATATATTGTGGGGGTGAATCTAACGAATATACAATGAAAATTGAGTCATGAATGTTTATGTATCTATGTCTCGGATAAAATCAGTGAGCATGTATTACTACATAGGCTATTCAGTATTACTGTAAAGTACAGAAAAAGGGGAGACATTTTTGTTGTGGCTTGAGCACCTGCAGGGCGATTCACGAAAATTGCTACAAAATCGAGTCCACAACGAAGTAGTAGTTTTTAGTAGTAAAAGATGTAGTAAAGTGCGATTCACGAAACCGTCTACTAAGAATAGACTATATCTTTAATTGTCTACAGCGCACGGCTACAAGGAAAGTGGAAAACTTGGCGAAATTAAGCAATATCTATTTAAATAATTGATATCTTTATCGATTGTTGTGCTATTTCCTTGACATTGTCGATGCATGTCGTACTTCGAGATTCCGAGAGTTGTTTGTTTACGCAGAATGCATCGAAAACTAGTTTAGTTTGTTAAAACTGCTAAGTAATCGTAATGTATGCGTAACCGTAAATTAATTTGTATAAAATGAAAATACTCGTTCAATTAAAGCAATTGTGTGTAAATAAACTAAATTTAATAACAAATCCTATGTTTTACTTTCTACTGTATGTCACTGTTGAAACACATGCGGCATAACTAACCTCGGAATACTATTTTTGTTATGTTGCATTTGAATGATGCAAAATGTAAAGGCAGCTGATTTTTCATGCTTTGCCATTATTATCTATAATGCAGGGAATAAGAAAGCATTAAATTATCTACTCACTAAATATCTCGTGAAAACTCAATTTGGTACTAGTTAGATATAGTAAAAACACATTTAACTCGTTTATTTCCGAATTATTTACATTTGTACTTACCTTATATGCATAGCGGAACATTTTGCAACTTGGGATTATGTTTTTTTCATTGAAAAAAGAGTAATTTTTAACATTACAAGTATTTCTTGGTCGTTGCTAATTCGGCGGGCAAATCTTGACTCACGTTGTCTATCGTCACCTGATATGCAGTGTTTCAAAACTTATGGACCGATAAATGCCGCACAAACTATTCACAAAAGGTTTTTAAGCGAAACTTGATCCACAAACCATTCACGGAAGAATAGGTTAGGTTAGGTTCAGTTAGGTTAGGCAAACAGAAAATTAAATTGAAAAAAAAACCGCTCACACGTCATCTTGTAAAACTACAGCGTGGTTGCTACACTAACACTTATTAACCGAAAAATGATGTTTTTTTTGGCTAAAATTGAACCACAAACCATTCACGGAAGGTTAGGTTAGGTTCAGTTAGGTTAGGCAAACAGAAAATTAAATTTTAAAAAAAACTGCTCACAGGTCATCTAAAAAAAACCTCTCACAGGTCATCTTGTAAAACTACGCATGGTTACTACACTGACAGGAGGGTTACATAATCGAACGCATGGAACATTTGATTCACGTAGTCGACGTTAATGGTGGCACGAGCTATCGTACAACGGAAATACATGAATGTCGAAAATTGCATTATTTACCGGCACTTTTCCCAGCTTCCAAAAGTCCACAGGAACTCAATTCCGTAAGTCCTCTCCCGTCTTTTCTCCTGTAAATTTGAAGAAATGTGTTTTCACTATATCTAACTCTTACCCTCAATTTTCTTCTTTTTACAAATGTCCCATTTTTATTTTTTTGGCATTAAATTTTGTTAAGATAGGCGTTCGTAGCAGGAACGTCTATATTTTCTTAACCAGTTCAAACCCCTGAAGATAAGATTAACGTTGCGAGTTTCGTATAAACTGTTTCTCTTTACTCAACTTTATGCACAAATAGCCCTGCTGAAAATTCAGTCTGCTGTTTTCAGCAGGTCGATTGGTGGTTTTAAACGTGTTCACATTTTCGAACAGATGTAAATAAAATTTGTTAATAAGGAGGAATGAAATGTTATACATATTTGTAGCCATCGTCTTATGCTAAGCACACTATATACACATTAAATTTAATACTAAAGAAATGATTTACACTTTTAGTGTCTCTTCTATACTGTTTTCAGTACATCAACAGGTGTTTAGATTTTCAAGCAGATATGAAAACAAATTGTTTATCATGAACTAACTAACTCCTTCCTAAACCCGAAGGTTCATGGCTGCAGCAACACAGGCCTTCCATCTTTCCCTATCTTGAGCAAGTTCTATATACTCTTTTCCATCCCTACCGATTTCCCTTAGGTCCATCTCAACGTTATCCCTCCATCTTCGTCTTGGCCTTCCTACAGGTCTCTTACCATCAGGTTTCCCAACAAGAATCCTGTAAACTCCTCTTTCCTCTCCCATTCGTGCCACATGGCCTGCCCACCTAAGTCTTCTTGATTTAATTATTCTAATAATATCTGGACATGAATACAAATTATGTAGTTCTAAATTATGTAACCTTCTCCACTCACCTGTCTCCTCATCCCTTTTAGGTCCAAAGATTTTCCTAAGGATCTTATTTTCAAACACTCTCAATTTATGTTCCTCTTTCAATGTAAGGGACCAAGTTTCACATCCATATAATACTACAGGCAAAATTACTGTTTTGTATATTTTAACTTTTAGTTTCTTAGATATTAAACGAGAAGACAAAAGTTTATGAAGAGAGAAGTAACATGCATTTCCTGAATTAAGCCTACTTTTTATTTCCTCTTTAATATAATTTTCATTTGTTAATATTAATCCTAAGTATTTGAATTTCGAAACTGGTTCAAACGAGTTGTTATCAATAATTACATTTTGATTATTACCTAACATTTGGTTTCGGCCTGTAAGCATATATTTAGTTTTCTCTTTGTTAACTTCCAAACCTATCCCTTTAGCAGTTTTGAAAAATATTTTAGCATTATTCTTAATTGTATTCACATCATCCCCCAGTAAGTCTACATCATCTGCATATGCTAACAACTAAGTCACACCATTTAATTTTAGTCCTTCTTTAGTTTCTTTTACCTTCCTAACAGCATATTCTAAGGCAAAATTAAAGAGCAATGGAGATAATGCATCTCCTTGTTTTAACCCATCATGAATTGTAAATTTGTCAGACATATTAATACCCACACGGATTTTACTTTCTGTTTCACTGGTGGATATTTTTATCATACTAACAAGCTTCTTAGGTATTCCAAACTCTACTAATATATTATATAATTTATCTCTTTTGACCGAATCATATGCTTTTTTGAAATCAATGAAGAGCTGATTGACATTTTGATTATATTCCCACTTTTTTTCAAGTGTCTGTCTGATGTGAAAAATTTGATCTGTAGTTGACCTGTTACGTTTAAATCCACATTGATAATCACCTATAATTTCATTAGCATATGGGGTTAGTCTTGTTAAAAGAATGTTAGATAATATTTTATATGTTGTTGAGAGTAGAGAAATTCCACGGTAATTATTGCAGCTCATTTTATCACCTTTTTTAAACACAGGAACAATTATGGATTCTTTCCACTGTTGAGGGATTTCTTCTTTATTCCATATTAAACAAATTAATTTATGAATTTGACATATTAATGAATTTCCACCATATTTAATTAACTCAGCTGGTATTAAATCAATGCCAGGTGCTTTGTTATTCTTCAGCCTTTTAATAGCATCTTTAACTTCAGTCAAGTTAGGTTCTGGAACTAAAGGTTCTGCTGTGTGTACTTCATTTACTTCTGATTTATCGCCTACATGGACATTTAAAAGGTCATTAAAGTAGTTCTTCCATCTATTTAGAATATCGCTTGTGTCAGCTAGAAAATCACCGTCTTTATCTTTTATCAAGTTTACTTTAGGTTGCCACCCCTTTCTAAACTCATTTACATCTATATCTAAATCTCTGATATTTTTATTTTTGCTGTTTGTTTCAATTTCGTTAATTTTGCTTACTTTTTCTCGGTTTATGGTATCCTATACATTCTTTAGCTGCTGATTCTATTGCATTTATATTTTCATCATCATTTAAATCCTGCAAAACATCAAATCTATTTGACAGTTTAATTTGGTAATCTTTCTTAATTCTGAAGATGGAGATAAGAAATGACATGTTTAAATTGACGAAAGGACACTCACAATAACATCCATGTCTTGGCAAGGATTTGAACCCTTAACTACTGGCATCATAGCATACTTTGCTAACCTCGGTAACAGTTTGTTATATCGGATACACATTTCTTCATTTTTACAGAAGATACTACTTACTATGCTTGCCTAAACTAACCAAACTTAACCTAACTTTATGGGAAATGGTTCGTGGGACTATCCATCAGCTACCCGTGCATAATGTACAATTTCACACGTGAGGAACATGATAGTAGGTATTTTTCGGTGAATAAGGTTGGTAACACTGCATACCTACAACGGTCGTCCACCTCTGCCCGCCATATTATGTGTTACGGAAGGGAAAATAGGAATATCAAAAACTACTCTGTCTGTGAAAAATTGTGTTTGGTTTCGTGTAAAAAGCATAACGGCACGTTGAACTATGTTCCGCAATACACAATTGGTAAGTACGAACCATGCAAAACACAAAATATCCGATTTTAATGTGTCTCCAACATAACTAACTGTTACCCTAACCTCTTTACCTATTTCCACTAAAATGCTTTGGTGTAACAAATTAATTTAAAAAAATCATGTTCTAATACAATTTCCTCTCATGTATTAACTATTTTGAAAGTTATGTTGTTTTACAATAATTGCTACCACAAATTTATAACCGTTAAAAAATAAGTAGTGTTACATAATTAAACATGAATGTGCTGAAGGGTTGCCGATAGAGGAAATATAGTGGTTCTTGTTTATAATAGTGATATCCATAATATTTTACATTCATCGAAATATGTTTTGTGCTGTCTGATACAGGATTTGAACTGAGAAGTTTTATGTACAATACACTTCCCAAGCACAAATCCCATACCGTGCCTTGCATTAATGCTCCTGAGTATGGATCCGAGGGAAGCCAGTATGAACTTGGAACCTGAGAAAAATAAAAAAAAAAAATATAGTTTGCACATGGTAATGAACACATAATCGTCACAACAGACTCTAAATGTTTACATGTGTTTGTGTCAGTACAGTGTACTGTTTTGTTCTAGCAGATAATACGTGCTCTATCTACACTATGCCCTAAGTATACAATGTGTAAATAAAACCTGCTGTAAAGTACAATTTTTATCCACATCTAATTTTTACATGATATGTTTCAACAATTTGTATTAATGCATGATCATTATAAAAATTACTTCATAATAAATGCATAATTATTGTGCTGTGAATTTTCTTTATAAATTAAGTAAATGCTTAATAAATTTATGTAAAACTATATTTCACACAAATCTTGAGGACTGCAAAAAGAAGAAAAATAGTTCTCATGGGACTTCATTGAAGCCCAAGTTAACAATTGAGAAGGTTGATTTGATTTGATTTGCTTTATTTTACTTTGCTTTTGAGCCACTTTTGGCTAATTTGCGAAGATGGGAATGAGGGATGATATGATGAAATTGATGAATGTACACTCAGAAACATCCATGCCCAGGCCAGGGTTCGTACCCGGGACCCCTAGCATCGTAGCACAATGTGCTAACCACTTCGCCACACGGGCTGGCAATTGAGGAGGTGAATGGAATGGCATAGATAAATAACAATAATGAAAAACATAATCACAACGATTGTACATAACTGGCAAAATATATAGGCTGCTACGATAAGTGGGGTGTGTACTGTGAACATTTTGGATGCATGCGTTTGTATGATTTAGCAACCTTAAGTAGCCTATCAAGAGTTTTCATTTCTTTTCATAAATGTTTTCACTATTTGTGCTGTTCCGTTTACTTTTGTCCTGTTACAGCCATCGATAACCTAGGCACATGTTTTCTGTCACTTCAATTTGTACTGCTTCTTCTCATCCGTCTGTCTGCAAGCACATTCATACAAAACCAAACTGCGTACTGTTGGGGGTTGACTTCCGTATGAGTGACGATTTTGGGATACCTATGGGTTGCTCAAGATTCTAAATGAGTGTTGTTATTTATGGTTTGTAGAAGATGAAATTTTAAATTGCAGGAAATACTAGGTAACAGTTCCGAATGTTTCATGATTTTTCGAAACTTTTATAGGAGTATTAGAAAGTGTTTTCAAAACTGGGAAATGATTGTGGGAGTAGGTTCGAAACTTGGAGAAACTAATTAGCACAGTTATACAAAAGTTATACAAAGTATTAATTACAAGATAAATTATGTTTTGAAATGTATTGTGCACGAGCAGGAATGCCTGCAAGGAGGTGCTAACAAATTATGCCTACCTAACTTAATCTGCTAGTGGAAGTGTATTTTCATATAAATCAGTGCAAGATATGGGTAATTATTATTATTACGGTAGTATTATAGTATAAGGGAAACACCTATAAATCATATTTTTTACATTCCTAACGTACTATTTTGGAATGCGGAACATATCCTAATGTGAAATAATGCATTTCTAACTAAGATAATGTCTATTTCTTACATTTACGAGTACTTACAGTAGAGAGGCAGCACTTCATTCCTACGCGTCAGCAAAAATTCGATGCCACTGGTGTTATGTTACATCCGGTGGTAGCGCTGTACGAGCGATTTTATTGTTGAGTCAGCAGAACGTGTCTGATCACGTTGAAGACATCGGAAGCGGTGGGGGAGGGGGGTCAATGGATTTGTCACGTTGTTTCTTGATGTATGCTAACCTAACACGTGCGTATGTTTGTGTGTGTGTGTGTGTCTTTGGAGGAACCATTGCGTATGAGGCAAACACATGAAGAAATGATTTAAAGATGGCGCCGAAGGTGCTGTACCCCGAAAGCTTAGCGGCTAAGGTTATTGCTCTGTAAAACAAGAGGCGTCGAGGGTTCGATTCCTGGTAGAGTCAATATTGATTGATTGATAGATTGAGTTAGTTTTTTTTAAGTCCACTTTATGCACGGCAAGACTAATCAGGAGTGGACCTACAGTTGAAAAGTGGTGATTCGGACCACTATGTGCCTCCACCGAGTATCGAACCTGGGACCCCTTGATTACAAGTCGACGATGTCAATATTGAATGATTTCGATTAGCCTGTGTGTAAATAAAGCCAACAAAATGGTTGAGTTCGAAAATCGAGTTGGGTTAGTGGTTAATGTTGTCACCTGGCAATGAAGAGGTCGCGGGTTCGATTCTCTAGGTAGTTAAATTAGGCCAATTGTTTAATCCCGCCATTATAGGTTCCGATTAGTCCATCTGTGCATAAATAGTGATTGAATAAAATCAATATGGCGGCCTTGGGGTAGTGGTTAATGTTGTCGCCTGGTAATGAAGAGGTCGCGGGTTCGATTCTCTAGGTAGTTAAATGAGGCCAATTGTTTTGTCCCGCCATTATATGTCCCGATTAGTCCATCTGTGCATAAATAGTATTTGAATAAAATCAATATGGCGGCCGCGTTTTGTGTTTAGCGGCGGCGGCGGCGGCGACCGGGGCGCGGCGCTGCGCGGGGCGGAGCGGGGCGGAGCGGGGCGGCGCGGCGCGGGCGCGGGGGGTGTTTTTTATTCCGCGAGATGTTTCAACCAAGTGGTTGAGGGTTCGATTCCCAATGTTGGTGAAAATTGGATATTCAATTGTATTTGTTTAAAAGTTCCGATTAGCTTTTTGTGCACAAAGAGAAAATGAACTAATTGGAAATAGGATGTTTATGCTGTAATGAAAAGGTCCCGGGTTCGATTCACAATGTCAAATTGGCTGATAATGATATTGTTTAAAAAAAAAAAAGGAAGTGTGTTGAGTCCCCATTAGTATTTAGGCAGGAACAGATATTAAAAATTAAAACAAAATGCCTTTTGATTACAACGCAAAGACTTTACCGCTAATGTATAAAGATAAATTAGAATCTGTTGTTTTGCCGTGTGGGGCCCCAGTACCGATTAGCTTAAATGCATAAAGAGTAGGTAAAATAAGCAAGATGGCCGTCACTATTGTTTTGTGATCAAAGAGGAGTCACAGGTTCGATTCAATCAAAGGAGGCAAGATTCTATGTTTCAATTCCATGTAAAAGTCTAAAGTTATGTTTCGATTAACCTCAATGCATAAAGAGGAATTAAACAAAAACAAGCAAAATGGCGACAGATGTGATAAAAGAAAAATTGAATTAGTTTTTTATAGTGACAAGAAAAAATAGCGAATCATTGTTAGAAATAGAATGAAAATAAAGATACTTGCCTTTGCGTGTCCAGCGCTGTGCAGAAAAGCTCTCATGCTTTATCTCCGACAAGTCCACAATACACATTTTTTTTATTGTATAGTTAATTATTAATGTTGTTATTAACACAGATTCTTACCAGTGTGAAGAAAAGCTCTCATGCTTTATCTCCGACAAGTCCACAATACACACTTTTTCATTATATAGTTAATTATTAATGTTGTTATTAACACCGAGTTTTACCAGTGTGAAGAAAAGTTCTCATGCTTTATCTTCGACAAGTCCACAATACACACTTTTTCATTATATAGTTAATTATTAATGTTGTTATTAACGATTGTTACCAGTAAAAATATAAACCATGAGGATTTTTAAAGGGGTGATAAGTGAAAAAAAGCCAAGACATATATTTTATCCCTGTTTATTACCAATATTGACAAAATTCAAAAGAGCCGCACACACACACACACATACATACATATGTAAAATGTTTATATTGTGTCACCAGTTTATCAGCATGTTATTTAACAAGTTTTTATTCTTCAAGTTTGTTCACTCACCCACATAAGGAATTGTGTCACTATCATATCCATTTTCTGCTGCAACCACTGAATTAAAATGTTTCACTATTTTTTCCACAAGCATGTTCTCGCAAAAAACAAACACTTCTTTGGAAAGTCTTTTTCCGTCGATGTTTTGTATAGACAAAGGCTCAGGTTTTGTACATCCATGTAGATGGGAAAGCACAAACTTCTCCTTATTACATGCATGGACAGGGGAAATATCTGTGCAACCGAAACATTGTTCGCGAAGGTCGAGAATGCAAGATTCCACACAGTTTCCAAAATATGATTTCAGATACGGCGACACTGTTTCACACATAACTTTCGCATGCTCGATGCACACAAATATCTTCATAAAGTTCCGCCACGAATTTTCTGCGATGAACACTATCTCCAGGGAACCGTAAGCTGGTTTCTTCCTTATAATGATCTGACGGCGATTGTACAGTGTGGTTATCAGCAATTCATGTTGCTCACTTAGTGGGTAGGAAACACGAGGCTGCTCACCTGGAATAGCGATGTAATTGTCGATTACTGGAAACAATTCCTGAAGAGCGTGCCACTCCTGCAACTGTAGTTCAACACCGGCCGCCCCGCTTCTGTGTAGCCTGACCACAGGTTGGAAATCCAGATGAGAGGAAAGTCCGATTGAGATAACTTTTGTTTTCGAAGCATTCAAATAGTAGACGTGATCAAATAATATCGACTGGCGTATAAGACTAGTTACTTGTTTTTGTTCTTCAGGTAAATGCTGATCGCTCTCTTTCTGAAGAACCCCCTTGAAATTAGTGTACGGTTGAAATCTTTTTTTTCAGCGGCATCGAAATAGAGGATTCCATGATTAAGAACTGCAAGATACTGCATGTCGCAGCGTGCAGGTATACATTTGAAGAAATGCGTGGGTGTGTTTTTGAGACGCATGCGCGCATAGCAAACCAAGCATGTGCTGGACAAAAAAGGTGGAGGGGGCGGGGCATTACAAAGATCAATGGTGAGAGAAAAATCAGCAGAATATCATAAACGTCATATTGAGGAAATATTGGATAACAAATATTAATTAATTTAATTAAAGCATCAACCGCATTGTCGATCTGAAATTAGGTTTATAGACAGGGGGCAAAATGGAAAATATCGACGATGTTCTAGTATTGGATTGTTTCTGTATTTCCATCGGTATAATCCTCCACCACATTTGAAGCATACTGTTTTATCCTCTTTTTGAGTGTAAAATAATCCTGCTTCGGACAGAGCTTCTACAAACGGGAATTCTTTTGATTGCCAGTTTCTGAAAGAGGACAATCTAGCATTGAAAGATCCCATCTCTGGATATTGCGTCATTGTTCTGTAAAGACACAAAACAAGATAAATATTATAAGTAAGCTGTTGTAAACTGTAACGCTACAAAATTATTAATATACTATTAGGACTATATGTAACTTGTATAAAATTTCAAACAGTATTTACTGTCAATATTTTCTAGTATACGTACCGAGTATTATAAATTTAATTTACGAGTCAGCAAATAAGTTGTTATAATATTGTCGTTTTTTATCGGTACTGGGAACAAAATTTGAAATTTATGCATGGGTTTACCAGAGGCTCTATGGAATAAATACAGAAAACAGTAATGCCCACAGTACACAGACCCGTAACTTTGTATCTGATGAGTGTTGTACGTATAGAATTTAGAGTTATTTTCCAAAAATCGCAAATGGTTATGCACATGTGGAGGTTTTCCGTAACTATCAAAAAATTCCCCCCGGGAGTTACTGTCTATGTAAATTGCTACCCAGTGCTTTCCGGGGCTATCTTTGGGATCTGTATTTACAATCAACGCTGCTGGTAGTTCCACATGTACAGGTAATTCATTAGCTGCGAAAACCCCAACATGATGATTGTCAAAGGCTCTATTTGATATTAACCCGTGAAGCAAATTTAAAGTCGACAGCATTGCTGGACACTAAATAGTAATATTGTTGAACTCACCTTGTTATACAATTAATCCAGATGAATATCTCTTTGATTATTAATTTCCATGAGAGCGTCAAATTCAGAGTAGATAACACAAGTCACAGTAGATTCCAAAGCCGATTTGAAGTGGACTTCCAAGCTAACAGCCCCTTGCCGTTGAAGACTGCAGTGGGATATGGCACTTGCAGCTGCGTCTGGTGTTATATCGAAAACAAGTAATGCGTATCCCTGGGGGTATTCTTCACGCGATATATTGTTTCCTTCATCAATATAGTGTATCCCTGTTCCAAAGAATAATGTGTGATATGCTGTTATGTACTTGTTGTTTTCAAAGTCTGGTTGAAGTGGTTTGCCGGGAATTTGGACTCCATCAACATATAAAGTAAAGAAGTTGTAATTGAAATGTTGAAAATTGAATGGGTTTGTAGACAGAGTGCCGTTGAATGCATCGTTGGTAACAAACCCCACAACTAATCGTTTCGGAAGACGTCCAAGTATCACATTGTCAATTGTTTTTGAAACAATATCTTTTGAAATAGTTACAGCTTTAAGTTGTACTCTTGTTAGAGGGTATTTTGCTGTATGTTTTTGCAATATGCGATTGTGACTAAGTTTGATGGATGAACTGACCGATACTTTTCTCACATATAGTGTAGCATCCAGAATTTCCACTTTGCCTTCACTGTCATCTAATCCCATCAAGCAGAAAGTGTTTTTCGAAGGAATCAGTTTTATTCGCATTTCCACTCCATTGATCAAAAATTTCTCTTGATTGAAAATATCAGAATGCAAGTAACCAAACATATCAAATGTTTTACTCTGTTTTGTTAGTTGGTTACGTTTTGTAATGCCTTTGTTGTCTTCCGAAACGTTATCAAAAGCGCCTGCTGTATCTTTGTACCACAATGCACTTTGGAGATGAGATGATTGTGCAGATATGTCATAGTTCAGTGCTTTTTCAAAATAAGACCTGTATGGGTGCATGTGAGATGGAAACGAGATGAGTTTGCTATTTAAGTAGATTTGTACTTCGCTGAACATTGCATTGAGAAAATCATTGACAGGTCCAATTGTTTTATCTGTGGGTAGCAATAACTGACCATTCGCTTTTACAATTCTGGCATCTATATTCAACATTGTGTGTGCTAAATCCATATAATCATCACCATGTCCAGGTATTACAAACTCGGTGGGGGCATTATCTGCCAGAGAACTAACAGGTTTGTATCCGATGGTGTGGTGTTCTAAGATGCTTGTCTGAGTAGGTTTTACCGAGAAAATATCCAATTCACTTTTAAAACACTCACATGATTTCTCCCTAATTAGCGCCATATCTAATCAAAAATATCTGATGTTATTTGAATTTTCTTACGGTTGCGTTTGGTTGTTTTCTTGGTGTTTGTATTGGCACTGGATCTCTTCTTTCTCTGAGCGATCCTTCCAGTTCGCTGTCCCGAAGCAGAGTAATTCCTTTTGAAATGTTTATGCCCCTGATAATCTGAACCAATCAATTCCTTTAGCTTTGTTTCAGCTTTTCTTTTAAGATTTGATCTGGCATCCGAAATTCTGGATTGTAGTGACTGTTTTAGGGGTGTTTTGTCTACAACATCACCTAACACATTTACCCCTGTTTTTAACATTTCTTTCCCTACAGCTTTCGCTCCTTTTTTGATAAGAGGCAAAGCTGACCGAAAAAGTCCTCCAAGAAAACTTCCAATGCCATGTCCTTTTTGATAGGCAGCACCGTAATATATGTTACCCACACCAGATCCAGCTTGTTGATGGTAGTATTGAAAATATGGGTCATTCATAATCAGAGCTTTTCACCACAACGTCTAAAATGAAGTTTCAAACACACTAGTCCGAAGGAGAATGGGATGTGTGCACCAGTGCTATCCCTTAAGTCAATTTCTATTTGTTCGAAATTATGTTTCTGCACTGGGATGTAATGTGGTTACCATCACTTCCAAAAGTATGTTCCATAGGATTAATGTTTATAATACGTAATAGAGGGGCGACAGCATCTCCCACCATATGTGATTCCGCAATATCTGTGTAAATATACATCTGGGAAGGAATTTATCTCACAACATTTGGAGGCGAGCGTCCAATTTTTACTTCTGAGAGATCATCGGTCGGTTTAAAACCTAATATCCGTGCCAGTTGAGGTGACAATCGTACATTTATGTTTCTCTGCTTGGTAGATATATCAACAGTCACATGTTTGTACGCAGGATGATTTCGGAGACTTAAATTTAATGTTTCGGAATATTTATTGATTTCTGCAACAATGCTGTTTATAGATGCGTAATAGCCTTCGGATATTCGAAGTTCGTTCCATTTGACATCATCCATAGATTTATATTGAATATAGTTGTTAAATCTTGTAATGTTTAGTATTGAATAAGGATAATGCACTTCTACCAATGCCATCTCCCATTTGTTGGTGTCCAACTCCACACGGTTCTGAAGCTTTGTGGTGTAATTAGTTAGAGTATTACTTGGGAAATATTTCATGGAACTGTTACTAGGCAAAGTAAGGTAGAAAGCGTTTGATTTTCTCATGATGTGTTATGAAGGTTATTTGTACCACTGATGAGAATACCTACAAAAATTTATGCCTCTCTCTCTCTCTTTTTTTGACTCCAAAAACGATGCGCTAATCCAACTGTCAAATAATCTGGAGTAACCTTTCCAATGAACTAACAACTTTTTACTGGCTCCTTTACCTTTGGTCGCAAGGATTTTATCAATTTCATGCATATCCGGTAAGCGGACCAATTTCAACTCTTCCGTATAAAATGTTCCATCGATTTTATGTCCTTGTAGATCTTTTAATTCATACACTTGAGGATTTCTTTTCAAAATACGTTCCACCACAAATATTTCTCTTGTCCAATTTTCCATGTAACCTTTGTCAAAGCGTTTTTTGGTTTTTGTTATTCTCACTGTATCTCCTATTTTGAATGGCATCTTCAATGACAATAGTGGAGATGAATCAGATTTGAGTTTTTTGTCATACATATTGTGCCATACTTTCAAAACCTTCTCAGGAGTAACATCTGCTGGTGCCATTTTAATACTCGAGTGAATTTTATGATTATAAGCTTTCAAAAGCTTTGGGAGTACATTAACAAAACAGCTGGTTCTTTGCTTAGTAAAATACTTCCACATGCGTTCCTTTAAAGTTCTGTTGAATCTTTCAACAATACTAGCTTTAATATCAGGATTCTTTGTTGTAAAATAAATTACATTTTGTTTTTTGAGATATTCCTGCACAATACTGTTTGTAAACTTACGCCCTTTGTCAGTTTGTAATTTCAAAGGTTTTCTTTTGCTTTGTTTGAAAATTTGCTGGAAAGCCTTTTTTATACATACACCAGTTTTATTTTTTACAGGGACAGCCCAAGCATGCCTGCTAAAAATATCGATAACTGTGAGTATATATCTGTACCCTTTGTTGTGATTCCGCAAACTCTGCATGCCATTCAAGTCAGCCTGCCATTGGTCATCGATATTATGCACAAAATAAAAGTTTCTCGGAAATCGACGCTTTACAGGTCTATGCAAAGTGTATGCAGTTTGCTTTGTCAACCAATGTTTGATTGTTGACAATGGTATGGATTTTTTTACAGCTTTCCATAGTGTTGAAGCTGTAGAATAGGATGCTGGATGAGATGGATTGTACCAGATATTCTCTAATATTTTTTCGCTCATGGTTTGTATCTTGACCAAACTGGAACAGTACGTTTACGTTTGTGCCCTGGAAATGATGATACAAAAGAAATTGGTTCCTTTTCTTCTTCTTCTTCTTCTGCTTCTGTTAATTCTTGTGCCTCTTCTTGGTTAGCTCCGGACAGCGGAATATGGCGTCCGGGGTTGCCAAAAACAATCTGTTGAATAAACTCCTGTCTCCGGGGGTTTCCAATATATTCTTGAGGAATATTAGATAACGCCAGAGCTCTATTGAATAGTTGCCACCCAACAGGATTGCTTGTTTTTCGTGGTCGAATTATATCCGATACTAGATCGACAATATTTGAGCCTTCAATTTTATTATTGTTAATAAAAACTGCCCCATATTTATCCCAATCAATATTACTATTATGTAAAAGACGTTCATACAACAGTTCGGCTTTTCTACGATACATGCTAGGTGTAGCAGCTAGAATTTCTTCTTTCATATCAGTCAACTTCTCAGTTGATTCTGTAATCGGTAGCGACACAGGTTCTCTTTGTTTTCGAGTAATAGACAGAAATTTTTGGAGCACAATACTGTAACGATTCCATTTTTAATCATCCGAAAGACCTTTGAGATTCAAAATTACTTGCATATCCTGATCCAATTGCGATAAGGATGTAGACGGTGCAGACATAACAGGATGTCTCATGTTATCCATAAATTCTTGAGGTATTATAACTATTTTTTTGGCATGCTCCATGTTCAGATTTTTTTTTCACTTAAATAAACTTGATAACACACCTCCTATTAAAGGGGCTAATAACGCAGGTAGAAATCCTCCGTGTTGCACTAGTATCTGTTCCTTCTGCTTTGTAGAGTGTCCTTTGGCAGAGAGATTACGTATCACCTTCTTGTACCGGCTCAATCTTGTTTTCTGAGGTGTTGAAAGAGGAACATTCCCTTTTAGAACATTGTAACAACACTCACAGATTGAATTAACTAAGGAAGAATCAGCAGCTTGTAATATCGCTGTGCGAAGAGCTGGTTTAGCATCCGACAAAACGTGGAGCACTTTAGCGTGTTTCAATCTTGGAGCCATGATGACAGAATAAACGACTAGTGATTATGCTTGCTTTTTTTGTAGGAATATATACATAATTGATATCATCGTCGGGAAATATCCGCGACCGAAAACGTACTTCTTCCGGAGTGTTCTGCTTCAGATCAAACAGCAAATATCCATGTGGTTCAGCGGTGGCATTGTAATATGCATCTTTTATAAAATTTGGATTCTCCGGGTATACTTGTCTAGATAAATAATTAATTTCTGCTCTGTCTCTTGGATTTTTGAAGCATACAATATAATGACTATTTAAAGATATATCCCTATTCCCTTTTCCCTGATGGAATAGATTTTGAGTGATAAAGAAAAGACTAATATCACGATGATGACACCCTTTTGTAAATAAATCTGTGACTCTTTGATCGCATTCCCTCATCTGATCATCGATAATAATAAGATGAGGTCCAGAATTTGGCACAAATTGGTCAATATTAGGCATTCCTTCCCGAAATTGTACAAAACCAGGGAAATCATTGTATGCAGATTGCCATTCCCCGTAGCACACCAAAATATTGTTGAATTTTACATTTACCATTTGGGGTAAACACTGGAGAAAATGCTTCACAAAATATGTCTTTCCATATCTTTCCGTCTACTTTGAAGTATAAAAAGGTGAGTTGCACAATATTACTATTTAGTGTCCAGCAATGCTGTCGACTTTAAATTTGCTTCACGGGTTAATATCAAATAGAGCCTTTGACAATCATAATGTTGGGGTTTTCGCAGCTAATGAATTACCTGTACATGTGGAACTACCAGCAGCGTTGATTGTAAATACAGATCCCAAAGATAGCCCCGGAAAGCACTGGGTAGCAATTTACATAGACAGTAACTCCCGGGGGGAATTTTTTGATAGTTACGGAAAACCTCCACATGTGCATAACCATTTGCGATTTTTGGAAAATAACTCTAAATTCTATACGTACAACACTCATCAGATACAAAGTTACGGGTCTGTGTACTGTGGGCATTACTGTTTTCTGTATTTATTCCATAGAGCCTCTGGTAAACCCATGCATAAATTTCAAATTTTGTTCCCAGTACCGATAAAAAACGACAATATTATAACAACTTATTTGCTGACTCGTAAATTAAATTTATAATACTCGGTACGTATACTAGAAAATATTGACAGTAAATACTGTTTGAAATTTTATACAAGTTACATATAGTCCTAATAGTATATTAATAATTTTGTAGCGTTACAGTTTACAACAGCTTACTTATAATATTTATCTTGTTTTGTGTCTTTACAGAACAATGACGCAATATCCAGAGATGGGATCTTTCAATGCTAGATTGTCCTCTTTCAGAAACTGGCAATCAAAAGAATTCCCGTTTGTAGAAGCTCTGTCCGAAGCAGGATTATTTTACACTCAAAAAGAGGATAAAACAGTATGCTTCAAATGTGGTGGAGGATTATACCGATGGAAATACAGAAACAATCCAATACTAGAACATCGTCGATATTTTCCATTTTGCCCCCTGTCTATAAACCTAATTTCAGATCGACAATGCGGTTGATGCTTTAATTAAATTAATTAATATTTGTTATCCAATATTTCCTCAATATGACGTTTATGATATTCTGCTGATTTTTCTCTCACCATTGATCTTTGTAATGCCCCGCCCCCTCCACCTTTTTTGTCCAGCACATGCTTGGTTTGCTATGCGCGCATGCGTCTCAAAAACACACCCACGCATTTCTTCAAATGTATACCTGCACGCTGCGACATGCAGTATCTTGCAGTTCTTAATCATGGAATCCTCTATTTCGATGCCGCTGAAAAAGAGATTTCAACCGTACACTAATTTCAAGGGGGTTCTTCAGAAAGAGAGCGATCAGCATTTACCTGAAGAACAAAAACAAGTAACTAGTCTTATACGCCAGTCGATATTATTTGATCACGTCTACTATTTGAATGCTTCGAAAACAAAAGTTATCTCAATCGGACTTTCCTCTCATCTGGATTTCCAACCTGTGGTCAGGCTACACAGAAGCGGGGCGGCCGGTGTTGAACTACAGTTGCAGGAGTGGCACGCTCTTCAGGAATTGTTTCCAGTAATCGACAATTACATCGCTATTCCAGGTGAGCAGCCTCGTGTTTCCTACCCACTAAGTGAGCAACATGAATTGCTGATAACCACACTGTACAATCGCCGTCAGATCATTATAAGGAAGAAACCAGCTTACGGTTCCCTGGAGATAGTGTTCATCGCAGAAAATTCGTGGCGGAACTTTATGAAGATATTTGTGTGCATCGAGCATGCGAAAGTTATGTGTGAAACAGTGTCGCCGTATCTGAAATCATATTTTGGAAACTGTGTGGAATCTTGCATTCTCGACCTTCGCGAACAATGTTTCGGTTGCACAGATATTTCCCCTGTCCATGCATGTAATAAGGAGAAGTTTGTGCTTTCCCATCTACATGGATGTACAAAACCTGAGCCTTTGTCTATACAAAACATCGACGGAAAAAGACTTTCCAAAGAAGTGTTTGTTTTTTGCGAGAACATGCTTGTGGAAAAAATAGTGAAACATTTTAATTCAGTGGTTGCAGCAGAAAATGGATATGATAGTGACACAATTCCTTATGTGGGTGAGTGAACAAACTTGAAGAATAAAAACTTGTTAAATAACATGCTGATAAACTGGTGACACAATATAAACATTTTACATATGTATGTATGTGTGTGTGTGTGTGCGGCTCTTTTGAATTTTGTCAATATTGGTAATAAACAGGGATAAAATATATGTCTTGGCTTTTTTTCACTTATCACCCCTTTAAAAATCCTCATGGTTTATATTTTTACTGGTAACAATCGTTAATAACAACATTAATAATTAACTATATAATGAAAAAGTGTGTATTGTGGACTTGTCGGAGATAAAGCATGAGAGCTTTTCTTCACACTGGTAAGAATCTGTGTTAATAACAACATTAATAATTAACTATACAATAAAAAAAATGTGTATTGTGGACTTGTCGGAGATAAAGCATGAGAGCTTTTCTGCACAGCGCTGGACACGCAAAGGCAAGTATCTTTATTTTCATTCTATTTCTAACAATGATTCGCTATTTTTTCTTGTCACTATAAAAAACTAATTCAATTTTTCTTTTATCACATCTGTCGCCATTTTGCTTGTTTTTGTTTAATTCCTCTTTATGCATTGAGGTTAATCGAAACATAACTTTAGACTTTTACATGGAATTGAAACATAGAATCTTGCCTCCTTTGATTGAATCGAACCTGTGACTCCTCTTTGATCACAAAACAATAGTGACGGCCATCTTGCTTATTTTACCTACTCTTTATGCATTTAAGCTAATCGGTACTGGGGCCCCACACGGCAAAACAACAGATTCTAATTTATCTTTATACATTAGCGGTAAAGTCTTTGCGTTGTAATCAAAAGGCATTTTGTTTTAATTTTTAATATCTGTTCCTGCCTAAATACTAATGGGGACTCAACACACTTCCTTTTTTTTTTTAAACAATATCATTATCAGCCAATTTGACATTGTGAATCGAACCCGGGACCTTTTCATTACAGCATAAACATCCTATTTCCAATTAGTTCATTTTCTCTTTGTGCACAAAAAGCTAATCGGAACTTTTAAACAAATACAATTGAATATCCAATTTTCACCAACATTGGGAATCGAACCCTCAACCAC
This sequence comes from Lepisma saccharinum, assembly GCF_977018435.1. Classification (NCBI taxonomy): domain Eukaryota; kingdom Metazoa; phylum Arthropoda; class Insecta; order Zygentoma; family Lepismatidae; genus Lepisma; species Lepisma saccharinum. Next base: position 32,852,418 of record NC_139232.1, on the reverse strand, counting down.
TTGGTTGAAACATCTCGCGGAATAAAAAACACCCCCCGCGCCCGCGCCGCGCCGCCCCGCTCCGCCCCGCGCAGCGCCGCGCCCCGGTCGCCGCTAAACACAAAACGCGGCCGCCATATTGATTTTATTCAAATACTATTGATGCACAGATGGACTAATCGGGACCTATAATGGCGGGACAAAACAATTGGCCTCATTTAACTACCTAGAGAATCGAACCCGCGACCTCTTCATTACCAGGCGACAACATTAACCACTACCCCAAGGCCGCCATATTGATTTTATTCAATCACTATTTATGCACAGATGGACTAATCGGAACCTATAATGGCGGGATTAAACAATTGGCCTAATTTAACTACCTAGAGAATCGAACCCGCGACCTCTTCATTGCCAGGTGACAACATTAACCACTAACCCAACTCGATTTTCGAACTCAACCATTTTGTTGGCTTTATTTACACACAGGCTAATCGAAATCATTCAATATTGACATCGTCGACTTGTAATCAAGGGGTCCCAGGTTCGATACTCGGTGGAGGCACATAGTGGTCCGAATCACCACTTTTCAACTGTAGGTCCACTCCTGATTAGTCTTGCCGTGCATAAAGTGGACTTAAAAAAAACTAACTCAATCTATCAATCAATCAATATTGACTCTACCAGGAATCGAACCCTCGACGCCTCTTGTTTTACAGAGCAATAACCTTAGCCGCTAAGCTTTCGGGGTACAGCACCTTCGGCGCCATCTTTAAATCATTTCTTCATGTGTTTGCCTCATACGCAATGGTTCCTCCAAAGACACACACACACACACAAACATACGCACGTGTTAGGTTAGCATACATCAAGAAACAACGTGACAAATCCATTGACCCCCCCCCTCCCCCACCGCTTCCGATGTCTTCAACGTGATCAGACACGTTCTGCTGACTCAACAATAAAATCGCTCGTACAGCGCTACCACCGGATGTAACATAGCACCAGTGGCATCGAATTTTTGCTGACGCGTAGGAATGAAGTGCTGCGCCTCTACTCTTACTGTTACTTGCTATTTTGATTCTGTAACACATTATGGCGGGCGATAGCGTACTGGTTCAGGGCGCGTTGTAAGAGTGTTTTGTCGATTTATGCAGTGTTGCAATTTCGTTCACCGGAAAATACCTACTTTTGTGCCCGGATTTGAAATTATGCTAATACGTCGCAAACCATTGACGTTAGCCCCGAAAACCATTCACGTTAGCCCCAAAAAACATTTTCCGTAAGGTTAGGTTAAGTTAGGTTAGGCAAACATAGTTAAAAAAAATATTTAAAAAATTAAAAATACTCGACACGTCATGTTCTAGTGAAAACACGGCTAGGCTGAAACACTGACTATGGGGTTGCGTCATCTTAACACACGGAACATTGTAGTGTCGTGCAGAAAGCAAATGGCGGCAGCAGTAACAGCGTGTCGGACACAGATTTTCGCAGAAAACGACATGTTTTCGCATTAAAATGGATCAAAACTAGATTCACGAACTTCCACAACGCTACAGAAAATTATTTCCGTAAGTACTTTCTCCTGTAAATTTGAAGAAATCAGTTTCCCTTATACTATAATGTTACCGAAATTCATACCGGGAGCTCCACAAACCATTGATGGATAGCCCCACGAACCATTTCCGGCAAAGTTAGGTTAGGCAAGCTTAGTTAAAATTTTGTTCGTAAATGCGAAGTAAAAAAAAAAATACATCAGTTTCTTCTCGAGTGTTTTTTGGGTTACGATTACGAGTAGTACTTACTGTTACTTGTTATTTCGATTCTGTAACACATTATGGCGGGCGATAGCGTACTGGTTCAGGGCGCGTTGGGCGAGTGTTTTGTCGATTTATGCAGTGTTGCAATGCAACTTCGTTCACCGGAAAATACCCACTTTCGTGCCCGGATTTGAAATTATGTTAATACGTCGCAAACCATTGACGTTAGCCTCACAAACCTTTCACGTTAGCCCCAAAAACCATTGACGTTAGCCCCAAAAACCATTCACGTTCGCCCCAAAAACCATTCATGTTAGCCCCAGAAACTATTTTCCGTAAGGTTAGGTTAAGTTAGGTTAGGCAAGCATAGTTTAAAAAAAAATAAAAAAATTAAAAATACTCGACACGTCATGTTCTAGTGAAAACACGGCGAGGCTGAAACACTGACTATGGGGTTGCGTCATCTTAACACACGGAACATTGTAGTGTCGTGCAGAAAGCAAATGGCGGCAGCAGAAACAGCGTGTCGGACACAGATTTTCGCAGAAAACGACATGTTTTCCCACTAAAATGGATCAAAACTAGATTCACGAACTTCCACAACGCTACCGAAAATGATTTCCGTAAGTACTTTCTCCTGTAAATTTGAAGAAATCAGTTTCCCTTTTACTATAATGTTGCCATTATTACTAACTTGAATTACAGGAAGTTGAGACAAACAATCCTTTTGTTGGGAAAATGAGGTTCCGCAATTTTGATCAATCCTTGGTACTTCCTATTCAGTACCAAATTAGTATGAAGATATTTCCGAAACAGAAAAAGGATTTTCGATATCTCTAAGATGTGTTTTAAGTACACGCAAATGCCCACTGTATTTTCCTTCTGCTTCTCGAAGACGTGAAAAAACAGATTGTGGGCCATTTTGGTAGCTCTATTTTCTTCTTTGAAGTTGGATATCATACACAAACACAGAATATGACGAATGTAGTTCGCTGTAGCCCGCTCTAGGAGGGTTAGAAAGGGTCCTACAAGAACTGTCCACAACTGTGGCCCGATATGTAGTCGACTGTAGCCTGTAGACCGCTGTAGACAGTTTCAAGAATTCAGGAAATGACTACAAATTTGACCACAAGTCTGACGCGGCTACATATTAGACAACATATCGGACTATAAGATCCACCAACCTTTCTGAAACCTCGGAAAATATGCGAACTACTGGTTTCTCCATAGCTGAAACTGGCGACACTAGCGCCACTGCTCCCACGCTAGGGTTTTAGATGCCTTGGTGGATCTATACTAACAGGTCTTGAATCGCGCCCCTGATATATATCAAAAGTTTCCTGTGAATCAAAAACACTGATTTCTGGGAAATGTTTGTGGATATCCTGGTGTACTAAAATTAGGCAGAGGGTGTTACAAAAGTCAAGTGACCAAACTTCGAATTTAGACAAATTAGGGTATTTAATTTATTTTGTTTGTACAAGTTTGAATTATTATATAGTATATTTTTATTTCATTCTTTCCATTGGAAGTCAAAGTACTGTGAAACTCCAAACGGCGTATTCGGCGTCACCGTATGGTTGTCATATGAAAATTGGATTGAGTTGAAATTTTGTGATACTTGGGAAATTTTTGTTCTTTGAAGATTGATGATGGGGTATTCATATGACATGAGGGTGTGAGCTACCGTGCCAGGGGCGTACCGTTAAAGGAGATGCCATAAGCGACTTTCGTCTAAAGTCATTGCTTCGACTTTTGCTTTAGTGACTTTTGTTGTCTCCGTTGCCTGTTTGAAACTTACTTCTACATACAGAGCATTCCCTGACATTCGCTACGAGACTCTGCGGCAAGCGGCCCGGCGTCAGCGCTTGTCTTTCCCGTTGAACGGGGTCCACGACAGTCGCACATTACAGTCTGTTTTTTTCGCTCTCTTTGCCTTTCTGTTGACGTTGCAGACTGACGCCAGTATAATCTTCCCTCGGAAGTTGTGTTGTGTCGTCTCCATGTGTTGAAGATTGTGGCTTAATATGGCACCACAAAAGTTTAGATTACAACAAAATATTTATCTTGTCGAGTGTTACTTCGGAAAGAGGAATTGTGGAGTAGTGAGACGACGTTTTGCAACGAAATTTCCTGGTGTTCCCGTTCCACATAGGACCACTATATTAAACCTCGTAAAAAAGTTTAGAGTAACAGGGTCAGTTCTGAACAAAAGTGGATAGAAAAACCCACGTGTACTTACTGAGGAAAAACTAGATGAGATAGGACAAATGTTAGAACAGTCTCCTCGGAAATCTATCCGCCGCCTCTAACAAGAAACGGGTCTTTCAAAAACCCTCTAGGTCCCCCGATTTGTCAGCGTGCGTTTTTTATTTATGGGGAAATCTAAAAAATAAAGTATACAAAGACAATCCGCACACCATCCGTGAAATAAAGGAGAGTAGTATACGAGAAATTGGGAGAATTACAATAGACAAACTAGCACGTGTAAATGCCAATTTCCTTTGGAGATGCCAGGAATGTGTTGCAGCAGAGGGACATCATTTTCAACACCTTGTGTAGTCAAGGTTAGTACACATTCAATATGAAAACTGTAATTTTAATAGCCGACTCTACCGACTGTCGTGGAACCCGTTCACCGGGAAAGACAAGCGCTGATGCCAGGCAGCTTGCAACTGAGTCTCGTAGCGAATGTCAGGCAATGCTCTGTATAATTGTGAAGAACTTAATCATCTATTGTGAATATTTTCATCTTCATGTAAAATTGTGATTTTGTTGGAATACACCAATCAATAAATATCTAATCTTCAAGTCTATCATTTCATTTGGAGGTTTTACCGGACAAACGAACATTTAATTTGTAAGTGTCAATATTTTGTATAGTACCTCATTCGACTCCCTGAGGATACAACAGGATGTTTACACCACGGACTTTTTTTTTAAAAAAATACAACTTTTATACACACACGCAAGTGCAACTAAATATGTATGCTGTCTCAATGTCAAGCCCATCTGTCGATCGAGTCTCGCCCGGACATTGGTGTTCTTTGTGAATCTTCCTTAATCAACTTATTCTAATCATCAATTCTAGGGTGTTGGAGAAAAAGGCATAAAGTCAAAAACTGCGATTTTCTGTTGTTTCCTTTTAAACCACAGTCAATCAATTTAAGAAAGAAATGTAAGTATAATTTTGTATTGTTTAATATATTATTTAAATATTCTAAACAAGTGATGATACAACATGTATATCATGTCTGTAATGTTTGCTATTAAAGGGATAAACATCAATAAGTATCTGCTGTAAAATTGCATTTTTCGACATACGTGCTTGTCCACGAACAGTCTAGAATTAGTAAAAAGTGACAGAAACGAAATAAATAACAAATTCAAACGACGCCAGGGGTCCCGGATACCAATCCTGGCCTGGGAATGGATGTTTGAGTATCCAATCATCAATTTCATCATGTCACCACTCATCCCCATCTTCGCAAATTAGCCAAAAGTGGCACAAAAGGAGAAGTAAAATAAAGAAAATCAAAATAAAAAAACAAAAAAAACAAATTCAAATACATATATTTGTATATAGTCTACTGATATCGTATTTGCATTTCTGCCTGCAGAAAAATTCACCAGGAAAGTTATTCGCAACATATACAGTATGTAACATTCTTATTCGTACACACGGATTTTCAAAGAAAATGCTTCAATATCTGAAAGGAAATACACTCTTTTGAAATTGTGTCTTTACAATTCAATAACTAATACCATTAGGAACATAAAATCTTACCCAAATTCTGTATAACGAATGACAATAACAAATTTAATGAAACTGAAAGAGAAACATGCCAATTTTTGTACAACTTTTTTATTCCTACACTTAATAATATAAAATAAAAAAGTATATAAAGAGCAAATTGACTGACAGTTTTAATACTTTGATGCGTATCCTTTGGCTTTAATTACTGCTTGACACCTGTTCTTCATAGAATTAACCAGTTTCCGACATGTTTCAGAGCTTATTTTATTCCACTCGGCTTGCACAACAGTTTACAACTATTGTTTGGACTTGACACCTGCTTTATGGACTCGCCTCTTCAAAATTGCCCATAAATGCTCAATGGGATTTAAGTCTGGACTTTGAGCTGGTGCTTGTAGTAGTTTGGGCACATTCCATATTAGACAATTCATGTTAACTCGCGCCTTATGCTTACTGTCATTGCCTTGTTGGAATCTGTAGATAGGCGGCATGTCCATTTTTTGGGCACTCTGATTTACATTGTTCTTCAATATGTCCAAATAGACATATGCATCCATGATACCATCAATAAACTGGATGGTACCAATACCTTTGGACGACATACAACCCCAAATCATTAATGACGCACTACCGTGTTTAACTGTTGGAACTGTGTTAATGTGATCATTGTCTTTATTTGATTTTCTCCAGACCCTATTTATCCCATCTGACCCGTATATATTAATCTTGGACTCGTCTGACCATATGACACTATCCCAAAATTCCTGGTCCTTGTGAATGTGCTCTTTCGCGAATGAAAGTTTATTCCTGCGATTCACCTTATTTACATACGGCCTCTTTCGTGGTATTCTGCCATGATATCCATGCTTCCACAAGCACGTCGGACAGTTTGATCGGACATTATCTTGCCAGCGACATTTTCTACTAACGGTCGTAACTGAGGAACACTTAGTTGGGGGTTTTCTCGCACTCTTTTTAAAATAAAGCGTTCAGCACATTTATTCAACCGTCTCTCTTTTGGTTTTCTCGGGACATTCTGTGTTGAACCTTCCTCTCTAATTTTTTTTACTATGTATTGAATTGTGGAGTGTGATTTATTGACTGTTTGTCCAATTTTTCTTAACGAATAAGGGGCAAATTTATAATAACATCCTTCACATCGGAACTGAGTTCCTTCACCTTGCCCATTTCGAACACGCTGATAGATAGACGATAGGCCTACAACAATACCTACGCCAGCATTCCGCTTGACAGGGAGCGCGCCTGCATGTTCAAACTTGTTACGAAGTTGCAAACTGCACGAAATCGGCCGAATAGCGGTGGCGCTGTATGCGAGGAAGATTGAAACTCTTGCCTGTACGAATAACAATGTTGCATGAAACAGCGTGTTTATCTCTTTTCACACACATTATATGCTCTGTTTATACACTTTGAACATACATTTTTATTGACATTTGTTGGTGAAACCTTCATTAACATTAATTTCCAGTTACATATGAAAATGATTATATTTACTAGTAGATATGACATTTTTTCCTCGGAAATTTTATGTGTACGAATAACAATATTATACACTGTATGTGGATAAATTGCACCGATATCCTCATACGGCAGAATAGTAAGTATGAAATTGCATCGTTGAAAACAAGCACGAAATGTTCATTTTTTTTTTTATTCTGGTTGTTTTGAGTCGTGTTCCATTTCCTAGTTAATGCCTGTCTCGTAGCTGTAGCGTCAGCTTGTTTCCTGCTGCTCTGACCTACCGGAAAGATTTACTAGTCGCAGCAGCGCTGTTTGTGGCCGCAGAGCAGTTGTTTGCAGTGGATGAAGGCAGATAAAAACTCTCCAGATGCTCGTCTCTTATATTGCCATTGTGGGTGTTCGAGCTGAACGACATGGCTCCCATGTAGCCAATTACTTCGCACTCTCTCCACCAAACAATGACTGTAGGCATTCTCTATTCCCTCTGTTTCTTTTAACACTTGGGCGTTAAAACTTAAAACATGGTTGAATTACGTGTAAGAAACAGCTAACAGTATTTGCAACTTTACACGCAATTCAGTTCTATTATTTTTGAATAACTATTGGTCTACAAGCCCAGATATTCCTAGAAACAGGAACACAATTATTCATTCTACAGATTTTATCAAAATAATGGCAACACTCTCTGAACCTTAATAACAGAGAAACTATTAATGACTGGACATTTTTCGTATTTGCAGCTGCAATGTCTGCGTTGAGTGTGTGTGTTCATTTGTGTTTAGTTCCGTCACAGCCCACCAGGCGGTAGGCATTAGTATGCACAAAGTGCCAGAAGCGAGCACATTTTCGTTCGAACAACGTAAGAAATGTCGAATATTCACCCAGATTTCCACATTTAACATCGTTAGATTTCTATCTGTTGTAAAATTACTTTAGATATTAAAATGTAAGTTTGAATCTTTCACGATGACATAAAAGCCCCAGTACACTTGAATATTTCAGCACGATCATATGTTTGGTTGTAAGCTATAATTTACTGAAACTAAGGGGGAACAAGTAAGTGCTCTTGTACCTTTTACTTACAGCTGCTTGCGAAGTCATCTACATCTTCCTATCCCTGTTGTTATCTGAGATAAAGAGAGAAGAAGATGGCTGCCTTCTCTGCTTCCACTTGAGCCGAAGTAAAACATGAAATTTCGTTTGATGGATTTTGTGGAAAATCAAATGCGATGAAATGCACGAAACGACAAAATGAGCAAGATTGAGTAAAGAAAAAAAATAATATGAAAAAAAGGCAACATAAAGAAGCAAGAGTTCCGAATAATTACTAATAAATAAATTAGGGCCACAAAGTAAAAGATTTCAACATAAAAACGAACTTCTCTGGTTCTAACCGATAGAAAGAAAATACATCTTATATCTGGAACCTCATCTCAACTCTCGACGCGATTACGAACACAGACGGAGAATCACCATTCGGATAGAAAATCCATTTACGAAATTTTAACTTTTGCGTTAAGGTGAGGACTTTCTCTGCACTTTTCGTCGTAATGGTCGACCTGGTTAATGCCTCGAACCATTAGACATTTAAAATACGAGAGTACTTACTCTATTAATCACTCCGGAAACCACTCCGAGAAGACTTAAGTTCCAATTTTCCTTCTCATTTTTCGTTTTTCCTTCCTTCTCCACGTAGCCTCCACTTCCCAAGATCTCGTCATTCTTGAGCCAGACATGAAACTCCCATGCAGGGTACTAAAAGAGGACTTTGATAATGGGAGGTCTGTTCGGAATAATCTAGAAGAGTTTGCTAAATGAACTCGATTCTATTTTTCTACTCTTCAGAACAAAACGTATACGCAACAGTGCTTATAAACATTTCCTCTTTCAGGAATTTTCTAAGAATTCTCTCATGCAAATCCAGCCAGCAAAGAGAGGAATTAGTATTTGCCATGGTCTTGTTTAGTTTTCCTTTTGGGCAAGTGTTAGTTGGGATTGGAATTCTTTCAACAAATCAACTTGTGCATTATCTCACCGCATTTTAATATATTTTAAGAATTGCACGACGTTCCCTATCTCTTTATACCAGGCCTGGTCAATCCGCCGCGTATGAGAGCCGAGCCATTAGGGGTATGACACGAATTGCGCTGTCGTATGGACGAGTGGACTACAGAGGAAGCAGCGGTACTATAACGTTGTAAGAGAAACGGGAAGGAGGGAGTGAGCTGGGTAATGTCATACAGTAACAATCTCTACTCATATAATTCGCGATGAACAGTTGTAATGGTATGAGATCATTACTTCATCCTTTTCATTTATTTTATTCCATGTGTTGATTGATTAATTTCAATTAGAATTTCCAGTTTTTATGTTCGCATATTTTGGTAGTATGTATATTATGTATCGAAAAGATTTAATTCATTTTTGTACTTTAAATTCAGACTTTTTAGATTTTATTGTGACTATTATAATTTGTTAGATGAACTAAATATTTTGTGCCTCCTGGATAGAAGAAACGCTAACGATTACAATTTCATTTGCAAATTAATTAATGGAAAACTTAATATTCCCTACTTATCATCTAAAATTATTCTAAAGAATCGTTACTACGTACTAAGTACTAACTGCTCTACAATTTCTGCTATTTCCCATTTTGAAATAATAGGTATTTTAATTTTCTTATATCACAATACTATCATATTCCGTTGGAGGCTATTGACCTTTTATTATTAAAATAACATGTGTAATTTTACTACTAACGTGTGCTTTAGTAAAAGTGATTGTATTGTAATTTTTTATTTTTTTTTTAATTTGCCGTGATCAAGAAAGTGTGGGACCATAACTCTATACCCCCTATACCCCTTCATTGTGTGGTGCAAAGCACAGGGGACCACTTTACTTTTTTTTTTACTTTTTATTTCATTTCAACGTAAATTGGTCTTCTTAGTATGTTTTATCATGTAGTATACTTATTTAATTTCTATTGCGTATATTGTGTATGTGTCATTTATTTATTGTAATAAACTACTGTATAAGGTTGTACGCTGTTTTTCAGCAGTATAATCCAGTACTTAAATAAATAAATATTAATTGTATTTTTATATGCGTAAAATTTGCGTTTCTTCTATACATGTTTTATGCATTCTTTCTTGACTGTATTTATTGAACTCTTGTCCTTTGGGGTAGACAGAAGGGGGTTTTTGGAGAGCCGACAGACAAAATTTTCCTTAAAGGTTTGGGCTCTCATTTCCCAGAAAAGAAAGGTGGAAAGGGCCAGCCCTCAATTTTTCGATGGAGTACCACCAGATAAAAAGAGATATGTTTCTCCACTAGAGAAGCTGAGTAGCTTTTTGTAACAATGAACCAACGGGATATTATTTTTTTCTATAATTCACACACTTTCTATTTTTCACATTCTTTCAGTCGGTAAATTCATGTGAGAACGAAATAATGGAAGGGGCTCAACTTTCTGTAGTCCGAGAATAGCAAATTTAAAATACATCTCATATTAATAATAAATATTGATTATGGATCTCATTCACTATTGGTAGACTGGTTAATTTAAATAGTCTCGAATTAATATTTCTTAGTATTTAATTTTACATATCTAGTGCACTAATTGAATAAATAATTACAATATTATTTTTCATTACGTACGTTTAGATTTTTATTTTAAAATTATGTATCGAAACATACCTGTGTTTTATTGTGAAAATTTATAGACGTTATTTCTATTTTACAGTTTTACAGTAACATAATGAATTCTGATACACTTGCTCTTAAGATATGAATTGAAATAAAATGATTGTACGTACACGAAGAATATAAGATCATTCATTGTGTCTATTGGCCGTCCACCTCTAAATTATAAGTTATATTTTGAAAATGATTTCAAATATTACCTAGGTACAGTGACTTGATCATCAAATGTTGTTGTGATTATTCAATTAATGCAATGGACCTGAAAAATCCTTCTCTCAATGTGTGACGCTCTTGAAAAAATGAGCAGGATAAATGAAAAGAAGGTTTGTATAGAAGCCATGAGAGTTCACAATATTCGCTTTTCTTCACAACATTAACATGCACCCAATGTCTGCGTTTCAGTTTGAGACGTTTTTATTTCCCCCTCCACCCCCGCACGGCTCTTTGACGACCTCTTCATTGGAACGGTTGGTTGGCCCAGTCGCCGGAATAAGACCCGCTTTAGACGAAAGAAAGCATTTTCCTTAGCATTTATGCCATGACCAAAACGCTTCCTTGTAAAGTGAAAAATCGTATGGCATTTCAGATGCCGTGGCACATTTCTTGGCCCTTCTCAGGAATAGAATCCGTCCTATTTCCGTAGCTCTCTTCGTAGCATAAGCTATCAGAAGCCAGCTCAAGGTTACGAGTGCAGATGTATTTGGCTGCCGCGTGAGATGTAAACAATGTATCGCTTCAGATTTTTAAAGCCGATTGCTATTCAATCGAGAGGTATAACGTTTCTTCTTAAACGGTATTAGGTATACAAATCAATGGCGCTGCTTAAGTACATACTTTATTACGTATACAGTACACGTACGGAAGTATATTTTAGTCGTTTCAATTGTAAACACCCACCATAGATGGTGCAATTCGACGTGCATCTTGTGCTGTATATGTTAAACATTGTAATCACAAAAGCTAACCGAAATATTACATGAAATGCTTCCGTTTAAAGTAATATCTGCTGCAAGATTTTTGGAAGTATTTACATGGCATTTATGCTAGCAAAAATGTTAAAGGAAATTCTTCCGTCTAAAGCGGGCCTAACTTTTAGTTTCCTGTGTTTATGCATATAATACTTTGAGAGTCGCTTCGATTCTTATGGAAGGTGTCGTTCTCTCAATCTTATTACGATCCGCGCATTGTCCCCAGTGCTATTTCGAGTTCATTCGTCCGAACAGCATGGCACTTATTTCCATTCAAAACATTCCTAGTGCTTTCGAGTAGCACTCGTGACGTCAATACGGCTGTGCTCGAACTTACCCGAGGGCGCCATAAGGGAATGCATCCACCGCTCTTCACCTTGTTCACGTTGGCTTGAGAAGGCGACCGCTTTCTCGGTTGAGAGCAAGTTTTTCGCTTTTACGACATTTTCGAATGTCATAAAGGGCGTTTATTAAGTATGAGCCAACCCAGACACCCGAAGAAAACTTACGGCTGTTTTATGCTAATGGTGACGCCGAATGTTCCTCTCAAAAGACAAGGAAAATAAGGTATTAGATTAACGTGAAAGCTGCAGAGATGTTGCCTCTTGAAGGAAACCCAATTTACTATATTTCATGCTTCATTCGGCGGGTCATAATGCCTCGCTGGCTTTGAAGCAGTGTTTCCAATTCATGTCAAGAAAAATATACGTTTTAGCTTCCAGCCAAAGATTTACCAGGGCTTCTATGTGTACAGTGTCAGTTCAATTTTATAATTTAATGACTTTCTACTATTTGTTTAATGGTCTTTTCTTCATTTCATGTTTTCTTTAAAAATCTACGAAGAAATGATATAAAGTTCTACTGATTAAATAGGTGACACATATAAAAAGATTACTGAAATTCAAATACTCAAGATTTTGTAGTTATTGTGTTAATCGCTGGACCATGGACGTTGCAATTTTGAACCTTTGTTTATATATCAACAGAATGATAAAGATTTTCATTAAATTATTCATTTCTACGATGTTGATAAGTTTAACTTATTGCTTTTTGTTGTTGCAGGGTCATGTTGTTGCCAGCAACAGGGAGCACTGATACATTTTTGTGGTCTGAAGCAACAAATTCAAATTGAACTCAGGACCAGTGGTGGATTGCGCGTGCAATTCCAGGGCAGAGAGTACTATGGAAAAATACAATCTTTTTGAAATGTTTCTCGTCAATTACCTAAATGAAACAAAATATCCAAAGATTAGAGCTGTTTTCAATTTAGGCTTATTAGATTATCGAATTTTCTCCTAAGGGGAGTAAAGATGTACAAAAGAAAGAAAGCAGAGTACATAGACTTTTCACTACTATGTTAGGGTCAGTCAATAATTTTTGGCACTATTGCCGTAATTTTCTTTAGGTTGGCCATACTGCTTTTTCTGCATGTGCATTTGTGCATTTGTCGTTGTAGTTGCAGGGCAAACTTTATCAGCGTCATGTTTTACATCGTATAAGAACAGCGAGCACTGATGCAATTTTTATGGTCTGAAGGTTTACAAGGGGCCGAAATCCACCGAAAACATACGGTGTAGTTCTGCCTTTGCTGAAGCTGAACCTACTACCACTTCAGCAAATAGAGTAGAGTTTCTGAAAGTTCGACTTCTTCCACATCTCACTAACTATAAAATTTTAGTCTAGAAGGCGACAACTCTATTGACGTTTCGTTGCCACTACTCAGTACATCTGGATTTCGGAGACGGCGGTTATCATTGCATTTTTATGAAAATGGGTTCTTATTATCATTCAATGCTAATTAGCCACTAACCATTTTATAGTGCTTTTGCCTATACTTATTCCAAAACTACGTTTAGAGATAACACCTCTTCTCTCACCTTCAGGAGAACAATATTTCTCTGCCGGGGGGGTGGGAGGGTGAGGGTGGGACGAACATATGACAGGCTCGTGATTTCCTTACCAATCCGGTGATCTAACCATCTACTGGAAGGCGCCCCATTCAATAACTGAAATACAATTAAGCTTAGCTCCACTTTCTTTCCTCAGAGCAAATTTGCCAAGTTACCACACCATCTGAACTTAAATTAAAAATCGTTCCCGTTAGAAGGAAAGTATTTGCTTTCCATTTCCCTGATTATTCCTGTCCACCCCGAGTGTCGGTACATTTTTTATCGCTCTATTAATTTGCTCCTGCTTGCTCTTGTAGTTCAATCTCTGCCATAAATTCACGTTGATTGGAAGCGTCGGTTATTGATTTATGGCGCTGGCCTCCTCTCCTGCCTGCGATTGACTGTGTCGAAAACTTTCTGCACCGGCTCCGTGGGCTTCAGGTTCGTCTTAAAGCAGCTGTACGACTGGTCCAATGAGCCAACAAAGGAAGCTGTAGTGTGGTCGAACGCAAATCATTTTCTTGCAAGAACAACCTGTACTTGCAGGTGGATACGAACACACTCAACGCAAAATGAATTTACGCTGCAGTTCCTTTTCTCTTCTTTGAAAGACATAATTCTATCATATTACAAAGTGTCAGAAAGGTAATTCTTTCAAATCAGAGAAATGTACAGGGTGCCCAAAACTAATTGCGCAGTTTTCAGCTCCGTGTGTTCGTTGGAGCAGAGATGCATATGACATGCACGATTAGAGTACAAGGGCACAAACTTTATTTCCAGTTAAAGTAATTCCACATTAAACTACATTGTAGTTAGCATATCCACAGGAATCACATCATTCTATGGCGAAAAAGAACAGGGGACTAAATTTTATCGTCATACACAACGCATTTTACGTAGTTATATATTGGTGTCAAATCTGGACAACCAATGACACCTCCCTGCCGGTCTATTTTCTTGAGAACCGATGTTGAGCACATTCCCTTTCGATGTTTGTAGATGGTGTACACATTGACTTACATAAACAAGTTAAAAAAAACACAAACATTATACTTTCAAATATTTAAGAAACACATTTCAGTTTCCACAGGCTTATTCAATTCAATAGTCTCAATTTCAATTCAATTCAATAGTCTTTTTTCTTGGGTGAGGTTCAGTAAATGCTGATCTACCACTTGTTAACCCTCTGTAACCCGCAAAATTTTGAATTATTTTCCTTAGCAGCGCAATAATGGTCGGGAAAGCACCAGGTAACTTATCTTCACTATTTCCCCGAAAACATAGAGGCATTGGCGCCTTTTTTCTGTCGTTCTTTCAGTTGATTACACGCCCCTCAAGTGACCGGTCCCAATTTGGCGGCACTCAGTACCGCGCGCGGGACGTTTCCTACCTTAAATCACAGCAGGCCAGCCATGAATTTGGCGGAAATGAGAATAATAAAACCACTGTACGCTTTTCGGAATGCAAATTATTTGTATGCAGAAATCGTTGCAGTACGTATACGAAATGTCGGAGTTATCAAAATAACGATATTGAAAAGTGACAACATTCGGTTCCTTATATTTAAGTCAGTATGTCTTTTTTTACGTATACCTCGTAAGAGTACGAGAAACAAATTGAGATTTGAACATTTCAAAAATATTTTGTACGTTTCTTCGAGGTGTTTTCTACATTCGATTGCTTTTTTTCTGCGAGTCAGAGAGATTTTGACAGAATTTTGGAACATATAGTTCCTTTCTAAGCCCATATAAGTTGTATGATTTCAATTCGTTTTGAAAAATGCGTTGAAAAATTTGAAAAAATACTTTGAAATTTTTTGAAAAATACGTTGAAAATTTTTTGGAAAATACTTTGATATTTTTGTGAATGGTGAGTTCACTTTTTAGTGCCTTCATTATATGGAAAAGTTTTAATTACTTTTAGAATAATATTTTGGTGCATTTCCTTCAAGAGTCGAAGCTTGTAATTGTATGAGACTCTGTCATTTTGTTCACTTTTCTTCTAATAGCTAATAAAAATGTCCGAAATGGACATGTTTGCGTTTATGTATATTTCCCTTGATTTTCAATAAGTGCTAGTGTAATTCAACCTCGATTTGCATCAATAATTCACGTAAATAACGTTGGTTTTGATGAGGCGGCACTGAGTGCCGCACGCGGGACATTTGTGCTGCTATGAGGACGCGGATGACGGAGGGTTAAGCTGACTTATGGTAAATATAACTAGAATCTACGGAGTTTTCTTCGAACAACATGCACTTGCAAGACATAACGTTCTTAAACAGTACTTGCTTGAAACTGTCATTTCAAATATTGCTCCATGAACTGACCCATGGCCTTCAGAAAGTGTGGAATGTAAGCTTCTCTACCTTTCAGACGACAAAGGTACTAAGTGGTGATCTGCCAACACGAGAGATTATGTAATCGAAACACAGTTCTGTAATCTTCGGAAATGGAAAGCTTATAGAGATATGTTGCTTTCAGAAATTGAAGCGACCAATTATTATCTTTAGAACTGTGCAATTTAATAAATATTCTGTTTCTTTTACCAATCGTGAAATAAAAGTAGTTTAAATTTAAATATTTTGTATAACTCTCTTTCTTTCATGAATTACAGCTCAACTCCCATCCCCCTCTTGCACAACCTTTCTTACACGTGTTGTTTACTACAGACTTCCACCCAATTTAATCAGCACCAGGCAAATGCTGACTTCTTCCTCAGATGGAGTTCTTCGGTCATCAACCAGGGCAAGAGAGTGATTTCTTAAAATTTCCATCTTGAATCTATTCTTCTTCTTTTTTGTTATTTTCTGTTTGAATCAGGCATTTGCGGTTTACCTGTGTGAAATGACCACAGCCATGTACTTGAAATATTGTCAATAAATAAATAAATACGCAAATTGCAAATTGAACTCAGGATATATCAGCAACATCTTTGGAAATTTAGTGAATTGTATGTGCTATCTAAGGAATGTAGAATGGTTTTCCTATTATAGTATTATAAAGTCAACCATATCTTTAAGAACCAAGAAAAGGAGACGAAGACCTTAACGCATTGAATTCGCATTGTTTCTTTGATAAAAAGCTCATCCCATTACATTTTCAAATACCTCTTCTGAATATTTTTCCTTTCTGTTTCCCAATGAAAGCATTGAATGTCTCAAAAGCCCTCGAGAGAGCCCCTTCAACGCCCTTGAATTTACGTGCAGCGGCACTTGGGCACGTTCAGACAACTGCGCATCTGCAGATATCTCCATTTCATCTCCCCGTATTTCGCTGTACGCATGAACTAAACTTATTATTTTCATTTTTCGTTATAGCTTCAATGTTTCCATCTTCCAACAACAATAACAATAAGATCGTAGATAAGGTATAGTGACTGAACTATTTCATTAGTAGAGTCTACATTTCTAGGCACCAGAAACTTTCCAAATAGGCAGGTAAAAGGCACTAAAATTTGGAAAGTGGGCTTCATAATAGGCAATAAAAATGAAAAAGGCACAAAACACTGCTTCAGTAGGACCAAGGTGTGGCATAAAGTACCACTTTTGAAGTTTTTGTGTTGGTAATCGAAACTGCCTTGAGCAATTGAATTTAAAAAACCTGTTTATTGTGAATTCAGATGTGTATTTTCATATTTGCTAAAATTCAAGAGAAAATTTTATCTCCTTTTTAATTTTTAAAGGTCATATATAGAAAGTGGCACTAACTGCCACCCTTGGTCCAAGGTGATACCTGCCAATTTCTTTACAATTCTTGTCGGCATCATTTGCATTTAGTGTTTGGTATTGTTGTTTAGCTGCCTGTGTTATTTGTATGCTAAAATATTTGTCCGGAGACAGTTGATAAAGTTTTCATACCGGTTTCGTACCGAATTCTCTTTGAAGTAGCCGCCGCTATTATTTTGTTGTTACAGCAAATAATCATTCGGTTTCAGAAGTGCACTGTTCATAGACGTGTGTTTCCTTCCATCATGAGAGGAAGAAAATGTGACGTTCTTTCTCCGAAAGAGTTGGAGGAGGCTATTGACCATTTATGGGATGATGATGATGCACTTTCAGACGAAAATATTAGTGAGGTAGAAGATGGTTCAATTGAATATACTGATGTTGCGCCTTCAAGTGAGGATGAACATGCAGGAGATGAAGATGAAGATGGTGCTGAGGGAACAGAACAAATCTCTGGATCTAGTTCTCCAACAGTGTATGTTGCGAAGTCAGGCAGAATGTACTTACCTGAACCTCCTCGAGGAATACGACGCTCTACACAAAATATTGTTAGAGTTCGCTCGAGTTTGCTACCTGCAGGAAGAGTCGACAATATCTTGGATTCTTTCTTGAAATTTTTCACTTCAGACATTCTACAAATAATAGTGAGATATTCAAATGAAGAGGCCGAGCGGACTGGCATAAGTAAGACAAATGAGGTTGAAAGGCACTGATTGGCGTCTTTATTCTCATGGCGTGTAATGATGATACAAGAATCAACTACCACGATTTGTGGTCACAAAAATTTGGTCAACCTGTCTACTTAGCAACAGTGAGCCGTACTAGATTTCGAGAATTATTGAAAATAATACCTTTCGATGACAGAGAAACTAGAGACGCTCGCAGGAAGTCTGACAAGTTCGCTGCACTGAGAGAAGTTTTTGATGAAATTAATAAAACTTTTTTACGGTATTACTGCCCAGGAGAGAACATAGTTGTTGATGAGATGTTGTCATTGTTTAGGAGAAGATCTCCATTTAAAGTTTTTATGAAGTCTAAACCTGGAAAGTATGGAATACTTATAAGAATGTTGGCTGACTGTGCCGAAAGGTATGTTCTACAAATGGAAGTTTATGCAGGCAAGACGGATGACAGCAGCCCACAGCCCAGAGGTCCTAAGGAAATTGTGAAGAGACTTGCTCTGTTTAGACAATCCGGAAGAAACGTTACAACGGACAGATATTATACCTCAGTGGAACTGGCAGATGAACTTTACAGCGATTTAGGACTTACACTTGTTGGTACCATGACCCTTCATCGGAAGCACATTCCCGAAGAATTGAAGACTACCAAAGATCGAAGAGTCTACTCGAACACATTTGCATTCACTGACCCAGCCTCATGGAAACACCCTGTTACTTTGGTTCCTTATGTAATTCGTGAAAAGCCAAAGAAAGCTCCTGCTGTCCACACAACATATGGGCGATTCTGTTGATACCGCACAAGCAAAGAATAAATTTACAACAAAGAGATGTACCCGGAGATGGCCATTATCAGTATTTTTCACTCTGTTAGACATTGCTGGGGTAAATGGATATTCATTATATTTGATGAACAATCCACAGAGGGAACTAAAAAGTTCAAACAGACATCGGATCTAGAAGAACTTGGACTGAAGTTGATTGAGCCACATGTAGCAGATAGAGCAAAGAACATTGAGGGATTGAATGCAAATACAGTTACGGCAATGGAAAACGTGCTTCAAAGGAAAATTAGGTGAACGGTTGACAATCCCATAGATATATCTACTTATGCAACTGCTTCGAGAAAGGGAAATAGGTGTTACATTTGCATTTCCAATGGAGAAAGAAGAAACAAACTCTCACGAACTACAATTTCATGCAATGACTGTGGTAAATGTGTCTGTGGAAGACACTGCATGAAAGTTCAGATCTGTGACAACTGTGTTATTTCTAATAATAGTGAGTAATGCTAAGGAACTGTAATTTACTGACAATGTAGAACTGAAATGTGTTATAATGTATTATTCTATTATTGTTAATAATAAATATGCAGATGTTTTTTCCAAATAAAAAAAATACTTAACATACATTAAAAATATACAAAATATGACTTACATACCTTTCAAAATAAAAAAAATACTTAACAAACATTAAAAATAATCAAACTATGACTTATATTAAACAAAACATACTAGTAGTGCAAAATAACTAACAAATGTTGCGGAATAGTAAAGTGGCACAAAATGCCACCCTTAGTCCAGCATGTAACAGATCAGACCTTGGTCCTGCTAGGGTTAAGGTACTAATCAGCAAAGCTGAAAAATACCCTTAGTGTTCGTCCGTTCCGTCAGTGTCAAGTGTCGGTACCTAAGAAATAGCCAGAGCTATAAAAGAAATATATATACGTATACCACAAAAAGACCTGTCAAATACTAGGGGTGACAATAAAATATGTTACAAAGCCTGTAAGTAACAGGAACTGTTTATAGTATGGAATTGAGTGTGTGGGGTGGAAGTGGGTAAATCACCTTTACTGTTGAAGTACAGTAAAACGTCGTTAATCCGGAATAATGGGGGATAGATTGACCGGTTTAACGAAAGTCCGGATTAACTGAAATATCATAAAAGAATAGTAGACAGTGCATTAAAACTCCGTTTATAGCAACAAAACACGTTTATTATGGTGTATTTAAAAGGCACATGCCTAAATACACTATACAGTATAGTATAAAGTCTACGAGAAACAGAATTTCATCAGTAGTCGACTGCCTTTATCTTTTTGGAAGTTCTCTTGTTGACTTCTAGCCACATTTAAAACCTTGCATTCTGCTTTTTTTTTGTCTGTCTGTCCGGCTTATCGGTGTCCGGATTAATGAGGTTTTACTCTACTTATCACAGCGTGAGATTAAGTTGTTCATAACGGTCGATCAACATTTTGTGTCAAGATTTTAATATCATCTGGATGCAGCGGTTTTCACATCTTCATTACTCTGAATGTAGTATCCTGATACGTGTTCCTTTAGACCAGAGAAAAGATGGTAATCATTTATTTATTTATTTTTATTTATTCCAAGTTTCAGACACAGCACTCGTAAGGCCATTTAACACTGAAAACTCTATAAATCAACAAGAACAAGTCAAGATGGTTTTAGGTAAAAACAAAAAAGGATACATATAAACATGATAAGACATAAACAAGAAAACAAGCAAAATATTTACATATTCGTTCTTAGAGAAGATCGGCAAATACTTTCAGGGGCAAAAATGTCGATGTTTGTAGGTAGTTTATTATAGAACTGGGGAAGACTGTGAATCAGAGGGCGCTTTATAAGGGAAAGCCTAGCGGTAGAGTTGTGGAACAATTCAGTGTTTCGGGTCGATCGACAGGGAACTCTGAAGTTGAATTCTGTAAGTAGAAATTCAGATCTTAATTTTCCATTGATGATTTTATAGAAAAAATTCATATCGGCCATATCGCGTCGGGTCTGCAGTAACTGAATGTTCAAAGTAGTCAGGATGTCAGGTTTCTGAAGATGCCGCAGAGAAGGAATTCTATGACGAACAATGGCGGTAAAGAAGCTGAGGACGGAATCCATGCTAGAAAGATTTGTATTGGAAGCCATGGCCCAGACTGGAGAGCAATATTAGTGAATCGGATAAATGCATGACTTGGTTGTGCCAAATCCAGACTGTAAGAGGGGTCCAAGATTTTTCAGTGAAATCTTCGCAAAGAAGCAACTTTTTGACGTGAGGTATAAGGACGTGCATGATCATAAAGAATGATCACTCCACTGTATAGAAGACTTGGCTCTTGCCTTCTGGTGGTCTTTCGTAAATGCTGAAGTGTCTGGTAGTAGGCAGCGGCATTATTCCACCAGCAACACGTCTCTCGTACATGTCGATGACAGAAAAATAATAGAACCTTGTAAATCGAATGCTATGTTGAGGTGGTCGGAGCCTGGTGATGATCGCATTACCTCGAGAATGGCTGAGATCGGGAATGCATGGGGTCTTATCTTCTCTTCCTTTTTCAGGGAAAAGAGAAGTCTATCTTCATGTCCAGATTTAGAAGGTTTTTGCTCCTATGCCAGTGAATAAACGCAACCCTCTGACCCTATTTCCTGTGAGAGTGTTACAGAAGAGATATTACGTTATTAGTATATATGTAATTACTAGCACCTCTAAGTGTATTATGCAAAAATAAGAAAATAAATTGCAATAGTTTCAATTTACGATAAAAATTTTAAATATACTGACTGCCAAATAAAACATAAAGTTTAAATGATGTTTTAATACAAGAATCGAATGGAACTTTTCACAATCTGTTACATTCTTGGGCATCTGATTCCCCATATTGTAAATTCCCTGGCAGGACCTTGGAAAACACTTCCATTCGGCAATCATAAGAAAAGCATCTCAATTTCTCCGCTCCTGATTCGTCCTAGGACTGGATCTACTGGGTTTAAACCCAAATATTGTCCTATCTGCCTTTATTCAAGACAATAATTTACATAAACTTTAAATAATATAAAATTTATGTATAGTAGCTGTCCAGGAAGTTGAGTGGCTAGGAGAAGGGAATTGTAAAACTAAAAATTATACTTTTTTCTATGGTGGTACTGAAAATCATAATTTTGGAACAGGCTTTTTCATAAATAATAGAATTATCTCGGCTCTTGAAACAGTAGAATTTATTAATGATAGGATATCATATGCAGTTTTCCAGGGTAGGTGGTGTAAAATTATTTTAATAAACATACATGCACCAACGGAAGATAAAGATGATAATACTAAAGATGATTTTTATACAGAGTTAGAACAGGTCTTTGATAAATTTTCTCAGTATGATATGAAAATTCTGTTAGGTGACTGTAATGCACAGATTGGCAAAGAAGAGACATTTAAACCCACGATTGGTAAAGAAAGTCTTCATGAATTAAGTAATGATAATGGTATAAGATTGATTACTTTTGCAACCTCAAAGAATTTAATTGTGAAAAGTACCACTTTTAAACATAAAGATATTCATAAATATATCTGGTCTTCTCCAGATGGTAAAACTCATAATCAGATAGATCATATTCTCATTGATAAGAGAAGGCATACTAGTATAATTGACGTTCGTACACATAGAGGTGCTGACTGTGCCAGTGACCATTATTTAGTAATTGCTAAATTAAGAGAAAGACTCTCAGTGATAAATCATAAGCAACAAAATCTAAAAGTTCTAAAATTTGATACAGGAAAGTTTACTGATGAAAGAATTAAGAAAGATTACCAAATTAAACTGTCAAATAGATTTGATGTTTTGCAGGATTTAAATGATGATGAAAATATAAATGAAACAGACGTAAATAAGAATTGGGAGCACATACGTAATGCAATAGAATCAGCAGCTAAAGAAAGTATAGGATACCATAAACCGAGAAAAAGTAAGCCATGGTTTGATAATGAATGTCATAATCTAATAGAAATAAGAAATCAGGCTAGACTTAGGTGGTTAAATAACTCTGATGATACAAATCTAAACAATTATAATAGAATAAAGCGAGAAGTTAACCGCACGTTTAGAAGTAAAAAAAGAGATTACTTGAAAAGCAAAATTAACGAAATTGAAACAAACAGCAAAAATAAAAATATCAGAGATTTATATAAAGGTGTAAATGAGTTTAGAAAGGGGTGGCAACCTAAAGTAAACTTGATAAAAGATAAAGACGGTGATTTTCTAGCTGACCCAAGCGATATTCTAAATAGATGGAAGAACTACTTTAATGACCTTTTAAGTGTCCATGTAGGAGATAAATCAGAAGTAAATGAAGTCCACACAGCAGAACCTTTAGTTCCAGAACCTAACTTGACTGAAGTTAAAGATGCTATTAAAAGGCTAAAGAATAACAAAGCACCTGGCATTGATTTAATACCAGCTGAGTTAATTAAATATGGTGGAAATTCATTAATATGTCAAATTCATAAATTAATTTGTTTAATATGGAATAAAGAAGAAATCCCTCAACAGTGGAAAGAATCCCTAATTGTTCCTGTGTTTAAAAAAGGTGATAAAATGAACTGCAATAATTACCGTGGAATTTCTCTACTCTCAACAACATATAAAATATTATCTAACATTCCTTTAACAAGACTAACCCCATATGCTAATGAAATTATAGGTGATTATCAATGTGGATTTAAACGCAACAGATAAACTACAGATCAAATTTTTCACATCAGACAGACACTTGAAAAAAAGTGGGAATATAATCAAAATGTCCATCAGCTATTCGTTGATTTCAAAAAAGCATATGATTCGGTCAAAAGAGATAAATTATATAATATATTAGTAGAGTTTGGAATACCTAAGAAGCTTGTTAGTATGATAAAAGTATGCACCAGTGAAACAGAAAGTAAAATTCGTGTGGGTATTAATATGTCTGACAAATTTACAATTCATGATGGGTTAAAACAAGGAGATGCATTATCTCCATTGCTCTTTAATTTTGCCTTAGAATATGCTGTTGGGAAGGTAAAAGAAACTAAAGAAGGACTAAAATTAAATGGTGTGACTCAGTTGTTAGCATATGCAGATGATGTAGACTTACTGGGGGATGATGTGAATAAAATTAAGAATAATGCTAAAATATTTTTCAAAACTGCTAAAGGGATAGGTTTGGAAGTTAACAAAGAGAAAACTAAATATATGCTTACAGGCCGAAACCAAGTGTTAGGTAATAATCAAAATCTAATTATTGATAACAACTCGTTTGAACCAGTTTCCAAATTCAAATACTTAGGAGTAATATTAACAAATGAAAATTATATTAAAGAGGAAATAAAAAGTAGGCTTAATTCAGGAAATGCATGTTACTTCTCTCTTCATAAACTTTTGTCTTCTCTTTTAATATCTAAGAAACTGAAAGTTAAAATATACAAAACAGTAATTTTGCCTGTAGTATTATATGGGTGTGAAACTTGGTCCCTTACATTGAAAGAGGAACATAAATTGAGAGTATTTGAAAATAGGATCCTTAGGAAAATATTTGGACCTAAAAGGGATGAGGAGACAGGTGAGTGGAGAAGGTTACATAATTTAGAACTACATAATTTGTATTCATGTCCAGACATTATTAGAATAATTAAATCAAGAAGACTTAGGTGGGCAGGCCATGTGACACGAATGGGAGAGGAAAGAGGAGTTTACAGTATTCTTGTTGGGAAACCTGATGGTAAGAGACCAGTAGGAAGGCCAAGACGAAGATGGAGGGACAACGTCGAGATGGACCTAAGGGAAATCGGTAGGGATGGAAAAGAGTATATAGATTTTGCACAAGATAGGGACAGATGGAAGGCCTGTGTTGCTGCAGCCATGAACCTTCGGGTTTAAGAAGGCTAGAGAGTTAGTTAGTTAGTTAGTTATTTTCTATATTATCATTAGCACGTAACTGTATCTTTAAATTATATTTGTCAACCTCCATGGTGGAGTCGTTATCACAACCTGCTACGACAAGGAGTCCAGGGTTAAAATCCTGACTTGGCCATGGGTGTTCTTTGTAACTGTCCCTTCATCAACTTCATCATATCATTACTCATCCTCGTTTTCGCGATTATCCAAGAGTGGCAGAAAAGTTAAGTAAAATAAACCAAATCAATTAATTAATCAATTAAATTATCTTTGTTAAATCAAGTTCGATATACGCCTTTTTGATAGAATTTTTTGACAAGATTGTAGTTAGTTCCTTACATTGAACAAATCAAGTTGATATTTTCTAAAGTATCTTTCGCTTTACAAGATCGATTTAATCACAGGGTACTTAAAACACATCTCATCATGTTCGGTCGTAGCTGAACTTTGATGGAAGGACGGCAGACTAAAGCTAAAGGGAATTTCTTTCGAGCAAGAGTGACGTCCGCCGTCTCAAAGTAATATCTGTGCAGGATTTCCTTCGCCCATCCCACTCACACCACCACACTACGCACAGTGGAGCGGAACTTCCGCCCGGGCAACCCATTAGTGGGTATTAAAAGGAAATTTCGGCTCGTTTCGCTTCCCATTGATTTTCCATGTTTCCTTTCCCAGAAACAGAACAGTTTTTATTTGCGTATGGTTCCCCTGGAGAGCCTGACTTCCCCCTTAGTAATTTTCTCTTCCTATATCGTATTACTCGGAAGTCCGCGATGAGGAAATCTCGATTGGCAAAGAGCCAAATGGAGAGGCCGAGTAAAGATCATCTCCGAAGCAGCGAAGGAACACTAGATGCTATCTCCAGATACCAGACAGCGATAACGTTACAAACCGATGAGGCGAAGCTGACACAACAACAAGTGATTTTTCTCTCTCAACAACGGAAAACAATACTTTTTAGTGTCTAATAATTACATTAAATATATGGGTCATTCCATGTCAAATCAGGCAGGAGGTCAACTCCTGTCACCGATTTTGATGATATTTGGTGCACAGTTTCGCTTTCCTCAACAATCGACACCTGTGAATGGGTTTTGAAATTTGATTATTACGTATTATATGAGGGTTGTTGAAAAGTAATTTTTGAGAAAAATGTAATTTTCAATTACGTACATCTGGGGAAAGAATGAAGATACAGAAGCGTTCTTGAGATCGTTGTAAGGAGAAAAAAGGTAGCCATATTACGTGATGATAAAATGTTGAAACTTAGTCAAATTTGAATACTCTGTTGAAATGTTCAAATTTCAAGTTTGAACACCTCAAAACACACCAAATAGATTTTTCTCATTTCCTGGACATTTTTAACTACCATCCTTCATCTTTCGACTGAGAAAGTATTATCGTTGTTTTTTCCATACAAGAAAGAAAAATTGGATTGAAATTTGTCCTGCACCAGCAATGAACTGAACTGCAGAGGGCCTACGCCGAGACTTTTCATTCGTGTCAAGCTAAGGGATGTATATTCTCACTTTACAGGGACAAAATCATATTCCAGGGCCTCCCCAATGGTGCAGTGGTAGCGTCGTCGCTTTGTAATCAAGGGGTCCCGGGTTCGATACTCGTAGTAGTTCGGATTCCACTTTAGACTGTAGGAACAGTTCCGATTATCTTTACTGTGCATAAAGTGGACTTACAACACCAAATCAATCAATCAATATCATATTCCATTTGATTGTTGACTTGATTATATACTGTTATGACTATTTTATACTTTGCAGTTTCCATGGTGTTATCCATGATACTACGGGAAATGATGTGAACATGGCTAAACAAATCAGATCTACTAGCATATGTATTTTTTACGTTTATGGGGGAACTATTTCTTATGATATTTCACTTTCCTAACTTCTCATATGAAATAATATATTTTCTTACTAATTCTTCAGTCTTTACCAATTGTTACATTTTTTTCCAAGTAGGAGGAATTATTGTAACATGGACTTGAAATATTCAGGAGTAACACAATTACACATTTGTCCTGCATGTCATCTAATTTTTTGGTCATGGATTCAACATGTGAAAATTAAATAAATATAACAGTACTTTGAATTTATTACAAAATTAATTGCATCGTTTATTTCAGAAACCCTATAACTAACCAACTCTCTAGCCTTCTTAAACCAGAAGGTTCATGGCTGCAGCAACACAGGCCTTCCATGTGTCCCTATCCTGAGCAATATCTATATACTCTTTTACATCCCTACCGATTTCCTTTAGGTCCATCTCAACATTATCCCCCCATCTTCGTCTTGGCCTTCCTACAGGTCTCTTACCAACAGGTTTCCCAACAAGAATCCTGTAAACTCCTCTTTGCTCTCCCATTCGTGCCACATGGCCTGCCCACCTAAGTCTTCTTGATTTAATCATTCTAATAATATCTGGACATGAATACAAATTATGTAGTTCTAAATTATGTAACCTTCTCCACTCACTTGTCTCCTCATCCTCCACAAATATTGTTTGTGAGAAAACAACATAAAAAGTGTGCTATTGTCCAACATAATATTTGAGCACAGTAAAACAAATTTGTCAAACTTACTATTGGATTAAAAATTATAGATACTCGAGTTTAGATTGCAATTAAAAATTAATTAGTAGACCTATAAAAGAAACGAGTTACATCAAAATTAAGCTTATTGAATTCTGCGTTAATCTATGCTAACCAATGTTTTTTGAATATGCCTTATATTTTATATCGTCGTGAGATCAAAAGAAGTGCTGCTTTTTTCGAGTTTTGCAAACGATCGCTCGCTTTGAAATTCAATAAATAAAAATCGGGAGGTCCGATCGCAATAAAGTTTCAGTATGATGCAGGCAGAAAGATTTTAAACACAATTCTTAATTTTCAGATCTTTAACATTTGTGAAAACAACGTTCTTATCAATTTTGGGAAACAGTTTTTTCTTGGTATCCGGTAGTCCTACAAATACAATATTGATCTTGTTTAAAAGCTCTTTGCATTTGTCTTAAAATCCATTATGGTTGTTAGTTCACATTGCGAATCCGAATTTATACAGATTTTTATAGAACTGAGTAAAGCTGTGCGTGGCAACACGGCACACAGCGATGTCCGTTGAACGTGGGTGAACCCTGGAAACTGCGAGTCGATTCTTGCGGTGTTGCCACGTTCTACGTACAGCTTTACTCTGCTGGACTGTATTTATAGATTTGTACACATACATTTACAACATTTACAACATGCACTTATCCATCTCTCTCTCTCTCTCTCTCCCCCCACCTCTCTCTCTCTAACACACTTACACACACTACGCACGGAGGCATACATATACACACATAAAACACAAACAGACGTACAAAACACACACTCACACAGCTACATATCCGAAAAATGTCTTACCTTCACACGCATATCCATACGTGATAAGCAGAGTTTGTTCTTCACTGCCACGTGCACGTATCGCAACTTCCTGAATTCAAACTGGCGACAACGAGCGAGACATACAGCAATTTCACCTGGACTTGCGTGCGCATGGGACACAGACAATGGCCGCACATATGATCCTCCGTGCAACAATGAAGGGCGTCAGCCCGTTGCCAAGGCACACGACGTACCGACTCGATCCCCTCGAAAAACCAAGACCGGGCGTCGCTGCCTACCAAATATCTTTCTGTTATAAATATATAAATGCCACGACTACGCTCAGTTCCTGCGGGGCATGAGACCCCGCATCCCAAAGTTCGGGTAAAGGTCTGCTTTTGAATAATAATATATTTAAAATTAAATTTATGCTTACTTATCTAAGACTTCAAAATAAGGTAACCATTCTCATGCTTGAACGTCCATCGTGATCGCACCCGCATCCCACTGACCAGTGAGGATACGCATGCGAGTCGCGAGCGAAATCAGCATAATCTAAACTGACTTCTTACGGGTTGATAAAGCCTCCGCCTCACTGACCAGTGATGGCGGGACACCTCACCAAACCCAAAGGATGCCAGTTAATTTATACTTATGAGGCAAATTTACTATAAGGAAATACCAATTAACGATTATAAATTTATTTACAAATCCAAACATAGGTTGAAAGAAAAATATACAATCTTCTGATCAAGAGAAAACTACAATGCCAAAATTAAATTTTTGTTCAAAAATGACTTCCGTAACATAGACTGAAACTTGCTTTCGAGTAAACATACAATCCAGAGAGCTCTCTCTTATATATATATTGTACATATCCCATCATAGAACTAACCCAGCTTAACTTGGTTTCAATAAACAGGTGACAAATTATTCAGTAATGATCGACAAAATTTCAATTAACCAAAACCAAAGAAAAATTTGCATAACATCTTTCCGTAAATATCTATTCGTGCTTGTCATATTTTCACATCTGCATTATGTTCTCTAGAACTCATGAGGTATACTACCCTCTTCAGGGCCAACCTCCAATAACATTCATAACAAAATATAAGGGGAGCCTTTCTCTACCCAATATCAAAGCCATATCTCGGCCACAAATTACAAATGTCCACGTGGAATTCCTTAACATAATAGGGGACTCTGTCTACCCTTTTTGGCTACTCACATTGCAAAAGCAAAAAATAGACTTTTACATTAAATGAATTTCTATAAAAACATATACTCGACCGGTCACCTATTATAACTGTTTCAAAATTACATCTAAATAAAACCTAAATAAGAGAAACCAATAAACTTTCCTCAACGTTCCGGATACTCAGACTTTAAAACGGACATGAAACTATATAAGCTATCAGATTTAAGAGACATCCTCTGACCAGAGGTATGCTCTCGGATTTAAGTATCAAAGAAACAAATTTATTTAAATGAACCTCCTGACCAGGAGAATTCAGAATGATTTAGAATAAAAATTAACTCGACGAGAAGGATGTATATCTTGAATTTATATCGGAGTCACACTGACCAGTGCCAACTTCGATAGAATTTATGAATCAAAATTTTAAATTATTAAGATTAAATATGTATGAATCAAATTATTTATAAGCCTGCCAAAATCCCCTTTAAGGATCATGCTGACCAGCACAAATCCTGAAAGGTGGCTTACGAAAAACCTCGGACATTGTGGAAGGGAGAGCTGACCAGCCACTCCCCACACAACGCTCGTATTCTCCCAGCCCTGGACCTCGACAAGCGATTTAATCACCTAACGATTCGGAATCTACTGCTATACTGATAATTTTGCCAGCGAGAAGGCTGGTATTTATACTTGCGGGATTGCGCAATTCTGTTCCCCAACAAAAGATTTGGACAAACTGAAAAGTTATTTTTAGCATCCAACAATTACCCCTTCCAAAAAGGCATATCGAGAAACACAATGCAAGCTAAACTTATTTACAAACCCGCGCAGCGCCGAACGAAAAAGAACCCATTGTTGTTAAGAAAGAAAAATAATGCAAGCTTCAACTTGCTTCGCGTTCTTTTTCGCTTGGCAGAAACTGCGTTACAATTTTAACAAAGATAAAATATACATTCAAAAGATTAGAACTACAAAATAATTTATACGAGGGCTATCGAAAAGTAATTTGAATAATAAAGAAATTTACCAAAATTTATCAATCGTTACATCCGGATATCCAGATATACATGGATCTCATATCCTATGAATATCCCTTGAGAGATTTGTGACACTATAAGCGAGTTTTGAATCGATTTTAGTCTCCATTGTATTGTAGCGTTTCTGATTCAAAGATAAAAAAGTTTCAATGCCTAATAGGCTAGTAGTAAATAAACGCTAATGAAAGAGTCAATTATTGTTTCAACTGCAAGATAAAGTATGAAACACATCTATGATAATTTTCTGATATTCGAAACACGTCCTGTTTATATCCATTATACATATCCTGCAACGTTCGCGCGCCGGAGCACTGCACACTACACCACTAAGCGGTGCAAAAGTGTACCCATATATGCTAGCTTGTAGCCAGCCGAAGACATGGATTCAAATTATCTCAGGTCTTGCGGGGTTTAGTATCGAAAGGTCAAAGGTCAACTAGTAAAAGTTTATTTATATTTATACACGCATGTAAATAACCAGTTTAGCACATACGCTCTTAAATCCTCTCAGTGAGGTACCTGGGCAGTATTAGTATCCTTATCTAATTTAGGGGTAACCCATTAGTGCAGGTAACCAATACGAACCTTGGTAGTCGTCACGTGCCACGCCGTCTGGGGACAACATGCGAAAGCGTCCAATCAAATGCGAGGGACGGGCCAAGGGGCCCGCGGTTTCACAAAGGTGTTGGTATGAAAGTACGCAGCAAAGTCAATCCAGCTACGACAAGGGTACGGTTCGGCCCCTTGGTATGTCCAGTCAGTAGCAAGAGACGGCAAGGTACAAAGGGAAGGTCTGGAGGCACCCAGGAGACTTGGGCTTGGGCCGCCAAGACCCAAGGGTAGCACACCAAGCTCTTATGAGGCAGACCAGATAGGTAGGTAATCTGCTTTTCTTATCCTCCTCCTTCCTTTTCAAGGAAGCTATTGGATACCGGTAGGGGAAACATCCAGACTAGATCTGGTAACCAGGTCTTTCGCAGTCGGCATCTGGCAGTCGACTGAGCTCCGGGATTTTGGATTTGATTTGGATTTGACGTCAGGATTTGTGTATCCCAGCATATTGTTTATTTAACATTAACTTGAATCGACAATAATTTGCAATACTGTTACAATAATTACTTTTCTTTACATCAATATTTTACAAAAACTAACGCAACTGTCGCGTTAGTACAATTTACAATGTTCCCAGAAAATCCCCAAAATCTACTCACTACTACATATATATGAACATTCACAATCACAATCATTACATTAACTTGATTGTCATTTCATTTATCTGGTTTATATAAACAGTCATGGACGAGGAAGTGAAACCCTCTCTACTCTGGGTTTTATTTGACCTATAGCTTGCACTAATGGGTTTGGATGCATCGTAATCCGCCTCCACAGGTTATCCCGGGCAATATGTAGTAAATCTTTAATCCTGGGCTGGTCCATGTCTTCGTGGCAGTAGCGTACGCAGGATTTCGTCAAAGGGGGGTGTTATTTCTAAAACTTTCTCCAAATTCACATTACCTTTGATTTATTATACTTTAATTAATTAATAATAATTACAATTAATTAATAATACTTATAATTAATTAATTCGCTGAATTACTACTAATAATACTACTAATACCACTACTACTATTATGTAGTAGAGATTACATAAATATACCATTTATGAAAACAATAGAAAGAAATTACTTTCTAATCATTCAATTTTTATCAAATCGTGGGAGCATTTTTTTGTTTTTGTTTTTTGTCTGGTCAACGAGGTGAGACATTTTAAGGGTGAAGAAAATCCATAAAACAAGAAAAGATATTAAAATAAATTGAAATAATTAAAGTATGGAACTCATCCAAGAAGCTGCGGTGGTCTGGTCGGTAGAGCATCTGACAATCACGCGGGAGATCCGGATTCGATTCCCGAAATTGGTTGGAATTTTTCCGGCTCTTCTTCCCCGCATAAATGTCCCCGATAATTCACATCTGGATTGTCTCACTGTTCTTGTAAAATTTTCACTTTTTGAGAAATTGTGTTGATTTGAGTCAAATCATTTGACATGGAATGACCCAACTATTTATATATAATCTTTAAATAACAGCCCTAATAACGGGTACACAGAAATATTCAGTTATGTCAAGGGGGACTCTCAGGCAAAAAGTTTGAGAAACACTGCCTTAATGGCATTTCGGATCTTATCTATTTCCAAATTTTCGGATCTGGCACCCCCCCAAAAATACCAAAATTGTTCACTACGAAGTTTTATTCCTGTACAGAGGAGTCAATTTTTGCTTTTCAAATATTTACAGCAAAATTAATCAATTTTCCGTGAATTGCATAACACACAGGATACTTCAGACTTCAGAAAGTGTCGCGTCGGTATATAAACTGTAAATTTCGTCTATTTCGCATTTTGCAGTTCATTTCGCATCATTTCGTGACAAAACAGGGTAGGAAAATGCACCTCACACCTTTCAGAAACCTTAAAAATTAACATTGCAATGTCTTATTTCAAATTTCGTTTTCTTTTTGTCAAAAACGAAATATGCATGCCTCTACCGATGATGCTACAGCCCCTACCAAAATTTTGAGAAAATCAGAATTTTCAAATAAAAATCCGTTAAGAACTTTAAAAAATCAAAATTTGTAAATACGAAACCTCTTTTAAAGTTAGTCCCGATTACCATTTTTGTCTTTGAATACAATTTCAATAGACTGAAAAGCTCCAAAAATACGAAATATTTTATTATGAATCCTGCCCTCCAAAACGAAGTCATGTGTTATCCACATTTACTATTCCGGCCCCTCCCCCCAAAAAAACTGCGTACGCCAGAGTATTGAACATTGTTGCAACTGAAATACAAAACATTTTATTTCTCTCATATTTCACTTTCAAGAACTTGTGCTTATTTTCAAGGCATCACTCTGAAAGACGTGTGTGCTTGGAATGCTGTGCTTTTCTCCATGCTACATGGAAATAATAATTCAAATTATTATTATTATTATTAGTGGTAGTAGTAGTAGTAGATGTAGTAATAGTAATAGTATTGTCCCAGATCTTTGACTGTGGTAAATTGGCCATTTAAATTTTTTCCACAGCATTTTTCATAATATTACACAAGCTCAAGGGGGGGGGGGGTTTAAACCCCCCCCTTGCGTACGCCACTGCTTCGTGGAGTTGTTGTATACGTGTAGCTAACGGGTAATGCCCAATGTATCTGAGTGTTCTGTTTTGTACACATTGCAATTTCTGTAAATGTGTTTTAGCGGCCTGTAACCATGTAGGGTCGGCATATAATAATATAGGTCTAATCATCATTTGATACAGATGGAGTCTTGTTTCAATTGACAACGCTGGTGATCTTAGTAGAGGCATGAGGTATCCTGTTCTTTGTTTTGCCCTTCTTGCCACCTCATCTAGATGTGGGCCAAAAGTCAGTCTTGTATCAAGGCTTATTCCTAGGTACTTTATCTTATTGACCGTAGGGACTGGCGTCTGGAATATTTGGAGTTTGATTTTCTCCCTAGCTCCACTCGATGCAAAAACTATGGTGTTGCTTTTTGTTAGATTTATTTTTATTTTCCATTTCTGAGTCCATTTTATTAATTCTGGCACATACTTGTTAATTCGTTTTTCGCAAGTGGACAGTAATTTTGCATGTACTAACAATGCAGTATCATCTGCATATGTTGCTAGTAATCCTTCTTTCGGCTATGGAATATCTGCCGTATATAATGAGTATAACGTAGGGGAAAGGACAGAGCCTTGAGGCATCCCTGCTTCAATAGATCTGGAAGTAGATTTCTGCCCTTGCACAGTTACTATGAACTTTCTGTTTTGCAGATAATTCAT
This sequence comes from Lepisma saccharinum, assembly GCF_977018435.1. Lineage (NCBI taxonomy): Eukaryota > Metazoa > Arthropoda > Insecta > Zygentoma > Lepismatidae > Lepisma > Lepisma saccharinum. The sequence continues at coordinate 32,818,303 of NC_139232.1, read as the reverse complement.
CATAATTTTTAAGTAGCACTGAGGTAGCGGAAGTTGTTGTAATTTGAGCATTAGTCCACCGTGCCATACTCTATCAAATGCTTGCTGCACGTCCAAAAATAGACCAGCGACACGATGCTTTCTGTTGTTATTAACAGCAATATAGTCAACGACTCTGACAAGTTGTTCGGTAGTACCGTGATTTTTCCGAAAGCCAAATTGGTGGTTTGGTATTAGCTGATGTTCGTCTATAATAGCTGTGAGACGCTGGCACAACACCCTTTCGAAAACCTTACTAACATGAGATAATAGACTTATAGGCCTATAGTTTGTCTTCTCGTGCGGATTCTTTCCCATTTCTGGAATAGCTATTATCTTTGCCATTTTCCATTGTGTTGGAAAATAGCCCAGTCGTATAATGTTAGTATAAAGTTTGGCAAGATACACAAACCCCTTTCTTGTGAGATTCTGAAGTGCCGCAGGTGGAATGCCATCTAGACCAGGTGCTGCTTTCGGTTTTAGCTTGTTTGTCAGCCTTTGGACTTCACGAGGTGTTACATGTGGAGCATCAAGAGTCGATGGAAGTTGTAGAAGTTGGTCGTATATATTTTGAACATCTTGCTCTGTTTCTTGATCATTAAGTTCTGCATTAAGTTTGAAATGCGTTTGGAATTGGTCTGCAAGAGTTTCCGCTATTTCCTGAGGATTCCCTATAGGTCCTTCTGGAGAATTTAAGTAATTCAACGTTGGCTTATCTCTTGCATTGAGAGTGCGCGCTAACTTCCAAAATTGCCTATTTTCTGATTCCAGTTTTCGTAGACGTTCATCCCATTGGGAGGTCCGCTCTCTTACTAGGAAATTATGTAATTCTTTGGCAAGCAACCTACATTCGTAAAGATGGTGGGGTGATTGAGTTCTATACCAGCGACGTCGGGCCCATCGTGTCAAACAAAGTAAAATTTCCAGTACTGGAGAAGTGTTTGACGTAGGTAAAGAAGACATGGTAATCGTTATTCGGCTCCAAGATGTTTTAATAACCTCTGTAAAGTTGTTTACTGCTTCATCGATCTCGTCAGCCGTATTCATTGATTGATGGAGGTTCAGTCTCATATGTGATTGCCGGCGAAAAGCATTCCAATCTGTTTTGGGTTCCTCTAGTGCCTGGAACCTATATTAGTAGATGCCCTGGGCAATAGCTGCGATAACAGGGATATGATATGAGGTAAGAACGTCTTCAACATGTGGTGCTGTACTAATGCCTACTCCTTTGTTCAAAAGTACGTCTAAGACATCAGGTGTTCCTCTACCCCTAGGGTAGAAAGTAGGGTCCTGTGGAGTAGATATAGAAAATTCAGTATCTGGCAGCACTTGCAGTAGAATATTTCCAGACGGGTAGATATTCTCGAATGCCATATAGGATACTTGGCATTAAGATCGCCTCCAACAATAACGTTGGATCCCAGTGTGTCCAATTGTAGTAGGTCTTGATAATCCAGCACTGTAGCTGGAGACCGATACGCTGCAACTAATATCAGATCTTCTGAAGTAGTATGCACTTAATTGCAATTGCCTCAATTGATGTAAATGTGGGTAGTGCTATTCTTGCCGCGTTGATTCCTTGTCTTGTTAATATGAGAAGTCCGCATTTTCTTTGTTGGAGTCGGTCTTCACGGAAAAATCTATAACGAGAGATGGTCCATTTCATATGTGGTTTGAGGTGAGTCTCGTTAATTAGTGCAATATCTATATTTTTATTGCAAAGTAGATGAGTGAGTTCAGGTGTCTGATTTGCTATGCCATCGGCATTGTATATCAGCAAATTGATATGTTGAAGAAAATTATGTCGACTAAAAACAGCCATCAAATTGCATTTCCATCAGTATTTGTATTATGATTGGTATTATAGACATTCCCGAGGTTGCTTGGGAGATCTTTTGTAGTCCTCGGGATACATGTTGCCATATCTTGGTAAAGTTCCATGTATTAGCCAGATCCAGGAGTATTTGCTGACCTTGGCCAGCTTGCCCAGTATTTGTTGTAGGTTGGTGACGTTGTCCCATTCGAGACTGTGGGTCAGCTATGTAGGCATAAGATGTATAACGTGCTGCTTTAGTGGGCCTGATAGATGTTGAAGCTCAAGCTGCTGGAGGTGTAGTGGTGGTTCTGACAGGTTGACTGGCAGTTATCATCTGAGGTTTTCTCTGTTGTTGATCTATTACAGTGAAGATCCGACAGCCTCTAAAGTTTGCGGGATGTTCTCCCCCACAGTTCGCACATGTGGGGGGATCATCCCTCTTCTTCTGACATTTATATGCTTCATGTGGTTTACCACATTTAACACAGCGTGGTATGGTAAAACATTGTTGCTGGGTGTGGCCTAGACGTTGGCATTTATGGCATTGTATGACTGTTGGGGGCAGATATTCTACGACCTCAATCCTATAGATCTTAATACTTTCCAAATCGTAGATCGTTGATGCTGCTGGTGATCTCTTGAGAGTAATCAGGAATAGTGGTATGTTCTTCCTTCCGGGACCTTTTGGGTTACGCTGGCTCATTTGGTGAACAGTCATAACTTCAAATCCATAATCAATGAGCTCCGACATGATGAACTTCGTATCTAGATCTATAGGAAGATGTTGAATGACAACCCGAAGTGGACGATTTTGATGATTCGGAGCTATGGCGAATCTTTGCCTTGTGTTTTCATTACCTTAACTTCAAAGAACGCGTATATTGTAGGTTGACATCAAAATGATAGTAGCCGCTTAGTTTAATTTCTACATGATTTTGCAATATACATTTGTCATTGAGAAGTAACTTCAATCAATTTTTTCTACACAAATTCAAATCATTATAAAACAAGTATCCACATTTATGTAATCAGAAATAAGGATTTGGCTCTACTAAATCGGGACGCCCCGGTACATGTAAAAACAATAGCTACTAATCCTTATTATGTAAAACAGTAGCTTATTGGAAACTGAATATTTTCAATTTCTACTTGACTTTTCCGAAGGGAAAATAAAGTGTCTATTTTGCAATGGACTAACTCATTCAAGAGCATGAAGATTATAGCATTCCCATGCTTCTTCCTCTATTCTCGCAAATATTCATTCATAATATACCATACGATTTCCTTTATTCATTGTAGGTTTGAAAAACAAAATGCTGAATTAGTAAACACACAAGCACAAGAAAGACACTCAAACTGAGTAATATTCCCACATTATTGATTCCGCCCATTTCAGAGCAGAATTCTGCGTAATTTCCCACCTGTTGTGTGCGACGTTTCTGTGTGCAATAGTTATGTAATATGTTGTAGTGTAGTGTATATTCAACCGGCATCTCCCATGGCAGTATATGAGAACTTCTTTAGTCATATAACTGGATATTATCCTCTGGGGAGCCCGTTCACAACATCTGAGACATTAATCTTTGCTGATGATGTTAAAATATATAAAAATGTCGAAAACGCTGATGACTGTACAAAATTACATGAAGAGCTGAATAACTTGCTTCAGTCGTGTGAAATTAATAAAGTCAGCCTAAACCTAAAGAAATGTAAACTTGTATCATTCACCCACAACATACACCCTATTCAACATTCATACACTATTTCTAATGTGTTAGTACAAAGTGAGAATATCGTTACCAACCTAGGGGTTACTTTTGACCAAAAGTTAACATTCCAATCACATACTGCCAGAATTTCAAACGAAGCTCCCAGAAATGTGGGATTTGTAATGAGAATGGGTAATCAATTTAGAAAAAAGGAAACATTTCTCTTGCTGTATTATACGCTCGTCAGATCTAAACTCGAATATTATTTCTCTTGTTTGGAATCCGCAACTCAAGAAAGATATCGAAAAATTAGAAAAGCTTCAAAATAAATTTCTCGGATATCTACTATTTAAACTTGATGGTACATATCCAAAACTCACTCCTAGCAACATATTACGCGAAATCTTTAATATTCAGTCACTCGACGAAAGGAGGCAAACAAGTCAAATAACTTTTCTCTCCAAGCTTATCAATGGTAAAATTGATTCTTTTAATCTGTTGTCGAATTTATATTTTTATGTGCCAAACTGTATGTTAAGGCCCAGAACTGATCTCTTTCAAATCCCCCTTGGAAGAACCAAAATGACCGAAGCTGAACCCATGAGGAGAATGTGCTACTTATTTAATTCAGTTTCTAAGAATAATCCAAGCGTAGACCTATTTAAATGTAATTGTAACATTAGATCTATTCGCTAAATTTCTGTATGTTTTGTTTTGTTTTGTTCATTGAATTTTGGTTTTCATTCAGCTTGTAAGGTTATATCCAACAGTTTAGCGTCATTTATTATTGTTTTGTCTCTGTATTCCCTTTGCTTCTATAATATAATAGTTAATTTCTCACAATTGTTCTTAAAAGTAAAATGTATATAGCGTCATTCATATTTATTGTTAATTTTCTTGTTTATGTAATAGTGTCATCCCATATTGAACACTGTAATTGGGCATGCGCCTGTTGTGTTTCAATTAAAAATAAATAAAAATAAATAAATAAATACATAGATTGGGCTCCCTATAGAGAGGGGGGCAAACGAGAACTGGAGGGGGCCAGGATCCCCTGATCCTCCTTGGTTTCCGCGCCCGTGGTGATGTAATATATACGTATATATATGTATATGACACTGTTTCCTCACACCTGGAAAATGATACATTTGTTACAATCATGCAGTCATAATATTTTTCTGATTAAAGATAGGTTGAAGAAATCTTCACCACTGTATTTTTCATGAAATTCTAGCCTAATTCTAGTCTGATCGGCACGCGGGAGACCCTGGGTGGGTAGCCCGAGGTAGGAATTTTTCCGGCTTTGTCCCTACATAAAGCGGCTCCAGGGCCCACCCAGCCTCAAATGAAATTGAACCAGTTGGGGGATAAAGGTGACCGGAGCGTCGTGCTAATCACATCAGCTCCAAGATGTCAGACATCGAAAATTTGTGGGGCCCTATCCCCCCCCCCTCATACCATAAATGTGCCTTCATGGCACGGTGCTATGTGCACCTTTACCTTTACCTGTATATATTGTATTCGTTTCTGTACCCCTGAGTAACTATGTTTTTTTACATACGCGAACCCTCTATTATGTCAATAAGCCCTAAAGGCTTCCTTTTTCTCCGGACCCCCCCCCCCCGCACTGCGGGGGTTTGCGGCTTGTAGATCCGGCAATGGACGGATGATAAAGCACTGGTGATGTGATTGATTGCGAGTTTGAGTGTCTTTTGAATTGCAATGTACATATATTCAATGTGATAGTAGGTTGCGTGTGTGAGATTGTGTGAATATGTGTATTATTCCCCCCAATAATTTAAACTTGTATTTTTATTCAGAATATTTACATATATATGGAATTGTTTTGGCAGCATCATTTTTACATAGGGATATTGGCTAATGTTATTTAAAGATTGATAAAGGCATTGGATAGTAGAATGTTCGTCACATTATCCTTTTGATAACTTGCGTTGTGAACATTAAATAATAATGGAACCTTGTTGAAATATATGACGTTCCATCTACAATGCATTTGTAAATATATACTCATACTGACCTTTGACCAACAATCTAAATTGTTGAAGTTGTCTGTTGACGCACATTTCTTAATATTGGATGCCAAAACTTTATTACAGTAAATAGGTTCGTTAATTGGACTCCAGTGAGTTTTACATATTGTAGACTTAGAATATGGATCTTTTTATTCCCAATGTCAATAACTGCGTGGGTGCATGAATGGGTAAGGGTGTTTATGTGTGTGTCTTTTTTGTGAGTAACGGACCCTAGACGAGGTCCAACGTTTTGCCCACTTCTCGTTTACGCACACATTATGCAGTCTGGGCTTAGACGTGCTAAAATAAATTTAAGTTATTCCACGACCTCACTTTACCAGTTTAAGTTTCTGTGGTGAATTGTTCGATTGCCGCTTCTCTTCCTTTGTTTCATATAATTCGAACCATTTACTGCAGAAGCTTGTAATTTTTACAAAAATCAAACAGTTGGTTACAAGAAGATGGTAGCAGAAACTTATACACATAAGTTCTTGCTATAATATCCAGAATTAGATATCCCTAACTGAATATCTAATGGATGTCCAATGGATATTCATAATGTCCATGGATCTGATCTGGACATTGTAGATATCTAATGGATATCCCTTGGAGATTGTGCTGTCTGGCTAATGCTAATTGATTATTATTTTGTTGATCGAGGGAGAAAATCGTAACGAATCACAAATAAGACTTTTGTTCTTTTTTATTCATGAATGGATGACATTGACCGTGTTGAAAATGGAAAAGATTGAAATGTATTGTTTTCTTCAGAATAATCATTATTCAATTTATTTGAGGTAAACTTAAGGAGAACAAGAGCACAAATATCTTCCACGTTGTAACGAACCCATCTCGTCACAAATTGTACGAGTCGCGCCTCTATATTTATGACTTTTCTAAGAATCTGAGAAATTGAGAATTGTATAAATACCGGGTGGTCCATTTATAATGATAGTATGGAATATCGCATGCAGAATGCATCCAATCGAAAAATTGCACAGAATAAAAGTTTGATACTATTGAGGGGGTAAGTCAATGTCGCAAAAATTTCGTCGCCGCCACCCACCCCTTAGGGGGGGGGGTAAATGTGAAATTTGAAATGGAACACCCCCATTCGTTTTACATATTTGGATTCCGTGTTGAAAAATAAGTATTTTTGTTCGAAAATTTTGTAAAAAACTACAAACTTCGAACATTTATAAACATTTTGTAGTTTCAGTTTCATTTTGTTCCCTTTATGTAATAACAGTTTTGGTTTCCGTTGAGAAAATTGCAAAAACGAATTTTATTCAAAAAATGTGTTCAAAGAATTCGGCAAAAGAAAATTGTTTGCAATTTATGTTTTTATGTAACAATAAATAATATTAATTTGTTCCAACTCTTTGGTTTCAAGGAACAATTTCATATGAACAACAAAATTAAGTATGTTACTACAAATTAGTTATCATTTGAGGTACACAAATAAATTATTAAAGGAGCAAATGTTCAAAATTATGACCGTTCTCTTCAATGCATTTCAAAACACAGTGTCTGAAGCTCCACACTGTTCGTCCTAAAATGTCAGGAGTGATAGAGGCCCAAGCATCAATAATTCGTTGCCGCATGTTTTCTGGCGTTGTTGGAACAATTGTTTGAAGACAGGGTTTTGTAGAGACACCCAAGGCCACCCTGTTCTGCCGCGGAAATATATGCAGGCAGCATTCCAGTTAGGTTGTCATACATCATTTGTGCGTAAGCTTTCGTGCAAGTTGCATTGAGGTTGTAGCTGAGCCATGTTGGACACAAAGTTTTCTGGTCAATGGATAGGACGTGGAGGACCCGTTTCTTGGCCAGCTCGTTCACCCGATCTCACGTCGCCTGATTTCTGCCTTTGGGGACTACTTAAAGAAAAGTGTTACCACAAAGTTCCAACAACGCTAGAAAACACGAGGCAACGAATTATTGATTCTTGTGCCTCTATCACTCCTGACATTTTGGGACGAACAGTGTGGAGCTTCAGACACCGTGTTTTGAAATACATTGAAAAGAACTGTCATAATTTTGAACATTTGCTTCTTTAAACATTTATTTGTGTACCTCAAAGGATAACTAATTTGTAGTAACATACTTAATTTTGTTGTCCATATGAAATTGTTCCTTGAAACCACAGAGTTGGAACAAATTAATATTATTTATTGTTACACAAAAACATAAATTCCAAACAATTTTCCCCGCACTATGGTCTCTTAATTCTAAGCATTGTCTACCAGTGGATTTGACCCAAAATCATCTCCCCAAATTCCAATTTCAATACGATTCTTTCTAATTGCAGCCAGTAGAAAGTAAACTATCCTTGCTCTCCCTCACCCCTGCTCAGTTAAGACACCTAATCGCCGCCACTGTGTGCATACATTTTTAAACAACAAAAACAACATGTAAGTAACAAACGCCAAGTGAAAAACACTGCAGAAAACAATGTATAACGTTCTCACCAATATCATAATCGCGCTACGACGCCAGGGGTCCCTGATTCGCATCCCTGCCTGGGCATGGATGTTTGTGAGTGTCCATTTATCAATTTCATCATTATAATGATCATTCATTCCCATCTTTGCAAATTAGCCAAAAGTGGCACAAAGAGCGAAATAAAAAAAAGCAAATCAATCGATCAATCAATCAATCAACCAGTACCATATGAAATGGAACACTTAAATTTAGGGAAGCAGATGACTTTGCATAAAATGTTATATCTCCTCAACCCCTGACTCTAGAGGCACGAAACAAAACCCAATGTCTTGAGCAAATCATAAGCTATGAGGGTTTCCCCGATGGCACAGTGGTGTAGCCTTGTAATCAAGAGGTCATGGGTTCGATTCCCGGTGGAGGCACATAGTGGTTCGGAACCTACTTTAAACTGTAGGTCCAGTCCCGATTAGCTTTACTGTGCATAAAGTGGACTTAAAACACCAAATATATCAATCAATCAAAATCAATCATAAGCTATGAATTTGGTTGAGCGACATTTGGACATAAAGTACATAGTTTCTTACATATTTGCTGTTCTTTGTGTCAGAAACAAACTTTTGCGCTAATTCTAAAAATGAAAGAAAATATTTGAATCTTTATAATTCAATTAAGATTTATAGTGGCTCTATCAAACAAAAGCCATAATTTAGCAAATTTTCTGTTCTTTAATTTGGTTATTTTCTCTTTTGAGTACAATGCACCATTTTCAAGATACGTATTATTTTTTAAAATTTTTGCCGCCATTTTCCAAGATGGGGGATTTTTTCCAAACATTTGGATGGCGGATTTTTAATATATTATTCACTGTACTATTCCGCACAATATGGCACAAATAACATTTGTGTATGCAATTATTTCCGGGTGAAATCGTATATTTCCTCTACTAATATTTTGTGTGAAAAATATAGCCCCTACAAAATAAGAGGTAGCATATTGACTCAATTTAATCGAATTATGCTGTTCGAAATAAATCGGAAAAGAGATTAAAAAGAAAGGATAGGCAAGTGATTAATGCTCTTGAGTTGTAATCAAGGAGTATAGGGTTCGATTCCCCGTGGAGGCATATTGACAGTGGTTCGAATTCCACTTTAGTCTCGATTAGCATATCTGAAAATAAAGTGGACTAAACAGCTTTGTTCAACTAAATGGAGTAGACGAGGAAAATGCAGCGCGCACTGCTTAGGTCCGCTCCGAATAGATCGTTATTATTGCATGTCGTTGACATATTTTTTCCATTGCTACGGTAAAGTGACTGACACAGCTGGCAAGAGTTCTTTCTGAATACAGTTGAACCTAAGTTATACGTATAAGGTAGAGAGAAAGTAATACGTATTACTGAGAATTACTTACAAATCAGATTTATATACCATGTCATATTATTAAAAAACTCTAACTGTATCCATTTGGAGGAACAAGATATACGTAATACAGGTTATTTCTGTCATAAAGTGGTGAATGAATGAATCTAAAAGTTTGATTCTTGAGTTTTATATGGAATAGCGTCCGTGTTCCGTACAAATTATACTTTCTGGTCAAGCGTGTAAATTTTCCACTCTCTGTTCTCCTTGGCCGACCAGAAGCAACTGAAAACGTTCACTGAAGGAACCGTTGTTCTGTTTTTATTCTGGAACACAGCAAACGTTAGCTATCGGCATTTTCTTAACGTGTGCACTTTCTTATCGCAATTGCGTACAAAAGAAAATGCGTCTCATATTCTGAACAACTGCGGCAAATCTTTCTCCTCTGATTTCATGCCGTCTCTCCTTGCCTTCTCTGTGACATCGCCGCGCCGCACTCGTCTTTCTCGCAACTCGAGACCGACCGCCCCCATGCCCGCCTATCCTGTTTCGTATTTGAAACTCGCCTTGTGTTTTTGTAATGACAAGAAATGTATACTTCTGCCACGTTGTTGTAGCTTGATTAAGTTCAAATCAACTGTATTTCATGAAAATTATTACGTATGACACCGAATTACGTATAAATGCGTTACGTACAAGTAAGGTTTAATTAACATGTTCTTAAATATGTTTTGCCGGGACCTACGGTAAGTTACGTATAAAACAGAATTACGCAGAACTGAGTTACGTATAAAGCAGTCTCAACTTTATTGCCTCTCCAATGGCATAACGCTGTCGCGTTACAAGCAAGGGGGCCCTGGGTTCGATCTTTAGAGTACCTCCTTCCAGCCTGCCTGCTGATCGTAGCCACTTGTTATTAAAATGCAGTTCATTTTCAAAGTTTAAAATAATCTACAGACAAGAATAATTTTCTTTGCAAAACGCCAATTTTGAAACTGATGACCGTTCTTGTACAAACACTGCTGGAAACCTGTAGCAATGGAATGGCAAACATACAAAATCATTTCATTCGGTATTTTGGCGCATTCTCGTTCAATGGCTACCTGCAAATAAACTATTGCCGGTTTTGTACCGTAAACTTAATATTTTATGCATACCTATACAAAAAAATCTAGTGTCGTGTGGTTTGGCGAACGCGGATGGCGTTCTTCCGTACCTCTTCATCCAATCCATCTGTTCGGCACTCAGAACACTGCACTCTCCGGTCCGGGTTATATGCATTGAGAGCCGCAGGCCACCTTGGCGGAGTGGTTAGTACAGCGCGCTGCGACAACAAGGGTCCCGGGTTCGAATCCCGGCCTGGGAATAGCTCTTTTTGAGAGTGTCCCTTCATAAATTTCATCATATCATCACTCATCCTCATATTCGCGATTACGATTACCCAAATAGTGGCAGAAAGGCGAAGTAAATAAATAAAATCCACCAATCAATCAAGCATTGAGAGCTAGGCTTGTAACGAGGCGAGATGAGGCTAGGGAGGGCCGAACCTCAGGTCGTCATTCCAAGTTTTTATATTTTTTTAAACAACAAAGAATAGCTATGCTACTGAAAAACTAGTAGTAATAGTACGTTTTTAAAGTTGTCCTTCAGACACTAAGGAAAAAGTGAAATATTCTTATATCTGGTAAGCATTTTTTAATATTAGAAATGCAAACTACGAATCTTTAACGTATGTTATTTTTAATGAGCATTTATTTATTTGTGTCCTCATTCCAAAATTTATTGGGTGTGAATATCAAAAACCATAACATAAGAAAAAAATATCAAAGAAGGCGCATAAAATATCTAGCTACGGGGCTGTTGAGAGGATGGACTTCATGGAATGTAACTCTTTCAATGCCAGTGCTATACAATGCAATGGCTACTTGGTTTTGATATTCCTGTTAAAATGTGCACACACTTTTATGCTCAAGATAATCAAGAAGGGAACATGGATTTAGGCTAAAATTCTCTCCCGTTACCTTTCACGCAACCTTCAAACACCCTCCTTTTTAATGCCTAATTTTAATATAAATACAAGTTTCACAATAATTTTGCAACAATGGATAAATTTTCAAGATGGGTGCATAGAATGGATTTTGCTCTTTGGTCATAAGAATACTGAAATTTTTAACAATAATTAGGCATTCTTGAAAAACGACGGCTGTAGCTGTGCAACAAAAAATTCATAATAGCTATATTTTTTAATGTGGCTGGTAAAGGTTATACATAATGTTGCAAGTAGGCATGTATTAGGTTTAAGTTACTTATGGTAGTATTTATGTGACTCGATATCATACTTTGTGTAGTTTGTTATCAAAAATGGAAGATATTCAGCGAACAACTTCCCCCGTGCCATAATTTTGGCCAAACAGATCAGATTCTGCGTTGGAAACATGCTGGGTAAGCATTGTGAGTATGATCTTTGTCGAAATGATCCAACGTATGATTAACGTTATCATATGAGAATGTGTAATTTTTAATTTTTGCGAAGTCTTACAGAAAACGTGAAAATATGTTTAAATTGGCGAAGTGCAAATTTCCTCGCTGTCAGATGACTTTCATACGCTTTCCTTATCGCACGTGAATTTGTTTGCTGGATTTCGTCCAGAGTACAATGCGTGATGACGTCAAGTTGAGCATCATCATCCATTAAACAAGATTTTCGGAAAGCAGCCGGAAAAGGCCCATGTAAAAGTATGCATCATTAAGGTTCAAATATGAAGAAAAACTATTCTGTTTTAGTATTTGTGGAATTTAAAAAAAATACTTCAGTAGGATCCACAATTAAAATAAGTGAAAGAATTTTCATGTTATCATGTTTCGTGTGCGAATATTATACACTTTCATGGCCTGGATGTATTCATATTGTTTGGATTTTGTTTTCACTATTTTGTACATTTGGTAACACTTAGGCTATTGTTATTTTGTAGTGTAAGTTAGGAGAAGGAGAGTTCAGACAGACCTTGACTGGAGTATACTTGGCGTCAGTATTGCCAATAACTTGAACGTAAAAGTCGTGAAAAGTCCTTAGAAAATCCGCTAGAATGTCGCTAAATGAAATGTAAAGGCTCTAGAAAAAGTCGCTAAATCAAATGTACTTCTAAAAAATAGCAAAAAGGTGGAAAAAATAGAGTACTTGCCTATAAAAGCAACATTTCCTCGTTACTTTCCTCTTCCTCTGAACACTGCACTTCACACTGATTACCGATGTCAGATACTAAATCATCGAGAAAATGCACTGCAAGAACGTTGTTTATTATTTCTGTGCACTTGGTTTTATGCAGGCGAATGCATGGTGCACTGCAGCTGTCAGTCACCAAACCTTTTCATACATAATTCGGACAAGTGATTCACGGTTAGCAAAGAACAGTGTTCGGCAATGAATAAAGCTAAAATAGCTTCAGCACTAGAAGTATTTAAATTTTCCGGTTTGAACTGTTTTTCTTCTGTTTTGCAGAACAGAAGTAACCAGATCTGACTTTGTTTCTGTGTTTCGAAAGTTTTTTTCAGATCAGTAGTTTGGGCATACAGATAGTTCTACTTTGCAGTACTTACAATACGCTTTCGCCGTGTCACTATCGACAGGGGTTAACCATTTGTAGTTTTCCCACTCCTTCCGATAATGTTTCTTGTATTGCGGTTTTCCCCACACTGGACACTGCCCTGCCCTGGGCTGACCTGCGCACAAACACACACGAACTTTATAATTTACACTAGCACTTCCTTTGTCACCACACACTACCCAAAAAACTTCAATCTGAACCCACGCACGACGCGACCGCGAAGTCAAACGTTCTGTTTTATAATAAGGCAGCCGCAATGGCGCCAGGAGGAGTGTCTGATAACAATGAGCTGTGAACAGTGATGTTTACAAACATCACAAACCATACTGGAAAAGGGGGTACGCTTTGCTTCAGTTTCTCTTTGTGCATCAGAAGTGAATTACGAGGGTATTTCCTTATTTAATAACTATAAAACGGACATTTTTAAGCATTTAGACGTACCTACGCAGATATTTTGTGAATTCTCCAAATTAGTCGCTAAAGAGCACACGAAGTAGCCAGAAAAGTCGCTCGTCACTTTTTCACGTCTTTTGTCGCCAGCTAGCCAGATCCGCCAGATTTAGCGACTTCTCGCTAGAGTTGAAAACACTGCTTGGCGTCATCTTTAGTAAAGTGTAATATCATTAATTTAGAATTCATGAATACCTTAAAAATTAATTGTTCAAAGAATGATGAAGTAGCTTTCTTTGTAAACAAGAATTACACTTACAGGCTGTATTATCGATGTATATAAATGTCTGAATTATTGACAATCCATTTGTATTTTGCATGAAAAGTGTTCACAATTTAGATCCCCTACTGTCAAAAACTCTTCGCCATAAATCGGCACGACAAAAATGTTAATTAAATGAATTTCACTGTTTTAATGCGACGTAATATCCAGAAAAGAATATTCCCTCTTGTTTCTCTGCACTTGATTTTTATTTCACTAGCTTTGTTGCTGCTTAGGCTATATAAGAGAAGAAGCCTCATGATTTTTTTTTCAGAATAATACACGAGCTTAATAAATTCCGTGGCGTAACAGTTCTGCACATGGTCTACAAAGATGTCAACGGAAAGTTTAAAGAAAGCGTCAAGAATGATAAATAGAAAAAAAATCGACTTTGGTAGTTTTTGTTCCTTTTGTGCGGTCCTGGAAGACAATATGTGTATAGTCATAGTTAAAGCCCGCTTATTCCTCTTTCGGTGGAGCCCTATTTCAAATCCGTGGGTTTAGCTGCTTGCACGTAACATTCATTCCAGTGATAACTTGCACTTCTCCAGCATTCAGCATTCAAAGTTTACCACCGCCTGGAATTTCAGGATGCGGAAAGGACTGTTGATATGTTGTTTTGACATCAAATAGAACAGATGTGCAAATTTTCAGATTCACACAATTTTTGCAAAATTAAAACCTAAATTGACGGTCTGTAAGTTTAAATGGAAAGTTAGTCTCTTTGGCTGCCCCAGACGTTACAAAGCTATCAAGGCGCGAAAGAAGAATCCCTTTTAATTTTATTTTTTATTTTGTGCGAGACATGAGAGTGTATAGTTGTGTTTGTCCCATTGTACACTCGTAAATGCATTCTCATCGTCACCGCAAGAGATAAAAAACAACGAAAATAACTGAAGAAAAAGAGAGTGAGTGTCGAGAAGTTTCGACCTATACAATTGTTGAGGACGCGGTGCAACCTAAAAAGACCAATACTGTTAATTGTGTGCATTACCTTGTTTTTGCTGATCGCTGATTAAATTGTTTTTTTACATACTTGTAAAATATGCATTGCACATTGAAAACACTTGTTTTGTAAATATAAAACCAATCGAACGCAGGCTTAGGGTTGTCCGACCTGTCATGATATGCTGGAACTGCTGTTGTCGTCGTGAAGAGATTCCTTCCTAGAGTTTTCTCACTAGCCACTGGATTAACAGTGATCCTATATATTTTATACCCTGAGTCCCTTACCGTTGGAAAGAAGTATGCACACAAAAATTACAAAGCAATTCGAACTTTCAGGATTCGTGATATTGTTTATTTCCCTTCGCTCTTGTGCCACTTTTGGCTAATCGCGAAGATGAGGATGAGTGGCGATACAATGAAATTGATGAAAGAACACTCCTCACACACCCATGACGAGGCCGCGGGATTCGAACGCCGAGACCCCTGGCGACGTAGCGTGCTGTGCTAACCATCCACCACGAAGGCCAGCCTTTCAGGATTCGTCCATTACAGTGCGGCGAGGGGGTTTAAGCTTTCACGTTTAAACGTACGTTCCTGTCGCCAGGAAAGAGATGAGCAGGCAAGCAATGTTCGTTTTTTTCACCCATCCTACTGGTATAAATCATGGTTGCAGTTTAGTGTTGCTATGCGAAGGTAAACTTCCCTCAGGGCAGGAGAATTGAGACAAAATTTTAGGCGAAAAGCAGTGGCGGCGCCAGGGGTGCGTGAGTGAGTGCTTGCGCGCCCTTTAATTTTCTTCCGCATCCCTTCAGCACACCCTACGTTCAACTGAAAACATTAATATGTAATATTATGTCATGTCATATTGAGGGCCGAATGATAGGTTATTATTGTATGCAACAGGCAAGCACTGAAAGAGGTACCAATACTTTTCTGTACTTGCGGCAGCCTCTGTAAAGATCAGCGGCCGTTTTTCTTCTTTCGTCAGCATTGTCGTTATCAATTTTTTCTTCTTTTGTTTCTTCAAGTGGTCTGTTCGTGGTTTTTGATAATTGGCTATAGATTAATGTGAGTTATTTTTTTTCTTTCTTGCATTGTTCATAAACGGTTTGTTTTCCGTCTACTTGTTCTTCCTTACACTGGAGCAAAAAATTCAGGTACTTTTAAGGTATCACCTCATCAGGTCGTGCTCTGGAAATTATTTAATGCGAGTTGTAACATGAAGGGTACTGTTCTTCTTAATACGTTCTATATATTTGTTCCACGTTTAATGTCCAGTAAACGTACCATTTCAAACTTTTTCCAAGACTGTTAGGAAGATGCCCAATGTTCACGAAGAAATTTTACAGTTCGTTGTTGGGGATAGTGCGGCAGAAGGGATTTTAAAGATGACACAGTTCCTGTACTCTTCGCGTTTTGTCTTGTGGCAGACGGTGCCTTCATTGGTTACATTGAGAAGGTTCAAAAATTGTCTTTTTAAGGGCAGGATGGTTTTATTTTGTATTTCACTACATAGTTCAATAAGACTGCAACGTGTATCTGAATGTTTACACTGCATGGAATGACCACTTTCTTGTAATACATATCGCACCCCCTAACTTTCTTTCCGCAACCCCTCAGCACCCGTAGATGAATAATTCTGGCGCCGCTGTTGGTGAAAAGAGATCGAAACTGCAGAGATATTTGAAGATACAGTCGTTGCATATTAAAATCAAGCTGGATGGAGGCATGAATTATCCGTTTTTCATAATTACATATTTCAAACTTCTTACTTGGTAAAACCGTATTTTCTTGATAAAGTTTTGTGATCGTGTTTTAGTTTTTCCTTGGATTAATGGAAATTTTTCATAATGCAAAGGAAAATTATACTTTCCACTTTTTGCAACAGTTGTTTGTTTTCTAAGTAACAATTTACGGAGTTCCGTGATTAATAATGGAATAATGAAATCTGAGTGCTCGTGTTCCCATCATCGCGGTTATCAGCTGAAAATGAGTTTGAGTTTTTGTTTTGAGTCCACTTTATGCACAGAAAGTCTAATCAGGTCTAGTCTTGCAGTTTAAAGTGGTATCCGAAACACCATGTATCGAGCTCAGAACCCCTTGATTACAAGGTGATGACATTACCACTGCGCCATCGGGGAGAGGTCTTGGCTTAAAAATCGAAAGATTCCTTGGTAAAGAAAACATTCTCTCTTTCAAGTTTTCATGTTCATGCCTATGTGCGAAATTTAAATGTAAGTACAGAGAAATTCCCAATGTTTCCTTTTCTCTCTACAAGCTACTCGTGAAGAAAAATATAAAAACCATTAACGTAAATAGTCATTTACAATTTTGAGCAAGCCTTTACATGACAAATTGCATGATATGCTTACAAAATTTCGAGGTTGTTTAAATCAGTTTGATTTAAATTGTGTGATTGACAAAAATCAGTGTTCTTTTAAAATAAAATAAATATACAATAATGCACATAAGTAATTTGTGAATATCAGAATCACTTTTGGTGAAGATACATCAATTTCTTAATCATTCAATAGTTTTTACTGGGCTTCGGTGTATAAAGTGGGCTTAAAATCAAACTTAAACAAAGAAACAAAATCGAAGGAAAATTAAGTGAACAAATTATATGTACTCATGGAGTGAAACTCGTAAGAGTTATGAATGCAGCAGTAGCCCCCCCCCCCTTTCCCAACAGATGAATAAAATCAGCTTAAATGTGAACTCCTTGGCGTCGCAAGGCCTTTTTACGTGACACGTCCTCTCGTTAATTAATTAACCGCCATATTAATGCTAAACTTCGTCACACCTTTTGCACTACTCAAATACTCTGGATTTTGAGATATTGAATGAAATGAAAGACGCAAACATATGCACCGCACTACAGTGACAATGATTTATGGATTACTGACAAAGTATATCGGCAGGCTTCCTTTGTAACTAAATTTCTCGGAGACATTAGCTGCCACACAACAATCTTAACATAACCTCCCACCTTTAGTGTTATTGGAGAGTTTGGCTGGTTGTTTCCATCGCGGCTTCTCACCTTTCATCAAAGCCTTGCCGCCTGAAAGTCTCCCTCCCTTCTTTTATCTGCTCAAGCTACAGCCAGGGCATTTGAAGCGATGTTTGTTTTTCGTTACGAGTACTTCGTCTGTGGGCTGCATAGGAGTGCGCAGACACTCTGATTAGGGGGAGGGGGCAAAAGCCTTGATGAAAATCCAGTCGGGAAATTAAAACCTCATTCCATATCAAAGGCGCATACCCAGATTTTTTTAGGGCGGGGGAGATCCTAAAATGTGGAACAAAGAGAAGGGCCGAAAATGCAGTTGGATTAGTTGAGTTAAATTACTTTACGTCACTTTTCTGCCACTTTTGGCTAATCGTGACGATGCGGATGAGTGATGATATGATGAAATTGATGAAAAACACTTACAAAGAACACCCATGTCCAGACCGAGATTCCAACCTGGCGTCAGAGCGTGATACGCTAGCCACTCTGCCACGGTTGTAGGCGAAATGCTGTTGGAGTATTAGATGTCACCATCAATGCTATGGTGGTATTGCAAGGAGATATATAATTGTAGAGTTGAAATTATGGTCCAAAGTAACGAGAAAAATAAACAATAAACCTGGCAATAAACAGCACAGTCGCTCACATACAAAGTCTGTCACACAGCGTACAACTGAGTGATTATTTTTGCACTCAATTCTCAGAAGTATTCTAATAGTACTTTCCTCCGCAAATTGTGTTTACAATTTTCCATTAATTTTCTTACACCAGCACCATTGAACAACCATGATAATTCTAGGTTTAGATAATAATATATTTATAAATTAAATGATGCGCATTAGCAATGATTCTTCTAGTAAAAAAATGTCTATTTCTGAGTTAACCAATAGAACATTTTTGCATTTTCGCAGCACCATTGCAGTTAAAATGAAAGTCGGGACACTGATGGAGACGACTGGCCGAATCTGAACAAAATTCCCGACCCTTCTTTAACTAAACCTTTCACTACTCACACGTTTGCAAATTAAAGGCTCATATTTTTACATATATATTTACAAATATTGGATAACGTAAACACTGATCGTCCAAGATTAGAATGAACTTTTGCCGTCTTAGGAGAATATCTTATACTACAACGTTAGTCTTCTTACAGTTGGTAGAAGTTTCAAACGCCTCCAATGTCACTGACACAATCCTGTGCGACAAAATGTTGCTTAACATAAGGCAACAACAGATAATTTAAGCTGTTTAAACGGGTATCTGATATTGTGCCATCTTAGAGAACACCCATTCACACAAACAACTTGTCACAGGAAAAACAAAGTATCTTCAGCAGTGGCGGTCATGGACGTCCGCAGGGAGGAGCAAGGTAATTTTTCCAGCGGGGAGGGGGGCAAAGGAGGCATATATTTCCCCAAAATAGTGATACCCCTCAAAAACACTGCTTCAGTCTGAAACATAGGCGCCGACTCCATGGGGCTTGGGGGGGCTCGAGCCCCCCAATGTTAAAGATGTGGGGCAGAGCCCTCCAAATAATTTTGCTTAAGAGGATCTAATGTATTATTTTGCTTCTCTTGTAAAATTTACTCTGAATTGTGCCACATGAACTGAACTTTAAATACACATTTGAAATGTTATAGACCATCAACTTGGGGGGGGGGGGGGCTGAGACCGCAAAATCATCAACTTTGAGGGGGCTATGACCAGAGACAGCAAAACACATGACTTATTACTATATACTAAGTATGTAATTATGAGTATTGTTAAATTTTTTTACTAAAAAGAGTTTCAAAAGACGATATGCATGAACTAGGGTAGTTCGGGCTACAAATGGCTCTCACATGACATTCAGAACGAGATCATTGATATATTAGAGAGATCTGTTTTGCGCTCCGTGGTAGCAGATATTAAAAGTCGGGAATATTTTGCTATTATGGTTGACGAAACTTGTGCCATATACATCCGTGGACAATTAATATTCTGCATTCGAACTGTGAATAAAAATTTTGACATTTATTAGGAATTCATGGGCTTTTATGAGATTCCGAACAATGAAGCCAAAACTTAAAAAAGGGTGAGCGAGTCATTCATTAATTTATTTCAGTGATCAGAGCCCCCTCCAATAATTTGGACAAGTCGGCGCCCCTGGTCTGAAATTATCATGTTCCTTCAATGCCCTAATAATAATTAACAAAAATTAGTGTGTCTGAATGAAATTGTGTGAAATACATATAATTTAAGGTGGACAGAATTTTAGAAAAAATGTACATGTCGCATTTGACGTAGTATCAGAATCATTCAACCACCTAAGTATGAGGGAGTGCTAAAAACAAGAAATTTTCTGGAATGTTCATGACAATAAATTTGTTAGAGTATAAAGTGGGAAAGTCCAATTACATAGTAAATAATGTATCCCCTACGTAATTGCTTGGAACTCTCATTGACATGAAGATATTTCATTTTTCTTTAGTAGTATAATATTGTCGATAATATTCCTCTACACTAAATTTCTAATCGGCAGTATTAAGGGGCAACTCCCCCCCTTGCCCACGCCTATGGTGGGCTGTACTCTTGACATTTGTTTTACAAATTTATACAACACGTAACTACGGCCAGGGCCTTTATTGTTATAACATATTTTTCATTTGGCATCGAATCGAATACTTATCTACACTTATCTGATGAAAATCAGCCGAAATAGACAAACTTGACAAGGCATATTTTAACATATTTTACCAATTTCGCGTCTATACAACGTATTTCTTCAATGTTCTCATAATAAGACATATTTCTGTATAATTTCGTAATTGTCTTGCACATAATCGGTTATTTTATAATATTTCACCGGAGCTCGCTCACCGAAAGGAAGCGTTCACCGGAAGTCATTCAAAGGAACTACGAAGCCACGGAGCATGCTCTCGGACGAGGCAGTTCCTTTTAGATAGGCAGTTCACTGGAACTTGCTCGTTGAAGGAGTCGTTCACAGCCATACCAACACAGCTCGAAGTTGATTTCGTGGGCGGAGGAGGGGATGTGGGAGACTGCTTCTGGAGTGGGTGAAAAGAATTAGAGGGGAGGAATCCGTCTTCGTGCACATATTAAACAGCTATAGGAAACAATGTATCGACTGACCGACCGAGGTTCGGGAGCTGCTTTCAGGGTGGGGGTGAATGAAAATACATTTTAATGGATAATTGAACTTTAGCAGACAAAAAGTCCTCATCGGAAAGGAAAAGTTGGACAAGTTCTCTTCCTTTCCAAAAATGAATTCCTACCCCTTGTTGTCGCAGTGCATTACAGCGCCTGGTGATAGATTAGGAAAAATAATTGTAAATATTTTAAACATGGACGTCCGCTGTATTTTCTCCAGGGAAGGGCAAACAATGTATTTTTCCAAGGTGTCAAACGAGGCATATTTTCTTCCAAAATAGTATAATCTCCTAAAAAAAGAGTTCAGTTTGAAGTTAGCATGAACCTGTAACGCCCTTCTAATAATTAACAAATTGAGATTGAAATGAAATTATACGTATGTGTAAAATGTACAAATTGTAGGTTGAAATTTATTTTCTAGGGTGGCCGTCGCCCCTCCCCACCATTTCAGACTTTCATGCAATTAAATGAATACACGGTCAAACAAACACCCGTAAGAGAATGGAAGAGAGGACGCTATATCTTTGACTACGAAGAATGCATTCGTATTTTTCAAGCTCTCTCCGCCTCCCGGCCCCACTTTTACTTTGAGAAAATGGAAGAGCACGGAAACGGAACATTTGATATGATGATCTTATATCTATCAAGTTCCTTGCAATGCGACTTGCGAAAACATGCCACAAAAAGGATTAAAGGTGAATTAGTTGCCCATCCCTCCCTCATTGTTGAGCTTCTGCAGCATTACTGTAAACAGAGTTGAACGCATAGCTACGCGGAAAACCACCACTATCAACAATGAGCAACAAAAGAATGGACCTCGCTCTCTCTCTCTCTCTCAGGTTCGTAGGAGTGAGTCATCCAATAGGAGCGTTGGCAACATACAAGCAAAGCTCACGACTTCTGAGGAACTACCACGGGTCATGGCAGTTCCTTTTCGGGAAGCACTTCACCGGAGCTCGCTCACTCAAGCAGCCATTCAAAGGAACGAAGGACCAACTCCTCCCGATGTTGGTTTCGTGCAGTTGAAGTGAAGGGGGGTGGGGGAGGACTTTCTGGAGTTAGCTTGAGTGAAAAGGATTAGGGGAGAGGGAACTGCGCTTACTACTACTCGACTTCCCACAAGAAAACCAGAGAACATACACGCAAAGCTCACGACTCCTGGAACAAGGAACGGTTCGTTCACGAACGACCCATCACTATTTTATAATTTATTCTTCGTACCTTTAACGCAACGGATAGTTTATATTATCGATGGCAGTATAATTAAATTAAGGACAAAGAAATTAAAAGAAGATGCCGTCTTTTCTTACCAACTAATGCAGAACAATAATATCCCCCCCGATTTTTTTTTATCCCGCGACAGTTGATAGCTGTGCGAACATTATTGAGGAAAGAATGTACTCTGTCATTGTTGTGCATGCACAAGACTCACAGTAAACAAGTGTCAACTGTTCTCGTTTGTTTACCTTTTTCGCTTCTCACAATAATCAGTCAAAGCAAAAATAGCATTCTCTACATTACAGCCCCTACTCTATCGGCAATCGAGTACAGGAGTTTCAAGATATCTTGTCGTTGGAGCCAGTGTGTATACTCTGTCCCTCCTTAGAATAATTGCAGTGAACCTCACGACATTTCCTATATTTTCCCACCACATTCTTCGGTTAAAGGAATTCTGTCTTTATTTAATACCCCACCTTAATCCATCTTCCCCGAATAATGAGAAATTTGAAAGTACTGTTGTGCATATATTTAGTTTTACAGGGAATATTTCTGCATTTTCTGACATTTTACATTTTTTATGACATATTTCTAATTTCGTGTGACATATTTTTCAACTTTTATGACATAATAACACACATATTTTACAGTTTTATAGGACATAAAGTCCTGGGCCCTACACATAATACATGCCCTAAGCTCTTGTTCTCCCTTATTTGCATGATGACGATATGACCACGAACAGTGTTAATAATACAGAACACTGACAAGTATCAAACTGAAAATCTAACGGATGATTATGAGCAGTAATTAAGTTGTGAGAATTCTTTAAGGGTATGCTGTAATTATGAAAATTTTTGTTTTGTTAAATGCTGGGACTTTATTTCTAAAATATAATAACAATAAGAGACAAATTGCTGAATGGTCTTGAGCTCCACAGTTGGCGCCACTGAGATAAATCGTACCTGGGCAATTCGTTGAAGATTTTCACCTATTTCATGTTCTTATGTACGTGGAACACTCCAGTACAAAACGAATTTTCATACACGTACGTTCAAAAGAAATAAAATCAGCTACTCAAAATTCATGGTAATGTAGTAAAAAGTCCTGGAAAATATAAAAACTTTTTTTTTCATCTATCATTTCATATCATATTTAACGGGTAGTTACTTCAAAGACACTGGGGTCACCTATCCAGAGGTAGCTTCTCTCACAGACCCCTTACAAAAGCACTGCACGGATCAATGCTATACAAGAAAGCATGCTTTTAATCTTCTAGTGTCAGTAGAGTGCCAAAGCAGGTGTTGGTTGGGCCATACCCCTCATCCCTTTGCCACAGCATTCCTTTAAAGTGAAGGCATCAGCCTCCCTTATGAAAATCCTTGACATACCACTGTATGGGGTACAGAAAAATTTGGACAAGCAAACCCGTGAATTGCTTTAAAGAAAATTGGGGGGGGGGGTTATCGAGATACATGTACATCCGATTCCAAAGTGAAGTTATTTATATTCAGACAGAAACACGTATATTGCTGGGTGGTTTATGCTTGATTGTTGTAATTTGTATTCTTCTGAGTTGCTGTTTTCCCTTTTTTAGTTTAATAGCGATGATTGGATGGAATTTATGATGAGGCATGCCGGAATTAGTACTAGACTCCTGTGTAATAGGTCGTGAGTTGATTACTGAAAATACTTCTCCACCAGAAGCGGTAAATCTACTATTGGAAAAGTTGACGTGTCTTCATAAAAATAAATTCGCAGTACCATTTATATGCGATTTGCATGTTATGAAACGAGTGAATTATGGAAAAATAATGATTGCGTATTTAAATCATAGCTTAATCTTATGTACCCGTGGTGGATCTATCGGGAGCGTGTTACGCTGCCACGCGGCGAACACGGATTTGATTTGCAAGGTGGGCGATCTCCACGTCAATATTTGAGTCCGCTATATGCTCAAATAGGTTATTCGAGATGGGGTTACAGTTTAAAGTGCTATCCCAATCACTGTGTGCCTCTATGGAGAATCGAGACGTATTTGTTCTGCTTGCAAGTTGTTTTCTTGAAATTGTTAACCCGGCAGGACGCACGCTGTGTAATTTTAATTGTTTTAAAGCTTGTACTTAGTAATACCTTTATTGATTAATTTAATTTTATTAATTTTGATCATTTGAATGGAATCACACAATTGATAAAAACGAGAAAAAAATAACATGTTGAAACACCAAACTGAAACGTGTGAGCACGCGTTGGTTTAAATTTATCCAGGCAGTTTCTAAGATCCTGCTAACTAACGAACTAAATCAATGGGCCATATTATCGGTTACGTCACTGGCAGACTGCTGAACTTCGCACACTTTTTCTCCTTATGATATACGATTTGAGCTAGATCGCAAGGCAGGGCCGGCTTTAGGGCGATGCAAACGGTGCCACCGCATCAAGGCGCTATAGCTGTGGTGGCGCGTCAGTTAAGATTAATTTGATTGTTGTGTTGCCTCTGCACTAAAACCACCCTTTCTGATATATTTCGCGATATGACGGAATACCTCCTAATTTCGCATGTCATATTTGTAAGAGACAGATGCAAGGGGCTGATGGGATTACAGCATCCCCAAATCCATGAACGAAAAATAAAAATGTGGGAAATGTTTGAGAGATCATATTTTTTTTTTTTTTTTTGCTCACTACACTCGCAATACAAATGTTTTGAAAAGGGTCATACCAAGTTTATACTTAGGCCTATTACTTTAAAAATATTGGTGCATTATCAAACTAATGTTGTTTTTGGTTTGCAAATAAACATATTTGCCAAAAAAAAATCTTGCTCGCACTCTAAAACATTTTAGGCATCATCAAATGTTTCTGCCTTGGGTCTCGTGTTTGATACGTGGTGGAGGCGCAAAATGACCCGAATCCCACTTTAAGCTGTAGGTCCAGTACCGATTAGCCATATTGGCATAAAGTGGACTTAAAACACCAACTCAATAAATCAATCAAATGTTTCTTCTCTTAAAACTAATTCCGACAGAACTAAAAGATTTATTTTTCTTCCTAAAATTGATGTGTGGCGCCGAATTCTTTTCTTGATCGGGACCCAGGAGTGCTCACAAGGGGGATTCATGGCGTGCCTGAGTCATGGGAATATTTAGGGGGGACAACAGTTTATAGTTTAGCTACCAATTATACATATCTTCACACAAAAATGTGGGGATCGTTTCGTTTGATTCACTTGTTATTGATTTTTAGTTATGATTGTTATTATGTACAGTTTATCTACCTACCTGTGGTTGATCACGGCGATGGGATAGAAATGAAACACCCCCTCTCATGCCTTTAGAATCGGTTTGGATGGGTGGGGGACATGCTGTTCTCATTAATACAAGGTTAGTCAAGCAAACAAACTGATAATAATAAGGTTCAGTACACTAACAATGGCAGTGAGACTCAGCAGTTTTGTACGTTTTATGTTAGCAAACATGAAAGTGAGCCGTGCCTTTTCTATCTTGTGTCTTTTAATTTCAACTGCAATGAAAGGTTTCGAATGCCATGCGCCTTTCGATTACTGGCATCTAGACCAGTGGCAAACATTGTCTCTATGCACAACTCCTTAAAAGAGAGTGAAAGTTCAGTTCAGGCACAGGCGACATGAAGGGTTCTGAAGATTATGTACGATCAGCAGAAATGCATTAACCCTTAAGAATCGCTTTTTCAGACCATACGTTGTTGTTGTCCAGTTTTCGACCTTTCCAAATGTGCAGGTATTGTATAAAATTCTGATCACCATACCAGTGACAAGTTACTCTGCAAAATGCACAAGGAGTGTCATAAGAATCATTAAAAGCAGACTACGTTCGTGAATTGCTGATGAGTGGTTAAAGTCTACCATAATTCCATCCTGTGTGTCCGATATTTCAAAGTGGTACAAAATGAGGAAATTATCTATAGTTTTGCTGCAACAACTTTGTAACGTCAGAAGTTATTATAATTTATCTAATTGTTATTTCACTCAACGTCAAATAGATTGATTGATTTGCTTTATCTTACTTCGCATTTTGTGCCACTTTTGGCTAATTTGTGAAGATGGGATCATGATTAAATTGATGAATGAACACTAACAAACATCCATTCCCAGGCCAGGATTCGAACCCGGGACCCCCAATCAATGTCAAAGTAACATATAATAAACATATAAATGTATATATTGAAAACAATACCTAAAGTAAACATGTAGTGCTTACATTTGTTTATATTGTATTGTTCCGCAATTTTTTTGTGACCAAAATAATTTCAGTAAATAATTCGGCATAAAGGTGGGGGTGGGGGAAATATTATATCTTTATGGGGGAAGGAGTGCGTCAAAGGCCTTGGGGAATGGGCATCCCTGCCGGGATGTAGATATATTTAGCTAAGACTTTCCTTCAAGTTTAGGTTTCCTCAAAAAGGAATGAATATTCCTAGAAAATGAACTTACATGTTTTTGAAATGAGACATGCATTTTTCTTTATATTCTCAAGACACAAAAACAGATTTCGTGACATTGAATCAGAGGAATGAATTTAACGAAAATGTACTCCCATGTAATTCACAAGATAATCCTTGAAAATGAAGAGGTGGGCGCCACCTTGTTTCCTCGAACAGGTCGCAGCCAACCCTGAGGCCGGATCTATCGCAAGGAAAGGAACTAGCGTTTGGGATGGCTAGATCTGGAACTCGGGTGATACTGGATCCTGATATCCGGTTCTGATTTTCGGTTCCGGATACCCGATTTTTATTTTCATACAAGATCCGAATCTACAGTTCTAGATTCAGATGTAGATAATTAAGCATGTCACAATTTTTGTTGTATTATCTTTATACTACATTACTACTTACGATACTCGTACGTCATGCTTCTAAATTGAGCATAGAAATGAAAAGGTACTGACTGTATCGTATTTTCGTCGATATCTGGTTACTCCAGATTCCCGGAGACACAAGCAATCATAAAGAGAGTTGTCATGTTTTCTCTTTCGTCCTATTGTTCGCAAAGTTAGCATATAATTACCGGGAAAAGTAACTTTAGAAGTAACTAAAAAAACCTGTTACATTTACCTAAAAAGTAACAGAGTTGCAGTTATTCCCTTTGGAAGGTAACTGCGTTACAGTTAGGTACTCGATGAATTTAAGTATTAGTTGCAAACGGCGGCATTATAAGTAACGAATTACTTCGAAGCACTGACCCATCTCCACTATTTACTTAAGTACATAGTCTAATCTTCACCTTCCCGTTGAAAATTTCAAACACTTCTGCCTTATAGTGTAAAAATTATAATAAAATGAACAGTTAAATTGTAAGCAAGAAATGCCATCTTTCCAAACGTGAGATCACACATTCCAGTTTGGTACCTTTCTTGAGGTTACTTTTTGGAAATTGGAAATAAGCGAATATTACACAAGAATGAATCCACCACGACAACTAGCGCCCCCCTCCATCTTATGACCCTTTGCCTCACAGAGGGTGGTATTGATTATTTTGGGCATCACTCCTCGAGCAATATGGTTTACCATTGAATCTGATCCCAACAGATACATGATGCTACTATTGACGGGAGTTGAAAAACACAATGGCTATGCAGTTGAACCTCAGTTATACGTATGTCAAGGTGAAGAGAAAATAATACGTATAACTGAGAATTACTTAGAAATCAGATTTACATAACACGCCATTATTAAAATAACTGCATCTATTTTGAGTTACAACATACAGTATAATACAGGTCATTTCTGTAATAAAGTGCTAAATTAACGAATTTACAAGTTAAAAGTTTAATTCTTAAGTGTATTACATTTGTCACTTGAATAGTTTTATGTGGATTAGCGTTGACTTCCCGTATACAATTTACTTTCTGACCAAGTAGGTAACTTTTCCTCTCTCATGAATTGAAACTCATATTCATTGTTGCAATTAGCTAAAAGTGACAATAAGACGGTGTTAAATAACAAAAATCAAATAAAATCAAGAGGAAAATAGATTAAAGAGAATTATGTAATGTTTCAGGAAACACATAAGCAGCATGACTTTTTCTTTGCCAAAGAGGGGGGCGGGGTGTACTGGACCCTGTGCTCTTTTAGTTATAGCTACACCCCCCCCCCCCTGTTAGCATCCATGAATGTCCTAATTTTCTGTTAAGAAAACGTGGCCAACCTAGTGTACGTACAAAATAAAATTCGTATCTTGTTCTCAACAACTGCGTCAAATCTCCTCTGATTTCATGCCGCGTGCCGCCTCTGTTTGTTGTCTTCTCTGTGACTCCGCCGCGCCGCACTACCCTTTCTCGCAATTCCAGACCGACCGCCGCAATATCCACCTATCCTGTTGCGTATTTGTGTTTTTGTGTGACATTGTTGTAGCTTGGTTACGTACAAACAACTGTATTTTATGTTATAGGTTGATTGATTGATTGATTGATTGATTTGTTGTTTAAAGTCCACTTTATGCACAGTAAGGCTAATCGGGACTGGACCTACAGATTAAAGTGGATGTTATAGGTATAACACAGAATTACCTATAAATGCATTACGTACAAGTAAAGGTTAATTAACACGTTTTAAAATTATATTTTCCCGAGACCTACAGTAATTTACGTATAAAACCGAATTACGCAGAACTGAGTTACGTAGATCGTGACAGCTACGTTCAGATTGGGTTCGATTGTTGGGCCGAGTAAAACAGGCAAACAGACAGGCTGATCTAGAATAGGCATATCATATTGTATCAACTTGATAATTCACAGTTAATTCAAATCACCAAATTTCGTACTTGTAACTAATAGTTGCAAAAATATCGCAACATCAAATATATCATGTGATATCGGTTTGGTGTTCTTTGATTTCTTTTTTTACTTAAACCTATCCAATCATTAATTTTACCTTTACACCATGCACCATTAAAGTGTTTATCGAACCTATTGGCAAACAACTAATAAACACAAGAAACCAACCAACACAATAAACAGCGTCTAAAATAGAGGAGTAGCATAACCAAAATCTCTTTTCTGTCCGGTTTAATTCATTGATTTGGTGTGTTAAGTCCACTTTATGCACAGTAAGGCTAATCGGGACTGGACCTACAGTTTAAAGTGGGATCCGAACCACTATGTGCCTCCACCGGGTATCGAACCCGGAACCCCTTGATTACAAGGCGGCGACGTTTCTGTCCGGTTTAAGTACTAGGGTATAATAATCGGAGGTTGAAATATACAGCTAATGAAGGGTTTTCTTCTAATCTGGTAATTCGCTTTCTACTTTTCTAGTGATTAACACTTTATGTTTGCAGTTGCAGGTGCATAAAAATACATGTTTGGTTGAAAATATATTTTAACGCCAAAAAGAAAACTTGTGAACTATCAGTCATTCGTAATGCGCCCCCAGGGCCTCCCCGATGGCGCAGTGGTAGCGTCGTCGCCTTGTAATCAAGGGGTTCGGAGTTTCGATACCCGGTGGAGGCACATAGTGGTTCGGATTCCACTTTAAACTGTAGGTCCAGTCCCGATTAGCCTTACTGTGCATAAAGTGTACTTAAAAAAAACTCCAAATCAACAAAAATTAATGCACCCCCGAAGCTCGGCCCCCTTCCCCCGCACGATGGGGTTGCGGGGGTGTTATTTACGCCACTGGTTATGGCTTATTCTTCTTAGCACACAGTCTAAAATTTTGCCATCTTCTCATTTATTCGACTTCTATTTTGTTTTAACCTGGGTCAAATACGGGGCCATAACTCCCATCAACTACATGGGTACGGCAGTGCGAGCTTGGCACAATCAATACTTATCAAAGCTCTCAAACCGTTGAACTATCACAAAAGCCATTGTAGAACCAGTAATTCAGACGTATGGAAACTGTGAGGCTATTCTTTCATTAAAAACATTTAAATGACTATTATCAGATTTTACGATAATGATACCTTTAAAAAGTCACAAACCTCCTCCACAAACCATACCCAGACACTTTCAATTCACTATTCTGTTTATGACAGTATTAAAACACGATTTGTGAAAGTCTTTGATGAATTTACTTACTTTTATAACTCGTAATGCAAGATAGTACAGTTGTTCAAAATTTTCTTGTGAAGTAATACATTTCAAGCCCGATGAGACGCGGCAAGAAATTTCATAAAATTCCAGATTTTTTCTTGCAGACAACAGGAGCCTACTAGGCGTATGTCCACAATTTTGATGCGAAGAGAATCGTAAATTTCAAGAAGTTTTTACTTGCATTTTGCTATTTATGGTCAAAATTATATGTATACTGGTTAATTGCGGCGATGAGGATGAACTATTAAATATGTGATAAATGAAACACAATCTAAAGGCATCCACACCCTGACCAAGATGAATATCATGACTCATTGAATTTGCTGTCAGAATTAGTAGGTCACTCCACTAGACACTAAATAACAAAAGGGGAAGTGAGTTACATTTTCCTTCAAAATTCGATTACTTTAAACAAGAAGAGTAAAGTTATATACACCTGTTTCTTCAATCTATTAATATTTCCAATATCAATTTTCAGCATTTTATGGAGTTGATTGTATCAATATATATTTCAATGCATAATAATTAGGATTATTAAAGTATAATGAAAGCATTCATTATAATTGAATTGAATTGTTGTTTTAAGTCGACTTTATGCACAGAAAGACTAATCGGGACTGGAACTACATTTTAAAGTGGAATCCGAACAACTATGTGTTTTCACAGGGTATCGAACCATGGACCCCCGATTACAAGGTGACGACGCTGCCACTGAGCCATCAGGGAGGCCCACACAGACCTATTATAAGTCTCGAAGTAAAAATCATATGTTGCAACAAAAGGAAAGAAATTAATGACGAACTAAGCATGCAAAAACAATAGTAATTTCTCATACACACATTCTTCGTTTGGCAACTTCGCTCATTGCTATACCATTTCTTCCCTCTAATCTCTTCAACGCTGTCACTTACATTGTACTTAATTCCTAGCTATACAAGCGATTTCAGGATTATTGTGTTTCTGCACAGCAACAACAAGAGAAGAGGGCCTTGGGGAATACTGCACACACTCAAAAAGCCAAAACATAGATATCAACTGAGCAGACGGTCCCACGAATCACAACTGTTGCCACTTTCAGGTGAATGTGGAGGAGGGGATACAAATTATATACGTATACGTACGTATATAAACACAACTGTTTATTATTATTATTTTATTTATTTGCTTACATAAACGTGCTCGTTGTCCCCAACGGAGAGAAAACCACAACCGTAAATCTTGGTGCGTTGCCAGAATTAATTATATACAGAGCATTCCCTTACATTCGCTACGAGACTCGGCGGCAAGCGGCCCGGTAGCAGCGCTCGTCTTTCCCTGTGAACGGGGTTCGCGACAGTCGCTAGAGTCGGCTATTAAAATTACAGTTTTCATATTGTGTACTAACCTTGACTACAGAAGGTGTTGAAAATGATGTCCCTCTGCTGCAACACATTCCTGGCATCTCCGAAGGTAATTGGCATTTACACGTGCAAGTTCGTCTACTGTAATTGTCCCGATTTCTCGTACAATACTCTCTTTTAACTCACTGATGGTGTGCGGATTGTCTTTGTATACTTTATTTTTTAGATTTCCCCATTTTTCTTTCCACTTTTATTCAGAACTGACCCTGTTACTCTAAACTTTTTTACGAGGTTTAATATAGTGGTTCTATGTGGAACGGGAACACCAGGAAATTTCGTTGCAAAACGTCGTCGCACTTCTCCACAATTCCTCTTTCCGAAGTAATACTCGACAACGTAAATTCTTTGTTGCAATGTAAACTTTTGTTGTGCCATATTAAGCCACAATCTTCAACACACGGACACGACACAACACAACTTCCGAGGGAGGATTATACTGGCGTCAGTCTGCAACGTCAACAGAAAGGGAAAGAGAGCGAAGGCAGGGAGAGCGAAAAAAACAGACTAGCGTGCGACTGTCGCGGACCCGTTCACTGGGAAAGACAAGCGCTGACGCCGGGCCGCTAGCCGCCGAGTCTCGTAGCGAATGTCGGGGAATGAATGCTCTGTAGAAGTGCTGAGAGGGTGTGGAATGAAATTTAAGGGGCGCGGTGTTGAAAATAAAGAAAACATGAAACATGCATGCATGTTTTAGCCACTAATTGAAATTCCAATATTATGCCAATGAAAGTGGATAAAACTAGCGAAAGGTGTCCCGGGTTCGATACCCAATGGAGGCACACAGTGGTTCGGATCCCACTTTAAACTATAGGTCCAGACTTACTGTGCATAAAGTGGATTTTAAAACTCCAACTGCTTCACTCTTGCTCGGTTTTAGTACAAGACATGTTTAGAAATTTGATTGATTGATTGATTGAGTTGGTGTTTAAGTACACTTTGTGCACAGTGAGGCTAATCGGGACTGAATCTACAGTTTAAAGGGGATTCAAACCACTATATGCCTCCACCGGGAATCGAACCCGGAACCCCTTCATTACAAGGCGACGATTACCACTGCGCCATCGGAGAGGCCAAAAATTTGAAAAGAACAGCTTGTTGAAGGGAGGCCAATGACATACATGAAAAATTGGAAGATTTTTTCCAAGGAAATGCAAGCAAGGTATTTTCCCACGGGATGGGAGGTTGATTGATTGATTGATTTAGTTTATTTTACTTCGCGTTTTGTGCCTCTTGGCTAATTTGCGAAGATGAGGATGAGTGATGAAAGGATGAAATTGATGAATGGACATTCACAAACAACCAAGCCCGACCAGGATTCGAACCCGGGACCCTTGGCGTCGCAGCGCGATGTGCTAACCGGTCGGCCACAGGGTCGGGCACGGGATGGGAGGGAATATGTTTCAGAAAATTGATAAGACACATTTGACTTTTTACCCAATAAAAAAAATTGAAAATTAAGAATTCTATTTACAACCTTTCTACCTGCATATTTAAATTCGATCACGATCGGACGATTTTTTAAATTTCTTGGATTTCTTGTTTGGAAAACGCAAAAAACGGCACTTTTTTTTATTCTCAAGACGACTAAAAATCGAATCATACTCGAAAAAGAATTGGTTACTATAGCTTAATACAGAATTGAAACAGTCAAATTTTGATGTAACTCGTTTTTATGTAGGTCTACTGATTAATTTTTAATTGGAGTCCAAAACTCGAGTATACATAATTTTTGATCCGACAGTAGGCAGACAACAAAAACGGTGTATCAACAACGCAAAGGAAAACACAAAGCACCTGACACTGAGCTAGCTATAGGCACTTATCGACAAACACAGACTACGTGAAACATAAGAAGAAACAATTCTTAACAACAATGCTGACAAAAGAAAGAAAATGGCGGCTTGCCTTTATAAACTGCCGACAGTACAGGAAATAAATCGGCGATCGGTGTTTACCTGTTGTAAACAATAACAGCGGTCTCACTTTAGAACGTAACATTCGGCGGTGAATATGACATGAGATAGCATGGCACTCTAAGAGTTGTTCTTGTTGAGTTGGTATTTTAAGTCCACTTTATGCACAGTAACGCTAATCGGGACTGGAGCTACAGTTTAAAGTGTGCCTCCACCGGAGATGGCACTCTTAAGAGTTGGTGTTATTGGTTGAAAAATGTGTGCGGAAGAAAATTAAAAGGTGCGCAAACACTTCTTCGCACCCCCATCCCCGGCACTGACAAAGAAAGGGTAGTTCAGAGTTGCCAAGCGTCTGGTCTGAACGTCTGACCACTCTCTCCCCTTAAACAGGACAGGGAGGGGGAGGCGGGCGGCGTTTTCGTTTGGTTCGTTTTTTTTTCAAGGGTAGCAAATAACTCATTGCAGTTCATTCCATCAATACTTGCGTCAGTAACATCTCTATAAGCAAAGGACAATTTGATCAGATCTCAATGTTTTCGTACTTCATTACGTACTCTATTAATTAAAGTAATTATTGTTAATATTATTAATATTAATATACATATTCAAACTTGCAAGCAAAAATGTAATTTCAATCAAGTTCAATGTAAGATTGTTTTTAAGTACACTTTATGCCTAGAAAGGGTAATCGGGATTGAACCTACAGTTTAAAGTGGGATCGGAACCACAATTGCCCATGGGCGTCCGGAATGGGGGGGGCAAGGGGGGGCCGTGGCCCCCCCTGGAAAATGAAAGTCAACTAAAAATATGTATTTCACACATATAATTTCATTTTAGCCGCAATAATATGTGTTAATTATTGTATGAACACCATAAATTCAAATTAAAGCAATGTTTTTTAGGGAACAACACAATTTTTGGGGAAAATTTGCCTTCGTTTGCCCCCCCTGGAAAAAAATACCTTCCTTGCCCCTCCCTGGAAAAAATCCTGCGGACGTCCATGCAATTGCCTCAACCGGGTAACGAACTCTGGACCCCTTGATTGCACTACTTCCTGGAGAGAGGGATTCTAAAATGGCAAACCTAAGTTTCTCAATCGGTTAACACTTGTATTGTAACTGTGAATAGTACAGGGTATAGAGAATATGAGAATCGCCTTGTAAACTGGCGATATGCAGTGGAGGTGCACTATACACTGGTTTGGTTTGATTTGGTGTTTTAAGTCCACTTTATGCACAGTAAGGCTAATCGGGACTGGACCTACAGTTTAAAGTGGGATCCGAACCACTATGTGCCTCCACCGGGTATCGAACCCGGGACCCCTTGATTACAAGGCAACGACTGCGGCATCGGGGAGGCCCTATACACTGGTTCGAATATTATATTATATAATATGTAATATATAATATATTACATCTTGTATATTACATTAATAACTTACTTTCTGTCCTCCAAAATCTGGGGGAGAGGTTAGTTCAGTGTAATACGACGCCAGGGTTTCCGGGTTTGAATCCCGGCCTGGGCATGACGTGTCCCTTCCTAAATTTCTTCTAAACACCACACATCCGCACCGTTGCGGTTAAATAAAATGGCAGAAAAGCGCTTCCTAATAAAATTATTGAACACTGTGAAAAAGTAATTCACGGACTGTAACTTCTTTCTTAAAATGTGTCAGTAATATTTCTGTCTAATTTCGTTGATTTTAAAAACAATTTTAAAAATATATATTTTTTAAAATTTATCAAGTGCTTATTTTTATTACAAAGCGAAATGAAATAGAATGTGTATGGATGAATGAGAAAAGAATCTGATTCCAATATTTCAACTGATTTCACAGTCGAATAATCATTACTGACTGAGGGAGCGTAGGGCGGCAGTTGCCCCCCCCCCCCACTTTTAGCCACTTTTGATCCGATACTATGCTAAAGCTTATCTATAAAGGAAAAGTAAAGTTCCTTTGCGCAACCCAGTTTTGGAACCCAATCGCCGCCACTGTCGACAGCACGCCTTGCAACACACACCACGATCCTGAGCCCAAAGGAAATTTCCCCTCCTGGCCACCTTTAGTTTTCTTTGTTAGGCTGTGAAGTCAAAATGGAGACTTGCTACTCCTTGCCACAGGCCTGTCTTTCATCCCTCACTCATGTATATGCCAGTGGGCGATGCACTGACCATACGTAGGGGACGATTCGTTGCTGCCACTCGAGAAGAGGGAAAACATGTGCCATATACTAAGTTAAATACAATTGAGTCGCCCTAGTTTTCTGGTTTTCGATATCATAGTCTGCTCCAATTGTTCTCACGGTGCCACTGGCGTAAGCAGGATTTTTGTTCTGGAGGGGCTGAAATTGTAAAGGTGTATAGTATATAGCTTTGTTCTAGAATTGTGGGATACCGAATAAAATATATAGGCTATCGTACATTTTGAACTTTTCACTCTTAAAATTGTACTCGAAGACAGAAATGGTTATCGGGTGTCATTTTAACTTTAAGGGAGGTTTGCGTTTACATCTTTCCTTTCTTTGAGTTCTTAACAAATTTTCATCTAAAAATTTGGATTTTCTTAAAATTTCTGGAGGGCAGTAGCCCCATCAGCTCCCCCCTGCGTACGCCAGTGCAAGGTGCTATGCCCCACAGGAAATCGAAACCTTTATTGCTCGCACAAAATCATGTGTGTCGTGTCGTTTCAGTGTGAAATCCCCCTGTAACGTGCTTCTTGAAAACAAAAATTTTGAACTGAAGCGACACAAGCTGCATTTGTAGCTTGGACTGGACTATGTTCTCAATACGGTGCATCGTGTCACCTGTTTCTGTTGTTCCCGCATACGCAATGAATCTTTTGCATTAGATTGAAGGGTCTCGTGTCGCTTGTCGCTTGGGTGTGAAATCACCATGTCGCTCGGGCCGTGCATCAAATTGACTTGGTCTGTTCACTTGTGCGCGGTGTATGTGTTGCTTTACTGAGCTTTTACATGTCTCTCGAACTGGGCTCTTCTCTCATTGAGAGATTTCACATTG
Source organism: Lepisma saccharinum (assembly GCF_977018435.1). Lineage (NCBI taxonomy): Eukaryota > Metazoa > Arthropoda > Insecta > Zygentoma > Lepismatidae > Lepisma > Lepisma saccharinum. The sequence continues at coordinate 32,781,881 of NC_139232.1, read as the reverse complement.
AAGAGACATGTGGTGCTTGAGAATCTCACCAGTCGAACTCAGTCTTCTGGGGCTACCGCTAAGGTGTGAAACGTTGATATTGATTGACTAGTTCCGAAGCGACATGTGTTGTGTGTCGGTTTGGTCTGAAAGCTGCTTGGCATCTCCGTGTTGTTTGTCGCCTGTAACTTTCAGACCGAAACGTCAAGCAACACGTGGATTTCACTCCAAACAGCAAGTGCAAATGACATATGTCGATTGGAAACGCGTCAATCCACAGCAACGTTTCATAACGTAGCGGCAGGCATAATAGGGCTCAGAAACTTGCGTTGGATTGGTGAAATCCTCAAGCAACACGTGTCGCCTGTAAGTTCGGTGTGAATTCTACCTTAGTTTAGAGACATGTATTACGAAAAATATTGAAATGTTAGTGAAGAACCTATTCTTATTAATGTTTAACTACGTATTTTGCCATTTTTGAACATATGCATCTGCATTCTAGTGACGAAAGAAACATTTTAAGGGTGGAAGGTATTTCGGGAAGGAGATTAAAGTCGTACTCTTAAATACGCCACTGTCACCACAGAGGAGGAGCAAATTTTTAACGAGTGGAGTAGACGGAGAAAACGAATAGTTAGACCATAATTAAGAACGTAAAAATGTATGTTGTTTTTGTACTATATTGTCCTGTATCTGGCTTTTGTGTTTTAGTCAGATTGATCATTTCCAGTATTCTAGCATAGGAACTCTGGTTGAATATTTTGTTAATTAATACAAGAAGAAATCCTACTAGTTTGCTTTCTTGATGAGGAAATACACAAGCATTTCCTACAATATTCTTTGCTCGCTCACACGCGCCCTCCGGCAGATTGCTACAATTCTTCGTTGATATATATATTTTCCGAGAAATACGAGACGTAATTGCCCAAGCTCAAACCGATATATTAAATACGGCTACTATCACACAACGAACCCTCTCGGAACGCAATCGTGAAGCGCCGTTAACATTTCCCATGTAGGCAATGATGTAGCAACGCTGCATTCTCCAGCGTTGCAACTTATGCAGCACTGCGAACAATGCAACGTTCACAGCCGTCAGTTAAAAATGCTGAGTCATGTAAGTTGAGGGGGAGATCCGACAACGCTGTTCTCTGCAACCGCAGGCCCCACCCCCTACGATCTTCCTCGCTCCGCCTTGACGTCACCGCTGATGTAGTTCCGCAATTTTTCACACACTGCAGATGTCTCTGGCGTCGCACAAACGACACACACGTTGTGTGTAGGTGATAAGCACAGAGCCCCGTTGAGAGGAACCGATAAACACCTGATACACACTTACAGGCACAATGCCCCGAAAAGAGGAACCAGAAAAATGCACTGTTTTGTAGCATAACTCCGAGTACAATTGTCGGACATTGTTCTATCTTTTATCAAAATATAGATCTTGGTCCCCTTCGTCGATTAATTCCACGACATTAAATTTTCCTTTGCCCGTTTGGCCATAATATTAAATAATGTGCTCTCTCGTTCCGAGGAACCACCAAAATTACCTCGCAATGAAAAAGTCCCTCTTAATGCTGGTAATTTTTCTGATCTTGTTCCTCCTAATGACGGGTATACCAACGCACACACACACACACACACACACACACACACACACACACACACACACACACACACACATATTTACTTCCGGTCCACTTCCGGTTTAAGTTCAATTGGACACCAGGCTCAACTTGTATATCTAGTATTAAGATAATGTAATTCTTCTAGAATTGCTCTGTGACTCTCTCATTTCTTACATCATAAATATATGAATACATCATATATATATATATATATATATATATATCAGAAGAGGGTTGTGGTGTTGGCAGGTCCATAATAGCCTGTTTTTTGAACCCAAATAAGTTCATAGGCATGTTTATTTATTTCAAATCATGCTCTGTAATTGGACATTGTTTGCCATTTTTCAAATCACAATGACCCCATGGTAAAGTATGTATGCCACATGGTAAAATGCATCTCTTATCATCATGTGGGTCCAGAGCCACTTTTCTTACAATATTTGTAGTCAACAAGTGATCCACACTCTGAATTCTGGATTCTGATGTTCTGATTGTGCTACATGATTTGAGGCAATTTTTGTAATCTTCAAATTCAAGCTCTTTGTCCACAGTCACTCTGCCAATGCCCTTGGCCTTTTTGGCAATAGCGCCACTACATGTTTCAAAACTGTACATCTTGGCCCTTAACCCAGCAAATGCCACAATAACATCACCAAGTGTCTCATCTTTTAACTTGCCAGGCACCTTTTTGTTGTGGGGTTTAATTTTTGAATGTTCAGTGGTATCAAAATATTTAAACAATTCAGGCTGTGTTATATCTTGATAAACATCTTCTGTTTGAATATCAAGATCAAAACTATCTGTGTCCATGTACATCAGTTTTACACGATCCTTATAAAAAGGCTTCAACACATTATAAAACAATTTTAACATGTGTAATTTGGCCAATTAATATCACAGCCCCTACATAAATAAGCTTGTCAAACTTAATCTTTGTTTTTTCATGTTGAAAAGTGCCATATTCTCATCATAAATTCTTCTGTAATTGAAGTTGGGCTTTGCAATCAATTTTTTGCTCCGGCTGGGGTCAGTAATTATTTTAACATCAATATGTTTTCTGACATTTTCAATTGTTTTGCCATACACAGAATTGACCATCAATTTAAACAAGGTCTTATCAAATTGGCTCATTGCAGATGTTCGAAGCTCTGTGTTTGTATCAATATATGGTTTCAACCATCTTGAGTGCCAGAACCTCAAAACTTTTCCAACTTTGGTCACTTGAACACCATGATTCATCAGGAACTGGAGGTTTTTGTAATATATGACATAATCCTGTTTCGGCTCTAGAGTCATCATCAATTTCTTCTGTTTAGAGCCAGGTGAGCACTCAACCTCAGGAATTGGGGGCAGATCAGAAAATGTGTTGTGTAAATCATCAGGAATTGTCAGATCAACCTCTAAGAACAGGCCATAGTTACTGTCATCAAAATCCTTAAGATCTTCAATATTGAAATCTTCAACCCACTCAAGCCCTGCATATGGCAGTTTTTTCATCATGGCGTAACCATAGAGGCTGTTGGTATCTACATACAGTATATAATTTGATGGCAGTGCTGGATCATAATCAGGAATATACTTGTTATTTGCTCTGGCATATCTCTGAGAACATTGCACCATGCCTCCTCTTATACATTGTTCCATAAACAGATACATATCTTGATCCTGGATCAGATCCAATTGCATTTTAGTGTTTAAAAACATTGCAGACCATGCTAGGCCCGGAGCACTGTAAAAATACATTGGATCCAGCTTATAATTTTCCATGGAAGATTTTCTAAATGCCTGCAGTATATCAGCTAAGAGGGTCACATCAAGTTTTAAATAAGCCTTGTGATAATCACCAAATGTCTGGCATTTTAAATTGTTCCACATCAACTGGGCATGGTGATAATCATCATCAGTGATTCCAGATCCTCTGATTTTGCTGTAAAACTCTTGTTGTGGTGGCAGAGAACACTCATCAAATTTAGAAAAATCTGTAACATAATCATATGGATATACACCCTTCTGCCTAATTAATTTCAGATCCTGATTTGGAAACAAAGCACATGTGATTTTGAATTGATCATCAGATAATTGAGTGGCCAGTGTAGCCAGGCTAGCCGATAAAATTCTGTATGAATCAAGAAATCTTAAGTGAATAGGAACACCATTAACTTTAATTAATTTGCTAATGGCAATATATTTCTCATTATTTTCAGCTAAAATATTTAAATTCTGCATGTCAAACCCCTCGTACCTGATCAAATGATGAAAATCATAATTGGATGCACCATGGCAAAATATAGGGATAAATTTTGGTCTCTGGATCTTAATATTACAGCTATTACACAGGGCCATTAAGAATTTACCATCTGTATGGGAATGGTGTTTCACCTTGATATTTGTATCTGAAAATTCAGAATCACATACCGGGCATTTTTCTGCATTGTTGAAATCTTCAATCTGATCCTCTGTTAAAGGCAACATGGGTTTTGATTTTAATAAAACATTAGATGCTATGTCATGGCACTCATTTTCTATTTCATCTGCAAATTTTTTGATGGCATCTGCTCCCATGTATAAATTTTCTTTACTAACAACACCATCCTGTACAATCACATAACAAAAACTAGAAGGTTCATGTAACTGGTATGATGTAATTGAAGATTCATCAGGATCTGGGCTACAGAATGCAAGGGGTTTGAGATTTGATTCAAAATCACAGACTATATATGCTGGGTGTTCCAACAAGGCTTCAAACTTTTTGAATTTGGCATTTTAACTTGGGTTAGGCATAAGCATATGAACAGGTTTTTGATTCCCACAGTATTTCAGATGCTCAATTAACTTGTCTTTAGCAATTTCTGCATTTTTTTCACGAACCCCATTTACCATTTTTTGACCATCAAATACAGTTAAACATCTTCGGCACAACTTAAATGTTCTATTAAATTTGTCTAGTTGTGTTCTGACTAAAGCTTCAAGAATATGTATCAGAGTATAATGACGTGTATCATCCCCTTCAATTAAGAGCAGATCAATCGGAACAGCAGAATCATCATCAAATGTACTGATTCTGAGAGGATCTATGAAGCAATTACCACGGCCAGTAGAACAAGTAAATACATTAATAGATAATTGCTTACCATTAATATCCCTGGCTTTTTTTTTTTCAAATTTATCAATATTCTGAACAGACATTGGATATTCTAAACCCTCCATTGCTTAATCAAAATCATTTTCATGCTGTTTATAATAACTTATTCTCTCAGGATTCCTTAAAACTGGAAACAAAGCAGCTAAAATACACCACAAAGAGCATTTCTGGTCGGTATTTTCTATGTTAACCACGGCTCTTTTGTTTTTAATATTGGCAGGTAATGGCAGATATGTAGATCCTTGTAATGGGCTGAATTCAGAAATATTAATATATAACTTGTGTGGAGATCCGCATAGGCTCCATCCAGACTCTTTTGCTGCAAATTCAGAGTGTTTAATAATCAATTGATCTATCAAACTGCTTATTATTTTGTCTGAATTTGTATTTGAATATACAGGTACAGTTTCTGTTATGTTGGGCTGTGTAAATTTTGTGCCATTTGGTTTCTTTTATTGTGTAAACAATTTGAGGGACAGCTTATAAGAGCCATTTTGTGCATTTAGAATTGCCTGCACATCAGGATTTAAACTGTTGAAAAAAATCTTAATACCACATTTTGGCTCTGATACAAACCGGTAATCCCTTAATTGGCCAGCAAAACTGCTATGGATGGGTTCATAGCGTGGCTGCTTTGCCGGTCCAGCATTAACAGGTGTTTCATGCTTCCTTTTCAGACCAGATGTAGATGGTTGTGGGGGCAATGTTGATGACTGTACAGAACAAGAGCCTACATGTCTATTGAAATAAGCCTTGCTAAATATTTTATGGCATTTAGGACATATTTTAGTGGGAGTTCTGCATTTGTCTGGGTTACAATTCTTTTGGTGTCTGGCCCAATTGGGGCTGGATATATTTTTATTACACTGATTGCAATATTTTTGATTTGGCATTTTTGTTGTTGGTTTATTATATAAGATTTCCTGGGGTTCAATTCAAAATTTTGTACTTAATATATATATATATATTTTGTTCAGCTGTGTGCTTTGTATATTTCTTGTGTATATTTAATATGTTAACATTATTAATTTTTATTCTCGGTTTATTATACAAAATTTTTTGGGTTTTAAATCAAAACTCTATGCTTATTATGACAGGTTGTAAAGCTAATAGCCTACAAGTGGAAAAAGAGAATAAATATTGATCTACACTGACCTTCCGCAAATGCCTGCACAGACATGCATGTCCTAGAAAGGCAATGACCTAGCACTGTGTTATGTATTGATTTTTGTATAACAGGCTGGGACAGATATAAGCCTGACTCTAAATAAGAGTGGATTACAACAAACAAGCTGGATGCAACAAATATCAGATTTTTTATAAAAAATATAAGCCCTTTTTGTTCAATATACCAGAAATATATTTAATATGAATAATAAGAAATATTATATATTAAACCAAACAGGCCTGTAGTATGAAAAGCACTGTAACAACACATCTGTACTCCTCAGCCACTCTCACAATACTGGCTGATATGTAATGCAAAATTTCTTTATATACCCTAAGCACAGACCGCATTGAAAACATCTGAAACAATAAGCCAATCAGAATATAACACATCATCACTTTATGTCATAACCAACCAATCAGAAAACAACACATGTCTAATAATTTATTGCTTAATATTGGGTAATAATTTGTTGCAAAACATAATGCAATATAAATAAACCAGAAATAGGCCACAAGTGGACCGGAAGTAGGCAAACCGGAAGTAGGCAAACCGGAAGTGGACCGGAAGTGGACCGGAAGTGGACCGGAAGTAAATATGTGTGGGTGTGGGTGGGTGTGAGTGGGTGTGGGTGGGTGTGCGTGGGTGTGCGTGGGTAGCTCTTATGAGCATCTTGGCTTAGTTTTAAGTGTATCCAAAAAAAATATCAAGAGGCATATTTTTTACAAATTTATGGACAACAATCTCACAGAAGTGCCTTTTATAAGTGTAGGCAAATCAATCTGAGGGGGCTCATCATTTGTACACTGTAGTTTCGGGAAATTCCCGAGGGCATTTTTACAAAAATCTTGGATTAGACAGGGTTCCACACTTGAGCAAAAAACTCATATGGGCATGTTGAGCTAGGTTTAAGTGTAGGCAAATCTGCCTAAGGGGGGTTCATCATTTGTTGAGTTTATAATAGCATCAATTACACTACTATTTAGATTTTTATTAGCATCATAATCAGATAAATATTTATTCTTTGCTTTTATATATCTTAAAGGTCACTGTACTAATCCACCACGTATAGCATATTCAACGAATGGAAACTGTTCAGCATTTTCGAGAAGACCAATTTCAACTCCAGTATTTAAAAGCATAGTTTGCCAAGATAAACCAGGTATTGTACACATATAAACAGGATCCATATTATATTTTTCAAAACAATTTTTCTCGAAAAGTGTCGAACACATCAGTCAACAAGAGAACATCTAATTTCAAATAATAATCATGATAATCTTACGTTGTTTCACAACCTAGCATGTCCCAAAAGGTGTGTGCAAGTTGATAATCTTCCTCGCTACATTCTTTATCTTGAAGATGGTTATAAAATGCTTCTCTCGGTGGTAACTGTGTCTCTTCAAATTTTTCAAAATCGTTCATGTATTGAAAGGGGTAGACTCCTTTTCTCATTAGCAAATTTATATCATAATGCCCAAATTATTTTTTTTGTATAAATAAATTTGTCTTTCGTTAATTGTTTGACCAGAGTAGCTTAACTGCTGGAAAGAAACTGACATGAATCCAAAAATTTAAGAACAACTGTTCTTTTATTTTCTAATCTGATAGCTTTCTCTACAATAATATATTTTTCTTTAGTCTGTGATATAATATTAATATTCTCTGCATCATAATCTAATTCTTTAATAATTAAATGTGTATCAAATTTTTTTGAATAATGAAAAATTACTGGAATAAAAAATGTTTTTTGTATTTTCAAGTTACATGAATTACAAATCGTATGGATATATTCTCCATTAAAATGGTTGTGGTGTAGAATTTTTTCATTATCTAAATCAAAATTACTTTTACAGTACACACATTGTATGGCATTATTATATTCCTGTTGTTGTTCTAGTGTAAGTTTCTTCATTGGTTTTTCTGTATGTAAGAATGGAGCAAGAATTTTTACCCACTCTCGAAGTGTTTCAATAAATTTTTTGGCTGCATCTTCACCTCGTATCTGTATCCCATAAGTATTTATTAATTTTAGTCCAAAACTACAAGCTTCATGCTTAGCTATATGTCTTGTATATGATGTACTTGAATCTTGGTTAAAGTTGTTTGCTATTAGTTTTTGTATTGTTTCCAAATCAGCAGAGATTATAAATTGATGTTTTAGCAGTGCCTTAAACATAGAAAATTTTATACTTTTCTTTGGAAATTTGTAAGTTACATGAGGATTACAATTTCTAATAGGTATGTTGCTTTAATTGTTGTTCGCTTGATATTTTACCCCTTCCATAAAATGTTTTCAGACATATATCACATATAGTAATTTTACCATGATGTGATGTTACTTGACTTTTTTGTCAATTTTTGGAGATCCTGTATGAGTAGTGTTTCTTGTTATTTTTTGTAACATATAATAGATTTATAGTGTGTATATCGTGTGGTGATGAATGATTCTGTTTGAGTACATAAATATCATCTTTTTTCATTATAACCATAAACATGAACAGCTATGGATCGATTATTGTGTTTTTTGTATTGTTTTTCAAATTGGTTGATAGCTAAGATGTCTACTGGATATTTTATTCCTTTCATAAATTTTTAAAATTCTATTTCAATTTTTTTATATTGGGAAACACGATATTTATTATCTTTCGCTGGATGAAAATGTTCTATGATGCACCAAAGAAAACATTTATTGTCAACATTTTGAATAGTCAATACACCTTTTTTGTTTCTGATCTGTTCTGGTAATCTAAAATAACTAGATCCACTTCCCCCTCCAAGAGAGTGATATTTTGCTATTTTCAATTCAAGTTCATAGTTTGTATCACGAAGTGACCATCCTGAATTTCTTTTTTCAAAATTTTCATGTTTTAACTTAAGTTCTTTACAAAAGCTATCATAAATATCATCTAATTGATGTTTGTTATTATAGTGTAGAATTTTTGTAAGAGTATAATGATAAGAAATATCTTCTTGATTATTAGAAGAATTTCTATAGTTTGATGATAAAATAAAATTTATTTTGAGAGAACATATTGTAAGTTGACTATTTATTTTATTTATAATTTTGGGTTTAAGTTTAGTTTGAAAATGGGAAATATCTAATGCTTCTTTATTTATATCAGTTGCATCGTATATAATATGATCTACAAAATTTTGATTATTAATTTTTTTATAATTAAGTTTTGGAATTAGTTTTAAATATACGATAATTATTATTTCTGATTTATTAAATTAATTTTAAAAAATCATAAAATTTGAGATTGGTTTTATATATACAAAAACTTTTTTGAGATGACATATTTTTAATTAAAATAATTAAAAAATGTATGTTATCTAAAAAGAAAAAACATAAAACTATACTATAAACTATAATAAATATTTGTTTTTTATATGTTAGTATACAAACCTCTCTGTTTATTTTGATCAAAAATCTGTTTTAAAGTCATAACACTGGAGGATATGAGAATATGCAAGTACGGTATCTTCGGTTCAGATATAAATGGACCGAATGTATACTGGGGTATTTTGCAAAAATTTTTAAAATTGACTCATGTGAGTCAATTATTTTTTACAGTTTAAAAAAGTAATGGATTTCGCTTTAGTTATTTGAAAAAGTGAAATTTTAAAAATTGGGTGTTATAGGGGGAAATTATCTAAATCTTAGAATTTTTATACAATAAAATTGGAATTTAAGCTCTTGCGTAAAACAAATTTTCAGTTTTTTACACTTGGAAAATCAGTTAAAATCATGAATTCAGTTAAATTACACTAAGAGAGCTCACTATGAAATTGTTAGATTTGGGGGGGGGGGGTGGCTGCTCGTGCCCCCTCTCTGACTGCTAATATTAATATTACCACCCGATTCTTGTCCCAAAGCTTCAAACAATGGAATCGTAAACAATGCGAAGTGTCATCTTTCCTTCTGCTTTCTAGCAAGCTGCTTTTAACTTCATAGACGGGATAGTTGTATGCAAGTTATATTGTGGATGTGGAAGCATAGGCGCCAACACCATGGGGCTTGGGGGGCTCGAACTCCCGCCCGCATGTTAACAATGTGAGGGCTGACGCCCCAAATATTTTTGCTGAAGAGGATGTAATGTATTATTTTGCTTCTCGTTTAAAGTTTACTCTGAATTGTTCCACATAAATGTAACTTTAAATACACATTTAAAATGATCTACACCAAGGGTTCTCAACCTGGGGGGCACGCGCCCCTGGGGAGGCGTTTAAGAATTTTAGGGCAGGCGTGATGAGCAATTAAAAATATATACATGAATCACCCCACCCCACCAAAAAAGTTGTGGCAAACACAAACCCTTGTATAGGTCTCAGAAAAGAAACTTCTGCATATACTTCTCTCTGTCACTCATTAGTTGTGTTCTTAAGAAATAAAACCAAATGATGTAGCTTGAAATTTTAACTGCAGTGAGGGCAGAATGCTTTGTAATGTAGGCCTATCAAGCACTTTTATTAATTAATAAAAATGTTCTATCAACAAAACAAGTATTAGTATTTTTTAATATCTGTAATAGGAAAAGCATTTTAAAATATCAAGATCAACTTTTTCAATACTCAAAGATTTTTAAACGACTTCCGGTAGTAATACGATTAGCTGAAGACATCCTAAATCAGTATATATTGCTGTCGACCTCAGTGGGTGAGTGGTTACAGAGCGCACTACAACGCCAGGGGTTCCGGGTTCGAGTCCCGGGTAAGGCATGGGTATTTGTATTTGTCAAGATGATAAGAAACTGAGAAACTGTAACAATTGAAAAGTGGAAATAGTGAGAAAAAGTGTGAAGGGTGGGGGATACCTCCGTGTAGGGGGTATTTCCTTTTTAAAAAAAAATACATAGGATAGAGCGCTCTTGAGTTGACGTAGTTAATGCTAGACGTCGCATATTGCTAAAATATCTTCTATTTGCATATTTCTCATACCGCCATTATGTTATTGATTAGTTTCTTTGAAATATCGCCAATTAGCTTACGCTATTTGAGCACAACTATGTAAGAGACTAATTGGTGTACATGGTGATATGGGAGTATGTAAATAGTATCTTCGATACAGATAGATGGATCGAATTGATACGGGGATATTTTGCATTTTCTCATAATAATATAAATTAATTTTAGGTTTAAAAAAAGTACTGTACACACACACACACACACACACACACAGCTTTCCTGATGCTAAAGTTTACATATATAAAAACTAAGTTTACGCGTATTAGAAATTCTTGCTAAAATAAAGAAAAAAATCAATAGTGGTATTGGCCCTGCTAGCTGTAGTATATAGCGAAGTGCAAGTGGCCTGCTTGGCTCCTGGCTATTTCTGACATACCGAGAACATACTTAAATAAATAACAGGGCTTAAGCGTATTAGCTATTTGTCGCATGAGGTTTTACCGACCTGCCGGCTGTAGTGTATATCGAAGTGCAGGCGACCTGCTTGGCGCCTGACGATTTTCTTGACGACTTCTGACACTCCGGGGGGGGGGGGGGTTCAACGTAATGTTTTTTTTGTTATTATTGAGATTTTCGCTAATCTGACATTATATATATGTAAAGCGAGTCTTCTAAATCGAATGCCGTGGTTTGTTTACATCTCCGAGGCATCGCTATCCTGCAAAACAAACTTTTCTTAATAGTTTTGTTATTATTGACATTGTCGCTAATCTGACATTATTGTCGGTATATTAACTAGGCGTATTTGCATAGTTGAAGTGAGTTATCATCCATATTGCGAAATACTTTACCAACTGATTATATAACAAGTATCTTTTGATTGATTAGAAAAAATCACGCCATATCAATGTGGCCTCTTCTGACTATTCAGAAAAAAAGTTACGCCTTATTGTGCAACAAGTTATTGCGTAACTCAGAAGTGTACAGTGTAGACCAGTCAGCCCCGTGAGAGAAGTGAAAAAAACCGACGTCCTTTCACAGTGATCCTCGTAGATTATTTACGGAGTAAAAAAATAAGTTTGCATTTTTTTCGTTATACTCTGCTGCATTGCATACTGTGTATAAAATAACATACCCCCAAAAAATCTCAGCATGATGCGTTCGGTGAAAATTTGTCCTACGTGCATTACAGGGGTTTCAAGTAAACATTTTCAAAGACACGTCGACACACGTGCCAGGCAAGTGTATGTCCGCGACCAAACCGTGTCCCAGGTGCAATAAACGCTTGACAATCGCGTACATTAAGCAGCACCAGCTTACTTGTAAGGATGCCGGTGCACCTGTGCCACAACTGTCCGCCTCTATCAAGAGGAAAGAGGAAGGAGCTCCCCTCTACTCGCCATCTGCCAAACGCGTCAAGCCTGTATGGAAAGCAAACCAAACCGCTTTCCAGCGTACGTTAAAAGACTTTGTACTCACTTCGGACAGTTCATGCTACGTGCGAAGCTTCTTGGAGCCCGAACGGGCCAGGATTATTTCCATCCTCCGCGATGCGCTGGCCACGCACTCCACCAAATTCTACGCCTCGCTACGTTGCCAGTACAAGAAGCCATCCGATGAAACGTGCAGCTTCTGCCACAACACCAAGGCGAAGACGCTGCATATGGCGGATAGCGACAACCTAGCAAACATCTACGACAAGTTTGTCGAGGAGCTGCTGGCCAAACAGGAGGAGCACGAGGCTAAAGGCTCGGGTGGCTCGTTGCGTGGCACCCCGCACAAACTCTGCGTCAAACTAACCAAGTTTGTCCCACTGTTGGGATCCAGCTATGTCACCCTGCCACCTGAGATTATAGCCAAGAAGGCTGTTCTGAATATTCAGAACAGTGACGCCAAGTGCTTCTTCTGGTCGGAGCTTGCGGCGTTGCACCTTGTGGACCGGAGAGACAAAGCAAACCGTGTTGCCCACTACCTACCCTACGAGCCAGAGCTGGAAGACGCGATGGTTGAGATAGCCTACCCCGTGGAGATGTCGGACATTCACAAGTTCGAGACCCGTGCGCGCAACTTGCTGGACCTGCGGCTGCCCATCAATGTTTATGGCCTCAGCGAGGGTAAAAATTTGGTGTATCCCATCCGGGTAAGCGACGTAGACGCTGATGGTGCTCGAGAAATACATCATCTTCTTATCAAGGATGAAACCTGCCACAACTACACCTTCATCCGCTCCCTCCCCTGACTTGTTTCAAGCAGACACGAACACCACATAGAAGTCTGCCGCAGGTGCTTGCCCACCTTCGACGGACGGGATCAATGTGATTCCCAACACCTCCGAAGTCCCAACATCGTCGCCGAGAAGCTGGCTCACAACAAGCTCTACTGTGGTGCAAACGAGCCAGGGGTGCAGTCTTGCCCAAACCTGACACTGTGGAGGGTTTCCACATGCATAGCGGAATGGTAGAACACCCTGCTGTGATTTTTGCAGACTTCGAGGCCTTCCTCAAGGCCCTGTCTACCTGCTATCCTGACCCCGAAGTTTCCTCCACCTCCCCTTACCAACTCCACGAGGGCTCGAGTTACGCCTATGTTGTGGTGTGGCGAGACCGGCAAGTCGCCCCCGAAACGTACGTGTACCGCGGTTCCGATGCAGCTAAACACTTCCTCGAGAGGATGGTTGCGGAGGCCATCGAGATAGGGAAGATGCCGTTGGCCCTCAAGCCTATGATACCATTGTCTCCCGACGACCGGCTTAGGAACGAGGAGGCTACCGCCTGTCCTATTTACGCCAAGGAGTTCACCGCCAACAACGGTAAAGTTCGCCATCATGAGCACTTTGATGGCCACTACGTTGGCTCTTGGTGCAACAGCTGCAATTTGATGGCTCGGGACCCGCGCTTCATCCCTGTGTTTTTCCAGAACGGCTAGGGGTACGACTTTCACCACCTGGTCACGCACCTCGGGTACGACAACGCGAGAATCAATGTCTTGGCCCAGAATGAGGAGCGCTATATCACCGTGAGCAAAGCAGGTGCCAATCCCGGGATCGCTCTCCAGCGTCGAGCTTCGCTTTCCTCGACTCCCTGAGGTTCCTCCCGGCCAGCTTCGATTCTCTCTCGAGAAAACTCAGCGACAAGCAACTGCTCATCACCTCCTCCACCTTTCCGAACTTGCACGTCGGTTTCTTCAGGCGTAAGGGGTATACCCCTACGAATACGTCACCGACCCTTCCAAGTTCGCATAGAAATCGCTGCCTTCCCAGACTGAATTCCACAGTCGGCTGTGAGACTCGGGCATCACTGAGGAGGAGTACCGGCACGCTCAGTCTATGAGGCGCGAGCTGGATTGCCGAAACCTCGGGGACTACCACGACGCCTACCAGAAGCTTGATGTGGCGCTTCTCGCTGATGTGTTCCAGGCGTTTCGAGCGACCGCAAAGACCATCTACAACCTGGACCCCACGTGCTTCTACAGTCTTCATAAACTGGCATGGTCGGCCATGATCCTTGTTACAAAAGTCGAGCTTCAGCTTCTTTCGGCTGTTCGTAGAACGTGCCGTCCAGGGTGGAATGGTCCAGGTGTAGCAGCGACATACGAGCGCCAACAACAGTCATATGGCCACCGGTTACCACCCCTCCCAACCGTCCAGCTACATCATGCGCACGGACGTCAATAACCTGTACGGACACTCCATTATGCAGCGACTCCCCTCCGGAGCGTTCGAGTGGGTTGATCCCAACGGTTTCGGTGTTGAAGGCTTCAGAACGCTTCAGAACGCGATTTCTTTGTCGAGGTAAAAACCTTGTGTTCTCCGAGAAGCTGCAGGGTTTGTTCCGCGATCTCCCGCCAGCTCCGGAATTCAAGTACCCGCCCGGCTCGGATCTACCAAAGCTCGTCATGGATTTCGAGCCCAAAGAGAGTTACGTTGTGCACTACCGGAACCTCCGGTGGTCACCCTCCGCACGGTTCACCGCATCCTCAAGCTCAACCATTCTCCATGGTTGAGGCCATACATCGACATCAACACTAAACATCGCACAGCCGCCACCTCCGATTTCGATAGCGACTTCTTCAAATTGATGAACAACTCAGTGTTTGGGTAAACCATGGAGAACGTGCGAAATCGTGTGGATGTGAGGCTGGTGGCGAAGAAAGCGAGGTGTCATCAGCTGGTCGTGAGTCCGCCGTTCAAGTCTCGGACTATCTATAACCTATAACGAGCAGCTTTCTCTGATCCATATGAAGCAGGGTGAGGTGAAGGTCACTAAGCTCATCTACATTGGCGCCACGGTCTTGGATCTGAGCAAGCTGCACATGTTCGAGACGTACTACGGCACACTGCGACCGCACTACGGCCGAAACATGTCGCTCCTATACACAGACACGGACAGTCTTGTGTACCACGTTCGTTCGGCCGATGCGTAGACATCTTCGATATCTATGCGTATTTAGAAAAGGTGTCTATGACGGTAAGGAGGTACTTGTGACCCTTGTTGATTTTGTGCAAGTTCTTCAAATTACAGCTGTTCATTTCTACGAGGTCCGCCTGCCACAGGTCGTCGATGCCCTTGGTGTCCACCGGCAAGCGTTCGTAGTTGCGACAAGCAGCTCGTCCACGATAGCTTGCCTAGACATTGAGTGAGAGATTTCGTCTGAATGAGAAGATTACGGAAAGCGGGTTATCCTCGGTTTACAATTGTTTGACTTCGAAGAATAGTCTGTCTCCACTTTCGACGTCAAAAACAGATAATTGTTCATCCTCGTGTATTTTATATTTGTTGGTCGCGTCGTCCCAATATGCAATAGGTGTTTGGAGAGCTCTGAATACCCTGTCCTTTCTTTGCATGGTGAAGAGTGGTATGGTGAAGAGGGATGCTTTCCATTTTTCCAGTATCTAAATTTGAGAAACCGAACGGTACCGTCGAGGAAACATTCGTGAGACTGGGTGTAAGGATACAATTTGTAAATGTTACCGACGCATTCGAACGTCCAATAACTCGAACATTCGGAACACTTTGAAGCCTGACAATCTCGACGAAGAACAATTGACGCGAGTCTGAATCGTCCAATCTGCTCAGCACCGGATCCAGGTGTTCCCGATGGTGCAATCAACCTCGTTGTAGCCGGGTTTGATCTTCACGTACAGTTGGTTGAATTGTTCTTTCAAATCATGAAGTTTGGTGCCAACGTTGGCCAAGGCCGATTCCTGATTCGCTTCGACGGCGCCAATATGGAGTTTGAAGTTCGCGACGATTTGCTACAAGCTTTCCACAAGCCTTAATTTGGAACTTTGGGTCGCGAGGTCGTGGACTTGGGTCCTGATCTCAGCAAATAGCACGTGGAGGTCGGCAACATTCTTGTTGGTGGGTAAAGAAGCACCCGTGTCCCGTAGTTGCGCGATTTCGGCTTGGATGTTTTTGACGTCGTCGGATTTGATTATTCGGTTCACGGCCCTCTTCACGGCTTTCAGTTCCTTGGACGTGGGTATGGTGGCCACCATACCTTGAAAGCCACTCCAGAGCCTTTTTAACAGCATCCAGCTCGGTGGAATCAGCCACGGTACGCATGGCATCTTGAAGTTGCGCCATGTCATCCTGGGTGGGTGTCGATCGCTGCAGTGTTTCCAACTTGTTCTGTATGTCGTCTATCAGGTGACGGAAATGCGAGAGTTCGGATTCGGTGTTTAGACTTTCCAGCTTGGAGATCAGCTCTTGAACGGTGGCCAGAGTTTCGGCGATACCAGGCAATTTCGATTCCAGAGCTTCCTGAACGTTCGAGAGATCAATTTTCATGGTTGCCAAGGTATCCTCGATGTGGGATACGGTACCTTGAATTTTCCCGAAATCCTCGTAGGTCTCGAGCTGGAGTTTGATGTTGGCTACGCTGCGAGCGTAGGACGAAGGCAGGTTGTCTGTGAAGCTTTCCAGCGTTTGGAGTTTGTCTTGGACCTCGGCGATGGCGGCGTGCAGGGCATCCGTTTGAAGTTCCATCTTGATGTTTTCCAGTGTGGGAATTTTCAAGGACAGAAACTGCTCGCTTAAAATCTCCGTAATCATCCTGAGTTTTGATACTCTGGACGATGGATTGTATCAGTGGCATATGCTGAGTCCAAGACCTGGACTAGCTCGTTATGACACGGGCTTCTAGGCTACGGAGGAAGTGAGAAGACTGTGCTCACGTAAACCCATTCACATCCATTTTGCTAGTTCTTGACGTCTTCAAGGAAGCCACTTTGCCATCCCAACGTCAGCCAGGCTGCAAATTTTCTAAGAATTCAGGTTGATATCTCCTAACAATTGAGGTTGCCAACTCATAAGAATTCAGGTTGCCAACTCATAAGAATTCAGGTTACCAACTCCTAACAATTCAAGTTGCCAACTCCTAACAATTCAGGTTGCGAACTCTTAATAATTCAGAATCGCTAAAAAAAAAAATTAAAATGAGTAAATTTATTCACAGTTTCTAAGGTTTATAATATATTTTTCCTCCGTATTTTACTCTCTAGGCTTAATGCTTCGCAGATAGCGTAGCTTAGATTATACGCTCCTGTGTCTAATTATAGTAGCTTACATGTACAACAGCTCATTATGAGGAGACGTAATAATATTTGTGTCAACATGACAGGAACATGATTGTTCTCCAATCAGTAAAGAAGCAAGAAAAATGTGTAGGGAAACAAATGAGGGAAGGGATCTTCTTCAGACGAGTCTCATTTAATAAACCCCGGGTATCCCGGTATGATCACGGGTGTTCTTTGTAAGTGTTCCTTCATCAATTTCATCATATCATCAATCATCCTCATCTTCGCGATTAACCAAAAAGTGACACAAATTCGAAGTAAAATAAACCAAATCAAATCAATCCATCAATAATTTATTACACTACAAAATACCATTAAAAGGCATATATTCTTGTTCAGGCCCTGCCCCCTTAACACAGTCACCATTTCCTATCTACCCTTTCGAGTAGAACCCTCAACTCGGGTTGGTAGACAGACTACCTAGGTCTTTCACAAACAACAACAACAAACAATTTAGATAAGTCTCTCAGAGATAAAACACGTCTAAGAGGTAAGAGTGACATTTACACTACGTCATTTCTATTCAATATAATGATTATAAAAGTTTCACATTTTCAAAAAAAAAAAACCAACTATAAAAAAATAATCATATTGATGTTTTTCATTAGGCAATACGTGGTCCACAAAAATATTAAAAGCAAGGATTTCTAATTTGTATACATGTTCACAAATGCTTTGATTCGTAACTAAACTCGCCAGATGTCAGATATTGTTAGTTACATTTAAACTAACGAGCAACTTTCTTATTCAAAATCAAAAGCTGTACCGAAGAAAAATAAAACATTTAACAATAAATAAACAATGTTAAACATCTAAGTTCTTTATTGAACAAACTTCTGAAATACTTCCTTATAAACTACAATACGTGCAATAAAATAGTTAACCAAAATCTACTACACCAAAGTACGATAATAAATTTCAATAAAAACTCATACTGTTTGGTTGGATTCTAATTATCATTTTATAATACTTGGATATTTAAAATATACACAAAATGCAAATATAATACAATATACAATTTTTAGATCAAATTATGTAAAATAAAAGTAATTTTTTTGATAGTGTACAACGAAGAATTTTCGTGATATTCCGTTGGTTTGTTGATATGTCAGATACTTTCCATACAGTTGTTTTTACTGTTTCCTCCTCAATCACATTGGAACCATGTTGTTCTCCCGTGAATTGATCCCAAACCAAAATGGAAACTCTTCTTCTCAAACTCGTTTGCGGCTTTACTCATCTAAGTTGGAAGTGTTTCTTCATGCTGCGTTTACGGTTTGTTCTACTTCTAACAGGAAGTTTTCCCTCCTTCTGAGTTTACTGTTAGTTCCAATTCTAACTCGAATGTCCTTCCTCTTCCAGAGTTACGATTTGTTAAAATTCTAACTGGAAATTCTTCCTCCTTCTGAGTTTACTGTTTCTTCCAATTCCAACTCGAAAGTCCTTCCTCTTCCTGCGTTTACGGTTTGTTCCAATTCTAACTTAGAAGTCCTTTTGTCTTAAATCGTTTACGGTTTGTTCCAATTCTAACTTGGAAGTTCTTACTCTTCCAGCGTTTACGGTTTGTTCCATTTCAAACAGGAAGTTCTCCTTCCTTCTGAGTTCACTGTTTGTTCCAATTCTAACTCGAATGTCCTTCCTCTTCCAGAGTTACGGTTTGTTCCAATTCTAACTAGAAGTTCTTCCTCCTTCTGAGTTTACTGTTTCTTCCAATTCCAACTCGAAAGTCCTTCCTCTTCCTTCGTTTATGGTTTGTTCCAATTCTAACTTAGAAGTCCTTTCGTCTTCCATCGTTTACGGTTTGTTCCAATTCTAACTTGGAAGTTCTTCCTCTTCCAGCGTTTACGGTTTGTTCCAATTCTAACTTGGAAGTCCTTCCTCTTCCAGCGTTTACGGTTTGTTCCAATTTTAACTTAGAAGTCATTTCTTCTTCCATCGCTTACGGTTTGTTCTAATTCTAACTTGGAAGTCCTTCCTCCTTCTGAGTTTACTGTTTGGTCCAATTCTAACTCGAAAGTCCTTCCTCTTCCTTCGTTTATGGTTTGTTCCAATTCTAACTTAGAAGTCCTTTCGTCTTCCATCGTTTACGGTTTGTTCCAATTCTAACTGGAAGTTCTTCCTCTTTCTGAGTTTAATGTTTCTTCCAATTCCAACTCGAAAGTCCTTCCTCTTCCTTCGTTCATGGTTTGTTCAAATTCTAACTTAGAAGTCCTTTCGTCTTCCATAGTTTACGATTTGTTCCAATTCTAACTTTGAAGTTCTTCCTCTTCCAGCGTTTACGGTTTGTTCCAATTCTAACTTGGAAGTCCTTCCTCTTCCAGCGTTTACGGTTTGTTCCAATTCTAACTTAGAAGTCATTTCGTCTTCCATCCTTTACGGTTTGTTCCAATTCTAACTTGAAAGTTCTTCCTCTTCCAGCGTTTACAGTTTGTTCCAATTCTAACTTGGAAGTCATTTCGTCTTCCATCGTTTACGGTTTGTTCCAATTCTAACTTGGAAGTCCTTCCTCCTTCTGAGTTTACTGTGTGGTCCAATTCTAACTCGAACGTCCTTCCTCTTTCTTCATTTACGGTTCGTTCCAATTCTAACTTAGAAGTCGTTTCGTCTTCCATCGTTTACTGTGTGTTCCAATTCTAACTTGGAAGTTCTTCCTCTTCCAGCGTTTACGGTTTGTTCCAATTCTAACTTGGAAGTCCTTCCTCTTCCATCGTTTATGGTTTGTTCCAATTCTAAACTGTAAGTTCTTCCTCTTCCAGCGTTTACGGTTTGTTCCAATTCTAACTTAGAAGTCATTTCGTCTTCCATCGTTTACGGTTCGATCCAATTCTAACTTGAAAGTCCTTCCTCCTTCCGAGTTTAGTGTTTGGTCCAATTGTAACTCGAAAGTCCTTCCTCCTCCTTCGTTTACGGTTTGTTCCAATTCTAACTTAGAAGTCCTTTCGTCTTTCATCGTTTACGGTTTGTTCCAATTCTAACTTGGAACTTCTACCTCTTCCAGCGTTTACGGTTTGTTCCAATTCTAACTTAGAAGTCATTTCGTCTTCCATCGTTTACGGTTTGTTCCAATTCTAACTTGGAAGTTCTTCCTCTTCCAGCGTTTACGGTTTGTTCCAATTCTAACTTGGAAGTCCTTCCTCTTCCAGCGTTTACGGTTTGTTCAAATTCTAACTGGAAGTTCTCCCTCCTTCTGAGTTTACTGTTTGTTCCAATTCTATCTCGAAAGTCCTTCCTCTTCCTTCGTTTATGGTTTGTTCCAATTCTAACTTAGAAGTCCTTTCGTCTTCCATCGTTTACGTTTGTTCCAATTCTAACTTGGAAGTCCATCCTCTTCCAGCGTTTACAGTTTGTTCCAATTCTAACTTGGAAGTCCCTCCTTAACAAAATATTAATAAAATATTGATAACCATACTTCTGTATTTTCTCTCACGAATTTTAGTAAATAGTTCACTGTTCTCTATTGATGTGTTTGTAATTTTTTTCGAATAATTATGGTGTTGGGCTACACATTTTTAATTTTTCTTACAATTAACATTTGTAATAATCTTTATCTTTCAATTACCGAAATCAGCTTTCTTATGCAAGGATTTAATTTGAGGATAACTAAAATAGAACCTTCGAATGCTTTAAATTATCTAGTTCCGACCCAAATACATTGTAAATTTCATTTATAGTGAACACAGAGACTGAAATGTCCATGAAAAATTATCATTGTTAGCTTCGTGAGTAGAGTTAAGAACAAACCTTGTATCAACTTGAAGAGTCGGGATTTCTGCTTGTTTTGGTTTTGGTAGCTGGGGGGGATGGGGGGTGGGTTGTGACTCGTGTGTTTGAGGCGAGAGATGCTGTAACTCTCTACGTCGTGTTCGTCAGTTTCCCTGTCACCTCGATAGAGAATAAGCAGGGACTCAGTAAGTGTACAAAATTTTAAAATGGGATACCAATGGAATCCGAAGTTATGGTAGATTTAGGTTAAGTTAAGTTAGAGCAGGGGATACTCAAACTTTTTCGTTTCAAGGCACCCTTAGTGTTTCAAAATTTTCCCGCGGCGCCCAAGTCAGAATGTAGGCCTATCTGAAACTTGCAACGCTCAGTTAGTGTGGTTAGGTTGCTTACCGTAAGTTAAAAAATAAACACATATTTGAAATTCAGAGACATTTTATATGTAAAAAGTACTAAATAAGCACATATTTGGAATAATCATATTCATAACAATCACTGTCATTTCAGTGAAAATATTGGAACATACCGCGGCGCCTCTGTAAGCCAGCCACGGCGCCCACTTTGAAAACCACGGGATTAGGGTGTAGTCGATTTGTATATGGGGATCTACGCAGTATACCTTCTGGTTGGCTGTACTTATTCTACTTTCGTTTCGTTTGCATTCATGTAATTTGGGCATAATTCCAGTGAGCTTAGAGACTTGAGAATTCTAATTATCGAGTAAGTCTGATGCGAAAGTCTCAACAATGTTTTCTTTCTCTTTTCTACAACAATTGGCGGCAAACTATAAAGGCTCTAAATCGTTAAAAGCTACAAATGAGGTATGTTGTATATATCACAGTTATAAACACCTAGAGAACTAAAAAAGTAAGACATGTTGCTATTTCTATTCATTTCCTCTGTTTCTTACGTAGTATTTTTTAACTTTTAGTGCAATTAGCAATATTATTAAAGTTATTAAAAGATGTTGAGTAATTTTAGTTTTTCCTCGAACAGGGTGCTCTAAAACTCATAGTAGCAAAATGAATGAAAATTTCCATTACACTTCAAGTCGAATATTGCACAATAGCTTTCAGACTATTGTTTTTGCAGTTAGTCTGAGAAATTTTGAGGAAGCTTGAATAGCAAGATATATATATATATATAGCTACAAAAAACAAAAGAATCATCACCGGAAGACACTAAAGCACACTTGACTGGTGATGCTGTCATCTCTTCATCATCAAGTACAGGCTTAATTGATGCCCTTGGAACAGCTATAGTGTCGTCATGTGTCACAGTCCTCATGGTAGGTGAACAGATGGATACAAAATTTTACGTTTCCTTATTCTGGAATTCCCAGACAGTCATTATAGTGGTTGGTTTGTTCTTGCCAAATTTGGGGCCTACCCGATGTTGCAGTGATAGCATCGTCGCCTTGAAATCAAGGGGTCCCGGGTTCGATACCTGGTGGAGGCATATAATGGTTCGGATCCCACTTTAAACTGGAGGTCCAGTCCCAATTAGCCTTGCTGTGCATAAAGTGTTCTTGAAACGCCAAATCAATCAATCTTGCCAAATTGTAGGTACAGAAATTTCTCACGTTTCTTTACCATGCAACCACTTTGATAAATTGACTTATAGAATATGTGGGATCGCCAGTCTTTCTCCTCATTGCTAACCCCCTAATCAAAGTATAGCTTGCATACTGTTCTCACTGTTTATCCAATAACTCCTTTCTGTGACTGAAAAAAATATTCATACACTTGACAACAACTGCCACGCCAATTTTTACAACTTCGAATCCTCGACTTTAACATGCTTGTCACAGAGGAAATAACACAATCAGAGGAAGAAAACTAGCAGCCTATATATATATATTATGTAATCAATAAAATAACTTACTGTTAGTATGATTTTTTTAAAAAGGAAAGGTATTTACGAATCAGTTTGTTCGGACCGGACCACAGTCTTGCAAATGTTGAGAACCACTAACATAGAGTTTAGAGTGGAATTCGAACCACTTGTGCTTTCAGTGGGTATCGAACCTGCGATCCCTTGATTACAATGCGACGCTGTTACCACTATTTTTTTTCTTTTATTGTCTCATTCTGATATACATGTTATGGAATTACATTGTTGTTGACATACGTGTATTACTGCTATTACAATTTGTATTTCTATCTGGTTAACCTTTACATTTTTGTTTTGCCTAAATTATGTATAAAGCACTAATAAGAAATTTGCATACCATTTCTTCCTTGCTTGGAGTTGAATTTTTTCGTATTGTTCTTGCAAGAAGTTACTGAATTGTTTCTGAAAACTGCTCTCGTCATTGTGAAATATATATAATAAGTATTCAGTTATCTACTGAATATTGTACTACTGAATATCTATTGCACTGCTCGTTGTTTTGTTGGTGGAAAAAAAAATTGAAATCAGGAAAAACTATATCTGTATCCGTAAACTTTGTTAATGAGGTGCGGCATATACGACTGAGTATTGTTCTTAATTTGTTCCATGCCGTGGAGGAGTTTCGACACTTCGTTGTCCTGTGGGCTAAAGAGTCTGGCACGTTGCAGGATATACAGTTAGGAGAGTCACTGATGCCATATTGCTATGTCCTATCTCTTGTCACTATAACACGATGGACCACTTTGTACCATATTGATTGGCCAGCTTTTGAAAGGTGTTTGGCGGAGACATTTTCCCATATTTGTGGCCAATTATGTGTATTGTAATCCCTGACTATTCGTGGTACTGTGTTCTTTGAACTATTGATTTCACCATATAATGTCGTAATAACTGGTAGCATACTTATAAAACAAAAACCTTTTGGGGATACTTTGGATTTCGATGGGAGCTTCTAATGGAATGTTCCGTATTATCGTATGTATACATGCTTGGGTCGTTGACTCGTGCAGTGAGAAAGCTGTTTGAAGGCCAGTCTGTATAAACAAATGCTCTTGCCTGTGTGTTCGCGTGTATTAGTGCCAACCCACCTGCCTTCTCTGATAACGTGACCTCATTTATTGCCACCCGGAAAATTGTATCGTGCCACATAAAGCTGCCAACAGCTTTGTTGACCTTGGCTAAATCCACTCGGCCACAGGGTCCGGCCTTGGTAGTATCACATTTGTCATAATTTATACATTATTATATATTTAATACCTACATAATTTCTTATATCAGCAACAAGTTTCCCACAAAAAATTAGTTTTAGTGAATTTGCTCACTTTTGGACAGTAAAATTAATCAAAAATATTAGCTGTACTTCAAAAATTAAAATTGCGTGTATCTCATGTCGAACTAGAAATAAAGAAGTCAAACATTAGGCATTCATGCATCTCGCTTTACACTTTGAAAAGCGAATGTTGCATGAGGGAGAAAAATAAACAGGAAACTGAAGGTGACTGAAGGTGAACAAGATCACTGTTACTACAAATACCGTTATGTTATGTAACGACAGTAGGAAAAACAGGTAACATATGGGGTCTCTGTAGAACTAACTAACTAACTAACTAACTAACTCTCTAGCCTTCTTAAACCCGAAGGTTCATGGCTGCAGCAACACAGGCCTTCCATGTTTCCCTATTTTGAGCAAGTTCTATATACTCTTTTCCATCCCTACCGATTTCCCTTAGGTCCATCTCAACGTTGTCCCTCCATCTTCGTCTTGGCCTTCCTACAGGTCTCTTACCATCAGGTTTCCCAACAAGAATCCTGTAAACTCCTCGTTCCTCTCCCATTCGTGCCACATGGCCTGCCCACCTAAGTCTTCTTGATTTAATTATTCTAATAATATCTGGACATGAATACAAATTATGTAGTTCTAAATTATGTAACCTTCTCCACTCACCTGTCTCCTCATCCCTTTTAGGTCCAAATATTTTCCTAAGGATCTTATTTTCAAATACTCTCAATTTATGTTCCTCTTTCAATGTAAGGGACCAAGTTTCACATCCATATAATACTACAGGCAAAATTACTGTTTTGTATATTTTAACTTTCAGTTTCTTAGATATTAAACGAGAAGACAAAAGTTTATGAAGAGAGAAGTAACATGCATTTCCTGAATTAAGCCTACTTTTTATTTCCTCTTTAAAATAATTTTCTCTGTAGAACTACAATTTTAAAAATTAGAATTCCAAAATCTGTATATATTGCATTTTGGTTTCATACCCTTACATAATATGTTTGTGTGGAGCATAGATGCCAAGCCTTAGTTGCATGTTACGGATTAAGCTGGTGGTCCTGTTTTCAAATTCCACTCAGTGCGCGTTAATATATTTTTTCAGCGCCTCTTCGTAGCGTTGTGAGGATACCTAGCGAGTCACGTAGAGGTAAAAAGTTCTAGAAGGTCCTAGAAACCTACTTATACATTTGATGTCACTACTCAATATTGAAATTGGCCTAAAATCTGTGACGAACTTTGGATTTGCCTTTTTGTGGACTAACACTATAACTCCCGTGCTACTGGTCTACCCTATTGTCCCTGTTGTCAACACTTCGTTGACCCATTTCGTTAATTCGTCTCCTATTAAATCCCAGAAACATTGATAGAATTCTGATGGTAATCCATCTTCGGCCGTAGTTTTATTCCTCGGAGCTTTGAATACTGCATTATGAACCTCCTTTTTACTAAACGGTTGTGTGAGCTCATTTCTTTCATTTTCAGTCAGTGATACAGGGAGGTAGTTCAAAAAATTACATTGCGTTTCTGTTGGTTTAAAGGCTTGACCAAGAAGATTTTTATAGTATTGCAAAAACCTGTCGTGTATACTATGAGGACTGGTGTCAACTTCACCGGAATCTAAAATTAATTTATGAATGACGTGACTCCTGGCGTGTTTATGTTCTTGATGAAGTGACTTAGTGTGGCTTGCTTGTCAGGGTCTATAGGAAAAATCTTGCTCTTTAATATTGCTGCAGATTTTCGTTTCCTATGTATAGAAAGTAATTGCGCTTTTATTTCATTTGCACAGGGACGATGGAGATCATTCAAGACTGCATACAAAAAATTATATTTGTTTCTTTGATCTCTATTAACCTCTGCACTGAAGAATTTACTGACCTGACGAAATTTAGGCTTAACTCGAGTTTCCCATCACTCGATTAGGGTCTTTTGCACTGGCCGAGAGGCCTTGAGTTCGTTCCACGTTTCCCTGATTAGCTGGACATAACTACCATTGCGTAATAATGTGCTATTTAAAAGCCAGTATCCGCTACCTTGTCGGGGTTTGATCAAATCTAAATTTATTTTGAGAATTGGAACACTATGTTCACTAAAGCATTCTGGAAAATTTTGAACACTAATTATATATTCCTGAAATCTTGGTGCGACATAAAACCTATCGATCCTTGACGCACTATTGGAGGTGATATGTGTGTAACCTGGATTTTCACCGTTGGCGTGTATCCAAGCGTCACGCAGTTGTAACCCCTGCGTTAATTCATAGAGCGCACGTGAGAAGTTGTATCCAGGGTTTTGATCTTGTGAACGAATTATACAGTTAAAATATCCCACTAGTATTGTGTCTAGTGTATGGGATGTCAACTCGGGCCCTACAACTGTTGAAAAAAATCTTCTCTTTCCCGTCTGGTTTGGCTTCCTGACGGAGCATATATATTACAGAGAAAAACAGAGCCTAATTTGGCACATTTTGTCTGCCCGTGGGATGGGGCACTACATTAAGTAAATCCAAGTGTCATCTACAAGCTATGGCAGTCCCTTGTGCAAAGGGAGTAAAATTGTTGTATACTTTAAACATGCTCAGTACAGAAAAATCGTCTATGGCGACCTCTTGAAAGAGGGCCACATCAATAGACTATTTAATGAGAAAATCATTGAAAGTAATTATTTTGGTCTTTGCATTTGATTCAAATTTATAGATGCCAAGGTAAATGTTTTCATGATTATAACTGTCCACAAAAGAAAACTAAAGTTACTTACATTCTTCAACATTACTGATCTCTAATTTCTGCCCATAATGCATTAACTATGCTTTCCACTAAATAAATCATGGGTAAGTTTGTTACTCGTTGAAGGTTTTTCTTTAGTTACATTTGCTGAATTACTTGTTAAACTAACCTTTGAAACATCTTGTTTTGGGGTACCAGGTTCTACTCTAAATTCGTTATGTCTATCATTATTTTTCTTCTTCTTTCTACGTAGCACCATGGACTCTTCCGCCACTGACCGTAACCTTAATACAGATCTTGACCGTGATTTCCTAGGGGAGGTAACTACGGGGAATTCTGCCTCCGCGAACAAAGCACTTGGGGTGGGGGTGGGGGTATGTGATGCATCTCCTCTGAAGTGGTCAATGTTGGCTGCTCCATCTCTTCCCTTGCTGTTGGTGCATTCTTCACACTAACTTCGTGTCTGGCACTTGTCTCCTCGTCGGTGATTTTGGGGCTATCCGTGTTCCCTCCATTGTTATCTCTTGACGCAGGGACTTCAGCAACTGATAAGGCACCGAACACGCGATGCACGTACGAGCCTGCCCAGGGTATGTTACCCAATGGGAGTCTCCATTCATTATTACATATGAGGGTATGGGTTTACGTAGTATCATTTAGATTAAGACACGTCCAGTTGGAGTAGGGTAAATGTGATTCTCACAGTATGTCTCGTCGTCAAGTTTAAACACTTCCCCATAAGAACTCATGACTCGACTTATCACTTCTGCACTTAATTCAGTTGGGACTACGTGGATTCTGACAATACATGTCGCTGGTGGGCCCATTCTACTTCAACCTTATGGTCACAATCTACGTCACTATAGATTACCTAAGCACCAAAATCATATAGTAACCGTTCTCCTACCACTTTTGTCGCAAATTTCACGTACAAACACTTACGAAAGTAATCTATTTCAAAACTGAGCACTTGGTTCGTGGGCACTTGGTAGACATCATGAAACCATCGATGAAAATCCAATGACGTAGGTCGCGTTTTTACATCAATGAAAACAAATTTCAAGGTGTTTTCTCTTTTTGCATTCATCGTGATCTATTTCATCGTATCTTCACTGGCTCTCGGTAATTGTAGACAAAACATCGCTTGCACTCCAAAGAAAAAAAACTAACACAACACTAGCAAACCGTATACGGCCATAGCTAACTCGGACAGTTCGATCACTAAGCCTTCTTACGCGAAGAGCGGAGCTCGCTACGAACTGCTTCTTTCACGAGTTACAGGCAGAGTACACTTTTACAACTTCGAATCCTCGACTTTACCATGCTTGTCACAGAGGAAATAACACAATCAGAGGAAGAAAACTTACTGGTAGTATGATTTTCTTTTTAAAAAGGAAAGGTATTTTCGAATCAATTTGTTCGGACCGGACCACGGTCTTGCAAATGTTGAGAACCACTAACCTAGAGTTTATAGTGGAATTCGAACCACTTGTGCTTTCAGTGGGTATCAAACCTGGGATCCCTTGATTACAATGCGACGCTGTTACCACTACGCCATCGGAGAAGCCCTTCTTTTCTGGAATGACAGTGCCGTCATCCGTGACGGGGTGGTTAGAACAGCGTGCTACGACGGCGTGGGTTTCGGGTTCACATCCCGGCATGGCATGGATGTTTGTGAGTGTACGTTCATAAATTTCACCATATCATGATTCATTTCCATCTTCGCAATTAGTCAAAACTGGCATAATGGCGACGTAAAATGACAAAATTAGTCACTTAATGTAGTGTCGGTAGAGGCGTAGACCTATAGTGGATAGTGGAGGCGGCTGTTCCATTGCCCCAAGTTGGTGTCAACACATCATCGACCTTACAAATGAAATAATCTGACTTTGAGTCACTCTATACAACAATTAAATATTCATGTTATCATTCGACTCTACTCAACACATTGATACTAACCTAACAGTTGCATATTCTATTTTTTTGTCCATATCCTTTTGTTTCTTGTTGCTATATATTATATTCAGCACGAATTATGTTGTATTGTTACTTGTATCTTTTTCTATGTCCATTAAAGGCAGTAATGGAAACTATGGCAACAAAAGTTAAAGCATTGTTGAGAGAAAGGAATTAAATTATTGAGCAATTCCAGAGGTGACACTTTAAAAGTAGTTTTATTTACATATTTTTTGCTTGTATGTAACTCATGAAACACAAGTAGTAGTATTTCTTCTTGCATAGCAAAATGCCTTCAAATGTATTCTGCCAGCACTATATCGACAAAAAAATTAAAGATAACAGATTGGTATAATTGGCAACTTATGAATCTGAATTTTCTGAAACAAAGTTAGTGGAATAGTAGTACTTCACGAGCAATTGTTTACAGACAAATTTTACAGTTTAGAAACATGTATTGTACGATTTATTCGCAATCGAAAGATGTTTTTTAAAATAATGTACAGCACGTTGCCCCTTCACTGCTATATAATCTTGACCATCAAGGTTGGCATTTTTCTGGAGTTGCTTTATTATCTTCAAAGAGCGTTCAGTCCTATACGCTTTATGATTATCTTGTTGCTTCATATCTTGTTAATCTCGGGCCTCTACATAAATTAATCCAGGCATTCTTTTCCAGTTCACAATATGGTCAATATGCATATATGAACATGGCCTCCATGAAAGCATAGTGTATAGATGGTCGACTTGTAATAAAAGGGATCCCTGGTTCGATACTCGGTGGAATCACATTGTGGTTAAAACATGTAGGTCCAGTCCCGATTAGCTTACCTGCGCATAAAGAGGATCAAAAACTAAAAATTAAACAATATTCGTACAAGTCTTGTTGTTTTAAGTCCAGTTCATAGGCAAATCTGGACTAAACCTACGGTTCAAATTTATGGTTCGCCTCCTCCGGGAATCAAACCAAGGAGTATTTCATTACACCGTTATCCACTACGCTATCAGGGTGGGAAAATACTAGAACAAGTATAAAATTACAAGCAGGAGTAAACATTGATTGATTTCATGTTTTAAGTCCACTTTATGCACAGTAAGGCTAATTGGGACTGAACCTACAGTTTAAAGTGTGATCCAAACCACTACGTGTCTCCACCGGGAATCGAACCCGGGACACCTTGATTACAAGACGACGACGCTACCACTATGCCATCGTGGAAACTGAAGGAATAAAGACAATGTAAAAATACATTGTTAATTCACCATTAAATCCCTTTCTATCAGTTTTTCTTGGGCGACGGTGACGTCATCTGTTCGTCTGTGTCAATAGGGATCTAAGTAAATATCAGAGTTAGAAAGTGCCAATTTCATAAACTGATAGACTTAGAAATGATAGGTCAACTAAACATAAACGAACTCAATCAGTGGCAGCGATAAAAAAGGGTGAGGGGACACTTTTGCCCCCGCACTATGCTAAACCTTATCTACAAAGGGAGAGTAAACAGCCCAAGTTCTACATTTCTAACGGCAGGAAAACAGAGAAGTCTTATTTTTTTAATTTTTTTTTAAGAAATTAAAACATTTTCCTACTTTTTTTGTCGAAAACGTAGTTCTGTAGCTATTTCAGGGTCATCAAAATATCGCATAATAGTTAAATTTCTCAAACCTTGGGCCCATGGGGAACAACAATCTCTGTGCCAGAAAATGATGACGTGCTCCATCCTTCGCCGTCTTGCTGAAACCACAGCGCTTACCGTCGTTGATATCTGAAAGGATTACGGCCCGTTTCGCCTTATTACTTTTCACCTCCCCAATACAATTTCGCCTGATTTATGTGACACTTTCTAAGGCGAAACGGGACATCCCATTTCACCTTATCCTGCTTCGCCTTACACACACAAAATTTCCCACCAGGGAATATGATCGACATGAAGTGTCATTATTATTAATGTAATAAAACACCATGCTACATTGATATAACGTAACCTAGCCTAAACTATAACCTAATCTAACCTTGGAAATTTTGTGTGTGTAAGGCGAAACAGGATAAGACGAAATGGGATGTCCCGTTTCGCCTTAGAAAGTTCGTGTCACATAAATCATTTTAAATTGTATTGGGGGAGGTGAAGACGCAAAAAGGCGAAATGGGTTTAAGGTGAAACGGGAGGACACGTCTGAAAGTACTGTCACACCTTGTCCTTTTTCTCGCTACCTCTCGTTCCACCTTCTATACCTTCTAGGGTTGGGAAGTTTCCATTCAGTTAGAACCAGAAAACATTGTTTTTATTGTGCATTTTTCTGCCTCTTTTGGCTTTCAGATCATTTTTCAGTATTCCTTCCCATTTTTATTATATTTTTCTTCATTTTTGAGGTTTATTTTTTCCCTCCCGTTGTTTCGTGAATTTTAAATGCATTTGCTAGCATAACTTACATATTTAAATTTACTGAGATGATTCTTTTAGCAAGTTCACCATTAATAAAAAATACGGTCAATGTAAAAGCACAATATAATTTTTAGCTGAAATCTTCGGCAATGTTTTTAATTGTGGTAAGTTTATTTTTTTCACCACCAAATTTAAAATACTTGTGTGAAGCCTACTTTGAGACTTCCTTGCTGGCCACTATTATCGCTTTAATCTGATTTTATAGTAAAATTAGTCATAATATTACATTTACATACATATATGTATGCAAGTGATACACAAATGTTAACTACTCTCTTGAAACTTTCATTTTAAGAGCGAAAATAATTGTAGGTTATTTTTAATAATTTTAAGGTCATTCTACAGGTATTTTTTTTTTTTTTTAGATTTTTTAGATCATCAACTTCCGAGCCTATTTATAACAAGAGCAGGTGTCTTCAGATGAGAATCTAGTTGTTCTATACAATGGGAAACAAATAGAAGAAATTCCAGAGAGTACATTTCTAGGGCTTCTGATTGATGCGAATTTCTCATGGAACAAATATATTTATACATTATCCGAAATGTTGGGCTCATATTGTTACACGTTCTAATTCTAAGGAATATCCTTACAGATGATATCATGAAAACTTTGTACCATGCAATTATTAAATCAAGAATAACATACGGGATACCATTCAGAGCCCTATTATCAAACTATTTTCAACAGTGGCGTAGCAACATATCGCGAGGCTCCCATCCGTTCTTTAAATTTGAAATCTCAATGTGAATCGATACAAAATCTTCAGTGATACATTAGCAATTTATCATATTTACATAATATTATTAAATTATTGACGATTATATTTCTTCTTCTTCTTCTTATGGCGCTACAGTCCACTGATGAACCTTGGCCTCCTCTGTGATTTGTCTCCATCTATCTCTACCTTTCGCCACAACTTTCCAATTTCTATACTGGAGCTTCCGAACATCCTCATCCACTCCATCCACCCATCTTAATTTAGGCCTTCCTCGTTTCCTTTGTCCACCTGGGCTATCCAACATCACTCTCTTTGCAGGGTCACTATCACTCATGCGCATCACATGACCTGCCCATCTTAATCTAGCCGCCTTTATTACACCAATAATTGTTGGTTCTTGATATAAGTCGTAGAGCTCCTTATTAAATCGCTTTCTCCATTTTCCATTCTCACATACTGGTCCCAATATTCTTCGTAATATCTTTCTTTCAAAGGTCTCTACCAACTCTTCATCTTTCCTTGAACTGGTCCAAGTTTCCGCAGCATAAGTCAATACAGGTCTTATCAGTGTCTTGTAAAGTATTAACTTAGTTGTTCTGGACAATATGGTGCTCTTAAAATGTCTCTGTAGTCCATAATAGGCCCTATTCGCTGCTATAAGTCGTGCCTTTACTTCCTCCTGTGAATCATTTTCATGTGTCACAACAGAACCCAGGTAGATAAAGGCATCCACTCTATCAAAGGTATAATTAGCCATTCTTATGGTTGGTGATGGATTATATCTGTGTGCTTTGCCTGCTGCCATGTACTTAGTCTTCCCTTCATTCACCACCAATCCCATCTTTTTTCCTTCCCTTTCTATGGCCAGAAATGCTTCTTCCACTGCATGTAGAGATCTTCCTACTATGTCCACATCATCTGCATATGCAAGTATCTGGATTGACTTATAATATATGGTACCCCTAATTTGCACCCGAGCTTCCCGTATAACCTTCTCTAAGGCAATGTTAAACAACAAACAGAACAGCACATCGCCTTGTCTTAGTCCATTTTCTATTTCAACAGGTTCTGAGAGTTGTCCTCCTACTCTTATCTTACTATTAGAGCCCTCCATAGTTATCCTCACCATTCTTATTAATCCTATTGGAATTCCGAGATCTTTCATTGCCAGATATAGTTGCGTCCTGTTTATACTATCGTATGCAGATTTAAAATCAAGAAATAGATGGTGCGTTCCTATCCCAAACTCCAGCGTTTTCTCCAGTATTTGCCTTAAGGTGAATATCTGGTTAATTGTAGATTTCCCTGGCCTGAACCCACATTGATATGGTCCAATGCACTTTTCTACATATGGTAGTAGTCTTTTATATATAATTCTTGCAAATACTTTATATGCAACGTTCAACAATGTAATTCCACGATAGTTTGCACACTCCATCATGTCCCCTTTCTTGTGGATAGGTACTATGATACCCGTCCTCCATTCACTTGGCATCTGTCCCTTTTTCCAGATTATGTTTATTATTTCCTTCAAGCCTCTAATGACACTCTCGCCTCCATGCTTAAGCAGCTCTGCTTGCAAGTTATCTATACCAGGTGCTTTACTATTTTTCAATATCTTGACTGCCTCCCATACTTCATCTAACTTTGGACTTTCTACGCCCTCTTCTCCTTCCTCTTCTTCATTTAATCCTTCTTCCAGCATACCTACTACATCTGCACTGCCATTCAATACATCATTAAAATGCCTTCTCCACCTTTCTAAAATTTCATTAGTGTCACTAATTATATCGCCTGTTTCATTTCTACAGACTGTTGTCCTTGGTTTAAAAACATCTTTTGTATTATTTACCAGCTTATACATCTGTCTTACATTCTTCTGCTCATGCAGGCTTTCCAACTGCTTCATCTCTTGCTTCATCCATTCTCTTTTTCTTTTCCTATGGACTCTCTTCTCAATCCTTCTTTTCTCTTGATATTCATCCCTAGCTCTCCTTGTTGCACTTCTTTGCTGCATTCTCTTATATACATCATTCTTTTCTTTGGTTACATTTTGACATTCCTCATCGAACCACGTTTCTTTCTTTACTGGCTTTTGTGTTTCAAGTATTTCCTTTGCTACATTACTGATCCTCAGCTTATATCTATCCCACCTTTCATCTACATTTTCCACTTCTGCCGGTTTCATCCCGACGAATCCCTCTTGTAGTTTACTTCTGTACCTCTCAACCACCGTTGGATTTCTTAACTGCGTGACATTAAATTTAATCAGGCTAGTCGCCTTCATTTTTCGACTATTAGATATTCTTGCTCTAATCCTTCCCATAATCAAATAATGGTCGGAATCAATATTAGCTCCTCTAAAAGATCTAACATCAATGATATCTGATCTATGTCTACAATCTATTAGCATGTGGTCAATTTGATTGTAAGTTTTTCCATCCGGGGCTCTCCATGTCATTTTATGAATATCCTTGTGCTGGAACAGAGTTGTTGTTATTACTTGATTCCGAGATGCTGCAAACATTATTAGCCTCATACCATTGTTATTTGTTACTTTAGGCATACTTTGTTTACCAATTGTTGGTTGATACACTTCTTCAATGCCTATCTGGGCATTGAAGTCTCCAATTACTATTTTTATGTCATTTTTTGGGCAATCATCAAATGCTTTCTCTAACGCATCATAGAAATCTTCTTTTACATCATCTGTGGATACTTCCGTGGGTGCATGTGCATTGATTATACTGTAATTAAAGAACTCTCCTTTAACTCTTAATGTCGATAATCTTGAACTTATAGCTTTAAATCCTATCACTAGATGTTTTAGTTGTTTATGTATTATAAACCCAGTTCCTAGCATATGCAGCCTTTCATCACAGCTATAGAATACAGTTGCTTCTCTTCCAAAACTCCTTTTCCGATCCAACGTACTTCTTGCAATGCCACTATCGCAGGCTTATAATTATTTAGTTGATCCAGCAACATCCTCAATGCACCTGCCCTATACAAGGATAGCACATTCCAGCTCCCTACATATAGATCCCTTCCCTTTCCATAATTCGCTTGTCCATTGTTCACGCCAGTCCGTCGTCGGTAGATCTGTCCGGCTACATTTCTTTGAGGTCTCGTAACGTGGTTCCTTTTGTAGGATGGGGTTGTCGGCCCCACGCCCAATCCCCATTCTTGGAGGACCAGGATTTGTTTAGGGTTTACTCCCGTAGGGCAGTTGGCTTCACTATGCCTTACGAGTCTGCCCCACCCTTGGTTTTCTGTCAGGGTATCCTTCCCTTAGCCTTTGGGGTTCCCTCCCCTCCCTGCAAGGCAGCAGGAGCTGAGCTTAGTTAGTGGCGGCTCTCCTCGCCACATCGCAGGATTTTCATCGGAGCCTTGCAGTATTTACCGAGATGCAGTTGCCACTCCACATCTCGCTGCCTCCTCCAATCCTGCTGCTGCTTGTCCGCGACTGTTTCCAGCTAGCCAACATATCTGCTGGCCGTTCCCCTATCCGCAGCCTGGGGACGCGCCTGGTGGCATACAGCTCTGCCTCTGGGAAGATAACCCAGCCCAGGACGATTATATTTCACTCACTATAAAAATGTATTTCTCTGTTTTCCGGGAGTTCAAATCTGAAGCTCTACGAAAGGTCCGTATCCAGGGGAGGGGCCATGGGGGCCACGCCCCCTCGAACTACACAACATTATAATGTGAAGATATAAAAACCTACGAAAATAACATTGACTATTTCTCAGATTTGTGCAAGATTTTCGATATCGTCCTTGCATATATGAATGGATTGTTTGGCAGGCAGGCTCCATCTGCTTCGTGGCGTTTTCATTTCAACCCATTATCATCACACTGTGAAAAAAAAGAAAGTAATGGGCATTTACTTTTGCCGTTGGTTGTACGTACACTTAACACTAGCTGCAATACTACCAAAACACTGGCTAATTTAGCTAATACTCCAACATAATTTCGCCTACCACCGTGACGGAGTGGTTAGCACACCGCGCTACGACGCCATGGGTCCCGGGTTCGAATCCCAGGCTGGGGATGGGAGTTATTTGTGTGTTCGTTTATCAATTTAATCATATCATCACTCATCCTCATGGTCGCGTTTAATTACCTAACACAATCAATCCAACGGTAACATTTTGGATCTTCCCTTTATTACACATTTTTGGATCTCCCCCTGCAAAAAAAAAAAACAAAAAAAAACAACATATAAATGCCTCACACTTGCATCGTGACAGTTCGAGGTGCTTTATTATTAACTTACTAAAATCGGGAGTGCAGGCTCAAGAGAAAGAAGAAAATACAAGACATAGTGTATGTTATTCAAGAAGATATTAAATAGGTAAAATTGTCCAAGGATATTATCGGGAATTTTTACGTAATTGTTTCACACGAGAAACACGAATCTTCTATATTATTTTCTTACTTCAATTCATTACATTTTTCGTATTAAACCCTATGATACGCGAGACCCCTTGCTACGCCAGTGATTTTCAAACCCCCTAAAAAAATTGCCAGGAAAATAATGCAAGAAGCACCTAGTGAACAAATCTTTAAATATATTGATACATTACCAGTGCCTTGCTCATAAATATTAGAAACAGTCTCATTCATACACGAGCATGCACACTTATTTAACCAAATTGCAATAATTTGTAACTGTTATTTCCATTCCTTAAAGTTCTTGCAAAGTTTTATATTCTTCCATTTTTATATCAAATACTACAGATGTTGTAGACGAATACACCCGCAGATGAAGTAATAAAACAATAAACTTTTGTTGAGCATTCGACCTGCCCTCTATATTTCAATGAGACATCGCCCTTTCCTAACACTTTCATTATGCCTTCCCACACAAGTTGACACATTCTTCGCTAAGACTTTTATAGCCCCCCAAAAGAGTAAACAGAATAGAACTATGCTCTTTTTTTTATTATTTTACTGCAAGAAGTGCACACAGACAGAGGGAAGGGGGATTAGAAAGAAACTGCTCTTATAACATCACAGCCGCCTATTTCCTCGCAATATACATGTTCAGTGTTGCCAGTTGCGCAATTAAAAAAATCATTTTATTGTGCGTTCTGTTGAAGGTTAACACCGTTTTGCAAAAGAGGTCAAAGGTTCATTTAACTCCATTAAAAATTTTAACGCAACAAATGAGAAATGATTAACAAACAAGAAAAAAGGAATCGAAATTTGACATTGTCTCTGCCGTTTCTAAACAAATAGTCTTACCAGCTTGCATAATGACATACATTTTAAAAATGCAACTAACTTCGAAATGAGACGATGAAATTTAGTGACACATCCACAAATAAAGAATAGACAGGTAAAGAGGGGGTGGGTATATTTTTATATTTGGTACATACCTAAATGTCATAAAAAATACGTATATGTATATATGGTCTAAAAAAGCATATTTTTATCTTTAGTGAGGTCACGCTATCTCCCGGTTCCCATTCACAGCGCAGCAGAACGGTTATTTTGAAGAAATCCTGTTTCCCTGATGGCTGCTTCGGGGAGGAGTGTTTGAAATGTTTCCGCTTGTTGCCCAAACAGGGGAGCAGCGATCGGCCTGATTGGCTGTTCGAGCGCAACTTTCTTCGTAGGTAAAGGCCGCAACATCGGGTGACTGCCATGAAGGTGGTCCACGGGCTGGTTGTTATCCTGACCGAGGTGTAGTTTTAATAATTCACCTCTGATTTTGTCTTAAAAAGACAAATATCTACTTTGTACTTGTTTTAAAGATTTTTTAAAAAATGGGTGTTAATCAAAATTAACTTGCTTCATGCGTGTTACTATACATTTTTACCTTTTATATTTAAAATTTCTAGATCTAGTTGTAACCTGAGTACTTGTAGTTTAAATTAGCATAATCTCAGTAAAAGCAGATCACCGCTGACGGGAAAGTTACTTTTTGTCGTAAATTAGGAGTTGACCCACTGATCTTGTCATAAATCAGGAGTTCACCCACTGATTTTGTCATAAATTAGAGTTTGCCCACTGATCTTGTCATAAATCAGGAGTTCACCCACTAATATTGTCATAAATCAGGAGTTCACCCACTAATATTGTCATAAATCAGGAGTTCACCCACTGATTTTGTCATAAATCAAGAGACCACCAACTGATTTGGCCATAAATTAGGAGTCCAAAAACGGATCTTTTCTTAGCTGATGACGACAAATATCCACTTTGTATTCTCACCAGTGATTATGCCTCCGACACTCTTTTGCTAAAAATTATGTCGGATATAATGTCGAAAGCTTGGAGAATGATGTGAAGTTGTAACAAAGTCTACATGATGAACATGTTGGGGATGCATGGATAAATCACTGTAAAAACCTGATATCTCTCACTTCGAGAATAAAATCTAGGTATTCCGTGTGGCACTCAGAACTATTGGACTTCTCCTAAGTTAATTTAATAATGTTTCATCTTCATCGCAGCGATTAGCTAAAAAACAACGTAAAACAAATAAAATACAGGTACGAACTAGGGATGACCACAAAATTCGGATAACGGTTATCCGGATTTGAAATTATCCGATATCCGCTTCGAATGCAACGGATAGTACAGATTTGGTGAAGGATTTGTAGAAAATTCGTACAGTGAAATATGAACATGAGGAATAAAATAATATGTGAATAGCTCGTAAAACGGATAAAGGATAAAACTGTCCGGATAATGCACACGTTCAGATATCCGGACATTTTGGATAATTCGGATATGGCAGTGGCGTATACTGAGTCCAAGATCTGGGCTATCTAACAATGTCACGTGGTCCCAGGCTATGAATAGAAATAAATTTACCAACTCCTAAGAAATCCGGTTGCCAACTCATAAGAAATCAAGTTGCGAATTCGTAAGAAATCAGGTTGCCAACTCATAAGAAATCAGGTTGCCAAACTCATAATAAATCAAGTTGCCAATTCATAAGAAATCAGGTTTGCCAACTCATAGGAAATCAGGTTGCCAACTCCTAAGAAATCAGGTTGCTAACTCCAGAATCAGCATCATCATCTCACTGATATGAATAATATTATTTACATTGAGTTGCCAGGGTAACGTAGTTCTGGTCGTAAGATGCCATCTATTTAAGTTAGATAGGGTCGTAATAGAGAACAATGTTAGTTTAGATTAGAGTGTGAAAGAGTAACATGACTCGGCAACATACGTTGACAACACTGCCGGTGAGGTTAACATACAGCGTAAAAGGCCGTTAGCTACTCAAAATATACATCGTGAAAGACTATGAAGAGTTGGCAATTCTGCCGGTGAGGTTAACATACAGCGTAAAAAGCTGTGAACCCCTCAAAATATAAAGCGTGAGAGGCTACGAAGAGTCGCCAACACAGCCGGTGAGATTAACATACAGCGTCAAAGGCTGTGAGCCCCTCAAAATATACAGCGTGAAAGGCTACGAAGAGTTGGCAACTCTGCCGGTGAGGTTAACATACAGCGTGAAAGGCTGTGAGCCCTCAAAATATACAGCGTGAAAGGCTACGACAGGGTTACCAGCTCCTTGATTTAGGTTAGGTTAGGCCAAGAATGGCCATTAGAAAATTATGGTATTTTTTTCGGGGGTTGGCAACACTGCGAGCCCCACGAGCCCCATTTTTCTGCTCCAGAACCGGCCTGGTATCACTACTCTTTGAGTTATACAGGGTGTTCATTAAGTAACTATGCAGTACTAGACATTGGTTCAGTAAGTAAGTACCATATGTATGGCTGTTATAAGAGATGCTCGAAGTGAGTCCCTTGAATTTGAAGACACAGTTGCACACGTTTCTGCAAGTTCTGGAAGACGTTGTGAAGAACATCAGGAGTGATGTTCCGAATGTGAAGGGTTACCTTCATAGGCCTTTCCCTTCAACGTACCCCACAGAAAGTAATCCGGTGGAGTTAAATTGGGAGATCGAGGAGGCCAGAGTCCTCGAAAGATGATGCGGTCACCGATGATGTCGTGTAAAAAGTTCATCGACGTGGGGACGGTATGTGCAGTCGCCCCATCCTGTTGGAACCAGACATTCTCAATTTCGTCCTCATTCAGTTCTCCGAGGAAGGGCTCCAGAATGCAGGTGCAGTACCGTTCTGCATTGATGGTGTCCTGAAAGAAGACCGGCCCAATGATGCGTGTACGACTCACGGCGCACCAAACACCAACTTTTTGATCATGCAGTGGTGCTTCCTTTAAATTCATGCAGATTCTCCGTAGTCCACACACGACTATTCTGGCTATTAACGTAGCCAGAGAGATGAAACCTTGCCTCATCCGTGAAAAACGTTTTGTCAATAATCCCCTCACCATTGTCCTGCAGGAAGGACAGAAACCAGTTGCAAAACCTCACACGCGCCGGGTGATCGGTCTCTCTCAGTTGATGCACTACCGAAATTTTGTACGGATACATGGACAGGGACTTCCGCAGAATCTTGTGAGCGGAACCAATTGACACTTGGGACTGTTGAGCTATAGTCGTCGAACAGAAGTAGTGTAAACGTATTGTTTCTACGCAACACTTTGTAGGTATGCATTTGTAGCCTCTTTTTTTTATCAATTGAATATCAGTTTTTGACATATTTTGACAATTTTTTGTCGATGTTTTAGCGTTTAGCGATGTTTTAGTAAAATT
Source organism: Lepisma saccharinum (assembly GCF_977018435.1). Lineage (NCBI taxonomy): Eukaryota > Metazoa > Arthropoda > Insecta > Zygentoma > Lepismatidae > Lepisma > Lepisma saccharinum. Next base: position 32,741,091 of record NC_139232.1, on the reverse strand, counting down.
TCCCTTTTTTCCCCACTCACACTTGGTAGGTATATCACGATCTTACGTGATATAACTTAACCTATTTATTTTATTACGAGCTAAACTACACGAGAGCCTCTACGTGCTTTGACCTACTTTACTAGTAGTGCAGGTGGGAGAGTTCTGCGCCCGAAAATGGGGCTCGGAGTGGGGCTCGGTGGGGCTCGACTTAATGGTTTTCTCTTGTAAAACAAAATCCCCATTTTCTCGCAGTGTTGCCAACACCTCACTCGATCACGATCTTACGTGATATAACTTAACCTATCTTACGATTTTTTTTACGATCTTCAGTGATATAACTTAACCTATCTTTTTTTTTTATTTGCACACCGAACTGTAGTAGACCCAAATGGAGAGTTCACCAACCGAAAGTGGGGCTCGGTGGGGCTCGACTTAATGGTTTGCTCTTGTAAGACACAAGCCTTATTTTCTCGCAGTGTTGCCAACATCTTACTCGATCACGATCTTACGTGATATAACTTAACCTATCTTACGATTTTTTTTACGATCTTCAGTGACCTATCATTTTTTTTTAATTTGCAGCATCGAACTAACTTTCATTATATTTTATATAACCTTGTTGATTTTTTTTTAGTATGTGACAATTTTTTTTTTTTTTAGGAATTTTTAAAAACTGCTCCGTGACCCTCTCGTTCTTCACGTCGTACGCGAAGGACTTCTCGGCGACCAGGATGACGCTGCACACGGTATCGGCAGGCAGCGCGTCGTGGAACTCGCAGACGATCTTGATGTTGGTTCGATCGTTGACCACCACCTGCTTCCGTTTCGTGGTATTGATGACGAACATGGGTCTGTGGGTTTTGAATTCGCTGGGCGCGTAGTAGTACATGTCCACGCTTCCCTCGGCCACGCGCTTGGAAGCCGTGTAAGCTTCGTAAAGTTTGAGGTAATCATCTTTGGTCATGTCGAGGTTGTAATTTCCGCGCGGGAACACTTCGTTCCTACCATTCTTCAGATAAACGTTCTTGATCTTGCAGTCGTCGAATTTGCTGGAATCTTTTTCCTGATTCTTGTCCCTCCCGGTCTGAAAGAGCACTACGACGAAATTTGGCATGTCGAACTGTATGTTGTTGAACTGCGTCGTCACGTCGAATTCCATGTGACTTCCCGACGCTTTCTTCTGCACGCACTGGTAACCGTGAAAGTGAATCGGCACCTGCGGACTTTTCAAGATCTCCGCTTTGTACTTGAGGGCGTAGTTCGTTTCGTATTCCACGATCGGCATTCTCAACTCCATGCTCCGGATGACGCATTTGGCTGCTTCGGGTAATGTGTTGGGCAGCGGCGTGATGCCGTCCGCGTTCAAGTTGCTGTATCGCATCAGTGCGTCGTTGTCGTTGGCCGCTCTTCGAAATGTGATTCTCAGTCCTCCCTTCCACATGATCTCCTTGTAGTCCGAGAAGAATCCCGGAAGCAGACGCATGGGAAAGAGTACCGTGTGACTTCTCGTCGATATTTTGGTCCCCGCTTCGAATCCTCCCGCCTGATAGTATGCTGCGTCCGTTTTGGATAATTTCAATGTCCCCACTGCCGTCGACGTGATGCCTGGATAATCGATTCTGTCGATGACGGTGTTGTGTTTCCTCACCTCCACCTGCGAGAACAGGTGAGGCACGAAGTTGTCCACGAGTATCAAATTTGCTGCTATGGGGAACGCGTCTCCGCTTGCCTTCTTCACCACGTCGAATTGAAGGTAGAGGTCCGCTCTGTGAGGATGAACGAACCCGTCGCCTACGTCCACGTCGTATTCGATCTCCCGGTTCGCTTCGTTCAAATTTGCGAACGTGCGACGGTTCGGAGGGAAAGATTGCAATTCGTAACTTTCGATTTGCTCCATTTTTTTTCACTATGCATGGTTATTTATTATACGTCGATCTCCACGACGGTCGTCGTCGTTGCACCTGCGAAATCCACCACCTCTCCTTTCTCGTTCGTCACCACCAACTCTATGTTGTGTATGCGGTTGCGACATACTGGAAAATAGATCGGCGAAGAGGGTGTGTAGATGATCGGTTCCATGAATTCGGAACTAGGTTTGAACGTGGCTATGATTCCCGTCTGCTTGTGACTTCCCAGCAATCCGTCCGAGGATTTCGTGATCATGCCTTCCGCCACGTTACAGTGAACGTTCAGAGTCTCTATGGCTAGAAATTTAGGAATGTTTGCTGCTACGTGCTTGATGCCAGATTCGAGTTTGGTGTCGTTCTCGAAACCTAAAAGTTCTCCTAAGGTGCCCAGGTCCACGGTCTCCGTAGCCGATACGATTTCCACTCTGTGCGTGACCGAATTTTGAGAAAGGTACGTGCCTTTGGGTAACTGAGCTTGCAAAGTAGAAAGATTGTATTGACCTGGCGTGACGACGATATGTTCGCTTCCGTGCTGCGTGACGTTAGGTATGAGGTACATGCTGTAGAATGCACGCAGAGCTATGGATTTAGGATAGACGATGTCGTCGTGCAGCGTGAGTTTCAAGATCGAAGATTCGCTCGTGAGATGGAACACGCCCATCGTGATGCTGTTTAAGGTTCCACAATGCTTTCTCGAAATCTTCGAACGTAGGGTTATTTATTTTAGAGAGAAACGCGAGCATGGAGAGGCAGAGATGACCGCAGTTCACGTCTCCGAAATTTTGAATGCGTTCGTCGTTGTAGTATATAGAGGTTTTGTTCGTTTTCAGATAATGAACTAAATTTGTAGGTGGAACACCTCCGAAAGAATCGAAAACGAATGCTGCTTTATCATTTTTGTGGTAACATATCCAATGCGTGCCTGTATTTTCTTCACCGTCCAAGTTGACTACTCCGCATTCTCTTCTTTTAACGGTTGAAGGTAACGAGTCGGACATGAAAACGCCTCTGAAGTGTTTGATTTGTAACGGTTTGATCAGAGATTCAATGTCTCGGTTGGTGAGTGCTGTTTCTTTTTTTTAAACTTTTTCATGACGCCCTTCCCCTTCTTCTCCATGGTCAGGTTGTGACGTTTCTGTTCTTTGTTCTTCTTCGAGTCGATGACGGTTTTCGCGATGGCGGCGCTACCCCCAGCCAAACTTCCAACGGCCCCCAATGCTGCCAGGATGGCCGGGATGCTGAATATGAAACCTCCGATCTTTTGCTGTTTCCGCGAACGCTGCAAACGTCTCAATTGAGGTGTGCTGAGCAGCAATTTCATTCCGTGTCCTTTCGTCAAGCAAGAACGTTTCTTCTCGCGTTGTTTCTTGGTGAGTAACCCATCCAGGGCACCCAGCGTTTTTAGATTGGAGTATGGTATCTGGTACACGACACCCTTGGGCTTCATTTTTTTTATGCTATATGTTATCTGGGAAAGAGAACAACTTTTTTTTCCGTTAGGTTTACGATGTGTGTTATTTATATCGTCTCACTCAGAATAGGTGGCGATGTGTTATTTATATATATGTATTCTGGGAAAGAAAAAAAGTTTTTGCTTAGCCTAATGCTATCATGTGGTTTACAAGATCGACAGTTTCAATGTTCGACGCGTACCAGTCTTCGGTAAATCTTCTTCTCCCCTGCCTCCACTCGTGCAGCTCGTCTAACCTATCGTCAATTTTTTTGTTTGCGGCTCGAAAGAGAGTCTCTGGGGATAGGAACATTTTTTTTCATTCCGCTTATTTCTCGGAGGTGATCCATTAAAATCATTTTGCTCGGTGAACGAAATTCTGGCGTTACTTTAGACAAGTCTATGAGTTTAGTTACATCCCCGTCGAACGTGAACGTAAATATTTTGTGCAACACTTCAGGAGGAAGTTGAGTTATACAAGTTGTCATTTTTTCATGGTATGTTATTTATATATATATTCCGGGGGTGGGTGTCTGTGATTAAACAAATTCTATTACGTGCTTCGTTTTCTTACCAAGAAGTTCCTTTGTCCCCTTGTACACGATTTGAGTTTTGTTCTCGATTAAAATAGCTAGCTTCTCGTCGGATAACATGATAGCGTATCGATCTGGTAAAAATAGACTGTATTGTCCGTTGAGCAACAGACGCACCTTTGGACCATCAGGGTAGAAACGATTGAACCGGAAGTTATCGTGTAAGGTTTGTCGACTTCCAATTCCTGAATTTTTATATACTCGACTGACAAATTTAGCATTCGTTTTAATGCTTGGATTTCACTCATTTTTTTCAGTCATATCGAAGAGAAATTTCAGGGTGTGTGTGTTAGAGAATTTTAATTTTTCACAATGTGTGTTATTTATATACCGAAGAATTTTTTTTGATCTCGTAGATTTTTTTTTCACGATGTGTGTTATTTATATATCAAGTTTTTTTTTACTTGTACATTTTTTTGGCACGTACATTTTTTGTCTTGTATATTTTTTTCGACACGTATATTTTTTCTCGTATATTTTTTTTGACGTACATTTTTGGGACACGTACATTTTTTTGTTGCATATTTTTTTGACAACTTTTTTTGTCATTTTTTTGACACGTACTTTTTTTGACACGTATATTTTTTTACACCTACATTTTTTCTCAATTTTTTTTGACAGGTACATTTCTTTTTGACACGTACTTTTTTTGTTGCACATTTTTTGACAACTTTTTTTTTGACGAGACAACTTTTTTTTGACGATAAAAAATTTTTACGATAAGGCAACTTTTTCTCTGACGGTGATAATTTTTCCACGTCAACTTTTTTTTGGCGTGACAATTTTTTTTGACGATAAAAAATTTTTACGATAAGGTAACTTTTTTTTCTGACGGTGATAATTTTTCCGTCAACTTTTTTTTTCGACGAGACAAATTTTTTTTGACGATAAAAAATTTTTACGATAAGGCAACTTTTTTTCTGACGGTGATAATTTTTCCACGTCAACTTTTTTTTCCCCGGCCGGTTCAAATCCGGGAACTTTTCTAACGGTGGAAGCGGCCCCGGCGCCTACCCAGCGTCGAATAACATGGGTACCAGGGGGAAACCCTGGGGGGTAAAGGCGGTCAGGGGCGTGATGCTGATCACATCACCCCCACTCACGACCGGATCAAGAAAGTGTGGGGCGTTACCCTCACACCCCCTATACGCCTTCATGGCGTCGTGCTATGCACAGGGGAACACTTTACCTTCTTTTTTAACTTTTTTTTGACGAGACATTTTTTTTGACGATAAAAAATTTTTACGATAAGGCAACTTTTTTTTCTGACGATGTCCACGTCAACTTTTTTTTTACGAGACAAACTTTTTTTGACGATAAAAAATTTTTCCATGCCAATTTTTTTTGACATGTACATTTTTTTGACATATTTTTTTGTCATATTTTTTTTGACACGTACATTTTTTTCACATATTTTTTTTGACACGTATATTATTATTTTTTTCACAGTGTGTGTAAGAGGAAGAAAGCTCGTGCTTCGGAAAACGCGATGATGTGCGTTATAATATCTTCCGTCTTCTGTTTAGACTTGCACCAATCATCCGTGTATCGTCTTCTCCCCTGCCTCTCCTCGTGAAGTTCGTCCATCCTATCGTTTAATCTTCCCCCTGCGGCCGAAAGAAGAGTGTCGAGATCATCGCACCTCAGGCCGCTGATCTCCCGAAGATGGTCCTTGACAACCATTTCACAAGGGATACGAAATTCCGGCGTTGTGTTTGCTATGAGTAGTACAGTAAATGTATCTTTGACCGCAACCCTGATTTTTTGACCCCACGACGTGTTGAAACGTTTACCGAAACGTTGAAACGTTTATACAGAAAGGTTGAAACGTATCGTCACGAATAGTCGAACGTGTTGTGAAAGGCAAAATAAAAATAAAAAATCTCAAATTCAAAATCGGTTAAACAAGACAGAACAAGACAAAAGTGGAAGTGCTATATAAAATTTTTCAAGAATTGTATTGGACGAAGATGATATCCATTTGAGTGATCGATATTGCTGAAATTTATCTGGTGTTCTCTAGATGATCATGAAAAAAAAACTATATTTATAAAATTACAGGGAGAAAAAGTGATAACTAGAAGTTGCGAATGTAATAACAGGAGAGATGGAAGCAATTCTGGACGAAAACGACAAGGAGAAGAAGAAACGTAAGGAGACTAATCGACGCGAGCAAGACAAAAAAAAGATGATCTGATGTAATAATACTACAGCATTTTAAGTGCCATGCATTTCTTCTTCGTTCGTAATGAAATCAACAAGTTATTCGAATTATGGAACTTGTAATTTGACCTCCCTAGCGAAGCATGTTCCAAAAAATTAAAAACAAAACATCGGAAGTTTTCATTTCGCAAGCAACGATGAACTTAGGAGGCACAGGCTTGTATGCATTCCGTCTTTCGTTCGGAGGGACAACGTAACCAACCATTAGTAGTGTATATTAGCCGGTTCTACGCCGTACTTGGTACGAGCCCTTTTTTCCCTCTTTTTTATCAATTGAATATCAGTTTTTGACATATTTTGACAATTTTTTGTCGATGTTTTAGCGTTTAGCGATGTTTTAGTGAAATTCCCCTTTTTTTCCACCTCGTACTTGGTACGAATGCCACGATCTTACGTGATATAACTTAACCTATCCTTTTTTTTCTTACGATTTTTTTTACGATCTTCAGTGATATAACTTAACCTATCATTTTTTTTTATTTGCGCACCGAACTAACTTACATTGGACTCCGTGTTTGTTTTAATATTTCAGTCGAGAACATGAAGACGATACCTGTGGAAATATTTCTAGTGTTTGCTACTAGATGTCACCACCGGCGACTTGGACGCAGTGTTGCCACACTATGAGGGCCTTCCCAAGGGGCAAAATTTCCCTTTTTGGACCATTCTTTTCCCTTTCACCTAAGCAAATGACATAATAGAATAATAATTAGTTGTGGTAGTAAACTTAGTAGATTTTTTTTTAGTATGTGGCAATTTTTTTACGATTTTTTTTTTAAAACTGCTCCGTGACCCTCTCGTTCTTCACGTCATGGATGAAGGACTTCTCGGCGACCAGGATGACGCTGCACAGAGTATCGGCAGGCATCGCGTCGTGGAACTCGCAAACGATCTTGATGTTGGTTCGATCCTTGACCACCACCTGCTTCCGCTTCCTCGTGTTGATGACAAACATGGGTCTTTGTGCTTTGAATTCGCTGGGCGTGTAGTACATGTCGACGTTTCCCTCGGTCACGCGCTTGTAAGCAGTGTAAGCTTCGTAAAGTTTTAGATAATCATCTTTGGAAATGTAGAGGTTGTAATTCTCGCGCGGGAACACTTCGTTCCTCCCATTCTTGAGATAAACATTTTTGATCTTGGAGTCGTCGAATTTGCAAACAGATTTTTCCTAAGTCTTACCGTTTCCAAGATAACCCCACTTCCGGTCGCCATTTTGGATTTCCGAGCATAGGTTCTATTCATATTTTACTTACATATAGGTGTACATGATGAATCACCAAACAGATTTTTCCTAAGTCTTACCGTTTCCAAGATAACCCCACTTCCGGTCGCCATTTTCGATTTCCGAACATAGGTTCTATTCATACTTTTTCTCACATATAGGTGTACATGATGAACCACCAAACAGATTTTTCCTAAGTCTTACCGTTTCCAAGATAACCTCACTTCCGGTCGCCATTTTGGATTTCCGATCATAGGTTCTATTCATACTTTTTCTCACATATAGGTGTACATGATGAATCACCAAACAGATTTTTCCTAAGTCTTACCGTTTCCAAGATAACCCCACTTCCGGTAGCCATTTTCGATTTCCGAACATAGGTTCTATTCATACTTTTTCTCACATATAGGTGTACATGATGAACCACCAAACAGATTTTTCCTAAGTCTTACCGTTTCCAAGATAACCTCACTTCCGGTCGCCATTTTGGATTTCCGATCATAGGTTCTATTCATACTTTTTCTCACATATAGGTGTACATGATGAATCACCAAACAGATTTTTCCTAAGTCTTACCGTTTCCAAGATAACCCCACTTCCGGTAGCCATTTTGGATTTCCGATCATAGGTTCTATTCATACTTTTTCTCACATATAGGTGTACATGATGAATCACCAAACAGATTTTTCCTAACTCATGAATTGGAGGGTTCTATGACAACCAATATTAATTCTCGTAAGAGAACAGAAAACACACCCAAAAAAAACAATACTGTGGTCACTACAACAAATAGTCTTCTTCAACCCCAATCCAACAACCCAAAAATCATCATCCTAACTAGAACCATGTAACTATCTGCCATCTGTTAGAGGTTTTGTGAACTAAGTGGTGCTTTGTTCGTGTGTAAAAAAAATGCAATTCTTTTTGCACTTGGTTATCATCACCTAACATGTTATTAATTGTTTTTTAAAATTAATTACAACTGAAAACTAATAATTAATACTATCTAAAGTTACTAATTAATATTATACAAGTAATTGATATATTTTTTTGTTCTTGTTGCTAGTGTTGGGTAATTATAGTTGTTGCAAAATATAGCTCTCGCGTATGACAGTTTCTGAGTTTTGTTGGGTATATAAGAACAATTATACACAACCTTTTTCGGTTCTCCTCCGTAGCCGTACGTCTTAAGGCGTTCACTCGTTCTTGTCATTGTTCGTTCTACGTGTGGCCTATAGGTTCAAACCCGGTCGTGGTCGAAAGTTTTTCAGCGTGTCTAGGAGTCTTTAACAGTGTGTATATTTACTTCTCTGTGTTGAGTCTACGGATTCTGAACGGGGTTGTTTAATGTATATGTTGTTCTTGATATATATATATATATATATGGTGTTCATGTATGTATCCAAAGCACATTGGAAACAATATTCGATCATTAGCTGCGTTCAACCACTGCTGCGGTGGAGTGACCACCCCCTGTCCCCGGGGGTCCACCCTGTCCCTGGACTCCTGTCCCCGGGGTCCTATTCCTGTCCCTGGGCTCGTGTTCCCGGGAGTCCCTTTCCCCTTGTCCCTGGACCCCTGTCCCCGGGGTCCTATCCCTGTCCCCGGGCTCGTGTTGTCGGTTAAGTTAGGTTAAGTTGTCTAATGTCTATGTCTATGTGTAATGTCTATGTCTATATGTAATGTCTATGTCCATGTCTCTGTCTTTGTAGGTTTTTTTTGTCCTAAGATTTTTTTTAACGCAGGACTTGGATAAAATTTTCGATTGATGAAAAAAATGGTTCCATGACGACCTATGTTTATTTTGGTATGGGTGGACAGAGGACACCGAGACTCGACCGACGCACTAAACCCGACCTCTCTACGACTATTCGTTCAAAAGTTACGAGTGATCAAAGTTTTTGGGAGGGGGTGGGCTAACTTCTTACCCCTTGACCCCAGGACCACCAAAACTTGGTATACGTATTCTACACCTCCAAAATCGACAGGGGGCATCTAACGATGCCGTATGGGGGTGTTTTTCGATATATTTTTTCGATAACTCTTACCATTTTCGAGATATTTGCAATTTAAGATTTTTTTAACGCTGGACTTAGAAAATTTTCGGAATATTCTTTCTTCGTGAAGCTACTTTCTGTTCTCATGGCATACATTTTCGAAAGCAAACCCGCGAACTCGACAATAATATCACCGTTACATTCATCTTTCAGTTTACCTAGGACTTTTTTGTTGAGGGAAGGAATCCCAAATCTGTTGAATGAGGATATGCAGAAGTATCGAAATACTCAAGCATGGAAGGATTTTTTATGTCTTCATAGAGGTTAGGTGTTTGTATGCTGTAAATGAAGCTGTCGGTGTCCGTGTACAAAAGTGATATCTTATCATTGAAGAAGGGTTTCATCACGTCATAATGAAATTCGAACATGTAAAGTTTCGACAAGTCGAGAACCGTTGCGCCAACGTAAATTGGTTTTCTGAATTTCATCAATTTTATATCTAGATTGAAAAGTGCCAAATTCTCGTTGTAAATTTTTCTCGACTTGAATCTAGGATCGGCTATCCACTTCCGACATTTATTCTTATCGGAAATTAATTTCACGTCTAGGTGCTTTCTAACATTCTCCATGGTCTTTCCGTACACCGCATTGTTCATTAATTAAAGAAGTCCTTGTCTAAATCGGAAGTGGCAGCTGTTCTATGTTGTGTGTTAGTTTCTATGTAAGGTCTTAACCACGTGGAATGTTTAAACTTTAGTATTCTTCTAACATTTACTATCTGAACACCCTTCCCAATCAAAAACCGGAGATTCTTGTAGTGGACGACGTATCTCTGTTTAGGGTCCAATGTTAACAAAAGCTTGTCTTGAACCGAGTCGGGTGGACATTTGATTTCGGGAGTCGGAGGCAAATCCGAAAACGTGTCGTGCAGGTGGTCGGAGAATTGGAGATCTACCTCTGCGAAGAAACCACACTCGCTATCGTCGAAATGAATAATGTCTATCGAAGTGGGATCTAACCATTCGAATCCCCCGTAAGGAAGTTTTTGAACCATGGCATGTCCGTAGAGATTATTAACGTCGGCGTAGAAGATGTAATTCGATGCTCGATTTGAATCGTAATCTTCTTTCATGTGTACGTTATTAGCTTTTGCATGTCTCTGTACGCATTGCACCATTCCACCTCGTATCCCTCTTTCGATAAATAGCAACATGTCAACGTCCGATATCAGTTCCAGCTTGACCTTTGTCTGGAATAACATTGCCGACCACGCTAATCCCGGTAGACTGTAGAAATACGCTGGATCTAATTTATAAATATTCGTTGCCGTTTTCCTGAACGCTTGAAAAACATCCGCGAGTATCGTCACGTCTAATTTTAAGTATGCGTCGTGGTAGTCTCCGAGTGTCCTACATTCTAATTTCTCCCACATGAGTTGCGCGTGTTGGTATTCTTCGTCCGTGATTCCTTTCTCTCTGAGTCTGCTGTAAAATTCTCTTGGAAGTGGAAGAGCGTCGTCGTTAAATTTAGAACCATCACTAACATATTCGTAAGGATAAACCCCTTTACGTCTAACGAGTTCTATGTCTACGTTGGGAAAACTAGCTCTAGTTATTTTAAATTGATCGTCGGTGAGTTTGTTCGCTAAAGCATTCAGACTTGCAGAGAGAAATCTATACGAATCCAGGAAGCGCATCTCGATTGTATTTTTCGTTCCCGGAATCGACACTTGCTGAGACTAATGTAGCGTTCTTCATTCTCGGCCAAGACACCTATACGTTTCGGATCGTAGCCAAGATGTCTCACCAGGTGGTGAAAATCATATCCGCTTCCGTTGTGAAAGAATATGGGGATGAATTTAGGTTTCTGGATTTTAAGATTGCACGTGTTGCAAATTCCACCTATGTAGTTTCCGCTGAAATGATCGTGGTGGAATATTTTTTTGTTCTCATCAGTGAAACTTTGATCACATACCGGACACACCTCAGTGGAATTGTAATTTTGAAGTTCATTTTCAGTTAAAGGTGCCATCGGTTTTGATGTAAGCAGTACGCTACCAATTACCTCAACCTCCTCCACCATTTTTTTCAGGAAGTGTTCGATTACATTTGGCCCGCGGTATATATATGCTTCATTTATTTTATCACGTCGCACAACAACATAGAAGAAACTATTAGGTTGATGAAGCTGGTACGGCGTTGTGGAGGAAATTTCAGGATCCGGTTCGCAGTAGGAGAGTGGTTTCAGGAAAGACTCGAAATCTGCGACGATGATTGCGGGATGTTCTAACAATGCCTTGTGCATTTTGAATTCTTCGACTTCGTTCGTTTCGGGCATCAACATTCTAGCCGGTCTGTTGTCACCGCAATAAATTTTATGTTCGGCAAGTTTATCGACAGCATTTTGACGTCCGGTGTATTTTCGATAATTGAGTTGTTTTTGATCGTCGAACGTGGTTAGGCATCTCGGGCAAACTTCGATGCAATGTTCATGCTTGGTTGTTTGGCTTCCTAGTAATCGAGACATTGAACGAATTAGCGTGTAATGATAGACATCCTCGTTGGAAATGAGAAGGAGATTTATTACACAAGCATCGTCATCGTCGATATCGCTTATCCTGACGGGATGCACGAGATATTTATCTGACGTGAAGGAATATACATTAATAGCGATACGTTTTCCTGCACGATTTTCGAACTTTGTTATAGCCGACAATGTCACCGGGTATTCAATGTCAGACATTACACTTTGAAAGTCGCTCTCGTATTGTTTGTAATTAGAAACCCGTTCTGGATGATTTGACCAATGAATCGGGTGAAGTTCTGCCAACACACACCAGAGAAAACACTTGTTTTCGCTGTTCTGTATATTTAACACAGCCCTCTTGTGTTGAATGTTCGGTGGAAGAGGAACGTAGCTGGATGCACGAAGAGGCGAGAATTGGTTCACGTAAACAGTTAACGTGTGAGGACTTCCACATAGAGACCATCCCGACCCTTTAGCCTCGAAATCGTCATGTTTCTTAACCAGCTCATTGGTAACTTTATAATAGAAGTTGTCCAAATTTTCGACGTCAGCAAAATAAAGTGTCTGGTTTTTTGTACGATGATAAAAAATATTTGTTGTGCCATCAACTTTCTCGTATTCAGAAAACAGAACAACGTGTACTTTTATAGAGTTGTTTTCAAGTTTATCTTTCAAAATATTTAGTACAGATGTTTTTGTTTCGTCCAAGAAACTAAGGATGTCACGGCCTGGTTCTGACTTAATTGAAAAATCCTGGAGTTGGTCGTTAAATGCAGATCTAATTGGTTTGCGTTCATTAGATAATTTAATTTGCTTGGAAGTGGAAGCTTCCGTTTCTGAATCATCGATTTTCCTTTTCGATGCTTGTCCGGTCGATGGTTTGCAAATTTTGAGATGTTTACTTAAATTTGTAATGCTGATCATCTTTCCGCATCGAGCACAGGGCTTAGAAGGTGAGGAACGATTAATTCTCGAACCTGTTTCGCTACATCTTGCCCTGTGCTTGCTAATATTAGTTTTAGATATTAATTTTTCGCAAGTAACACATTCGATCAAACTGGTGGATTCCATTATGCTTTCTCCAAAATCACAGAAATCAAAAAGTTTAGTATATAGCGATACAATTTTCAGGTATGTTATTTTATATAGAATTTCTTGGAGTGATTACAAAACTAAAAAATTCAATCTACTGTAAATAGAATTTCAGGTATGTTATTTATATAGAATTTCTTGTGTGCGAATACAAAAACTCAAGAATTCAATCTACTGTGAATACAATTTTCAGGTATGTTATTTTATATAGAATTTCTTGAGGTGATTACAAAACTCAAAAAAATCAATCTACTGTGAATATAATTTTCAGGTATGTTATTTTATATAGAATTTTCTCAGGGCGAATACAAAACTGAAAAATCCGAGACAGTTCAGTTTTAACGTGTTCATATTTGAAAAAAAAATACAAAATACGCCTTGGAGATTTCAACCAATCCACTTTACTAGATTGGGGAAACTCTAACTATTGTTATTTGGAACCTTTAACCTTTTTTGGTGACGTACAGTACGCGTAGAGAGGTTGGGTTTAGTGTGTCGGTCGAGTCTCGGTGTCCTCTGTCCTCCCATACCAAAATAAACATAGGTCGTCATGGAACAAAAAAAAATGTACCGAAAATTTTCTAAGTCCAGCGTTAAAAAAATCTTAAATTGCAAATATCTCAAAAATGGTAAGAGTCGATTTTGGAGGTGTAGAATACGTATACCAAGTTTTGGTGGTCCTGGGGTCAAGGGGTAAGAAGTTAGCCCACCCCCTCCCAAAAACTTTGATCACTCGTAACTTTTGAACGAATAGTCGTAGAGAGGTCGGGTTTAGTGCGTCGGTCGAGTCTCGGTGTCCTCTGTCCACCCATACCAAAATAAACATAGGTCGTCATGGAACCATTTTTTTCATCAATCGAAAATTTTTTCCAAGTCCTGCGTTAAAAAAAATCTTAGGACAAAAAAAAACCTACAAAGACAGAGACATGGACATAGACATTACATATAGACATAGACATTACACATAGACATAGACATTAGACAACTTAACCTAACTTAACCGGGAACACGAGCCCGGGGACAGGGATAGGACCCCGGGGACAGGGGTCCAGGGACAAGGGGAAAGAGACCCGGGAACACGAGCCCAGGGACAGGAATAGGACCCCGGGGACAGGGGTCCAGGGACAGGGTGGACCCCCGGGGACAGGGGGTGGTCACTCCACCGCAGCAGTGGTTGAACGCAGCTAATGATCGAATATTGTTTCCAATGTGCTTTGGATACATACATGAACACCATATATATATATATATATATCAAGAACAACATATACATTAAACAACCCCGTTCAGAATCCGTAGACTCAACACAGAGAAGTAAATATACACACTGTTAAAGACTCCTAGACACGCTGAAAAACTTTCGACCACGACCGGGTTCGAACCTATAGGCCACACGTAGAACGAACAATGACAAGAACGAGTGAACGCCTTAACACGCACGGCTACGGAGGAGAACCGAAAAAGGTTGTGTATAATTGTTCTTATATACCCAACAAAACACAGAAACTGTCATACGCGAGAGCTATATTTTGCAACAACTATAATTACCCAACACTAGCAACAAGAACAAAAAAATATATCAATTACTTGTATAATATTAATTAGTAACTTTAGATAGTATTAATTATTAGTTTTCAGTTGTAATTAATTTTAAAAAACAATTAATAACATATTAGGTGATGATAACCAAGTGCAAAAAGAATTGCATTTTTTTTTACACACAAACAAAGCACCACTTAGTTCACAAAACCTCTAACAGATGGCAGATAGTTACATGGTTCTAGTTAGGATGATGATTTTTGGGTTGTTGGATTGGGGTTGAAGAAGACTATTTGTTGTAGTGACCACAGTATTGTTTTTTTTGTGTGTGTGTTTTCTGTTCTCTTACGAGAATTAATATTGGTTGTCATAGAACCCTCCAATTCATGAGTTAGGAAAAATCTGTTTGGTGATTCATCATGTACACCTATATGTGAGAAAAAGTATGAATAGAACCTATGATCGGAAATCCAAAATGGCGACCGGAAGTGGGGTTATCTTGGAAACGGTAAGACTTAGGAAAAATCTGTTTGGTGATTCATCATGTACACCTATATGTGAGAAAAAGTATGAATAGAACCTATGATCGGAAATCCAAAATGGCGACCGGAAGTGAGGTTATCTTGGAAACGGTAAGACTTAGGAAAAACCTGTTTGGTGGTTCATCATGTACACCTATATGTGAGAAAAAGTATGAATAGAACCTATGTTCGGAAATCGAAAATGGCGACCGGAAGTGGGGTTATCTTGGAAACGGTAAGACTTAGGAAAAATCTGTTTGGTGATTCATCATGTACACCTATATGTAAGTAAAATATGAATAGAACCTATGCTCGGAAATCCAAAATGGCGACCGGAAGTGGGGTTATCTTGGAAACGGTAAGACTTAGGAAAAATCTGTTTGCGAATTCGACGACTCCAAGATCAAAAATGTTTATCTCAAGAATGGGAGGAACGAAGTGTTCCCGCGCGAGAATTACAACCTCGACATGACCAAAGATGATTATCTAAAACTTTACGAAGCTTACACTGCTTACAAGCGCGTGACCGAGGGAAACGACGACATGTACTACACGCCCAGCGAATTCAAAGCACAAAGACCCATGTTTGTCATCAACACGACGAAGCGGAAGCAGGTGGTGGTCAACGATCGAACCAACATCAAAATCGTTTGCGAGTTCCACGACGCGATGCCTGCCGATACTCTGTGCAGCGTCATCCTGGTCGCCGAGAAGTCCTTCATCCATGACGTGAAGAACGAGAGGGTCACGGAGCAGTTTTAAAAAAAAATCGTAAAAAAATTGCCACATACTAAAAAAAAATCTACTAAGTTTACTACCACAACTAATTATTATTCTATTATGTCATTTGCTTAGGTGAAAGGGAAAAGAATGGTCCAAAAAGGGAAATTTTGCCCCTTGGGAAGGCCCTCATAGTGTGGCAACACTGCGTCCAAGTCGCCGGTGGTGACATCTAGTAGCAAACACTAGAAATATTTCCACAGGTATGGTCTTCATGTTCTCGACTGAAATATTAAAACAAACACGGAGTCCAATGTAAGTTAGTTCGGTGCGCAAATAAAAAAAAATGATAGGTTAAGTTATGTCACTGAAGATAGTAAAAAAAATCGTAAGAAAAAAGGATAGGTTAAGTTATATCAAGTAAGATCGTGGCATTCGTACCAAGTACGAGGTGGGAAAAAAGGGAAATTTCACTAAAACATTGCTAAACGCTAAAACATCGACAAAAAATTGTCAAAATATGTCAAAAACTGATATTCAATTGATAAAAAAAGAGGGGAAAAAAGGGCTCGTACCAACTACGGCGTAGAACCGGCTAATATACACTACTACCATTCAATGATGGAGCCTCCCCCATGGCGCAGTGGTAGCGTCGTTGCCTTGTAATCAAGAGGTCCAAGGTTCGATACCCGGTGGAGGCACAAGTGGTTCGGATCCCACTTTAAACTGTAGGTCCAGGCTCGATTAGCCATACTGTGCATAAAGTGGTCTTAAAACACGAACTCAACAACAACAACATTCAATGATGATAATGTTTATGAATTTGTTCGGAGTGAGAAAGTAAAAATTATCATGGAAGAGCCACCTTCCTTTCAATATCCCCTTTCCTCTGTTCATACTTTCCTTCCTTGGTTTCTATTATGTTTCCCGCTCGTCAGTCAAGCTTTTTTTTTCACAGCTCTTCGTTTCCATTTTTCTTTCAACGTACAAATTCATGTTATCACGTCATGGAAAGTATTCTTCTTTTTGCATTGCATAATTGAAGATTTGAAATAACACAGGATGATGAAAATGCTATTGGCAAAATTTACGAGGGGAATGATTTTGTAAGAATTCCCTTGTCAATATGAATACCATATTACTAACTTTGTTTTTGTTTAAAACGTGAAACCATATTACATTGAATATTAACTAATTAATTAATTCTCTATCCTTCTTGAACCCGAAAGTTCAATTTGTCCTTTATCCTGAGCAAGATCTATATATATATATATTTAATTTTTTAGTTCCTTAGATATGAAACGAGGAGACAAAAGTTTTATGAAGAGAAAAGTAACATGAATTAAGCCTTCTTTTCATTTCCTCTTTAATATCATTTTCATTGTTAGTATTACTCCTAAGTATTTAGATTTGGAAAACTCGTTCAAACAAGTTGTTATCACTTGGTTTCGGCCTGTAAGCACATATCTTTAGATTTCACATTGCTAACCTCTAAAACCTATCTCTCTTTAGCTGCTTTGAAAAAAATATTTTAGCATTATTCTTAATTTGTATTTACATCATTCCCCAGTAAGTCTACATCATCTGCATATGCTAAAACTACTTCGTTAGTTTCTTTTAGCTTCCCAAAAGCATATTCCAAGGCAAAATTTTAAAAAAAAAGCAATGGAGATAATGCATCTTCTTTTTTTTAAGCCATCATGAATTGTACATTTTTTGTCAGACATATTAACAAGTTTCTTCTCGACTAATTTATCTCTTTGGCATCTTTAACTTCAATCAAGTTAGATTCTGCTGTGCGTACTTAATTTAATTCTGATTTATCTCCTACATGAACTTTTAAAACGTCATTAAAGTAGTTCTTCCATCTATTTAAAATAGTCAGCCATTTTATATCAAGTTTACTTTAGGTTGCCACCCCTTTCTCAAATACATTTGCACCTCTACTACTTTTATTTCTATTTCGTTAATTTTACTTTTCAAGTAATCTTCTAAAACATGCTGTTGTTCTTTAACCGTCTAAGTCTTTTTTTTCTATTAGTGCCTCTCAGATGGCGCAGTAGTAGCGTCGTCGCCTTGTAATCAAGGTATCCCGGGTTCGATCCCTGGTGGAGGCATGTAGTGGTTGGGATCCCACTTTAAACTGCAGGTCCAGGCCCGATTAGCCTTAGTGTGCATAAAATGGACTTTAATCAATCAATCTATTTCTATTAGGTTATGCGAACCATGGCTTACTTTTTTCTTGATTTATACTTTATTTAACTGCTGATTCTATTGCATTACGTACGTGTTCCCAATTCTTATTTACGTCTGTTTCATTTAAATCCTGCAAAATTAAAAAAAATGTACAATTGTATAGGTTAAAGTTCATTATATGGAAATAAATTTCATTTTTTTTAAAAATTCATTTTTTGCCAGGGATTGTATTTTTTTATAGTGGCATGTGCTTTCATAACTAACTAACTAACTCTCTAGCCTTCTCAAACCCAAAGGTTCATGGCTGCATCAACACAGGCCTTCCATCTGTCCCTATCTTGAGAAAGATCTATATACTATTTTTCCATTCCTACCAAAATTTTCCGTTAGGTCCATCCCAATATTTGTCCTTCCATCTTCGTCTTAGTTTTCCTACAGGTCTCTTACCATCAGGTCTCCCAACAAGAATCCTGTAAACTCCTTTTTTTCCTCTCCCATTCGTGCCACATGGTCTGTCCACCTAAGTCTTCTTGATTTAATTAATCTAATAATATCTGGACATGAATATAAAATTATGTAGTTCTAAATTATGTAACCTTCTCCACTCACCTATCTTCTCACCCCTTTTTTAGATCCAAATATTTTCCTAACAATCTTATTTTCAAATACTCTCAATTTATGTTCCTCTTTCAATATGACAGACCAAGTTTCACATCCATATAATACAACAGGCAAAATTACTGTTTTGAATATTTTAACTATAAGTTTCTAAGAGAGAAGTAACATACATTTCCTAAATTTTAAGCCTACTAGTAGTGTGATTTGTGGTACTACTGGCGCGAGAAATGATCAACCCCCCTCAGGCAGATTTGGCTACACTTAAAACTTGCTCAACATGCCCATATGAGCTTTTTGCTCAAGTGTGGTACTCCGTCTAATCCAAGATTTTTGTAAAAATGCCCTCGGGAAGTTCCTGTGAAATGATGAGCCCCCTCAGATTGATTTGCCTACACTTATAAAAGGCACTTCTGTGAGATTGTTGTCTATAAATTTGTTAAAAATATGCCCCTCTTGATATTTTTTTTGGATACACTTAAAACTAAGCCAAGATACACACACACACATACATACACTTATACACATATACACACATACATATACACACATACACACACATATATGTATAAAGCACATTGTTGAACCCAATTGATATTTTTTATTAAGCATAGAGTTTTGATTTGAACCCCAAGAAATTTTATATAAATACCAAAGCCAAAAAATATTAACACACATACACACACACACACACTAAATATACAAAACACACTGCTGAACCCAGCTGATCTTTTTTTATTAAGCATAGAATTTTGATTTGAACCCCAAGAAATTTTATATAATAAACATAACAAAATTCTAATATTTATTTTTGTTTAACAGGTACAACAAGTTCTGAGCACATAAGCAGTTTCTGAGGAATACAAGGCAGCAGCAGCAGCAAGCAAATAACTTATAGAAGGCAGTGTGTATCCTATCTAATTGCATGGATAATCTTGACACAGGATTTTTTGAGAGAAGATGTATTTCAAAATACATAAAATCTAAGTCACTTGTTGATGATTTAAAGCTTAGATTTTTTGGCCTGTCCGAGTATGACCTGTTTGCTGTGCAGAATGAAACTGAAATGCAGTGGGTGCTTGCCAGTGACAGGCCATTCCAATGCCTATATCTCAACTTTATCAGTGAGTTTGAAAAATTTATGTACAGCAGGTTCAGGAGAATTGTTGGATCTTTTGTTAATTTTTATACAGACAGGTGCCATTATAATTTAAGGTTGAAATTGTTTGACAATTATTGGTTCAACAATTGCTATGAGCATTGTTTTGAGTATAGGATGCCCATGATTGCATCTCAGAGTTTAAATTGGAGACATTATAAATATTCAAATAAAATTATTAACAAGATATCTAAATATAAGAAGATTGAATTTGTTACTACTCATAATGGGAATTTGTACAGTGGTGAAGATTTCAATCCAGAGTTTGTATCAAATTCCAACTATATATATTTGAATGAGCTTGTCATGTATTTTATAAGGCAAAAATTTAGAGATTGCACTTATGATTGTATTGTTGAGGCACTGGGGCAGAATAATTTGCATAACATATGCAACTGTGGGAGAGTTTTGTCCAGCCTCTCAGTGTGATTTCAGGCACAGGAATCTGGCAGTTGGGAATCAACCCGCAGCAGGCAGCCCTGATTATTTCAGCAGAGACAGCAATCAAGGTAAATAAATATTTGCTGCAAGTGTAATTTAATTCTCTTCTCATCAGTGTAACACATTTCCTGTCTTGTTTCACATTTCCAAATCCCTGCCCATCAGTGCTGTAGAAATATCAGCCAGGCTCGGGTCTGTGTGCAGGAAGAGGCAAGATATTTGTTTGAAATCTGTTTTGAAGCCTGTACCTAATCACAGCACAGCTCTGTCAGAGATAGGGACAATGAGTAATATCTGTAATTAATAATTCAGTAATCATTTCTAACAAGTTTAATTTTCAATAGGCTCTTCTCATCAGTGTAACACATTTCCTGTCTTATGCAGTTCCAAATCCCTGCATAGCAGTGCTGTAGCCAGGCTCGGGTCTGTATGTAGGAAGAGGCATAGTTGAAATCTGCTTGGGTATAATTTTTTGAAGCCTGTACCTCATCACAGCATAGCTCTGTCAGAGGATAGAGACATTGAGTATAAAATCTGTAATCAATAAGTCAGTAATCAATTCTAACAAGTATAATTTTTAATAGGATCTTCTCATCAGTGTAACAAATTTCCTGTCTTGTTTCACATGCAGTTCCAAATCCCTGCCCCATCAGTGCTGTAGAAATATGAGCCAGGCTCAGGTCTGTATGTAGGAAGAGGCAAGATATTTGTTTGAAATCTGCTTGGGTATAATTTTCTGAAGCCTGTACCTAATCACAGCACAGCTCTGTCAGAGATAGGGACATTGAGTATAAAATTTGTAATCAATATTGTCAGTAATCAATTCTAACAAGTTTAATTCTCTTCTCATCAGTGTAACAAATTTCCTGTCTTGTTTCACATGCAAATCCCTGCTCATCAGTGCTGCAGCCAGGCTTGGGTCTGTATGCAGGAAGAGGCAAGATATTTGTTTGAAATCTGCTTGGGTATAATTTTCTGAAGCCTGTACCCATCACAGCATAGCTCTGTCAGAGATAGGGACATTGAGTAATAATTAATAATTATTCTTGTCAGTAATCAATTCTAACAAGTTTAATTTTTAATAGGTTCTTCTCATCAGTGTAACAAATTTCCTGTCTCATGCAGTTCCAAATCCCTACCTATCATCAGTGCTGTAGAAATATCAGCCAGGCTCGGGTCTGTATGCAGGAAGAGGCAAGACATTTGTTTGAAATCTGCTAGGGTATAATTTTCTGAAGCCTGTACCTAATCACAGTACAGCTCTGTCAGAGTGTAACAAATTTCCTGTCTTGTTTCACATGCAGTTCCAAATCCCTGCCCAGCAGTGCTGCAGCCAGGCTCGGGTCTGTATGCAGGAACAGGCATAATATTTGTGAAATCTGCTTGGGTATAATTTTCTGAAGCCTGTACCCATCACAGCACAGCTCTGTCAGAGATAGGGACATTGAGTAATATCTGTAATCAATAATTAATAATTATTCTTGTCAGTAATCAATTCTAACAAGTTTAATTTTTAATAGGCTCTTCTCCTGTCTTGTTTCACATGCAGATCCAAATCCCTGCCCATCAGTGCTGTAGAAATATCTTCCAGGCTCGGGTCTGTGTGTAGGAACAGGCAAGATATCTGCTTGGGCATAATTTTTTGAAGCCTGTACCCATCACAGCATAGCTCTGTCAGAGATAGTGACATTGAGTATGTATTATTACTGCACCTGCCTCATCTAACATGTTGCTGTTTTTCTTCAATACATTAGTCATAATCAATAAAATATTCAGAACAAACCTCTATAAGATATGACAACCTGCAACAATCTGGATGTATGAGATGTTTTATTTTCTGTATTTTTCAGGCTCTTTTGTTACAATCTTGTTTCTCTCTCCAACATTGCCTTCACTATAATTCCACATGTTCTATGCTAACAACTTCAAACCTGAAAACATATCTGTAATCAATAATTAATAATTATTCTTGTCAGTAATCAATTCTAATATTTAATTTTTAATAGGTTCTTCTCATCAGTGT
The DNA here is from genome assembly GCF_977018435.1 of Lepisma saccharinum. Taxonomy (NCBI): domain Eukaryota; kingdom Metazoa; phylum Arthropoda; class Insecta; order Zygentoma; family Lepismatidae; genus Lepisma; species Lepisma saccharinum. Next base: position 32,718,885 of record NC_139232.1, on the reverse strand, counting down.
CCTGTCTTGCTTCACATGCAGTTCCAAATCCCTGCCCATCAGTGCTGGAGCCAGGCTCTGGGTCTGTGTGCAGGAAGTTTGTAGTTGAAATCTGCTTGGGTATAATTTTTTGAAGCCTGTACCCCATCACAGCATAGCTCTGTCAGAGATAGGGACATTGAGTATAAAATTATTACTGCACTATATTTTAAAACCTGCCCCATCTAACATTGCTGTGTTTCTTCATAATCAATAAAATATTCAGAACAAACCTCTATAAGATATGACAACCTGCAACAATCTGGATGTATGAGATGTTTTATTTTCTGTATTTTTCAGGCTCTCTTGTTACAATCTTGTTTCTCTCTTCAACATTGCCATCACTATAATAATATCTGCCACATGTTCTATGTTAACAACTTCATAATGTTGAAACATGTTGAAACATACGTTGAAACGTTTATATAGGAACAATGGTGGAAAATATCAGAATCAGATTATCAGCAGCAGCTATAAAGCAGCAACAGTGTCTTCTGGATTTACCTCCAGGGTCACTGTCTTGCCTGTCAATGTTTTCACAAATATCTGCATTATATGTATATTTATAATGGCTGCTTCTCTATCAGAGCTATGCTGTGATGCTATTATTAGGTACAGGCTTCAGAAAATTATACCCAAGCAGATTTCAAACAAATATCTTGTCTCTTCCTGCACACAGACCCGAGCCTGGCTGATATTTCTACAGCACTGATGGGCAGGGATTTGGAAATGTGAAACAAGACAGGAAATTTGTTACACTGATGAGTTAGAATTAATTACTGCGAAGATTATTATTGATTATAGATATGTTTTCAGGTTTATTTTTTTGCATCGATTATGAAGTTGTTAGATAGAACATGTGGCAGATATTATTATAGTGATGGCAATGTTGCAGAGAGAAACAAGATTGTAACAAGAGAGCCTGAAAAATACAGAAACAAAACATCTCATACATCCAGATTGTTGCAGGTTGTCATATCTTATAGAGGTTTGTTCTGAATATAATTAAATTTATACTCAATGTCCCTATCTCTGACAGAGCTGTGCTGTGATGAGGTACAGGCTTCAGAGCAGATTTCAAGCAAATATCTTGCCTCTTCCTGCATACAGACCCGAGCCTGGCTGAGCACTGATGTGAAGGGATTTGGAAATGTGAAACAAGAGAGGAAATTTGTTACACTGATGAGAAGAAAATTAAACTTGTTAGAATTGATTACTGACTTATTGATTACAGATATGTTTTCAATTAAATTTATACTCAATGTCCCTATCTCTGACAGAGTTATGCTGTGATGCTGTTATTAGGTACAGGCTTCAGAGCAGATTTCAAACAAATATCTTGCCTCTTCCTACATACAGACCCGAGCCTGGCTGAGCAATGATGGGTAGGGATTTGGAACTGCATGCAAAACAAGACAGGAAATTTGTTACACTGATGAGAAGAGCTACTGACAAGAAAAATTATTATTGATTACAGATAAGTTGTTAGAGCATATAATCATAGAACATGTGGCAGGGCAATGAGATTGTAACAAGAGAGAACCTGAAAAATACAGAAACATAAAAACAATAAAACATCTCATACATCCAGATTGTTGCAGGTTGTCATATCTTATAGAGATTTATACTCAATGTCCCTGTCTCTGACAGAGCTGTGCTGTGATGTTATTATTAGGAACAGGCTTCAGAAAATTATACCCAAGCAGATTTCAACTATGCCTGTTCCTGCATACAGACCCCCCGAGCCTGGCTGATATTTCTACAGCACTGATGGGCAGGGATGGAACTGCATGTGAAACAACACAGAGAAGTGCCTATTAAGAATTAAACTTGTTAGTGACTTATTGATTACAGATATGTTTTCAATTAAGTTTATACTCAATGTCCCTATCTCTGACAGAGCTGTGCTGTGATGAGGTACAGGCTTCAGAAAATTATACCCAAGCAGATTTCAAAATTTTATGTACCACTGCAGGTATCATGCCTCTTCCTGCACACAGACCCGAGCCTGGCTGATATTTCTACAGCACTGATGGGCAGGGATGGAACTGCATGTGAAACAATACAGGAAGAGCCTATTAAAAATTAAACTTGTTAGAATTGATTACTGACAAGAATAATTATTAATTGTTGATTACAGATATTACTCAATGTTCTTATCTCTGACAGAGCTATGCTGTGATTCTGTTATTAGGTACAGGCTTCAGAAAATTATACCCAAGCAGATTTCAAACAAATATCTTGCCTGTTCCTACACACAGACCCCCGAGCCTGGCTGATATTTCTACAGCACTGATGAGCAGGGATGGAACTGTATGTAAAACAAGACATGAGAAGAGCCTATTGAAAATTAAATGTTAGAATTGATTAGATTACAGATATGTTTTCAGGTTTATTTTTTTTGCATCGATTATGAAGTTGTTAACATAGAACATGTGGCAGATATTATTATAGTGATGGCAATGTTGAAGAGAGAAACAAGATTGTAACAAGAGAGCCTGAAAAATACAGAAAATAAAACATCTCATACATCCAGATTGTTGCAGGTTGTCATATCTTATAGAGGTTTGTTCTGAATATTTTATTGATTATGAAGAAACACAGCAATGTTAGATGGGGCAGGTTTTAAAATATAGTGCAGTAATAATTTTATACTCAATGTCCCTATCTCTGACAGAGCTATGCTGTGATGGGGTACAGGCTTCAAAAAATTATACCCAAGCAGATTTCAACTACAAACTTCCTGCACACAGACCCAGAGCCTGGCTCCAGCACTGATGGGCAGGGATTTGGAACTGCATGTGAAGCAAGACAGGACACTGATGAGAAGAACCTATTAAAAATTAAATATTAGAATTGATTACTGACAAGAATAATTATTAATTATTGATTCCAGATATGTTTTCAGGTTTGAAGTTGTTAGCATAGAACATGTGGAATTATAGTGATGGCAATGTTGGAGAGAGAAACAAGATTGTAACAAAAGAGCCTGAAAAATACAGAAAATAAAACATCTCATACATCCAGATTGTTGCAGGTTGTCATATCTTATAGAGGTTTGTTCTGAATATTTTATTGATTATGACTAATGTATTGAAGAAACACAGTAACATGTTAGATGGGGCAGGTGCAGTAATAATACATACTCAATGTCACTATCTCTGACAGAGCTATGCTGTGATGGGTACAGGCTTCAAAAAATTATGCCCAAGCAGATATCTTGCCTGTTCCTACACACAGACCCGAGCCTGGAAGATATTTCTACAGCACTGATGGGCAGGGATTTGGAACTGCATGTGAAACAAGACAGGAGAAGAGCCTATTAAAAATTAAACTTGTTAGAATTGATTACTGACAAGAATAATTATTAATTATTGATTACAGATATTACTCAATGTCCCTATCTCTGACAGAGCTGTGCTGTGATGGGTACAGGCTTCAGAAAATTATACCCAAGCAGATTTCACAAATATTATGCCTGTTCCTGCATACAGACCCGAGCCTGGCTGCAGCACTGCTGGGCAGGGATTTGGAACTGCATGTGAAACAAGACAGGCTTCAGAAAATTATACCCAAGCAGATTTCAAACAAATGTCTTGCCTCTTCCTGCATACAGACCCGAGCCTGGCTGATATTTCTACAGCACTGATGATAGGTAGGGATTTGGAACTGCATGAGACAGGAAATTTGTTACACTGATGAGAAGAACCTATTAAAAATTAAACTTGTTAGAATTGATTACTGACAAGAATAATTATTAATTATTACTCAATGTCCCTATCTCTGACAGAGCTATGCTGTGATGGGTACAGGCTTCAGAAAATTATACCCAAGCAGATTTCAAACAAATATCTTGCCTCTTCCTGCATACAGACCCAAGCCTGGCTGCAGCACTGATGAGCAGGGATTTGCATGTGAAACAAGACAGGAAATTTGTTACACTGATGAGAAGAGAATTAAACTTGTTAGAATTGATTACTGACAATATTGATTACAAATTTTATACTCAATGTCCCTATCTCTGACAGAGCTGTGCTGTGATTAGGTACAGGCTTCAGAAAATTATACCCAAGCAGATTTCAACTATGCCTCTTCCTACATACAGACCCGAGCCTGGCTACAGCACTGCTATGCAGGGATTTGGAACTGCATAAGACAGGAAATGTGTTACACTGATGAGAAGAGCCTATTGAAAATTAAACTGGTTAGAAATGATTACTGAATTATTAATTACAGATATTACTCATTGTCCCTATCTCTGACAGAGCTGTGCTGTGATTAGGTACAGGCTTCAAAACAGATTTCAAACAAATATCTTGCCTCTTCCTGCACACAGACCCGAGCCTGGCTGATATTTCTACAGCACTGATGGGCATGGATTTGGAAATGTGAAACAAGACAGGAAATGTGTTACACTGATGAGAAGAGAATTAAATTACACTTGCAGCAAATATATATTTACCTTGATTGCTGTCTCTGCTGAAATAATCAGGGCTGCCTGCTGCGGGTTGATTCCCAACTGCCAGATTCCTGTGCCTGAAATCACACTGAGAGGCTGGACAAAACTCTCCCACAGTTGCATATGTTATGCAAATTATTCTGCCCCAGTGCCTCAACAATACAATCATAAGTGTAATCTCTAAATTTTTGCCTTATAAAATACATGACAAGCTCATTCAAATATATATAGTTGGAATTTGATACAAACTCTGGATTGAAATCTTCACCACTGTACAAATTCCCATTATCAGTTGTAACAAATTCAATCTTCTTATATTTAGATATCTTGTTAATAATTTTATTTGAATATTTATAATGTCTCCAATTTAAACTCTGAGATGCAATCATGGGCATCCTATACTCAAAACAATGCTCATAGCAATTGTTGAACCAATAATTGTCAAACAATTTCAACCTTAAATTATAATGGAACCTGTCTGTATAAAAATTAACAAAAGATCCAACAATTCTCCTGAACCTGCTGTACATAAATTTTTCAAACTCACTGATAAAGTTGAGATATAGGCATTGGAATGGCCTGTCACTGGCAAGCACCCACTGCATTTCAGTTTCATTCTGCACAGCAAACAGGTCATACTCGGACAGGCCAAAAAATCTAAGCTTTAAATCATCAACAAGTGACTTAGATTTTATGTATTTTGAAATACATCTTCTCTCATAAAATCCTGTGTCAAGATTATCCATGCAATTAGATAGGATACACACTGCCTTCTATAAGTTATTTGCTTGCTGCTGCTGCTGCCTTGTATTCCTCAGAAACTGCTTATGTGCTCAGAACTTGTTGTACCTGTTAAACAAAAATAAATATTAGAATTTTGTTATGTTTATTATATAAAATTTCTTGGGGTTCAAATCAAAATTCTATGCTTAATAAAAAAAGATCAGCTGGGTTCAGCAGTGTGTTTTGTATATTTAGTGTGTGTGTGTGTGTATGTGTGTTAATATTTTTTGGCTTTGGTATTTATATAAAATTTCTTGGGGTTCAAATCAAAACTCTATACTTAATAAAAAATATCAATTGGGTTCAACAATGTGCTTTATACATATATGTGTGTATGTGTGTATATGTATGTGTGTATATGTGTATAAGTGTATGTATGTGTGTGTGTGTATCTTGGCTTAGTTTTAAGTGTATCCAAAAAAAATATCAAGAGGGGCATATTTTTAACAAATTTATAGACAACAATCTCACAGAAGTGCCTTTTATAAGTGTAGGCAAATCAATCTGAGGGGGCTCATCATTTCACAGGAACTTCCCGAGGGCATTTTTACAAAAATCTTGGATTAGACGGAGTACCACACTTGAGCAAAAAGCTCATATGGGCATGTTGAGCAAGTTTTAAGTGTAGCCAAATCTGCCTGAGGGGGGTTCATCATTTCCCGCGCCAGTAGTACCACAAATCACACTACTCCTACTTTTTTATTTTATATCCTGTTTAATATAATTTTCATTTGTTAATATTACGGCTAAGTATTTGAATTTTTAAACTAGTTCAAATAAGTTATCATGTGCTAACCACTGAACCGGAAATCAACAGCGTTGAGGCAGGGGTCCCAGGTTCAAATCCTGGCCTGGGCATGGGTGTTATTTGTGGTGTCCCTTCATTAATTTCATCATCATCACATACTCATCTTCGCGTTTTAGCCAAAAGTGGCGGAAAAAAATAAAATAAACAAAATCAATTATTTGGTGCTAACCACTACGTCACGAGGTCGAGTGGTACAGAAAAAGCTAATCGGGGACTACAATTTAAAGTAGGATTCGAACAACTAAATGCCTTCACCGGGTATCGAACCCAGGACCCCTTGTTTACAAGGGAATCGGGGATGCCCTCTCATGCACGGTGTTGAATCATGGACAATAAAAGCATCAGACCAAAAAATCGGTGCCTTCGAAAAGGTGGTGCTGGTTGCGAATGCTACGAATCTATTAGACGTTTGAAAAAACTGACGAACGATTTGAAATGAATTGTGTATTCAAGAAAGGTTCTAGACAGTTTGCTGTCATCAGATTTTACAATACTTTGAGCATGTAGCACGTCGTTTTTGAAACTGGTCCTGGGAATCCATTCTCCAAGAAATAGAAGAAGAATAAATATCCAGAGGTTATTTACCAATTAGATGGATGGATCAAATTGAACATTTTATATGGACTCACATTTCCTTACGAGATGCATACAGAAATTTAATTTTGAGAAATGAAGAGGACGAATTGAACGTAATTTAGTTGTACAGAATGTTTACGAGAGATTGAGTATCTATATATTTCCGCAGATGCAACGACAATCTGGATACAGCAATCCGCGGCCATTATTAAGAGCTGTTGTTGGATGACATCACCGCAGAAACAGATGGAACTGGTGAATAAAAAGCAGTTGTTTTGATGCAGCCATATCACTGCAAGAATCCTATATCCTTTCTTCCGCGTTACAGCATTATTGCTTCTAAGAGTAAAACTTCATTCACAGCCGCATATAAAAGCCATCATCGCAGAAACGCCTCACGATATAGAAACATGGACGGCACATGTTTTTAGAAAGTTACATTACTGGAGCATACCTACTTGAAAGTACGTTTTTTTACACTCACCTTTCAGAGCCTTTTTTTTCCGCTCTTTTAGTTCGTCACTGCAATGAAACGTAAAAAAGAAAGTTAGTATTAGGTCGTAGTAGATTACACTGAGGGCCCATTGACAGACGATCTCTGCCTTAGAGGAAAACATCGTAAGGGGAGACAGCCTTGTAGGAAAATGTCGTAAGTCATTTCAAAAATAGGTCAAAGGGCTGCGCCAAAAACGAAGCATCCCACCTGTCGGGTTTAGTGTGTCGGTCGAGTCTCTGTGTCCTCTGTCCTCCCATACCAAAATAAACATAGGTCGTCATAGAACCAAATTTTTTCATCAATCGAAAATTTTCTAAGTCCACAGCGTTAAAAAAAATCTTAAATTGCAAATATCTCGAAAATAGTAAGAGTTATCGAAAAAATATATCGAAAAACACCCCCATCCTGGTATCCTTAGATACCCCCCTTGTCGATTTTGGAGGTGTAGAATACGTATACCAAGTTTTGGTGGTCCTGGGGTCAAGGGGTAAGAAGTTAGCCCACCCCCCCTCCAAAACTTTTGATCACTCGTAACTTTTGAACGAATAGTCGTAGAGATGTCGGGTTTAGTGTGTCGGTCGAGTCTCGGTGTCTTTTTTGATCTTCTAACAAAAAAAACATACGTTGTCATGGAACCAAATTTGACCCCTCTGTCGAAAAATTTTCCAACTCCAGCGTTAAATTGCTAATGTCTCGAAAAACAGTGAGAGAGAGAGAGATAGTGGGCCAATTGCCAAAATATTTTTTTCATCGCTCGTAACTTTCGAAAGGATGATCATACAGAGCTGGGATTTCTTGCTTTAGCATCGTCTAGGTGTCCTCTGTCCTCCCATACCAAAATAAACATAGGTCGTCATGGAACAAAAAAGAATATTCCGAAAATTTTCTAAGTCCTGCGTTAAAAAAATCTTAAATTGTAAATATCTCGAAAATGGTAAGAGATATCGAAAAAATATATCGAAAAACACCCCCATACGGCATCGTTACATGCCCCCTGTCGATTTTGGAGGTGTAGAATACGTATACCAAGTTTTGGTGGTCCTGGGGTCAAGGGGTAAGAAGTTAGCCCACCCCCTCCCAAAAACTTTGATCACTCGTAACTTTTGAACGAATAGTCGTAGAAAGATCGGGTTTAGTGCGTCGGTCGAGTCTCGGTGTCCTCTGTCCACCCATACCAAAATAAACATAGGTCGTCATGGAACCAATTTTTTTCATCAATCGAAAATTTTCTAAGTCCACAGCGTTAAAAAAATCTTAAATTGCAAATATCTCGAATTTTTGACAAACAGAGGTGTCCCATAGGATCTTTGAGAGAAAAAACACGTGAAACTCTACAGAGGTGTGGATATCTAACCGCAGCCCTTAGAACCTTTACTTTTTTTTGGTTGGGCACCACGCACTCCTGGCGGGGTTATAGGGGCCAGGAATCCTAAAAAAAACAATTATTATTTGTTTGCTTGCGTCACAATACAGAAATAATGAGAGGCGCGTGTGTGTGCGTGTGTGGCACATCGTTCCCGAGAGGTTTACAAAGGTCACGATATATAAACATTGGTCCCGGACTTGGAAAATTGCGATAAGGCGCATTCATCCTTCAAGGATGAGAGGATGAGAAAGTGCATTTCACTCATCACTGCTTTTCTACGCTGTGAAACATCGTCAGCGCAATAAATGAGGCGCGGAACGTGGAGAGAAAGTGAGTTTTTGAGGTTTTGGCGGTCGTGGGGTCAAAAAATCAGGGTTGCGGTCAAAGAGACATTTACTGTACTACTGCTATGATTACAAGTTTCCCTATATCCTCACAATCTCCGTTTACTGCGTGTTTGAATATTTTACATAGTACCTCGGGCGGCAAATCAGTTATACAAGACATGTTGTTATTATTTTTTTTTTACTGTATGTTATTTATATACCCCACCCAAATTTTTGTTTCGCGATGGTGGTGCCCAATGCTGCAACTCTTTCACCCAAAGAAGCGTCTCTGCTGACGAATCTTTCGAAAGCGGCATGTTCCAATTTCTTGTCTGCTTCGTGACGTGCATCCAGATCCGTGCGAGTGTTGTTGTAAGCGATGTCGTGATCTTTGCATGCAGCGTCCAACGGATTCACACCCTTGTCTCCTCTCTCCAACCTTTTCTCGAGTTTGGTACCCGGTCCGCAGTACTGGTAGCCAGGTAAATGCATCTCGAAAGGTAACTTGTTGATGATGTCGTTCACGAGTCCCTTTCCTTCGGCCACGTTCCAGAATCTCGGAGGCAGCGCGTTGATGATTTTGATCACGTAACCTATGCCTTTGTCGTCGTTCACGATGAAGTTGGAAAGATTGGTGCTGATCATGTCCACGATGCCAAGCTTCTCGTTGTAGAAATTACGATTGCCTGCATTCTCTTCGCCGGCTATCACTAACAATCGGTCCACGAGCTTCCTCACGTCGTCCACCCAAACGAATTCTTTGGGTAACGTGTTGTAGCGTTTGACGCCGCTTCCACTTTTCACCTCGTTCCATATCGGTTTGATGAGATTCCTGTACTTCTCACCGCTACTCGATTTCACCCTATTCTGCGAGGCATCGTTGTTCTGGTACATGGCATCCGTCACGATTAAAATTTCCCTGTAACTCTGGTAATCTTCGTCGGTGTAATCTTTCGGCTGCTTTTTGGCAACGAGTTCCCACAGTCCCACAGTCCCACCGTACCCGGATACCTGGTCCAACTATTCTTCTCGCCTAAATTAACTTTAATGTCGTTGCCTTCGAAGGTGACTTTCGATTTTCCAATCTTCCACACGACACCCTCGTTGGTTTCCATGCTCGGATACAATCCGAACACTTCATCCTTGTCGAATTTCCCCGTGCTCAGGTAGTCTCGTGCAAAAGGTCCCAACTCGATCTTATCCGAAGACGAAGAGGTACTGCTTATGGCTTGACGTCGTGCCGGTACGTCCTTCAGTTCGAACGGCGTCGAAGGAATGCTTGAAATGGGCGTGGGTACAGCATAATTTTTAGCTGCGAGTGGTACGAGTTCGTTGATCAAATTTTTATTTTCTTCGTGACACTTTTAATTTCTTTACCTAGACCGCTGATGGCGTCGTTCACAGGTTGATCCTGACGCTTCTTCTCTTCGTAGGATCCGCGATTCTCGGATTTCCAACCTTTGAAGCGCTTCACGAGGTAATCACGAAGCTTGAGATTTTCGTCTTCGATTTTTCGTTTCGTCATAACGTTATTAATACACGTCGTTTCTCACAACGTTCTCACAACGTTTAGAAAGTCGTTGATTTTGTTTCTGTATTTTCCGTCGTTGGGTTTCCTCGTCATGTCGATCGTCGCGAATCCGAAATCCTCACTGTTCCAGCAAGAAGAGCAGCGTTCCGAAAATTGATTGTAGTTCATGTCTCCGCCTACGTAGTCATCGTATGCGTGCTTGAGGTTGGTGTGATCTTGACGAAACAAACATATGAAATTAGCGTTGTCGCGTAGTAACTGTTTTGGAATTTTGGAAAACGTTTGAGCTAGGTAAAAGCAATCCATTCCTTTGTGACGACCTTGCGTGAAAAAGTTGCGAATTTCATTTTGATTTTCCAGGATGACATCGTCGAACACAACGACTGAATTTTCACGACAATCGTCGAGGGGTTTTATTTCCGAAGCGAACGTTGCAATGTCCAGACCATCGTACAGTTTCATCAGTTGCTGGTATTTGGATTGCTCCAAACCTTTCGAGAACACGTACAGGTACCTGTTCTTCCAATCTAACCAATTCGGTGCGAGGAGAAAATTGTCCACGAGCAGTGTCGTTTTCCCACACCCTGAAGGACCTACGATTAGACAGCGGATGCTGTCGGGAAGCAACTCGCCGTTCTTTTTTTTCGTTTGACTTTCCGAATCCGGTAGACGCTTCACCACGTTCCACGTACTCACAAGATCACTTCGTTCGCGTCGATCCAACTCTTTTCCGGAAGTCCCAGCCATTTGACAAACAGTTTGTCACCTTTCCTACGCAATACTTTCTCGATGAGGTACGTGTCGGGGTGTTTCGTTTTAGAGAGTTCCTCTTCGTAAAATCTTCCTTTCAAAATCTCGCCGCTACTATCTTTTATTATATACGTGTGTCGGTTTCCGGGTAAAACTCGAACCACCGTAAAAAGTTCCGTGCTCCAATTTTTTGTGAATCCCTTCTCGAAGGTGCGTTTGAATTTGCTGATTCTCACTTGGTCTCCAATTTTGAATTTTGATTTCTTGGTAGTCGTGGGAGTGTACTTTGGACAGTAAACTGTAGAAATTAAACGCTGCTCGTCAGATTTCGTAACGTCAGCTGGCTTCATGCCTATCGTTCTGTGTACCGTATCATTATAGGTGTCGACGAGTTCCGGCAGGATGTCGACCCATTTGTAATTTCCCCGAAGCGTGAATCGTTTCCACATGTGTGTTTTCAAGGTTCGATTAAATCTTTCCACGATGCTGGCTTTGATGTGACTGAAAGTCGAATAATGTCGAATGTCATGTTCTTGAATAAACTTTTGGAATACGGCATTGTAAAATTCTTTACCGTTGTCCGTGTGCAGAAACCGAGGTCGTCTGCCGCTTTCGCGAAAAATTAATTTGAATGCTTCCGTGACGCACGATCCCGTTTTCGCCTTCAAAGGTAGAGCCCATGCGAATTTCGAAAATGTGTCTATGACGGTGAGGAGGTTCTTGTTGCCCTTGTTCAACTTATGTACATTTTTCAAATTGCCGCTGCTCATCTCCACGAGGTCACTTTGCCAGAGGTCATCGATGCCCTTGGTTACCACCGCTAAACGTTCGTAGTTGCGGCGTGCAGGTTTATGCAATTCTTCGACGATGGCTTGCCTAGACATTTTGAATATTACGTTTGAAGAGAAGCACCAGCGTGATGGGATTCAAAGAGGGTGGCACCTCGCTCGTGTTTTGAATGATCAGCTTATCGCCGGCACTCACGTCGAAAACGGTAAGATCTTCGTCTTCGTGTATTTCATATATGTTGCGCGTTTCGTTCCAACGTGCCAGAGGAATGTTTCCTGCTTTCTGGACACCACGATTCGATATCAACGTCATGGTGGGGACGCTAGCTTTTCTGCCGTGAGACCAGTACGAAAATTCGTTTATCTGAATCGTGCCATCGAGGAGAAACTTGTAATACGGATGATAAGGATGTAACATGTACAGTTTGTTACCTTCGACGAACGTGGAGATTCTCTGTTGATTGGGTACGCTGTTGATTTCGATGGCTTGGAAGGTGAACAATTTGGCGATTTTAGTGTCGACGCTGAGCAGATTACTGCGAACGTGTCCAAGTTTATTTTCAATGGGCAACAAATGCTCGACTATGGTATCCGTTATGGCAGAAAATGACGGTTTGATTTTCACTTCCACGTTCAACTGCTTGTAGTTTTCGTTCAGTTCTTGCAACTTGGCACCGAAAGAGGCCAGCGTCGATTCCTGCGTGGATTCCAACACTCCAACTTGATCTCTGATGTTGACGACAATGTTCTGAAGGTTCTCAACTTGATTCAATTTCGAACTTTTCTCGGTAAGATCGTTCACGATCCTTCGCATCTCTGTAAACTGCGTGTGAAGATCCGTGACGCTCTGCGAAGTGGGCAAGGTCGACACCAGCGAAGTAATTTCATCTCGAATCTGTTCCACGTTTGCCGTTTCCGTTTCTAGTCGTTTCAGCATTCGAGATATGTTCCTTTTCAAAGCGTGTAATTCTTTGGAGCTGGGGAGATTGGCCACCGTACTTTCGAGATCGCTCAATGAACTTTTGATGTCGCTCGATTCGGATAATGCCGTCACCGCCGTTTTCAATTTTTCCAAATCTTCCTTCGAAGGTACGCTCGTCCGTAACGATTCCAAGTCACCCTGTATGTTGTCGAGTACGTGATGAAAATGAGCAAGGTTCGATTCGACGTTCAAGTTTTCTAAATATTCGATCTTCTGCTGAACCGTGCTTAACGTGTCTTGAATGCTCTTCAACGCACTTGCTTGAACGTGAATATTTTTAATTTCTTCGTTGATCAACTCCAAAGACGCCTGAAGCGTAGCGATGGTGGTTTGAATGTGTTCGAAATCTTGATAAGCCTCCAATTGAATTTTTATGTTCGCGACGCTTTTACCGATGACCTGCAGTTCGTCTGACGATGGTAGGTTCGTCATTGTATCTTCCAAAGTCTGTAACTTGGATTTAATTTCTTCCAACGTGCTGTTGAATTCTTCTTGCAATTTGGAAACGACGACATGCAAGCGTTCTACATCGATATCGTTCACGACGGTTTGAAGTTCAGAGAAATTCTTTTCGATTGCGGAAGTTCGTTCTTCGATTTCGAGTTTCAATTTTTCCAAATCTTCATTTTTCGATTGAAATTGCTGTAATTTGGCCAAATCATTTTGAAGCGAATCCACGCTCAACTGTATATTTTGAACGTTGTCGTAAGAAGGTACGTCAACATAATTTTTTATTAGCGTTTTCAGTTCGGAATCGATTTTCAGAATAGGATCGAGACATTGCGTTTGGAGCGTAGCGATCTCCGACTCTAAACTTTTGTTTAAGGTCTCCTGCAAAGCGATCAAATCGCTCCTCAACTTTTTAATTCGAACATCCAGCATGAGAATCTCTTCTGTGTGGTCTACACACTTGGTGTGGCCGAAAATGTCGTTAGGCATTTTTGTTAACGGTTATTTATAATAGGATAGACGATTCGTAATTCTACGAGAGAGGAATGAGTTTGTCGTAATGTCCGAGGAGTTCCACGTATAAACAATCTCCTGCAGACACGTCGTACGCCATGTTAGAAAGTACCTTGTCGTGCTTCATTCGAAAAATGTTCTTGCCGGTAGAAATTTTGATTTTTCGCCCTTCGTTCTCCGGATTCACGGTGATCCGAAGTTTCCCGTCGATCGGAATTTCGTAAAAATGTAAATTGTTATTGAAGACGTAAAAGGTTTTACCGACGTCGTCATCCAATTTCGTCCAAATGCTGTTAAGGTGAACAATCAGTAGGCCGTTGAGTTTAGTTAACACGGAAGGTAGATCTGTCGTGCGGTGTACAGTTTCCATGTCGGTTTGCTTTCGGAAACCAAAGAGATTCATTGTCCTTGCTATGTATTTATTGTGAATGAGTAATGTAAAAGTATATATAACCAGGACGATAAATGATGAACACCCCTCAGGCAGATTTGCCTACACTTAAAACTAGCTCAACATGCCCATATGAGCTTTTTGCTCAAGTGTGGAACCCTGCCTAATCCAAGATTTTTGTAAAAATGCCCTCGGGAAGTTCCTGTGAAATGATGAGCCCCCCTCAGATTGATTTGTCCACACTTACAAAAGGCACTTCTGTAAGATTGTTGTCCATAAACTTGTTAAAAATATGCCCCTCTTGATATTTTTTTTGCCCACACCTAAAACTACGCCAAACGTATTAACACACACACACACACCCACATACACCCACATACACCCACACTGATCTTGACCTTGACCTTGAGATGATCTTGACCTTGACCTTGACCTTGATCATTTTTTCGATTATTTTTTCGATTATTTTTTCGATTATTTTTTCGATTTTTTCGATTATTTTTTCGATTATTGTTTCGATTATTTTGACCTTGACCTTGACCTTGAGAAAACCTTGACCTTGACCTTGACCACACCCACCCACATACACACCCACACCCACCCACATACACACCCACACCCACCCACATACACACCCACCCACATCCATACATATTAACTTTCCGGTACACTTCTATTGCATCATGTTGTGTAATATTATGCAATAAATTATTAGGCATGTGTTGTTTTCTGATTAATTGGTTATGACATAATGTGATGATGTGGTGTTTTCTGATTGGTTTAAATAAGCAAGGTTTCTATTGGCTCTATAAATCTATATAAGCCAGAGCACAGTGCAGATTCCTCACCATTGCTGGATCGGCAGTGGAACCCACATCGCGGGGGATAGAACCTGAACAGGCTCCACCAAAGTATAGGAGACTTAGAAGCATATAATTTGGCGGAAAACCCAAGTAAGGTCATAGAAACAATATACACTGATGCAATAAAAGCCAATTTTTGGCAGGGGGGCCAAAGTGGTTCCTAAATACAAAATAATTAATATCTCAAGAACTAATTGACATAGAGCTATGCAGTTTTTTTGTCTGCACTGAACCCAACTGATATTTTTTATTAAGCATAGAATTTTGATTTGATTCCCAAACAATTTTATATAATCTCCTGCAGACACGTCGTACGCCATGTTAGAAAGTACCTTGTCGTGCTTCATTCGAAAAATGTTCTTGCCGGTAGAAATTTTGATTTTTCGCCCTTCGTTCTCCGGATTCACGGTGATCCGAAGTTTCCCGTCGATCGGAATTTCGTAAAAATGTAAATTGTTATTGAAGACGTAAAAGGTTTTACCGACGTCGTCATCCAATTTCGTCCAAATGCTGTTAAGTGAACAATCAGTAGGCCGTTGAGTTTAGTTAACACGGAAGGTAGATCTGTCGTGCGGTGTACAGTTTCCATGTTGGTTTGCTTTCGGAAACCAAAGAGATTCATTGTCCTTGCTATTTATTTATTGTGTATGTGAGACAGTTTAAGTTTTTTTTTCATTTGCATTGCCTACAATTTTTACTAATTTCTAAACGATAGTGTCCCCAAGGCAACGTGTGGATTCCACAAGACAAAATACATCTTTTATCGTCGTGCGGATCTAATGCTACTTTCCTAACTTTGTTTGTTGTAATCACATGGTCTACGCTTTGGATTCTTTGTTCTATACTTAGTATCGTCGATTGTGAGTAAAGGCAATCGATGTAATCGTGGAAGGTGAGTTTGTTCTCCACCGTATTCTTGCACACACCTTTGCTTTCTTCGTGACGCTACTTTCTGTTCTCATGGCATACATTTTCGAACGCAAACCCGCGAACTCGACAATAATATCACCGTTACATTCATCTTTCAGTTTACCTAGGACTTTTTTGTTGAGGGAAGGAATCCCAAATCTGTTGGGTTGAGGATATGCAGAAGTATCGAAATACTCAAGCATGGAAGGATTTTTTATGTCTTCATAGAGGTTAGGTGTTTGTATGCTGTAAATGAAGCTGTCGGTGTCCGTGTACAAAAGTGATATCTTATCATTGAAGAAGGGTTTCATCACGTCGTAATGAAATTCGAACATGTAAAGTTTCGACAAGTCGAGAACCGTTGCGCCAACGTAAATTGGTTTTCTGAATTTCATCAATTTTATATCTAGATTGAAAAGTGCCAAATTCTCATTGTAAATTTTTCTCGACTTGAATCTAGGATCGGCCACCCACTTCATGCATTTATTTTTATCTGAAACCAATTTCACGTCTACATGATTCCGCACGTTTTCCATCGTCTTGCCATACACCGCGTTATTCATCAATTTAAAAAAATCTTTGTCTAAATCGGAAGTGGCAACTGTCCTATGTTGCGTGTTTGTTTCAATGTACGGTTTGAGCCACTCGGAATGTTTAAACCTGAGGACTCTTCTAATATTCGCTACCTTAGCACCCTTCCCGATCAAGAATCGGAGATTCGAGTAATGAACAACGTATCTCTTTTTGCCCTCTAGAGTCAATAAAAGCTTGCATTGATTAGAATGAGGCGAAGATTTGAACTCGGATGCCGGTGGTAAATCGCTGAACAGATCGTGTAAATGGTCGGGGAATTCGATATCCACCTCTGCGAAGAAGCCATACTCACTATCATCGAAATTTTCTATATCTATTGATGCCCATTCGAATCCCCCGTAATGAAGTTTCTGCACCATGGCATGTCCGTAGAGATTATTAACGTCGCCGTAGAAGATGTAATTCGATGCTCGATTTGAATCGTAATCTTCTTTCATGTGCACGTTGTTGGCTTTTGCATATCTCTGTACACATTCTACCATCCCGCTCCGAATCCCCCTCTCGATGAAAAGTAACATGTCCACGTCTGATATCAGTTCCAGCTTGATCTTTGTTTGGAATAACATTGCCGACCACGCTAATCCCGGTAGGCTGTAGAAATACGCTGGATCTAATTTATAAATATTCGTTGCCGTTTTCCTGAACGCTTGAAAAACATCCGAGAGTATCGTTACGTCTAATTTTAAGTAGGCATCGTGGTAGTCTCCGAGTGTCCTACATTCTAATTTCTCCCACATGAGTTGCGCGTGTTGGTATTCTTCGTCCGTGATTCCTTTCTCTCTGAGTCTTCTGTAAAATTCTCTTGGAAGTGGGAGAGCGTCGTCATTAAATTTAGAATTATCACTAACGTATTCGTAAGGATACATCCCTTTATGTCTAACGAGTTCTATGTCTACGTTGGGAAAACTAGCTTTTGTAATTTTGAATTGTTCGTCTAAAAGTTTGCTGGCAAGAGCGTTCAGGCTGGCAGAGAGAAATCTGTATGAATCCAGAAACCTCATCTCGATGGTATTTTTAGTCTCAGGAATCATAACTTTCTTACTTATAGAGATGTATCGTTCTTCGTTTTAAGCAAGAATATCTATTTTTTGAGTGTCGTATCCAAGTTTCCTAATTAAGGGATGAAAGTCGTAATTAGAACCATTGTGAAAGAATATGGGGACGAATTTTGGTTTTTGGATTTTGAGGTTGCATGCATTACAGATTCCGCTTATGAAGCGACCGTCCGTATGCGAATGGTGAAACACTTTACGATTGTCGTCTGTGAAGTGGTTATCACACACAGGACACTTGACAGTGTCATAGTAATTTTGAAGTTCGATAGCAGATAAGGGAAGCATCGGTTTCGATGTTTGCAGCATGCATCCAATTTTCCCAACCTCCTCGACCATCTTTTCGAAGAAGCGTTCGATTGCATCGGGTCCTCGGTATACGTACGGTTCATCTATTTTATCCTGTAGCACGACAACGTAACCGAAACTGTTTGGTTCGTGAAGCTGGTAAGGTGTGGTGGAAGAAACTTCGGGATCCGGATCGCAGTATGAGAGTGGTTTGAGGAACGCCTCGAAATCAGCAACGATGATGGCCGGATGTTCCATCAACGCCTGGTGCATCCTAAATTCTTCCACTTCGTTCTTTTCGGGCATCAACATTCGAACCGGTCTGTTGTTGCCGCAATATATTTTATGTTGAACAAGTTTATCGATAGCAATTTGACGTCCGGTGTATTTTCGATAATCGACTCGTTTTATATCGTTGAATGTGGTTAGACATCTCGGGCAAACTTCGATGTTGTTTGCATACTTGGTAGTTTGACTTCTGACCAAACGTGAAAGTGAACGAATGAGACAGTAATGGTGAACACTGTCGTTTGAAATTAGAAGAAGGTTAATCACACGAGCATCGTCATCGTCGACATCGCTTATCCTGACGGGATGCACGACATGTTTATCCAACGTATAGGAATACACGTTGATGATTAAGCATTTTCCTTCTGCATCTCGTGCACGTGTTTCGAATTTTGATATATCAGAAATGGTCATCGGGTATTCGATGCCAGACATTGCATTTTCCAATTCAGGTTCATGCTGCTTGTAATGATAAACTTGTTCTGGATGACCTGACCAATGAATTGGGTGAAGTTCCGCCAACACACACCAAAGGAAACATTTGTTATCGCTGTTCTGTATATTTAACACAGCCCTCTTGTGTTGAATGTTCGGTGGAAGAGGAACGTAGCTGGAAGCGCGAAGAGGCGAGAATTGGTTCACGTAAACAGTTAACGTGTGAGGACTTCCACACAGAGACCATCCCGACCCTTTAGCCTCGAAATCGTCGTGTTTCTTAACCAGTTCATTTGAAAGATAGGAATAAAATTCGTCCAAATTATCGACGTCCGCCAAATGAAGAGCCTGGTTTTTTGTTCGATGATAAAAGACTCTTGTTGTACCGTCGACTTTTTCGTATTCGGAAAATAGATCAACGTATACTTTTATGGAATTATTTTCCAATTTATTTTTTAGAATATTTATCAGGGATGTTTTCGTTTCACGCAAGATACTAAGAATGTTGCAGCCTGGTTCCGAAGTAAAAGAGAAATCCTGAATATGACGGTTGAATGCAGATCTAATTGGTTTGCGTTCATCCGATAATTTAACTTGTTTGGAAGTGGAAGCTTCGGTTCCTGGATCATCGATTTTTCTTTTCA
The DNA here is from genome assembly GCF_977018435.1 of Lepisma saccharinum. NCBI lineage: Eukaryota > Metazoa > Arthropoda > Insecta > Zygentoma > Lepismatidae > Lepisma > Lepisma saccharinum. The sequence continues at coordinate 32,699,575 of NC_139232.1, read as the reverse complement.
ATGTTCCTTGTTCGGTCGATGGTTTGCAAAGTTTCAGGTGTTTACTTAAATGTGCAATGCTGATCATCTTTCCGCATCGATCACAAGGCTTAGAAGGTAACGAACGATTAATTCTCGAACCTGTTTCGCTACATCTTGCCCTGTGTACCAATAAATGGTTCCTTGAGATTAGCTTCCCACAAGTAACACATTGTTTTATCATTTTTACGATTGAAACTGGTGGTGGATGCCATTATGCTTTCTCCAAAATCACAGAAATCAAAAAAATCTAGTATATATAGCGATACAATTTTCAGGTATGTTATTTTATATAGAATTTCTTGGGTGCGAATACAAAATACTCAAGAATTCAATCTATACTGTGAATAGAATTTCAGGTATGTTATTTATATAGAATTTCTTGGGTGCGAATACAAAAAACTCAAGAATTCAATCTATACTGTGAATACAATTTTCAGGTATGTTATTTTATATAGAATTTCTTGGGGGTGATTACAAAACTCAAAAAATTCAATCTATACTGTGAATAGAATTTTCAGGTATGTTTTTTATATAGAATTTCTCCGGGGAATACAAAAAATCAAAAATTCAATCTATACTGTGAATATAATTTCCAGGTATGTTATTTTATATAGAATTTTCTCGGGGTGCATACGTACCTCTACCCGAGCGGGCCTCTCCCCCTTCAACGTAAACTTTGGGAGTGGCGCGAATTCCATACCGGAACGTCCGTTCCACCAGGCACGGAAGTGGATGTTTATCGCGGCAGTACGAATCCCCAACCGGCTGCACGGAAGCGGATCTCCACGTGTATTTTTCGTCCGATACGCTCAACGCCATGTGCATCCGCAAGATCATGACCTTGCGTAAAAAAATCAAGGAAGCCAAGAATTGCAAGAAGACCTTGCCGCCGGGCAAATTGCTCGAAATCGACGCGAAACAGAACACGGCGAAGTTGATGATGAACAGCATGTACGGTCAGATGTACGAACTGAAAGACATTCCCGAAGAAATTCGCGCTCACGTGAACCAACCTTACATTCGAAGGCCGTACGGGAAAACGTTGGGGGCTCGTTCGTTTCGAAGAACCCCGCTTGCGCGTCCCTCGTCACTTTTCTGTCGCGAACCATCCTACTGAAATCGCGCGACGTGGTCGAAAATTTTCCCTCGAACCCGCGACCGCGCATGATGTACATGGACACGGATTCGCTTTTCATCCTCATGGATAAACGCGATCAGGATAGCTTGATCGATCACCTGCACGAGCGGTTGGTTCCCGAACTTGCGGGTGAAGGTTGAATTCGTACTGAAAAACTTTTTCGCGCTGACCAAGAAAAAGTACGTCGTGCAGCTGGCCGACAGCGACGAGGTGCAATTTAAAGGGTTGAGGACCGCCATAGACGTGCGAGAGAGAAATTTTCTGATCACGATCCTGAAGAAAGCGTGGGGTGAATACTTCGACACGGGATATCGTACGACGGACTCGGTCGATCAGATCGTCACGAGCATCGTGTGGCCCACAGCGAAGGCTTATTTGTAGTTCGTGGAAAGACACGCGACTCAATTCGATTTGGGAAGGAAGCTCGATCTGTCAGCCCCGCTGGCTAGTATCAAAAGCGACTGCATCAACGCTCTGGCTTGGCGTCACGTTTTCGAGAAGGTTTTCAGAAAGGATCCGGCCATGTACTTGCGAACGATTTTTCCGAACACCGTCTGCGACAGCCACATTCTGAACGAATTCACGTGGACGACCCAGCATCGTTTCCATACGCATTACTTTCTCGGCTGGGGTCTGATCTATCGATTCTGCTGCATCATCCCAACCTTCTTCATCATACACTGCAACATCAACTACCTGGTGCTGCATTATACGGTTCTGGAAAACAAGTTGAACTTCCTGAAAGATTTGTATCAGGACGTAACCGAAACTGACGCGTTCAAAACTCAATTTCTGCGCCTCCTGAGGACGGAAAAGAGAATATCGAATCAGTACAAAACCTTCGAACGGACGATCCTGCCCGATAATTTTAGTTTCCACCAGATTGTAGAGAGCAGCGAGCAGCACCACAGGTGGTCTTGGGCCACTTACATCGATTCTCTCAACCTGGATGCCAGCAAAGAACGCTATTTTCCCAAAAAGGATTCTGCGTTCGTTCGGGAGCATATCGAGCGCGTAAACTGGGTAAAGATCCCCCCACCGTGGGTCGAAGTCGTGCGAACGCTTTTTTCTTATTTTCACATGAAAGATCGCAATTTCGGAGCCAGGCAATTTGGAACCGAGGCAAACACCGTGAAAGCGGTCGTTTCTCCAAAGTTGGGATTCAGCTTGATCCTCGACCAGATCGACAAGCAGGAGAACGAAGCGTGCTTGATCCATTTCATCCCAGGCATTCGCATTGAATTCTCCTGCTGCGACGTACCGGACTCGTGCTGCGAATTTTGCCACACGATGTGTTTCCTGCAAACACTGACCAACACAACCCCAACGCTCATTTCTTCGGATTTGAAAGTTATACTCGTAGGCGCCAAACCTTCCTCGTTGCAACCCATCACGAACTACAGAGTGTGTAAAAAATGCCGTGCCTGGTTTAGATCGTCGTCCGATGTCGATGCTGCAAATTAAAAAAAATGATAGGTCACTGAAGATCGTAAAAAAAATCGTAAGATAGGTTAAGTTATATCACGTAAGATCGTGATCGAGTGAGGTGTTGGCAACACTGCGAGAAAATGGGGCTTATGCCTTACAAGAGAAAACCATTAAGTCGAGCCCCACCGAGCCCCACTCCGAGCCTCATTTTCGGGCGCAGAACTCTCCCACCTGCACTACTAGCAAAGTAGGTCAAAGCGTAACGAACCTTAAAGTTCGTGGGATCTTAAGAGCACCTAGAAGGTTAACCAGTTAATTGATGGGGTGATGTAAACTACTCATCATTCATCCTCTTGATGAGACCACTCGTCACTGACATGACGAGTTATCGCTTGGCATGCGAAAGGTACAAATTACACAAAGGAATTAAACTACTGAAAAGACAATGGTCACTCGTTGGGTTTTGCGAACCGTTGAACCTGTATCATGGCTGGGTGTAGGATAATTACCTGTCTATCTGAAGTCTTTAGCTGAATGAAAATAGCGAAGTCCTCTGTAAGCTTCTCTCCTATTTGTCGACCAGAGCGTTGTTCTACTCCTCACCTACTGCCTTGCTGACCACCTTCTCTCTCTCCACTCAATCTCCAAGTCAGTCCCTTCCCAGCTTGTCTCACCTCTATATTCCCTGGCCATCGAGCTCTTCCTCGATGCCGAATCGCCGAATCGTGTGTTTAATATAATTGCTACCATGCAAACCGCTGACACCATAACAAGAAGTATTACCTGTTTCCTGAATGCTCAGGAGGTTTGCATGGCACAACACAATGCATTGTAAACATGCCTAAGAGGCTTGAGACAGCTGAGAAAAACAAGTGAATGCCCTGGTCAACATGAAGCGTTCAGAGAGACTTAATAAAATAAACATACAATCTTAGGGATTGATACGTTCGCCCCGGCGGAGAAAAATTTTCTCCTTTGAAAATTTAAAAGTCAAATCGCAAAGCTTGACATGACTCAGGTTCGCCAATTCCATATATTTTCTTAAAAAACCAAATATACAAAAGAAATCCACCAAAACATAACTTTCTCTTGTTTGCCGCATCCCGAAAGAAATAAAATTTTCATTCCCTAAACATTATAATGAATAATACCATTAATACTAACAAATTCGTATGTTTATACGATGTAAAAAACAATAATATGTACTATTATAAGACTAGAAGTCACAAAAGTTCGTGTCGTTAAGCAATAAAACTCTTAATGTACCACATTTGTGCGTACGTAATGTTTATTATGTAGAATTGCTCGTTGCGTGATCACTTAGTCAATAGTCTGTGATGCCTAGCCAAGCGGTTTCTACTCTGTGTCGCCAAGCGAAGCAAATGTGCGTTGTGTTGTCTTACTAAACAAAACATAGCTCCCACTGTTTCTTAAAATTGGAGCCCGTAAATACGCTACAAACCCTGACAAGGGCACACACGTAAGTCTATAAAATGTGAATAGTCACATTCGTCCTAAATAGGCATGTAAAATATTGACACAATATATATATCTGAATGTTTTGTCTGTGTTAAAGCCTGTGTAATACGTTTTGCTAACTACGTAGCCAGTTCACTCCTAACGTCGTTGAATATATGAACTTGCACGGCTATGTTGCACATTCCAATGTATTATAATACAATATTCAATGCATATAATTAGTTACACTGAAAACTGTCGCTGGTAAAAACATAAATATAGCGTTCAATTTTCTTTTCTACGTTAATCTGTACACTGTATACATATATATGGCTTGGTGAATACCTTTGTATGACTGCACACAAAAATTAATAATCTTGCAAGTGTCAAAAACTATGTTCTCGAGTTATAAATATCAAAAAATGTTCTGCGAACAAATGTGTCGCTTTTGATATTCCATGTTGGTGAGAAGAAAAAAAACAAAAACAAAAATAACTGCATGCGACAAACATATGCATAAAATATTGGCACTAAAGCATGCTTTCTAAAATGTTCGAAAGTGCTGTAATTGTGTTTTTTATTGCTTGCATGTCCGTTTATTTATTCAAAGTGCAAAATTTCATCTTAAAAAAAATTATGCACTAATTGATGCTAGCACTGGTCAATTGACACCACTGACGCTTGTCGCTTCCTTGTAGTATAATGTAAACTTGAATGCATATAAAACTGGTTCTCATGCATGGCACAAAACTGAAAATGTGTATAAGGGCTATGGAAAAGTATTGTTTCCCATAATGCATGTTAGATGACCAAATAGATACATATGATAGGAGCTAGCATGTGTATGTGTAGAAACACTGTAGCTCAATTCTGTAATTATTGTTTGTGACCGGAACTGCTGTTTGTAGAATGTATGTTTTCTATGCTTCTTCTTCTTTCTGGATTGCTTGTCGTCTTGACTGCATTGGAGCAATGTAAAAAATGTGGTAAATTACCCGTAGAACTTGGGAGATGGGGAAAAGTTGTTGTTTGAACTACAAACAGAGTGGAGGGAAATTATTATCTGCTTCCTTCACTAGGTGTCGTTGATAGTGTATAGTTCGCTGTACTGGGAAATTCCTGGTTAATTACATCCTTCCTGTAAAAGGTAGTCTCCGTGTAGTAATAATTAGAAATGTCTGCATGTCTCCCTCGTAGAATGGTGATGAATCTTTCTATGTAGTAATAATTAAAAATGTCTGCATGTCTCCCTCAAATTGGTGGTGACGAGTCTCTCCCTGAAATAGTACTTAAAAATGTCTGCATGTCTCCCTCAAATTGGTGGTGACGAGTCTCTCCTTGAAATAGTACTTAAAAATGTCTGCATGTCTCCCTCGTAGAATGGTAATAAGTCTTTCTGCCTGGTAATAGTAGACTGCCTGCGGATGTCCGTCATGAAAAATTCCCATGGATGGTGTAGGCATTGCTTGTCCATGGCGTTCCGTATAGACAGGTTAGGTTGAATAAAGGGAAAATTATGACAAAGAAAGGAAATAGTGAAGGATAGGAAATGTATAATTCATGTTCATGCAAGTACACAATACCAACTTATTTCCATTGCCTTTTCTTTAAAATCAAATTAAATTGTCTCATCAAAATAAAATAAATTAAATAAATAGATAAAATAATTGCCATAACTCTTTGAAAATAAATAAGGAAAATTTAAATAAAATATCCAACCGTAATTAAAATATTAATGTCCATGATTAATGTGTTGCCTTAAACTATTAATTATTACTGAGCTGCTCTGAGTGAACCTGATTAGAAAGCTGATAATGCTTATAGAAATAATATCCTAGGGTTGCGGTTAGTAAAACATTCCAAATAACAAAAACTAATATAGACGTGGGCAAAGGGTTTAGGACTAATTCCTGAAATGAGATGCCCTTACTAATCGATTCATTAAGTTGCTTTAAAGCAAGTTCAAGCGGAGTCCATTGAGGAATAGTGAAATCAGATAAATTGTTGGGGATATTAAGAAATAATTCAATTTCCTTCATCTTTACTTGTTCGAAAGCTAAAATTCTTGTATATAAAATTTGTTGATCCACAATAATCTGAGAAAAATCCTGATAGTTAAAAAATATAGATTGCCCTTCGTTAAGCTGAATTGATCTGTGGGTGTTCAAATTATTATTCAAATTCTGAATAACAATAAATTGACCTGAACCTGACTATAAAATACCATTACGTGTTCTAATAAACTGAAATAATTTATTGTCAGTAATAGATCTCACTTCAAAATTACAAAATGTAGAATTAATAAACAAAGTAAGTGTTGCAAGCATGTTCTAAATTCTGTTGAAAATTATAAAATAAATTATTATGTTGTGAACCCTCAAAATAAATATATAAAATTTGTGTTGCGCAAAGCAAGCTATTAGTATCTAAAAGGTTGCTTTGGCAAGCCTCTAATGGCCTCCTAATGACTGATAGGCCGGTGCAATTTGCCGTGGTTCAATATAATGCAATATAAAACAAAATTTCAGTAAATGCTACTTCTGAGTTTCGTTGAAACTCCAGGTGGTAACAAAATATAGCATCAGGGAATTAAAAGAGTGATATTCAAATTTAAAACACAAAAAAAATAATAAAAACTTTCTCAATTTCAAATTTTCTTTAAACAAAAGACATTTAAACACTCAAAACTTCTCGAGTCCGCCGTATACCTCAAATCACTTGGTCGTGTAGACAGACCCGCCGCGGGAAAATATACTTGACTCATATAAGAATGGTGTGTCAATTCCTTAGGTATGTCCAAAAAAAAATAGATCGAGAATAGTTATGCAATATATTAAAATATAAATACAAATTACTAGTTATTACCTACTGTACTAAAATTAACACTAAGTTAATCAGTAAGAAGTAATGAATTTATTGCTGGATGGTCGAATAAGGTGCAAATTGGGTAAGTGAGCTAAATTTCCTAATAATAAATATTAATAATAATAATAAATTCTCAAATTATAACATTTGTGGTAAACCACACTGTTTAAATTTGGAAAGGCTAACGATGCCGTGGCGACTTTTGCTGCACATGCCTGTGCTAATCACCGAGGCTTACCCTGGGCATGTTGCTGACAAATTTTGATTACTCTGTGTGCATAAAGTGCTAAAATTACCCTTTTGTAAAATTTCCCTGATTTTATCAAAATTTCGTTTATCTCTATCCTGATTCGAATGAAAAAATGCGTCGATTTCCCAAAAAATTTACTTACTATAAATATCTCTATGAAAAACGGGAAAATTCTGCGAGAAAAACGCAAAAAATTTCGTCTTGCTGTTCCTTTGTAAAATTATTGGTCGTGATTAAACTGAAGTGCATAAATGCGACGTTTTACGGCTAAATTTATCTATGTAGAACAAAATATCCCTAACATTGTTGACATGAAGTTCTATCGTGAAAATCAAATTCTAATGGCTATATGCGTAGCTAAACTGGTCCCATAAAATTTTAATGAACGAACGCCACTGTTTGTTATAATTTCCATGCTAAGTGTTTTCTGAACTTCCAGCGTGTTCAAAGTACTCGGGAGAGAGCTTCAGTGCGGAAAAGGAATTTGCAAATTCAGCTGCGATGTATTTCTGCTTATCGTTGCATTCCGACGTTGCTTGTGCTTAACTGAGCTGAGTTCTCTACAGCGACAGGCGTGATCGGCGACTTCGGGTAAGTTCGGGTTCCGTTCGGGATAGCGAACGAAAAAATCGTTGTTTTGAGTAACAAGCAAACGTGACAAACCAACATGCGGAGGAGGAAAATGAAGGGCGATGATTCGCTGACGCGCTAAGTGACGCGTGAATGTATACAAAACTTTAACTTACTACGAACAAAGTCTAGTAAGCGCTGCAAGAATCGAAATGGAAGTCAAGGACTTTTGAAAATTAAGTCATAGGCAGGATGGAAAGGGAAAAAAATATCGTCGCGCTTGCGACAGTGTGTTTACTTGAACACTTCCGTGCTCGTACAATAACAAAACTTGGGAAGCTGCTAGCAAAATAAATGACTAATAAACCTTGCATAAAGTATACTTAAACCTAAAAAATGAATTATACTTAAAATTTGAATCGTAATGAATATAAAAATTCTAGGCGAACGTGAAGTCGTAAAAAATATGGTCTGTGAACGATACAACAGGTTCGGAAACCTGGGAATTTGGCCTACTTTCTGCTTTTAAAGTGACATTTGAAACTTTCTCGACTTTTACTGGTGACTGATTCGCAAATAAATCTTTAACGTTTACAGCTGGCTGAACACAGGGTGAAATAGGCAATTCACTTTCCATTTTGCGGCTGTTTTGAACAAAATTAGGACCCTTGCTTACGGCAAATTTCTGAACTCTATCTTTAACGGATAAAATATTCTTCGGCAAATCTATACTGTCGTCTTTAGTGACTAAAATATTTCTGGATACATCCTGAACTTCTTGTTGTACCCTAGGTTGAATAATAATGGACTGAGGAAGGGGTGGGGGAATTGGCGGGTGACTCGTTTTAAATGGTACCACTTCAACAATCGGTGCAACATCGTCGTAAATCTTGTCATTGGGCGGTGAATCATTATTAAGTTTGCTTAACTGTAACTCGTTGGTACACTCATGGTCATAAGTAATAGATTTCTTGCGTTGACATTGACAGTAACAAATTATGAAAATTATAAAAATACTAATAATAAATGTTGTTAATAATAAACTTGTAATAATATTATAAGGATAGTCAAAGGACTTGTTCAACAGATAAATAAAATTAGAAGCTTTTACGTATGGAAGAAATCCGTTTAAAATAACTAAAATCGCAATGATTTTCATGTTGCTTAGGCAATCAAAACAAACAGTTCTTCAAAACTAACACGTACTTTAAGCCTGCCTAGTCTAATTAGTAGATAGTTTAACTCAACTTTTAATTATTTTCTGACTCTAGGCTCAATTTATCTGCGTAATTTATTTATTTAATATAATTTATTTATTCTCTAAATTTATTAGCACTGTTTAACTTATCTTTTTTTTAAATTTTACTGCAAACTTATCTTATTTAATTTCAGGTGTTAACTTTATGTTTACATACTTAAAATCAATCGAACCGTACTGAGGTACAAGGTAAAGGAAAAATTGAGACTGATTTACTCCTGACTACCTGAAATAAAATAATAATTATTATTTATGCAATCTTTAAATGCATTAAAATACTAACATCACTAAAACTTGAAGAATCTTTAATTCTCTCTACTCATTCTAAAATATGCTGAGCATATTATTGTGGCAAAGCTTTAAACTGAAACCGTTGTGGTTAATCATAATCATTCTGCGAGGGCAGAATGGATTTCCAGGATTATCGGTTGCAATCCAATATCCGAAGGAAAATGCTTGTTATTTGAGCGCAAAAAAAAAAATCTTGACGTCGACGTCTACATATTCATATAATATAAATATTCTCATAAGTGGCGCTTAAAATAAACTTTGCTAATATAATCATATACCTTCTTCTGAAGAGTAACTATAAAATTCTAGTGATGTATTCGCTGAGCTAGTATTATTACATACTGCAAAAAACTTTTGTGCCTAAAGCACATTATTAAATAATAAGTCTGCTTTTAATCTTTAATATTACTAGTGCCATTTTATTATACATTATTATTATGTCACGCGAGTGGATTTAAAATATTAGACCTGTTTCACTTTAATAAATGCCGTAACTTGGAGCAAACTTGCAATATTTATATTTAAGATTTTAAAACAATCTGCATTTTAAAGTTTCTTAACATTCGAAGCTACAACGTGCTAAGGATAAATATTCAACTGTCAAACGAAACAATGTTTCGGACAGGAAAAACAAATATAAATATATACTAACAAAAAAAATCTCGTTAATATGTGAGAAACGTCCACGCCGTGTGATGCTCTCCTAATGCTCTTCTAGTTATTCAAAATAAGTTGGCTGTGCCTAACTTTGCTTAAAGCATATAAGTATATGTATATATGTGTACGGACTCTTTCTCGTCACAACTGCTTACCTGTGTACGGACATCTCTCGTCACTGCAGCCTATTTATACATCTATTACTTCTCAACTAGAACTTTTAATTAATCGGGCGGTTTATACCCTAAATCACGGTACGCCACAATTGTACAGCGTGTCGAGGAATATAATTAGCGTTTCGTTTCTTTACATATTAACATAAATTAAAATTTTCACTCAATGTATGCGTAAGTTAAGGTAACGTAAGGCAAGTGACTATCTCGTATAAACTTGACTATCTCCTTAATCTAAGCTCCCTTCATGAGGTGCTAGGAGACTTCAGTCATTAAGAATATAAATGAGTGGTCCTCGGGGCCTTATTCGTTCCCAAAACTATATATGTATAAAATGTAATATCCTCGTTGCAAAAATCTTAGCAGTCATAGTTTAAGCATTCTAAATCCTTTACAAGTTACAGTCAGTTTTAAACCAAATTTAAATTAAACTTTTAAGGAATTTCAATTAATAATAATAATAATAACAAAATATTGACTCAACCAAGCATACTCTGTGCCATAACTCGTTAAAATGCACCATAGTGCTGATTGACTCTGACGCGGTGGCACTAATTTATTTTCCTCATTCATAAATAACTTTAAAATCCACTTTTAATCCACGTTAATTAATTAAAATGTTAAGGATAAAAAATCGTTTACTGTTTACTGTAGCTTACTGCATCCTCATAACCAACGTTGTAATAATTTTCTTTTATCCAAAATCATGTAAAAAAAATGTCTAAAATCACTGTCAATGCAAGAAAACATCGAACCTAAATGCCTTTCCCTTATTCCTTATTTAAAATTCTGGATGGTAAAAATTTCCCAGGTGGGAATTTGTCGTAACCATGGTACCGGGTTCGTGAGTGAACCACAGAGCTACCAGGAGCAGATTAATAGGGAATCGTCCACGGACGTCCCTGGGCTGGCCACATTTTTGATGAAATGGGCCTCCCTAAAATCCGACATCGAACCTTCCGCCACGCGGACTGCCGGACGCTCCTGATACCAAAGCGCCAGCCCGACGTGGGTAACCACGACAGAGCTAGGGCGCAGGTTCCTCCGCATTTTACATTTCGCTGATTACCGACCCAAACTTGAAGTCGATAAATTTAATCGAATTCATCCTCATGTTAGACTAAACATCTATCATGGCATATATAAATTCTTCTCCCCCCCATTAATGCAAAAAAAAACTTTAAGCCCTATGTATTTTCAAAATTAATTTTGGCAAGGACATACCAAAAAACTAAACAAGTGAACAAAATTTTGGGGTGGGGTTAAATTTAAAACTGATTGTTGAAACTTCTTCTAGATAACATTCTATTTTCTCATCGCATTTCCGAGGAAATGGATGAGAAGCCCAAATCTCCACTACGTAACGAAAGTTGGGGTGGTGTTGAATTTTAAACTGGTTACAAAAACTAATCTTCCAATTTTCATTTAGTTCATGAAGAAATAAATGAAAATCCCAGCACCTCGACCTCGTGTCATTCTATAGAATGAAGGGATCTGAACCAGTTGTTTCTGCAATTAATTGCTGGGGTGTAGGATAATTACCTGTCTATCTGAAGTCTTTAGCTGAATGAAAATAGCGAAGTCCTCTGTAAGCTTCTCTCCTATTTGTCGACCAGAGCGTTGTTCTACTCCTCACCTACTGCCTTGCTGACCACCTTCTCTCTCTCTCCACTCAATCTCCAAGTCAGTCCCTTCCCAGCTTGTCTCACCTCTATATTCCCTGGCCATCGAGCTCTTCCTCGATGCCGAATCGCCGAATCGTGTGTTTAATATAATTGCTACCATGCAAACCGCTGACACCATAACCAGAAGTATTACCTGTTTCCTGAATGCTGAGGAGGTTTGCATGGCACAACACAATGCATTGTAAACATGCCTAAGAGGCTTGAGACAGCTGAGAAAAACAAGTGAATGCCCTGGTCAACATGAAGCGTTCAGAGAGACTTAATAAAATAAACATACAATCTTAGGGATTGATACGAAAGCACGTAGAGGCTCTCGTGTAGTTTAAATAGGTTAAGTTATATCACGTAAGATCGTGATATACCTACCAAGTGTGAGTGGGAAAAAAAGGGAAATTTTACTAAAACATCGCTAAACGCTAAAAGATCGACAAAAAAGTGTCAAAATATGTCAAAAACTGATATTCAATTGATAAAAACAAGGCTATAAATGCATACCTACCAAGTGTGAGTGGGAAAAAAAGGGAAATTTTACTAAAACATCGCTAAACGCTAAAACATCGACAAAAAATTGTCAAAATATGTCAAAAACTGATATTCAATTGATAAAAAGAAGAGGCTACAAATGCATACCTACAAAGTGTTGCGTAGAAACAATACGTTTACACTACTAACAGATTTGTTCGGACTTTGCAGCATCATGTCCTGCACTTCCCACACCTTCTCTTCGGATGTGGATGTGGATGGCCTGCCTGATTTTGGAGCATTATGAACGCTTCCGGTCTCTCGAAACTTGGTGATGAGGTTCCGAACAGCATTTCGATTCGACACCTTCACTCCTGGGAACGTTGCTGAAAATGCAGCTTCTACTGCTGTGGTAAACTTGTCTCCATTGCGGAACACGTGCTCCACAAGAAACACTCTTTGTTCAATTGTTAGCATGATAACCTGGATCACTGATGTCACTGCTGATGATGACTGGCACACTAGATCACTGATGTCACTGTTGATGATGACTGGCACACTGGATCACTGATGTCACTGCTGATGATGACTGGCACACTGGATCACTGATGTCACTGCTGATGATGACTGGCACAAACAAGATGTTGTCTGCAATCGAACCGGACCTGCGAACAAATAAAAATACCTTGTGTATTGCACTGTATAGTTACTTTCTGAACACCCGTTATTTATTAACCCTAACAGCACAGTTTTGTACATTAATATTTCATTACGCCTAGAGGGAGTGGGCGTGGACTAATTTGAGGACGCAAAGGGGGGCGCAGGCCCAAAAAGGTTGAGAACCCCTGATCTAGACCATCAACTTTGGGGGGCTGAGACCTGCTAAACCATCAACTTTGGGGAGGTTGGGCTATGACCAGAGACAGCAAAAGACATGACTTATTACTATATACTAAGTATATAATTATGAGTATTGTGAACATTTTTACTAAAAAGAGTTTCAAAAGACGATGCGCATGAACTAGGGGAGTGGATGGACGTTCGGGCTACAAATGACTCTCACATGACATTCAGAACGAGGTCATTGATATATTAGGGAGATCTGTTTTGCGCTCCGTGGTAGCAGATATTAAAAGTCGGGAATATTTTGCTATTATGTTTGATGAAACTTGTGACATATCCATACGTGAACAACTGACATTCTGCATTCGAACTGTGAGTGAAAATGTTGATATTTTTGAGGAATTCATTGGGCTTTTACGAGATTCCGAACACTGAGGCCAAAACTCTTTTTGACGTTGTAACAGACATTCTGGTACGTCTGGACTTGACCATACAGAATCTGAGGGGATACTGTCACGATGGTGCCTCTTGTATGAGGGGAAGATTTAAAGGACTGCAAAAGTTAGTTACAGATCTACAGCCACAGGCTATTTATGTACACTGTGCAGCTCATAGCTTGAACTTGGCAGTTGAAGACAGCTTGCGTCACCTGCCCTGTATCAGAGACATAATGAATTTAGCCAACGACTTGTTAAAGACTGTTAGGGAATCCCCTAAAGAATGCAAATATTTAGGAATATTATTGATGTGAACAGAAGACTGGCCATACTGGACTGCGACCACTTTGCCCTCATCGGTGGACGAGCCTTGCAAAGTCTGATAACACTTAGATGTAAGTTCATGTGATTTTGCAGTGATGTCAAGGTATGAGTAAAAGAATTTTGAGAAGCCAGAACAAGAAGAAAATGGAAAAATTGAGTTGTTGTGATGATAAAGATAAGGCCTTGGACGAAATAGTAAAGTGCAGGAAATGCGAAGCGTATTTCCATTTACTTTGTGGCTGGTTAAGGAGAATTGAAGAAGGAAGGAAGGAAGATCAGAATGAAATGATAAAGAGGTTTGAGAAAATGGAAGAAGGAAGGCTAGAAAATAAGAATGAATTAAGGAAGGTGATTGAAGAAGGACGGAAAGAGGATAAGGATCAATTGATGAAAATTATTGAAGATGGAAGAAACGAAACTAAAGCAGCTTTCAGAAACTTAAAGGAGGTATTTAGGAGTGATAAGGAGGAAATGATGACAAGAATGAAAGCAAACCGAGAAGAATTGATGAAGAAGATTCAGGATAAGCGGAAAGATGATAAAAATCAAATGATGAAAGTAATAGAGAACAGAAGACAAGAAAGCAAAGAAGAATTGGAAGTGGGGCGATGTGATTTGTTAAAACAAATTTATGAAGGAAGAAATGCACTAAATAAGATAGAGGAAGTCAGTGAAGTAGACAGGCGAAAAGCAATGAATGAATTGGACACCGTAAATGCAAGGATAGAATCCGTCGGGGATCAGCAAAGTACTTCAAGGAATTTGTGTATGCAGAACAGTGAGAAGATGAATAGAGAAAGTAACCAGAAGTACTATTTTATGGAGGAATTTCTTTTAGGGAAGTTGGAGAGATTACATTTAGAATCTGTGCAAAGAAATCCAGAAATGACTGCTGGAAATACTGGCAGATCTGTGTAAAATATTAGATGGGTGAGAGATGATAGTGGCCCTTTGTTTTCCGGTATATCCTCAACAGAATCTGTATCTTCTGCTGAATTGTTGACTAAAAGGAACCGTAAGAGGAGGAGACGTATCCAAAGCACAAAAGGGATATCCAGAGAAGATATTGATAAATCTCCTGATGTTTCTCACAGTCCATCTCATACTGGACATTTCTTTAGAATGTCGGATATTAACTCTCTGAGCAAATTTACCGGAGAAATAAATTCCATATCAGCAGAGCGTTATTTGGAAGAACTGAAAACGTCCATGGACATAATGAGGATGCTTCAATTACGAGAGCGATTACCTGGTCTTAAATTGCAGAAGTGTCCAGGCGTAATATTAAAAGATTTTGCTGGAAAAGAAAGATCGCGGATAGCTGGTTGTAGGCGAATAAATTTTGAAAGTGGAGGTTTTATATTTGAAGATTTGGTATATGTGGTCAAGTGCTTAGAAGCTGACTTATTATTTGGTTATTCTTTCCTTCGAAGATACAAAGCCACTCTGGATGGAGGCGCAGAAAAATTGTATCTGATCAATGGCGGACACACAGTAGAGCAATATTTACTTCCTAACGCTGGAGATTCAAAGAAGGGCTAGTCGCGGGAGAAGACAGCCTTAATACAGTGTACGAAAGCGGAGGAAGAAGCTAACGCTGATGAGTGGACTGCAAAAGAATCAGACATAAGAGATAAAACCTTGGTTTTAGATGTTTTGAGAGTTGAGGAAAAGAAGCAACTATTTAATTTATTGTTGAAATATATATTCGCCGACAAGCCAGGATTAGCTAGGAATTCTATCTGCGAAATAAATCTAACCAGTGAAGAACCTGTTTACTCCAATCCTTATCCTATCCCGTTGTCCAAGAGGAAAAAGTTTGAAGAAGAATTATTAAAGTGGCAAGAGGAGAAATAAATCTATGGAGAAAAAGAAGGAAGAAGAAGACAGTTCAGAAAACAAAAAGAAACAGCTTGTAAAATACTTTATCAAATAAGCTTGCACGTGAAGATGTGAAGTACGTGTTATCAAATTTGTATGAAAATCTATCTTTTGGTTGCATTGAAAGGTATATTCCATCATAGAAAGTAATCGTCGAGAGTCCTGCACATTCTTTGAAGAAAATGGATAAAGAAGAATTTATAAAGCCATCTAATTATTCAGATGATGCTTGACTTGTGTACATGATTGGGATACAACTTGAATTTCATTTCCTGTAATGATTGTTATTAAACCGAAAGAGGGCTGACGTTAGGTATAATTCCCAGAAGAATTAGAAGTTCACAATGTTGATAATTTAGTTCCAGGAGGCCAATCTGAGAATGAATGGCAAAGCCGAAGGGAAAGGACAGTCATAGTTGAAAATGATAAAGGGCTAACGGGGAACAAATGTAGAATTTTATGTGAGACTTCAATGTCAATAATTAAGTTTAAGCCCAGAACAATTTCAGAAGTTAAACGTTTTGAAATACAGATGTTTAGGAAATGCATAGTTGGATGAAGAACAAGCTGTTAATGTTAAGAAGCTCTTAGAAGATGTGGAAAGGATGGCGAAAGAAAGAAAAGAAGTTCTACACAAAGCAAGAGAACAGATAGTTTAAAGATTTGTTTTGATGATTAAAAATGTAGGATTATATGAATTTTCTTAGAGCGAGTTTGCATGAAGAGTGAAGAGTTCTAAAGTAAGCTCATAGAAGAAGTTTATTCTATAAAGAAAATTTCCTTCATGTACATTGCGTCAATTTTCTTTGTTTGTATGGGAGGAGAACTTGATACGCCTTGTTTATTTTGGCTATATGTAATATGTTATTTGTTTTATGTTAATTTCACAGAAATCTGTTTGATTTATTTGTTAGTTTCAATACTGTTGTTTGTGTTGATTTAAATTTGTAATTTTTGCTATATATTTGCTACACGCAATATCGGAAGCGGAAGTCATTCCCGGTTTATAAACATTTGTATAACTGTCCAATCTTTTATTGGTTCCGTTGCCGGGACTACAGTGCGTGAAAAGGAAAAAGTAAGTTGAGTTGCGTGAGATGATGTTTATTTTGTGAAAAACACTGTTTTAAAGGAATGTGATTGCGTTTGTGAATATTGTTGTTATTTTGCAGTGATTGTTTAAAGGTAAAATGGGTTATTAAATTTGTAAAATAGCAAGAAGCTATTTCTTTTTTCAAATCGTTACGTCACAGGTTACGTCCTGAGAATGCTCAGTGTAGCATAACATTAAGGAGAGTCTCATAACTCCGCTGCACAGGGAGATTGGGTAGCTACCGTGACGTAGTGATCCGTGATCCAGTGGCGAACACCAGAAAGGAACGTCACAAGCATGATTTTCTAATTGATTCTTGCTTTCGTCTGGAGTAAGATTTCCCAAATCAACAAAGCCGTCTATTTTTAAGGAATTCGAGTTAAACTGAATTGCTTCCCTAAGTCAGCAATCAGCATTCCGCTACACTCATTCTCATTCTTTCCACTAAAAAAATGTGTTATAGCGTCGATGGCATGGGACGTTACGCCATAAGGACATTTAAGACCCTTCACCAATTTTCTCAAGTGAGCTTCAGAAGGCAAAAGTAGCAAATCGTAATGCAAACAGTGTCTATACCCCTTGGGGGACTTAATTTTTAAAAGAAGAGAATACAGTATAAACTCAGAACTGTATCTCATTCCTGTCTTACTTTTCAGTTGGCATTTCTTTAAGATTGTATTAATTACATTTTTTTATTTTTGCTAAGAGACGCTAAATGTTTTCACTGTGTGACCGTTGTCTTTAATTTAGCATCTTTAACGCCTTTTTCAAGCAAATTTATTTTAACCTGTGCGACCTTTAGTTTATTCTGCGTTCTAATTAAATTGCGTTTCTGATTCTTAAGTTTTTTCTTTAGCAATGCTATTGTATTGCTAGCATCCGCAGTGTGAAGCAAATCAGCCTCTACTGATAAGCTTAATGATACATTGTGACAAGTACTTACTTCATTATAATCTGTCCGCAAGGATTGCCTTTGGGAGATTTTCGCTTCTTAACTGTCTTAGAGAGGTATTTGGGCAGATTAGGAAATATATGAGGAACTGCTACTGGTTTTAATTTCCACCTTTGTCGTGGAATTTCTACTGTTTCGCCATCCACTATGAACGAATCCACTTTCACTAAAATGAATATCACACAAATAGCAATTATTGCTTAGTTTTTTATCTTTTCTAGGGATGGCACTCTCCCATTTTGAGAAACCATTACTGTGTTTAGGTGGCCTAAAAAAATGTCTACTACCTGAAGAACAGCGGTCATATCCAGATCTACAGCCGGGTACGAAACACGTAGACATCTTGTAGTTTTTGCTCGCTGCTGTCTCAAACGCAATAGTAATGCGTTGAACACAACACAAACTAGTCACAACGGATCAATCACAAATCTAACGACACTAACATTGTCATTAATAAAAGTACACAACGTTATTCTAGCAAAACAAAACACAACGCTCTACATAAAGGGCGGCCGCACTACAAGCAGAAGACGCTCGTCGCATGCGAAGGTGCTGCGTGTGTTTCGGTGGGGCACCGCTCTATTCACTTGGCTTACGGGAAGAAACCGAAGTGCGCACACTTTTTCTTCTATACGCTCTGCTTTGAGCAAACGCGAGAATTCTTTCGCCAAGATTTGGATGCCGATAGGCTCTCCTTATACCTGTCCAAGCTTGGTGATATCACCAAACAGAAGAAAGTGGTTCCCCCCCAATAATTTTTACAAGTCGGCGCCCCTGGAAGAAATGTTCCTTGATGACTATGGTACGAAACCGACTAAGGGCCCCTTTGCTTTACATCCCCCGCCCACCTTCAAGCAGCGGTATCTGCAGACCCCTTGTGACAACTACTGGACAGAAGCCATCAAAACATCGTCTTTCCCAAACATCAGGGTTTATCCGCAACTGATATCATTTCACACCAGAAGGGTTGCTAGAATTCTTGTCACAAATGTACGTAGATTGTGCATGAAGTGTTTTTAACAAACAACGTGTTTCTTTTTCAAATTACACAGCCTTATATGAACATAAGAAAATAAGGAGAATAATTTAAGGAATTGCGTCCATTGGAATTTATTTAGCTGTAATTTTTTGCTCCTAGTTTGTGTTAGACATAAATACACAGGTTGTCGCCATACACATAGGCGGATCTAGAACTTGTTTCTGGAAATGGCACGGAATATGTATACTATATATATATATGTATATATATGTATCCTGGCCTAGGCATGTGTATTCTTTGGGAGTGTCCATCAATTTCATTATATCTGTCATCCTACTTGTCACGATTAGCCAAATGTGGCAGAAAAGCGAAAATAATTAACAAAAATAATATGTACCTATTAGGGCTGAGACTATACCGATGTCGTTGTATCAGTATCGGCCGATAACAATAGTATCGATATCGGAAAGTATCCGCTGGATTCAGTGGCGGCAATTAAGTGCCAAGATTGGGGGTGGCAAAGACAGTATATTTCCCTTTGTAGATAAGGTTCAGCATAGTGCGGGGGCAAAAGTGGCGACAAATGGGTTGGCAACTGCCCCCCTCGCCCCCCTAATCGCCGCAACTGGCTGGATTTTACTTACAGATAGTGTTGCTCACGGGACGGGACGGCTTTTGAAAAGTCTCGTCTCGTCTCGAATGTCTCGAAAAAATAAAAGCAAAATATTTAATCACTTCCAAATACTTGTTTGCTTGTAATAAAGTATTTCAATTAGAAACGTTGATAAGCGTGTATTAAGTCAAAAGAAGACTATTCTAGAGAGAGAAATGAATGCATTGAATACCTAAACTTATTTTAAATACTCTTTCGAAACACAGCGTTACTACCCATTTTTTTTTCAATTTATTCCAGGTTAATAATTTTATGTTACGATGGTACTCCAGATACTAAAACAATTCTAAATAACATCATGTTAAAGGGCAGGTAGAGAAGGTGGAAGGAGGGGCCAAAACATCGTGGACTATCTGAGTCCGAGATTTATCTTGTAAACATAGTCTAAGCTCTATAGGTTGGAAAGATAAACGGACCGACGGATAGGGTTTATTATTATTATTTAATTTTTACATCAAAGGGTGTACAGAAGTGAATGTTATTAGGAAGTAGGAAAAACATTGTATAAGTATTTATTTATTACTCATCTCGCGTGCGAGCCATCGGCTGTGCGCACTACATATATTCTTATTACATAACTATGATTCCCTACAGACTAAACTATCCGTTACATTCCGTATAGATGTTAACATAGCAGTTCTGGTAAATTAGCACTTATTCCTCTTCCTTATCCCGGCTCTTTACAGCACTTCTTTCCCCCTTAAATGTTTGTAAATACACCCCCACTTTTTCCATGCTCCTTTGCACTACAATTGATTCGAACACTCTTTCCAAGCTTATGTTGCGTAGCTTCTCCTCCTGCAGAACGCGCGTGTCCTGACATAAGAATAAATGTTCTGTCCAATCATCACCATTGCATAATACGCATTTATATCTCCCTTCCTTATTTTTTACTGTATTGTGTCTCCAACCCCCCAGCCTCATCCATGCCAACCCTTTTCTTGCCATTATGCTCACCTACTTGTCCCCATTCCCGCGGTCCCCTTCTTTGGAGTTCGAGTAGTATGTCGCAGTTTACAGTGCCCATGCTGATATGCAAATCTCTCTTGTAAAATGTGCAATGGATTCTGTTTAGTACATCGCCCCCCTTTGCTCCCCATATCTCCCTCCCGTACCCTATTGACTCTATTAATAATGTACGATACAGTTTTTCCACAAAATGTATATCGTATTTCTCCAATTTCCATACTGTCCGCATTATTTCATTTGTTATTGCCCCAGCCTTTCCTTGTACCGTTTGCATATGTCTTGTCCATGTCCCTGCCATAGTGAGAACTAATCCCAACTATTTTATTCTTTTTGGCCCTTTCTAATTCTTGCCCTCTGAAAGTCCACCTTTCGTCTTTTCCCATATACATATCCGTTTTTTAACACCATAATTTTTGTTTTTGTGAGATTTACTTGCAGTTTGGATTTTCTGCTGTATTTTTCCAACCCGTCCAGAGCCCTTTGTAGACCGGCATTTTTCTCCGAGATCAGAACCATGTCATCTGCGAACAGGAGCGCCGGTACCCTTGTCGTCCCCACCTTGGGGATGTCGGCTTGTTCACTCTTTATATACGCCACTATATAATATATAGAGAGAGTGAAGAGCAGGGGTGACAGAACACATTCTTGCTTTACCTCCGCTTCCGATTTTCGTTTCTCTGCCACTTGACACCGTACACAGAATTCTACCTTCGAGTATTGTAGGAAACATGTCAGTACAAATTGATGAGGAGTTGTTGGGAAAGTTATTATGGAGTCCAAGATATTAGCAAGACTAAGAGAAGGGGATAATTCGGGACAAATAATCTTGCATTATCCCACTCCAAGCAGCTGAGAGCTAAAGAGAAGGAGAAAATACGGGAAATATGGAAATAACTAATTTGGTGATTTTAGTGTTTACAGGGAACAATGACAAGATTTTAACAGATAATTATTTGCGCGGGTTGCAAAATTATTAGAATGTTATGGAAATTTCGGAAATGTCTTTGTTGTGAAAAATTCTTGTTCTTTCCCTCAGGCATTGCACAGGTGGTTCGATTCGATTTTTTTAAGTCCGTTTGAAGATTATTTCCAATGCTTTTATTTTTATTTAAGGAGAATACTATTCGTTTGATTGTAATAAGGAAATACTGAGGCTGAAATAGAATAGATTTCAAGTGAAGGAAGTTAATTAAGTTCTGTATAATTGTCGTAGGAGGAAACTTTGTTCTATGAGGGGACTCCCCGATGGTAAAGTGATAGCGTCGTCGCCTTGTAATCAAAGGGTCCCAGGTATGATACCCTGTGAAGGCATATAAAGATTTGGATCCCACTTTAAACTGTGGGTCCAGTCCCGATTACCCTTTCTGTAAATCAGATGAACGAATGTTGTATCTGTTCTTTTTATTCTGTGAATTTAGCCTAGTTTTTGAGCAAAATACATCTAGTATCTATTGTCTACATTTTCACTCGTTACCAAACAAATTTCACAAAGTAGTTTTTATAAAACTTCAGAGGTAAGATGACAGCAATGCCAGGGGGGGGGGGAAGGCGGGAGTTCAGCGCACACCCTGCCTGGTTACGACCAGGGTGTATTCCGAGACTATTTTTCGCCGCTCACCACTGACAGAGGTTTCGCTTTGAACAATGGACACCGTTGCTTCAGGGGCGAGGTTGACCTGCAGTAGCGGGTAAGTGCCATAAATCCAGACCTAGGAATAAAGGTTGATCCCCATTCTCTTTGGTTGATGCAAGGGAGGGGCAATAAAAATTCTGTAATTTGCTTTGCTTGCCGACAGGACCATAATACGAGGGACACTTAGGATCCTTTTCAGCTGCTAGGAAAAGCTGAGAGAAATGGAAAACGGCAGACTTTGAATGAAAGAAGGACAGTGAATTCCTTGTAAGATAAACAAGTCCTTTGTATTATTCGCCGACACGCAAGCTTCCATTTCAAAGCTGAGGCTATTAACAGCGAAGTTATTAGAGGGTTGGAAGCATTGACGACGCCAAAGGGGGGTGGCAGGGGGGCGCCACAAGTCAGACACTTCGCACCTCCCTGTGCCCCCCCAACTGAAGTTAATTAAATAGCGAAAAATAAGAGAGTTCATTTATAAGAGTATGACGGTTTTCACCTTTTCAAAGTCGTGTATTCTGCATGATATCACTTTCCTGCTTATATTATCAACTTGACTAAATTTGTTTTAGTATATATACGTGGAGCTGCGGCATGCGCGCCGGGAAGTAGGAACGCGTCATCCGGCAAACTGGATGCAACATCCGCGTAACTGGAACCGCTAGCGATGTAATTAAATAAGCTCGTACAATTGCATTGACAGTTAGAATTTGCCGTGTTACAAAAGGTGTTTGAAATGATGTCCTCCTGCATCCACATATTTATAGGAAATTTTCACTAACACGTATCAGTTCCTCTTTCGAAATTGCTTCAATTTATGTCTTCATATTTTCTTTCAATTCTTCTAATATATGGCTTCCGGTATAAAAGCTTGGTAGCTCGCCACGATGACGTTAAAAATATGTCTGTTTCTTGTGCAAGGCGCCAGAGAGATATATTTCTGAGGAGTATGTTTGAATCGTGTTCCAACGTCGTCTAGTTTATCCTCAGTAAGCACATACCGTTTAACCTTAACAAGAGCAGACCCTATTTTCCTAAATTTGTTCACAAGTAACAGATCACTGTCTCTGTGTGAAACAGAAACATGTGGGAATTCTGCTGCAAAACGCATTCTAACTTCCCTACAAAAATTCGTAATGACTTGAGAGTAGTATATAAAAATTCGTTGTTTAAAGTTGTACGGATAGCGTGGTATTATTAGACTGCAGACAAAAAAGCTGGTGATACGTAAACTAAAACAAAACAATCTAAAACACTTGTTAACAATATAACACTTCACAAACTGGACAACAGCTGTCTGGATACTGAAGCACTGACGTGTCCAATGGCAAGGTCAGCGTACAGCTGTGGGTTTAAATGGAGGCAGATGTGCTCTTACTTTCCGACGCGCTAACCGCCGCCCAACGGCCACCTCGGTCGTGAAAGGCACTGTACGAGTATACGTATATCCTTATCGCTAAAAATTCTGAGAGAGAGAAATATGACGGTAGTCTGGCAATAAGACTGTTGCCTTGTAACCAAGTGTACCCGTGTTCGATCCCTGGTGGGGGTACATTTCATTAAGTGGCTCGAATTCCACTATAAAATACTGCAATTTGTGCAAAAGTTAGCACGCTTGGGCAAGTTAATGCTCTTCGGAGTCTTAGGAGTATGCCTACTTTGCCCAAGCGTGCTGATTTTTTAAGCATATTGCAGCATTTAGTTGGTTGGATTTATATTAACCTCTTTTCTGAGGTTAGAAAATAATTTCTGCACTGTCATAGTAGCCCATTTCGATTCCAGCATGTGAAAGCAGAAGAGCTACATGTGCAGAGAATATTAAATTATGATTTATTAATTTCTAAATTAAAGGAAATCTTTACTAAGGACAGTGATGTGTTAATTGGATTTAGCCGTTTCAATTTAGAAAGTCCCGAATTTATGAACTACGGAAAGCTACAATCTTCCGCCGCTCGCTACTCTTGTGATATGGATGGGAATTAGAAATAAGAACCCTTCAGCAACTGCTTGCGATGGTTGAAACGTTTAAAATTGCCTTTAACGAACTTTATAAGCTTTGTGTTATTCGTCAACAGTTAAATGCAGTAGAGGCGATTGGGTTTCAAAACTTGGGAGGGGGGGGGGGGCAAGAACAATTTACTTTCTCTTCGTACACACGGTTTAGCAAAATGCGGGGGCAAAAGCGGCAAAAAATGTGGGGGCGCAGATGCTTTCTTTTCTTCTTTTTTTCCCTTACATTCCATGACCTGCAATAAGGAGCAAGTGAATACGCTTGCTTTACTTGAGAGCGATACCGATGCCCTTGCCTTGATATGAAATTATCAGGTGTTTGAATGCGTGAGCGTGGTGTGTTGTGTGCACGCGAGGGGGTCGGGTAGGGGGCAGAGAGACTCGCACGCGTTCATCGAAATGTAAGACAACACACATGTCAAACTCTTGACCAACACTGCTGACTTATGTGGCGGAGTGGTAAGCAGAGCACGTACGTCGCCAGGGACCCGGGTTCAATTCCCGGCCGCCTGGGAATGAGTGTTCATTAGGAGTGTCCCTTCATCAATTTCACCACATCGTCAGCCATCCTCATCTTCGTGATTAGCCAAAAGTGGCAGAAAAGCGAAGAAAACAAACGAAAGCAATCAACCAATCAGTCTTAATCCCCACCGACCCTTTCCTCATATGTAGCACCAAAATAGTCTTGACATAAACCCTTTCCGCTTATTCTTAAACATAAATCAGGTCTTCTAATAGGTGTTAATATATTTTTAAAAACAGAAAAACATAGCACGAATGATTTCCATTTGCACGACGAAAAATTTGTAAGAAGTTTACCGAGCAATTAACATGATTCGGATCCCACTTTAACCTGTAGATCCAGCTCCGATTAGTCTGCCAGCATAAAAAGTAGACAAACAACATCGAAACAAACGAATTTAGCTGCTGTAATTATAAGAAAATAATATGTGACTAAATTTGCAATTATTAAGAACATTTTAAAATTTCATATAAATAAAGTAACGATAATAAAGTAATATAATGCAACAAAACATAAATAACTAATTTTGATTTATTTTTCTTTATTTAGAGTAAAATAAACTAAAACAATCACTCAATACTTTATTATATTTCTGAAAAGAAAAAGAGAGCCTAAAATTTTCAACAGTCCTCCTTCGTGGCCGTGCTGTCTAAGGCGCTGTGCTTTGGACTCCGACTGCGGGTTAGAGTCCGCCTGGGTTCAGTCTCTGGGTTCTCGACCTGCGTATGGGACAGGTAGTAATCCACCATCCTGAGCAAATTGGGGAGCTTCGAGCGAGTACCGTAACCCGGTCTGGGAATTTTCCTATAACGGATGAGGGTTCGACGTGCTGACTCCACGTCAACCCATTATCGGTTGAAGATCTTCACGCCTCTAGGTATGATTGTGGGAGGGACACTGGCAGTCGGGAGGCCAAGGTCCTTCCAGGACTGTAAAGCCATGGATTATATTAAAATTTTCAACATTTTTTTAAAATTCGTTTTCCGTTTGATTTGTTTTGAAGATTAATGTCTGTTCAAGGTTCTAACCTGGGACCTCTGACCTTGTAACGCTTATCTTACCACTCCGAAGGCCGGCAAAAATAAATATATTCGTATTAATTTTATTAGGCAAAATGACTTCCGTCTATAGAACATCACGTAACTAGTGAGGAACTCTTAACATGTGCAAACTGATGCCCATATTACAAGCAATAAAGTGCGCGCGTGTAGAGGATACATTTTTTACCCAAGGCAAAGTACCTCGATCACTTACAAACCTGTAAATTATCCTCCCCACCCCAATGCAGAATAAAGCCATACGTTTGGGGTTAATGGAATTTTCATCCCTGTCGTATGATCTCCGGCCAGATATGAGCCTAACCACTGATATATTTATTCGATAGCAATTCAAGGAAGCAATGGTATTTTCACTCCCTTGTCACTTACAACAAACAAAAAACCCTGGTAACATGTTGAATATTTCTTGAAATAAATATGACTGTCCCAAACAAATATTCGCCCCCATCTATGACTCGCAAGATCCACCTCACTCTCTCTTTAACAAACTAATGATCATATTGGATTTAACTTCCCAGACTGCAGTTTCACGGATATTGCTAATCATTTTTTACCTAGGTATATATTTAAAATTTACAATGACACAAAATACTACTCCTGGACCAGGCTTTGAGATGTCTTCTATCTCTCCAGAAACTGGCATTTTTCTTATTTAACGTCGCTTCTCTCTGGCACTCTTACCCAGTCGCAAGGATGAAAATGAACGATTGTAGAGGTACATTTGTTAAATGGCACTCCCAATGGACATGCCTATGTCCAAGCCGAGACTCGAACCCGGAATCTTCGACGACGAGATCGTGAAGAGACAGCTAAGGCAGCAAAGGTTTTTGCTATTTTATACGTCGCTTTTCTATCTCCCATGTTAATCTCAACGATGAGAAAGGATGAATTGATGAATTGACGATAACACAAAAACATTCATGACTGACCAGGGTTCGAACCTGGGACCTCTGGCTTTGCAACGCATTACGTTGTCCATATGTTTTCAAATGTCTTGATTTGGCTATAATTCCCCTACATTAGTTGTAATAAACATATTTTTTGTAACAAGATCAACACGTCAAATGCTGTTCTCGAACTGACACTAACTTATCTAAGATATTACGTGTGTGGGCAAACGCACACGCACACAAAAACACCAGAGACGCACATTTGTCACATTTCAAATCCTAACTCTCCCAGATACACGTAGATTCATGCCCCGTGTTGCATTTGTAAAGCCGCGTTTCTTTTCCTAGTATGGTAAAATTACAATGAAATGATCCTGTAATTAACTGTAGATCAGTCGCGATTAGTAGATCTCCATGAAGTTGTTTTCAGGCAAAAAAATAGCGTTATACTTGATGTAGTGCTGTCGGCACGTGTGAATAAAATCAAAACACATTCACGGGTGGGTACATGCAAAATTAAATTTATATATGTGAATATTTCTGTAACCGCATCACTAATGTATTTGTATTTTTGGTTATATAGAGTCACTTTTCTACGAATTCTGGCTAACGCGACGATCACGATGGATAATATGAAATTAACGACGGATTTTCACAAATAACATCCATGAGCAGGCCGTGAATAGAACCCGAACTTCGGTGGCAAGATCGACAATCGACTACGTAATGCCTTCGGCTATAGAAGGGGAGTCCATGCTTCTCAGTGAATTCCAGAGAATCTAAACACCCCCTTCCCCCTCCTCCTGTTGGTTGTGTCGATCGTGATCTTTCAAGGGCTTGTTTGAATCGTGTTCAAACGATAAGCAGGTACCCAGCTTGGGTGGAAATGAGACCTCGGACACGTTTTCTTACTAGCCAGGACCGAATTGCCTAGCACGGCATTATCAGATTAGATGCAGGATTTCTTTCTGAGGTGACTGTAGTACAAGGTAACCTTTTCAGCAGATGGCTTCGACACTTCGTCGAAAAAGCTCACCCCACAGAAGAATCACCTGTTTTGTTGATATTAGACGGTCATTACAGCCATGTCAGAAACCTGGAGGTGATGGAAATTGCTCGTGAAAATCACATCACCATTATTTCCTTGCCTCCTCACTACAGGGGTGTAAGGGGTGACCTTCCACGTAGTACACCCAAATGTCAACCTCACTTCCACGTTAGTACACCCTGGACTGAAGACTAACGAGGCTCTGGCGACTGGCCCCATGGCCAGTATAATTTTGTTTGTATTGTCCTGTTCTTTTGTCCTTATGTGTGCTGAGTGCCTCAGAACATTTTAAGATTTTTAATTATGCAACGTTAGAGTTGTTATTTGTAATGGTAAGGGGCTGGCCCCCGTATAATGTGACGGGAGCAAAATAGCCTAAGTGCTGACGCTCCCACAATTTTAAAATCAAATTCAAAAATTCAAAAAATCCTCACTGCAGTCACAAACTCCACCCCTTGGATAAGACATTCATGGGTCCTCTGAAGGACCATTATAGTAATGAGGTTAGGTATGCTCTCTTGCACTCCCCTTACGATATCATGGAGCCGTTTGGAAAAGGCTACTTAAAGGTTCAAAGAGCAGAGGTTGCAGTGAACGGGTTCCGAATTACAGGAATATATTCTTTCAACAAGGACATATTTTCAGACATACCGGCACATCCGGGAAACTGGTTCGATTCGACGATGCAGGCAGATCTCGCGAGTTTGCTCCCGAAGAGGAGGAGGAAATACTGAAGTGTTTTCAAAGAGACGGCACTACTTCGACGAGAGTTGTGGCCAAGCAACTTGGCATGAGTATGTGGAAAGTGTGGTTCACTTTATCCATACCACTACACACCCGTCCATGCTCTGAAGGAGGGAGACCCTTCCAAGAGTATGGATTTTTGTCGTTTTCTAATAAACGCTGATCTTGAAGATTCAGATTACCCCAGCAAGATTTTATGAACGGACGAATCAAAGTTCGACCAAAACGGTGTATAACCGATTTCCATAATGCGCATTATTGGGCGACAAAGGGCGAGAACCCGAAAAAAGGCAAAGAAAAAACCAGTCAGAGGAGATTCTTATTGAATGAATGGATGGGTGTCATCAACAATCATTTGATCGGGCCGTTTTTCCTGCCCCAAATCTTAAATGGCATCACTTATGAACATTTTTTGAGGAACGAGATGGCAATGTTGTTGGAGGATGTGCCTCTAGCCACAAGACGTGACATGATTTACCAGCTTGATGGCTGCCCAGCTCACTTCTGCCTGGGCGTGCAACAGTGACTGGACGAAAATTACCCAAATAAATGGATTGGCCGAGGCGGCCAGATTCCCTGGCCGGCTCGATCCCCCGATTTGACGCCTTGCGACTTCTACATTTGGGGCCACATGAAAGACTTAATTAACTCGCATGAAGAGCTCAGGGAAAGGATCTTAACAGGTGCTCAACACATCAAGAAAACCATCACACCACGAGTTACGAGAACAAATGTCCGGAATTTAAATCTGACTGACACATGGGACACCTGGCTTTGATTCCTGGGGGTGGACGACGTCAGGTGCAAAAAATTTCGACAATATTCCTGCATGAAGTGGCTATACTCACTCAGTCTCCAACGAGTATCTGGAGACAACCCAGTGGGGATAATGGCGACCGAAACATGGTGCTGGTCACATCACCTCCAATATAACCTTATCTCTACACCATGCAATGAACAGGGGATTACTTTACCTTAATTAGATTGAGTCATAAACTTGGCAATCAATATTTGCCTCAGAGGCTAATAATATTTTCATTTACATCACAGTGAAATCCGATAATATAGTTCTAACTAACTTCCTCAGGACATGAAGTTACTGGTATGTGTGAATGTGTTGAATATGGACACCAAGTGAACAACAAATGAAGGTACTTGATGAGTTTTCGAACAGCCTATTTAGCTGAAGCTCCACAATGAGCACCTGAGGAAAATGGCCTCATTCTCTATCTCTAAAGTGATCTCTTTTTAAAGCCCCCATCATCTCAAAATATTTTGTAGAATCCCCGGTGCAATCGTGTTGGAAGTTCAGCAAGAACGTTTGGGATTTTTCGTTGACAGGTTAAAGTAAACACAAACTCTTGCTTGATTCACATCTACGCTCAAGTAACGCTCAGGTCACGCTCCGATCAGGGTCCGGTCAAATATTGTTCAACAATAGAACAATAAAAAAAGTTCTTAAATAGAATCATTCACATCTATCGGTCGGGTCAAGGTTCGCTTCGATCACCCTCCGCTCACGGTTCGGTCACGAATCACGATTAATTGGAAATAATATTTGACCTGAGCTTAACCGAACCGAAGCTTGATCGCTAATAAGAACATGTAACGTTCAACCTACGGTCCAGTAGCAGTCTTCAGCTTTGTTACAAAGCGCATGTATCCCATTTTGGTGCTTAGAAGACGAGCTACCGGAAGTCGAAGACCTATTGGAATACAGAGAAAGATGAGTATAAATTGATTGATGGCGGCAATGCGCAAAAAAACACCAAAATATTTTCTTCTCAATTCTGTTTGTATAAAAATTTGGTGAAAATAGTAGCTTTCATGAACCCGAAAAAAAAAATAAGAAAAATTTTGACTCAAACAACCAAATTACAATCACACTCAATGAGGAACTATCCACAAAAATGATCCATGAGTTCTCATTGCTACTTCTTGCGAGCTTTTTCCAAGCTGTTGCATCAATTAAAATCCTTAAATAAAAAACTAACCTATTCAGGGTCATATTTTCCAGGACAACCAAATTGTCATTTTTGTGTGTTCAAAGATGAGAAGATGTTGTTCAACCCTCTGCCATGGGGAATAATTCTTGGTATATAGCTCCGAACCAAGATTAACAACGAACTTGTTCTTCGTTAACGAAAACGATACAATTTTTTTCCTTATTACTTTTAACTCGAGGGACTGAACTCTTCATACAATGTGCTTAACAATAGGATCTTTGGCTTACAAACTAAAGCACACGTAGAAATTTTCAGCGAAAAATGCAGGCTTGACCAGGTCTCTGGCATACCGTGCCATTGCTCTAACCACTGAACTACCGGGCCGGCCTGGCCTCGCCTGATTGAAGATTGAAGAATCAGGCGAGGCCAGGCGGGCTCGGTAGTGTAGTGGTTAGAGCAATGGCACGGTATGCCAGAGACCGAGGTTCGAGTCCTGGTCAAGCCTGCATTTTTCGCTGATAATTTCTACGTAGTACACCTCCTGTGTGTGCTTAATCTTCAATGAAGTACACGTGTTGTGTAATTTCTTTCCAATAAATGAAAGTATCAACAATGTCCACATGAAACAATGAGCCCGAAAATTTTCATGCCAAACCTAGGCAGACGACATAGTGTTTACCACTGTTGGCATTTCCAGTTTTGCACATTATAGTTGCAAATAAACGTTTGCCGCTTTCAAACCAAAAGCATAACATTAATAAACACTATTTCATAATAGCCGACCTCCGTGGCCAAATGGTAGCACAGCACGCTACTACGTCAGTTGTTCCGGTTCGAATCTTGGCCTGGGCATGATTGTTCTTCGTGATGTCCCTTCATCAATTTCATCATATCACCACTCATGCTCATCCTCGCGATTAGTCAAAACTGGAAGAAGAGCGAAGTAAAATCAACCAAATCAATCAATCCCCGCTTTCACAATTATTTTTCTTTTTTGTAATTTTCTTCTAATTAACGCCAGTGCTGTAACAGCCATGTCCGTCGTTGAAAATATCTTCAACAATGTAGTTAGCGAAATTGGCAGGCTCTTTATACCGAAAAATCAGTATACACTGTCAAGAAACCAACACCAGACTGACGATCATCGTACCTTGACCGGAGCGAAGCTTGACCGCTAGTCTGCGGACCGTGACCTGAGCGCTGCATGAGCGTAGTGAATCAAGCTTTTAGTGATCTCACAAACGCTCACTCTAAGTGAGAGCAGAGCGACAGCATATACGCAGCCAGCAACGAGAAGTTTGTTATTTTGTCTTCCGCGAATTATCAAAAGCAGAAAGTACCTAGGTAGAGAGCACCGTGCTCGGACGAGGAGAAAATATCTAAATTTGTAAAAAGGAGATAATCGACTACGTGTTTAGTATTCGAACTCATATTTGCTTATCCACCAACCCTTCTCGTGCTGTGTTTTCCCAACCAGTTCGTCCTGAAACATAAATAAACAATAAACCAGCAGCACGTTCCTTGCAGATGAATGTTCAATTCGCGCATATCCTTAGGTTGTCAAATTACTATAGTTACATGTAGGCCTAACTGCACAGAGTGAATGCTATTTCATTATATACACACACAGCACCTTGTTTGTCTTGACGAGAACCTGAAAAGCCTCCGAACCTATGCCAAAATCATATTGTAGGGACGCTTACCAACGAAGAAAACCAAAACCGCTAAAATTTATAATAATACGAGGGGAAAAAACGCTGTCTTTATCAAATGCTACACAGGTTAAGAAAATTTATGCATTGCTTTCAGGCTAAGGGAACACGTTGGTTCAGATTTCCTAAAAAAATCAATTACTTGAAAAACGTGTAAAACGTACAGTGTGTTCCCATGTCGCTTGAGCCGCATGTCGGCGGCCCGCTTGGCGGAAGTCCAGACGACAACTCCCTGCAAATCGCGTGCAATATCTCCGCTACGGAAACCGCTAGCTTCGTAATTACTTCAAGTTCTCAGAATTACACTTACAAAAATAAAATCAACATAAGCACGTTGATTGTCACAGGAGATTTTGGAAATGTTGTCCTTGTGCATCCACACATTTCTGGCATGCTTTTGGGAAATTTGTGGGCTGATCCCAAATATTAGTTTTTAATTTTATGCAATAATAGGCTAAAGATTTGTCCTAAAATGCCTTATTTTTTTTCCTTGGCCAGATAATGTAGGCGTTTACGTTTATAAACTACTTGGTGCCATTTATGAGTGGAATTTATGATCTATAGTTTTCTTTTGTGCCTGTTTTAGTCACAAGTGCTTCTTCGAAGATAACTGCTTTTTCACTGCCTAATCCGTGAAAATGATGAAAAATGTTAGTTTTTTCAGTGCCTATCAATTCTCATTCTGTTTATAAGCCCATACTTATTCTCCTTATTCTCCATTGCTTTTTTAATAACGATGTGACCACGGATGGTGTAAATAATCATAAACAAATTATGATTTTTTTTTAATCAGCCAGGAATGAAGTTTGTGAGAATTATTTTAGTGCATAATGATGAAAACTTTTGTTTTCTTAATCGCAGATACTTTATTTCTAAAAAAAAAGACAACAGGCAAATTATTGGGTGGGCTCGAGCCCAACAGTCTCACTGCCAGTGTCTCCTATTTTTGTTTCACTAAACTACAATCATTTCTTTACGCTGAGTGTACTTCTGTCTTCATGGCAACATTGGTTGTTGATTTTGTAAGGTGACAGATCGGACTTTCAGAGATGCCAATTTTTACTGTAAATGGCCTGATAATTATTGAAAATTCATGCCTGCAACAAAAACTGTTACAGTCATTGAATTGTCAATTACCATTACAATCAAAGTGAGCAAGTACCTTGTCACAAGAGATGCTGGAAATGGTGTCCTCCTGCATCCAGACATTTTTGGCATATTTTCAGGAAATTTCCATTTACACGCAACAGTGCAGCTTCAGAAATTGCGTCAGTTTCTCTCCTAGCATTCTCCTTCAGTTCTTCTAATGTGAGGGGGTTGTTGCATCGCCTTTATTTTTCAATGTTCCCATGATACAAATCACATATGAGGTGGCAGAGTCTTGTTTGAAAAACCCTGACTGACATTCTATGTCAGTGAGTTGTTCGAAGAATGGTGTGAGTATGTCATCCCTGTATCTCTGTGCCTTTAAGATATTTTCATAAAATATGGGCCCTATAACTCTGCATGCATTTACTGTGCATCAAACACACATTTTCTCGTCATGCAAAGGAGTTTCCTGTATAAAATCGGGTTTATCTGAGCTCCAATACCTGTTATTCTGTGACGCAACATGGCCCTATAAATAAATGGAACCATGCTTCGTCAGAGAAGAATATTAAACGTGAATCAATTACCCCACCATTAAGATTCCCCAAAATCCAGTTACAAAAACTTACCCGACTTTCGTTATCGCGTGGTACCAGTTCCTGTACAACAGTGACCTTGTACGGTTTTAGTTTTAAAAATTTGGTACCTCGCCATGCTGTTGTTACGGAAATTTCTGTTTCCTGTTCAAATCGTATCTGTAGGAGCGATTTTTGAGGAGTATGTTCTAATCTTTCTCCGACTTCGTCCAATATCTCCTCGGTAAGTACACGTCGTTTTACCATTCGCTTCTTATCGAGAATATATCCAGTTTTCCTCAATTTGTTCACAAGCCACACCTGGAAAT
This sequence comes from Lepisma saccharinum, assembly GCF_977018435.1. Lineage (NCBI taxonomy): Eukaryota > Metazoa > Arthropoda > Insecta > Zygentoma > Lepismatidae > Lepisma > Lepisma saccharinum. The sequence goes on along the minus strand of NC_139232.1, from coordinate 32,665,611 downwards.
TCTGTTGAAAATCGTCTACGAACATCCCTGCAATAATTTGTAATCACATACGAATTGTACATGAAAACATTTTGTTGTGATGTGTATGCATGTGTCATTATTAAAACTATAGCAAAATACAAATAACACTTGGAACACTAAACACTTAATAAACACTTTATAAAACAATAGAATATCACAAGAACACTTGCAACACGTAAACACTCTGAAAATATGACTGAACTGAAATCGAGAAGTTACTGAAATGGAATGGGTTAAGAAATTCACAAGTTATGCGCGAAGCCATTTTTTTAAGTTACGCCTCTGGCGTCCGAGCTCTTAGGAAACTAAAGTGTCCTAAAGCGAGTAGCTGAGATATTATACGCGATTTGCCGGGACTTGACGTCTGAACGGTCGCCAAGCGACGGCGAAACGCAATTCGTACAATCAAACGCAAAGATAACATTACGCATATTATCATCGCTATTTTCATTCATGTTTCTTCTAAATTCTGTGTGCTTTTATGGTTAGAATTGTACTTGTGGTGGAGCAGAGGTTATCGCCTGATTGCTCGTGCTTTTGATTAAGTTCTTCAGTTACTGATAACAGAATGAATGAACATGGTGACGCGTACTTTTTTCCATCTTTTATATTTGCCGTTGGCTACCGAATGTATCTTTACAGCCATATCTCTTTTTCGAAAAAAAAAAAATGGAAAGTCACGAGAATGAAACACATTATTTGCGAATAAGAGAAAATACGACGGGGATCAAATTATTTCTTCTTACAACATCTTTTCAGAGGGTATACTCTGAAGTTTCGTGAAACGTTAAGTGGATAACTTTGGATTACATTTCCATTAAGTATATGGATGAAATAATTTAATTTCTACAAGATTTGATTTGAGTTTGATTTGACTTTGATTTGAATTGATGTTTTAAGTCCTCTTTATGCACAGTAAGGCTAATCGGGGCTGGTCCTACAGTTTAAAGTTGGATCCGAACCACTATTTGCCTCCACCGGGTATCGAACCCGGAACCCCATAATTAACAGGCGACGACGCTACCACTGCGGCGGGGAGGCCCTAATTTATGCAAGAAAGATGCCATTGGATGTAGAATACTGATGATGGCGATGTACCCTTAATTGTCATAAATGAGGTACACTACATTTTAAAAATAATATAAAAGTTGGATTTTTATTCAAATATAAAGTATACAGTATAGAACTTCATGTTTCTTTAGACCAGTAGGAAGACCAAGACAAAGATGGAGGGATAATGTTGAGATGGACCAAAAGGAAATTGGTAGGGATGGAAAAGAGTATATAGATCTTGCTGAGGATAGGGATCGGCCTCTATTGCTGCAGCCATGAGCCTTCGGGTTCAAGAAGGCTAGATAGTTAGTTTAGTTATAGTACTTCATGTTCTATACTAGAGCATGGTTTTGTATTATATTTTCTTGTTAATATTGCTTTTGTGAATTGTCAGTTTCCATACCGTTAATACCTTCAACAATACTATTATTAACATTAAAAATATGAACTTGGATAAAACTACTCTGAAGACACCACTTACATTGAGCAATAAAGTTGTTTTGTTGAGCAGTCTGAATATTAAGTTCCCGATCACATAAACCAGAAGTATTTGACCATAATAAGCTCAATATAGTAATGATCAAATTATATAAATAACTGAAAACGAAACTAAAGTACGAAGATATACACATTGTAGCTGAAAGTATACGCTAATGAGTAAGTTTCTAATGTAAAAGCCATGATTGTTTAAGACGGGAAATTTAAAATTCCCTTTACGTTTAAAAAAATATATACCTCGGAAACTATATATGTTACAGTTACAAATATTACTTCGCTTTCTTCTATATTGTTGTAAGCCCGTTTACCTGGGCTCTGAGAGGTCACAGGGAAGTTTCATTTAAACATTTAGGTAGAGCTTAATAATGTCTGTTGGCTAAACCTGCTCCGTAGGAGGGTAGAGATATGGAAAGTTGGTGTAAAAGGTTATTCACGCTTGTTCATACCTGGTAGATGTGTGTGATGTCTTGTCCTAATGCTTCTCGCAGACCGAATCGTGACAGTTCCAAGGTTCTATCCAGCGACCCTCAGTTCACCAAGCCAAGCGATCCCTTGCGCCTTGTAGCATGCTAGGCAGCGGTAACTCCGTGTTCCATCGTCGTAGTTAGCAGTGTAACGTGTTGTAATGTAATCGGACTAGTTCTCCATGTAGCGTCGATGAGTGTCAGAATAAAAAAAAAGCGAGCTCCGGGTAGGAGCTTGCTTTTGTCATTCTAGGCGTCGAAAGGTTGTTAAACCTTTCAAACGCGGTAGATCCTGTTTAGATCCACGCGTTTGCCTTTCTAGTTCCTGGTTTTACGGAAGTTACAAGCTAGCGCATTCTTGAGATCACTCGCTGGTCGGACAAGTACAGGAAATGAACAAGTGTGAATATTAACATGACGAGGTTTTCTCGGTTTAATGGTCTCCATATCTCTACATTCCCCTTGTTGAAATAATCGAACCACTCTGTGATGGTCGACTACCTCGTCCGGAGTAGGTTATATTTAAAAATTATGATTTATTAACATATCAAAACTCGTAAAAAACCAATACAGTAAACCAATCCGTAGAAAAATCACATCACCGTAAAAAAAAAAATTGAAATCACCAGAAGAGTCATATCATATCGTGGCACCAAACACCGTTGAGAAAAAAAAATATAAAAACACGTAGAGGAAAAAAAATGAAATTGTAGGTCATAGCCTCTTATAAACTCAAAAAGTACGAGCACAATTAACTAAGTTCTGAGGCATGGAGAAAAATAATTACATAAGTGTGACACTGAACTAGTTTTGGTTGAGTGATGACAGCACAATAATAATTAAAAAAAACACATGTCAGCACAGTGTGAAGAAACGCCGGGAACCGCAAGCGGTTGTATTTACTGTTTGCTGAGTTCAAAGTACACTCGGCGGAACATACACGATGCTGGGCGGAGCCTTGAGGTATGTTACCTATGGCAACTCTGTAAACTGCATGCCGCCATAGGCTGGACGTTCTGTGCAGCTGTCGATAATAAAAAAAACACAAAAGAAAGAGACGTATCTCTAATCCAATATGGGCAGCACCTATGGGCACAAACTTTGGCACTGTAAAGGACATGCGTGTGTACTTAGTGCGTGTGCCTTACGGTAGTTGAAGTAGCTGAGCACCGGAACACTTTTAGCCGGTGAAAAATAACATATGCATCATATGACGTCAGGAAACAAGAGCACAATGCACTCAGTGGGCGGGGCCTTGTCGATATAGATCGTCATGGGAAGGCAGTCTGGAAGTCAACTTTGCGATGGCGCTTTGGGTCAACAAACGTCCTGGGTAAAGCGCTCCACATCTGGGTCGCGGCGTGGGAGATGGAAAAATCAGCCATGGGGTCCAGACGGGAACGGGTCCTTTGGTGCTGGAATTTCACAAAATCGTTGTCGGTCTCTGCGATGAGCCTAGGTCTGTCGCTCGATGGTACAAGCCGTTGGTCGTCATGGGTCCGGTAGCATCCGTGGCGATGAGAAAATGAAACAAGCGCAAAAAGGGAAAAATTAGGAAAAAGCAAAAGGTAGTGGAGCAGATTTACAATAAATGATGACGGGTTATAAAATCGATTGAAAAGGGACTTTCAGTTAAAACTGGTGAATTATTTTGGGGGGGAGGGGAGGTAATGTCTAATTTGAATGACGGCGAAGGGGCGTTGTTACTTATATGATGTAGAGTTTTTAAGGGGGCCTGTTTATGATTAACAGGTTTACCTGAAGAAAAGTTCGCCGGGGCAACGGGGGGGGGGGGGGAGTAGGTGGAATAATTCCATGTTGTAAGGAAAGTTCGCCGGGGCGCAACGGGGGGGGGGAAGTTAGAATATTCGGCTTAGCCGGAATGAAATGAGAAAAGAAAGGAGAATTCAGCGATGATAGAACGAACTAAGTGATTACGAGACATTTCCTTCTGTAATATGTGTAAATGTCGTTTATAAAAGCAATTGCAAGAATTTTACGTGTCTTGTGGACAAAGGTTTAAGCGCCTTCGATTCGCTGCTAAAAAAAAAAAAAATGAAAAAGAAGTGAAAAAGAGTAAGTAATATATTTGTGTAAGAGTTCGTTGAAAAATACAGTAGATTGTAATTTCATGGGATATGAGCTATACCATGTTGTATGCTATCAATATTGGAACTATAATATTAAAGGAGAGAGTGGGAACATTTGCCTATTTTATTATATGCTTTATTAACATATTTAGTGCATTGCAGCTTTCAAAGAAGCAGTTCGCGTTACACCTAAGCGTAAATAAAAAAAATTGCTATGGCCAAAAAGCCAATTGTTCAAGCAAGTTCTACGCAGTTCATTTGTTCTTTAAATCATTGATCTTGTTCTATCTTAGTTCATTCATTCTTTATTTCTGTGTACTTTTTTCTTCATTTGAGCGTATATGTACCAGCAAATGGGGAAAAAAAATATTTGCTAGTTAGGATCATAAACACACTAAGTACTTATTAGTCAAATCAGCTAAGTGATATGTTCTGACTATTACTATGCGTTTAATCGCAAAATATAAAATAACATTAAAATATCTGTAAAAAAAAATTAATTATTAGGCAAGAGATGTATTATAAATGTTCCGACGATTGAGATAGCATTCTGTAATCCTGATCTGGTTAAAAATAAAAATGAGTTCGTTCTAACGAAGAAATGCAGTGCGAGCACTGGAAGTGGAAAGAGGGGGGAGGGGAGTCGATGAGCGTGAGAAAATGCTGGATCAGGGGATGCTAGCATGTACGCAACGAGGAGCGAGGAGGCTAAAGCAGGTGACAACGGAGTGGCGTGTTAATGAATGTTACTGGGGTTATCATGGCACTAGTCGTAGCGGGCTTTGAGTCTAGAAATAGTAATAGTGTCAGTCTTTTGTTTATTCCTGCCGGCGATGTAAGTTACTTCGTAGGAATTCTCATTAACTTTGCGAAGAATAGTTCCTTTGTACTTATAAGAGGACGCAAAGGCTTTTGACACACCTGGAGTTGGAGTGGCATCTAGAATCCATACATGTTGTCCTGGTGAGTACTGTATTTGCCTAGAAGTGCTGTCTGCGTACTTTTTCTGCTGTTCGTAACGCTTATGCAGGTTGTCATGTGCTGTCTTACGTATGGAGGTCAGGAGTTCAAGTCTCTGTGCGTTCGTCTGGGAAACATTGTCGGGGTTCGAAGGAAGGACTGCGTCAGCTAAGATCCTTGGGTTGTAGCCAAACAAAGTAAAATACGGGCTCTGGAGGGATCCAGAATGGATTGTAACGTTGTGGCTGAACGCTGCGCTAGCTAAATAGTCACACCATGAAGCCTTCTTTTCTAACACAAAAACTCTCATAACTTTCTTTAAGTAACTAAATGAACTTTCAACTAATCCATTCGTGAAATGGGCACAAGTATCTACATATTTTAGTTGTACGCCTGTAATATTAGCTAACTCTCGTAAGAGTAAACTTGAATTGGGTGTTGAACGATCTAAATAGATCGTTTCCGGGATGCCATGGACTAAAAAGACTTTCTCAACTAGGGCTGTTGCTATGTTTTGTGCATCGTGATTAACCAAAGGAGCTGTAATTACATACCTTGTACAACTATCTACTACCGATAGGAAATATTTGTATTTGTGCGTTTTTGAAGAGACTAAAGGACCACATACGTCAATATGAATTCGTTGGAAAGGAATTTGGGCTGGTTGAAATGTTTGCAGGGTATGTGGTTTAGAACCTTGTGGTTTCTTTGAAATCTGACAAGGGATGCAATGTCTAACCTTATCGTACACAAATTTCTTCATATTAGGGAAAAAGTAGCGCATAAGCATTAAATTATATGTCTTTTGTGCACCTTGGTGACTTCCATTCATTTTGTGTGCATGAATAAGGTCGAAAACTTGATTTCTTAATGCATGGGGAATACAAAGTCTATCCCTATTACCAGTTTTGATTTTATTAGTCCTGTATAAGACTCCATTTTTGAGTACATAAGAATACGAAAGCTTTTCTAGTTTAGGGTCACTAGCTTTATCTTTGTTTTCTAAAACATTAATAATGTCTCTGAAATAAGGGTCTTTACGTTGTTCTGAACTAATATCAAAATCTGCTGCTTGTGCATGAAATACTTGATGAAAGAATAAGTCATCATCATCATCATCATCATCTTTCTTGTCATGATTAGTCTTGTCAAGCGGTAAACTTGCACGGGAGAGTGCATCCGCAAGTTCATTTTTACTAGCGCTGACATGCCTTATTTCGAAATCAAAATTCTGAAAATAAAGGGCTCTTCTTCCTAGAATAGAACTATGGTGTTTAGTTGAACGAAGATAGGATAAGGCCTTGTTGTCTGTGAGAACCACAAAATGTTGATTCATAAGAAAAAATTTGAAAGTTTTCAATACATAATATGCACCTGCAATTTCAAGTGAAAATGTGTCAGCTCTTTTCTCTGTGTCTGTTAAGGCTCGTGAACAATAGGCACATGGATGTAAATTCCCTTCTTCATCAGGCTGTAACAGCGATCCTCCGATGCCAATTCCACTCGCATCAATGTATACATATGAGGGGCGCTTAGGGTCATAAGGGCGGAGGATAGGGGCGGAAGTGATCATTTCTTTCAGTGTTTCGAAGCTTTTCTGGTGTTCATTAGTCCATTGAAACTTAACATTCTTTTTAAGAAGCTTAAATAAACATTCTGTTGGTCCTGCAAAACCTTGCACAAATCGTCGAATGAAATTGACAAGTCCTAGAAAACTACGAAGCTTGCGTTTGGTGGTAGGGGTGGGATATTCCAAAATAGCTTTAAGAATGTGTTCTGAAATCTTAACTCCCTTTTGAGATACCAAGTTACCGAGGACTTTTACTTCGGTAAAAGCTAGCCTACACTTAGAGGGTGATAATTTAAGGGACGCTGTTCGTAACTTTTGAAACACTCTGTCCAGTATGTTAAGCATGTGTGGGAGATTTGAACTGTAAATAATAATATCATCAGTGTAAACAGAAAGTTCTGAACTGTCTATTCCGCTAAGGGCAAGTTCGCTTACTCGGTTCATTACACCGGGGGATGTTTTCAATCCCTGGCATAACCTAGCATATCTAAAACTACCCAGATTGTTAATAGAAAAGGCGGTAATGTCCTTAGAACGCTCTGTTAATGATACCTGAAAGAATGCACTGGACATATCTAAAATTGAGTAATATTTCTTTCCAGCCATCTCTGTCATGATGGTTTTTATGTCTGGGGATTGTAAGGAAATCGGAGCTATTATTCTGTTAAGGTCGCGGAGGTCAGAGATAAAACGGTAAGTCCCATTGGGTTTCTTAACTAATAGGACTGGGTGTCGATAGGGACTCCCTTCACAGCGCTCTATAACACCTTGGTCTAGTAATTTCTGAACTTCCTGTTTCATGGGTTCTCGGTAATGAAAAGGAATAGGGTAGGTTTTGGCATACACTGGGGTGTCATCTGTCAGTTTGATATCATATTCCAATACATTGGTTTTAGTTAATTTATCCCCTGGCCAGAGAAAAATATCTGCATACGTGTATGCGAGCTTTAGGATTTTTTCTCTTTCTTCTCGGGGAATATCAGGGTTAACTGTGAGGAGGGAGGGGTCAAATTTCTTTTGACTTTCACTAAGTTGTTGCTTTACTGTAGTATTTTCATTACAAGAGTATGAAAATGCAACATCTTCACTTTTATGTTCCCAAACGGAAGTAACGTCAGTTAAAATTTCACATGTCGATATTTCGCCTAATATTGTGTCACTTTCCAAAGTGATTGTGGTTTCCGTAGGGTTGTGTATGTGAATGACAGGTGACTGCGGGTTTACTGCAGCATTGGGAAGGACTACTGGATGCTGGCTCATAAGGGAAGCAGATGGTGTAAAAAGTACAGGCTTATGGGTATTAGGTGTTATAGTGATAATGTTCAAATTGATATAAGTCTTGGATCGTGGACTTAACTGAACTGTGTTTGAAAGGGTAGCTTTTCCCTCATACACATTTACATTTTCAATTTGGGCAAATATGTCATGCGACAGCTGGTGAGTCTTGTACTTTGATCTTAAAATACTATAATTTGGAGTACGTCCTAAATGACAAAGAGTTATTGTGTTGTCTTTCAACGACATTTCGCACCTCTGCGTTCGTAAAAAGTCATTTCCTAAAAGGGGAGGGACGTTAGTTGAATCTACTATTCTAAATGGGTGCGAATATTTACGTTTTCCAATTATGATTGGAAGAACTACAATTTCAGACACACTCAGTTTCGATCCGGACACACCTTGGATTGTGGATTGTACCTTGTATGTTTTTCTTTCAGTAGGGAGAAGGTGGGAAGGATAAATTGAGATTTGGGAACCCACGTCAATAAGTAAATCTACCTGTTTCCCTTGTATGCTACTATTAATAAAGTATAGGCCATTTCTCTCAATTATAGGAACTTTATCTAATCTGCTATTATCTTCGATTTCGTTCCTGCAAGTCGAAGACGATTTTAGTTTAAACTACTCTCTCGTTGTGGCTTGTAAAAGCAATTGTCGCTCTCGTGATTATAACGACCGCAAAACCTGCAGGCTGAGGTATTTGCATCGTCGCGATTAGCCTGATCTCGACGTTGAAACCTCTTGTTACTATTACCTCTGAACTGGTCTCGTGAGTTCGACCGAAAGTTACCTCTGTGATTAGCTCTATGATTATTATTATTTCTGTAGAAAGAGGACTTATTATTCCCCTTGTTGAAATCTCTGTTCTGTGCGTTTTGATTAGCCGTTTTCGCAAATTCCAACACATTTGAACAAAAACTAAAAAGAGAACTTGCATTCATCTGTTCGTTCGAAAAGAGAGACATGCTCGACATTTGTGACGAGAGTTTGTTTATTTCATCACCAGAGGTAGCAAGCATTTTGAGCGTGTTCCACTGTGGCTACGGCTGGTTTCGCCGCGCAGCGGGCACTATCAGACCTCGGTACATGATACATTCCTTGATACACTGTGTGAGAATTATTTACGGGAGCCGGATTGGACTGTAGACTTTGGACTTGATGAGTCGATGGTGGGAGAAAAGGAGATGGACACTGGTTGTACGGTACAAAGTGCTGAGTCGGGTTGAGTGCATTACTGGGGAGGGGGGAATAGACCTGTGCATGCGAACAGCTGTGAAGTGGTGACGGAGTAAATGTCTGGGGCAAGCTTGCCTGAGCAATTGCCTGATCTATTTCCAATTTCTCTTCCAACATACGTGAATTAATTAATGACTGCTGGCGTTCGAAATTCTGTAGGTGGGCAATTAATTCTTCTGTTCTAGCAAAATGCTTGTTGGTTAAACAGCCAATGTATTTGGCTCGCAGTCCCGTGATGATGTAAGAGAGAGTTTGTTCTTCAGTGGCGTTCGGGAAGTATTGCTGGACTAATGCCTTTTTAGCAATAACATAGGTATGGATCGGTTCACTAATCATCTGTTTCTTTTGGAGAATTATCTGTACAGGATCTGCTGACAGGTACGATCCCTTAAATAGCGTACTTAGCTCGTCTTTGATATGGGTATATGTCAAGTCTACAAAATTGGGTCGTTTCTGTATGTCATGAAAATAAGTTAAAGCGGTGTCCGTCAAAAATAAAGGTAACATCTCTTTACGCTTAGCTTCCGTCCATCCTGCGGCGTGTGCTACATTTTGGAACTTGAGGAAAAATGAGTCAATGTGCTTAGGGTCATTTCCGCTAAATGGTGCCGGGTACAATGCAGTGGGGATTGGGGTGGCCATGTTAGTGGTGGAAATTTGTACAGCTACGTTACCAGAACTATTAACAGTGTTAGAGGAAGTTGAAACGGGAGCTGGGGTACTTGCTAAGGGTTGGGGTTGGTTTTTGTTGGGTGTTTGTAGTCCAAGGACAAATTGAGGGTAATTTCTATTAGCAGACCTTAACCGTGTTAGTGGAGGGGAGGGAATTGGGGTTAAAGGTCGTGAATTTATTGGATTTGCCGTGATTGCAGTTGCTAACTCTATGATTTGGTCGAGGGAGGAATCTAGGTGTTCGTGCAACGCTATCTGCGACGTATTCATAAACGAAGGTTCGTCGTGCTGACCAAAGAACAAATGAAAGTATGGGTATACAGTTATTTTATGTCATTAATATATCGCTGGTCAAATAAGTATAAGCAAGTGTTCTCATTCCTGTGTGAATGATGCGTGAATACATGTTATGCAGAAGAACTAGATTTTTGTTGAAAAAGGGGGGGGCTCGGCATAAAAGAAAAAGAGGGGTTGTTGTCCATAGGGTAATACACATAATTGTCACTGGGTCTGACGCATCTTAAGCGTACTGTGGGAGTATGAGTTGGAATTACTAAAAAATTACTTTAAAATGCTCCCAAAGTGGGAGGGAGGGGGGGAGGGAGACTAGTTTAATGTAAAGCAATTCGTACAGGAGGGTACTTAATTGCAAAAAGGGCCTGAAGCACCTCCACCATGTTGTAAGCCCGTTTACCTGGGCTCTGAGAGGTCACAGGGAAGTTTCATTTAAACATTTAGGTAGAGCTTAATAATGTCTGTTGGCTAAACCTGCTCCGTAGGAGGGTAGAGATATGGAAAGTTGGTGTAAAAGGTTATTCACGCTTGTTCATACCTGGTAGATGTGTGTGATGTCTTGTCCTAATGCTTCTCGCAGACCGAATCGTGACAGTTCCAAGGTTCTATCCAGCGACCCTCAGTTCACCAAGCCAAGCGATCCCTTGCGCCTTGTAGCATGCTAGGCAGCGGTAACTCCGTGTTCCATCGTCGTAGTTAGCAGTGTAACGTGTTGTAATGTAATCGGACTAGTTCTCCATGTAGCGTCGATGAGTGTCAGAATAAAAAAAAAGCGAGCTCCGGGTAGGAGCTTGCTTTTGTCATTCTAGGCGTCGAAAGGTTGTTAAACCTTTCAAACGCGGTAGATCCTGTTTAGATCCACGCGTTTGCCTTTCTAGTTCCTGGTTTTACGGAAGTTACAAGCTAGCGCATTCTTGAGATCACTCGCTGGTCGGACAAGTACAGGAAATGAACAAGTGTGAATATTAACATGACGAGGTTTTCTCGGTTTAATGGTCTCCATATCTCTACATTCCCCTTGTTGAAATAATCGAACCACTCTGTGATGGTCGACTACCTCGTCCGGAGTAGGTTATATTTAAAAATTATGATTTATTAACATATCAAAACTCGTAAAAAACCAATACAGTAAACCAATCCGTAGAAAAATCACATCACCGTAAAAAAAAAAATTGAAATCACCAGAAGAGTCATATCATATCGTGGCACCAAACACCGTTGAGAAAAAAAAATATAAAAACACGTAGAGGAAAAAAAATGAAATTGTAGGTCATAGCCTCTTATAAACTCAAAAAGTACGAGCACAATTAACTAAGTTCTGAGGCATGGAGAAAAATAATTACATAAGTGTGACACTGAACTAGTTTTGGTTGAGTGATGACAGCACAATAATAATTAAAAAAAACACATGTCAGCACAGTGTGAAGAAACGCCGGGAACCGCAAGCGGTTGTATTTACTGTTTGCTGAGTTCAAAGTACACTCGGCGGAACATACACGATGCTGGGCGGAGCCTTGAGGTATGTTACCTATGGCAACTCTGTAAACTGCATGCCGCCATAGGCTGGACGTTCTGTGCAGCTGTCGATAATAAAAAAAACACAAAAGAAAGAGACGTATCTCTAATCCAATATGGGCAGCACCTATGGGCACAAACTTTGGCACTGTAAAGGACATGCGTGTGTACTTAGTGCGTGTGCCTTACGGTAGTTGAAGTAGCTGAGCACCGGAACACTTTTAGCCGGTGAAAAATAACATATGCATCATATGACGTCAGGAAACAAGAGTACAATGCACTCAGTGGGCGGGGCCTTGTCGATATAGATCGTCATGGGAAGGCAGTCTGGAAGTCAACTTTGCGATGGCGCTTTGGGTCAACAAACGTCCTGGGTAAAGCGCTCCACATCTGGGTCGCGGCGTGGGAGATGGAAAAATCAGCCATGGGGTCCAGACGGGAACGGGTCCTTTGGTGCTGGAATTTCACAAAATCGTTGTCGGTCTCTGCGATGAGCCTAGGTCTGTCGCTCGATGGTACAAGCCGTTGGTCGTCATGGGTCCGGTAGCATCCGTGGCGATGAGAAAATGAAACAAGCGCAAAAAGGGAAAAATTAGGAAAAAGCAAAAGGTAGTGGAGCAGATTTACAATAAATGATGACGGGTTATAAAATCGATTGAAAAGGGACTTTCAGTTAAAACTGGTGAATTATTTTGGGGGGGAGGGGAGGTAATGTCTAATTTGAATGACGGCGAAGGGGCGTTGTTACTTATATGATGTAGAGTTTTTAAGGGGGCCTGTTTATGATTAACAGGTTTACCTGAAGAAAAGTTCGCCGGGGCAACGGGGGGGGGGGGAGTAGGTGGAATAATTCCATGTTGTAAGGAAAGTTCGCCGGGGCGCAACGGGGGGGGGGAAGTTAGAATATTCGGCTTAGCCGGAATGAAATGAGAAAAGAAAGGAGAATTCAGCGATGATAGAACGAACTAAGTGATTACGAGACATTTCCTTCTGTAATATGTGTAAATGTCGTTTATAAAAGCAATTGCAAGAATTTTACGTGTCTTGTGGACAAAGGTTTAAGCGCCTTCGATTCGCTGCTAAAAAAAAAAAAATGAAAAAGAAGTGAAAAAGAGTAAGTAATATATTTGTGTAAGAGTTCGTTGAAAAATACAGTAGATTGTAATTTCATGGGATATGAGCTATACCATGTTGTATGCTATCAATATTGGAACTATAATATTAAAGGAGAGAGTGGGAACATTTGCCTATTTTATTATATGCTTTATTAACATATTTAGTGCATTGCAGCTTTCAAAGAAGCAGTTCGCGTTACACCTAAGCGTAAATAAAAAAAATTGCTATGGCCAAAAAGCCAATTGTTCAAGCAAGTTCTACGCAGTTCATTTGTTCTTTAAATCATTGATCTTGTTCTATCTTAGTTCATTCATTCTTTATTTCTGTGTACTTTTTTCTTCATTTGAGCGTATATGTACCAGCAAATGGGGAAAAAAAATATTTGCTAGTTAGGATCATAAACACACTAAGTACTTATTAGTCAAATCAGCTAAGTGATATGTTCTGACTATTACTATGCGTTTAATCGCAAAATATAAAATAACATTAAAATATCTGTAAAAAAAATTAATTATTAGGCAAGAGATGTATTATAAATGTTCCGACGATTGAGATAGCATTCTGTAATCCTGATCTGGTTAAAAATAAAAATGAGTTCGTTCTAACGAAGAAATGCAGTGCGAGCACTGGAAGTGGAAAGAGGGGGGAGGGGAGTCGATGAGCGTGAGAAAATGCTGGATCAGGGGATGCTAGCATGTACGCAACGAGGAGCGAGGAGGCTAAAGCAGGTGACAACGGAGTGGCGTGTTAATGAATGTTACTGGGGTTATCATGGCACTAGTCGTAGCGGGCTTTGAGTCTAGAAATAGTAATAGTGTCAGTCTTTTGTTTATTCCTGCCGGCGATGTAAGTTACTTCGTAGGAATTCTCATTAACTTTGCGAAGAATAGTTCCTTTGTACTTATAAGAGGACGCAAAGGCTTTTGACACACCTGGAGTTGGAGTGGCATCTAGAATCCATACATGTTGTCCTGGTGAGTACTGTATTTGCCTAGAAGTGCTGTCTGCGTACTTTTTCTGCTGTTCGTAACGCTTATGCAGGTTGTCATGTGCTGTCTTACGTATGGAGGTCAGGAGTTCAAGTCTCTGTGCGTTCGTCTGGGAAACATTGTCGGGGTTCGAAGGAAGGACTGCGTCAGCTAAGATCCTTGGGTTGTAGCCAAACAAAGTAAAATACGGGCTCTGGAGGGATCCAGAATGGATTGTAACGTTGTGGCTGAACGCTGCGCTAGCTAAATAGTCACACCATGAAGCCTTCTTTTCTAACACAAAAACTCTCATAACTTTCTTTAAGTAACTAAATGAACTTTCAACTAATCCATTCGTGAAATGGGCACAAGTATCTACATATTTTAGTTGTACGCCTGTAATATTAGCTAACTCTCGTAAGAGTAAACTTGAATTGGGTGTTGAACGATCTAAATAGATCGTTTCCGGGATGCCATGGACTAAAAAGACTTTCTCAACTAGGGCTGTTGCTATGTTTTGTGCATCGTGATTAGCCAAAGGAGCTGTAATTACATACCTTGTACAACTATCTACTACCGATAGGAAATATTTGTATTTGTGCGTTTTTGAAGAGACTAAAGGACCACATACGTCAATATGAATTCGTTGGAAAGGAATTTGGGCTGGTTGAAATGTTTGCAGGGTATGTGGTTTAGAACCTTGTGGTTTCTTTGAAATCTGACAAGGGATGCAATGTCTAACCTTATCGTACACAAATTTCTTCATATTAGGGAAAAAGTAGCGCATAAGCATTAAATTATATGTCTTTTGTGCACCTTGGTGACTTCCATTCATTTTGTGTGCATGAATAAGGTCGAAAACTTGATTTCTTAATGCATGGGGAATACAAAGTCTATCCCTATTACCAGTTTTGATTTTATTAGTCCTGTATAAGACTCCATTTTTGAGTACATAAGAATACGAAAGCTTTTCTAGTTTAGGGTCACTAGCTTTATCTTTGTTTTCTAAAACATTAATAATGTCTCTGAAATAAGGGTCTTTACGTTGTTCTGAACTAATATCAAAATCTGCTGCTTGTGCATGAAATACTTGATGAAAGAATAAGTCATCATCATCATCATCATCATCTTTCTTGTCATGATTAGTCTTGTCAAGCGGTAAACTTGCACGGGAGAGTGCATCCGCAAGTTCATTTTTACTAGCGCTGACATGCCTTATTTCGAAATCAAAATTCTGAAAATAAAGGGCTCTTCTTCCTAGAATAGAACTATGGTGTTTAGTTGAACGAAGATAGGATAAGGCCTTGTTGTCTGTGAGAACCACAAAATGTTGATTCATAAGAAAAAATTTGAAAGTTTTCAATACATAATATGCACCTGCAATTTCAAGTGAAAATGTGTCAGCTCTTTTCTCTGTGTCTGTTAAGGCTCGTGAACAATAGGCACATGGATGTAAATTCCCTTCTTCATCAGGCTGTAACAGCGATCCTCCGATGCCAATTCCACTCGCATCAATGTATACATATGAGGGGCGCTTAGGGTCATAAGGGCGGAGGATAGGGGCGGAAGTGATCATTTCTTTCAGTGTTTCGAAGCTTTTCTGGTGTTCATTAGTCCATTGAAACTTAACATTCTTTTTAAGAAGCTTAAATAAACATTCTGTTGGTCCTGCAAAACCTTGCACAAATCGTCGAATGAAATTGACAAGTCCTAGAAAACTACGAAGCTTGCGTTTGGTGGTAGGGGTGGGATATTCCAAAATAGCTTTAAGAATGTGTTCTGAAATCTTAACTCCCTTTTGAGATACCAAGTTACCGAGGACTTTTACTTCGGTAAAAGCTAGCCTACACTTAGAGGGTGATAATTTAAGGGACGCTGTTCGTAACTTTTGAAACACTCTGTCCAGTATGTTAAGCATGTGTGGGAGATTTGAACTGTAAATAATAATATCATCAGTGTAAACAGAAAGTTCTGAACTGTCTATTCCGCTAAGGGCAAGTTCGCTTACTCGGTTCATTACACCGGGGGATGTTTTCAATCCCTGGCATAACCTAGCATATCTAAAACTACCCAGATTGTTAATAGAAAAGGCGGTAATGTCCTTAGAACGCTCTGTTAATGATACCTGAAAGAATGCACTGGACATATCTAAAATTGAGTAATATTTCTTTCCAGCCATCTCTGTCATGATGGTTTTTATGTCTGGGGATTGTAAGGAAATCGGAGCTATTATTCTGTTAAGGTCGCGGAGGTCAGAGATAAAACGGTAAGTCCCATTGGGTTTCTTAACTAATAGGACTGGGTGTCGATAGGGACTCCCTTCACAGCGCTCTATAACACCTTGGTCTAGTAATTTCTGAACTTCCTGTTTCATGGGTTCTCGGTAATGAAAAGGAATAGGGTAGGTTTTGGCATACACTGGGGTGTCATCTGTCAGTTTGATATCATATTCCAATACATTGGTTTTAGTTAATTTATCCCCTGGCCAGAGAAAAATATCTGCATACGTGTATGCGAGCTTTAGGATTTTTTCTCTTTCTTCTCGGGGAATATCAGGGTTAACTGTGAGGAGGGAGGGGTCAAATTTCTTTTGACTTTCACTAAGTTGTTGCTTTACTGTAGTATTTTCATTACAAGAGTATGAAAATGCAACATCTTCACTTTTATGTTCCCAAACGGAAGTAACGTCAGTTAAAATTTCACATGTCGATATTTCGCCTAATATTGTGTCACTTTCCAAAGTGATTGTGGTTTCCGTAGGGTTGTGTATGTGAATGACAGGTGACTGCGGGTTTACTGCAGCATTGGGAAGGACTACTGGATGCTGGCTCATAAGGGAAGCAGATGGTGTAAAAAGTACAGGCTTATGGGTATTAGGTGTTATAGTGATAATGTTCAAATTGATATAAGTCTTGGATCGTGGACTTAACTGAACTGTGTTTGAAAGGGTAGCTTTTCCCTCATACACATTTACATTTTCAATTTGGGCAAATATGTCATGCGACAGCTGGTGAGTCTTGTACTTTGATCTTAAAATACTATAATTTGGAGTACGTCCTAAATGACAAAGAGTTATTGTGTTGTCTTTCAACGACATTTCGCACCTCTGCGTTCGTAAAAAGTCATTTCCTAAAAGGGGAGGGACGTTAGTTGAATCTACTATTCTAAATGGGTGCGAATATTTACGTTTTCCAATTATGATTGGAAGAACTACAATTTCAGACACACTCAGTTTCGATCCGGACACACCTTGGATTGTGGATTGTACCTTGTATGTTTTTCTTTCAGTAGGGAGAAGGTGGGAAGGATAAATTGAGATTTGGGAACCCACGTCAATAAGTAAATCTACCTGTTTCCCTTGTATGCTACTATTAATAAAGTATAGGCCATTTCTCTCAATTATAGGAACTTTATCTAATCTGCTATTATCTTCGATTTCGTTCCTGCAAGTCGAAGACGATTTTAGTTTAAACTACTCTCTCGTTGTGGCTTGTAAAAGCAATTGTCGCTCTCGTGATTATAACGACCGCAAAACCTGCAGGCTGAGGTATTTGCATCGTCGCGATTAGCCTGATCTCGACGTTGAAACCTCTTGTTACTATTACCTCTGAACTGGTCTCGTGAGTTCGACCGAAAGTTACCTCTGTGATTAGCTCTATGATTATTATTATTTCTGTAGAAAGAGGACTTATTATTCCCCTTGTTGAAATCTCTGTTCTGTGCGTTTTGATTAGCCGTTTTCGCAAATTCCAACACATTTGAACAAAAACTAAAAAGAGAACTTGCATTCATCTGTTCGTTCGAAAAGAGAGACATGCTCGACATTTGTGACGAGAGTTTGTTTATTTCATCACCAGAGGTAGCAAGCATTTTGAGCGTGTTCCACTGTGGCTACGGCTGGTTTCGCCGCGCAGCGGGCACTATCAGACCTCGGTACATGATACATTCCTTGATACACTGTGTGAGAATTATTTACGGGAGCCGGATTGGACTGTAGACTTTGGACTTGATGAGTCGATGGTGGGAGAAAAGGAGATGGACACTGGTTGTACGGTACAAAGTGCTGAGTCGGGTTGAGTGCATTACTGGGGAGGGGGGAATAGACCTGTGCATGCGAACAGCTGTGAAGTGGTGACGGAGTAAATGTCTGGGGCAAGCTTGCCTGAGCAATTGCCTGATCTATTTCCAATTTCTCTTCCAACATACGTGAATTAATTAATGACTGCTGGCGTTCGAAATTCTGTAGGTGGGCAATTAATTCTTCTGTTCTAGCAAAATGCTTGTTGGTTAAACAGCCAATGTATTTGGCTCGCAGTCCCGTGATGATGTAAGAGAGAGTTTGTTCTTCAGTGGCGTTCGGGAAGTATTGCTGGACTAATGCCTTTTTAGCAATAACATAGGTATGGATCGGTTCACTAATCATCTGTTTCTTTTGGAGAATTATCTGTACAGGATCTGCTGACAGGTACGATCCCTTAAATAGCGTACTTAGCTCGTCTTTGATATGGGTATATGTCAAGTCTACAAAATTGGGTCGTTTCTGTATGTCATGAAAATAAGTTAAAGCGGTGTCCGTCAAAAATAAAGGTAACATCTCTTTACGCTTAGCTTCCGTCCATCCTGCGGCGTGTGCTACATTTTGGAACTTGAGGAAAAATGAGTCAATGTGCTTAGGGTCATTTCCGCTAAATGGTGCCGGGTACAATGCAGTGGGGATTGGGGTGGCCATGTTAGTGGTGGAAATTTGTACAGCTACGTTACCAGAACTATTAACAGTGTTAGAGGAAGTTGAAACGGGAGCTGGGGTACTTGCTAAGGGTTGGGGTTGGTTTTTGTTGGGTGTTTGTAGTCCAAGGACAAATTGAGGGTAATTTCTATTAGCAGACCTTAACCGTGTTAGTGGAGGGGAGGGAATTGGGGTTAAAGGTCGTGAATTTATTGGATTTGCCGTGATTGCAGTTGCTAACTCTATGATTTGGTCGAGGGAGGAATCTAGGTGTTCGTGCAACGCTATCTGCGACGTATTCATAAACGAAGGTTCGTCGTGCTGACCAAAGAACAAATGAAAGTATGGGTATACAGTTATTTTATGTCATTAATATATCGCTGGTCAAATAAGTATAAGCAAGTGTTCTCATTCCTGTGTGAATGATGCGTGAATACATGTTATGCAGAAGAACTAGATTTTTGTTGAAAAAGGGGGGGGCTCGGCATAAAAGAAAAAGAGGGGTTGTTGTCCATAGGGTAATACACATAATTGTCACTGGGTCTGACGCATCTTAAGCGTACTGTGGGAGTATGAGTTGGAATTACTAAAAAATTACTTTAAAATGCTCCCAAAGTGGGAGGGAGGGGGGGAGGGAGACTAGTTTAATGTAAAGCAATTCGTACAGGAGGGTACTTAATTGCAAAAAGGGCCTGAAGCACCTCCACCATGTTGTAAGCCCGTTTACCTGGGCTCTGAGAGGTCACAGGGAAGTTTCATTTAAACATTTAGGTAGAGCTTAATAATGTCTGTTGGCTAAACCTGCTCCGTAGGAGGGTAGAGATATGGAAAGTTGGTGTAAAAGGTTATTCACGCTTGTTCATACCTGGTAGATGTGTGTGATGTCTTGTCCTAATGCTTCTCGCAGACCGAATCGTGACAGTTCCAAGGTTCTATCCAGCGACCCTCAGTTCACCAAGCCAAGCGATCCCTTGCGCCTTGTAGCATGCTAGGCAGCGGTAACTCCGTGTTCCATCGTCGTAGTTAGCAGTGTAACGTGTTGTAATGTAATCGGACTAGTTCTCCATGTAGCGTCGATGAGTGTCAGAATAAAAAAAAAGCGAGCTCCGGGTAGGAGCTTGCTTTTGTCATTCTAGGCGTCGAAAGGTTGTTAAACCTTTCAAACGCGGTAGATCCTGTTTAGATCCACGCGTTTGCCTTTCTAGTTCCTGGTTTTACGGAAGTTACAAGCTAGCGCATTCTTGAGATCACTCGCTGGTCGGACAAGTACAGGAAATGAACAAGTGTGAATATTAACATGACGAGGTTTTCTCGGTTTAATGGTCTCCATATCTCTACAATATCATGGCAAGAATTGCGCACTTGGTAGGGTAAACCACCCAGTTATTGCCACTTTCAGCACCCAATTTACGAAAAATCCAATATACTTCCATTATTTTTGTTGAATGTCACACAAAATGTATCGCACATTCTTGAATATTGTCGCAATATATTTTTCATGAAGCGGGAGTCGGAAACATGTTTGAGTCTATAGGAAAATGAGATGACAATTACGTAAGTAAATCTCAGTTATTGTCACATTTTCCTTAGTAATTGGCATCATAAATTCCAGTTAAAATTATGTATGTAATATGCAGTTTAAGATATTTGACTCCTTTTTTACTGTCCTCAAAGCTAAACAATATTGAAATTTTGTGAGTTACAAATAATAATAATAATTATAGTAGTAACAATAATGATATTAATCCTAATTTATCAGTGACGTGCACTGAGGAGTAGCTAGTCTAGCAGAGATAGATCCATCAATCTCAAATCTCTAATTATTTTCAAATCACAATATTTTTTGTTTTGTTGAAGCCACAGTTCATATGAAACATTTTTTTTTCACGTGCTTCTCGTCCCTCGGTACGTTCAGCGGCCTAGCTCGCTCTTTCTCCGCCTCACAGTTCCAGGTAGAAACGGGTTTTCGAAGGGAAAGGGAAGATTTCTGCCTCTACCTCCCTTGCCCCCTCGCCCCCTCTCCAATGGTTGAAAGCCCGTGCTTTCAGGTCCTCCAGTCTATCTCCTATAGGACAGATAGGGGATTGGATTCCCTTCGCTTCCTTTGTAAATCCTCTAAAGAACTAAGGGGAATTTTTCTGCAGTACTTCTGTCCTCTGTATTTACACTACTTTTTACACGTTGTACAATATTTATGTATAATATGGGATGTACTTTTATTATTTATGCAATTGGAACGTCTTATGTGCAGACAAAAATTTTGTGCCTTTTTTAAAAATATGGAATAGCTATATAATGATTAAATAACAAATATTTGCTCACCCTCTCTCTTGCTCTCGTTTTAGTAGTGTTTTATTTAAATATACTAATCTCTTGGCCTCCAATTAAAAAATGGATAAGCTAAACAATCATAAATACGGATGAATTTATTTGGGCAAGTGAACGCCCATTCTAATTCTTGTTGTTGGTTTGGTTTATTTTACTTCGCTTTTCTGCCACATTTGGTTATCGCGAAAATGAGTATGAGTGATGATATAATGAAATTGATGAAGGGACCTCGCAAAGAACAATTCAGGCCGGGATTCGTGACGAGCGTGCATTCTTGTTCTTAAAAGTTGTACTCTGCCTGCAGTGAATAATGAGAAAATTATAAATTAAAAATGTATCCCAGAACTCAAAAAGCCAAATGAATATCATTAAAGAAAGTAGAAAAATGGTTTGTTTAAAGTTGTGTTTTGTTACCCATCGCTTTTTCTAGCTGTATAGATTTAATCGGAATAAGTAGCTAAGAGCTTGGAAAGTCGTGAGGGACAATCATAAACAGAGAATTATAGGCTCCTGATTTCACAGTGCCCTGCAGATGCACTGGGAGGAAATTATTTGTATTTTCTTCTCTCTTCCATCGCTTTACCTAATTTCTGCCATGACGATGAACGTTGATTAAATTAAACGGGTGAAGAGTGGTTGCAAAGAAACACTCATGCAAAGGCCAGGGCTCGAGCCCGGATCCTTCAGTAACGAGATCGTGAGATGTGGAAATTATGGAAATCAAGCAATGCAAATTTTTTTAAAAAACGTTAATCATATATAAAGATGGTATTTAAAAAATTCAATTGAAAATTACTACTCAGGAAAAATGCAGTTTGCTTTACCGATACACACGTATCCGAATGGTTAGCGCCTTCCTCACATGTTTGTTGTCGGCCGACCTCCGTGGGGGAGTGGAAGTGGTCCCGGATCTGTACCCGATGGAGGCATATAGTGTTTCGGATCCCACATTAAACTATAGGTCTAGTCCCGATTAGCCTTTCTGTGTATAAAGTGGACTTAAAACGTCAAATCAACCATCAAATCAACCAACCGTGGGGGAGTGGTTACCACAGCGCGCTACAACACCAGGAGTTCCGTGTTCGAACTCCTACCTGGACATGGGTGTTCTTTGTGTTTGTCCCTTCATTAATTTTGTCGTATCATCTTCGCGATTAACCAAATGTATAAAAAAGCTAATCTAATCAAATCATTCATTGATTGATTTGGTTTATTTTACTTCGCTTTCCGCCATTTTTGGCTAATCGCGAAGACGATATGATAAAATTGATGAAGGGCAAGGGACACACAAAGATCGCCCATTGCCAAGCCGAGATTCAAAGCCGGCATCTCTGGCTCAGTAGTCAAATCAAATCGTTCTTGATTTTCGAAAGTGGGTGGAAGTTATGCGTATAATTTTTTGTAGTCATTCCTAACTTTGCAATTTTTCCTGTATTTGACGTTCTTCTTTTAGGAATAGTGGGCCCATGGGGAGGGGATTATGACCCGTTGGGCACGCCACTCATTGCTACCCCAAGTGTCGACGTCACCGCACGTCACTGTAATTTATTACAAGCTCTCTACTGTGGAACACCAAATTGGTATAGTTTAAAGAGTTATTGAGTGTTCAAAAACTGACTGCAGCAATGAAATTGTCAACGTCGTCATCAACCGGAAAACATTTATGATATATCATCTGAATGATCTGCAATATGGATTTGATGTTCCTTAGGAATGTATTTTTGATGGTACAACTAGGTACTACATTCGAATCATTTGTGTTCATATCCCACAATACGGAAGAACTTTCAGGAAATTCCGTTGGAAGGACCATTTATGCTAGTTCAGGGCCCAGTCACCTATCACCCTGTTAAGCCAACTCAGAAATCCGATTTGTGGTAACCCAGCTGTGACCAGTCACAGGCCCAAAAGGGCCAGTGGGGATACGTATCAACACAATCAGGTGAAAAGTTATTATTATATCTGAAATAATTTTTAAACGGCAGATCAAAAGAAAGTGGAGCCAATTGCTGATACTCCCTGAAAGTTAAAGTGATGGGCTTAAGATTTTTAAAATGGAACGGTCCTAAATAGTTTTATTCACATGCTTTCTCTACATTCGCATCTTTGTAGCTTATTTTGGTCAAGGAAGATTTTGAAAGTTAATAAACTAGGTTATGAGAACATAAATTGCGAATCAACTTTGTTACGAGATGTTAAATCTGTGCAACATCCTACTTCCAGAGAGTTACCAAGTTCTCTCAGATTCGCCGGCTCTGGGCCCAGTGCTTCAGAGGGGATGCAGACTTTAGATCACGCGATCCTTTAGTTATGAGAGGTTATGTCTTTTATCTTCTAATCTCTCTCTTTAAAAGTGGATTTTCTTGAAATAAATAGTTATAATAGGAGCTATCGCTTCTATTGGAATTAAATTACATTTTGGCTGAATTTATCCTTCCGTTTAATTTTCTGAATTCGTTTAAAAACTGGAAACTATTTCGTTTTAAAACGCATGGAACACTTAGAAAGGTTAAGGTAGTCTATCTTAGCTGAAGAGAATTGAAAACAAATATTTATTCTATTCAGTCATACACATACATGCGGGGTGATTAAAAATTGGGCCCGCACCGTGGCCGTGCGGTCTAAGGCTTCATGCTTTGGGCTCCTGCTACGGGACGCGCGCAGGTTAGAGTCTCCTGGGGGAGGCGTAACAACTTTTCTCCTGGGCCTGTGTATGAGACCGCTGGCCACCCACCATCCTGATGTGAGGAAATTGGGGAGCTACGAATGAGTTGCGTAACTCAATCGCTGAAACCTACAACAACGACTGGGAGTTCGTCGTGCTGACCACACGTCATACCGTAACTGGTTAGATTATCTCCCCACCTTGACAGGTTGGAGTGAGGCCGGCAGTCGGTAGGTAGACCCAGGCTCTCATAGACTCTTAAGACTCTTGCGCCACGGGTTGTCTATTAGTTTGTTGATTAAAAAGTTGCAGAACAAATTGTAAGAGTAAAAAGTGCTCACTAGTAGCAAAGAAAATTGAGGTCAACATGGGCTCGAAAATGAACCTTTTGCGAGAGAATTATTAAAAATGATTAATGCATTGTCCGCCACTGATGCGTTTGGGAATACCCATGCTCTTCGTGCCCTGTTCTTGCCCAGCAACAACTTTCTGCGGTGTGTCTCAGAGAAGTGACACCTTCCGATGTTGGTTCTGTACGAACGTGCAAGCACCATTAATAGATATAAAGTTCGTGAGTAACTATAAAGGTTTAAAATGGAAGAAGTGTGAAGGACGAAGGTCGATCTAGCAGCCACCAACATTACGCACACAAGCCCACATCGACAGACCTGATGCTTTGGTCCGAGAAGACCGACAGATAACAGATGCAAGTGCCATAGTGTAGTATGATGACTGAGGATGCCGTAAAGTTTGAGCACGGTGCGCAAGCTGGTTCTCGAACAGAATATTGATCTAACAAAGCAACAGCGTGTGAAGGTTGCAATACAGCTTCCGAGATGTTATGAAGATCTCAATGTTCGGAGAAAATTGTCACCGGTGATAAGACATGGGTCCATTAGTATGAAGCGGAGAGCAAGAGACAAACGATAGAGGGGAGATGAAGTAGAGTGCAGTCGTGGTTTCGGGAGGAACATAAAAACTTTTCCGCAGGAATGCAGAAGCCACACTCTGTCTCGATAATCTCTGGAGCAAGGCCGCGCATAACGACAGAGCAGGGATGAAAGCGAGTTGGCGTAACAGAGCAGTGCGCGCTGATGCAAACGGCTGGTAGCTGCAGACGCATTTTCCCTTCTATGCACTCACTATCCCTCTCAGATGCTCATTAGTCCAGTCCTCTCGAGTCATCATTGCGCAATGGAATTGTTCTTGTTCGCTTACACCAGAGACTCCTGAGACAGAGTGTAATGGAACGACACATGGATTATTGAGGAAGGATTTAAAAAAGATCTCGTCGCGATTAGCTAAGAGTTGCAGAAAAGCGACATCGAAAAATGATCAAGTCTCTATGCTGAGTAGTGTAAACGATATGGTCGAAAAACTAAAGTGATGCTTAAAATCCAACGTGTCTGACGTAGTTTTACAAAATGTAGCTAAATGATATGTAATGTTAACACCTCAGAAGATTTCGCTATATTACTATTTTTTTATTTGAAGATGCTATGCTCCTTTGCTCACAGTTACTTGTAATAAAGTTAAAAATGAGTTTTGTCTTTCTGATTCACAGTCCTGAACTCGGAACTACATTAGTTGGTATCTAGTGGAAACAATGTGGATTAACATTGAAATCGTAGTAGCTTGTACATAAATATATAGAACTTGCAACTAAAATCTGAGTCACACCTGAATGTTTGATTAAGTGACGAAATGCCGCGGTACCGTCCTCGATCTTCCAAAAGAGAAGAAAATCCCTTGAAATGATTTCGGTTGAATAATACAAGTTCAGCACATTCGCGGATCAGTGAGCCTGTTTGCATGTGAGTTGAAAATTTAACGGGTGCACCTGGGATCCAGGTTATGAATTCACATATTATTCACGCAACGAAGGATATTTGAGAGCATACAGAAAAAGAGACCGTGCGTGGAGGAAGAACTTTAATGTTCCATGATATTCGGAATTTTTAGACACAAAATTTTCAGAAAAATAAGTCACACGTGCACGTACACAAACAGACACACACACACACACACACAGAGAGAGAGAGAGAGAGAGAGAGAGAGGGAGAGAAAGAGGGAGAGAGATGGAGAGGAGAGGGTTCGAAGCTTTAAGCATTTCAAGTACATCGAAATCTTACTGTGACTAATGTGTCAAATTACGCCATACCTAAACGTGTGCAAACTATACGACATTTAAACAATATTCACATAACACATAATTGAGAGAAATATTCATATTCTGCACTGAGCAAGAAAGTGAAGTTTTGCGGCGTAGTATAAAATATTAAGTACTAAAATTAATTCACAGTGGATAATGATGCATGAAGGAAGAAATCCGATTCGATTTTCTATTTATGTTTATGCGTTATTCAATAGAAAAATTATGGTTTTATAATTTTTTAATCATTGCATTAAATGAGATGAAGCTTCATTAACGTATGAGTTTTTTATTTTCCTATTTCCTTACTATCTACAAATATTATTAAGATGTAAAGAAAATATGTTTATTATTAACAAAAAGTTCTTATTCTAAAAAAAATTACTTTCTCTTTATAGAAGGAACCGACAAAATTTATCTTATTCTTGCGATTTGTGATAAAAAGAAAAAAGTTTTTTTTTATCTTTCAGAGAAACAAACCCTAACTGGGTTTGGAAAGTATTAAATTTCCTCTTAAATGTTGTGTGTGTGTCAAATGAGCTATAGTTTCAAATACACACCACATCTTGTTTTTCAATTTTTCAACTGTGAATATTTTATTTAACATTGAAAATAAATTACATTGTTCCCTAGGATGTTACCAATGTTTCTGTGTTACTTTAATTCATTTCATAAAATCATAACTGGGAGGCAAAATTCACGTGGTGGGGAAATTCAGCCCCTTTCCCCCTTGGGATGTGTGTTCCGACTTGTGTACAATTCGTTGGTAATGATGTTAATTATTGTAATTATTATAATTACTACATAACTGCACATATATGTACATATTGCATATGTAACATGAATATGTTTTGTTTCAGGTTTAGTAAATAATAAAATATGTGTGTAGCCTATGACTCATGAAATAAATGGTTCTTATTTTTAATTAATGAAGGGAATTTTTGTAATTACATTAATTATTATGTCTTCACATGTATAAACAACAAAAAAGTAGTAATTCAATAAGAAAATGGTTTCTTGAATTTTAGTGATAAATACGTAAGGGCCCCTCCTTTCTTGTATGACCCGAGTAAGCTACGGTTAATGCTGGTATGTTTCATGTTTGATGTTTTTCCGTTTTGGTTCTTTAGTTGGTTTCTAGAATATTTCTAAATCACTGTTAGTAAGTTCCATACTTATGAGTGTCTGCTTACACAATGTTGCATTTGTACATGCTTGTTCCTGTCTTTTTACCTTCATAAGTAACAGCACTTGGCCTCCCCGATGACGCAGTGGTAGCGTCGTCGCCTTCTAAGCAAGGGGTCCCGGATTCGATTCCCGGTGGAGGCACATAGTGGTTCGGATCCCACTTTAAACTGTAGGTCCAGTCCCGATTAGCCTTACTGTGCATAAAGTGGACTTAAAACAACAAATCAATCCAAATAAATCCAAAGTAACAGCACTTGAAGCAAATACCTTATTTCCTCTATATCTAATTTCTACATTGAATACTAAAATGATAATTAATTTACCTAAGATATTATATTTTAACCACATTTATTTTCCAGTAATTTATCGTAATGGCATGCATTGGCCATTGATTCCGATGTGAAAATAAGAGGTATATGTTCTTGACCTTTCTTTTCTAATTTTTTAGCTCATTGTGATGACGAAGAATATGCAACTTATTGCATAGCCGAGAACAACGCATACCAGTCTAAGATTTCACAGTGAAACCTATAGGCCATGAGACTATTTTAGTCAACATGAGGTGAGATAAAAGAAATTCGTCACCTAATGAATCTGAAGGATTCACTTAGTGTGATTTTATTAAACCATTTAGTATTAATATTATTTTAAATTAAATATTGTATAAATTAATTGTAACACTATTAAGATTAATAATTATAAGTAATAAATGCGTGAGGAGTCTTTAGACTACATTTTAGTGTGTGTGTGATGACTGTTCTATCATATATGAAGTTGAACCTAGAATGGATTTCCATAAAATAGGTTTGTAAATTCAGATCTCGATTTTTAATTAACTGTTAAAAATGCAAATATGTTATTATTTCTTTAGAATCGTGGAAAATAATGTGTTAACACACTGTATATAGCATATGGATGTAAAGTGCACAATTGAAATATTAAGCAGTAACATGATTTATTGTATTATCTTCTCAGAAATAAACTGGAACCAAATCCATTCGGCTCTCAGCAGCACTCCCTGCCAACGTACGTCACAACTTAATTTACAAAACGTGCCTCTCGCGTGATGACTTCGAACTATTTGACCAACACAATTATGGAAGTGAGGATGTTGAGAGTTTTGTACACACATTATTAGTCCACAGGATGAATAATGAATTAATGAAACAAAAGATCCGACAAACACAATGAAACTGTTCATGCCTTAACCAGGATTAGAACCTGTGACCCCTGGTTTTTCCCCTGAAAACGAAGATGTCTGAAAACAAACGGATATGTACGAAAGATTATCCGTATAAATAGAACACATTGCAGTTGGTGTTGGGCATGTTATTACAAAATGTCTAATATTTTTTGCTTATACTTTAACATTGAAACTGTTACAACAATTGGATTGTAAATCCATTTACAGCCTTCATATGTGTTAGCGGCCCTCGAAGCCGAAACACACCCACTGTAATAAATACGATTGTATTATTATTATGATTATTATTAGCCATCCGTTCGTAAAAAAATATATTTCAGTGAATCAGGGTATGATATCACAGAGTAGCTATTCGTGAAATTACTTTGTAGAATAATTTCCAAATTACAAGTAAAATTAGGTGGCACCATTTTAAAGACCTATAATTGCAAATTTCAATGTTTCAGCTCTTATTCTAAGATCAGCATAAATAGGTCCCTTAAACGATCATCTTCATCAGCATTACTACTTCAGCGGTAAAGGAAAACTGTGTATGGAAATGAAGAACCCCAATATTTCCGTCAAACCCTCCCCTCACCTTGTTTTAAATTATGGATAAGATAGAATAGTATAATAATAGATTATACCTGCCAGTACATCCAGGTACTTTAAAAACCAAATTTAGAGAGTGTTCGTCGAAAAATGAAAGCAGCAAACTTTTGTGATGAGGAGAGTACTTATCCAAGACTCTCCGTGGCTTCTGTGCTTATAATGAGCAGTGGATGGAAGAGCCTCAGCATTCCCTTTGTGTGCATCTTCATGAATTTTCTCTTACATGAAATCCTTCTTTCTGTAAATTTTAAATAAGCAATTTAAATAAATAATCCCACGGTTTTGCATTAGCCAACAGGTTCGCCATCACTAAACCTCTCGTCCTGAGGACCCCCTTTCCTTCTTTCCCGAACTATTCAAGAATTCCGCCTCACGTGTTTTGTGCATTGCAGATTAATGCCTTCTTTTTATAATCGCTAATTTAATTGGAGGTGCGGTTACGGTGTGGTGTACGTAACACAAATTACGTGACTAAATTGACTTCTCTTTCAGATATCAACATTGTGATCCGTATACACTTACATATTTTCATTCCACTTTGTCGGCTACTTAAATATTTTTTCCTGGAGTAAAGAGAAATTTAAAATACGGCAAATGAAGCTGGTGTGCTGCGTTGACAGAAGTTTGTCAAAGTTTGTTTTCAGTTAGAAAAAACACAAACAAAAGAACAAAAAAAAAAAACAATCTCACATTACTTAATTCACACAAATAATCTTCACGTCTCATGTAAACCAAGCCTGTACTGGTTACCAGAACAGACTTGGTAACTAATTACAAAAAAAAAGTAAGTATTGTAGCAAACATATTGTAACCATATTAATAGTTAATAAATAAAAGGTTGATAAAAATAAACGGGGGAACCGTACAACTTTCGCAGCGCACACCCCCGAATGTGAAGGGGTGGAGGATGGGCACAACTAGAGGTTCCCCCCTTTATTTTTGTCGTAGTTTGTTTTGAGTCCATTTGATGATCGGAGAGACTAACTTGGACAGGATCTACCGTCTAAAGTTCGATCCGAACCACTGTGCAATGTGTCTTTACTAGGGATTGAATCCGGGACACCTTCACAGCCTTACCATTACGCCATCGGCGAGGCTCTTTTTGCTGTTGTAATTGCCTGGTTCCTCTGCAGGCGCACGAGGTTCTTACTTGAAACAGGCTTTAATGAAATATGTTTTATTTATGGTTCAACACTCTGTCTTCCATTTTTAAGCGTACCAATTTCCAATACTACCTTCAAATACTCACAATATAAGAAACAACACCACCTACTCCTGCCAGGCAAGAAGTTGATATTAGTCTACCTGAGTGTGCCACCTAGAGCAGAGGAGAACCAATGCTCCTCTGCAAAGTGAATATCAGTCGAAAACATACTGACTTACCAGTTCAGCTAGTACTTGCACCAGAACGGCTATGCTACCACAGCAATTGGCCTGACAAATAATAATGAAAGGAAAAAGAAATGAAGTCACGGATGGGCATGCTTTATCAGCAATGGACAGGCGTAACTGGGAACTCGAAGAAGACTGGGGATGCGATTCGTTTTTAAATTTCAGTCTCACCTCCACTCAAACACAAAACGCGTTTGTGTGCATTTCGCGCGGCCTGACTCCATTTGCAGCGTCCCCTTGGGTGTCTCGTACAAAGCCAGCGACTGAGTTGATAACGTGACAATTTTTTGTCGCACTGCAGGAAGCAAAAAAGAAAAAAATCCGACTCTGTTTGCACGTCACGTATCATCCATCGTTTATATTTTCCGTGTTATCATTTTTTAAACCCTACACACGCTCTTGGAGCGGCGATTTGAACTTATTATCTCACAACAAAGCAAAGACGCAGTATCAGTTGATGCTGTGCAAAAAGAGATGCAGAGGGAATGTGATTTGTATCGGATATGTTTGTCATGTAAGTTTCGTCAATATTATTTGCGGAAACGATTGTGAAACGAGAGGCTGAAGAGTATGATGTGGACAGTATTTAGAGATACAGTTGAATAAGTGGTCAATTTAGCTGTTTGCTTATGTTGGGGAAAGGGTGGAGAAGGGTGTCACTAACAAACATTTCCATGCTCAACTTGTGGTTTAATGGCTTGAAAATAAATACTAGTCGAAGTTATTCATATATTCAGCATAACAGATTTAGATTACATATTCAAAAATTCATATAAGCACTTGAAATGTTTAATATTGCAAAATGTCTTCATAATATAACATATTCGTTGTTGAATCTCGCTTCTACGGTAACCTAGTCACGAATCATACGTAAATATGGTGCACCAATGGGTATTAAAAAGCACATCTCAAAGGTGGCCAGAAAGGACTCTTACACCTACCAGCTAGAAAGCCCATATCAGATTGCCGCGTTGCAAGATCTTCTTCTCCTACTTTTTGACCCTATCAACAAATGTCCATGTGTCGGATGGAATCGAACATCACCCGGTGAAAATTAAATCTTCCTCCTATTCACTGCATGCAAATAAAAAATTCCCGTTAATTCCTTGGAGAAAAAACACACATCATAAAGACTCTTCCTCCTGTTTGACCGTTAGGCCAAGCAAGTCCTTAGCATAATTTAGCCGGTGTCTCACCGAAACACAAGATGAACTTGATCATGTAATAGGGTGATCAGTTTTTCCCCGTCAAATTGTTATATTGTGCACTCACAGAAGAACCAGTGTTGTTGACAAGAATCCTCACTTCAAAAAGTCAGGAGCCAAGATAGTGTGTGTAATGGGTACCCAGGTGCCTCAAGTGACGTAGTATTTGGGGCTTCCCTGAGAGTTTATTAAAATAAAAATGCTATATTTCTAATACATAGTGGTTAGCACAGTACAACAATCTGAAGGGCAATAACTGAGCACCCTATTAAGCGATCAAGTTCATCTTGTGTTTCGGTTGGAGGCGGACTAGTGAGAAAATTTCCTATTCAATTGAGATGTCACAAGCTACGACTTCCATCTAAAATTTTCAAGTTGAATTCAAGATGGCGGGTTTCAAGATGGTTGCTGTCATCGTCATAACATTTCCCCCACCCCTCTCACAAACCTACAATGTTAGTTTTGCGCAACAGTATGCCATTCAACTATTATTCGGGTGTCTCAATACTTTTGGATCACCCTGTATATTCTTGTAGTATGCATTTTCTATGTATATTAAACTTACATACTCGTACATCAAATGGACATGGAGACTTCCATTTCAACCACGTTTCGATTCATTTCTACATTGTCGCGTCCTATGTCTTAGCTTATTTCATCAGAATATGATAAAGAAAAACTTTGCACACTAATTTAGGCTCTTCGCGTAGCACTTAATTAAGTGGGTACTAGAGCCGATTTTATGAAAGGACATTCAAAATTACTAATCACCTCAGTTGTCTCATCTACATACATACATACCCATTTCCTAATACTTCTGTTCACTTCTTTCACAAATTTATCTCCTAGCTTTCTCTATCTGATATTATATAAGATTGTATGTATTTATTGCCAGACATATGCTTTTTTAATTCCACTGTCCTTACTTACTTTGTGTACAGTTCCGGACAACCTGAAATAATCCTGGCATGGGCATGGATGTTTGTGAGTGTCTAGTCTATTCATCAATTTCATCTTGTCATCACTCATCCCCATCTTCGCAAATTAGCCAAAAGTGGCACAAACAGCAAAGTAAAATAAAGCAAATCAATCAATCAATACTGGGCCTTGCGAAATTTAAAATATCACTTCATCATTTGGAATTTGTGCAAGAATGTCACTCTCCTCTCACTAAACAAAACAAGCAAACTTGACAATCACGAATCCCCCAAATTGGAACACAACCTACTTTTAATAACCTTTAATTGAACATCACCCCAAGAACGTGGACGCATTACTTCCCCAAAATCGTTCATCATAATCCTCCCTCCCAAATCGTTTGGATGAATAACTAATAATTGACGTTTATTTGAATACAATACCATGTTAAACTGTTCACATATTCTAAATAGTTTAGTTTTCGAAATAAAGGAAAGCTACCACATTGATTGTTTAAGTGTAATAAGCTAAATTATATAAATATGCATTTAAACAGTATTTGTGAATGGAGAATAAGTTTCATGAGATTTATAAAACCCACAATTTGAGTATTTACAAGAAATTGTTACACAAATTAAGATAGAAAATTCAACTGGGCAAACCAAATAACATGCTGCAGCCGTGTGACCGATTCAATTACACTGATAAACAAGCTGTAGATATCTGACATGATGTTTACGTTTTCTAATGCAGTTTTTCATGCTGATTTCAAATCTAAAAACCGTTTTGCTCTATCACGTCAGGTTTTGAATATATCGACAAAATTTTATTTTTCATGGAATACCGTTTGTCGAAAAACTTTTCGTCGTTTTTCGTTATTTATCATGCAACACCGAAATTTTTTTTCGTCGTTTGTGAAAACAGTTATATTTAATGTAATATGTCGAAATATTTTCAAGATCGCATTACTATACTTTCATTTGTTTCTTTTTTATTTTGACTGACAGTGGATTATGGCCTCCAGAGGTTGCATAAATTCACCAGATCTGTTTTGCTACGTGTGCGGCTATCTAACAGACAAATCCCATCGAAAGTATTTTACACCGTCTCTGAAGAAAGCACATGAACTCGTATATATTGATTTGAAGGTGGATAGTGGTAAGTCGTGAGCACCACAGTTCATCTGTTTGACATGTGCATGCAAATTGCGCGGTTGGATAAGAAAGGCGAAGAAGTAATGCTGCTTCATCTGCGGGTGGGATAGCAGGGATAGGAAGCACCACTACATAAAGAAGAATTGGCCGATCAGAGATAGAATGCAGCCATGAAGTTAAAACGTCCTTCGTGTGCCGTTGGTTGAGCGTGAAAAAGTTATCATGCCACCGCTTCATTTCAAGCTGAGACTCATGAAGAATTTCGTGAAGGCACTAGACAACGACTCAGATGCTCTTCGGTACCTGTGCAACAAGTTTCCGGAGTTGAGTTAAGTGAAAGAAGGTGTGTTCATAGGTCCACAAATAAGGAAGATCATTGCTGACAGCCACTTCCAAGACTTACTGTTTGACACTGAAAGAGAAGCATGGGTGGCATTCAAGTCAGTTGTAGCCAATTTCCTTGGAACTTATAAATCTGCTGATTGTGTGAATGTTGTGCAGAAGTGCATTAGTGCGTACAGACAGCTGGGTTGCAACATGTCCTTCAAAATTCATCTCCTTGACTCACATCTTGACTTCTTCCCCGAGAACCTAGGTTCAGTCAGCGACGAACATGGTGAACGTTTTCATCAGAACATCTTGGTGATGGAGTCACGCTATCTGGGTCGATGGAGTGCAGGAATGTTGGCCGATTACTGTTGGATGCTTTAGCGTGACATGCCAAATGCTCAGCATAAACGCAACTCTACAGCCAAGAAATTCAAACCAAACACACCATAAATTAAGGAAATATATTCTATATGTATGTATTTTATATGTGTATTATACCTTCAACTAGATGTTACTATATAGAATATGTGTCATGTGACGCATTTGCACTATTTTCTTAGCTAAATCCATGTTCATTAGTACTCCATGTAGCAATAAGTGCTCTAGTGAAACCTATGTCTGCGAGTTGTTTGCCTTGATACAATGTTAAACACATATAAATGGTTGATGTCGTATATCTCAAGAATGGTGGGTGTTACAGACAAATGGTTTGCATATTTTGAATCAGCATGTTTCAATTGTCTTAGAACACGTGTTCGATACCAAGATATCCGCCGAAATTATTTTTTTGTTAATCAGTGTTATTGTTTCATGAGAGAATTACAGAACCTCATCTAGAAATTCCTAAGCTAATGGCGAGAATTTAATACGGTTCCTCCTTCAAAGAACTCGGCTCCTCTGCCTGGGGTAAATATAATTATTTTAGTAATCTATAGCAATAATTACGTGGATTCTATCTTCAATGCAAATGTTACTTGTTAAAGTAAAATTGTTCTGCGGCAAGATGTTAGAAATGCGAAGGAATTTGATATTATATATATTTTTTTAAATTTTTCTGTTTTATTGGTTTGATTGATTGATTTAGTTTATTTTACTTCGCGTTTTGTGCCTCTTGACTAATTTGCGAAAATGGGGATGAGTGATGAAATGATGAAATTGATGAATGGACATTCACAAACAACCAAGCCCGACCGGGATTCGAACCCGGGACCCTTGGCGTCGCAGCGCGATGTGCTAACCACTCGGCCACAGGGTCGGGCTCTGTTTTATTGGGTAACGTACAAGATGTTACTGTATGAAGTATACTTAATACAATTATTACAGCATACAAGGAATCAATACTACATACAATAATACTGCAAATATAGAAGCACATCATCAAAATGATGCACCTGCTTTAAATTAAGCAGAATACCAACACTATCAGCATTATATGTTAAGAAGTGATGCTATGTAATTCAGCTATAGTACAAAACTTTAGTAAAATACGGAACACGTATTTCCGCAAAAGAACATTGCGAGCGAAGCTAGGAAGAAAATTTTTACATCCATTTCTTTGCAGTCTTTCAAGAGTATTAATTTAATGGGATGTCAATACTTTCTTATGACCCCGTAATATTTACTCGTTCGGCAAGAACTTGTGGATACCATGTGCTAAATATAATATTCGAACTCTCCTCCACTACAGAAATCCATTGACAATTTTAGATTTAACACTTTATCAAGAGTTTCATATCTTCCCCCTTTAAATTAATACTCAGTCCTCCCCCCAAAATTTCCGTGCCAATTTTAGACTTACTGTTTATGTTGAAGAGTGGATGTTGCCTCCTTCAAAACAAATAATTCTCAGTCACCAGAATTTTCACAACAGTCTAGACAATAGTAATATACAAGAATTGGATAACCCCTCAATTTAACCCTAACTTCCCTTGGAAGTCTACAAATTGCTGTTTATATAGCAGCAACGGTAACTTGTGTCCAATGCTATATAATTCACGTAAAATTTCCATCATAAAAATCCCCCCCCCCAAAAAAAAATAGATGAACGCCAGTTGCTCACATGTGAGCACCCCTGCCCCTAAGTACTTTCTTTTCTTCATCTAATGGATTAAATATGGTGTATTTAAGGTGTAACATTTTTAGATATATTTTAGAAACATATATAAATGTTCAATTTTATGTTATTTGAAAGTGAAAAAATCCCCAGGAAAAATCTCGATGGCGCACTCTGCGCTATAATCCCCCCTTTTCGCCAAGTCTTTCAAGGACGTCCACGTGGACATGTGGCGGCCGAACTCCTTTTCACGCTTCGTCCAGATAAAGCCTGACGTTCTTTACGTTAGTCCGAACTGGGCATCAAGCCATTATTTGTATTATAGTCCAGACAATTTACACTTTGACCTAGGCAAAATTGCTTCAGAAGGTTTTTAAACAATTTCTAGCTCAAAAATCATTGCTGAATAACGTATCCAAAATCAGACAAGAGAAAATCCCCGAAAACGGATTTCAAAATGGCGGACTAGCTGTTTTCTACTAAAGGCAAAAAATAAAGTAATTTACGGATTTTAGAGAGAGGTAATGCTTTTATTTACATTTAATAATACTTAAATTAAAACTATCTTTCAACAATATACTATTTCTTATGAAATTTTGAGAAAAATCAAAATTTTTAAATGGAAGCAGCAAAGAAGTTGGGAATAACGAAAGTGCTAAACGCAAATCACTCTTTAATTAATCATTAGATTTCAATGTTGAGTGAAAGTTCCAAATATACGAGATGAGTAGAACGTAGTTAATTCTCATTTTTACAATTCCAGTCCCCCTCCCCCAAAAAATGAATCCTGCGTACGCTAGTAACTGTCATCATATCGTATCAATCCATAAGATTGTATGTTTATTTTATTAAGTCTCTCTGAACGCTTCATGTTGACCAGGGCATTCACTTGTTCTTCTCAGCTGTCTCAAGCCTCTTAGGCATGTTTACAATGCATTGTGTTGTGCCATGCAAACCTCCTGAGCTTCAGGAACAGGTAACACTTCTGGTTTTAGAGTCAGCGGTTTGCATGGTAGCAATTAGAATAAACACGATTCGGCGATTCGGCATCGAGGAAGAGCTCGATGGCCAGGGAATATAGAGGTGAGACAAGCTGGGAGGTGACTGGACTTTGGGATTGAGTTGGGAGAGAGAAGGTGGTCAGCAAGGCAGTAGGTGAAGAGTAGAACGACGCTCTGGTCGACAAATAGGAGAGAAGCTTACAGAGGACTTCGCTATTTTCATTCAGCTAAAGACTTCAGATAGACAGGTAATTATCCTACACCCAGCCATGATACAGGTTCAACGGTACGCAAAACCCAACGAGTGACCATTGTCTTTTCAGTAGTTTAATTCCTTTGTGTAATTTGTACCTTTCGCATGCCAAGCGATAATTCGTCATGTCAATGACGAGTGGTCTCATCAAGAGGATGAATGATGAGTAGTTTACATCACCCCATCGATTAACTGGTTCACATCCCTTCATTCTATAGAATGACACGATATGTATTATTCTTGCAACCACTCGCCACGAGCTGTTGGAGAGGACAATCGATTACGCTTGTATCCACATCGTGAAGTATCATCAAAGTTCAACGTGGAGGAACAGCAAACAATTTTAAGGAGGAAATCTAGATTTAGTGGGTGTACAGCACAGCAGGAATCATTCTTTACATACCATACATACCCTTCTTTCTACCTCGATCGTCTCTTTTCTATACTTCCAGATTCTTATTTGAAAGTGTGTGCGAAATTTAAGGTACTTTGTGGACGAATCGATAGGTGACAGACACTCAGGTGTAACAAACGATATACCTGCATCTAATGTTTTCAATTACATTCGACGACATAGTTCATTTGTGGATTCCGACGACTCGCAGTCATACAACAAAAGCATTGCTTTTCTTCCAACGGCTTCAATAGCTGAATGTTGACAGGAATGGAAACAAAATGAATTTGTAGCTGAACGGGGTTCAGTTACGTTCATCAGTTTGTCTAATGCTGAGTATTTCCCAATTGAGCACATTGTAGATGTGGTTTCGAGTTTTTGTTTCAGGTCCGCTTTATTCACACATACGCTAATCAGTACTGGACATGCAAATTAAGGTGAGATGCTAATCACTACATGCCTCCACGAGGGATCGAACCCTCAGCCCACTAAATACAAGGCGACGGACGTTATCACTACGCCATCGGGGAGGCCAGATCCATTATGTGTGTATTAGAGCCATTGAAAACATACATTGCGGATGGGTCGACCAAACAGTGATTGAATTTTGATGATATTGTACACAGTATTGGGAGATGATCCCTGTCTTATGTCACTGCGATAGTACGACTTGAAACCATTGTCCTTGGCATGGTACAGAAGCAATTCGGCCTTTTCCCTCTATTACTGTTGTACAAATACTTGTATTTTGTAATGAGACTGCAGCACGAACGTTGCCCACACGAGCATCCTCATCTGCGTTGTACACAGCACACCGGTGCTTCTACATCATCTCACCTGTAAGGGAAATAATTGCTTGGTTGTTTTCTTCATTAGCTAGGGAGTGTTCTTTCTTACCGGTGCTAAAATTATCATTCCTACTAGTCTTGATGCAGAATCTCCTGAGAATTAAGCCCTTGCTCGTAGGAAAGCCTCTGTAGCCATCATCAAAAACTATAGCCCTTCCATCTGTTTTCAGAGTGAAATCTACACAAGGGATGGCAATGTTCTTGTGCGTTTCATTGTTACGCCATGAGACGGAATGTTGGATAGATCCATCATCCAAAATGCACTGGCTTGTGCACTGGATTTCTTCAACTTCCATTCGAAAGTTATTGCATGACCTAACTGAGAATTCTGGGCTGCTCTCAACATACTTTATCATTCGAATAATGCACGAGGATATGCACGAAGATCGTAATTCTATGATAGAGTGCTGCATCTACTTGTATATCGTATCCGACAGGGCCCACAACGCAGCAGCAGCAGAAAATCCTATACAATATTTCTAAATTATTTTGAAGATGATACCCGCACCAATGTAATGCAATTCATCAAAATTAACTGCTGTACTAGTGTTGCAGAAACTTGAGTCAAAATGGAATGGGGGGTATGGACTCCAGTCGTTCTATTCCTTTTTTAATAACATTTAGGTCTTCCGTTTGTCTAATTTCTGGCATTTCATTGTGTTGCTCACTACCCTTCATCAAAACTCTGGTATATTCTTGCATTACTAAGTTGCCTTCTTGATTTCAGCAAAATCCGTTTCCTCCTGTCAGTCCTCAGCTGCTTTGCAGGGAATGCCACGACGTCTGATACGAGTCGCGCACAGGGTCCCTGATTCGATACCCGGTGGAGGCACATAGTGGTTTCGACCCCACTTTAAACTTTAGGTCCAGCCCCAATTAGCCTTTCTGTGCATAAAGTGGACTTCAAACAAAAATTCAATCCGAATCCGGTCCATAGCCAGTCCGCCATTTTGAAATCTGTTTTGGGGGGTTTTCCCGTGGTCTGATTTTGTCTGATTTTGGATATGTTATTCAGCAATGATTTCTGAGCTAGAAACTGTTTAAAAACCTTCTGAAGCAATTTTGCCCAGGTTTGATGGAAAATTGCTTTAGATTGATTGATTGATTTAGTTTATTTTACTTCGCGTTTTGTGCCTCTTGGCTAATTTGCGAAGATGGGATGAGTGATGAAATGATGAAATTGATGAATATACATTAGCAAACAACCAAGCCCGAGTGTAATTCGAATCCGGGACCCTTGGCGTCGCAGCGCGATGTGCTGCTTTAGATTGCCTGGACTATAAAAATTGTTCTGAGGTATTCCATTGTCACGGGTCTACATTTTTATATTAAAGTAACTACTCTACTTATAGTTAAGCAACTCAACACTGTTGATCAGACATGACTACCCTTAAATTACTTTCCCAGATTTATAGCT
Organism: Lepisma saccharinum; assembly: GCF_977018435.1. NCBI lineage: Eukaryota > Metazoa > Arthropoda > Insecta > Zygentoma > Lepismatidae > Lepisma > Lepisma saccharinum. The sequence goes on along the minus strand of NC_139232.1, from coordinate 32,626,057 downwards.
ATAAGTAAACAATTTTGTGTCACGAATGGGACAAGCACTGTCTCTTCACTTAATAAGAAATTTATTTTAATTTCTGCGAATTGTCAAATGATGAAAAATAAAATATTTAAGACAAAGAGAGAAGGCAATTGATCTTTGAATATTGTAGTGGAGTTGAGGGGGAAATGTAACACTTAAAGAAGAAATTAATTGTATTTTGGTGTCATGGGTGGGACACAATAGAAACCAAAGTTAAATGAGAAAGTTAAAATAAACGAACAATATGTAAAATACCTTCTAACTTAATTGTTTACTACTTGAATTTCTGTGTAAATGTCAATTTTAGATTGTTCATTCACAAGATAGAATAAAGTTACAGCCTTGCATTTAATATTAAAAATTGAGGTTCAGGGACACTTCACGTGCAAAGCCCCTTCTAAATTAAATGTTATGTGGCTTAATTGTAACCCTATTTAGATAGTAATAAATAATAATAATAACAATAATACAATTTCTTTTACATAAGGACATCAAGCCTTTATTTCAATTAATATTGTTGTAAGGTCTAACTAAAATCCTGTTAATATAATAAATTATTATAATAATAATAATGTTCATTTAACGTTGACTATATTGAGAAAGAACTTTGGAAATTCCGGTTACATGCAATTGAAAACTGTAGATGTAAATGCTTATCTACAGCCATGTACAATCGAACACAAATATAATAGCAGATATATTCATTCGATCGACACTTTGTTATCCGCAATGTGAGGACGAGTCTTGTAACACAATCATCACACGGAGGACAACCTCTTTATGAGCATCAGTACGACACTATTCCAATAAGTGCATATAGGATGTAAACGAAAAGTGAATGAAACTACTGTTACTCTTTGCAGCAAACGGTACATCCTGTGGGAATGCACAGTTTTCGTGCGTCTCGAATGGAGCTCTTAACCTCATAGCTTCGTGGGTGGTTGCGCGTCGCCATGCTCTTGTTTTTCCGGGCTATCTATCTCCCGAGAGTGGCGGCTGCTGTTTTATCTTCCATTTTCCGTTACGTCCGCTTGGTCGGAGTTGTCCGGAAGAGCAGACGCCTCCTCTCGGGGTTTCTTCATGAAGGGGGGAGAAAGAGCATTCTTGAGAAATTCTCACGAGAGACTCAGCAGCGACGTAATCCTAAACTGACCAACAAGAACTCGGTGAGCTATTTTGTTCGTCGCTGCCAATGTAACAAATCTTGTCTCAGATACCAAGGTCTATCCAAGGTGGAATGACGAATATGTGTACACACTACAACTCATGAAACATGTTCTAAAATTGAAGAAAAAGGTACAGGATGTTGAGGAATAAATATTATACTAAAATGTCTGAAATTTCCACTAAAATATAAAGAAATCGGGAAAATATGAACTAAAGTTGAGAGAAACAGCATTAAAATGCAGTGGAAATTAAAAGTAGGGAATATATGTATCTGCTAAATGGCACATATTCATTAAAATTCAAGGGAACAGACGGTTCTAAAGGTGGGGAAAATATGAATTAAAGAGAAAGTTATCTGCAAATTAAATAATTTGATACACAAAAATACATTCAGAAACTTACTGAAGGAGGTAAGTAATAGATTATATAGATTAGAAGATCTCGTATATAGTAAATACATAGGCTATGTAGGTTAAATAGATTGCATACACACAGACAGATTGATATTTACTTTGATTGATTGGGTTTATTTTACTTAGCTTTTCTGCTACTTTTGGTTAGTGCCGGATCTACAAACCGCAAAACCCTTCAGTGCGGGGGATGGGGCAGAGACAAGGAAGCCTTTGGTGCACTCGGCCAATGACATAATAGAGGGCTCGCGTATGTAAAAAAAAAAAATTGTTACTCAGGGGTACAGAAACGAATACAATATATACAGGTAAAGGTAAAGGTGCACATAGCACCTTGCCATGAAGGCACATTTAGAGGATGAGGTGGGGGATAGGGCCCCACATATTTTCGATGTCTAACATCTTGGAAGTGATGTGTTCAGCACGATGCTCCGGCCGCCTTTACCCTCCACCTAGTTCAATTTGATTTGAGGTTGGGTGGGCCTTGAGCCGCTTTATGTGGGGACAAAGCCGGAAAAATTCCGACCTCAGATGCTTAACCAACGTGCCAATCAGACTAAAATTAGGCTAGAATTTCACGAAATATGCAGTGGTGTTTCTTCAACCTATCTTTAATCATAATCAGAAAAATGTTATGACTGCATGATTGTAACAAATGTATCATTTTCCAGGTGTGAGGAAACAGTGTCATATATATATTACATCGACACGGGCGCCGAAACCAAGGAGGATCAGGGGGGCCTGGGCCCCTCCAGTTCTCGTTTGCCCCCCCCCCCCCATAGGGAGCCCAATCTATAACTTTCAACATATTACATAACTTTTGCGCACAGAAACGTCGCATACAACAGGTGGGAAATTACGCAGAATTCTGCTCTGAAATGGTCGGAATCAATAATATGGAAATATTACTCAGTTTGAGTGTCTTTCTTGTGCTTGTGCGTTTACTATTTCAGTATTTCCTTTTTCAAACCGACAGTGAATTAAGGAAAACGCATGGTATATTATGAATGAATATGTGCGAGAATAGAGGAAGAAGCATGATGCTCTTGAATGAGCCAGTCCATTGCAAAATATACACTTTTGTTTCCCTTCGGAAAAGTCAAGTATAAATTGAAAACATTCTGTTTTCAATATGCCACTGTTTTATATAATCAGGATTAGTATTTTTTTACATGTACCTGTAAACATGTGTGTGCTACTTCATACTGCATTGATGTGGCTGAAAGTTGCAGTGTTACATAATTATACCAATGCTTATCCAACGTTTGAAACAATGCGTGTATGTGTATATGGAGGAGCGGATTAAGGGCCGAGCGACCCAAGCGAATGTCCGGTGCACCGCCCTCGACGGTGCCAGACCGGTGCGTCCCCATTTAGTAGAGCCAAATCCTTATTTCTGGTTACATAAATGTGGATATTTGTTTTATAAAGATTTGGATTTGTGTAGAAAAAATTGATTGAAGTTACTTCTCAATGACAAATGTATATTGCAAAATCATGTAGCAAATTAAACTAAGAGGCTACTGTCATTTTGTTGTCAACCTAAAATATACGCGTTCTTTGAAGTTAAGGCATTGAAAACACAAGGCTATTATTTATCGACGTTTAAACCGTAAATATATATATACAGCACGGTCATGTCTTGTATTAGCCGAAGGTGGAAAGTAGTGAGACCAGGATTGAAAGTTGTTGCGGGGGGTGACAGGGTGGACAGTTGGGGTGTCAAAAATCGACCTCGCCTGGATGAAAATTTTATCTTGGGCCTTCCTTTTTTATGTAAATATGTGTGAAGATATGAAACTCCTATAAAGGATGGTAGGAATAAATATTATAAACGGAATATGATAATCAAATTCTCAGACAAAAGTTACATGTAAAGAATTATGTTGTATAATTATATATTACAGTTTTTCAAAGTTTAACTCAAGTCCATTAGGTCCTAACTTTAAAAAAATAAACTTTGTTCCCCCCACCCGCAAACACAAAGAAATCAGTACGTATGCTTTACTTAACTTCGTCCCCCTCCACATCACCCCCTTCCCATTTAGAAGTCTTGAATTGAATTCAATATGGCGGCCACCAATATGACGGACGTCCGCTTGGAATATACCAATGTGGTTCCCCCTAAGCCTAACCTGTTTCTATCATGTACCCAGCCTAATAATTCCTTTAATCTTTATAGGGAGTGTTAAGGGACTTTTGAATAACCCTTTATGCCCTTGTATGTGACTTTGTCAAAATGAGATCAAGAATTACACACACACACATACTATATATGTGTAATTATGGGTGTGTATAATGTGTGTGTGTGTGTGGTGTGTGAAAGTAGGTAGGTAAGGGGGGCTTTTGGTAATATTTTGCAGGGGGGGCAAGATTTGTAGATCCAGCACTGCTTTTGGCTAATCGCAAAGCAGAGGATGAGTGATGTTGATGAAGGACATTCACAAACACCCGCTTCCAGGTAGGGATTCGAACCCTGAACCCTCCGCGTCGTAGCACCGTGTTGTCACGCTCCGCGGGTACTTCACATTGATAACAAAACAATTATGATTATTCACATCTTCGCCAAGGTAAGTGCCTAGCGGTCGGAGCCCAAGAGATTGATATAGGAGGGTAGACTAATGCTGGAAATCACCATAACGACAGGATCAATTTTATTAATACTATATAATTGATAGTTAAAGACAACATGAAAAACAATTACATCAATGCCCCTTGCATTCATTCATTCGCACTCTCACTTATGCTTCGGCATTTCAAACATAATAAGAAATACAAATTTGACTTCGTGATTTAAGTAATTAATGCAGTACCGGTTATATCTAATGCATTCGCGTTTGTTTTGTAACTTGTACTCAGGTTGTAGGTTATGTATGGACGAAACTTGACACTACTCCTCTATGAAACCATAAATGCACATTACTTATTATACCATTACATTATACTCTTATATTTCAGAATTTATCACAATTATTCTGTTTACATTAGCGATTGATAGTGCCGGACAAATCTGGAAAGTTCGAATATACAAATATGATTTTTTACTGAAATTGGTGATATGAGTAAAGTAATAATCGTCATTACAAGTAAGATACTAATTATCGCAATAGGCAATGTCAATTAACGGATGATAACGAACGTATCTCAGCGAGTTCAGCAGGCGATATTAATTAACGACGGGTGAACGAAGTTTCTTCATTTCAACCACATCACTCTCGGGACACACACTGTCGCTTACCTTTGCCGGATATAGTCGGCATATCCATCCTGGGCGATTACAAGTTACTTGTGGGCGTCTTTCGGGCTGCTGACGGCGTGATGAATAAGCTTTTTGCTGTTACGGAGATGCCGACATTTGCGGCCTGAAATGCCCGCTTATTTTTATGGACATATGCAGACATTTATATAAATATTGCAACACGAGCACTAACCTGTGTTATAAGAGTATGGTTTTAATTTTAGTAGCTTAGTGACTGTATGTGCCGATGATTTTGACACGCCCACCTCTTGTGAAACACGGCGTAGAGGTTTGTTTGGAGAACGTTCTAACGCTGCACCAATATCATCGAGTTTTGCTTCGGTTAGAATCCGTCGTTTTTGCTTAGGTGTTTTAAAATTTAACGATACAGTTTATCGTAATTTAAGGACAAGATGTCTAACCGTATCTCTGTGTGGAGTTGAAACGCATGGGAATTTCTGTACAAATTACCTACACACGTCTCGACACGAGTTTGTTTTCACGTACGTGTCATACATAAAAAATCTTTGTTCTAACGTGAGTCTTGCGGCTGGCATTCCAATCGTCTCACTGACACGTCACACATACACACTACAATAACACAAACAAGTAACTGCAAGTAACCAAGAATAACACTCTTGCGCACAGTACGAAATTAACACGCTCTTGGTTTACATTGCTCGCCACTATATTTACAATTCTGTCTTCATCTAGTCGCGAAGGAACAAAAAACTCGAGCTCGGATATTTCGGATTGCAAGGAAGCTCACGAAAACCACTCACTTTTATCGGTTTCGTCTGCAGTGTAATCCTGATACAGTGTTGCACATTCGAAACCTCCAAACCATTCCCATGGCCACAAAACTCTTTCAAGGATATAAACTTAAACAGGACGTTACTGGTCAAAACTATGATTAAAATGCTTTATTATCTGTGGCTCTTAACATCGTTTCTATAGCGTATTTATTTGTGTATATAAGAGCAGAACTTGGATGAATTACAGAAGAACTTTTGTGTGTTATAACACAGGTTAGTGCTCGTTTTGCAATATTTATATAAATGTCTGCATATGTGTATAAAAATAAGCGGGCATTACAGGCCGCAAATGTCGGCATCTCCGTCAGCGCCGCCCGCCACGCTTCTCCCGATCTCTCGGCTGCAGATCGAAATGGACGCACGGTACATACGAACTATATGATGAATAAATTGAATAAATTTGAATCACTAGTGCGTACCTCGTCTTACTAGGAATTTTTAAAATGGCAAGAAAAAACATTTTTGAAAAAATGTTTTGAAAATATCTGATATTTGTTATGTTTTCTAAATGTAACAAGGTTATAGGGGAATCCTTGAATGAATTTATAGATGATATGATAAATTCACCCTAAAGCTTTACAACGAGAGTTATCCAGATGTCTCCTTTATTCTTAGCAACAAAAGAGATTACTAATGGTCTATCCACACTTTGATTGAAATTGACGTTGAAAATGGCCTAACATTTACCAGCGTATTATAATTTAAATATACGATTAATCCCTTTGTCTGGACCTTCAAAGAAATATTATTCTTTTTAAATGCCGTACAGATATCAAGGAGACAATAACTGTTAGAGCAATGCTTATAAAATACATCTTCAGGTGTTGATCAGTGTGATTTTACATTCCTCCCTTTAATTACTTGCATCATCATTACTTTTTGCCTGGGTGTTTTAACCTTCCAGGAAAAACAACGTTGTAATTCAATGTAATGCTGCATTGACACACCCTCCAGGTTTTCTCTTATTTTCCCCGGATGGAATGTCGGAAATTCTTGGCATTTAATTAAATACCCAGACATTAATTTCATGTCTTTAATTAGATTTCTAACGTCACGTTGGTAATATGGGTGCTATTTCGTTGTTATATTTAAACTACAAGGTGAGCCTAAAATAAATAGTCAGTTTCAAAGTTTTACAGAAAGAAGAGTTTTAAATGGCTCAAATACTTACATCGTTGGAAGAGTATGTCCTGAAGTTTACATGGCTAAGTTACAAATGTTCCATGTATGACCCTTTTGTAACATGATAATATATCAATACGATAGTCCAGTTCTCCCCAAACACGTTTCAGCTCAACAGTCGCAGCACCTGTTGTGATGCTTTGCTTAAGATCGTTCACACTTGTAGGAAGGGTAGGGGGGAAAAACTGTCCTTGATGTATCCCTAAAATAAGTACAGAGTCACAAAGTGTTAAAACTGTGAGTCACTGTTTCCTCCGATACGGTAGTCTCCCAGGACATTTCCCCTTCAACAGACAACCAGTTTCCTCAAATTTATTTCTCAAATCCTATATGGACTGCCTTATAAGTGGTAGTTTGCCATACCATGTTCTAAAACGACGCTGTACGATTGTAGCAGAATTTGTTTTTTGCAAATTCAAGCAGGCAGAAAGCCTTCCCTACATGGCTAGCGGCCATATTGCTCGACTGACGTCAAGGGCGTTCACGTGATGCTGACGTCACGAAAACAAAAGAAATGTGGAGGTCATAAACTTCCAGACTTCCTCTATAAAACAGCACTACATGCTTCCTGATAAAACAGATTTCGATTCATAAAGCATTTAATCTCTTTTTTTTAGAGTCAACCTGCAATATTACTGAAATATTACAAAGACATATTGAAATAATATAGTTCAAGTATATTGTCGAAGATTCCTCTTTTGTCTATTTTATAAGTTTTTTTAATCCTTCAATACATGTTTGAGCTACTCCAGTACACTTGTGGAGGAGTGTACCGTGCTGCGTGAGCGCCCCGCCTATACACTGTACTTCAAGGCCAGTAAGCATCAGAGCGGTGTGGGAGCCCTCGATATGACAGGAAAAAAGTACGGTGGGGACGGGCGCCCTTCTTTTCTGAGAACCATCTTCTGTTTCTTCTTCCATGATTGCTATGTTGCAGTGCACCGTTATTTTTTTTTTTTAAGTTCATGAACCCAACAGGCTGTCGCCAAGTTAGAGAGTTAATACTATATAGATACAGATTTTCAAACATGCTTCAGTGAGAGTGTTTTCATTACAAAGTTTTTAAATTGCATGTAAGACATACAGTATAAATCAATATTTGTAAGGTATTGTAGAGGACACTCTTTCTACGGATGGGAGATTTTTTACACGGTGTATGTTCGCGCCCTATTGACATAAGACGTTTGAGGATTAGGTCGCGTCTTGTTGTTAGGAACGGATAATTGAAGTTGTGAAATGCATAGAGGAGAACGAAGTTTCAGTTGCGGACTGTCCTTCGATCGTCAAGCCTGCGTACTCGGAACTCGTCAGTTATACGTATTACCGTCCGAATCAAATTTGGAGCACCTTCAAGTTTGTACTTCGCGTAACGTAATATTTTCGACTCTACTCGATATATATTTGCAGTCCGTGTTGTACTGTCAGTGTTGCATATAATAGATCTAAATTCAAGTTTTGCATATACTAAAGAGTAATATAATACCTTAAGCGTTTGGATGTTTCTAAAGCATATGCCCATTCTACAGTATTTTTCATTGTCAAGTCATTCGTGGAGCGGCGGCTAGAACGCCAGGCTGTACGCTGACCTTGGCACTGGATGCGTCAGTGCTTCAGTATTCGGTTAACTGGTGTCCAGTTTTCACGGGTTTGTTTAGATTGTATTGTTTTAGTTTATTTATTACTGGTGCTTTTCTACAGTGTAATTTAAAACAACTAATTTTTATGTAGGACTCTTTACGTCATTAAGAATTCTTGTAGGGAAGTTAGAAGGCGTTTTGCAGCAGTATTCCAAGATGTTCCTGCTCCACACACAGACAGTATTCGAAAATTTGTGAACAAATTTAGGAAAACAGGGTCTGTTCTTGATAAGAAGCGAAGGGTGAAACGGCGTGTGCTTACAGGGAAGAAACTAGACGACGTTGGAGCACGATTGGAATATACTCCTCAAACATCCCTCCGGCGCCTTAAACAAGAAACATTCATTTTCATGGCGTCTGCGTGGCGAGTTACCTCAAGCTATACATTAGAAGAATTGAAAAAAAAACGCCAGGAGAGAAATTGAAGCAATTTCGGAAGAGGAACTGATACGTGTCAGTAAAAATTTCCTTCAAAAAATACCGTAAATGTGTGGAAGCAGGAGCACAACATTTCCAACAGCGCTTGTATCAAGGTGTGTGTTCATTTTAATGTAACTGTCAATGTAATTGTAGCAGCTTATTTCATTACATACGCTACCTTGCGGTTCCAGTTACGCGGATGTTGCATCCAGTTTGCCGGATGAGCTCTCACTGCTCGTCGCGCTAGCCGCCACTCCAATGGCGACTTGACCGTGAAAAGCACTGTAATAATGAACCCGATAAGTTTGTAGGCATCGCTTATTACTTTGTTAATATTGTGAGTTAAAGTTAGCTTCGAGTCAAAATAGATTCGTTAGTTCTTGTCTGCACGAATCATGTGACGAGAAGTTTCCTACTGCAAGAACTCGACCGACTGAAGCCGCGTTTACACCGGGGTTGCTGACACATGTTACCAACAAATGTTGGTAACATTTCGAAAAAGTTTTATGAATTTGTTATCAACATCTCATGTTAGCAACATGTTTCCCGTGTTGGCAACATAAATTTTGTTATCCACAACAAGTCTGTAAAGATCAAACAATGTTAGCAACATTTCATACCAACCCATGTTAACAGAGCCTTTTCGATGTTAGCAACATTTCCCCCGCTTCCCCTCCCGTCACCATCACGCCAGTGGCAGCCAGCCAGCGAGTGTGAAAGCATCGTTTCGTGCGAGGTGTGTTTTGTTTTTAATTTATTTATCATGGAAAATCTTTTGAGTGAGATGGAGCGGTCAAAGGATCAAGTGCTGAATTTAGTTGAATTGCTCAGCGAGAAGCCTGTCCTTTGGGACCAAGTTTACCCACAATTTAAAGACAAAAGAAACAGTCCACTTCCACTATAATTAGCTCTTTCCCGCAGTGAAAGTCTCACCCAGAATCTTCTTGCGCCAAAATGACACATGCTGCTTCAGAAAGAATGCAACTTCCTCCACAGTCGCCATCTTGCAGCAACTAAGGTCATGCAACCAAAATTTTAACAAATGTCATTAACAAAAATAAAGTCTAACTAGTGTTCTGGTTACCAACATTTGTTGACAACATCTGTTGTTAACCGTGTTGGTAACAAAAAAACAGTTCGAAATAAATTTTACATGATTTCACGAACGTAACAAAGTATCATAATACGCTTATTACAGACTTACTATCCGTGACAAAAATATTGAGCCCTCGGTTTACGCGCTTGTAAAATTGTACTCCGTGGGAGGAAAAAATTCAAATATACCTCATTGGAAAGCTTCAAGTATCTAATTTCTAATACGCGTTATCTGAAAATTAATCTTAACTTTGTTATCTTACTATAATAAAACAAATCACTGAAAACTGTAGTTTTACCTTCCAATTTTCACGAACGGGAAACTTAACACCATACAGTTCATAATCGACTTACATATAAATTTAAGATTTTGTGTACTTGAAGTTTGATATTTCTGCACCTCTGTAGAAAAAATCAAATGCATATTTTTACTAGATGCTTCAAAAATTGGCGTTTTAGGGAAACGTGCAAACTTGAAATGCATAATTACAAATTCAATGAAATTGCAAGAAAATGTTGATATAACGCATATGATCAAATTCCAGAAGTTTGGCGATTGTACCTCAAATATGGTAAAAGACATCAATTTTTCTTTTGCACTCCTAATATGGTAAACGGGTGCATGACGTAGACCGGGTGCGGCCAATCTCAGACTCCGCGGGCTGCAGGCAGCTTCCACAACTTCCACTTCGCTGCGTTCCGTGTAGCCGATCCAAAGTATTGTTACAACATAAAATAATGAATTAAATATTTCTCATATGGGGAATGGAGTACTGCTGTACTGCAGTTCTTTTTTTTGGGTGGGGGGGATTTCTTCTAGCTGTTAACTTCATTTGAACGTCGTCTCCTTCGATACCCGGTGGAGGCACATAGTGGTTCCGATCCCACTCTAAACTGTAAGTCCAGTCCAGATTAGCCTACCTGTGCATAAAGTGAACTTAAAGAAAGAGAAAACAACTCCACTCAGCTTTATATGAACGTCACTTTCCTAGTATTATTTTATGTCGCACATTTAAACAGATATATTGAGTGCAACAATGTTCGATGAGGACGATTTGATCATTGATCATTGATTTGGTGTTTTAAGTCTACTTTATGATCAGTAAGGCTAATCGGGACTGGACCTACAGTTTAAAGTGGGATCCGAACCACTATGTGCCTCCACCGGCTATCGAACCCGGGATTCCTTGATTACAAGGCGACTTGAGAACGATTTGAATTAAGTCGATGAGAGATCCAGTCTTCTCTGTATACAATAATAACGCCCCTGCTGTGTACAGCGATTTCATAAGCAAGGGAAACAGCGATAGCAACGCATAAAAGTTATATTAAAAAAAATTGCATTTGAAGCCTTCACGCCAACTAACATGTTAAAATATATTTCGAGCAAAAACGCATGTAAATTGTGTTTATCTCGCAAAATTCACTTAAGCATTGTATCGAGTAGTGGTGGTGGTTTCAGCATTTAACGTGTTGCTATACATTCCACATTAAATATTGATTTTATATTTTGGTCTCTTACATAGCTGCAACTGTTGTAATAAGCAAGGAGTTGTGGGTTCATTTAGAGAGAAGAAGGACAAAAAACTAATAAATTTTCAATAAATATAATGAGTGAAAGGTAAAAGTATAAAATGCTGTCATAATGGATTCTGATGAACCGGATAATTATAATAAAAGTCTTCAATCTTTCTTCTCACCACATCTTGCAAAAACGCGCCCAATAAAATATTGGGTCGATGCAAATGTGTGTTCCCTTTTTCTTTACATACCTTTTTCACTGTGCTGACGTAACCCCTAAACGCTCCGCCGTGCACTTGACACCTTGGTTTATGTCGTGAGATGCGTGAAATTTGTTCCTCCTCGTCGAAATATCTCTTGGCACTGACTATTAATTTCTTTTGCACCACTATGATATTACCGTCTTGCCATTATCATGCAACAAAAAAATCACATCACAGAACCGCTTTCACTCAATACTGTACGTACGAACAAACACGCGACTGACTGCCTGGACACAATGCACGTAAAAATTATTATGGCTATGTGGGTGTTCAGGCAATATTCATGGCAGGAATGTAAACACAGAAGTGACAAAAGAAACTTTCGGCATCTCTACAATGCTTTCCTTTGCGCAACACATTGTTTCGGCTCATTTCCCGCATCAAAGCTGCTTGGACTCAAAGTTTAAAGGACAAGTGGAAACGCTTGGCAAAAATGCTCACTTGATCTTAGCAACGATGTGAATCGCACCGGAACCGGTTGCCAAAAAAAAATTCGCTCTGTTGTTTTCAATTCGCACAGTGTGAAAGAATGAGATATAAAATTTGATTTTTATTCCACGGCCATCATTTTGATATGCATTTCATGACCACTGCACTGACCATTTTCTATTATGCAACATCATAAATAATCATTAATTGTGGCTCTTCCACAGCAGCTGATAGTATATTTGGCTGAGATATTTCCACATAAGCAAGCTTCAATCACAAAAAAAATCATATTTTTACGGCGGTTTTTACACGAAGCTACACACAATTGAATTCGACTAATGTAAAAATTACACGAAAATACTACACTTTTACAAACATTTTTGTCGGAATAGAAAACAGACAGAGCTAAAATCACTTTGTCTTGCTTTTGTCTAAAAGCAGACACTTGTAGCTTTCCAATGAGCTATATTTGACTTTTGTCCTCCCAAGGAGTACAGTTTTACAAGCACGCAAACCGAGGGCTCAAAATTTTTGTCACGGATAGTAGTCTTCTTTCTTTTGGAATGCGCACGACTGTATGAACACACAATGGTAAAAGTAATAGGCACGTATTCTGAAACTTAGACCTGGTTTACAGCAACAATTCTTATTTATTGTACATATTCAGTGGCGACGTTTGGGTTCCAAAACTAGGGAACTATAAATAGTTGGTATAAGCAAATCATATGTAAATTGGAAATAAGAAAAACATTGATACAGTATTTAACAAAGATAGTATATATTCACCTTAGGTTTCGTCACCTTACAATTCTGTATTTAACTAACAATATTTATCACCTTTGATTTCGTCACTTTACATGCATTGCAACTTTAGGTTATGTGATACTCCTCGTAAGAAATCCTCAAATGTTCTTTTGTTAGCACTGTAATCAATGCACAAATTTTGCAGTCTATGTTGCATCTTCTCCAGGTTTTCTTCTTTGGCAGTTGTCCTCTCTCAGCCCGCAGAATAACCGCTTTCACTGCTGCATTTTCTTGCTGGATGCACCTGATTAACTTCCACACTGTAGGATGCTTGTAGCCCACCAAATGAAAAAAACTTGTTGTTCCATCCCTCGCAGATGTTATTTGTACGAGGGTTGTTTGTTAGCGTTGCCTCGTGAGTGTTCCAAGTATCCGGATACATAAGTCGCGTCAAAGTAGTCTACCAGTTTTTCGGCCTCAAGAGGAGCAATTTCTTTAAGGCACTTCAAGCCGGAGATCACATCTGGATATGGCAAAAAAGCCAGAGAATCAATTTGACAGCAAAATAAAGAAAACTGCTCGTTCTCTTTATACATGGTCGAGAGCCCAAGTTCTTGTAAGCACCAAATACTCTGTCGCAAATGAAAGAAACGCCCATTTATGGCAACACTATGTCCAAATTTGTTGTGCACTGCATTGTGAACTGTAATTTCGAAATCACAGATAACGCTCACTGGGAAGAAGTGGCAACCGAAACTGTGACAGTTGCTCAGTAAAGCCTGCAAAGAGAAAGTAGTAGTCTTGTAAATTCCCTTTAAATATTGTATTTGCTATTAAATTAATAAAATCAAGAATAAACATTTACAAAACAATATTAAAAATAAAAGCTAAACTGTGAAAAATATGAATAAATTCAATGGAATTGGGATTTTGAAAAGTTGCAATTTTTCACGTTTACGGAGAAAACTTCAAGCAGAATTCACGCAAATAATGCAACGCCAGATATATAATTTCTCAATTTTCAGATAAAATCAGAAAATTTTGCATTTGCAATTTCTATTCTCGCCATTTCTACCGTTTCCATTTTTACCGTTCCCATGTTTTCCTTTTGCCATTTTTTTCCTTTGCAATTTTTTCCGCTTGCCATTTTCACTTCGCAATTTTTGCCGTTGCCATTTTTACCTAAATTCAGAATACGTATCCGAAATCACTCCCGTTAATGGTCGTGTGGATCACTATTGCGCTACACTGAAATATAAGCTCTAGTAACAAGTCAACAATGGATAAATTTCAAATAATGGCTGATTGAACATAGTTCCTGGGCTGTACCAGGGATCCAAGGTCAAGAGTGTTGCCAAGCGGCAGTAGCTTGTGAAAATATACAAGTGGATTACTGTTGTGATCCACCCTATCACTGCAGTTTATGTAAAATAAATTTTAAAAAAATAAATGAAATTAAAGTCTAGGCAAAAGGTCATGTGATCTGACTTGCACTTGCAGGTATAAAAGTCTTCTCTGACCAACTACCAGAGATTGTCCTCAACCTGCCAATCCAATTGTGAAGCCTTTAGCCAAAACTTTCTTAGTCCAAGGTACACGGAAAGCTTTTCAAGTGTCCGCTTCCACGCCAATCCTCATTAACTTTTCCTTCTCTTCTTTTCTAGTCTCCAGATCCTCAGCATCAATCGAGAAGAGTTCCTCTGCATTTTTTCTGAAAAAAATAAGCCAATATCTCACATAAACAAGAAGTGAAGAATGCACTCCTTAATTCAAAGCGAATGTCAGTATTTTTCTAATTGAGTCTCTAATACGCACAAAATGCTAGCACAATGAAATCGTGACATGAGGATGATGCTTTGCTAACGATACAAATCGCGAATTGCATATGTGAAATGGTTAATGCATTTACAGAACAAGACAAATTAAAAATAACCTAGGTTTCGATTTCACTTAGGAAAACTAGTTTGAATTCTAGTGATTTATCAATTACTCAACTTTGGATTTCAAATTCGTCTTTGCCTCGCCAAATGCGTTCCAGGAAATAGTTGATACTTGACTTTAGAATGATGGGTTTTCTTAACGGTTGCTTTCAATGATAGATGTCACAATAGATTGTTTGTTATAACAAGATTATTTTGGTATCTATTACCTTAATTTCTGAAATTATAATAAATCTGCCTCCATGGTTAATGGTTAGCTTTAAGCGTTGCGAAAGGAGAATCATGAGTTCTATACTACAGGCAGGCCACGCTGCATGTGTATCGATGATCAATATCTTTATTCCTCATCAATGTTGTCAACCTGATTGTAGTAATACACGACGCAAGTTCTAAAAACAAACACTAATACAAAGTTGGGCTTTCGTGAGGTTTTCATGTCCAGAATCGCTATTCATATTTGAACACCTCTTTGTTATATTGATAAAGTCCTCTACCTCAACAAGGAAAGCAAATGCAGGGTGAGTCATAAGTCTCCATGCAAATGGTGAAAACAGTGACTAATGTTTATTTTTCCTTTTCAAGCTGGTGAACCAATGAAAAAGAGATTTCACTACCGAAGGAAGAACGGATTGACATCATTCTGTTGGCTGGGAGTGGTACCACCCGTCATGTAGCACGTACATTTAATGCAACCCACAGAACGCAGATAACCCATGACACCGTGGCCAAACTTATCAAGAAATTCAGAAGGACAGGTTCCGTCGCCAACGAAAACAGGCCTGGAAGACCAAAGACAGCAACAGATGAAAGGAGGGTAACGCAGGTGCCACAGTGTCACGGGATATCTGCGTTCTGTGGGTTGCATTGAATGTACGTGCTACCACTCCCAGCCAAAGGAATTATGTCAATCAGTTATTCCTTCGTTAGTGGCATCTCTTTTTCATTCGTTCACGTGCTTCAAAAGGAAAAATAAACATTAGTCACCGTTTACACCATTTGTATTGAGACTTATGAGTCACCCTGTACGTTTCATCACCATATATGTCTTCAAAGCGTCAAGCTGCTCAATTTAGAATATAACTAGCTCGCTCGTGGCGTTTTCTGTGGAAAACCAATCCCTTTTTCTTTCTAAGAAGCAGAAGAACATCGGAAACTTGAGGTATCCCGTAGAGAGGTAGCGCTCTCTATAAAGGACGACAGAAACTGAAGGCGTCTTCTTTCTCCTCGCTTCAAAGACTTCGCGGAATTCAAAACAAATACCCATATTTGACCTTCCTTTGATGTCTTGCAGGCCCCCCTGATACGTGAGAGAAATTCCCGTGCCTTCGTTTTCCGCGACGTGTTTCCTTCCCCTCCTATGCAAATTGAACGTGGATGAAATATTTAAGGGCCCTCGAGATCAACGGGAACGAAGCTCCAGCCCCCACGTGTTTCGGAAGTTCGACAAAAGCCACGAAACAACGAGAGAAAAAAATCTGGAGGGAACAAATATATTCCTCTCTCGCGCACTGTAATCACGAGTGTTTGTCTGGCCTAAAAAGGGAAAAGAGGAAAGTTTGTGGCTTCGAAAATTTTCCAAACGCCGTTGTCAATTTGAGGACCACTAATGTTTATACGGTTGCGGTTAAATAAACGAATGGAATCAACGAAATGAAACACCATCCGTGCATTCGAAGCAAGACATAATAATTTATATTTTAGAAATACAGTTCACATTTATTTTTGTAACAAAGGTTTACTAGTTTTGTGTGCGTGGCTAACATTTACAACTAGAACTCGGATTTTTAGGTTTTAAAAAGTGTGCATTCAAGTTCCAAAAATAGGTTCTAAAATCCCTAAAAAAATTTAAAATAGGTTATTAGATTTATTATAATTTCAAAAATTAAGGTAATAGATACCAAAATAATTCTTGTTATAACAAACAATCTATTGTGACATGTATCATTATGCTCTAAAAATCCAGAACCATGTTCCAAAAAACTTAAAATGGTTCAAAATTAATGAAAAATAATGATTATTTACAATTGTTAAGAACACAATTTCGAAAGAACGTAAGGAATTTTAATTGGTATAAACTATATAATAACCAAATATTAATTTGCTAACAGATTTTTATTTTTTTTGTGCACATTACCAAAAGTTACTTGTTGATATGAAAAATGAATTACGTATGTATAATTTGCAGTACAACATCAGGGTGGCTACGCATTGGGAATTCCTTGAATGACAGGAATTACGCATGAGTCATTGGCTCCGGGATTTATCTTGAAGTTTCTTGATTTGAGTTTGAAATTCTAGCACAAGTAACAATTTTTCGTACATTAGTATGCCTCGCAACATTTGTGACTTGTATTTGTAGATGCATTTCGAGTCTGAGTATGTAAAATGGCAAATGTAAACTCCGCGCCTTAAACTGAATTGAGTCAGAATTTTTGGATAGATTGGAATCACAACAAAGACCCTTTATTATATTTGTGTTTATATGTCTTGATTTGTGACAAGCTGTAATACGTAAGTTTGAGCTAGAGAAAACATCTATTTGTGCTCTTTAATTTTTGCAAAGTTCGCCTCGAGAACCAAGAATTATAGTTGATTTTTATAACGGTCCTTGAGTGCCCTCTTTCAGAATACATAACAATCTTCTTCATATTATCCACATTCCACAGTAAAATTCCGAGTTTTGTCTGTGAGGATCATCTTATATGCTGAAAGTATTTTTCAAAGATAATGTATTTTATGAATTTAACGAATTCTCTAACCAACTAATAAGAGTAGGAAGAAATAATCTGCAATTATTTAATATCAATTGTCTGAAACATTCTCATTCTTTCGTAGAAATATTAAACAAACTAAAATCGACAATAGATGAACAAGAATTTAATTCCTTTTAAGACCACCTTTCCCTCAGCTGGAGTGAACGCAAGAGTTCTTGCGCGGACGTCATCACGATGACGTAATATAGGATGTGACGTACTGGAGTTTCATCTCCTATACATCATGGATCGTCAGAAAGCTAACTGCGTCATAGTCATGCATACGTCATCTCAAGGTCTCACACATATGTTGTATTGATGGTTGCATAACAAAGAGGGGTCAGAAATAAGAAATGTTATTATCTTCGTCCCTATTAGATATTTTGACAATCTGACTTCAGATTTGGGTAGCCCACTCATGTATTGCGGGTTGCATAACTTCCAGGGGCTAAACCTATTGTTATTTTTTCTCGCTTACTAATTGAGATATTTGAAAAATCTCAAATATGTAACCTTTAAAATCCAAAAAAATATCCTTATTTATTGACTGATTTTAAACATTTCATCTTTAATTTTCTCAACAAGATTTTTAATATATTCAACATTCATATCCGCATTAAGAGTTAATAGAATTTCTAACTCATTTTTAACATTCTTGATCAGCTGAATTAAATTCATGCAATCTGTCTTCTTCTTATTTAAATTAAATTTAGTGCTTAATCCGGTGTTAACTGTTGAAATGGTTGTAGAACTAGTACTGATAATTGTATATGTAGTTAGTGGTATTAAAACATTTACAAATCCTGTTGCAGCTGATAAAGCTATGGATAGAGTGATTAAACAATAATAGAAATATTTTAGAGTCTTATATCTCCTTTTTCTTCTTTAACATTCTAATAATTGAATCAACGTTTCTCTTGGGATGTTATCTGGTATTTACATTTATAATGTATGAATTTCTGTTTCATTTTTTTTTGCTAGGTTTTTGTTCGAAACTGTATAGAATGTCGTAAAAACTTTCACCGCTGGTAACACGTTTAATGAAATTAATACAATACAGTCCACATGACATGCTATTGTTTTGTTGTTACTGAGAGGAATTATAGAGAATTGGTTTGTTATTTGTACTCAAATACTTTTTGATCATTTCAGGAAGTGGTAAACCGAACGAATCATAATAGTAAACATACATATTGCGTTCGAAATTAAAATACGCCACCCAACGGGTTCCAGGTGAATCAGATTTATCAAAATTTAGTTTTCCATATCTTTTTTTCGTAGGCAGTCAATTGGAAACACACCCCTGAATATTTTTTCATGTTTCATTTTTTCCAAAATATCTATATTTGAAAGCCCTATTTTCTTTTCCCGGCTAACAAACCCTGCTCCTTTCTTTCTCTTTTTCCCGAGACCTTTTCCTCCGATCGCTTTCAATGCTTTCTTAGCACCATAAGATCCCACTGCTGTTGCTGTACCAATCCCCAAAGCTTTGGCTCCTGCGATTAGCAATGGAATTAAAGCTGGTAGAAATCATCCAATTTGTTCAGAAGTGAAAACGATTGTGCATGTTTTCTTTTTATCTTTTTTTGCAGCTTCATATTTTTTAATTTGTGCTTGAGTTAATTTTATTCGGTTATATGCTCGCTTGGTTAAATCAAATCTTATTTTATAACTGTTACCTTTTCTTAACTTTGAGAGTTGCGATTCTGATAGATATACTTTATACTCCATTTATTTTATATAAAAATATGATCATTTATATATATGTACTGCTTCAAAAAGTATTTTACAAGCAATCACCAAAGTTCCTAATTCTTCCACCTCTCTTTCAATATTGCATGTAATATATAAATTATCTTCAACATTAGATAAGGCAATGGTATGACTATCTACACCCTTTATTGTTTTAGTCCCTGCATTGTGTGAATCTTTAAGTCGTTCATTTTCAGATCCACTTCTTGGAATTTATCGTTAATGCTTCTCTCAAGTAAAATTTCCAAATCCCGAAGTTTAGTATTTAAAGTTCTCAAATGTACAACTTCAGTTTCTTCTTTCGCATCAGCAACATTTATTAGTTTCTTTTCGGAGATGTCATAATTTCCATCATCAGTAAGTTTAAATCTTGTCATCTTTATTTATGTCTGAAAAAATATATAAACCAACAAATAACTAACGCACTAAATTCAGGGTAAAGTATTAGTATAAATAAAATTTTACTCTACTTGATTGATTGATTTGTTGTTTTAAGTCCACTTTATGCACAGTAAGGCTAATCGGGACTGGACCTTCAGTTTAAAGTGGGATCCGAACCACTTGTGCCTCCACCGGGTATCGAACCCGGGACCCCTTGATTACAAGGCGACGACGAATTTTACCCTACTAAATGGTGCTCCTCTCAAGAAGGTGCTCTGTCTGTAAGACTGTTAAGACTCTTAATGAGTTTGTTAAATATAAGGGTATGAAAAATGGTGTCGGATATACATGTCATGTTTGCCAAATATTCCGTCATAACAAAATGCTTGAAAAAGTATATTGTAATACATGTGATAAATATATATCAAACCTTCATTTTAAGAGACACCAAAAGTCTAGACTGCATGGATTATTAGTACAATTATATAAGCAAGAAACAGAAAATACACGTGAAGTTACTATATTAAAAAATGTATTGCTAAATTTTTTTCGTAATAAATGGAGGTACGAAATAATGGTATAATGCATACAAATGTTTTAGTTATGAATTACACAATGAATAATCAAAACATAGATAATATAAGAACCAATGACATTGGTGAAATCAAGAAGCTATTTTTGGAACTCTAAACATCGTATGACACATTGGTGAATAAAGTAAACAGTTTGGAAAAAGAAGTGAGTGATCTCAAAAGCGAAAACCTGTTATTGAGATATAAAATAGATGACCAAGAAAATAGAAGTATACGTAACACAATGGATTTAGATAATATAACAACCAAACGTAATCTAATAAACTTTTCTAAACAGCATGGCATCAAACGATGTTCCAGACATAAAAATATAAATGATTTACGAGAACATATAAGATCTAATATACTACCCTTTACATTTGTATCTAATAGTGATGATATATTTAGCTAAGTTCTCAAACAACTCATTTTAATCCACCTTTTAGCAGAATAGACAATAGTGATGATACATTTGACCCAGAACCATTAACCACAGAAAATATAGAGAGATACAAAAAGAGAAAAGAAAAAAGACAAATTAAAAACAATGGTTAGCTACTCCTAGAAGAGCATTCAATGGAATGGTAAAAGATATGATGTTTACATCAGAAAATGATGAAGATTTTGTCACACATTTTGATGAGATAAGAAACGATGTCATTAATTACATCAAAAGTGGATTGAGGAGATACACAAATTTATTAGTCTACTTAACAACACATTGGAAGTATGAAGTACTCAACGATATGGGTGAACTAATAGATACAGAAAACTCTGCTCGTAGATCTGAGACATTCAACATTGACAGATCCGCTATATATAATATATATGTTGTATATTACGCAGCATCGAATCAGATAATGAGAAGATTCGAGGAATGGACAGCTCAAAACACAAAATATAGGTTTAAAAAATACACTACACTATTATAAGTAGAGATGCGAATCGCCCGATAAGAGGTGGCACTTGGATCGAACTACCTCAATGGATAATAAATAAGAAATGTCGTATTAATGTAAAAAATGTAAAAAATAATAAGTTTAAGTGTGCAAATCAAGAAAATCAGCGATGCTTCAAATATGCGTTAGAGAGTGTGTTAAATCCACCTACAAACGTAAAAAACCCAGATAGACCATCATACTACGACATTAACAAATACAATAAATTGAATATTATTTATCCGATTAAAATCAATTGCGACAACATTAAGAAATACGAGAAACTTCGCAATATATCCATTAATGTGTATGGCATCGATAATTATAATGGTGAAGAACAAATCTATGTAATGCATAAAAGTGATAATATTGATTTTAAAAAGGAACATGTTAACATATTAGCATTCAGTAATGAAAATGTTGGTGAGGAACTCCCTATATATAGGGATAATAAAACATAGTGCTCTAGTCAATGGAACTTACATCATAGAGATAAGCGCATTCACACATGCCCAAATTGTCATAAAAGATTTGAAAGAGAAGTTGATTATAACAATCATAAACCCAAATGGGAAAGAAGCAACACCTCTGACTTTTTTGATGGAATTGAAATAAACATGCCAAGAGACAACATAAAATTAAATAATATCAATCAATTGGTGCACAGTTATTTCATCCTTTCGTCCATACACTAGATATGGAAACAACTCAAATAAAATCAAATTTAACTCACATTGGTAAGAAATAAATTGTATCGGAGCATATTCCCAACAGTTCCTCATTTATGAGAGGCACACCATTCTTTATCAAAGAACCATTCTTCGCCTATGGTTATAACATATTAAAAAGAAGTGATGATAAAAATTAGCTTATGAAACAATTTAATGAAGATTTTGTAAGTATAGCTGATTTTTATCATAAAAATGTTATGCTATATATAATGAGGAGTCTATAAACAAATTTAAATCACAAACATTGTGCCATATATGCGGTGAAGAATTTACAGATGATAGTCGTAACGTATATGATTATTGTCATCTTACAGGTGAGTTTAGAGGGGTAGCTCATGATAACTGTAATTTATATTTAAAACTTCCTAGATTCATACCAATATTTAGACACCATCTTAGATATGATAGTAAGATATTTATTGAGTGGATTATAAATATGTGTAAAAAATAAAAGGATACAAGTGAAAATCATAAATACATTAGTCTAAATGTTGAAGTTGATGAATACGAACAAAAATATGATAAAACAAGGTGTAAACATTGCAAAATAACATTTAAAGGACTACTTCAAGAGTGTAAAGTGTGTAAAGGTGGTGGTAACGATTTAACTAAAAAGAAAAAGGGAGCAAACAAAAGGTATATATTGAAATTAGATTCGTTGACACACTTAGTTTCTTAAATACAAGCTTAGATAAAGCAATAAAAATAAGAAGGCTATTTTGTTCTACTTGCAAGAAACAAAGAGCTTTAAATGATCCCGAGCTTAGAGTTGTTCGAGAACCTATTATCGCATATGACAACTGTAAATTTTGTGAAAAAGAGATACATACAATATGTGATTATAAAAACTTAACATTATTCAACGAAGTATTTAAAAAATTAAGTTGAGAAGATAAGTGCTACCTATTAACAAAAGGTGAATATCCATATGAGTGGGTAGATGATTATAATAAATTTGAACATACAAAGCTACAACCAAAAGAATGTTTTTTTTTCAAAATTAAGTGGTAAAAAATTAGTGACGTAAATTTAAGAACTTTGGTGAATTTAACAATCTGTACCTCACATTGGACACACTCTGTGTTTACAAACTTTAGAAATATGTTGTATAAAAATTACAAGCTAGATCCAGCTTATTACGTAAGTGCACAACACTTGGCTAATGCTGCTGCCTTAAAAACAAATGGGGAAGAGCTGGAGTTATATACAGATGAATATATGTACTATCTAATGACAAAAGGTATTAGAGGTGGTATTAGTATGGTAAGCAACTCACACGCCATTGCAAACAATTGTTACTTTTATGATCAGAACCTTGATAAAGTTGTTAAGCTGTCAAAAGACAAAGCAGAAGAAATAGGTATATACAATTCCAAAACACATCTTGTAATGTATCTTGATTCATAGCCCATCCATATAGATTATCCGCATCAAGATACATTGCATATACATATATTGAAAAAAAAATACTAAACTTAGACAAGAAGCGCAAAATGACTCAGAAATAGATTTTTTCAAACTAATGAATAATAGTGTTTCTGATGCATTCAACAAACCGGTATTTTTTGTCACTAATTTTTTTACCAATTAATTTTGAAACAAAACATTCTTTTGGTGGTAGCTTTGTATGTTCAAATGTTTTAAATAGCACAAATATTAGAATAACCAAAACCAACAACACATTTAAAAAAATAGTAAATTGAGACAAATATCAACATAGAACACTCATTAATGAAAATCTTATGCTTGTGTATGGCAGAAATAAGGAAGTGTATTCGGATGATTTTGTATATTGGAATTATCAAAACTACTCATGTATAGATTTTACTACGATTACCTAAAAAAGAAGTATGGAAATGAAGTACAACTACTTCAAACAGACACTGACTCATTTATAATATTTGTAGAAACTGAAGATATTTACGAAGACATGAAACAAAACATTGAGTTGTTTGACACTAGTGATTATCCAGATGGCTTTCCTATCAATATCCCAAAAGTTAATAAAATATACCGGGTATATTCAAAGATGAGTATAATGGAAAACCCATTAGATAATCTGTTGGTTTAGGATCTGAAATGTATTAATTTAGAACTGATTTTAAAGATAAGAAAATGTGTAAAGGAATTAAAAAAACTAACGTCGAACACCTTAAATTTAATAACTACAAAGAATGTATATTTAATCAAAAGCAAACTACAGAAGAAATATACTGCATCCATTCAACAAAATTACAAATGTACACAGTTAAAGAAACACAGGTTGGGCTTAGTCCGTTCGATGATAAAAGGTATTTTGTGGACAATGTGACTAGACTTAGTTTTGGTCATTGTAGTATATGTAAATAATTTTAACTCTTATAAATGAATCAACAATCACATAACTACCCCGACGCTCAAGCACTGAAACATGTGCTTAATATGCCACTGGAGTATCCCAAGATGCAAGATTTAGAAATAGGTAAACCTTATGAAATCAACAATGGCGAAATTGTAAATACAAAACATGGTCTAAAAGCACGCGTTACATTAGATAACAAGTACAGATTAGATTTACCAGATCGTTATAGCAAAATCTTAACTAATGAATTGATGCAAACACTTGTTAACGATACATCTAAAATTATGTATAAAGGGAGAAAAGAACTCTCTGGTAAGCAAAGAAAACATGAGATTAAATTTGTCTAAATTTTTGTATAAAGAGTTCCAAGGTAAATTAGGTAAAATACATTCAAGTGATTTATATTTCAGTTTTGGGGTGTCTATAGAGAGGGGATTGATTATGCCGATTTCGCGCTAAAATGTGCCACTTATATAAATCAAGTATTATCCCTGTTTATCTAATTTTGAGTGGATTTTGCGCTAAAATGGGCGACTTATATAAATCTGTTTATCTAATTTTGGGTGGGTTTTGTGTTAGTAGTATAAATCTGGGGTAGTGTAGCATATTGCTGGAAAAAATCTGGGCAGAACCGACGGTATGCTATACTACTTGTTTTACAGAGCTGTTTACTAGAAAAAGCCTTGCTATTATATGTGTGGTGCCAAAAAATCATTCCAGCAATTTTAAACGTGATTTTCTTAAAACATTAAAAAATCAATTTTAATAAAATAACTGATTTAAATAAAAAAAATCATCAAAAATATTTTTTTAAAAATAAAAATCATGTTTTCTATCCACCTTGGAACAGAAGCTATTTAAATTAATATATGGAGACATAGTTGAAAGTAATATGGATTAGTATCAAAATAAAATCACCGTTATCGAGGATGAGTGTTTTGACCTTAAAAAACCACTTTCAACACAAACCTTCATCGAGGTAAATAATGTATGTCATAATTAATATTTTACATGACGCTTCTTAAACTTAAATGCCACATGTGAAGTTTCTCTCCTTATACTAGAAAGTTATTCGAGTAAGGAACATGTAAATAATAGTTATTGTTATTTCATACTCGTATGTAGTTTGTATATGAATCACTGAAATATCCGCTCAATTACTCACATACTTTTTTAATAAATCACATAATTATTGTTTGCGACTTTGGTCCAGTGTGTCCTACCACACCCTCTAAACTATTGTTCTTTTGTAGTAATATTGTAAAATTGTTGTTATATACCTGTAAAATTGACTTCAAATATTTCAAATTATTTTACCACCCAAACTATTGATTCGTGTAACTCCAAAATAAGTAGCTCAGTGAACAATACATGGACACAAAGTTCCGCCCTTGGTTCAACATCATACCTTGGACCTGTTACAGTTTTAAAATTGAAAATGTGAAATCTATAAAATTATAAAATAAATTACTATTACTCTATTAATCACTTTGTAATCTTGTTCCTATTCAGCACAAATTGTCAACAAACATGCATACAGGTATTGGAAATGTAGCGTTTATTTTTAAAAAAGTTGGGCAGAATATGAGCTGAACTTTTCTAAAATTTCTACTCATTAACTTCAGTTGCATAAATTGAAAGAAAAAGACATTTGAAAGTCATCAAAAATACAAGTAGGAGGATAATATTGTTTAAGAATTTCTCCTACGAGAAAGCAACTTACGCCTGTTTCTTTTGCGTTGTAGATTAATTCCAGGTTCGTTTTCTTGAGCAAGCCGGATTCAGTTTAATGAAAAGCAGTTCCCTCCGGCACTAATTTGTTCGGGTCTAAAGGCAACGATTGGTGGTAACATTAACAAGATTTTCAAGCAAACACCCTGAGAAGGAGCAACAGAAGTAAGAGACAGGAACGAGTGAGTTTGTTTCACTTCTCCTTTCCTCCCTGGGAGCTTCGGAAATTTATCATCTGGCGGCGACAGTTTTGGCGAGAAAATGCAAGATTCGGGCAGAGAAATCAATTTGTGAATTCATAACAACGTCTTTTCCATTCAATATACTTATTTAATATTTTATATTGTTCTGTCTCTTACGACTGCTCCATCTGTGTATTCAGTGACCGATGTTTCTCCAGCTGTGACTTTTATAACGACCAACGAAAGCACTAAAACAGCAAGGCTTTGCTTTTGCTTACATGTTGGATATTGGTTTCGCGGTTTTGAGTACAAATTGTGATTATTAATTTCAGTCACAATGATCGTATTGTGGTTCGTGTATCCTTTACATTATGACAATAAATTGCAATCGTCATTAAAACATTAATCTCTCTCTCTCTCTCTCTCATATATACAGGGTGTTTCAGAGTGACCCAGACTCTACCTTTTTCTCGAGAACCGGAGATCGTATCAACTTGAAACAAAAAAATGCACCACACCACTAAGTTGGGCCCGAAGAATCCGTAGAAAGTATTTGCAACAGCCCGAAAGCCACCAATTGTGGTTTCAGTGGAGGGCACATGCCCCGTTCGAGCGATTTTCAAATGGGAAGGGTATGTTTGGAATGCAGATTTGTAAAGGCGGGGAAAAAATACGATTGTCATATGAAACATTTGTCTGTACCACCTACCGTTTTCCGTGTAGAAAATGGTTTTGCAAAAAAAAGGAAGGTGAGCCAAATCGACTATACCGAGCTTAACAATTAAGATAAGTGCAGCACCATAACAGTTTCGGAAAGTGCAGGACACAAGCTTTCCAACGATATGCCACATGATGACTACGGGACTAAAAAAGGATGAAACCGCATGACCCAAAAAGGGGGTCTAAAGTTAGGGAAGGACTCGAAAATTTCAAATGGCAAGGGGGGTCGAGTAATACCTCGTTTTAAAGGTCACAGAAAACGTGAAAAGGATGCGAACATGATTTTGTAATCCACTGACCGGTTTCAAAATGGCAACCAAAACAATTCCGACCCCCTGAAGTTGGTGTTCCAAAGTGAAGAATTACGTACGTAAATAGCAAAACACAAACACTCGACAGAGTACATAAGATCATGTACAAACAATTATGGTAATGGGTCTGCTCTTGAAACACCATACTACTGTAAGCTTTGTTTCAGCTGCAACTTTGACCGCCCTTCACACTTTTTCCAGGCTTAGGACTGGCAACGAATTGTTTACTGTCACGCACAATAAGGAATTCGTTGGCGTATTTAACGGCTGCTTCGGCAACGAGAAAGGTCATTTTCTCTCAATTGATTACCAAACCATTGTTTGACAAGAGAAATAGGCCTAACTGAAATGATGATAAGAAAACGAAAGAGTAATCAGAAACCAATGAAATACGAAAACGAGAAGAATAGGTAAATCACCCAGTGTGATGCACATTTACCAACTTACAGTAGATGTTCGAAATGTCTTTCCTCGGTCTCAATACATTTCTGCACACGGACACTGAAATCATTCTGTGCTAAATAACTTCTGCCTCACTAATCTGTCTGCATGCAGCAACTATGCGCTCGATCATGTCGTCCCTCGTTGTAGGGCGATTTTGGTAAACGATTTCTTTCAGTCGTCCCCAGAGGTAATAATCTAAACATGTTAAGTCTGGTGACCTAGGAGCCCAGGGCACAGGCCCACCTCAACCTACCCAGCGACCACGTAACATTGCATTCACTTGATACCTCGCTGTCAGCTCAAAATGTGCTGGGCAGCGATCTTGTTGTAGCCACACGTGTGTTCTGATGTGTAGGGGACGTCTTCGAGAACACTGGGCAATTGTTCTTGAAGAAGTGTGCGGTACAAAAAACCCGTAAGCCTCGCTTGAAAAAATGAGGTCCAATTATTCGTCCGCCGATGATTCCACACCACACATTCACGTTGATGATCAACCTCTTGCATCTACCGTGGGTTTTCGGCGGCTCAGTAATGCATGTTGTGCCGATTTAATTGACCATCGCTTTTAAATGTAGCCTCGTCAGACCACAACATTTCGTCAAAGAAGCGAACATTTGCATTCACTTGAGCTTGAGACCACATGCAAAAGTCTAGCCTGCTTTGAAAAGGCTGCAAGTACACCAGCAGACCTCTCATCTCGAACAGGCCGAGCAATGCGTTCATGTTTGTGACTGCTAGAAGGCTGAACACGATCGGCAAGGGTGTGAAAAACATGTCTTGAACGATGTTCCCGATCGGGATACCTTGCAGCATACACACCGGCAGCAGCAGAACTATTTCGTTGGCACACATCCAACACCATGAGCATATCAAACGCTTCTTTGTTCGTCAAAGTCATTATTAGTTCACATTCAACAATTTGCCACTGCGAATTAAGTACAGGAATGCACACTACCCGAGAGGAATGCACTGTAGAACGTCCTAAGGTACCACAAAATGCCTCCGACGATGCAACCACTTGTAACAGACATCGGTGAATGAGACCAAGATTGGAAGGGCGTAATCTCGTTATCAGTGGAAGCACACTGGAACTGACTGTTATGCAGGAGAGCTCGTCACACCTCGACCCGTGGTACTTTCCGATTGCCTTTGTTGAACCGGGCAGTGGGAACATCGTACGTACAGTCAAATGGAACTGGATGCACCAGCAATTGGCGTACTTTGTAATTTGTCTACTGGGCCAGCATGCTGTGTTGCATACTGCAGCCTACCCAACACTTGGGCTTATGCTTATTCCTACTCGTACACAATGGACCTGAAGTTCTACTCACTGCATGTTGTACACTCACAGAGGCATGTACTAATACGAAACCGCAAACCTCTCACCCGGACGTTCAGTACACTGACGTTACATGTGACGGGTGGCATGGTTTGACAATGGTAGCGAACCGGCAACCATTTAAAAACCTTGCCACGAATAAGCAGCTGTTCCGCTGGCATTCTTTGTACAGGATCTCATGTACTCTGTCCAGTGTTTGTGTTTTGCTATTTACGTACGTAATTCTTCACTTTGGAACACCAACTTCAGGGGTCGGAATTGTTTTGGTCGCCATTTTGAAACCGGTCAGTGGATTACAAAATTATGTTCGCATCCTTTTCACGTTTTCTGTGACCTTTAAAACGAGGCATTACTCGACCCCCCTTGCCATTTGAAATTTTCGAGTCCTTCCCTAACTTTAGACCCCCTTTTTTGGGTCACGCGGTTTCATCCTTTTTTAGTCCCGTAGTCATCATGTGGCATATCGTTGGAAAGCTTGTGTTGCAACGTTCCCCCGGTTGTACACCAGTCGTCACAAAGTTAGTTCGCTGCTACTTTTGTCGGGAACATGAGACGCTTTTATCACTCATCAGGGCTTACTGGGTAGAAAAGAAAACACAACATTCTTTTCAAAGTTAAACACAGTTTTATAATCGCTTATATTTCCAAATCACTTACCAATAAAACACTAGAATATTCAATACTAACATTGGCCAATTCGCTCGCATATAACGAAAGTCAAATTACATAATTAATTGTTTACTTTCAACTTATCGGCAAGAAGAAAACTCGAAAACCCAAAATCTATACTTCACTTCTCTCCGTTTCCAAGTTCTTATTATTCTTCACCTTCAATTGTTTTTCAAACTCAGTCTGTCGTCAGGTGAGAAACATTCAGGTTAGTTCACTTCCTCGGCTGAGATTAGAAAGTGACGTCAACACGAACAGATTTTGACGTATTTATAAACATATATAAAAGTTCCAACTACAACTCTATCAGTCTAACTATAATTGTCTGTGACAACTTGCACATTATTTGAAGTAACAAACATTTTAAAAATCTTAACTTCTTACAAATATAAAATCTTAAACTCTCAGGTTCGTTACAGTGTCCTGCACTTTCCGAAACTGTTATGGTGCTGCACTTATCTTAATTGTTAAGCTCGGTATAGTCGATTTGGCTCACCTTCCTTTTTTTGCAAAACCATTTTCTACACGGAAAACGGTAGGTGGTACAGACAAATGTTTCGTATGACAATCGTATTTTTTCCTCGCCTTTACGAATCTGCATTTCATTTGAAAATAGCTCGAACGGGGCATGTGCCCCCCACTGAAACCACAATTGGTGGCTTTCGGGCTGTTGCAAATACTTTCTACGGATATTTTGGTCCCAACTTAGTTGTGTGGTGCATTTTTTTGTTTCAAGTTGATACGATCTCCGGTTCTCGAGGAAAAGGTAGAGTCTTGGTCGCTCTGAAACACCCTGTATATATATATATATATATATATATATATATATATATATATATATATATATATATATATATATATGTATGTATGTATGTGTGTGTGTGTGTGTGTGTGTGTGTGTGTGTGTGTGTGTGTGCAACACTTTCCTGAAGAAAACACTTAAATATGAATCTCTCTTTTTATTCTATTTCGATTATTTAATTAGGTTATCTACCTTTTGGATTAATGGCGACGATGAAGATGAACAATGATTAGATGAAGTTTATGGCAGCACACTCACAAGTCTGAACTCTAACCTGAGACCAGCAGGAGGGTGATCATGATTCCACACTCAAAGTTCCCGGTCACCGAGGTGATCACACAAGGGTCAACTGTTGCGCAGACTTTTATTTTCGGAGGGCCTCCCCCATGGCGCAGTGGTAGCGTCATAGCCTTGTTATCAAGGGGTCCCGGGTTCGATACCCGGTGGAGGCACAAGTGGTTCGGATCCCACTTTACACTGTAGGTCCAGTCCCGATTAGCCATATTGTGCATAAAGTGAACTTAAAACACCAAATCAATAATAATAATAATAACAACAACAATCCTATTTTCGGGAGTACGGAGGCTCATAACGCTATTTCTCTAAAGAAATAAGCAATGGATAAGTATAGTATTTGTCAACTAAGTTTTCTAATTTTTTCATTCTTTCGGAGAAAATTCTGATATTGCATTTTTACCATTTAATTCATGGATTCTCTCAAACGGGATCCTTCGTTTTGTTACTGGTTTACATGTTACCTATATTTAGGTTAACGTAGTTATGCAACCTCGAATATTTTAAAAGTATGGTTTGTTACCTGACATCAAAAGAAACTCCCGCACGATAATTTTCACCTTGCGTATATGTATGTAATCTTGCGACCTACAATAGAACCTGAATCACTATATTTGGAGTCAACCTTACTTGACAGTGACGTTGTAACAGCTTTGCAAACTTACAGCGTTCATACTTTCACTGTCTACACTCGGGAGAAAGACAAACAGGGAATGAAATTCAATAGATTAAGATACAAGGGATCAAAACTCAAC
Organism: Lepisma saccharinum; assembly: GCF_977018435.1. Lineage (NCBI taxonomy): Eukaryota > Metazoa > Arthropoda > Insecta > Zygentoma > Lepismatidae > Lepisma > Lepisma saccharinum. The sequence goes on along the minus strand of NC_139232.1, from coordinate 32,594,463 downwards.
ATGCCGCAATGCTAGGAATCTCGCAGAACATAATAATGTATAATAAATAATTAAAATGAACGCGATATATAAATATAAATAAACTATACGATATTGATTTGCAATCGGATAATGAATACGGGATGGCAACGCACCTTCTAACGGCAAGTTCGCAAGGCTTGAGCCAAAAATATAGTTCCTTACTTAAAGCACGTTACAGAGCATACAGAGCGTAGAAATGTATCATAAATATATGATACTGAAAAAACCTGTTGAAATGAATAGTATTCGGTACGATTGTTTCGCTGCAAGTCAAAGTTAACAAAAATATGCGTGAGTTCGTTGACCCGAATCTCGAAGCTGTTACAGGTCGAAGTGAGGTTAAAGGCGAGTCTATATTTGACTGCTGGTTGTCATGCGTCCTCACCAAGCGAGATGCGAACAGGGGTTTCGCTTGCGTGATATTTTAAATTGCATTGTAAAGGTAAAACTTTGCGAAAAAAAACTTGTTGGTATTTACCACGTACTTGTGATGAAACTACGAGTTCAATTGTCACAAAAACGTTTGGGAAGAACGAAATTCCAACAGTAGACAAAGTGGGGGACGCAATTAATCGTGATCCTGAGTTGCCTACCATAAGCACATCAACAATGAGGCGTGTTTTGCACGATGTGGGTTTTGTATTTAAGATAAGGAAGCATTTGTAGATGACACCGTTTCTTGGCTCCACCAATATCTGCGCGCAATAACGCGGTATCGCTGTAAAAATAAAACTGTTTATTGCATGGACCAGTTAATGCCGGCCATTCTGTACACAAAACTTGGGAGGCACAACAGTTGTTTAACATTGGCATGCTTTCCTTCATAGGCTGAGTTCAGCCTTGGGAGTGAAAGGAAGGCGCGAAGGCTTATTGTTGTGCATATGGGAAGCGAAAATGGTTTTGTGGAAGGTGATTGTTGTTTCGTTTGAGAAAAGGCGTTGGGAAATATACGAACAGGGTTTTGAGACGTGGTTCGCCGATATTCTACACAAACCGCAACCAAATAACTTAATTGTCATGAATAATGGTCCGTATCATTCTGTTTGCATTGAGAATGTACCAAATAATGCTTCGAGGAAACATTACATTAAAGAGGGTCTTTCGTAGAATGCTGGTAAAAGCAAAGTATACTATATATCAGTCCTTTGTTTATTACACGTATTCAAAACATTAAAATTCGTAGTTTCTCAGTCCATATATTTTAATGTTGTAATTTGTTTATACTTTCGTGTTCGTATTTTGTTATCGCAAAACGTTGTCTTTTCTCCGCATGAAGATGACCTGTATACATGTGTGCTGTGTGCTTTCTCTGCGGACTCTGAGACGCAAATATGATGGAGAGAATTTTCATGCCTGATGCGGAGTGATATACTAGTTTTATATCAAACTGTAGTGCGGTCGCAACTGACGTCACTGTCAAGATAGCTTGCACCCGAGTGTAGGAAGGGATATGTTATGAAATTGACAGTTTGCACTTTATAGTTAGCATCACCGATGGATTTTTAAGAATGAAATTGATATTATGTGAATAAGAAGTGTTTTGATAGATTGATTTTACCTCGCTTTTCTGCCACTTTCGGCAAATTGCGAAGTTGAGGATGAATGGTGATAAAATTGATGATAAGACAATCACAAACACATGTGAACAGCACACAAGTCCCACAGACGATTATACCGGATGTGAGATTATACGCCAGAGCCTCAATAGCCTGCAAAATGAAATCAAAGGTGTACTACGTGAAAGTGAAGTTAACACATGAGTGCCTTCCGAAAGGGTCATCCCTTACACCCAAAGGCACGCGTCACCCCTGGGATATCTGGAAAAAGTTGTAATGACCCCGAGTTGGCCATTACTTCATTGTGTTATATTATTCTTATTTAACGAATATTAGTATATAATGGCTAGTATATTATCTCATGTTTATTATAGTTTAGCTTATTTTACAGTTAATAATTTATATATAAGTTCATAAATATTATATTAATGTCTTCAACCAAATTACCAAATATGGCCGCCTTTACAATTGTTAACTTTATACACCGATATATCTAGAAGTATAAATAGCGGCAAGTTTAAGCAATTTTATATACAGAGCCCCAATAGTTTCATTCGCTTTTAAACGTCCTAAAGATTGGCGTAAATTTATTTTCAACCAGTTCAGTGAAGGCTACGTTATAAATTTTTGAGTTAAATTGATAAATATATTTATTCTTAGTTACATGTTTTTGGCAGACGCCATTCTTTCCTCTCGTCATCTCGAAAGCCATTGTTTATTTGTTTAAATTTTTGTGGAGTAGAAGATCACGTGTTGCCGTTTGCATTGTTGCCATCAATTATTAAAAGTCACTGTGCCTGATGAATGTACCTTTCATTATGTTACTGTTCAAACATATACATTATTTTTATCCACTTTCTGGTACTGAATCGCGGGTGAACAACCACGTGGATCTCAACGGACTTCACTTGCCATATACCAGCAATTATGGAGAAATTGGTTTTGTGTGCTATATTTAAATTTCAGTAATTTTATTAATCACGTAACAATATTAGGAAGCTCATCTATGATGAAAGTTTGTTCTTGTCAGACTTTTAACGTATAAATATGACAAAGTGATCAATCTGTGAAGCTAGTTGTTGTTATGATTAGTGGATTGGTATGAAAGTATAAATAATTTATCTACTTCATTGGATTAATCATGAACACGATTTACACCTCTCTGATATTACTTTTTTGTATCGTGTACGAAAATGCATTGTTAATATTTTCTGTCATTTTCTATTCCATTTCGGATAATTTACTTTCATTTCCTACATCTTAAGTTATTCGGAAGTACTAGGCTAAAGTTGTGAACAAACATATTGACAGATCCATACCTTGTCAAGGAATCCTGGTCCCCATAATTCGTATATTGAAACAACCTTACTGATATGCTTATGTTGCGACGCAATTTTATCAAATCTTAGTTAGCTACAATATTAATTTTTCTATTTTCAAAACGATCGTTATATTTTCTGAAGTTTACATTCTGTTACAGGAAACATTTTTAATGTTATTTCATTAACTTGATGTTACATAGCCATATTTTGGTGCTATTATATTTTGCAAAACGGATATGTTATAATTATTTTATTTGTGAGAAGGAAATTATGAAAATTGTGCTGAAAGACTCTCACCGCCATGTAATCGTCTTAGTAAAGAGAGTTTTGATCCATCCGGCCTACATGACTTTAGACCAACTATCTCAGTCTTCCGGTTGTAAGTATGATTTCTTCAAAGACTTGTGTCTTGCTGTAATCCAGTCCACAGTCGAGACAACTCTGGACAACCTACCAAGAAGAGTTTCATGTGTCAAATATTGTAGCTAACTATTCATCTGAAACTATAGCTCTTGTCTAGTTTTACGTCGGGCGGCCTACATGCTGGCAATGGAAGAGGGGGAGCGTGGAATATCCAGCAGACCAACCAGACAACAGCGGTGGCGCCGAGAGTTACGACATCGTGGGAGGATGTGCTGCGCGCATCTCGTTTTACAGGCTGCTGTGTATCTTACACTGTATTGGTCGCTTCCCGGCTCCCCACATTCCTTGCCAGCACTTAGGTCGCTCGCCGTAAGACTGGACAGGAGCATTAGTTGTCTGTGAAACCATCGGAGCAAATTAAGAACCCTCGAATTTTGAATACAAAATTTTAGTTGTAATTTCCTGCATGAACATTAGATGTGCTACTAGCCTAAATATGTGAGAGGTCAGATCAAAATAAGCTAATAGGAAGTATCAGCATTACACAGACCGGCAGGTGCGTGTTAGCGTTAACCAGCTTGTCTTCTTCTTGATGGAATATGAGATTAAGGTAAAGGTAAACATACTCATAAGCATTGCAACGTAACAACATGACAACTATATATGCCATGAAGGCATTGAAAGCTATTGCAGTATGTGGCGTGATCAACAGTACAATCCGGCCGCCTTTATCTCCACCAGGTATACATTTATCAGAGTCTGGCTGAACCCCAGAGCCACGTTTGTCAGGGACAATGCTGAAAAAACTCCCAACCTGATATCACTCGCCCCTGGAGTGCTGTCAGGAGCTCTCATGTAGAGATGTAGCATCAATAAGTAATTAGTAAAGGACAATTACATAAGGGAAGAAAAGGGTCTCCCCCATGGCGCAGTGGTAGCGTTGTTGCCTTGTAATCAAGGGGTCCCGTGTTCGATACCCGGTGGAGGCACACGTGGTTCGGATCCCACTTTAAACTGTAGGTCCAGTCCCGATTAGCCATACTGTGCATAAGGTGGACTTAAAACACCAAATCATCATCATCATCATAAGCGAAGAAAGTTGCACGGAACTATACATGTCATGACAAACATTTTCTGTTTTCCATAACAACGCAACTACGTCACAAACGGTGGTTCGCCTCTTGTAAACATTAGTTTCTGGAGTTACTGGTTGTTCTCGGTCGCATGCAATAATGCAGGGAAAATAAATCGCATTTATTTTTCATGTGGCTGACGTAGTCTTTCCATGTCCTTTTCTTGAACCAAACCCGTGTTCTGTTATCTCGGTCAGTGCTCAGGGGAAAAGAGTTGCAAAGGCGCTGTAGTGATCAATAAACCCTTTTTTATTTGAGAGAGGCAAGAAATAAAGCAATTTTCTTCCGCTTGTGGTTTTGACGTTTACCTTCCGGTTTCAATCTACTTCCGCACCGGGAAAAAGGAGAAAATGTAGTGGCCGGGAAGAACTTTCCATCAATAATCCAGGAATTTTGAATCTCAAAGGAAGGTTTTGGATTCGTTCGAATTAACAATGCCTTGATGACAAGGGGACAGTCAGGTTAAGACCATATTATTTCTATTCTTAGACAAGCCTCTTGACTATTTGACAAGTCCCGTGACGCACTCATTCTGTTATATTTTGAGGATGATTGATCTAGTCCTCTTATGCTTGATTCCACCAAGCTGCCATAAATCGGTGTTCCAGCCCAAATGGTCTGTTATCGTACACGAGAAGGAAACGACGAAACAAGATTTCCAGTTATCAGTGTAGCCATTCATTTGAAAATAAACAAAGAAGTGGGTATGGAAATATGTCTTAATAGGGCAGTCATATTGGCAAATTTTCTAGAAACAAAAAGAGGAACTATGTTCTAATAATCTGAAATTTGGTACATAATTTTGTAACATTACTAACAACGTATCAAAAGTCCCCACTGATCGCCTTGCCACTAAGTCGCCCATAAAAAAAAAATGACATATAAATAAAAGTTGTCACAAAATATATTGACAATAGCTTGGATTTGGATATGTATCTCTCACAAAACACTAGCAACAATAATAATAACATATTAAATGTTTTAATGACTTCAAAATATCAATTTCAATTGGTATTAACAGGTTGACTGTCACAGTGAAATCAGGTGTTGACTCACCCTTGCCACGATGGTTTTTTTTGTATTATTTTGTTGAAAATAATCTTAGAAACAAATTAAATATAATGTTACTTTATTACTAATTATAATTACGTCATAATTGGCAAGCATCAATTTTGATATTCATGGCAATCGGGATAAAATTTTTACTGTATTGTCATGAGTAGTTACAGAGGGGCACGAGCGGCCACCCCCCAAAATCTAACAGTTTCATAGTGAGCTCTCTTAGTGTAATTTAACTGAAAATCATGATTTATAGCTGATTTTCCAAGTGTAAAAAACTGAAAATTTGTTTTACGCAAGAGCTTAAATTTCAATTTTATTGTATAAAAATTCTAAGATTTAGATAATTTTCCTTATGACATGTCAGTTTTGTTCTGTTTTGCTTGGTAGCCGTCAGTTGTTTGAAATGGCTACTCCACAGCACAAATTATTTTGTGTTCTCGAGTTTGCGAAGTGCAATTCCGTGATTACAGTGCAAAGACGTTTCAGGTTGAGGTACCAAATTGATCCTCCGAAAGGGTGGAACATTCGCAGATGGTATCGACAGTTTGTAGATACAGGATGTGTATGTAAAGGAAAGAGTCCTGGCCGCCCTCGTGTTCCTGAAGAACACTGCCAGTCGGGAGTTACAACTTCCTACAACAACAATTTGGCGTGTTTTGAGACGTCGGCTGGTTATGAAGCCGTACAAGGTACAGCTGTTACAAGCTCTGCGTCCTGATGACAAACTCAAACGTGTGGCATCTTGTAACGAGATTCTTGATGCTATTGACAATGACAACACTTTCGCACAACGCATCGTGTTTAGTGATGAAGCTGCGTTTCATGTCAGTGATCAGGTAAACAAACATAATGTTCGCATTTGGGGCCTACAGAACCCACATGCATTCATTGAACATGTGCGAGATTCGCCCAAAGTGAATGTGTTTTGCGCGATATCCCGATCATCTGTTTACGGCCCATTCTTCTTTGATGGAAACACGGTTAACGGTCAGCAGTATCTCTCTATGTTACAAAACTGGTTGTTTCCGAGGCTCCACGAAGACAACTTCATTTTTCAACAAGACGGGGCACCCCCTCACTGGAGTCGCCAAGTGCGTGATTATCTGAATGAAACTCTACCGAACCGTTGGATTGGTCGTCAAGGAGCTGGCGACTTAGCATGTATCAGCTGGGCTCCACGGTCACCGGATTTGACACCCTGTGACTTCTTCCTGTGGGGTTTCATTAAAGACAATGTTTATGTACCACCACTCCCACAGAACCTGGAAGAGTTGAAGAACCGGATCCCTACAGCCGTAACATCAGTGACGAAGGACATGCTTGCCCGAGTATGGGAGGAATTTGAGTATCGATGTGATATTGTTCGTGTCACTGCTGGAGGACATATTGAACATCTGTAATCTGAACTTGAGAGGTTCGTAAGTATGTGTGTCAAGTTTCATCTTCGTATGTCTTAAAGTTTAATAAATATATGCATGCGAAATACGTATATTATTTTTGAAACTCGCTGTATTACTTTTTAACTGTAAAAAATAATTGACTCTCATGAGTCAATTTAAAAAAAAATTGCAAAATACCCCAGTATACATTCGGTCCATTTATATCTGAACCAAAGATACCGTACTTGCATATTCTCATATCACAGATTTTTGATCAAAGTAAACAGAGAAGAGGTTTGTTAATTACCAAACAATATATAGTTTTGTATACTAACATATAAAAAAAACAAATATTTATTACAGTATATACACTGGTCAAAACAATTAGGGGAGGAAGCAAGAAATCCCAAAACCAAAGTTGGAAAGTCAAAAGTAGCAATGTATGTTGATGAAGTGAGTGTGTCCTCAACCAGTACAATTCATCTGTGATGAATCATCAGCATGAAGAGCTCTCTAGTGACACCATAAGGCACGTGGCAGAATTTGTGATATGAGGAGCAATCACGAGGTCACTTGGGAACACCGGTTGTGTGGTGCTGGCAGACCGTAAGTGCAGGTGGGATTCAGTTGAGTAGTGTTGAATAGGAACGATGGCAGAACAACACGATTTAGGGGAATGTAGCGCATGGAGAGACATTGGGAGGATGGAAGCAGGGCAAACACAACGTGATGTGGCTGCAGCCCTTGGTGTGTCACGCAGTGTCATTTCCAGGTTGTGGACACGATTTCAACATACAGGTACAGTATGAAGGAGGCCTGAGCAAGGTCGCCCACGGTCAACAACAGTTAGGGAAGACCGGTACTTAGCATTATCCGCTCGCAGGAATAGGCAGCAAACTGCAACTGACTTGCAACGCGGCCTTGTTTTGGCAACAGGACGAAGAGTCTCGGGCCAAACTGTATGAAATTGCCTGCGGGAAAGGGGTCTTTATGCAAGAAGACCTATGGTGTGTGTCCCTCTGAATGCCCAACACCGTAGGGCCCGCAGACAGTGGGCTGTGGAACATCGTGAGTGGGGACATGGAGAGTGGAGTTCAGTTCTCTTCTCGGATGAGTCGCGTTTCAGTCTCCAGTCAGATAATCGACGCATTCTCATCTGGAGGGAACGTGGGCTTATGGTGGCGGTGGCTTAATGGTATGGGTAGGGATCAGTGTTGGTCGACGTACCCCCGTGCACATTATCCAGAACGGTACTTTAACAGCCTTACGGTACCGGGATGAGATCCTCAGGCCTCATGTTGTCCCAATGGCTGCAGATATCGGTGATCGTTTCATTTTTGTGGACGAAAATGCCCGACCTCACCGAGCACGTCTGGTTGACGCCATGCTACGGGATGAGGGTATCGAACGAATGGTATGGCCAGAGTCCTCCCCAGACTTGAATCCCATTGAACATGTGTGGGACACACTCGGAAGACGCATTGCTGCTCGGCCAGCGCCGCCTACAACTCTGCAACAGTTGGAAATGGCCCTTCTGGAGGAATGGGTGAATATCCCGCAGGCTGTCGTTGATAACCTTATTGGTTCCATGCAAAACAGATGCGCAGCTGTCATAGCAGTTCATGGCGACCACACGCCTTATTAGAGGTATGGATTTGTTGCGTATCTGTCCATTTCTGTTGTCTTATCACCGTGCTGTTCTCCTGATTTTGTGCAGTACCTTGCAGAAATCACCCCTAGAACTCTGTTGTGCTAATGACTCAATAGACTGGTTGAGGACACACTCACCTAATGAAAATACATTGCTACTTTTGACTTACCAACTTTGGTTTTGGCATTTCTTGCTTGCTCCCCTAATTTTTTTGACCAGTGTAGTATATTTTTATATTTTTTTGTTTTTTAAATAACATATATTTTTTAATTATTTTAATTAAAAATATGTCATCTTAAAAAAATGTTTTTTGTATATATAAAACCAATCTCAAATTTTATAATTTTTTAAAATTAATTTAAGAAACAAAAAAAATTGTATATTTAAAACTAATTCCAAAACTTAATTATAAAGAAATGAATAATCAATATTTTTTAGATCATATTATATATCATGCAACTGATATAAATAATGAAGCATTAGATATTCCCCATTTTGTAACTAAACTTAAACCCCAAATTATAAATAAAATAAATAGTCAACTTACAATATGTTCTCTCAAAATAAATTTTATTTTATCATCAAACTATAGAAATTCTTCTAATAATCAAGAAGACATTTTTTATCATTATACTCTTACAAAAATTCTACACTATAGTAACAAACATCAATTAGATGATATTTATGATAGCATTTGTTAAGAACTCAAGTTAAAACATGAAAATTTTGAAAAAAGAAATTCAGGATGGTCACTTTGTGATACAGACCATAAACTTTTATTGTAAATAACAAAATATCACCCTCTTGGAGGGGGGGAGTGGATCTAGTTATTTTAGATTACCAGAACAGATCAGAAACACAAAAGGTGTATTGAATATTCAAAATGACGACAATAAATGTTTTCTTTGATGCATGATAGCACATTTTCATCCAGCTAAAGATCATAAATATCGTGTTTCCCAATATAAAAAATATGAAATAGAATTTGAAAAAGCTATGAAAGGAATAAAATATCCAGTAGACATCTTAGCTATCGACCAATTTGAAAAACAATACAATGAACACAATAATCGACCGATAGCTGTTCATGTTTATGGTTATAATGAAAAAAATGATGATATTTATGTACTCAAACAGAATTATTCATCACCACATGATATACACACTATAAATTTATTATATGTTAGAAAAATAACAAAAACACAACTGTCTCATACAGGATCTCCAAAAATTGACAAAAAGTCAAGTAACACCACATCATGGTAAAATTACTATATGTGATAGATGTCTGAAAACATTTTATGGAAGGGGTAAAATATCAAGCGAACAACAATTAGAGCAACATATTAGAAATTGTAATACTCATCCTCATGTAACTTACAAATTTCCAAAGAAAAGTATAAAATTTTCTATGTTTAGGGCACTGCTAAAACATCCATTTATAATCTCTGCTGATTTGGAAACAATACAAAAGCTAATAAGCAAACAACTTTAACCAAGATTCAAGTACATCATATACAAGACATATAGCTAAGCATGAAGCTTGTAGATTTGGACTAAAATTAATAAATACTTATGGGATCCAGATACCAGATAACTTAAGAGAACCGTTTTTATATTGAGGTGAAGATGCAGCCAAAAAAATTATTGAAACACTTCGAGAGTGGGTAAAAATTCTTGCTCCATTCTTACATACAGAAAAACCAATGAAGAAACTTATACCAGAACAACAACAGGAATATAATAATGCTATACGTTGTAAATACTGTAAAAGTAATTTTGATTTAGATAATCGAAAAATTCTACACCATAACCATTTTAATGGAGAATATATCCATACGATTTGTAATTCATGTAACTTGAAAATACAAAAAAAAACATTTTTTATTCCATTAATTATTCACAATTAAAAAAAATTTGATACACATTTATTTATTAAAGAATTAGATTATGATGCAGAGAATATTAATATTATATCACAGACTAAAGAAAAATATATTATTGTAGAGAAAACTATCAGATTAGAAAATAAAAGAACAGCTGTTCTTAAATTTTTGGATTCATATCAGTTTCTTTCCAGCAGTTTAGCTACTCTGGTTAAACAATTAACCGAAGACAAATTTATTTACACAAAAAAAGAATTTGGGCAATTAGATATAAATTTGCTAATGAGAAAAGGAGTCTACCCTTATCAATACATGGATGATTTTGAAAAATTTGAACAGAGACAGTTACCACCAAGAGAAGCATTTTATAACCATCTTCAAGATAAAGAATGTAGCGAGGAAGATTATCAACTTGCACACACAATTTGGGACATGCTAGGTTGGGAAACAATGGGAGATTTTCAGGATTATTATTTGAAATTGGATGTTCTCTTGTTGGCTGATGTGTTCGACACTTTTCGAAAAATTTTTTTGAAAAATATAATTTGGATCCTGTTTTTATGTGTACAACACCCGGTTTATCTTGGCAAGCTATGCTTTTAAATACTGGAGTTGAAATTGGTCTTCTCGAAGATACTGAACAGTTTACATTTGTTGAATCTGCTATACGTGGTGGTATAGTACAGTGTCCTTTGAGATATATAAAAGCAAACAATAAATATTTATCTGATTAGGATGCTAATAAAAAATCTAAATATATTCACTATATTGATATGAACAATTTATATGTTATGACTCAATCACTCCCAATTGGTAATTACGAATGGATGACCCAGGAAGAACTTGATAAGAAGGATTTCTTAAATTGGCCTGAAGATTATTCTAAAGGTTGTCTATTGGAAGTTGATATGCTATACCCACCATGGTGTCATGAGAAACACCATGGATTAGCTATGACACCACTATCTCAAAAGGTTCCAGGTACAGAAGAAACAAAATTAATGTTAACATTCGAAAACAAAAATAATTATGTACTTCATTATCGAATGTTACAATATTACGAAAAGCAAGGTATGTTAATAACAAAAATCCATAGGGGTTTAAAATTTGATCGAACAAAATGGTTAGCTTAATATAGTAGTGTGGTTTGTGGTACAACCAGTGCGAGAAATGATGAACCCCCCTCAGGCAGATTTGGCTACACTTAAAACTTGCTCAACATGCCCATATGAGCTTTTTGCTCAAGTGTGGTACTCCGTCTAATCCAAGATTTTTGTAAAAATGCCCTCGGGAAGTTCCTGTGAAATGATGAGCCACCTCAGATTGATTTGTCCACACTTACAAAAGGCACTTCTGTCAGATTGTTGTCCATAATCCTGTCAAAAATATGCCCCTCTTGATATTTTTTTTGCCCACACCTAAAACTAAGCCCCCCTCACCCACACCCACCCACATACACACCCACACACACCCCTCACACACACACACACACACACACACACACACCCACACACACACACACACACACATATTTACTTCTTGTTTAAGTTCAATTGGACACCAGCCTCAACTCATATATCTAGTACTATGTAATGTACTGTGCAATGTAATATGCAAAAATCTTCTAGAATTGTTCTGTGACTCTCTCATTTCTTACATAATAAACATATGATTTTTCACCTATGAGAATAACACTACATATAGTGTCATCAGGGAGTGTATCGTGGAATTCACAGATAATTTTAATTTTTGTCCTGTCATTACCCACAACTTGTTTCCTTTTTGAAGTGTTGATGACAAACATGGGTCTCTGTGCTTTGAATTCATCTGGTGTGTAATACATGTCAGTATTGCCAGTAGTGACCCTTTTGTATGCTGTAAATGCTTCATATAATTTAAGGAAATCATCCTTGGACATGTCTAAATTATAATTTTCTCTAGGGAATACCTCATTTCTGCCATTTTTAAGATATATGTTCTTGATGTTGCAGTTATCAAATCTACTTAAATTTTTTTCCTGATTATTGTGTCTTCCAGTCTGAAACAGTACCACCACAAAATCCGGCATGTCATATTGTATACTGGAGAATGAATTTGTAGCATCAAACTCAAAATAAGTACCAGCGGCAGGCTTCTGTACACATTGATATGTATAAAATTGTAAAGGTACTTGTGGATTTTTTATTATATCTGCTTTGTATTTAAGAGCATAACTGGCTTCATATTCAACAACTGGGATTCTTAGCTCCATAGTCTGAATAATGCATTTGCCTTCATCAGGTAGGGTATTAGGCAAAGCTTCCCCTGTAGAGTTTAATGTGCTGTACCTCATCAAAGCATTATTATCATTGGAAGCTCTTCTAAATGTGATTCTTAAACCACCCTTCCACATAATATCTTTGTAATCTGAAAAGAATCCTGGCAACAGGCGCATAGGGAACAGCACTGTGTGGCTCTTAGATATAATTTTATCACCAGCCTCAAATCCACCTATTTTGTAGTAAGAAGCCTCGGTTTTGGATAATGTTAGTGTGGCCAAAGCTGTGGAGGTAATGCCGGGATAATCCACTCTGTTTATAACAACACCATGCTTTCTGATCTCAATTTCAGAGAACAGATGCGGCACAAAATTATCTACCAATCTTATATTTGAATTTGCCGGATAATCTGTTCCATCGAGCTTTACAACATCAAATTTGATGTATAGATCTGCTCTGTGGGGGTGTATAAAGCCATCCCCTACATCAAGATCAACCTCAATCTCTGTGTTGGGTTGATTTAAATTTGCAAATGTCCTCCTGTTTGGGGGGAATGATTGTAGCTCATAACTCTCAATATTTTCCATTTTTTTTGTATGTATTTTTATTTAAATATTAATCTCTATGATTGCAGTTGTTGTGGCTCCAGCAAAATCAACTAATTCTTCTTTTTCATTAGTGACCATCAACTCAATGTTATCTATTCTATTAAGGCACACAGGAAAATATAATGATGGGGATGGAGTGTAGATGATTGGCTCCATAAATTCAGAATTAGGTTTAAATGTTGCAATTATGCCAGTTTGTTTGTGAGTGCCTATGCCATTTGATTTGGTGATCATACCCTCAGCCACATTACAGTGAATATTCAGAGTCTCTATGGCTAAGAATTTAGGTATATTAATAGCAGTGTGTTTGATGGCCGGTTCAAGTTTTGTGTTGTTCTCAAAGCCTAACAGCTCTCCTATAGTACCCAGATCCACTGTTTCTGTAGCAGATACAATCTCTACTCTGTGAGTTACAGAATTTTGAGTTAATACTATAACTCTGGGTAATTGAGCATTTAGAGTGGACAGATTATACTGCCCTGGAGTGATGACAATTTTTTGATCCCCTACTGCAATTTTGTTGTTGTGGTGTGTAATATTAGGGATCAAGTACATGCCATAAAATGCTCTGAGAGCTATTGTTTTGGGATACACTATATCATCATGTAATCTAAGTTTCAATATTGAATTTTGGCTGGTGAGATGGAATACCCCCATGATGTTTTAAATACCAAAAGGCCTTTTGAAAATTTTCAATTGATGGTTTATTTATTTGAGACATATATCTAAGAACAGATAAACACAAATGTCCACAATTAACATCTTTGAAGTTTTGAACACGGGCATTATTGTAATAAAGATTAGTTGATTTTAGATATTTTACTAAATTTTCAGGTGGAACACCTCCAAATTAATCAAACACAAATGCCTCATCTTTTAAATATTTAAGATAACAGATCCAGTGAGTGCCCTGATTTTTGTACTTATCCAAATTAACAATGCCACACTCTTTGTTGAGTGGTTGCTCTGGCAAAGAATCAGACATGTACACACCTCTAAAATTTTTGATGCCCAGTGGCTTGATTAAAGCTTCAATATCTTGGTTTGTAAGTGGCTCTTGTTTTTTTAAACTTATTCATGGCTCTCTTAACACCTTTGCCTTGTTTCTCCATGGCCAGGTTATGGCGCTTCAATTCATCTAATTCTGCCCTATTTTTCTTGGCATCTATTACTGTTTTTGCTATGGCAGCTGATCCCCCAGCCAAGCTCCCAACAGCCCCAAGTGCTGCTAAGATGGCCGGGATAGTAAATATAAAACCCCCCACATGTGATTTTTTTCTAGATTGTTGTAATTTTTTCAATTTGGGGTACTAAGCAACAATTTCATACCATGGCCCTTGGCAATACAAGAGCTTTTTTTCTTGCGCTGCTTTTTGGTTAAAAGACTATCAATAGTTTTAAGAGATTTAAGACCTGCATAAGGTATTTGATACATAACACCCTTGGCCTTCATTCTAGGTTTATTATATATATATATTCACAGCCCCCACCCCAGTTTTTGTTTGGTGTTCATAGCTATGGTGGTTCCCAATGCTGCTATTCTTTCACTTAAAGAAGCATCTTTGCTTACAAATCTACCAAATGCAGCCTCTTCTAATTTCTTGTCTGCAACATGTCTCTTGTCAAGATCAGTATGTGTGTTGTATGCTATGTCATGGTCTCTGCAAGCAGCATCTAGGGGATTAACACCAGGATCACCTCTGTTTAATCTATGGTCCAATTTTGTACCGGGACCACAATACTGATAGCCTGGAATGTGTAGTTCAAACGGCAGCTTGTTTATAATGTCATTAACCAGTCCCCGGCCCTCAGAAATATTCCAAAATTTAGGTGGTAGAGTATTAATAATTTTTATAAGATATCCAATCCCCTTAGTGTCATTCACTATAAAATTAGACAATTTTGTGCTTATCATGTCCATAATTCCAACCTTTTCATTGTAAAAATTGTGGTTGCCAGCATTTTCCTCCCCAGCTATCACCAATAACCTATCTACAAGTTTCCTGACATCATCAACCCCGACAAATTCTTTAGTCAGGGTGTTGTTTTGTTTGATTCCACTGCCTGTCTTAATTTGTGACCATATATTTTTACCTAATTCACTAATAGCATCAATAATAGGCTGTTCTGTTTGTTTGTGTTGTTCATAAATTCCTCGGTTCTGTGATTTCCATCCTTTAAATCTTTTTACAAGATAATCTCTTAATTTAAGATCATCAATGATTGGCCTTTTCATGGTTATTTATATATGTTTCAATGTCTAGAAAATTGTTAATTTTATTTCTATATTTACCACTATTGGGTTTTCTTGTCATATCAATTGTGACAAATCCATAACTGTTTTGATTCCAGCACCTACTGCAAAACTTGGAAAAATCATTGTAGCTCAAGTCCCCACCTACATATTCATCATGTATGTGCTTGAGGTTGGTATGATCTTGATGAAACACACATATAAAATTGCTGTTGTCTCGGATCAGCTGCTTCGGTATTTTAGAAAAAGTCTGTGCCAGGTAGAAGCAATCAATGTTTTTGTGTCGGCCCTGTGTAAAGAAATTTCTAACCTTGTTTTGATTATCCAGTATAATGTCATCAAACACAACAACAGAATTATCGAGACATTCATGAAGTGGCTTAACATCTGATTCAAAAGTGGCAATATACAATCCATCATATAGCTTCATCAGCTGCTGATATTTTAATTGTTCCAAGCTCTTAGAGAAAACATACAAGTGCCTGTTTTTCCAATCTAACCAGTTGGGTGCCAATAAAAAATTATCAATCATTAGTGTAGTTTTACCACAAGCTGATGGCCCAACAATAAGACATCTAATATTATCAGGCAGCAACTTGCCATTTCTCTTAATCTGCTGTTCAGGTTCTGGCAGCCTTTTTATAACATCCCAGGTGCTCATATTATCACTTTGTCTGCATCGATCCAGCTGTGTTCTGGAAGTCCTAGCCATTTGACAAATAACTTGTTGCCTTTTCTGCGGATGATTTTTTCTATGAGATATGTGTCACGCTGCTTAGTTTTGCTGAGTTCTTCTTCATAGAACCGGCCTTTGAGAATTTCTCCTCGGTGGTCTTTTATTATATATGTGTTAAGGGTCCCAGGTTTATCTTGAACCACTGTAAATAATTCAGTGCTCCAGTTACTTGTAAAGCCTCTTTTGAATAAGTGCTTATATTTGCTGATTCTTACTTGATCACCCACCTTGTATTTGGACTTTCTTGTTGTTGGCTGGTATCTAGGATAATAAACAGTCCTGATCAATTTTTGCTCATCAGATGAAGTTACTTCTGAGGGTTTCATGTTGATTGTGGAATGAACCAAGTTGTTATATTTATGTAGAAGTTCTGGAAGAATATTAAGCCATTTATAATTACCTTGAAGTGTAAATTGTTTATACATAAGATTTTTTAGGGTTTTGTTGAATCTCTCTACAATTGAGGCCTTGAGATCACTGTAACTCGAATAATGTTGTATTGACTGGCTTTTAATAAATTGTTGGAACACAGAATTATAAAATTCTTTGCCATTATCTGTTTGCAAATAGCACGGTGATCTTCCACTCTGATTGATGATTGTCCTGAAGGCTTCTGTAACACATTTTCCAGTCTTGGATTTGAGTGCCACAGCCCAGGCAAATTTTGAATATGTGTCTATTACAGTAAGTAGATACTTGTATCCCTTGTTGATTTTGTCTAAGTTTTTCAGCTGTCCACTTGCCATCTCAATCAAGTCGCTTTGCCATAAATCATCTATGCCTTTTGTAACTACTGGCAGTCTCTTATAATTATGTCTGGCTTGTCTGTGTAATTCATCAACAATAATATGTCTAGACGTAATATGTAAACAGGAATATTGCAACTATGGGGTGTTCAGCAGCTGATACTACAGGATTTTCTAAATATAATTTGTCTCCTATTTGTATATAAAATTCCAGAGAGCCTTCATCTTCAGCATAAGATGTTTCTAATGTATTGGGATCTGTAAAATCCTCTAACTCTACACTGGTGATTCTTGGTTTGTTGTCAGCATTTGTTATTGATAAGGTGGGGTAGTGGTGTGCCTGTGGTTGAAGCCAATATTTGATCTTGATTGGTCTCAGTGTGCCCCCAACAAAAAACTGGTAATAAAATTGTGCAGGGGACAGCATATATATTTTGCCACCTGGTGTAAATGGTGAATCATATTCTTTGTTGGGGATGCTGTACAATTCAAGAATTACTGTATGTTTTGGATTCTCGATTATGCCTGTTATTTCTTTTTCTCCTGTAAGCAATCTGCTTGTTACAGATTCAAGTTGCTCATTGATGGTCCTAACAACATCATCATGGCCTGGCTTGATTTTTATGTCCACAACAAGTTTCTTGTATTGTTGCACAATCTCTTGAAGCTGGGTGGCAAAAACAGACAGAGCATTTGCTTGATTGGATTCCATGGTCCCTAGCTGTTGCTTGATATTAGCTACAATTTGTTGCAAATTTTCAATAACTGCCAATTTTGAATTTTGAGCTGTAAGATCATGGACCTGTCTTCTGATATCCTCAAACAGGGCATGCAGTTCATTAATATGTTGATAACTTGGTAGAGTGGCCACTGTCTGAGTAAGTTGTTTGATCTCTGTCTGGATATTCTTGATATCTTCTGATTTCAATATGCGATTCACTGCTCTCTTAATATTTTTAAGTTCCTGTGATGTAAGCAGATTTGTTACAGTATTTTGCAAAGATTCAAGTGCCAATTTCACATTATTTAATTCAGAAGCATCAGCCACATTTTGCATAGCATTTTGGAGCAGGGCTATATCTGCCTGAGTGGGTGTTGATTCTTGTAAAATTTCAAGTTTTGTTTGGATATCATCGATCAAGTGATGAAAATGAGATAGTTCAGATTCAGTGTTGAGGTTTTCAAGCTTTGTGATCTGTTGCTGGACATTGACAAGTGTGTCTACAATACCAGGCAGGCTGGATTCTTGTGCATTTGTCAAATCACTTTGCACTGCTGCTATTGTACCCTCAAGATGGGTTATGGTACTTTGAATTTTTCCAAAATCTTCATATGTTTCAAGTTGCAGCTTAATGTTGGCAACACTCCGAGTTATTGTACTCAAAGCATCAGAAGATGGCAAGTTGTTCATAAAATTTTCAAGTGTCTCAATTTTTCTTTAACCTCGGCTATGGCATTGTTCAAGGGGTCCAGATTAGGTATCTGGAGTGATTGAATCTGTTCATTTAGAGTGGAAATCACTAGATCAAAATCTTCTTGTGATTTTATGCTTTTGACAATTGTTTGGAGCTATGTCTGGACATTATTTATCTGCTTTTCCAATTGCTGTTTCAATTGCTCAGAGTTGGTGGCCTGGGTCTTAAATTTGGCTTGAAGAGCTGCTACAGCCTCTTCTAAACTTTGAAAATTATCTAATGTGGCCAAATCAGTATATTTCTGAAGCAGCACTTTGAGTTCTGAGTCAATTTTAAGAAGAGGGTCCATGCATTGCTATTGTAAATTTGTAATTTCTAGTTGAAGACTGGCATTGAGTGTGGTTTGTAAAGCTTGTAAATCACTTCTTAATTTCTTGACTCTGACATCAAGCATCAGAATCTCATCACTGTGATCTTCATGCCTTGTATGGCCAAATATATCATTAGGCATTTTTGTTTTAGTGGTTATTTATTACTGAATATCTAATTCTTAATTCTATAAAAAAAGGTATAAGCTTGTCATAGGATCCAGGGACCTCAATATATAAGCAGTCACCAGCAGAAACAGTATATACAGTGCCAGAAATCATGTTTGAGTGCTTAATTCTATAAATATTTCTCCCTACTGAAATCTTGACATTACCCTCAGGGGTTGTAATAAATTGCAATTGCCCACCTACAGGTAATTGGTAATGATTTAAATTATTGTTAAATATGTACAATGTTTTACCTGTTTCATCATCAACATCTGTAAGTATGCTGTTCAGATGAATAATTAACAAAGCACTTAGTTTATATATTATATCAGAAGAGGGTTGTGGTGTTGGCAGGTCCATAATAGCCTGTTTTTTGAACCCAAATAAGTTCATAGGCATGTTTATTTATTTCAAATCATGCTCTGTAATTGGGCATTGATTACCACTTTTCAAATCACAATGACCCCATGGTAAAGTATGTATGCCACATGATAAAATGCATCTCTTATCATCATGTGGGTCCAGAGCCACTTTTCTTACAATATTTGTAGTCAACAAGTGATCCACACTCTGAATTCTGGATTCTGATGTTCTGATTGTGCTACATGATTTGAGGCAATTTTTGTAATCTTCAAATTCAAGCTCTTTGTCTACAGTCACTCTGCCAATGCCCTTGGCCTTTTTGGCAACAGCGCCACTACATGTTTCAAAACTGTACATCTTGGCCCTTAACCCAGCAAATGCCACAATAACATCACCAAGTGTCTCATCTTTTAACTTGCCACGCACCTTTTTGTTGTGGGGTTTAATTTTTGAATGTTCAGTGGTATCAAAATATTTAAACAATTCAGGCTGTGCTATATCTTGATAAACATCTTCTGTTTGAATATCAAGAACAAAACTATCTGTGTCCATGTACATCAGTTTTACACGATCCTTATAAAAAGGCTTCAACACATTATAAAACAATTTTAACATGTGTAATTTGGCCAATTCCAATATCACAGTCCCTACATAAATAGGCTTATCAAACTTAATCTTTGTTTTTTTCATGTTGAAAAGTGCCATATTTTCATCATAAATTCTTCTGTAATTGAAGTTGGGCTTTGCAATCAATTTTTTGCTCCGGCTGGGGTCAGTAATTATTTTAACATCAATATGTTTTCTGACATTTTCTATTGTTTTGCCATACACAGAATTGACCATCAATTTAAACAAAGTCTTATCAAATTGGCTCATTGCAGATGTTCGAAGCTCTGTGTTTGTATCAATATATGGCTTCAACCATCTTGAGTGCCTGAACCTCAAAACTTTTCCAACTTTGGTCACTTGAACACCATGATTCATCAGGAACTGGAGGTTTTTGTAATAAATGACATAATCCTGTTTCGGCTCTAGAGTCATCATCAATTTCTTCTGTTTAGAGCCAGGTGAGCACTCAACCTCAGGAATTGAGGGCAGATCACAAAATGTATTGTGTAAATCATCAGGAATTGTCAGATCAACCTCTAAGAACAGGCCATAGTTACTGTCATCAAAATCCTTAAGATCTTCAATATTGAAATCTTCGACCCACTCAAGCCCTGCATATGGCAATTTATCCATCATAGCATAACCATAGAGGCTGTTGGCATCTACATACAGTATGTATTGATGGCAGTGCTGGATCATAATCAGGAATATATTTGTTATTTGCTCTGGCATATCTCTAAGAGCATTGCACCATGCCCCCTCTTATACATTGTTCCATAAACAGATACATATCTTGATCCTGGATCAGATCCAATTGCATTTTAGTGTTCAAAAACATTGCAGACCATGCTAGGCCCGGAGCACTGTAAAAATACATTGGATCCAGCTTATAATTTTGCATGGAAGATTTTCTGAATGCCTGCAGTATATCAGCTAAGAGAGTCACATCAAGTTTTAAATAAGCCTTGTGATAATCACCAAATGTCTGGCATTTTAAATTGTTCCACATCAACTGGGCATGGTGATAATCATCATCAGTGATTCCAGATCCTCTGATTTTGCTGTAAAACTCTTGTTGTGGTGGCAGAGAACACTCATCAAATTTAGAAAAATCTGTAACATAATCATATGGATATACACCCTTCCGCCTAATTAATTTCAGGTCCTGATTTGGAAACAAAGCACATGTGATTTTGAATTGATCATCAGATAATTGAGTGGCCAGTGTAGCCAGGCTAGCAGACAGAATTCTGTATGAATCAAGAAATCTTAAGTGAATAGGAACACCATTAACTTTAATTATTTTGCTAATGGCAATATATTTTTCATTATTTTCAGCTAAAATATTTAAATTCTGCTTGTCAAACCCCTCGTACCTGATCAAATGATGGAAATCATAATTGAATGCTCCATGGCAAAATATAGAGACAAATTTTGGTCTCTGGATCTTAATATTACACAGGGCCATTAAGAATTTACCATCTGTATGGGAATGGTGATGAACCTTGATATTTGCATCTGAAAATTCAGAATCACATACCGGGCATTTTTCTGCATTGTTGAAATCTTCAATCTGTTCCTCTGTTCAAGGCAACATAGGTTTTGATTTTAATAAGACATTAGATGCTATGTCATGGCACTCATTTTCTATTCTTTGTGCAAATTTATTGATGGCATCTGCTCCCATGTATAAATCTTCTTTACTAACAACCCCATCCTGTACAACCACATAATAAAAACTAGAAGGTTCATGTAACTGGTATGATGTAATTGAAGGTTCATCAGGATCTGGGCTACAGAATGCAAGGGGTTTGAGATTTGATTCAAAATCACAGACTATATATGCTGGGTGTTCCAACAAGGCTTCAAATTTTTTGAATTTGGCATTTTCACTTGGATTAGGCATCACCATATGAACAGGTTTATGGTTGCCACAGTATTTCAGATGCTCAATTAACTTGTTTTTAGCAATTTCTGCATTCTCTTCCCGAACCCCATTCACCATTTTTCTACTATCAAATACAGTCAAACATCTTCTGCACAACTTGAATATTTTATGAGTTTTGTCTAGTTGTGTTCTGACTAAAGCTTCAAGATTATGTATCAAAGTGTAATGATAAGTGCCATCCTCTTCAATTAAGAGCAGATCAATCGGAATAGCAGAATCATCATCAAATGTACTGATTCTGAGAGGTGCTATCAAGCAATTGCCACGGCCAGTAGAACAAATAAATACATTAATAGATAATTGTTTACCATTAATATCCCTGGCTTTTTTTTTCAAATTTATCAATATTCTGAACAGACATTGGATATTCTAAACCCTCCATTGCCTCATCAAAATCATTTTCATGTTGTTTATAATAAGTTATTCTCTCAGGATTCCTTGAAACTGGATACAAAGCAGCTAAAATACACCACAAAAAGCATTTCTCATCATTATTTTTTATATTAACCACGGCTGTTTTGTTTTTGATATTGGCAGGTAATGGCAGATATGTAGATCCTTGTAATGGGCTGAATTCAGAAATATTAACATAGAACTTGTGTGAAGTTCCGCATAGGCTCCATCCTGACTCTTTTGCTGCAAATTCAGAGTGTTTAATATTCAATTGATCTATCAAACTGCTTATTATTTTGTCTAAATTTGCATTTGAATATACCGGTACAGTTTCTGTTATGTGGAGCTGTGTAAATTTTGTGCCATTTGGCTTCTTATATTGTGTAAACAATTTGAGGGACAGCTTATAAGAGCCATTTTGTGCATTTAGAATTGCCTGCACATCAGAATTTATACTGTTCAAAAAATTCTTAATGTCACATTTTGGCTCTGATACAAACCGGTAATCCCTAAGTTGGCCGTTAAAACTGCTATGGATGGGTTCATAGCGTGGCTGCTTTCCTGGTCCAGCATTAACAGGTGTTTCATGCTTCCTTTTCAGACCAGATGTAGATGGTTGTGGGGGCAATGTTGATGACTGTGCAGAACAAGTACCTTTATGTTTATATGTGAAATATTCCAGATTATATTTTCTATTGCATTTAGAGCATATTTTTGTGGGAGTTCTGCGTTTGTCTGGATTACAATTCCTTTGATGCCTGGCCCAATTGGGGCTGGTTATATTC
This sequence comes from Lepisma saccharinum, assembly GCF_977018435.1. Classification (NCBI taxonomy): domain Eukaryota; kingdom Metazoa; phylum Arthropoda; class Insecta; order Zygentoma; family Lepismatidae; genus Lepisma; species Lepisma saccharinum. The sequence goes on along the minus strand of NC_139232.1, from coordinate 32,571,439 downwards.
TTATTGCATTTATTACAATATTTTTGATTTGGCATTTTTGTTGTTGTTTATTATATAAGATTTCCTGGGGTCCAAATCAAAATTCTATGCTTAATAAAAAATATCACTTGGGTTCAGCAGTGTGTTTTGTATACCTAGTGTGTGTTTATGTGTGTGTATGTGTGTTAATATTTTTGGCTTTGGTATTTATATAAAATTTCTTGGGGTTCAAATCAAAACTCTATACTTAATAAACCTATGACAGGTTGTACAGGATAGCCTACATGCACAAAGATAGAATAAGTATTGATCCACTGAAGCACTGACCTTTCTCAATTGCATGTCTGCACAGGCATGTCGTGATGTGCATGGAAAGGCATTGACCTAATGCCATGTGTCATGTATTGATCTTGTATAACAAACTACGGCAAATATAAACCCTTTGTTCAATATATTAGAAAATTCTATATATTGAATCAAACAAACCTATAATTCAATTTATACAAATCTGCAATATTTTTAAAAAAATAAGAGGAGCAATGCAACAACACATCTGTACTCCTCAGCCACTCTCACAATACTAACTGATGTGTAATGCAAAAGCTCTTGCATCATAATTTGTTGCACAATGCAAAACCTCTTGCATCATAATTTGTTGCATAATACAAAAGCTCTTGCATCATAATTTGTTGCATAAAACAAAAGCTCTTGCATCATAATTTGATGCATAACATGATGCTAGAGCTTAGTTTTATGCGTGGGCAAAAAAAATATCAAGAGGGGCATATTTTTGACAGGATTATGGACAACAATCTGACAGAAGTGCCTTTTGCAAGTGTGGACAAATCAATCTGAGGGGGCTCATCATTTCACAGGAACTTCCCGAGGGCATTTTTACAAAAATCTTGGATTAGACGGAGTACCACACTTGAGCAAAAAGCTCATATGGGCATGTTGAGCTTGTTTTAAGTGTAGCCAAATCTGCCTGAGGGGGGTTCATCATTTCTCGCACTGGTTGTACCACAAAACACACTACTTAATATATTGTGAAAAATACAAACAATCGAATACAAACAAGTTCTAACATTTTGAATGATCTTTATAAATTAAGAATTAATGCTATATATGGAAAATTTTAGAGAACAAAAAAAATCGATTGGGTTTAGTTTGGCGACTAATTGGAAAAAAAAACTTTTGAAACTTATTGCTGATCCTACATACAAAAGTTTTAGAGAAATTACTGAAAATATGACTCTTATTGAAAAAAGTAACACCGATGTAGTGTGTGATGTGCCAATAGCTGTGGGTGTTACAATTCTTGAATTATCTAAATTAGAAATGTATAAATTTCATTATGATGTGATGCAAGCTAGATACGAAAACATAAAAGTAGCATACATGGATACTGATAGTTTTATATATGAAATAGAAACAGAGGATTTGTACAAAGATTTACTAGATATGATTTTAGTAACTATCCAAAAAGATTGTTCATTATATAATTTATTATACAGTGTTGATAACAAGATGATCCCTGGGAAAATGAAAGATGAAGCAGCAGGATCTCTAATATCAGAATTTGCTGGACTCAGAGCAAAAATGTATTGTATCAAAATAGATGAAAAAAAGAAGAAATTAAAAAAGCTAAGGGTATAAAACAACCAAATATAGTAAGACTGACGATGGATGATTTTAAAAATGGTTTATTTGTAAAAAAAAAATAAAAAAAATAATGTCTGCATATTATCTTACCAACAAAAATCATACTATTTATACTACAATAAAAAATAAAATAGCTCTCGAAGGCCATGACAATAAATTATAAATATTAGATTGTAACATCCATACTAGAGAATATGGACACTATGAAAATGTTAAGACAAAACATTGTAATAAATGTAAATTAAAAAGTTGATAAAAAATATTTATATTTAATTTTTTAATGTTATATATAATTATTCATATATTTTTATCGAGCCTAAGGCACTGAAGTAAATAAGAAAATAATAAAATTCTATATTCTATTCTATTCTATTTGAAATTGTTCTACCACTCTCTCATTTTTTACATCATATACATATGACTTCTCTACTATTAATATAGCACTACATGTAGTATTTTCTGGTAGAGTTTCATGAAATTCACATATCAATTTTATATTAGTTCGATCATTTATAACTACCAATTTTCTTTTTGACGCATTTATTAAAAACATTGGTCTGTGAATTATGAACTCATGTGGATTATATATAATACATGTCTATGTTTCCTTCAGTTACTCATTTAAAAGCACTATAAGCTTCATATATCTTCAAATAATCTTGTTCTGCAATGTTTAAATTATAATTTTCACGAGGGAACACCTAATTTCTGTCATTCTTCAGATACACATTTTTAATTTTGCAATTATCAAACAGGCTGCTATCTCTTTCCTGATTGTCATCTTTCCCTGTCTGAAACAACACAGCTACGAATTCTGGCATATCGTATTGTAGAGATTGGAACTGATTAGTAATGTCAAATTCAAAAAATTTACCCTCCACAGGCTTCTGAATGCATTGATAAGTATAAAATTGAATCGGAATTTGAGGATTTTTCAAAATGTTGGCTTTGTATTTGAGAGCATAATTGGACTCAATTCAACTATAGGCATTCGTAACTACATAGACTGGATCACACATTTCGCAGCTTCGGGTAAACTAGCCTCATTAGTTGTTCCATCTGCATTTAAAGTTTTGTATCTCATGATGGCATTATGATCATTGGGTGCTCTGCGAAATATGATACTCAAACCACCTTTCCACATAATTTCTTTATAATCAGAGAAAAATCCTACAGCAATCTCATGGGGAACAGTACTGTGTGACTTTTTGCTTGAATTTTTGTTCCAGCTTCGAACCCACCTATTTTATAATATGCACTGTCTGATTTGGACAGTTTCAATGTCCCCACTGTAGTAGATGTAATTCCAGGGCAATCAATCCTGTCAATCACTGTACCATGCTTTCTGACTGTTTGGAGGGAAGGACTGTAATTCATAACTTTCAATATTTTCCATCTTGGTATTTATTAATATTTTTAAAATATTAATTTCTATTATCGCAGTGCTATTAGCACCGGCAAAATCGATGATTTCATTTTTCTCATTCGTAATTGTTATTTCTATGTAATTAACTTTATCAATAGAAACAGGGAAATAGACTGGTGGGATTGGGGAATAGAAGATAGGTTCCATAAATTCCGAATTCGGTTTAAATGTAGTAATAATACCTGTCTCCAGGTGACTGCCAATCGAATTTTCTTCTGTTTTGATAACACAGGGCAACAAATTTGAACTTTGTGTCTTGCCGAGAGATGCAAGAAGGTGTTCTTTACTAAATCAAATACGCTGATTACGAAAATGAAATCAGAAATGTTCCATCACGTACCACTTTTTCTGGAAAAGATATGCTACATGTACCACTTAGCCTATATTTCATATAGTAAGCAATATACAGGGTGGCTCAAAAAGTCTCTTAACACCCTCGGTACAAGGCCACTGCAGCGCGCAACGTGGAAATGGTGATGACCAATCGTTGCCAGGCTAAGGGGGAACCACATTGACGCCACCCACACGGTTGGTGGCCATTTCGATGTCCGCCATCTTGAATTCAACTTCAGAATTTTAAATGGGAAGGGGGTGATATGATATATCAAATCAGGCTAGACTTTTACGAGAAATGCAATGGTGAAGGTTTTTTTTATGTATCTTTAACCAGTAAAAAGTTATGACTGAATTCTTGTACCAATTTGCTCCTTTTTGAGGTGTTAGAAAAATGCCTTAAAATTTGTTTAGCGCATCGGTAACGCATCGAGATCAAAGTGATGTCTACGGAGAGACGTTTGCATGCCATTGCACACGATTTTAATCGGATACATCCACGAAGAGCTGCGCATTATGAATGGTTGTCGCAAACAATTACAGTGTGACGCTTCCATTAAATGAAAAGTCCTTCACAGTGACAATGTTAATGTTTATGTTCATAAGGAAGTTCATCAACAGAATATTGGATGCTTTTAATCTGGTAACCCATTTTCGACAGATCAAAGCTGAATGGTTAGTGTTGGTAAGTTAATGGTGTGGCGTGCTGTGTGGAACACGATTGGTTAGTCAATTTTCCATCAACGGAACCTTAAATGCTTAGGGTTACTTGGATTTGTTAAATAAACAGGTTCTTTCATCCTTGCTTATGGAAGAAGGTACTCTTTACAGATTTTCTTTTCCAATAGGGAGGAACACCGGAACGCTATGGGAACGTTGTGAAGCAGTTTCTCTTCAAAGTTAGTTATCAGATGACAAGGGTCGCATATTCTGTTTATGAACTTCCTTATGAACATAAATATTAGCCTTGTCACTGTGAAGGACTTTTAATTCAATGGAAGCGTCACACTGTAAATTGTTCGCGACAACCATTCATAATGCGCAGCTCTTCGTGGATGTATCCGATTAAAATCGTGTGCAATGGCATGCGAACTTCTCTCCCTAGACATCACTTTGATCTCGATGCGTTACCGATGCGCTAAACAAATTTTAAGGCATTTTTCTAACACCTCAAAAAGGAGCAAATTGGTACAAGAATTCAGTCATTTATTTATTTATTTATTTGTTATATTGAACTCAACAGATTTACACCAATTTACAGAGTTCACACTGTAATAGAATAGTACAATTTCTTATACAATACATAGAATAACAATATTGTAGAGTTTCATAACATATTTCCATCTATTTTTCTAGCCAATGTATTCATAACTGATTTCTTGAATTTGGAATACGATATTGTGAACAAATCGACGCTTTTATTCTCTTTCTCCATAGCATTGTAGACCGCACTCATTCTCCAAATAGGTGACCTTTTCATGATATTTGTTCGCGCTTTGCTCACATAGAAGGTTCCATGCTTGGGTCGCGTTTTTATGTTCGGAATGCGTATTTTGAATTGCGAAAGCCACAAAGGAGATCGAAGTTTGCCGTTAAAAATTTTCCAAAGTAGCATAAGGTCTCGGGCTGTCCTTCTGTGGTCAAGTCTGTCCATATGGAATTGCTCTATTAAGTTGGTATACGATTCGAACCTGGGGTATTCGCCTTCCAGTTTGAATTTCATGTATCGCAATAATTATGACTGTACACGTTCTAAATTTGCTGTATGTTTTTGAACTTCTGTGTTCCATATGACAGAGCCAAATTCGAGTTTTGTACGCACTAGAAAATAATATAATATTTTTAGTGTTTGTGTACTTCTGAAGCCCCTGCCCGTGCGAATAATAAATCCAACAAGCTTGTACGCTTCGCTTATTACTTTGTCCAGATGATAGGTGAACGTTAATTTAGAATCAAAAAGTATTCCTAGATCTCTTGCCTTTTCCGCTTTCTTAAGGTTAACATTATTTATTTTATACTGATAATCTATAGGCGTCTTTTGCTTGCTGTACGTAACAGAGAAGCATTTTTTAACATTTAGGGAAAGTTTGTTATACGAACACCACGCACTCAACCTATTTATGTCGCGTTGTAAGGAGGCACAATCGTCTGCACTTGTTATTCTTTTGTAGAACTTTAAATCGTCAGCAAACAAGAGTTTGCGAGAATCAATCAGATGTTCGGGTAAATCATTAATTAACAACAAAAATAGAAGAGGCCCTATATTGGATCCCTGAGGGACGCCCGAGCTCACCAAAAATTCATCGGATGAGGAGCCTTTGTAGGTGACATACTGTCGCCTGTTCATTAGGTACGACGCCATGAGTTTTCGTAGGGAGTGTGACAAATTAAAGCTACCTGGTTTACTCAGTAGTACGTCATGGTCTACTGTGTCGAAAGCTTTTGAGAAATCAGTATATATCACATCTACTTGCCCCCCTTCGTCTAATACTGTACTTGTATAATGCAATTTCTCTCCAAGAATTGTTTCAATCGAGCTGTTAGGTAGGAATTCATGTTGAAATTCGAATATGGAATTTTTCACATGGTTAAAAATATGCATGTATAGTATTTGTTCTAGTATTTTCGCAGGAGTGGATAAAATAGAAATAGGACGGTAGTTTTGTATTGTATTGTTTTCACCCGACTTTTGGATTGGACATATAGCAGTCACTTTCCATGTATCAGGAAACTGCATAGATGATAGGACAGAGTTGAAGATGATAGACAGAGGAACCTTTAAAACATCAGCGCAACCTTTGAAAATGTATGGTGGGATTTTATCAGGTCCAGCGGACTTCTTTGGTTTTAACTTTTTGATAGCATTTTCGATTTCATTTATACTGATTTCTTGAATATTCAGTATGTCTAGCACTCTACTTTGTGGATGCTCTGTCATAATTTCAATATTATACGTGGACCCATTGCCTGTGTACACAGACTTAAAGTGTTTCGCAAATTCTTCTGCAACCGCGTTTACGTTTGGTAGGGGCGCACCATCCTCAGAAACAGGGTGTTTTGGTTTGTCGCGTTTTTTTACTATTTATATACGTCCATAAGAGAGAAGGGGCATCCTGCATATTCTTTTCAACATTTAATACATAGTTATCATATGCAGCTGATATTTCTTTTTTTACTAGTGACCTAATTGCTCTAAATTTATTAGCATGGTAAGTTGGGTCCCCTACACTTTGTTTCCACTTTTTGTGGTGGTACGCCTTTGATTTAATTTTCTTAATTATACTAGTCGTAAACCAGCTAGGATATTTCGGTGCTTTAACGTGTCTTAAACTTTTTACTGGTTAAAGATACAAAAAAAAACCTTCCACATCAAGATGGCCGCCGACCGCGCGGGTGGCGACAATGTGGTTCCCCCTTGGCCTGATAACGATTGGTCATCACCATTTCCATGTTGCGCGCTGCAGTGGCCTTGTACTGAGGGTGTTAAGTAACTTTTTGAGCCACCCTGTATTGTAATTTCATGAAAAACAAAGTAGCAACTTTCGCGACACTTGGAAACGACTCCATTACAGTACAGGAGGAACCTGTAGCTGGATAAAATGCAGATCATGGAACAATATTAATTGTTTGTATTACAAAACATAGAAAAGGTACGAGAAAACTGGAAAAAGCTTGAAATGTATTTATAAGTTAGAAACTTTCCGTTTGTGGGTGGATGTTGAAACTTCTTCTAGGAGTGTCCAGCAGTAATCTGCCAAAAGGTTTGGTGAATATCTTCTCTTATATAGTCTTTCCATGGCAGCGATATCTTGGTGAAATCGCTCACAATGTTCGTCACTCACATCTCGGAGATTAGGCGGGATAAAATCCAAACGAGAATGCAGGAAATGTATTTTGAAAGAAATGTTGCACCCCATAGCCTTGTAACAGTCCAGCATGTATTCCGTCAGTTCTCTGTAATTGTCAGACCTGACGTTACCCAAGAAATTGTTGCATACATCTTTAAAGGCAAGCCAAGCTGCCTTCTCATATCAGTCAGCAACTCTTCAAAGGTTATGTCATTCATCAAGTCACGAAACTTTTCCAATGAAAATACCTTCTTTAAATTTTTGGAGTACTAATCGCAGGAAATTTGGACAGTAAAAATTTAATACCCTGCCACCTTTGTCCATTGCTTTCACAAAATTCTTAATGAAGTCCAATTTCAGATGGAGCGGTGGTAATAGCACACTGTCTTTGTCAACAATGGGTTCATGCCAATTCTGCCGGTGACAATGGCTGTGGTTGGGGCTGTGATGTCGATGGCATGTAATCAAGATCTTCATGATCTATTGGCTGGTCACTACCATCGTCTGTTCATCTTCCAGTGTCCATTCCGTTGGTGCTTTTGGAACTGGGAGAGAATCGAAATGCGGAACTGGGCGCACTGCAGATTCCAAATTTGGATATGAAACTCTGTGTTTTGATTTACTTGAGATTCCAGTTAGTTTCATTAAACAAAAGTAATCTGTTATGTGGTCTCTAGGTTCCCTCCACAACTGTTGTATGGCAAAGGAATAGATGGGTGGGTTCCATGCAACCAGCCTCTTAAATAGCGGGAGCAACGTGAACAACAGTTCTGTGGTGCCCAACACTTACCCTCATCTACCTTTGATTCAAAATACAACTCGTGCGCCTTTTTGACAAGCGGGGATATGGGATGTCTTTGGGACATCGTCGTAAGCTCACCACACGCATAACAGAAAAGATTTGGTAAATTAACACACTTCCTAGCCATCGCTGAACACAAGAAACACGCCAACACGCACAAACAGTATTCTTCACGTTAGGGGTTTTGCATGACACACACTGCAGGAACATACACTGTGTGATCCCACTAGCATCTGACTGATGCAAATAACTGCAACTCCATTATACCTTACTATACCTCAACCAAGTGGCTATCTATGCCTTCTCTCTCCACCCCCTCCCCTAGGCACTGTCGAGCCCTAGTAACAGGCTGTGCTGATAAGTGCCGCGACAACAATAACATGCAGTCTTGCGCTGATAAAATTGAGTTTTCAGAGAAAAGTTTAGGTGATAGCGAAAAACGGTTTTCACTACCGTCATCAGGGCACTGAACCCCATAGGAATCACATGTTTTAGTTCTTCGCCAATTTTCATTGTCGCACAGTGTAATCATACCTTTGGCAATGTTACAGTGAATATTCAATGTCTCAATAGCTAAGAATTTTGGTATAAATTTACCTACATGCCTAACACCTGGTTCTAATTTGCTATTGTTCTCGAATCCTAGAAGTTCCCCTATGGTAGATAGGTCCACTGTAGACACAATCTCTACTCTGTGTGTTACAGAATTTTGAGATAGTAATACAGTGTTTGGAAGTTCAGATTGTAAAGTAGATAAGTTATACTGTCCAGGAGGAATAATTATTTTTTCATTACCTACTAATATAGTATTGTTGTAGGTAGTTACATTTGGTATCAGATACATACTGTAGAATGCTCTTAGAGCTATGGATTTTGGATAGATAATATCATCGTGAAGATGTAGTTTCAAAACCGAAGTCTCGCTGGAGAGATGAAAAATTCCCATATTTAATATATAATACAGCTTTTTGAAAATCTTTTAATTTGATGTTTGGTATTTTTTTAAAATTCTGAGCATCGTAATGCAAACATGGCCACATATAGTTTGATCGAAATCTTGAATACGATCGTCGTTGTAATAAATTTTAACATGTTTTAAGTAACGAATTAATTCTGTAGGGGGTTCCCCTCCGAAAGAATCGAAAATAAAAGCATTGTCATTTTGTTTATAATAGCATATCCAGTGGGTACAGACTTATCTAAATTGACTACACCACTTTCTCGAGAGTAGGGACTACCTTTAGGGAGAGAATCAGACATGAAAACCCCCTGAAGTGTTTAATTTTAAATATTTTAACTAAAGATTAAATGTCTTGGTTCGTAAGTGCTTCTTTTTTTTTTTAATTTTCTGAGTGCTCTGGACTTCACACCGCTGCCTAATTTTTTCTCCATGGCAAGATAATGACGCTTCTGCTCTTCTGCCTTATTCTTTTTTGAATCAATTACAGTTTTGGCTATAGCACAACTGCCCCCAGCTAGGCTCCCAACTGTCCCCAAAGCTGCCAAGATGGCTGGAATGCTGAATATGAATCCACCACTATGTGTTTTCTTTCTTGTATTTTGCAATCTTTTCAATTGTGGCGTACTGAGTAATAATTTCATTCCATTTCCTTTAGCTATACATTGTCTCTTCTTTTCTTGTTGTTTTTTAGATAAAATTGAATATATTTTTGAATTTTTAAGATTGTGATATGGTATTTGATACACAACTCCTTTTGGTTTCATGTTGTTGCTATTATTTATTATTATTATTTTTCAGGGTATTTATATTATATGTTTATTTATATTACAACCCCACCCTAATTTTTGTTTTGTATTCATAGCAATAGTTGTAACCAACGCTGTTATTCGTTCACCTAATGATGCATCTTTGCTGGTTAATCTTCCAAATGCAGTGTCTTCTAATGTTTGATCAGCCACATGACGATCATCCAGATCTTTGTGTGTGTTGTATGCAATGTCATGTTCTTTACAAGCTACATCGAGAGGATTAATACCCCTGTCTCCTCTTTCTAACATTTTTTCAAGTTTTGTCCCCGGACCACAGTATTGGTAACCAGGTACGTGTAATTCGAATGGAAGTTTATTGATAATATCATTCACGAAATGTTGACCCTCTGATATATTCCAGAATTTAGGATTTAAAGTATTGATAATTTTAATTAAGTATCCTATACCTTTGGGATCGTTTACAATAAAATAAGCTAGTTTGTCACTAATCATGTTTACAATACCCATTTTCTCATTATGGAAGTTATTGTTCCCAGCATTGTCCTCCCCTGCTATAACCAGCAATCTATCTATGAGTTTTCTAACATCGTTTACCCACACAAATTCTTTAGGTAGAGTATTGTATTGCTTGATACCACTACCGTTTTTGAGTTGGTTCCAGATGAGTTTCATCAGATTTTTGTATTTATCACCACTGCTCGATTTCACTCGCTTTTGACTGGTATCATTCTTTTGGTACAGAGCATCAGAGAGTGTCAAAATTTCAGAGTAACTTTGATAATCATCTTCTGTAAAATTTTTTGGTTGTTTCTTAGTGATTAGCTCCCATAGCACAACAGTACCAGGATATCTGGACCAGCTGTTTCTCCCACCCAAATTAATTTTTATGTTATCCCCTTCGAATGTAACTTTAGATTTGCCAATTTTCCATACTACGCCTTCATTTCCCTCCATAGTTGGATACAATCCAAATACTTCACCTTTTTCGAATTTTCCAGTACTCAAATAATCCCTTGCCAGGGGACCAAACTCGATTTTCTCTGATTCTTCTATAGCTGCTTTAGCAGGTGGTTCCTTAAGTACCAGAGGAGTGTGGATGCTGGATAATGGCGTATAAGGGAAATCTGCATATTTTTTAGCAGTAAGAGGTACCAATTCATTGATGAGGTTTTTATTTTGTTCTGTCACACCCTTAATCTCTTTACCAAGACCAATGATCGCATCGATAATTGGTTGGTCTTGACGTTTGTGTTGTTCGTAAAAACGTCGATTCTCTGATTTCCAACCTTTGAAACGTTTGGACAAGTACTCTCGTAATTTCGAATTATCTTCTATTTTGTGTTTTGTCATATTTATTTTTTTATTAATGGTTATTTTATATCGTTTCAACGTTTAAAAAATCGTTGATTTTATTTCTGAATTTACCATTGTTAGGTTTACGAGTCATGTCGATAGTAAAAAATCCAAAATCGTCGCTGTTCCAATAAGATGAACAAAATTTTGAAAATGGGTTGTAATTTAAGTCTCCTCCAACATAATCATCGTATACATGTTTCAAATTAGTATGATCTTGACGAAACAAACAGATTAAGTTTGTATTATCTCGTAGTAATTGTTTGGGAATTTTGGAATAAGTTTGAGCTAAATAAAAGCAGTCTATTTCTTTGTGACGACCCTGTGTAAAAAAAATTCTAATTTCATTCTGATTTTGCAGAATAACATCATCAAACACCACAACAGAATTTTTCAAACATTGGTCGAGAGGTTTTATTGTTGATGCAAATGTAGCTATGCCCAGTGCCTCGTACAGCTTCATGAGTTGTTGGTATTTCGGTTGTTCTAAACTCTTTGAGAATACATACAAGTGTCTATTTTTCCAATCTAGCCAATTGGGGGCAAGCAAGAAATTATCAACCAGCAAAGTGGTTTTTCCACAACCTGATGGGCCTGATGGGCCTGATCTCAATCAGATCAGCCTGAAACAAATCATTCACACCTTTCGTTACCCCACTCAGTCGTTTGTAGTTACGACGAGCTGGTCTGTGTAATTCATTAACTATATCTTGTCTTGACATCGGATTCTATAAGAAAATATGACATAAAATGGATTATCCTCGGGGTATAATTGTTTCACTTCAAATAATAATTTGTCATTAGCTTGCACAGTGAAAACAGATAATTCTTGATCCTCATGTATTTTATATTTCTTTCCAGATTCGTCCCAATATGCAACAGGTATCTGTAGTGCTCTGTAGATGCCATCTTTTCTCTGTATGGTGAAATTCGGTACTTCCACATGCTTTCCCTTCTTCACATAGCCAAATTTTAAAAATTTAATTTCGCCATCAAGGAAACATTCATGAGACTGACTGTAAGGGTATATTTTGTAAACATTTCCTGCATTAACATAAGTCCAGTGCCCTCGTACATTTGGTACACTCTCAAGCCTAACTATCTCAACAGTAAAAAAATTGACGTAATTCGAGATCGTCTAAGCTGCTTAATACCGTTTCTTGATATTCGTTTATGGTGCGTACCACTTCATCGTAGCTGGGTTTGATTTTCACATCGACATGCAATTGTTTGAATTGTTCTTTGAGATCTTGAAGTTCTGATGTGAAACCTGATAAAGCAGATTCCTGGCTTGTTTCGAGGGTAGCAATTTGTTCTCTAATGTTGGAAGTAATCTCCAGTAAACTTTCTAAAAGTTTCAATTTAGTGCTCTGGTTTGTAAGATCTAATACCTGAATTCTGAATTCTGCAAACAATGCATGTAATTCATTCACAATCTGATTGGTAGGCAAAGTTGCAATAGTATCTTGAATTATGGCAATTTCCGCTTGAATATTCTTAATGTCCTCCGACTTTAATATTCTATTTACTGCTCGTTTTACAGATCTCATCTCCTGGGAAGTGTGTAAATTGGATACTGTGTTTTGAAGTGAGGTTAAAGCTTGCTTAACTACATCTAATTCTTTAGCATCTGCTACACTGGTTAAGGCATTTTTAAGTTGCTGTATGTCATCTTGCGTAGGGGTACACTGTTGCAGTATTTGCAATTTGTTCTGTATGTCGTCTATGAGATGGTGAAAATGAGATAGTTCAGATTCAGTGTTGAGATTCACTAATTTTGTGATCTGTCGTTGAATTTCATTTAAAGATTCGGTTATGCTTGGCAAATTAAATTCCAGAGTTTCCTGTACATTCGTCAATTCATTTCTCATGGTTGCCAAAGTATCTTCAATATGAGCTATGGTACCCTGAATCTTTCCAAAATCTTCGTAAGTTTCTAATTGCAATTTGATATTTGCAACACTGTGAGCAATGGCATTTAATTCGGAAGATAAAGGTAAATTATTGATACAATCTTCTAATATTTGTAGTTTGGATTGAACTTCTGTTATGGCTGCATGTAATTGGTCTGTTTGTAGTTCGGATTTAATATATTCCAGTGAGGGAATTTCGAAAGATAAAAATTGCTCCCTTAATTCAAGAATACTTGCATTAAGCAGTTCATATTGCTCTTGAGTCTTGATAGTTTCAATTATGGAAAGTAGTTCGGTACGAATAGTATTCGCTTGGTTATTTAGTTCTTGCTTTAGATGTTCCGAGTTAGTTGTTTGAATTTGACGAAATTTCTCAAGATCATTTTTTAATTTAGCGAAATTCTCTTTTAAATTTTCAACATTATCGAGAGACGGTAAATTAGTAAATTTTTGAAGGAAAGACTTGAGTTCCCCATCAATTTTTACTATGGGATTAATTAATTCAGACTGTAAATTGGTGGTAAAATGAACTGCAATAATTACCGTGGAATTTCTCTACTCTCAACAACATATAAAATATTATCTAACATTCTTTTAACAAGACTAACTCCATATGCTAATGAAATTATAGGTGATTATCAATGTGGATTTAAACGTAATAGATCAACTACAGATCAAATTTTTCACATCAGACAGACACTTGAAAAAAAGTGGGAATATAATCAAAATATCCATCAGCTATTCATTGATTTGAAAAAAGCATATGATTCGGTCAAAAGAGATAAATTATATAATATATTAGTATAGTTTGGAATACCTAAGAAGCTTGTTAGTATGATAAAAATATGCACCAGTGAAACAGAAAGTAAAATTCGTGTGGGTATTAATATGTCTGACAAATTTACAATTCATGATGGGTTAAAACAAGGAGATGCATTATCTCCATTGCTCTTTAATTTTGCCTTAGAATATACTGTTAGGAAGGTAAAAGAAACTAAAGAAGGACTAAAATTAAATGGTGTGACTCAGTTGTTAGCATATGCAGATGATGTAGACTTACTGGGGGATGATGTGAATACAATTAAGAATAATGTTAAAATATTTTTCAAAACTGCTAAAGAGATAGGTCTGGAAGTTAACAAAGAGAAAACTAAATATATGCTTACAGGCCGAAACCAAGTGTTAGGTAATAATCAAAATCTAATTATTGATAACAACTCGTTTGAACAAGTTTCCAAATTCAAATACTTAGGAGTAATATTAACAAATGAAAATTATATTAAAGAGGAAATAAAAAGTAGGCTTAATTCAGGAAATGCATGTTACTTCTCTCTTCATAAACTTTTGCCTTCTCGTTTAATATCTAAGAAACTAAAAGTTAAAATATACAAGACAGTAATTTTGCCTGTAGTATTATATGGATGTGAAACTTGGTCCCTTACATTGAAAGAGGAACATAAATTGAGAGTATTTGAAAATAAGATCCTTAGGAAAATCTTTGGACCTAAAAGGGATGAGGAGACAGGTGAGTGGAGAAGGTTACATAATTTAGAAGTACATAATTTGTATTCATGTCCAGATATTATTAGAATAATTAAATAAAGAAGACTTAGGTGGGCAGGCCATGTGGCACGAATGGGAGAGGAAAGAGGAGTTTACAGGATTCTTGTTGGGAAACCTGATGGTAAGAGACCTGTAGGAAGGCCAAGACGAAGATGGAGGGACAACGTTGAGATGGACCTAAGGGAAATCGGTAGGAATGGAAAAGAGTATATAGAACTTGCTCAAGATAGGGAAAGATGGAAGGCCTGTGTTGCTGCAGCCATGAACTTTCGGGTTTAAGAAGGCTAGGGAGTTAGTTAGTTAGTTTGTAAATTGGTAATTTCAGCATGTAAGCTTACATTGAAAGAATTTTGTAATATTAATAAATCTGATTTAAGTTTCTTTCGACGTGCATCTAAACTAGCAATCTCGCTGGAATTATCTGGAATCTCCTGTCGTCTTCTGTTTCCAAATATGTCCATTTTGTTTTGTTTTATTTATTTACGTTTTATTTTTTATTTATTATTTTATTTTTGTTTCGGTATATGAATATTATATATTCATAAGAAGATAGATTATTCTTATTTCGATAAAAAGAGGAATTAGTTTATCATAATTGCCAATTATTTCAGCATAGAGGAAATCACCTGCTTCCCTATCATATATTGTATTGGGAATCATATTATTGTGTTTAATCCTGTACAAATTTCGACCTATGTGAACAACTGCTGAATTGGGTGGAGAGATACTTATTTGAATCTTTCCTGTCACAGGGGTTTCATATGATGGATGGTTGTTGTTAAAAACATATAGTTGCTTTCCGGTATTCTCATCAACTTCGTACCATATGCTATTAAGTTGAATAATGACCAACCCTCTCAATTTACGATGAAGATCGGAAATCACTTGCATGCTGCTGTCTGAACTTCTCTTTATTTGGGGAATATGTTGCTTCTTATAGCCAAATACATTCATTGGCATTTTTTTTCTTTTGGGATATTTTTACTATTTTAATATATTATATTTTTACTAATTCTTAAAATATAAAATATTTTTTATGATAAGCTATGTCGACTTTGGTCTCATTTTAAAGAGTACGTTGAGACGAAGCGAATAAAAAAACCGCACCAATCTACGTTGTATAGTTTTCGAGATATGAGTGTTTTAATAATTTGCAAGTGAAGACTGGGTTAAGAAAACTGTAAGACAAAATCTATTACTTATTATCTTTCTTTATTACACGCAAAGAAACAGATAACAATCTTTATTCCAAGTTGAATCTGTTTAGCGTGTCATGTCACGAACTGTCATCGATCCCCTCTTCGCACACCACATATGGCAGTATTACACGCTAATATTCATTTCTCTTCGCGCAATGTGAACTCGCCATTCATGCATTTCATTCGGCTTTTATGTCTCTGATTTTTAGGAGAAAAAAAGAGAGGGAGAAGGAGGGGTTAACACTCCCCCAAAACAATATTTATTAACATAATTTTCCCTAACTAGCCAATATCTTTGCCTTGCAATAAATCGTATAACCTTAAGTAACCTGTCCAAACAAAAAATATGCTTCACTCGGGAACCTTTGGCTTTTCCGAACAACACTGTTTTTTGCAAATCAATAATATTTCTAACAGAGCATTGCTTGTTGATACCTGCATATTACAGGGCCTCCGAAGAGAAAAATGTTATTTTTTACACAGTATTGCCATCTAGTAGCAAATAATTGTACTTGCAGAAACATAAAAACAGAATAGAAGCATGCGTATGCGTATATATGTAAGCGCTGGCCATCTAGTTGCAATAGAGAGTACTAATATAGCTTTCATAACTGGGCATGCGTAACTTTCTCCGAGCTATTAACATTTAGCAATGCCTCAATATTTGTACATACACTTGCATATTACACTTTTCGAGAAGAGGGAGAGAAGAAAGAAAAGGGGGGGGGTTACTAACAAATAGAAGTATGTATGTGTAAGTGGTCGCCATCTAGTTGCAAAAAAAGGTACTTTTCAGACACAAGTTTCATTTCCTAATGTTTTATAACATGATCAAGCAGTAACGGGATTTAGCTGAAGACCATAATAGAGCGCTCTTAAGTTGACGTAGCTAAGTTTGTGGGCCCCCCAATACTAGAATACATTAAACTTGTATATTTCTTGTACCGCCATGATGTTACTGATTAGTTATAAGCACAAACAGTGTGAATAACAATGTCATAACACTTGGAGGATATGAGAATATGCAAGTACGGTTCAGATATAAATAGACCGAATGTATACTGGGGTATTTTGCAAAAAGTTTTGAAATTAACTCATGAGAGTCAATTATTTTTTACAGTTAAAAAGTAATAGATTTCGCTTTAGTTATTTAAAAAAAAGTGAAATTTTAAAAAAATTGGATGTCATAGGGGAAATTATCTAAATCTTTATACAATAAAATTGAAATTTAAGCTCTTGCGTAAAACAGATTTTCATTTTTTTACACTTGGAAAATCAGCTAAAATCATGATTTTCAGTTAAATTACACTAAGAGAGCTTACTATGAAATTGTTAGATTTTGGGGGGTTGGCCGCTCGTGCCCCCTCTATAACTACTGTCATGAGTATCAAAACTGATACTCACAAAAATTGGATCTGATGAAAACTGTTTACACATTTAGATTTAGTACAATTTAGATATTTCAGGAGAATGATTTTTACATAAAAATTACGATTTCACAAATAAACAATTACTTTTCTCTAGAATCTGTAACAAAAAATTTTTTTTGTTATATAATTATAATGATACTCAGTTCCAAGTGCTGGTTGAAATTACAAAGAATTCCCAACAGATAATTGTTATGTAAACAAAAAAAATGTTGTCTTCAGTTAGCATAAAAATATTACTTTGTGTCATTTTATGTAACTCAAAGAAGCACTCTGCAAAAAAAATGTTGCAAATGTTACAATTTTTGCTAACTTGCTTGCACTTTTTCTGATGTTCTTTCCTTCTTGTAGCAATTATTGCATTTACTGCGTTTTGGTGCTAAGGAAATAAGATTGTGCTGCTTCTGTTGCGTCTGGGATGGAGAAGGCAAAATTGTGTGTTTCTTGATAAGTTCCATCACAATACATTGTTTGAAGAAAGTTATTTACATCTTCCTTCCAGTCACCCTCTTGAACAAAGAAAGTGAGTTGGTTACACTTGTTCCCATTATTATATCAAAGGCTACTTTTCTATACCATTTAAGGCTTCTTCGTAATGCACTTGAAAATGAATTCATTTCATCAGCCTGGTCAATCAAAGCTTTGCCTTTATTGTAATCAGCTACAGCAGCTGGCTTCAAAACTGGTCCTCTTCTTTGCTGCCCTTCCTTTTGCCTTTAGTGCTTTCCTTCGCCGAACATTAAAAGTTTGATTTTTTCTGTATAAAAAGCAATGGCTATTGCGAAGAAAGACCGTACACTGCTAGTGAAGTTGTTTTACCAGAATGGGAGCAATAGCAACTCTGCACTGCGGAAATATCGCTGACAGAAAGGGCTGAGAAGAGGGCCCATGTCAATTAATGGACTGAAGAAGATGATGAAGAAATTCGAGGAAACAGGTGAATTGGGTGTTGCACCAGGGAGAGGAAGGCGGCCCATCTCCATGGAAGTTGTGGACGAAGTTGCTGTAGCTGTAGCTGACCGTGCAGCACATGCCTCAACTTCTGCAACCAGTGCTAGAGCTGTGGTGCGGGAATTGTTACTCCCGTGGTCAACAGTTCGCAAGGCTTTGCGGTGCATTTTACACTGGTATCCCTACAAGATTCAAACTGTGCACCAATTGAAACCCCAAGATTTTCCACAACGCCGTGAGTTTGCCCATCGGTTTTTGGCAGGCATGGAAGTGGATATATTGAAATGGACGATCCATTTTCAGTGTGTGTGAAACATTTAACAACTACTTCACCGAATTAGGAGATAACTTAATAACAAATACAAGTAATGTAAAAAACCCATTGCAACTTTTTCATAATTCTAAACCGTGCACTCTAGAAAGCATGTTTCAAACGCCAATCACAACAAACGAATAATCTAAAGAGATAGGGAATTTAAAAGACTCAAAGGCTGTAGGAGACGAATTTCCAGTCAGAGTAATAAAAGAAATCAAGGAGTTGTTAGCACCTATTTTAGAATATCTCTTTAATGACTGTATAGCGAATGGTATCTTTCCTACTAAGTTAAAAATAGCAAAAGTCAACCCAATATTTAAAAATGGAAGTAATAACCTGGTTCAAAATTACAGACCAATTTCATTATTAGCTGTGCTAAGCAAGATTCTAGAGAAGTTAATAAAACGTTGCCTTCTACAGTTCCTTAATAAACACAACATATTATCAAATGAACAACATGGATTTATTGAAAACAAAAGCACAGCAAGTGCAACACATATATTAATCGAATCAATCTTGAAAGGTATAAACGATAAAAAATTAGTACTGGGAATATTTTACGACTTGACTAAAGCCTTTGATTTGGTAAACCACAAACTATTAATTTCTAAAATGGAACACTATGGGATAACGGGTAACGAGCTTGAAATTTTTAAATCATACTTATCAAACAGAATTCAATGTGTTGAAATTAGCCACGAAAGAGAAGGAAACTTAAGAAAATACAAATCCATTCTATAGACATTAAAATATGGAGTTCCCCAACGATCAATATTAGTCCCGCTACTTTTTCTTTTGTACATAAATGTTTTACCATTAAATATACAGAATTCAAAGATTTCGTTGTATGCAGACGATACTAGCGCAATAAGTAGTGTTATTTGTGCTACAACCAGTGCGAGAAATGATGAACCCCCCTCAGGCAGATTTGGCTACACTTAAAACTTGCTCAACATGCCCATATGAGCTTTTTGCTCAAGTGTGGTACTCCGTCCAATGCAAGATTTTTGTACAAATGCCCTCGGGAAGTTCCTGTGAAATGATGAGCCCCCTCAGATTGATTTGTAAACACTTACAAAAGGCACTTCTGTCAGATTGTTGTCCATAAGCTTGTTAAAAATATGCCCCTCTTGATATTATTTTTGCCCACACCTAAAACTAAGCCCCCCTCACACACACCCACCCACATACACACCCACATACACACCCACACACACACACACACACACATTTACTTCTGGTTTAAGTTCAATTGGACACCAGCCTCAACTCATATATCTAGTACTAAGACAATGTAATATGCAAAAATCTTCTAGAATTGTTCTGTGACTCTCTCATTTCTTACATCATAAACATATGATTTTTCACCTATGAGAATAACACTACATATGGTGTCATCAGGGAGTGTATCGTGGAATTCACAGATATTGTAATGTTTGTCCTGTCATTAACCACAACTTGTTTCCTTTTTGAAGTGTTGATGACAAACATGGGTCTCTGTGCTTTGAATTCATCTGGTGTGTAATACATGTCAGTATTGCCAGTAGTGACCCTTTTGTATGCTGTAAATGCTTCATATAATTTAAGGAAATCATCCTTGGACATGTCTAAATTATAATTTTCTCTAGGAAATACCTCATTTCTGCCATTTTTAAGATATATGTTCTTGATGTTGCAGTTATCAAATCTACTTGAATTTTTTTCCTGATTATTGTTTCTTCCAGTCTGAAACAGTACCACCACAAAATCCGGCATGTCATATTGTATACTGGAGAATGAATTTGTAGATCAAACTCATAATAAGTACCAGCGGCAGGCTTCTGTACACATTGATATGTATAAAATTGTAAAGGTACTTGTGGATTTTTTATTATATCTGCTTTGTATTTAAGAGCATAACTGGCTTCATATTCAACAACTGGGATTCTTAGCTCCATAGTCTGAGTAATGCATTTGCCTTCATCAGGTAGGGTATTAGGCAAAGCTTCCCCTGTAGAGTTTAATGTGCTGTACCTCATCAAAGCATTATTATCATTGGCAGCTCTACTAAATGTGATTCTTAAACCACCCTTCCACATAATATCTTTGTAATCTGAAAAGAATCCTGGCAACAGGCGCATAGGGAACAGCACTGTGTGGCTCTTAGATATAATTTTATCACCAGCCTCAAATCCACCTATTTTGTAGCAAGAAGCCTCGGTTTTGGATAATTTTAGTGTGGCCAAAGCTGTGGAGGTAATGCCGGGATAATCCACTCTGTTTATAACAACACCATGCTTTCTGATCTCAATTTCAGAGAACAGATGTGGCACAAAATTATCTACCAATTTTATATTTGAATTTGCCGGATAATCTGTTCCATCGAGCTTTACAACATCAAATTTGATGTATAGATCTGCTCTGTGGGGGTGTATAAAGCCATCCCCTACATCAAGATCAACCTCAATCTCTGTGTTGGGTTGATTTAAATTTGCAAATGTTCTCCTGTTTGGGGGGAATGATTGTAGCTCATAACTCTCAATATTTTCCATTTTTTTTGTATGTATTTTTATTTAAATATTAATCTCTATGATTGCAGTTGTTGTGGCTCCAGCAAAATCAACTATTTCTTATTTTTCATTAGTGACCATCAATTCAATATAATCTATTCTATTATGGCACACAGGAAAATATAATGTTGGGGATGGAGTGTAGATGATTGGCTCCATAAATTCAGAATTAGGTTTAAATGTTGCAATGATGCCAGTTTGTTTGTGAGTGCCTATGCCATTTGATTTGGTGATCATACCCTCAGCCACATTACAGTGAATATTCAGAGTCTCTACGGCTAAGAATTTGGGTATATTAATAGCAGTGTGTTTGATGGCTGGTTCAAGTTTTGTGTTGTTCTCAAAGCCTAACAGCTCTCCTATAGTACCCAGATCCACTGTTTCTGTAGCAGATACAATCTCTACTCTGTGAGTGACAGAATTTTGAGTTAATACTATACCTTTGGGTAATTGAGCATTTAGAGTGGACAGATGATATTGCCCTGGAGTGATGACATTTTTTTGATCCCCTACTGCAATTTTGTTGTTGTGGTGTGTAATATTATGGATCAAGTACATGCCATAAAATGCTCTGAGAGCTATTGTTTTGGGATACACTATATCATCATGTAATTTGAGTTTCAATATTGAATTTTGGCTGGTGAGATGGAATATCCCCATGATGTTTTAAATACCACAAGGCTTTTTGAAAATTTTCAATTGATGGTTTATTTATTTGAGACAGATATCTGAGAACAGATAAACACAAATGTCCACAATTAACATCTTTGAAGTTTTGAACACGGGCATTATTGTAATAAAGATTAGCTGATTTTAGATATTTTACTAAATTTTCAGGTGGAACACCTCCAAATGAATCAAACACAAATGCCTCATCTTTTAAATATTTAAGATAACAGATCCAGTGAGTGCCCTGATTTTTGTACTTATCCAAATTAACAATGCCACACTCTTTGTTGAGTGGTTGCTATGGCAAAGAATCAGACATGTACACACCTCTAAAATTTTTGATGCCCAGTGGCTTGATTAAAGCTTCAATATCTTGGTTTGTAAGCGGCTCTTGTTTTTTTAAAACTTATTCATGGCTCTCTTAACACCTTTGCCTTGTTTCTCCATGGCCAGGTTATGGCGCTTCAATTCATCTAATTCTGCCCTATTTTTCTTGGCATCTATTACTGTTTTTGCTATGGTAGCTGATCCCCCAGCCAAGCTCCCAACAGCCCCAAGTGCTGCTAAGATGGCCGGGATAGTAAATATGAAACCCCCCACATGTGATTTTCTTCTAGATTGTTGTAATTTTTTTAATTGGGGGGTACTAAGTAATAATTTCATACCATGGCCCTTGGCAATACAAGAGCTTTTTTTCTTGCGCTGCTTTTTGGTTAAAAGACTATCAATAGTTTTAAGAGATTTAAGACCTGCATAAGGTATTTGATACATAACACCCTTGGCCTTCATTCTAGGTTTATTATATACATATTCACAGCCCCCACCCCAGTTTTTGTTTGGTGTTCATAGCTATGGTGGTTCCCAATGCTGCTATTCTTTCACTCAAAGAAGCATCTTTGCTTACAAATCTACCAAATGCAGCCTCTTCTAATTTCTTGTCTGCAACATGTCTCTTGTCAAGATCAGTATGTGTGTTGTATGCTATGTCATGGTCTCTACAAGCAGCATCTAGGGGATTAACACCAGGATCACCTCTGTTTAATCTATGGTCCAATTTTGTACCGGGACCACAATACTGATAGCCTGGAATGTGTAATTCAAATGGCAGCTTGTTTATAATGTCATTAACCAACCCCCGGCCATCAGAAATATTCCAAAATTTAGGTGGTAGAGTATTAATAATTTTTATAAGATATCCAATCCCCTTAGTGTCATTCACTATAAAATTAGACAATTTTGTGCTTATCATGTCCATAATTCCAACCTGTTCATTGTAAAAATTGTGGTTGCCAGCATTTTCCTCCCCAGCTATCACCTATCTACAAGTTTCCTGACATCATCAACCCAGACAAATTCTTTAGGCAGGGTGTTGTATTGTTTGATTCCACTGCCAGTCTTGATCTGTGACCATATGGGTTTGATTAAATTGTTGTATTTTGCTCCACTGCTAGACTTGACTCTCTTTTGTGTGGGATCATTGTTCTGGTATAGAGCATCTGATTTTATTAATATTTCTTTGTAGTGCTCATAATCTTGATCTATATAGCTGCCAGGTCTCTTCCTAGTCATCAGTTCCCACAATCCAGGTGTGCCGGGATATTTAAAAAAACCACCTATTTCTCCAAGATGAGATTCTGAATATACAATTAGATCATCTCCCATAAATGTTACTCTGAAATTGCCAATTCTATGTATGATGCTACCATCACGCTCTGTGTCAGCATATAAGCCAAAGACCTCATCTTTGTTGTCTTTAGGTGTGCTTAAATATTTTTGAGCAAGAAGACCCAATTCAATAGGATCCAGAGTAGCTTCAATTCTTCGAGGAGCAACAGGAGTAGGTGTATGAATACTGGAAAGTGGGGTGATTGGATAATCTAATATGTTCCTTGCAGCTACAGGTACAAGCTCTGTGATCAAATTTTGATTTTGCTCTGTAACAGTTTAGATATTTTTACCTAATTCACTAATAGCATCAATAATAGGCTGTTCTGTTTGTTTGTGTTGTTCATAAATTCCTCGGTTCTGTGATTTCCATCCTTTATATCTTTTTACAAGATAATCTCTTAATTTAAGATCATCAATGATTGGCCTTTTCATGGTTATTTATATATGTTTCAATGTCTAGAAAATTGTTAATTTTATTTCTATATTTACCACTATTGGGTTTTCTTGTCATATCAATTGTGACAAACCCATAACTGTCCTGGTTCCAGCACCTACTGCAAAACTTGGAAAAATCATTGTAGCTCAAGTCCCCACCTACATATTCATCATGTATGCGTTTGGGGTTGGTATGATCTTGATGAAACACACATATAAAATTGTGTTGTCTCGGATCAGCTGCTTCGGAATTTTAGAAAAAGTCTGTGCCAGGTAGAAACAATCAATGTTTTTGTGTCGGCCCTGTGTAAAGAAATTTCTAACCTTGTTTTGATTATCCAGTATAATGTCATCAAACACAACAACAGAATTATCGAGACATTCATGAAGTGGCTTAACATCTGATTCAAAAGTGGCAATATCCAATCCATCATATAGCTTCATCAGCTGCTGATATTTTAATTGTTCCAAGCTCTTAGAGAAGACATACAAGTGCCTATTTTTCCAGTCTAACCAGTTGGGTGCCAAAAAAAAATATCAATCATTAGTGTAGTTTTACCACAAGCTGATGGCCCAACAATAAGACATCTAATATTATCAGGCAGCGACTTGCCATTTCTCTTAATCTGCTGTTCAGGTTCTGGCAGCCTTTTTATAACATCCCAGGTGCTCATATTGTCACTTTGTCTGCATCGATCCAGCTGTGTTCTGGAAGTCCTAGCCATTTGACAAATAACTTGTTGCCTTTTCTGCGGATGATTTTTTCTATGAGATATGTGTCACGCTGTTTAGTTTTGCTGAGTTCTTCTTCATAGAATCTGCCTTTGAGAATTTCTCCTCGGTGATCTTTTATTATATATGTGTTAAGGGTCCCAGGTTTAACTTGAACCACTGTAAATAATTCAGTGCTCCAGTTTCTTGTAAAGCCTCTTTTGAATAAGTGCTTATATTTGTTGATTCTTACTTGATCACCCACCTTGTATTTGGACTTTCTTGTTGTTGGCTGGTATCTAGGATAATAAACAGTCCTGATCAATTTTTGCTCATCAGATGAAGTTACTTCAGAGGGTTTCATGTTGATTGTGGAATGAACCGAGTTGTTATATTTATGTAGAAGTTCTGGAAGAATATTAATCCATTTATAATTACCTTGAAGTGTAAATTGTTTATACATAAGATTTTTTAGGGTTTTGTTGAATCTCTCTACAATTGAGGCTTTGAGATCACTGTAACTCGAGTAATGTTTTATTGACTGGCTTTTAATAAATTGTTGGAACACAGAATTATAAAATTCTTTGCCATTATCTGTTTGCAAATATCGCGGTGATCTTCCACTCTGATTGATGATTGTCCTGAAGGCTTCTGTAACACATTTTCCAGTCTTGGATTTGAGTGGCACAGCCCAGGCAAATTTTGAAAATGTGTCTATTACAGTGAGTAGATACTTGTAGCCCTTCTTGATTTTGTCTAAGTTTTTCAGCTGTCCACTTGCCATCTCAATCAAGTCGCTCTGCCATAAATCATCTATGCCTTTTGTGACTACTGGCAGTCTCTTATAATTATGTCTGGCTTGTCTGTGTAATTCATCAACAATAATTTGTCTAGACATAATATGAAAACAAGAATATTGCAACTATGGGGTGTTCTAAATACAGTTTGTCTCCTATTTGTATATGAAATTCCAGAGAGCCATCATCTTCAGCAAAAGATGTTTCTAATGTATTGGGATCTGTAAAATCCTCTAAATCTACACTGATGATTTTTGGTTTGTTGTCAGCATTTGTTATTGATAAGGTGGGGTAGTGGTGTGCCTGTGGTTGAAGCCAATATTTGATCTTGATTGGTCTCAGTGTGCCCCCAACAAAAAACTGGTAATAAAATTGAGCAGGGGACAGCATATATATTTTGCCACCTGGTGTAAATGGTGAATCATATTCTTTGTTGGGGATGCTGTACAATTCAAGAATTACTGTATGTTTTGGATTCTCGATTATGCCTGTTATTTCTTTTTCTGCTGTAAGCAATCTGCTTGTTACAGATTCAAGGTGCTCATTGATAGTCCTAACAACATCATGATGGCCTGGCTTGATTTTTATGTCCACAACAAGTTTTTTGTATTGTTGCACAATTTCTTGTAGCTGGGTGGCAAAAACAGACAGGGCATTTGCTTGATTGGATTCCATGGTCCCTAGCTGTTGCTTGATATTAGCTACAATTTGTTGCAAATTTTCAATAACTGCCAATTTTGAATTTTGAGCAGTAAGATCATGGACCTGTCTTCTGATATCCTCAAACAGGGCATGCAGTTCATTAATATGTTGATTAGTTGGTAGAGTGGCCACTGTCTGAGTAAGTTGTTTGATCTCTGTCTGGATATTCTTGATATCTTCTGATTTCAATATGCGATTCACAGCTCTCTTAATATTTTTAAGTTCCTGTGATGTAGGCAGATTTGTTACAGTATTTTGCAAAGATTCAAGTGCCAATTTCACATTATTTAATTCAGAAGCATCAGCCACATTTTGCATAGCATTTTGGAGCAGGGCTATATCTGCCTGAGTGGGTGTTGATTGTTGTAAAATTTCAAGTTTTGTTTGGATATCATCGATCAAGTGATGAAAATGAGATAGCTCAGATTCAGTGTTGAGGTTTTCAAGCTTTGTGATCTGTTGCTGGACACTGACAAGTGTGTCTACAATACCAGGCAGGCGGGATTCTTGTACATTTGTCAAATCACTTTGCACTGCTGCTATTGTACCCTCAAGATGGGTTATGGTACTTTGAATTTTTCCAAAATCTTCATATGTTTCAAGTTGCAGCTTAATATTGGCAACACTCCGAGTTATTGCACTCAAAGCATCAGAAGATGGCAAGTTGTTCATAAAATTTTCAAGTGTCTCAATTTTTTCTTTAACCTCGGCTATGGCATTGTTCAAGGGGTCCAGATTAGGTATCTGGAGTGATTGAATCTGTTCTTTTAGAGTGGAAATCACTAGATCAAAATCTTCTTGTGATTTTATGCTTTTGACAATTGTTTGGAGCTGTGTCTGGACATTATTTATCTGCTCTTCCAATTGTTGTTTCAATTGCTCAGAGTTGGTGGCCTGGGTCTTAAATTTGGCTTGAAGAGCTGCTACAGCCTCTTCTAAACTTTGAAAATTATCTAATGTGGCCAAGTCAGTATATTTTTGAAGCAGCACTTTGAGTGCTGAGTCAATTTTAAGAAGAGGGTCCATGCATTGCTATTGTAAATTTGTAATTTCTAGTTGAAGACTGGCATTGAGTGTGGTTTGTAAAGCTTGTAAATCACTTCTTAATTTCTTGACTCTGACATCAAGCATCAGAATCTCATCATTGTGATCTTCATGCCTTGTATGGCCAAATATATCATTAGGCATTTTGTTTTAGTGGTTATTTATTATTGAATATCTAATTCTTAATTCTATAAAAAAAGGTATAAGCTTGTCATAGGATCCAGGGACCTCAATATATAAGCAGTCACCAGCAGAAACAGTATATACAGTGCCAGAAATCATGTTTGAGTGCTTAATTCTATAAATATTTCTCCCTACTGAAATCTTGACATTACCCTCAGGGGTTGTAATAAATTGCAATTGACCACCTACAGGTAATTGGTAATGATTTAAATTATTGTTAAATATGTACAATATTTTACCTGTTTCATCATCAACATCTGTAAGTATGCTGTTCAGATGAATAATTAACAAAGCACTTAGTTTAGATATTATATCAGAAGAGGGTTGTGCTGTTGGCAGGTCCATAATAGCCTATTTTTTGAACCCAAATAAGTTCATAGTCATGTTTATTTATTTCAAATCATGCTCTGTAATTGGGCTTTGTTTGCCACTTTTCAAATCACAATGACCCCATGGTAGAGTATGTATGCCACATGATAAAATGCATCTCTTATCATCATGTGGATCCAGAGCCACTTTTCTTACAATATTGCTAGTCAACAAGTGATCCACACTCTGAATTCTGGATTCTGATGTTCTGATTGTGCTACATGATTTGAGGCAATTTTTGTAATCTTCAAATTCAAGCTCTTTGTCCACAGTCACTTTGCCAATGCCCTTGGCCTTCTTGGCAACAGCGCCACTACATGTTTCAAAACTGTACATCTTGGCCCTTAACCCAGCAAATGCCACAATAACATCACCAAGTGTCTCATCTTTTAACTTGCCACGCACCTTTTTGTTGTGGGGTTTAATTTTTGAATGTTCAGTGGTATCAAAATATTTAAACAATTCAGGCTGTGCTATATCTTGATAAACATCTTCTGTTTGAATATCAAGAACAAAACTATCTGTGTCCATGTACATCAGTTTTACAGGATCCTTATAAAAAGGCTTCAACACATTATAAAACAATTTTAACATGTGTAATTTGGCCAATTCCAATATCACAGTCCCTACATAAATAGGCTTATCAAACTTAATCTTTGTTTTTTTCATGTTGAAAAGTGCCATATTCTCATCATAAATTCTTCTGTAATTGAAGTTGGGCTTTGCAATCAATTTTTTGCTCCGGCTGGGGTCAGTAATTATTTTAACATCAATATGTTTTCTGACATTTTCAATTGTTTTGCCATACACTGAATTGACCATCAATTTAAACAAAGTTTTATCAAATTGGCTCAATGCAGATGTTCGAAGCTCTGTGTTTGTATCAATATATGGCTTCAACCATCTTGAGTGCCTGAGCCTCAAAACTTTTCCAATTTTGGTCACTTGAACACCATGTTTCATCAGGAACTGGACGTTTTTGTAATATATGACATAATCCTGTTTCGGCTCTAGAGTCATCATCAATTTCTTCTGTTTAGAGCCAGGTGAACACTTAACCTCAGGAATTGGGGGCAGATCAGAAAATGTGTTGTGTAAATCATCAGGAATTGTCAGATCAACCTCTAAGAACAGGCCATAGTTACTGTCATCAAAATCCTTAAGATCTTCAATATTGAAATCTTCGACCCACTCAAGCCCTGCATATGGCAGTTTTTTCATCATAGCATAACCATAGAGGCTGTTGGCATCTACATACAGTATATAATTTGATGGCAGTGCTGGATCATAATCAGGAATATATTTGTTATTTGCTCTGGCATATCTCTGAGAACATTGCACCATGCCTCCTCTTATACATTGTTCCATAAACAGATACATATCTTGATCCTGGATCAGATCCAATTGCATTTTAGTGTTCAAAAACATTGCAGACCATGCTAGGCCCGGAGCACTGTAAAAATACATTGGATCCAGCTTATAATTTTGCATGGAAGATTTTCTGAATGCCTGCAGTATATCAGCTAAGAGGGTCACATCAAGTTTTAAATAAGCCTTGTGATAATCACCAAGTGTCTGGCATTTTAAATTGTTCCACATCAATTGGGCATGGTGATAATCTTCATCAGTAATTCCAGATCCTCTGATTTTGCTGTAAAACTCTTGTTGTGGTGGCAGAGAACACTCATCAAATTTAGAAAAATCTGTAACATAATCATATGGATATACACCCTTCCGCCTAATTAATTTCAGCTCCTGATTTGGAAACGAAGCACATGTGATTTTGAATTGATCATCAGATAAATGATCGGCTAGCCGATAAAATTCTGTATGAATCAAGCAATCGTAAGTGAATAGGAACACTATTAACTTTAATTATTTTGCTAATGGCAATATATTTTTCATTATTTTCAGCTAAAATATTTAAATTCTGCTTCTCAAGCCCCACGTACCTGATCAAATGATGAAAATCATAATTGGATGCACCATGGCAAAATATAGGGACAAATTTTGGTCTCTGGATCTTAATATTACAGCTATTACACAGGGCCATTAAGAATTTACCATCTGTATGAGAATGGTGTTTCACCTTGATATTTGTATCTGAAAATTCAGAATCACATACAGGGCATTTTTCTGCATTGTTGAAATCTTCAATCTGTTTCGCTGTTAAAGGCAACATGGGTTTTGATTTTAATAAGACATTAGATGCTATGTCATGGCACTCATTTTCTATTCTATCTGCAAATTCTTTGATGGCATCTGCTCCCATGTATAAATCTTCTTTACTAACAACCCCATCCTGTACAACCACATAATAAAAACTAGAAGGTTCATGTAGCTGGTATGATGTAATTGAAGGTTCTTCAGGGTATGGGCTACAGAATGCAAGAGATTTGAGGTTTGATTCAAAATCACAGACTATATATGCTGGGTGTTCCAACAAGGCTTCAAATTTTTTGAATTTGGCATTTTCATTTGAGTTAGGCATAAGCATATGAACAGGTTTATGGTTGCCACAGTATTTCAGATGCTCAATTAACTTGTTTTTAGCAATTTCTGCATTCTTTTCACAAACACCATTCACCATTTTTCTACCATCAAATACAGACAAACATCTTCTGCACAACTTGAATATTCTATGAGTTTTGTCTAGTTGTGTTCTGACTAAAGCTTCAAGATTATGTATCAGAGTATAATGGCGTGTATCATCCCCTTCAATTAAGAGCAGATCAATCGGAACAGCAGAATCATCATCAAATGTACTGATTCTGAGAGGTGCTATCAAGCAATTGCCACGGCCAGTAGAACAAATAAATACATTAATAGATAATTGTTTACCATTAATATCCCGGGCCTTTTTTTCAAATTTATCAATATTCTGAAGAGACATTGGATATTGTAAACCCTCCATTGCCTCATCAAAATCATTTTCATGTTGTTTATAATAAGTTATTCTCTCAGGATTCCTTGAAACTGGATACAAAGCAGCTAAAATACACCACAAAAAGCATTTCCCATCATTATTTTTTATATTAACCACGGCTTGTTTGTTTTTAATATTGGCAGGTAATGGCAAATATGTAGATCCTTGTAATGGGCTGAATTCAGAAATATTAACATATAACTTGTGTGGAGATCCGCATAGGCTCCATCCAGACTCTTTTGCTGCAAATTCAGAGTGTTTAATATTCAATTGATCTATCAAACTGCTTATTATTTTGTCTGAATTTGCATTTGAATATACCGGTACAGTTTCTGTTATGTGGGGCTGTGTAAATTTTGTGCCATTTGGCTTCTTATATTGTGTAAACAATTTGAGGAACAGCTTATAAGAGCCATTTTGTGCATGGTGATAATTCTGCACATCAGAATTTATACTGTTCGAAAAATTCTTAATATCACATTTTGGCTCTGATACAAACCGGTGATCTCTAAGTTGGCCATTAAAACTGCTATGGATGGGTTCATAGCGTGGCTGCTTTGCCGGTCCAGCATTAACAGGTGTTTCATGCTTCCTTTTCAGACCAGATGTAGATGGTTGTGGGGGCAATGTTGATGACTGTGCAGAACAAGTACCTTTATGTTTATATGTGAAATATTCCAGATTATATTTTCTATGGCATTTAGGGCATATTTTTGTGGGAGTTCTGCATTTGTCTGGATTACAATTCCTTTGATGCCTGGCCCAATTGGGGCTGGTTATATTCTTATTGCATTGATTACAATATTTTTGATTTGGCATTTTTGTTGTTGTTTATTATATAAGATTTCCTGGGGTCCAAATCAAAATTCTATGCTTAATAAAAAATATCACTTGGGTTCAGCAGTGTGTTTTGTATACCTAGTGTGTGTATATGTGTGTGTATGTGTGTTAATATTTTTGGCTTTGGTATTTATATAAAATTTCTTGGGGTTCAAATCAAAACTCTATACTTAATAAACCTATGACAGGTTGTACAGGATAGCCTACATGCACAAAGATAGAATAAGTATTGATCCACTGAAGCACTGACCTTTCTCAATTGCATGTCTGCACAGGCATGTCGTGATGTGCATGGAAAGGCATTGACCTAATACCATGTGTCATGTATTGATCTTGTATAACAAACTAGGGCAAATATAAACCCTTTGTTCAATATATTAGAAAATTCTATATATTGAATCAAACAAACCTATAATTCAATTTATACAAATCTGCGATATTTAAAAAAAAATAAGAGAAGCAATGCAACAACACATCTGTACTCCTCAGCCACTCTCACAATACTAACTGATGTGTAATGCAAAAGCTCTTGCATCATAATTTGTTGCACAATGCAAAACCTCTTGCATCATAATTTGTTGCACAATGCAAAAGCTCTTGCATCATAATTTGTTGCATAAAACAAAAGCTCTTGCATCATAATTTGATGCATAACATGATGCTAGGGCTTAGTTTTAGGTGTGGGCAAAAAAAATATCAAGAGGGGCATATTTTTAACAAGCTTATGGACAACAATCTGACAGAAGTGCCTTTTGTAAGTGTGGACAAATCAATCTGAGGGGGCTCATCATTTCACAGGAACTTCCCGAGGGCATTTTTACAAAAATCTTGGATTAGACGGAGTACCACACTTGAGCAAAAAGCTCATATGGGCATGTTGAGCAAGTTTTAAGTGTAGCCAAATCTGCCTGGGGGGGGTTCATCATTTCTCGCACTGGTTGTAGCACAAATAACACTACTGCAATAGTAAAGGGAAATGATGTGAACGAGTTAGAAGCCAACATTGAAAAAACAATGGAAGAAATGAAATCTTGGTTTGACAGTAACAAATTACTATTGAATGAACATAAAACAATTAACATGCTATTTCACACTAAACAAAACAATAAAATTAAAGATGTAGTAGGGAATTTAAAAGACTCAAAGGCTGTAGGAGACGAATTTCCAGTCAGAGTAATAAAAGAAATTAGTTAGCGAAGCGAAATTTTTAGAAGTAACTATAAATGAAAATTTAAATTGGTCACACCATGTAAAAATACTCGTTAAAAAACTAAATTCCAAAATATTTGCACTGAAGATATTAAATTAAACACTTAATACAAATTCAGTAATTCAGGTATATTATGCAATGTTTCATTTACTAATAAATTATGGTATAGAATTCTGGGGGAACTCACCGGCAAGTTTAGAAGCATTTAGAAGAAGAAAAAAAAGCAAGCCAGTAGGATTATATCAGGAATAAAGACTAGGGAATCGTGCAAAACGTTGTTTAAGAAATACAAAATATTAACCCTCCCTTCACTGTATATATATGAAATGGCATTATATGCGAGAAAAAATGTTACGCTACTAAGTTCAATAGAACATACATATAACACCCGAAACAAACAGGTTCTAAAGCCATACTTCACGAGGCTAACATTAGTTCAAGAAGGACCAGATCAAATGGCAATTAAAATATTCAACCATTTACCAAATTACATAAAAACAGAAAGCATGAAAAGTTTCAAAAACAAATTAAAAAACTATTAGTTAATAAGGAATACTATAGCGTTAGTGAATATGTAGATTGTAAATTATAGAAATTTTGTAATTATAATTTTTATATTAACTGTACTGAACTCTCCAAATACCAATGTATATGGTTTAAATGGTGTAATAATAATAATAATAATAATAATAATAATAATAATAATACTGCTCTCCCATATGGTCTATGACATGCCCCTCAAATTTAGATAGACTTAGTTCCGTTCTAAATTTCTTCCTGGCCATTGTTCGTCACCGAATTTCATCCACAAAACACTTGCAAAATCCCGATCTTCTAAAGATGTTAAATATCCAAACTCCTTACGAGAGACATAGACTGGCCGACCAAATATTCTTGGATAAAATAGTGAATGGTAACATCAGAAGTGACCGCCTTCTTCAGGAAACTCCCATTCGAGTGCCGCCCCGCTCAACAAGAAGCATTCAACTTTCCGCTTCTCAGAAGCCCGAGATTGTGTCTCATCCAACGTTTCCTGTTCCATAGACTGCCCGCCAATGTAATAATCTAACAAGCCAAATAGACATATTTGATAATCTGGCACATTTTAGAAGACGGTTGACTAGAAGTATGTGAGTCTTTTCAACAAATGTATATAAGTTTAGTTCATGTTATTTTTTCTTATTTTATACTATTATTTTTGTTGTTATTTTCTGTTGTTAGTACGTTCCAATGTAAAATGGCGAACGCTGTATTTGGAATGTTATATTAAATAAATAAAAGAAATAAAGAATTATCCAGACTCAAGACATAAAGTACCTCCACACAAGGATTCGAGCCACGAAACACACATAAGAAGTCGAAGAACCGAATTACGTAAGCTCAGGTTCCTCTCTCTCAACATAGTTTTGAATAATAAGCAAGTTCCTCCCTTTGTGTGCTCCCTGGCAAAGAACACACTGAAGTGTAACCAAATATTAACCCCGAGCTCCACACAAAGATTCTAAGCTTTAAACGGCAAGCGGTCGGCCTCTGAATTTACTTTCACAGTCTGGCTGTAATTCAGTTGTGAACGACTTCAAAGCATACATAGTTAACTGTAATTGAATGGTACCCTCGAATTCTGCACGGAGAAGTATGCAAAATTACCATGCTATTTTTTAGGTGCAGCTCCTTGGAATTCCTTCTTGCTGTTTCGATGTTCTGCACTCTCGGTCAAAATTCGTATATTTAGACATTTTCAAGGTTAAAATGGAAGTATTTATTTAAAAATTATTATGTCCAAAACAAGAATAATATCTACATAAAGTTCAGAGTAAATTGAACTCTTCCATTAATCATTATTAATTAAAAGTTATTAGTGTGATATTCGTCATCGTCGCAACGCTTTCAAAAGTACGTAAACAACACGAACGGCTAGCCACAACTTTAGCAACTTGGGAGATACATACTAACAGAAAACAGCACCAAACCTAACCTGCCTAACTTATCCATGTAGGCACATAATAGCAGAAATAAGCCTGTAAATAGGTTACACAGTTTAAGTTTTGTTTATTTAAGCTATTTATGCATACGTGGATAGGTTAGGGAGGTTAGGTTTATTGCTGTTAGAATGCATTTCCCAAGTTGCTAAGGCTGTCGCTAGCCGCTCGTGTAACCAACTGGTAAGTGTCTACAATTTTCCACCAGATGGTAGGGATAAACCATACTTCGTCTACTCCCCTCCCCCTTTAAAAAAGAGATTGAAACAATAGTTTATGTATTCAGGGAAAGTAAAATTGTAGGAAATCCATTCTTTAGTTCTTAACACTCCATTCCCCCATGGAACTATACTCAATACCGGGAATCTCGGAGCAAGGCCATAGAAAACCGTAGTGGTCGGAGCAAAGCAGTGCGTACTGCTGCCAAAGGCTGGCAGAAGCAGTTGCTCCCCCTCCATGCAATCCGGTTTCATCGCACGTGTTCATTGGTGGGGCCCTATCTAGTGACTACTTGCGCATAGACTTGTGTTCGTTCGCTCGCTCCAGAGATTCCAGATACAGAGTATACTTCCACGGCTTCGACTTCTCTATCAACTTCACATCCAGTTCCTGATGAGCTACAATCTTGAAAGATGAAAAAGTAAGCATTTGACGTGAAACGTGGGTGTAAGTGGAAATAATATAGCTACTGTCATAGCTATCGTCACTAACTAACTCTCTAGCCTTCTTAAACCCGATTGTTCATGGTTGCAGCAACACAGGCCTTCCATCTGTCCCTAGCTTGAGCAAGTTCTATATACTCTTTTCCATCCCTACCGATTTCCTTTAGGCCTATCTCAACGTTGTCCCTCCATCTTCGTCTTGGCCTTCCTACAGGTCTCTTACCGTCAGGTTTCCCAACAAGAATCCTGTAAACTCCTCTCTCCTCTACCATTCGTGCCACATGGCCTGTCCACCTAAGTCTTCTTGATTTAATCATTCTAATAATATGTGGACATGAATACAAATTATGTAGTTCTAAATTATGTAACCTTCTCCACTCACCTGTCTCCTTATCCCTTTTAGGTCCAAATATTTTCCTAAGGATCTTCTTTTCAAATACTCTCAATTTATGTTCCTCTTTCAATGTAAGGGACCAAGTTTCACATCCATATAAAAATACATGCAAAATTACTGTTTTGTACATTTTTGTATATTTTAACTTTTAGCTTCTTAGATATTAAACGAGAAGACAAAAGTTTATGAATAGAAAAGTAACATGCATTTCCTGATTTAAGCCTGCTTCTTATTTCCTCCTTAATATCATTTTCATTTGTTAATATTATTCCTAAATACTTGAATTTGGAAACTGGTTCAAACGAGTTGTTATCAATAATTAGATTTTGATTATTACCTCACACTTGGTTTCGGGCTGTAAGCACATATTTAGTTTTCTCTTTGTTAACTTCCAAACCTATCCCTTTAGCTGCTTTGAAAAATATTTTATCATTATTCTTAATTGTATTTATATCATCCCCTACATCATCTGCATATGCTAACAACTGAGTCACACTGTTTAATTTTAGTCTTTCGTTAGTTTCTTTTACCTTCCTAACAGCATATTCTAAGACAAAATTAAAGATCAATGGAGATAATGCATCTCCTTGTTTTAACCCATCATGAATTGTAAATTTGTCAGACACATTAATACCCACACGAATTTTACTTTCTGTTTCACTGGTGCATACTTTTATCATATTATTAATTAACATATTAGGTAATCCAAACTCTACTAATATATTATATAATTTATCTTTTTTGACCGAATCATATGCTTTTTGAAATGAATGAATAGCTGATGGACACTTTGATTATATTCCCACTTTTTCTCAAGTGTCTGTCTGATGTGAAAAAATTGATCTGTTGTTGATCTGTTACATTTAAATCCACATTGATAAAGCTGTCGTCACTAAGGAAGACCATGTCGCTTTAATGTTAACACGGACAACTAGGAAGGGATCATAATTGTGGTTTCATGTGCTTTCTTAATAAATGATTGTTTTGTTCCAACACTTATAGAAACACATTGTCAACGTGGAATTCAGTTGCTTCGGAACAATGCACCTGATTGCAAATGTTCATCTTTTTAGGTTTTATCTTACTGGCATACGGAGTTCCATTCAAATTAAAAATGTATGAATAAACTGATTTTAATTAATTATTTTGAACAAAATTTGACAGATATAATGTTATATTTAACTCAAATCGAACTCAGATTGACCACATGTGACTAACATGGCCATCAGAGCGATAATGTTCGGCTTTGTGTGTGTGTTTTCATTAGATTCATGGTGTTTCGTGAGTTGGTTTGAACAGTGAAGGTAAATAAAGCTGAAAAGTGGTAGGGAGTGGAGAATAGTAGCTACGGGACCTCATGAGATTGTGGTGTTTGCTTATAACGGGTATAATTTTAAAAGCTCCACCACATTCTCCTCGTTAAATTAACAAGGAGTTTTGCGTCACTGTGTTCCTGACGCTCGGCTCTAGACGTCGAACAAAGTAAATCCGGCAACGCTGTTTTCCTTAGCGGGAGAACCTTGTAACTCAAGGGAGAAAGCCACTGCTAAAGTCCGCGCGTTTATTATGTCCCCATCGGCAACCCTTTTATAAAACTTAACACTGACAACAATAGCAAACAATAGCCAAGCCGCTCCCGATAAGCGAGTGCACTCAGACGTTGTTGCCACATTTTCTTTACTTACATTTCTTGTAGTTGCAAGGCGCCTCTCATTATTTTTGCTCCATAACCACGTGCGGGGTTGATTCTTTTTAACTAGTTGTGTTGTGTTATGGTGCTGTTTTGTTGCTTTGTTATAGTGTTGTGCTTTTAGTTTTTTCCTTAGACTTTGCATAATGCAAGTTATCACTCACGGCTGCTAGTGAAAATCCTAAGTATGAAGACAAAACTGCAGAATATTATTTCCTTCATGGAGAGCACAGGTGCCCACCCCCCTCAAAGCCAATGGCCCATTCCCCCCAACGATCATGTCATGCGTTCCCCCAGATTATATCATGTGCCCCCCCCAAAAAAACATCATTCGCGCCCTCAAACCATATCGTAATTCCCACAAAGTATTTAATTACGACAGTGTGTCTACCGAAAGTAACTTTTTCTTAGCTTTACAGAACACTATACTTCATCTGCCCTTATTCCCTAAACAGGGGTGCCCATCATTCAAGACCACCCCTAAAATCGTTCATAAACCCCCGAAAATAGTTTGGATGAATGTGTAATAGATGATGTCTATTTGAATGAAATACCATGTTACAGTGTCCATATTTTTTGATTGTTCGATTTTCGAAAAAACTTAAAGCTAGCACATTGATTGGTTAAATGTAGTAAATTAAAATATGTAAATATGCATATAAATAGTATTTTTGAGTGGGTTTATAAAACTCAATTTGAGTATTTAACACGTTTAATTCAGAATCCCCCCAGAACACCCGTGTCAATTAAGGCCTAATATGTAAGAGTTGGATATTTCTCCTCCCCCCCCCCCTTCGATAATACCCTTAAACACTTCCTTTTTAATCTCTATCTGTATTTCTTTTCTCTTTCCATATTCTTTAATCTTGTTCCTTTTTCTTTTTTCCTTACAATTTCCTTCTGCTTTTCCTCTTTATCTCTTCAATTTGGCAACATTGCTTTCCTACTCCAGTTTGTTGCTTCTACTTCAAAAGAAAACCGCCAGCTTGGGTGTTTATTTTAACAAAGAGTACCGCTCCCTTTGTTAACCGCTGGGGATATAATGAACGCGCGGACGCAGCTGAGGCATTCGTACGATAAGAAGCTTCCTTCTCCTTCCTCGAACACTGGCGAGGGTGATCGGATCCACGTCGACACATGAATTTGACTGTGCCGTTTGACTGATGGCTGGACATGGAATGACTAGGTGTACTCATTTAACTCATTTCGGTTTGTGTTAGTAGTTAATGACCGGTCATATTTAGTTCATTATGATTTTCAGGAATAGTTTTGAAATATCCACTTAGTGCATTGAATCTTAGTTCGTTTATTCCATGCCAAGCACAGTACAGTTCAAAATTCGTCAGCTTGATTTTTGAGAATATCGTCGATAATATAATAACGTAAAGTTTCCGATCACCTAAACCGTGTAAATGCCATTGTATTTATTTAATGTGTGTGTTCATCGTCATAACTTTTAATGGTATGTATTTTAAAGGGAATTATTTATTACTTTTGTGGGTTTTATTTTGTCGTACGGAGAACTATATTCATGAAGAGATATTTGTCAGTTGTTGGAAAAAGTTGCTAGTTGTACCGGGAATAGTTTGTTAAAAATAAATGGCCACAAAATTGAATTTCGACGTTTCCATTTGTTCTTATTTTTTGTTGATTAAGCGTTCCATCTTGTTTTGGTACATGTTGAGAGTGATTCCGTTTTCGTGGCTAGACGAACACGAACACGGAAACCAATATCAAATCGCGACTACTAAATAAAATGGGAAGTATACTGTATGGTGGGGATCGGGTGCTCGAGATCCACGTTAATTTGTGAGTCGGCATAAGGGGGCCTAAACTTGTTATATCTGTGGTCATACATCGGTATGATGAATGATGATTTTACTACAGAGGTAATAAATGGTGGAATTGAGTAAAAAGAGAAAAGGGTTGCGGGTTTGAGTATTCTTACAAGTCTAGCTTTTGACAATTAACCTTTTTTTCTTTTGCTCTAATTTTGGCCAATGCTGATGTGAAGTGGTCGTGGACTTAGTGGTATAAGAAAACCTATTAAGTATTTTCTTTTTTTTTTTGCTTCTAAAATTTTACCACTATATTTGAATGCCGCGACCACGTCACAAGATGGATTGATTAATTTTGAGTTTTAAGTCCACTTTATGCACAGTAAGGCTAATCGGGACTGAACCTACAATTTAAAGTGGGATCCGACCTGCTATGTGCCTCCACCGGGTATGGAACCCGGGACCCCTTCATTACAAGGCAACATTACCACTACGCCATCGCGGTGGCCCTGGGACCTCATGAGAATATGTCCTTCTATTTGCTAGAGAATCTGTATGTCCTCTTGTGATAGAGGACCAACTAGAAGAATGTATGGACAGATTAACAGTTTGATGTGTGTCCTTTTTGTGAAGATGCCTGTAAATCAATATCACATATTTCTTCACTGACGGAAAGGAAGATAAATTTTTGATCTTTTTTGGGATCGGACTTACAAACAAATGTTTGTACAATTTTGGATTCAGCCTTTCTATTTTAACTAGAACAATTCCAGATTTTTAGATATCACTGTGACGGTTACCACTGATATTGCCAGTTATCAGCTCTATTACAGATCAGATACATCAATTGCTTTTCTCAATTACCATATACTGACCTTCATAGACCTCACAGTACTTTTTAGTGCGATTTTCTATGAGATTTCTAAGATAATGTGTTTTTACAAATACCAGGTTTGTTTTCTGGTTGCAAGTTGTACCTGTAATTTCTTTTCTTCCTTGCTTGGAAACCCTTTACAAAAGCCATGTATAGCTTACCTTTCAACCGAGAAACTTTATTTGGAGGTAAATTAAGATGATTCACAATACATGAGTTAAGATCTCTATTTTGTTGTAACTCTGAGCGATCAAATCCTAGCTGGGTGTGTATACTATCATTCAATAAGCTTACAACTACATCAATATACTTCGGCCAATCTTTGTGGCGGTCTTTACAAAACGCACGCATGATCCGGTTGAGTTCAGAATGATTTCTCTCAACTAACTTAGAAGAAGGTGATATATTGGGGTACACGCCAATTTTATACCTAAGCTTTTTAAAGTGTCTACATATTTGTTAGAATGTAACACCGTGGCGTTATCACTGACCAACCTGTGTGGAATGCCAAAATGCCTGACATATCTTTCTAGCAAGGCTTTAAAATGCTGTTGGCCGTACTTGACCTCATTGGATAATCGAACAGATATTTTGTGTTCGCATCTTGCAAAGTTAGAAGAAACCTTTCTCCTTGTAAGACTTTAATTAATGGTCCTTGTATATCCAAAAACAAAATAGTTTCACCCTTGTTACAATGTTGTTGGACGGATGTCTACTCAGCTTCGTCCTCATATATAGTTCACAATCTTTGATTTAACTCAGACCATCTTTTCTCATACCAGGCCAAAAGTACAGTTTAATAACCCTTCTGAGTATTTTTGAGAACCAAATTGGCCCATGTTGTCTTGATAATTCCTCAGTATTATAGAAACTAAAGATTGAGATATACATATTTTCCAGAGGTTCTCAAAGTGAAAATCTCTTTATCATCAAAATTCCATTGCAGACCTTATAAAACGTTTTCCAATTTCCACACCTTTGATGTAAACTTACTTTCACAGTGTATGTATGTTGTATTGTTTCTCATAACGTTTCAGTGTACGACTCACATAACTTATTTTTCTTTTCTCACAATCAATTGATACAAAGATCCTCCAATGCCAAGTAAAGAGACATCTCCTTGGACATAGAACCTTTGATTAAGATCAGGATGGAATAGTTTAGAATCATTAGAAATTGTTTGCTTGAGCAAGTCAAAACTCTCTTGCTCCTTCTTAGTCCATATCCATTTCTTACCTTTCCTTCATAATTCATATAAAGGTGCACATATGGTAGCAAAGTTTGGAATAAATCTTCTTATCCAAGTGAAACAACCTATTATTTTTTGAAGTGTCTTCACATCCTTCCGTCCGGCCCCTATGGCGGAGTAGTTAGCACAACGCGCTACGACGCCAGGGGTCCCGGGTTCGAATCCTGGCCTGGGCATGGATATTTGTGGGTGTCCATTTATCAAATTCATCTTGTCATCACCCATTCTCATTTTCGCAAAATAGCCAAACGTGGCACAAAAAAAGAAGTAAAATAAAACAAATCAATCAATCAATCAATTTACATCCTTCGGAGTAGGAAGATCAAAAATAGCCTGTTCTCCCTCTGGATGTACTCTTATACCGGTTTTGTCAATAATGTGACCAAAGTACAATAACTTTTCTTTAGAGAAGAATAACTTCTTGAGACGTACAGTCATGCCAAACTATTTTATTTTAGAAAATATACTTCCTATATGTTCTATGTGACTTTCTAAAGATTCACTTGTAATGCATATATCATCAACATAAATGATAACATTATCTGACACAATGTCGCCTAATACCTTGGTCATTGCCATCGTAAATGCTTGCACTCCATTACATTTACCAAATACTAAACGTTTGTATTGGTATTGTCTACCTTCAAACAAAAATGCAGTATACTTTTTAGATGACTCAGACAATATAATCTGGTGAAATCCAGAGGACATATCGACCAGTGATACATATGGTCTACCAAAAAATCCTTGTAATGACTCTTCAATATTAATTGGTCTAATTTGACTAACTTTTTGGTGTTCATTAATATTCCTGAAGTCAGTACATACCCTTGTACTTCTATCAGACTTAGGGACTATTACTAGTGGGTTTAAATAAGGGGAATCACAAAGTTCTATAATGACCCACTCAAGCAATTTTTGAATGTGATCTCTTACATTTTTACTGTAATGATACGGTATTCCATATGGCTTAGAAACTAAAGGTTCTGTTGTATCTAATTCAATATGATGTGCATATTTAGTACATATTCCAGGTCTTTCGTGAAACAACATCCTAAATTCTAGTAATAAACCAAACAGTTGATTCTTTTCATCTTCATCTAGTATTTCAGCTTGCATAGATTTCAATTTAAGATCATCTACACTTACAACGGTTATCTCCTCTTTTGACTTTTTTGTTACATTAAGACAACTACTCTCTGTCTCTTCACTCGCATCAAAAGTTGGACAAGATATAGGTTATTAAACTAACCCTTCACCTTGTTTGGTGTGTAACAATGAATAATTTACTTTTAAGTTTACAAGAGCCTCTACATTATACAATAAAATCTAAACCTAATAGAATTTTTACGGTCAAATCTTTGACAACAAACTGAACAAAAAACATAGTATCTTCAATTTCCATATCCACACAAAATTTGCCAAGTACTTTCTGTTTTCTTTTTCTAGAATAGTTAACCAAAATAATATCTTCTATTTGGTCTAATTTAGGTCTGGTGACTTCACTAGTAATACTTTTTCATTTGTTCTCGGACATCAAAGAAATTTCGCTCCCAGTACCGATAAGCATTTATTCTCTATTCCATTAATATTTACAAAGATAGAAGTTATATTCTTGACTTTGTTTCTGAGGTTTACAGGTAACATTAAGTTATTGGAACTATATATAGAGCTTAATCTTCTAACAAGTCTTCATAAAAATTAATATCTACCCTACTTACATTTTTAACGCATGATTCACAGTTTGCTTCACTAAGATTTTAATTACAAATTTGTTTTTTTAAAACGTCAGTATTTGGATTGATTACTGACACAATATTCTCATCTTCGTCTATGCTATTCTGTATAGCAATAAACTCATCACTTAATTTGTGACCAAAATCGCGATGTAATCTATATCAAAGTACATCTATCTTTATTTTCGCACAATCCATTTGCTCTGCCACTGTTCTTGGCTTACGCCACTTGATGCTCCCTTTTTTAGTGATAAATGTTGCGGCGACAGTATGTTAGGGGGCAACATGGTTCCGCCCAATTTTTTCGCCTGCAAAGTGCCCAGGGCAGAACGGAACACACAGTTAGTCGCGCCACTACTCCAGTGTGAGGAGAGACTTGAACTTCGGTGGATAGAATGAGAGCACATGGCTCGCCAACGTGTTTAGACGCCTGGGGAGGACAGTCGATGAAGCGCCTGGACTTTCAACTCATCGTACTACCACGATGAGAAACTCAGCAACGTACAAATGCAAGTACGTGTGATTGTGGAACAAGATCGAAGGTTCTCTTTAGGAATGCGGAGATGTACGTGCCTACTGGATATTAGAAAATACCCAGGTACTTTATTTTTACAAAGTGGGAATATTTGGAGAACACTTGCTGTTGTACGAAGTGTCGCGTTTGTAAAGAAAACAATGGAGTGAGCAAATTTAACGGCCTGCACTTGAATATATACATACAAAATATGTATCTGTGAATTACGTGCGTGCACGCAGAGTTTCTAGCTGCAACCGAAGGTGGTAAAATGGAAACATTTCAAATTATACGTACGTGACAAAAAGGGGAAAATAGCACGTTGTCACATTTTGAGAAATACGAGAATCAAGAACGTGGTACGCCTATGGATAAGGTCAAGCACTCCATGAAAGTTTTGACAATGCCCTTTTTCGATGTGGGAAGACGGTTAGAGGATACCCTAAACGTTGTTGCCAGATGTCATTCTGAAGTCTGCCCGTAGTTGAAGGAGATAGAAGTTTCTGAGGGGTTAATTCTTACGCCTTTTACCCTATTCATCATTGCCATGGTTCCAGTAAAAACGGGAAGGATTGCTGAAAT
The DNA here is from genome assembly GCF_977018435.1 of Lepisma saccharinum. Classification (NCBI taxonomy): domain Eukaryota; kingdom Metazoa; phylum Arthropoda; class Insecta; order Zygentoma; family Lepismatidae; genus Lepisma; species Lepisma saccharinum. The sequence goes on along the minus strand of NC_139232.1, from coordinate 32,527,375 downwards.
CATTGCGTGTTTCTTAAAGGTGGAATATTACGTCAAAGAGTAGATGCGGAAACGTGGTTGCTAGCAACTAAAGATACAGGTACGTGATAAGTGCACGAATTCTTTCAAAAATGTATCAAAAAGTGCGTCGTTTTTCACTAGTTTTCGTACTGAATTGAAAGAGTGGCAATTACATGAAACTTGATCGGCAAATTGTCGTTGAACGAAAATTAAAAATATTGCGTCCGAGAATGACCTAGTTAAATTGTAGACGGGCTTTCGTTGCAAAGCAAAATTTGAGTCCAATTCATGTTTGAAATTAACGACGTTAAAAAAGAGCAACATTTTTGTTAAATCTCCTCCCACTTCCTTAACACCCAACATTCAATTTATAAATGATGTACCCGAACATTTTGAATGAGTAGTATGATTAAATATATGATTGCGTGTAAAATTAATGATCATGGCGATTTATTGCAATTTCATCAATTTTTACATGGTTCGATTTCGATGTATGTTTGTTAACACAGACTGCAGAGTTTTAGCGATTACTTAAGATCTGTTTCAATATATGCTTTCGTAGTTAGGTTAGGCAGGTTAGGTTTGGTTGTCTTAGCATTAAAATAAAGTCCCGAAATGCATTCTACTAAGGTTCTTGTATCGGTTCACCACTTACTCTTAACATGAAAAAAAATCGTTAAACCTCTAACTTGATACCTAATATTTTCCAAATTATTATCTAGAACCTCATATTTGTTAGTAATCTCTGAAAGCTGTTGTAAGCAACCCTTAACAGTAATGCCATTACTAGATATTTTCTGTTGAACAGTTTGAACGCTCAAGTTTAGATCTTGAATAGTTTGACCAGACTGAACACTAATTACGTTAAATTTACTATTCAGCTCATCAATAGCAACTTCATGTCCAATGTTATTAAACAACTCCTTCATACTACTTTCATTTCCATGTACAGTCATGGAAAGTAGTTCTTGGGCCACGAGACCTACGATATCGTAACATCTTAAAGCCTGTTGTCTATGCAACCCAAATAACAAAATTGTCGCTTGGGTTTGCCTGGCGGCCCTGGATTCTCGAGAATGATTGAGTATTGACAGCAGCGTGAGTCATACCCCCAGGCCCAGCCATAACAAACGACAGCTGGGTGCCGTGAGACTACCAGAAAAAGTTTCAGGAATTGGTTTCTTAACAACAGCTATTCGTAAGAAAATGTTCTCTTTACTGATATTAGAGTCAATGTCAAGCAAGTTCACTGAAATGGTGGTTTTCGTCGAATCATCATCGCGCAACACACATGCTGTCAACCCAGAAGTGCTTGAAAAAGATTGGAGTTAAAAGTAACTACTTGATAAATGATAAGACGAATCGATATTCATTAGTCCCAACTTAGAATTTTGTGTAAGACATGGATAATCATGTCCTATCATCCATTTCATAACTTCATTAATCATCCTCTTCGCCTTTGTTGACGCCAAGTGCTAGAAAAGCAATATAAAATAAGCAAAATTAAGAAATTAAAAAATTACATTTTCAGCGATTTCACGCAGCGACTCAGTTGCATTAATTGGGAACCAAGGGCCCCCTCGTTGTGTTTCATTGTCATTTTCCCTCCACTTTGCCTGCCGCGATTAACCTGATGTTGATTAATGCACAATCCACAAAGTGCATCAAAGCGGCGCATATTATGAATATGTAAACTATGTGATATTATGCTAATTTAGAATTTAATAATAAAAAGTGAATTTTGGGGGTCCAGTTAAGTGGCTGCACATCCATTACGTAATCGCGATATCATCAAATTGTACGAAGCGTGTCTACACCTACGTAAAGTGTCAGTCCCCGTCATAGGCGTGCTCAGACCCTCTGATTAGGGGGGGGATAGCCTTGATGATAGTTCAGCCCGGAAAAGAATAACGTAATTTCATCTCACTTGTTTAAATTTTATTGCATTGATGGGTGTGTTTATATATACACCCCTCCCCCGCCCCACACACACATATAAATACATATATATATATATATATACACACAACACACACACACACACACACACACACACACACACACACACACACACACACACACACAACATATACTTATATACCAACAGTAAAAATCATATAAATTGTCTCTCAAATCTGCGCGTTCCTTTTCCTCCAAACAATTGTTCATGCACTTAAGAGAAAACCTTTTAGCAGCAGTACTTCTCTCCTCGGTAATTTAAAATGCATTACAGAAACAAATTGCGAGCGAAGCGACCAATAAATTTTCAGATCCAAATTTTTGCAAAATGAAAACAATGTCGATTTAATACGGGGAAAAAATTCATGGAGTGCCATATTATTGTCTTTTACATTTTTTTTTCATTTAGATCGTTTGGCGTCCAGGGTTAACTCCCGCCGACCCCTAGCTACGGCTCTGAACTTGACTAGACTGCAAGAAAAGCAGACATTGCGAGCGAAGCGAGCAAGAACATTATACAAAAGGTATTTATATTTGTATAAAATTTGAAATCAAGGGGGCAATTGCAGCTCTGTCCCCCCCCCCCCCCCCGCAGGTGCTCTTGGCAGTCTGGAATAAATAATGCAAGAAAGACGTGAAAACAAAATCCATCTTGAGTATCCTTTTGTTCTGCTACTCTTAGATTCTGCTACTCTTGCTTTCCTTTACTTCCATGTTTGCCCCTAAAATTGATTTCCGTTCAAGGTTGTGGGGGGCTGTGGTTTCGCCACTGCACCCCCTTCCCCCGTAGTTGCTTTGAACTTTCATCGGCTTGAAAATACTTAATTTTCTTTAAGAGTATAATATAGTTTAATAACGGCAATAGGATTCATCTATCCTAAATTTCTAGGTGAAAATATAATAATATAGGGGCATAGATGTCTGGAAGGGGGGCAAGTATTGCCACATCTTTCCCTTAGAAAACGAATGTCAACCAAAAAGTACGTTTTCACATGTATAATTTGATTTCAGTCATAATAATAATGAGGATGCAGGAATGCGATAATGCAACACTATTATCGGGGTAATATGCCACATGGAAAAATACCTTGCTTGACTCTTCGTGGAAAAAATCTGCAGACGTCCATGATTAGGGGGCATTTGCCCTCCCCCTGGCCCCCTGGGCGCACGCCTATGATCCCCGTGATGGAAGATGTAGCCATGGACGTCCGCAGGATTTTTTTCCAGGGAGGGCAAAGGACACATATTTTCCTCCAAAATAGTGATGCCCCCTCAAAAAACACTATTTCAGTCTGAAATTATCATGTTTCTTCAACGAATTTATAATAATTAACATAAATTACTGTGATTGAAATGAAATGATGTGTGAATTATATAATTTGTAGGTACACATTCATTTTCCAGGGGGGAGGGGGCGTGCCCCCCCCCTTGCCCCCCCTTCCGGAGGCCCATGGATGTAGCGCAAAGCCAGGGATTTAAGATCAAATTTGTTTTGTTATTGTTCTGCTACTCTTAGATTCTGCTACTCTTGCTTTCCTTTACTTCCATGTTTGCCCCTAAAATTGATTTCCGTTCAAGGTTGTGGGGGGCTGTGGTTTCGCCACTGCACCCCCTTCCCCCGTAGTTGCTTTGAACTTTCATCGGCTTGAAAATACTTAATTTTCTTTAAGAGTATAATATAGTTTAATAACGGCAATAGGATTCATCTATCCTAAATTTCTAGGTGAAAATATAATAATATAGGGGCATAGATGTCTGGAAGGGGGGCAAGTATTGCCACATCTTTCCCTTAGAAAACGAATGTCAACCAAAAAGTACGTTTTCACATGTATAATTTGATTTCAGTCATAATAATAATGAGGATGCAGGAATGCGATAATGCAACACTATTATCGGGGTAATATGCCACATGGAAAATACCTTGCTTGACTCTTCGTGGAAAAAATCTGTAGACGTCCATGATTAGGGGGCATTTGCCCTCCCCCTGGCCCCCTGGGCGCACGCCTATGATCCCCGTGATGGAAGATGTAGCCATGGACGTCCGCAGGATTTTTTTCCAGGGAGGGCAAAGGACACATATTTTCCTCCAAAATAGTGATGCCCCCTCAAAAAACACTATTTCAGTCTGAAATTATCATGTTTCTTCAACGAATTTATAATAATTAACATAAATTACTGTGATTGAAATGAAATGATGTGTGAATTATATAATTTTTAGGTACACATTCATTTTCCAGGGGGGGGCGTGCCCCCCCCCTTGCCCCCCCTTCCGGAGGCCCATGGATGTAGCGCAAAGCCAGGGATTTAAGATCAAATTTGTTTTGTTATTGTTTTTATTAGTAATTACCTCAGTTTTCTTCCTCTGAAGTTAAATTATTCATGACGACGATTTATGATTACATTAAAGACAAGAATGAACATACACAATGGTTTTGGTCGGAACTCGAACTCGGAACCTTGTTCGGCAAGAAATGCATAAGGCATGAGTGTTTCATTGGACATGTTCCTCTACTTCCGTCATTTTATCACTAATATATTTCTTTAATATACAATAATAAATCACAAATTTCTTTAATATACAATAATAAATCACAACTACCTAAAATAAATATTATTTTGCATTTTCACATGCATATGTTTTTTTACGGTTAGAGTGTGAACTGGCACCTGTTTATTTAGATTGTTCTTTATGTTTCGTGAGTAGTTAAAGATAGGAAAAATGCTTGAGGAACGATTAGGGCTATAAGAATTCCGTCCGTGACAGAGTGGTTAGCACAGTGCGCTACGATGTCTGATGTCCTGGGTTCGAATCCCGTCGTGCGTATGGGTGTTCTTTGTGAGTGCCCCTTCATCAATTTCATCATATCACTCATCCTCGTCGTCGCGATTAGGAACAGGTGAAAGAAAAACGACGCTAAATAAGAAAATAAAAAGACTTATAAGAATGATTCTTATATCCGAACGTGTCCTACATTTTATAGTTGTGTCTGGCCTCCGGAAGGAATTTGAAAGAAATCTCAAATGTCTTATACGTATTTTGGGCATCACGTAACTTCAAATTAGATGGAGAAACAGAAAAACTGAGGGGAGTCTAAGATAACGTGGTTCCTTGGAGAAGTATGCTTAATCAAAGAGTGTGTATGGTTGCTACTGGATGTTCGGAAAAGCTCAGAAATTACTTCACGATTTTCTAGATCCGGAAAAGTCCGGATATATGTATAAAAATGCTTACTTTGTGAAGTTCTTTCGATATAAGTGTCGGTAATTTGTTCGAAGTAACAAGTAATTATTCTACTTATTGGAGAAATAAGGCACACAATTCTGTTTTTTCCCCAGTGTATAGTAGTTTTTTACATATTAATAAACAAGAACTTACAGACTTTGTTTACGAAATTGTGAACTTTTTCCTTCCCGAATTCATGGATTGTTTTCTCTTCCTGGCCCCACATCGACGAAACACGTTCTGTCTTACATACACAAGTTGAAATCACATACAGCCGTGCTATTAATTAGCAGTTGAGGAATTTTGAACTCAACCGTTCACTTCAACATTAATTTTTCAGCTGAAGATGTGTCATATTCTCGTTATATGCTAAGATGTCCTAGTAACCTATTATATTTACTGAAAATACGATCGTGTTCAACATTTTGAGACATTTTGTCCTACTTTCCGCTGAAGAGTGATCCGATAGCCCTATGTGTGATGAGAATTGTTTTTACTCTTTCTGATATAATTTATTCCAGCATTTCCTTCAACTTCTATTACCTTGTTATTACCTCCAATGATTACACAACTTTTTCTTCGTGCTCGACCTTTGGGTTCAGAAATGTTTACAACACCCCCATCTCCCGCTTGTAAATAGGAGGCAAAAACACTCTGGAAGACCATAATGTATACAACTTGTTTACTACATATTTTACGAAAATATTAGAATGTTAGCTTGATATACCTGTGGATTAGAACGAACGAAATAAAATACCTATTTTATACGCACACTGGAACGAGCGCAGGCCAGCTGTGAGTCACTCTGGCAGTGAAGGTCAATGATCGAAGCAGTTAGTGCTTGCTTCCTACAAGCAGACGCCTTATCTTTCCTCAAGGAAACACGGAAATCTTCGTTACTTTTTTTTTTCGCCAGACTAATGGTGAACATTTACAGGAACGTAAGGAGTAGTATCGTATTCTATTGGAATTAGATTTCGTGACGTTTAAAAGATATCATAACAATATGTAAATCTCTTTTGTGACCTACACTGAACGTATTTTAAAGTTTCATTGACATGTGAAAGCGGAAATTTAGAGATCCTTCTTCCTTACGATTTCTAAACAACCGAAGAGTGTGGTGAACGTGAAACTACTTATTGTTTGCAACAACGATATGTATTATACAAATGGTCTCTAATCAAAAACCCTATTACATCACAGGAAGTGATATTTAAAACAATTCTACCACGTATCCAACGTAACCAATATTCAGATTGATTCCAAGCTTCTGTTTGGTTATTTTGTGTCGCATTTTTACCTCTTGCGATAATCGCGACGATGAAGATGATGGGTAATGGCTACATCTAAGCCTCAACAGGTTTCAAAAATGGATCCTCTGGCTTTGTAGAGAGTTGCGGTGATTTTTATTGTTATTTACATTTGGTATTTTAAGTCCACTTCATGCACACAAAGGCTAATCGAGACTGCATCTACAGTTTAAAGTGGGATCCTAACCACTGTGTCTCCACCGGGTATCGAACCGGGGACTCCTTGATTACAAGGCGACTCCTCTACTACAGCGCCATCGGGAAGGATGTGTGTGTGAGAGAGAGAGAGAGAGAGAGAGTTACGGTGACTACGATAATGAAGAATTGAAAGTAGCAGAACGACTAAGCTATTCTTTTGTCAATATTGGGATTGTTAATGAATGTTATGAATGTCAGTTCAAATTGAAAAAAAATAAACTAAAAAATTTCCAGAGTGCCGTTACAAATCGTTAATTTTTCTCTTTCCACACATTACTTTGCTACTATGTAGATATTTGCATGCTAAGATGTAGAATGTGCTGCATTTTCAGTGTGTGGAATTGAGATTTATTTCTGAGAATGGAGTGAGTAGTGGGAAAAGGATCACCTCTCACATGTTTGGATTATAACCCCCCCCCCCTTTAAACACACGCACACAAAATATATCGGCTGTTGTTCTTATAAGGAAATATAACATGTATGAATTGTGTCAAGAAATATTGGAGCCTATTCACATCCCTACGGAACTTGGAAGAAAGCCCACGTAGGGATTAGGAAGTTCTGTTCCGACAAAAACGGGATGTATAGTAAATTAAAACGCAAAGTGCTACCTTGTGCTTTGCACCAATCCATGAAGGCGTATAGGGGGTGTGGAGTTAGTGGAGTTGGGGCCCCACGCTTTCTTCATCAGGCCGAAGGTGGGAATGATGTGATCAGCACCACGCCCCTGGCCACCTTACTCCCCCCTTTTCCCCAGAGTTTCCTCCAGGTACCCACTTTATACGACGCTTAGTTGCCACCGAAGCAGCTTGAAAAGGTGGACAAAATCCCGATTACCCCCGTCGGGGATCGAACCCAGATCTCTCGTATGGTAATAAAACGCCCTAACGACTGTGCTATTGCGGCACATGCAGTAATTAAGGCAAAAATTGTTTTAGCGTTTCGTTCAACTTTTTAGGGGAATCATTTTTGAACATATAACGTGTAGCTCTTGACGGTTCTGCGACCTGGGTTGAGAAAAGGCGATTTTCTGACGAACAACATTCCACCTGACAAGTCACGTGACTTTCCTACATTTCCTGTGCCTGTTGGCTTTTGCATGAAAGACGAGTTGCTCTTGAGACAGACAAAATCACCCGATCACCTAATGGTGCAATGTGTGTTGCCTACCCTTCCGGCATTATTTACTGCCATTAAAGTCTTATGGGGAAGAACTTTTTTCCACTACTGTACAGTGTCTCTCAAAAGTTTTAGGACAACGACATTTTAAACTAGGCAACCCAATTTACACAAGCCGTTGGTGGGTTGCGTGCAGAGTTAGGCTCAATTTCAGGGTTGCCACATGCACAATAGATATTTATAAAATACGCGAAAGAAATATAAACAAGTATTATTCTATAAAATTATTAAAAATATCACTATTATATCGCAAATGACAAAATTCTTTCTGAAAGAAAAAAATAGGTTTTCTAGTATTTCATCGCTGATGAGTCTACAGTAAGGAAAAGAGGTGAGAGGAAACGAAAGGTTACAAAGGAGAGGAGAAAGAGAAAGCGAAAGGAGAAGAGGAAAAGTAGAGGAGAGAAGGAAGATAGGATAGACGAGGAGAGGAGATGACGTGAGGAGAATGGAAAAAGATTCGAGGAGAGATGAGGAAAAAAGAACAGAGAAGAGAAAAGAGGAGGAAAACGAGAGGAGAGGAGAGGAGGAGACGAGAAGAGGGAAGTGGAGAGTAGGGTAAAGGAGAGAAAAAGAGAAGAACGAAAAAAGAGAGAATAGTGCAGTGGAGTCGGAAATCTAAGACAGGAAAGGAGATAGGAGGAGTGGAGAAGAGTGGGATGGAGATAAGATGCGAGAAAAGTAGGGAAGGCGATATGAGATAAAAGCAGAACGGAAAGAGGGAAGAGAAGAAGGAGATGGAACTGGAGAGAAGAGGTAGTTGCAGAAAATATCGTCTGAGCGTCAAGAATGGATGCATTGGTCAAATTATCGACATGAAACATTCAATAAGATTTTGAAATGTATTGGAGAATATATTAGATCGGTGCGAAATGCCTTTTGGCTGAGTTCAGAGCAAATTAAAATCTTCCATGTAAGATCTTTGATTTTACCTGCGATTACACCACTAAAAAAATGAACGTAATTTTTAATATTTATAAGAATTATTAAATTTTTCTCCACTTCTCGGTTCGTTGAAATGGAGATTTTGTAATTCAATATTTCCCCTCCCCCCATCGTTAATTCTAAACTGAATCATTCCGTTTCACACGGCGTGGACAATGAACACAATGGGATATGTCTAAAACCTAAGAAAATTTTCTGCCACCGGAAGGGTTTGAACCTACGACCATCAGATTGACAATCCTGAACGGTAGCCACTACCCTACAAGCTTTAGCTCCTTAAACCAGGTAGAAGAACCACTACACCACGCCTTTACCTTCGAATGAAACAACAATTTTTTTTTAAGTATTCTGTCCCTCCAATATTGTAAATGTCGTTTGGTATACGTGTAGTTGAACTTTTACTTTAATTTTGATTTGCTTTCTTGTAGTATAACCGATATCTTCGAGAAATAATTTTCGAAGTGATTAAAAACGAGAATATTGGTAGTTGTGAAAATGCGAGTTATTTCTTCTAACTTATTATTGTGATTAGACATTACTAATCGAAAATATCTAGAGGCTTGAACATTACAGGACGATGTTATTTTCCTGTGATACTGTAACAGACAAAATGCTTGTTTACTGATGCAAGTCTTGTGTCCAGAACAGTCTTATGAAATGTATTTGCTGTTGCGTAAGATAACACGAAATAATTACACCGTGGACAAACTACCAAATCTGTGCAACGTTATACGTAAACAGGCGGAAAATTTTATTCATAAAATCACTTCACATTTATTTATTTATAGGTTCACATTTAAATATTTTAGAGTTCGAGGGGGAAGCATGGCCCACATGGCCCCTCCCCTGGGTACTGACCTTACGTAGAGAGTGGACGAGAAATTTTGGAGAAACTTTCTATTAAATTTAGTATTTACATTCACCTTATGCTCAGATAGGTTAAACCGTTTATTGACAATCGTGAACTTTTCGTTTAATAGATATTTGGTTTTACTCGACGTAAGAACATTGGTCGAATTTCATTTCTGCTCTTTTGAGAGAATATATACTTCTACAATAGCAATCGCGTTCGGAAACCGTGAAAAAAGTGACTTGGTTTTCAAAGGCAGACAAGCTTGGTAGTCTAGCTTGCTCGCGATCAAAGTGACTCACTCACGCTATTCAAGGCCCCTTCTTATCGCAAAACACCGTGCTTCGATGCACAGTGTCTGCACCGAACACGTTACAAGTTACCAGAGTCGAATTTTAAAGATAATCTGAAGAATGGTAGATGTCATCAGAGGCGGCTAGGTAGGCACCAGCTCAACATGAAATAGTTTAAGTGATAATTTCTGACAAACAAAAAACCGTATTGAATAATTATTGGGATAGTATACGTGTATCCGCTCCTTTTTAACAATGTAAGCTCGAAGACAATCTGTATTCCATTTATTTATATTGGCAACTTGGTCAACCGGAGGTTATTTTATTGCCTTCGATAATCGAATTGTCTGATCGATTATTTTTTGTTTACCCAGGAACATGCGCCATAGAAGATTTCCGAGACCGGGTTACGCTACTCACTCGTAGCTCCCCGATTTCTTCACGATGGTGGGTTGCCACCGGTCCCATACACAGGCCGAGAACCTAGAGAGTGAGCATAGGCGGACTCGAATCCATGCCGTCCTGCAGTCGGAGGTCACGGAGGAGAACTTTTCTTATTTTACCTTTGGTTAATCGCGACGATGAGGATGAATAATGAATAGAAAAATAAAGAAGGTCACGCACAAAGTATTGTACGATCTTCAACCTCTTAGGTGACGAGTTCAAGCCCTAAATATGAGGATTTCAACCTTAGACGACCTCAATTTCAAAATTATAAACAAAATGCCTACTTACACTAAACTTCTCATCAAGGCCAAAATAGTTTGTAACTGTGAAACTACCCCTGAATACAAATTGACATTTCTTTCCATGTGAGTAAGAATTAAATGTGTGGCCTACAGAGATAGATGATACCTTTTGAGAAACTATTAGCTGTACCCTGTCCCATCATCTCTGGAGCAAGCCGCGCGTAGTGGAAGACAAGTGAAGAGAGGGGAGAGGGGATCGATTGGACAGAGTGAATCAGTGCACGCTGCTGGGAAGGCTGGTAACTGCAGTGGCTTTTCTCCCTCTACGCAATCCCATTCCTCTCACGTGTTCATCGTTGCTCAAATACTTGTTTTCGTTCACCTGCTCCAGAGATAAGTGGGACAGAGTGTAGTTCGCATACATGTAGCAAGTACAGAACTTATCCCAGAATGAAAATTCCACATACTTTTAAAACGTTTGTTTAAGCAATGAATAACTGGAAACGGATCACATATGCCAAAATCTGGTGGTCGAAAATTAATTTCAAGACATTTCATGTATATTCACCATATTCCAAGTTATAAGGAACTATTTCGTAGATGTTCATGAAACCGTTATAAAATTAAAAATAAAATATATTCACAAGCTTGGATATACCAATAGGAAGAAAGAAATTCAGAATTAAATTTCAAATGCATGTGTATAAAGTAATTCTAGAAGTACAGAGCTATATCTGAGTATTTAACTTCTTTTTTGCAGATAACGTTTACAATATTGAGGCGACAGAATAATTAGGAACAGTAGCTCCAAGAAAACAAAGAGCGTAGTGTATTGGTTAGAGTTCTTGAAAGCATTGCGGTCCCACGTTCGATCCTCCATACTAGATGTTAATTAAAAAAGAATCCATTCCATTAACAAGAGCATGGTAACATTATTTGTAATAGCAGTATATAATGGCTACATTGTTCTGCATATGGAATTTATTAAAAAAAATAAACAAATAAATGAATTGACACACGTTCAACGGGATATTTTTATATATAAGATCATGAATTATGATACTCTAACGATAATTGTGTACTGCTTCAAAGACATTGACAAATATTAGAAATAACTATTTATATATGTGGCAATTCAGGACATGCTAATTTTACCCCCTTTCCCACTTGAGTTCAATGCAAGGATGCAAGGATGTGTAAAAATTTCAATTTTGCTTTTGTATAAATGAATCTGTTTCTTGCGCAAAAGTCTTCAAGTTGCAATATTAGGTGGTTTTAGTTTTATAATCATTGGTGCAAGGCTACCAGACGTCCGATTCACCGATTTAGTCAGGACAGTGCGTTACTTTCAATCCCTGTCCCGACTTTTTCGAACTGCAATCGTGATGCGAAAATGTCTCTTTATTATTGTTTTTTTTTTGTTAACTCACAATTAGACATGTTCTTTATTGTATGAATAATTCTAAGTACGCAACATAGAATTATCGTGACCTTTTAATGGCGCTCGCACTATTTTAACTATTTTGTAATATCTGTCTGTCTGTCTGTCTCTCTCTCTGGTCTACGACAATGACAGAAATGCAAGCAATATTCTTATTTATTTTTAACCCAATTAAAGGAAAGTGTAAGCATTTAAAAGAAATAAGAAAGATCATCACTGTTGCTCTTCCTTAGAAATTGTTGTTCTTCGATGAAGAAAAATTAGAAGGATTTAGTCCAGCACCTTAACACAGTGTCCCACGAGTCTCTCTACACTAACACTGTCAAATGTGAAGTGATTTTATGAATAAAATGTTCCGCCTGTTTACGTATAACGTTGCACAGATTTGGTAGTTCGTCCACGGTGTAATTATTTCGTGTTATCTTACGCAACAGCAAATACATTTCATAAGACTGTTCTGGACACAAGACTTGCATCAGTAAACAAGCATTTTGTCTGTTACAGTATCACAGGAAAATAACATCGTCCTGTAATGTTCAAGCCTCTAGATATTTTCGATTAGTAATGTCTAATCACAATTATAAGTTAGAAGAAATAACTCGCATTTTCACAACTACCAATATTCTCGTTTTTAATCACTTCGAAAATTATTTCTCGAAGATATCGGTTATACTACAAGAAAGCAAATCAAAATTAAAGTAAAAGTTCAACTACACGTATACCAAACGACATTTACAATATTGGAGGGACAGAATACTTAAAAAAAAAATTGTTGTTTCATTCGAAGGTAAAGGCGTGGTGTAGTGGTTCTTCTACCTGGTTTAAGGAGCTAAAGCTTGTAGGGTAGTGGCTACCGTTCAGGATTGTCAATTTGATGGTCGTAGGTTCAAACCCTTCCGGTGGCAGAAAATTTTCTTAGGTTTTAGACATATCCCATTGTGTTCATTGTCCACGCCGTGTGAAACGGAATGATTCAGTTTAGAATTAACGATGGGGGGAGGGGAAATATTGAATTACAAAATCTCCATTTCAACGAACCGAGAAGTGGAGAAAAATTTAATAATTCTTATAAATATTAAAAATTACGTTCATTTTTTTAGTGGTGTAATCGCAGGTAAAATCAAAGATCTTACATGGAAGATTTTAATTTGCTCTGAACTCAGCCAAAAGGCATTTCGCACCGATCTAATATATTCTCCAATACATTTCAAAATCTTATTGAATGTTTCATGTCGATAATTTGACCAATGCATCCATTCTTGACGCTCAGACGATATTTTCTGCAACTACCTCTTCTCTCCAGTTCCATCTCCTTCTTCTCTTCCCTCTTTCCGTTCTGCTTTTATCTCATATCGCCTTCCCTACTTTTCTCGCATCTTATCTCCATCCCACTCTTCTCCACTCCTCCTATCTCCTTTCCTGTCTTAGATTTCCGACTCCACTGCACTATTCTCTCTTTTTTCGTTCTTCTCTTTTTCTCTCCTTTACCCTACTCTCCACTTCCCTCTTCTCGTCTCCTCCTCTCCTCTCCTCTCGTTTTCCTCCTCTTTTCTCTTCTCTGTTCTTTTTTCCTCATCTCTCCTCGAATCTTTTTCCATTCTCCTCACGTCATGCCCGACCCTGTGGCCGAGCGGTTAGCACATCGCGCTGCGACGCTAAGGGTCCCGGGTTCGAATCCTGGTCGGGCTTGGTTGTTTGTGAATGTCCATTCATCAATTTCATCCTTTCATCACTCATCCTCATCTTCGCAAATTAGCCACGAGGCACAAAACGCGAAGTAAAATAAACTAAATCAATCAATCAAATCCTCACGTCATCTCCTCTCCTCGTCTATCCTATCTTCCTTCTCTCCTCTACTTTTCCTCTTCTCCTTTCGATTTCTCTTTCTCCTCTCCTTTGTAACCTTTCGTTTCCTCTCACCTCTTTTCCTTACTGTAGACTCATCAGCGATGAAATACTAGAAAACCTATTTTTTTCTTTCAGAAAGAATTTTGTCATTTGCGATATAATAGTGATATTTTTAATAATTTTATAGAATAATACTTGTTTATATTTCTTTCGCGTATTTTATAAATATCTATTGTGCATGTGGCAACCCTGAAATTGAGCCTAACTCTGCACGCAACCCACCAACGGCTTGTGTAAATTGGGTTGCCTAGTTTAAAATGTCGTTGTCCTAAAACTTTTGAGAGACACTGTACAAGGTTGACTAAACTTTCAATCTTCTTTTGATTAATTTCGAGTGTTTTCTTAATTTCTTAGCATTCATTTTTTACCTGTTTTACATGAGAATCAAAAACCTGTCAGTTTTTTATGTTGATTTACGCACGTTACAGAAACCTCGTTTATCTTCTCTTCTAATTTCGTGCACAAGTTGATATCGTTGTTCCTTCAGTTCATGGGTGCATTCCTTCGTTTCGATACTTTCTTTTCGACTCGTGCTTCCAATAATTCGAAGTCTTGCCTGAAGAGATCTATACTGGTGCCTACATTACTTACACTAGCCTCAACACTATTAATATCGGCTTTGACGCTACTTTCAACACTGTAGGTATCGGCCTTGACATTAGCTTCAACGCTACTGACTTGCTCCGAGAGTCTAGCTTCAAACTGTTTGAAGAGAAACTTCAATTCCATTTCCATTTTCAACTTCCGTTACAGCTAGCTATGAATTTCAGTCGCCGTGTTTAGTACACATATTTCATAACTTTGCTGTTATAGGACGCTACAATCACAGCACGATAAAGTTATTCGTCACTCTTGAGTTTCAACTTAGGAAAAGTTTAGTATTTACCTTCGAACATCACACACGAAAAAGTTGAATTCTTCGATCTAACAGCTTCTACCAGCTTTTAACGACGTAGCCGATCGAGTTCTCCTGTTCGTGCGCCATTCTTATGACGACGGAAGTAATGAAATTCAGTATTCCTGATGTACTATTTATTACACGCAAAACGAATAATTCCAAATGTTATACAGCTCTCTACGCGTATATACGTCCAGGCTCGGCTAAAAACCTCGAGCACTACCAGATACACAGTCTGATGCCCAGCGATCAGCTGTTCCAGCTGTCAGTACTTCCTCTTTCCTATCTCGCTCGAGCCGCGAGGCATGAGGAGCTCTCAGATCAGCTACCTGTTTACTACGTCACAATGACGCTCCTACCTCAAGACCTTTTCTTTACGCACAACTCAGTACACTCAATTACAAAAATATTCAAATGATACAACTCGTCATAAGTTCTGAGACTTGGTTATTTCGTTCGTAAGGTCGTAGAATGAAATTCAGCACACACACACAATCATGCGTTTTAGTTTGGTATTTCATGTTATTTCTTTCTCGTTGTTATTGCGATTGTAAAATACAATAAAATATTCAAAATTAATTAAATTAGCTTTGTCATTAAAGGTAATGTTATTGAAATGCTTTTAAAAATATATTATTCGGACCTACGAAGTAATTTTGATTCCGGTTGATACTTACCATATGGTAAGTACGTATATGGCAGATAGAGCATACAGTCTTTTTCCTGATATTTATCAATTGCGTAACAAATTAAAAATGTTCAAATTGAAAAAAAAAATAGTTTAATCTAGTTATTTACATGCTTCAAAACAATTATAATTCGGATTTCCGAAGCAATTTTGTTTATGGGTAATATTTACTCAGAGAGCGCCATTGTGTTCTAGCGCCAGGACGCCTGCCGGGTTGAATAATGTCCTACTTTTCCACCAAACAAAAACAACACGCAATTGTTAGAATTAAATTGCACACATTTCTCCGGGCAAATTTTCAGCAATCCACTATTCTCGTCCACCAGGTAAGAGCCTCATTGAATGTGCTTGGACAGAAATTTGTCTAGCTTAATTGAAAAGTACTCTTCTGTTGTAACGAAACTGCATTTTAATGTTTCATATTCTTGAATTGTTAAGATGCGTTAATGTTTGTTACTTCGAATATTAATTATGTCACAGTGAACTTCATTTAAAGTCTTTAATTGAACATGTTGAACTTCAATGTCCAAAATGCGTCATAACCTACTACTGATGACGTCACACTTCTAGCTCTCCAGATCAAAGAACCCAGCTGTATGTTACTAACGACGGGCTGGGTCGGGAAAGAAAGAAAAAAAACGGGGTTAAATCAACAAGATGGATAGAAACTGACGCAGAGACCAAGAATACTTCGTTTTGCGTTTATTGTGGTATGCAAGTGTACGGGAGTGATAAAGTGAGGCAACCTTACTGTCTGGTGAGGTTTGCACAACGTTTAATTCTTCATATAGCCTACTAGTGTTTTAGTCAGTAGTGATAATTGAAATGTTTCAAAAGATATTGATCTTTTCATCCTCTCTAAAATTAAATACATTGATGTACGGTATTTGAAGTATTTTAATAGTATGTAGTTGAAAATATTTGACTGCCATTGTTATTTTTTTTAAGTACTTCACAATAAATGTTGTTTAAATATTCATGATAATAATTGAAAACAAATAAAGAACTATTTTTATTTACAGCTCAGAAATCAAAGCTGTTTGCTAGACAGTAAATTTATTCAAGACGTATTGAACGTACTCGTTTATGTACTTATGCTATGTAGTGCTAATTTTGAGAACAGTTGACCCTATTTGGCTTATTGCATGGTAGTTGAAAGTTTTCACATCTTGAATGTGGCTACCATATGCAGGGTGAGACTTCTCGCACGGTGCCGTATCTCATTGTCACCAGTCATCACCATTTTTGAGTGGAAGAAGATTTCATAGAGACGAGGAACGTCAGAAAGCTTTAATATATATGGTTCAATGGACACAAAGAATCAAATTGAAATGAGAGGAAAATCAGATAAGCAGCCGTCATAGCAGTGGTTCAAAGCCCTCTAAATCATTCCAGTGTACAGTTCAAGCAAATATGGTCCTCACTCCTAAAAAATTAGAAATAGTAGCATAAGGGGAGCTAATTAGTACAGAATTTTGGGGATCGTCGTTGAGTAGTTGAATAGCTCTCCGGATTTATAGTAGAACCACAGGTCTGTCACAGACTCGATTCTCATCACCGGAAAAATAAATTTGTGCTCTCTCGAAACGTAATGTAAGAATGAGTATAGTTGAAAACATTAGACAATGCATATTATAAGTGCAATTTACATGCATGCAGAGATCATTAAATGAGAATATGTTCTGCTACTAAGTATGGGAAGCTAATAAAATATTAGGAAATTTTTGGCTTATTTGTCTGTCTTTCGGCAGGCATTTTCTGTGTGTGTTAGATACACTAATCCTCCACTCTCTTGCCAAATATTTATTTATTTCGTCTTGTTTTACATGGTGAACTTGTAACGAGTGCACCCCGGTCCCCAAAATGACGTGTCAATCATACCCCGGCACGGGGCCAAACGTCGTTATGTGTACGGGAGACCGGTCGTGACTCACGGTCCAGTTATCAAGTTCGGTACTGAGACGGTCGTTTATTGTCATACTATTGCGAGGCGGAGATTAATACCTTGAAAAGTTACACTGTTTTGTTTACCTTTGATATGTAGATTCGAACAGTCATAAAAACACTAATAGCATAATATCTGGTACCTGAAAAACGTCAAATAACAACACTGACGAACGGTAAAAAAGTGAATATATATTGTAACAACAAAAAAGTATTGCAATCAACAACTGTTTACAAAGCCTCCTCACTCTCACAACATTCACTCTATCTCTCTTTCACACACATGAGGTATTTTTACATGTGCAGTATGGATACAAATCATGGATCTCATTAACATATCATTCCTTTTAATTTTTAAACCTTTATGTGAATTTAGGGCATTTGTCTGCCAGCTCCTGTGCTCTTTTAAATAAACTTAAGTGCCAGCCCTCGGAAAGAGGTTAACTAAGACAATTGGGTCGGCGTGGTTAAATCTTTCGTTCGAATGAACGTATGCGTTGACTCGTAAGAACGACATTATACAAGTTTCTCGGACGGGGGTATTACCTATAAGCCTCTCTCGTCCAATGAGAACAACTACTCAATTACATAGTGATGCAAAAACTTAATTGGCTCCAGCTGCCGGAAATACACAAATCAATCGTCGGCGCGAGCGAAAATTACATCAAAAACCACTAAGCAACAAATAATACTATTTCACGCACACGACCTTGCAATAAAAACAACTACGCTTTCCACAATTAAAAAGGACTCATCAGTCAACTATTGACAAATTAAATGGCGCGACGGGGCGGTCGGTTACACAAGAAATGGAGCACACTTTGACAATTTACACTAAATATTAAAGAAATGAAATGGAGCTTCTAACGCTGAATGCAGACAATTAAATTAGAACATCTGAACATGAAATTACCCTTTTTTATAACAATACCAAAACAATTTTTAGACGCGGAAGTTAGGTTTGGGTTTTCCTGAGTAACTTTGCAAATAAGTGAGACTTCGGCGTTAACTGTACGGTGTTGATACTGGCGACGCACGTTTACATGTACATGAGACCCTCTGAAGTATACTGTACCAGACTCTGCTACATGGCGTGGTCATTCATCTCTCCTGGACGCGGGACTTGCACACGGTTCCTTTGTGGCGAAATTGTCCTCCGAGGTCGATCGCGACGAAGAATAATTGCGACGATATGGTGTACTTGCACCTCCTCAGAACCTCGGGTGTTCCTCTTGTCACTAGCGTCGGGTGTACGTGGTCACGCGCCGGTTCGGAATATCTCTAGTGTCGGGCATCAATTGGACGTCGATCTGCAATCATCTCTCTCTGGTGCCGGGCTTCGTTTGGGCGTCGTTCTGGTATCATCCTTCCCTCTCTTTCTCTGGTAACTAGCTTCGGTTGGAACGTCGATCTGAAAGCGTCCTTCGGGCTTTGGGCAGTGTTTGGTTTCGGCGTCGTCTGACTGGCTTCGGCGTCGTTGCAGGCGTCAGGGAAGCGACGCCCCCCCTTCTCTATCTTCTTTAGCCCTCCATCCTTATGTAGTCCACGCTTGGCAAAAACAAATCACCGCGTAATCTTCACCAAAATAAGGCGCACACTGGTAACTCTCTATCTGCAAGTTGCTCACAGTACGTAAGGAAACAAAGTTCACGGACACAAAGCAATGATCACGCGAGAGTGTAGCGCGGAGATGCTCTCTCTGTGAAATCCGGGTCAAAAACTGTGTCTGGAATCATAGTACTGCCTATATATAAGAGATTCGAATTCTTCCGTTGAACAGGACGCTCTAGTGGCTTGGCTTCGCTTTCTCAGGGGATGGAAATGACCTCTGTCCATTGTCTTGAAAGGCGCGGTCAGCGACGCGTCCTGGATCCTTGCAGAGTTGGGCTCCAGCTGGTTCTCCTGGTCATCCGTGAACATGGGTTCGAGCGCCTGCTGCGACTCAAGCCCGGTAGCGGCGAAAATAATCTTTCCTTATCTCCGCGTTGGTGCAAATATGTCATGTTCTAGGCGGCGGCTGTCACTCAAGAAAAACTCGTCCCCAACTCCCGAAGTCTGGCTCGGATACCAGTTTATTCACAAAATAAATCAAACCTCACACTTTCATGTTTGTGCATAAAATGAATCAATAAACCAAAAAATAATTTATATCGAACTGCGTTTCACATGTCACTAGATACCGTGACAAACTTAAGGCAGTGAAGCCTTTTCTTCCACGTGACCATGTTTACACAAATATATAATCGTCGTGCCGTTTTTATAGGTTTGCTTTAGTTGGCTCTATTTCTAAAGGAGGATGGAACCCTACATTGTCGTTTGACCATAGGGTTTGTACACCCGAGAGGGCAACTCCCTGGGACCTCAGTTCACCGTGGATATTCCGGGGGATCCTCAGTGATATACGAAGGGATTTTCTGAATTGCTGCGTAAATAGCTCTTGGTCTGTAACAGTGTAAATACATAAATAAGTATTTCAACGTTTGACTTGGGTGGAGAGGGAAAAAAGGGGAGGATTTCAACCTCCGCTGGCGAGAACGAATCTCCACACGGTGGAAGTTCTTTTTCTTCTTCTTTCATCCTTCGCCGCACGCAATTTATCACGAATCTTTTTTCCAAGGTTTTTGTTCTTCCTTCCCCACGATTCTCTTGTAGGGGGTGGGGTGGGGATTGGGGGAGGATGCTGGATCGCTCCCTTTCTGGGTCGTCACTCGAGAGCCCGTGGGGAGCTAAGCCCTTATTGACCCCGCACGTGGTGGGCGTATTGCGTAGTTGACGCACATAACAAATTCTCATTCGAGATAAAGAGGGGCACATTCCCCCCGTTTTCAAAGTTCGTTGCCTCCTCTGCTAAGGCACGTATCTTCCTTTCCGTTTTTCCTTTTTGGTTAGTCAACCCGTGTAGCTCGTATCTCCAATCTCTCATTTTGCATCCTAAAAGGATCAAGCCTTCAGGCTCGTATCATACCTTTCCCTAGAAATCCACTATCGGAATCTGCGTATGAACCCTGAGGGTGAACCACAGGTTCCTACAAATGTTGTTCAAAATTCCAGGCTTTTCGAAAAAAAAAAAAAAAAAACTTTAGTCAAAAAATTCAATTTTACGGTTTTATGTTTCTTCTTTTAATGGTAAACATTACACACATGATATATAAAATTATACTTATAATATTTATT
Source organism: Lepisma saccharinum (assembly GCF_977018435.1). Lineage (NCBI taxonomy): Eukaryota > Metazoa > Arthropoda > Insecta > Zygentoma > Lepismatidae > Lepisma > Lepisma saccharinum. The sequence continues at coordinate 32,506,676 of NC_139232.1, read as the reverse complement.
CATTTTATTTATTTATTTAACCGAAGATTCCAAATACTGCGTTAGCCATTTTACAATGGAACGTATTAACAACAGAAAACAACGACAAAAATAACAACATACACGTAAAACATCAAAAATAATAACAAACAAAAAATGTATGGTTAAGAGACTTACATACCTTTAGTCAACAGTCTTCTAAAACCTGCCAGATTTTCAAAAATGACTATTTGGCTTGTAAGATTATCATATTGGCTGGGCAGTCTATGGAACAGAGAACGCTGATTTTCCTGAATCCTTAATTGATTCACTGTGACTTATTTGAAAGCAAGAGACAATCGCAGTATTTTACTTAAATGTTTTTTGACGAACATCCAAGAATTCGCCCACCAGTTTCATTTCCATTTACTATTATACATAAAAAACAAATTCTAACTACATTTATGCATTCGAGTGAAATTTATGGGGCTTAAAGCTTGTATCTGCTAGAACATGAACTTCAGTACGTTGTAACATTTCAGAGTCATTATTTTCTGAGTGGCGAGAGGTCACTTTGTGTCATCGAACTGTTTTTTTTTTTATTCCACTTAGGCACAGGTAGGCCAATCGCTATTGAAACTGCTGCTTTAAATGAGATCCGAACAACTGTTTAAAATGGCTACACCTGGCAAAACATACGCGTTTGCGACACTAGTACGGCGTTTACAGTAAGTCACCAAGGTCGTCGTCTTGAAATCAAAGGGTCCTGGGTTCAATACCCGACGGAAGCACAAGTTACAGTGGTTCGGATCCCACTTTAAACTGTAAGTCCAGTCTCGATCAGCTTATATGTAAATAAGGTTGACTGAAAACAAAAAATCAGAGCTAGTTTTCTTCATTATGGTTAATAATGTACAGTCAGGGACACTTCTGGCATGTAACGACCCTATTGGTAGTCGATGGAATTATTACAAACCAGCAGTGTCCTTGACTGTACACAGGCATCATCGCTTTGCAGTTAGAAGAAAAATATCGCTGTTACGGAACGATTAAAACACACTCTAAAAGTCATATAATTTACCGCTTGTTCATTTTTGGCCGCCAAGCTAAGTAATGGCAAAAATCAATAGGTATGTAATAGAATGAGGATTCAAGTTTTAGGAATTTGAGAGGCTTTCTTTTTCAATAAGATCCTCAAATACAATTTTCTACTGATATATCACCATGAATAGCAGAGCCGTTTACAATTATAAGATATAACGTGATTTTTGCAAAAGAGAGTCTGTCGGGGAGCGAGCCCCGTTCCGATTTGTATCCAAAAACTTTCGGTGGTTGGGTAGGTGAATTTGCAAAGGACACTCACCTTATGTAAACTACATGTTTAATGACACACACACATATTTACATACGTTACACATTCCCTGTCACACAGATGACAAGAGATAAAACTGTAGACACAAAACGACGTCATGCAGCCCTACTTGCTGCGCACTCGAAGACAAGTGTTGCCAACACCTACTTGGCAAATATAAAGAAAAATGTCTTGGCCGCCATGTTGGATCCAAGTACATTGTGGGGGCCAACAGAGTCGCGAGATGTCAAGCCGTAGAAGTCAAAATAATTGTCTTTTGCAACTCCGCGGCTGTGACACACAATTGTGATTGTTATACATGAAATTTATTTTCCTTCTTAGTCTCTCACCACTTCGTCCTTTGTACATACCTGTTTCTCCTTTTCTTTCTCATAAAACCAAGAACAATCTAAGTAATACTGCTTCTCTTTATTCAAAATCTTGAATTTGTGGTTAATGCAAAAACATTCAAGCATCGAAATACATTTCTTCATTTGCCAAGGTTGCACTAAAAGCGCTTACTTCTCTATTATATTTTGTAAATCTAATTTTAATATTTTTGTTATTTCCCGTAGCTTTTCTGCCACTTTTGGCTAATAGTGACGATGCTGAAATTGATGAGCACTCACTGCTAAGGCAGGGATTTAAGACCGGGACCCGTGCCGTCGTAGTGCACTGTGCTAACCACTCCGCGACGATGGTCGGCTGTATGTATGTTATAATTTGCTTATTTTAAGTCTACTTTATGCGCAGATAGGTTAATCGGGTCTCCGTAAGGACAACGACGTTGATTTATAAGTGCAGATTTTCATGGGACATCTTAATATTTAAATTGCATGCAGGATGATAATATGTGAACAATACAGTTACCTTAGCACTTATGGAACTGCACAATTTGTATTCCTGTCCAGATATTATTAGAATAATTATATGATGTCACACGAATGGGACAGAAAAGAAGAGTTTACCAGATGCTTGTTGAGAGATCTGATGGTAAGAGACCTGTAGGAAGGCTAAGACAAAGATGGAGAGATAACGTTGATATGGACCTAAAGGAAATCGGTAAGGATGGAAAAGATTTGATTGATCTTGCCCAGGATAGGGACAGATGGAGAGCTTGTGTTGCTGCAGCCATAAACCTTCTGGTTTAAGAAGGTTAGAAAGTTAGTTAGTTAGTTTATAAATCTTTTTCTGTACTGACGGTCGTATTTTATGAAAGACCACTTAAGGATGAGCAATAGGACTCGCGCAAGATTTTTTAAAAAATCAACAAATGCCTCTCTTTTAAGTTACCAAAATACTTGAAGGCTTTATGATATGAATCTCCGGTATTTTATTTATGGATAATATTTTCATACAACTGTAGCGCTGGTAAAAATATTAAACATGAAGAATTGCTTTAGATATTGGTTTTGTCGCGTCTGACTGTCAACCGGGAGACCCGTGTTCCATACCCTGGGTGTGTGATCTAAGGTCGGAGTCTTTCCGGCCTTCTCCCTACATAAAACGGCTCTGGGGCCCACCCAGCCCCAAACAATGGGTACCTGGGAGATAAAGGTGCCCGGAGCGTGGTGCTGAACACGCCACCTCCAAATTACCTATATCGAGAATGTGCGGGGTCCTACCACGCACATCCCGTAAATGTGACATCATGGCATTGTGATATATGCACGGAGAACTTCAGGCCTGTATTAAAGACACCACTACTATGTAGTTTTAAACTGCTTAATCAACCTGCTTAGTATTCTAAACTAAGACCACGTGTTAGGTTCCTATATTTCTTTTGATAGCACCAGCAGAGCTTCTTTCATTAATATTTCGGAGAACGAAACCGAGCGTTGACATTAGGTTGTGATTTCACAACCCGGCGTTGATCTAATTTTCTTCCGGTTGAGTGCGGCACGATTCCCGCCTCGTCGGAAGATTTCCCCACGCAGCTCGGTTACCCAAGTGGAAGCGACCCAGGGGAAATATAAAAAGGCGAGGCAATTGCACCGGAGTCGCAGTCCGGCTGACCCGCTAACGACGTCGCAAGAGCTTCATTGTCAACTTTGAACGAATTTCCAGAAAAGTCCTTCTCCTCTGAGCAATAAAACCCAGTCGCCGGAAATGAGAAACTTGTTTTTTTTAGATCGCAATCATGAAGATGCAAAGAAACTGATGGCGATGCAAAAGGGAGAGTGTTTTTTTTCTCCAGAATGTTTGTCTATGTTTACAATGTTTTTTGTTTTTTTTCAGGTTTAATCAATGGCACTGCTTATTACATTTCCTCGAACCTTATTCAGGTCACTTTATCGCCATAAGCTCGTGCTGGACGTCCGTGGCAGATCTTATGGAGCCTCGCCCGGAGCAACCAACTAGTGGGATATCAACTACACTGCATTTATCAAGCTGTATTTAAAAGTCATGATTACATAACAGGGTTTCTAAACCATTCACGCAGAAACGACGCTCTCTTTATTAGCTTCATCATCAGATCACTGGTTCAAGAAAACCACTCCGAGTGATGAGCGAGTAGTGCTCTACAAGGTCTCCAGATCTCATCTCGTACGATCTTTATCTCCAACTGTATTCAGATCCAAGAAAAGCATTAATTTCAAGTACTCGGAAGCAGTGGCGGTTTGTGGTCTGGGTCTATGGGTTTGCACCTTGGCCTCGCGTCAAGAAGAAGTGATATTCCCACCCAATTATTCCTGCCCGTTTCTGCTAATCGCATTTGTATTCCAAGTTATGACGCACCTTTCCCTGATGATGAGACGATAACAGAGTTATATTTCATGAAAATTTTAAAAATATAAGGTTTATTACAAAATCGAAATACCCTAGTGATTTTAGTCGGCCACGAGAGAAGATGTGTTGTTTCGTCTCTTTCGTGACATGTAGAAAATTCAGCATTCGACGACCTGACAAAATCACTCGCAACGCTATACCGATAAACTGCTATGGTTTGTAAAGGATAATAATATCGCCAGAATTTTGTGTAATTGCAGTGTTTTAGTAATTTATATTATCTTTCTTCAATGTAAATATGTCCCATCAGAAACCCAAGTTTAATGCCACATAAACATTTCATCGTACACTTGTTAATTACCATTTTTAATGTACTTATTCACTTTAGTCATTGTAATGAGAATCCTCGAGACCCTAATCAAATGCAACTAGTTCTTGCCGGCACCTCTACAAAAGTTATCTCAAATCAGTGACATAATAGTACAATTTACAGATTCTCGTATGTACTGAATAAAGAATTGGATTGACTGTTCTGTGATAAAAATACAAGATTAAACTCAGATTATTTGAAATTTTCTTTGAACTTCCAAATACAAGTCAGAGCGTCTAAATGCACCAATTCCTACGACAATGTGAATGTTTCTAATTCAAACCGCTGACATTTTATAAAACGAACGTATTCCACTGATCGCATCTGGCCTTGCATGGTTGAATAATACGCTCGTCACTACACGCCACGTCCTTTTCCCTTCCTTTCCCGCCCCCTCATTCGGATTTCAATGCGTTGCTCAGAACCGCATGAGGTGAGAGAGATCAAAATTTCCCTTGCTGAGAAAAATTCCATCACTTTTCAATGATGCATGGATTGTTCTCGACTCCGTCATACGGCAAGGAGTGGAAAGATTGCAACATTACATGACGAAGAGGGAACAGCGCATGTCCGATGCTACTATGTCACAATTCTTTGTGCGAAGCGAGTCCGAAAGCCCTTGATCCAAGCCATAAGAGCCATTCTGCTTCCTCTACCCGCCGTCAAACACAACGCCATTTCGATGTGCAGCCAGGTGCAGCTGTGCATTTTCCAATTGTGTTCATGCCCATGTGACACGAGTTACTCAGATAGAAAAGGTGACGTAAGGAAGTAAATGGAAGGTAATGTGGCCCGGGAACATTTGCTGTTTTGAAGAATGGCTTTCAATGAATAAATATAATAAAAATCAATTGCATTGCACATTTATTTCGGTGAGCACTTGCGAGTACGCGAATAGGCAGCAGCCGCTACTACTCAGAAAGATGCTATTTCGTGCATAAAATAGCCGGCCTCCGTGCCGGAGTGGTAAGCACAGCACTCTACCATGCTAAGGGTCCCGGTTTTCAATCTCGTCCTGGGCATGGGTGTTCGTAATGAGTGTACCTTCATAAATTTCATCATATCATCACTAATCCTTATCTTCGCGAATAAGCAAAAGTGGAGGAAAAGCGAAGTAAAATACATCAAACAAACAATCTATATAAAAACTAGGCAGACATACTTAATACGCTCCTTACAGACACAATGACAATAAGGTAGCTTGCAGTAACGTACCGCATTGAGGAGAATAATTTAGTAGAAAAAGTAGTAATATTTTTATTTCTCAAATTAAATATTTCTTATATGTCGCTTCTCGGCTTTTGTGTGCTAATCACTTTGAGGATGATTGTTGATTAGAGCAGCAATATTCAAACTGTTCGTTGGGCCTCCCTGGGGATACACCGAAGTGTCAGGGGAGGGATGTTCCAATTTTTTTTTCTGAAAATTTAAAATGTGTTAATTAAAAAATATCAATATATTAGTCTGTATAACGTTGGTTGTCCTAAGGCAATTTCATCTCTCGTGTTTTTGAACTGATACAGAAACTGCCATCTTACCTTGCAGAAGAATACCATTCTAATGCTGAAAACGTGATTGAAAGTGTCTTTGTACAGAAGTTGGCATAACTTTGAGATATTTTCCACAAACTTAATGTTCTGAATGTATCTCTACAAGGTGCAAGGGAGTGCTGCACCTATCAGACAAGGTGTTAGCCTTCAAAAGGAAGTTGCTGCTTTGTAAGATAAAGATTAAGGATAAACACACTGGTGGTTCCTTTCGTATATTGAGCATGTTGTTAGAAGAAAAAGGACTACAATTAAATGATACTTTGCTTTGTGTCTGTTTTTAAATCTATTTTTCAGCTGTTCTTACTGTCTGCATTCATCCTTCTTATCTCATTAATATCGTATCGCTGCATCAATTGAAACTACCTTATAAACATTAAAATATTGTACATCATCTGTATTAATCAACACATTATAAATATTCATTACGTGTATTCTAACCAACAGTAACTAAAATACATGTAGAGATTTTATGTTGGTCTATCATCAAGCATTATTGAGAACAGGCGCATGCAAATTTTGGAAGCTGAGTGGAGCCTGAACAGGAAAAAAATTGAAAACCTCTGGATTCAAGTTTTGACAAAGGATACTCACAATAACCACACACGTCTAGTCGAGACTCGAATTAGCAGCCAGCTGTAGCGAGATCGTGAGTCGACTGCTTAATGTCCTCGCTCACAGACAATAAGGAAAGAATAAGAACATTGTTACATGTTATACTGTTAATATTACACTGTATTTTCTATTTGCAAAACATAAAACTGAGAACTAAATAGTTGAAATGAAAATAAAGATAAAGGCTGAACAGAAAACGCGATATGGCAAAATGAAAAAAGAAAGTACCAAAATAAATACGAGGCTTGTCCGAAAAGTAAAGATACAAGCAAAAAATAAGATATAAAATAAATGTATTGCTCGCAACTAAAGTTACACTTGACACTGGTACAGAGGCTATTTCTCCACATGTGCCACCAAGTTTTTGTATCCCTGAATCGTAGAAATCCACCGACTGCATCTGGAACCAAGTTGTGACTTCTTCCCGGACTTCATCGTCGTCGGCAAAGTGTTTCCACCAAGATTTCTCTTGAGGTACAGGAACAGGTGGTAGTCGCTGGGTGCAACCCATACAGCACACGAAGTCAGAATCATGTTTCTGAAAGGTTACGAAGTCTCATTTACATAACATACTTCAGTGTTTCCCTGTCGTGGTTGCTTTAACGTTGCGTGTTGCTTTCATATTTTGCGCTCGTTACATCTTACACAGGGATCTTTCAATGTAGTTACGTGCGATAGCAGACTCGTTGCTTCCCATCATCCACTGCGCGAAAAAAGTTGAACGACGCTGCACACCGACGAAACCAAACACAGATGAGTAGCGTGGTTTGAGCTTTGTTTCATGGGACAATCGTCTTTGTAAAGGCAGAGGTAAGTGTATTAATATTTACTTTTTTAACAGTAGTCTTTTTTACGACGAAAATACAGAATTCACAACATGAAATAAATTAAATATAGGCTACTATAATTAATTCTGCTTCCTCCATGATTGGAAACAAAGTGAGTTTCAGATTAGAGCGAAAAGTATGTTACTTTTATTGTGAAATTAAAGTAGTGTGTGTGAACATACATATATTAAATATATATATATATATATATATATATATATATATATATATATACACACACACAACAGAATTACTTACGTACCGTGTAATTTATTCCTATTTCTGCGTGCAACGTAATCAAGGATGTAGAGTTTGTTATCATTCTGCCGAGCGTGGCTGACTATCGCGGGACCGTTTACCCACTGTACCCCTCGAGAATTACGTAGAATTTTTTTTAATCGACAGATTTCAATGTTTTATGTAATGCAAAAGTGGTTCCAGCTTTAGGAAAGCTCAAATAACGAATATATTTCATACCATAGAATGGCACACGTAAGATGAAATCTTCAATTTCTAAGTATTTTCGCCACTTTTTGTTGGTAAAAATTGTTTGTATGTACAGTAAAATAGCGAAAGAACGCGCCGAAAATGACTATCAGTACCAAACCTAACAATCCTAACCTAACTACGTAAAATTATAGCTGCTTTTGTGGAAATTCGTTTTGGGTGCTATATTCACTTGTGTGAAGCCTTCGGGCTGTTCTGCTTCACAGTAAAGTAACATGCTAAGGAAACAAACGTACTTTGCTTCACAATAACACATTTCCGAAAGCTAAAATCAACTGAAAACGTTCATAAACAAGAAAATCTTCATAAACAATGCAAGATATTTCACTTTCTTTTGGGGTACAGAGGGACAAGTGAACATTTCCAGCACGCACAAATAAAATAACGTGGAAGAATACTGGAAAGTGTTCCGTTGTGGACTGCTGCTGCTGCTAATGTCACTTGACGTTGGTATGAATAATTATTACAGACCAAAATGCTTTCATTGTTAGGTTAGACAGCTCAAATTTGAAGCATTAAAATTCTTCCGTAAATACTTTACAATGCCCGCGATGTAGGTGTGAAGGGGTATTACATTCCTAAATGCATTTGTTAGGTTAGGCAGGCCAGGTTTAGGGCTGTTGTGATAGCAATTCCATATGCTATTCTCATCACCTGTTGAAGAAGCTGTGGCCTAAATATACACCTTTTGCATTGACAGTATACCCCCCCCCCCTAATTTTGCACAAAACTTACCCTATTCTTTGGAAAAGAAAATTTTCTATCTTTCGTGTGTATAGTGAAGAGGTATAGAATACCTTGTACCATATAAGTCGTTACGTTCCCAGCCTCTATCTAAAAATATTCACGTTTCAACTAATTCATTCTGCGATATAGTTACAATGTGTAAATTGAGGGCAGCACCATTGTCATGCAGTTTTTTGAATTTTACACACTGGCTAGATGAGTAGATAGCAACAGCTATGCCTGACATGTGCTGACATGTAACAAAAACCTTTTTTGCCTATTTGTAGGCATAAACCTGAGCTGCCTAACCTACTCATATGTGCATCCTATTTATAGCAGAAATAAATATGTGAATAGTATAGGTAAGTCAAGTTTAGGTTATTTCACCTATTGGATGCATACGTCAGTAGGTTAGGCAGGTCAGGTTTATACATACTGTATAAATGGCCCAAAAATATTTTTTGTTACATGTTCGCACATGTCTCCAAGCTGTTTTTCCCAACTCTATTTTTGATTACATTGCTTGCAAAAATATAATTGTCACATTCTTGCAAACTTATGCAATCAGACTTTGTTTTAAAATATGGATGGGATCTACAACATGCACGAAGTAAAATTGTAAATTATTTTTGAATCTCGATTCTTGTTACTTCAGCTCCTTTGGTGGCAATAATAAAATTAGCCGTTGATAACACAAAATGTACATGACACTCTTAATCAAAATTCTTTTCACATTTAAGTATACAATTATAGACAAAACAGACATGGTACTGGCTACCATAGCCCTCTGAAAGATACAGCATGCCATGACTTGCAGTAGTGTCACAGTGCTGTGACTGGTTACATGTATATTATTGCAGGGTATGACTGAAGATGACCGGACCCCTCTCAGATTTTCTTCATATTTGGCATACTTACTAATTGAGGCCTGCTAATGATGAATCTGAAGTTAAAATTTGTCGGAAACATCTAGAAATTGCAAAATATTTGCGAACCATTGACGCTAGCCCAACGAACCATTGACGTGTGGTTAGGTTAGGCAAACATAGTTAAAATTTCATGTCGTAGTAGTATCAGGAATATATATATATATATATATATATTTGCTTGTGCAACAAAACATTTTGCGAAAATAGACTGTTTCCATTCCAAAAACTAACTCCTTATTTTCACTTATTTTGCAATTTCTAGACATTTCCGATAACTTTTAACTTCAGATTCGTGATTACGAGGCCTCAATTAGTGAGTATGCCAAATATGAAGAAAATTGGGTCCGGTCATCTTCAGTCGTTCCTATTACAGTGACCAAGTGTGCCAGGTGATGAAGCTAATGCTTTTATTATTATTATTATTGAATCTGGTCTCATTATTCATTGTAATATGAGGAATGTTTGTTACGAGATACACACTAATTCATAAGAGATTGTGTTGTATTATTAGTTTCCATGCTGCTTATTAGGTTAGGCAGTTATGTGCATGGGTTAAGTAAGCACCACTCTAAAAATTTGGAATGACCATATCACCAGATATTTAGTCAGCTTTTCCAATATTTTCACCATTAATCAAAACTTAATTTCTAATTTTATTTATTCTTTACTTGCACCAGTCGTTAAGTTACTCAGTTAGGCTTATCACTTGTAAGCAGAGAATGCAATGTTTTCCTTTCATTGTATCTGGCAGTACTGTCTTTAAATTTTGTGATATACATTTTGAGAGCCAAGCCATAACTGTTTTAAAAAAGTATGTTCTCTACTCATTTTTTTTCTCCAGTCTTTTGAGGATGGAGGTATGACTTATTTTCTGGTGAGGCTTGAGATGCCCTGCATACATAGGCATGTTGTTAAAATCAAACCAAATTGTTCCAAGGAAGGTCAGCAATCGAGGAGAGGAGAATATCAAAAAATTCAATCAGTTTTATTTGTTTTAAACATATGTGCACCCAGGAATTTTTGTATGAGAGGGGTTGAGGGTTGTCAACCAAATGAAAATGTGAGTCTGCTAGTTAGGTGGACCTTCGTGGTACTGAATGGTTAATATATAGTTATATAAACATCATAGCCAGGAACATGCCTCTTATAAAAAAAATAATTAAAAAAATGCACCTAATATTTCTTATTCTCAAGCAACAATTTTAGTGCTGGATGAATTGAAAGTCCATCAAAAGTGTGCTACGATTGATAAATGCTGCTGTGCCATTCCAGACAATTGAATCCTATTATTTTAAAATGCTACAAGGATGAATAATTTTCCATTATTAAATTGTGGGGGAAAAGTAATTTGCTGTAATGGTAATAATGGTCCCACGGTTGGGGGGGAATGAATGTTCAATTGCAATGTTATGGGGGAAATGAAACATTAACTCCAACCTTGCATGTGGGGTAGGTTCCACCACTACCCTTTTTATACTCTACATTAATTCCACTGTCAGTCACCCATGAAAATAATCCTGTCAGTTCATTACTGACTGTTGACTGTTGCATGTAATGGTTGTGTTCTGGCTGGGGTAGAATATACCCAATGTCCAAGGTTGCATTATTGTTTCTGCAATTTGTCTTCTATGCACTACCGAGCATTTCACATGTTAATTCATAAGTAATTTTTTTGAGTACTCATCCACATTAGGAATCCAATTTAAATAGAAATAAATTACTACTGATTTAATTCAAAAAATTTCTTCTTTTAGGATCTGTTCACCAACACTGGCCAAATGCTAGAGCAAGAAGTGTCTAATATGGCAGAAGTGGCGTGTGCGGGTCAAACTCGGAAACAACAAACAAAACAAGTAAGTTACATGTAATGGAAACTGGAATAATTGGCATTTTTTTACTCTCAAAAGTCATGAAAAGCAATACACTGATTCAGATTAACATATTTACACTGCAGTTACAGAAACCTAACTACGAATTAGATATTTGCCGGGCTTGTGGTTGTGCTAGTTTTAATGTGTAATCTACCATCACATTCTCCTTGATTTACAGTGAGAACATTGGCATCAGCAAGATATAGATATCTGCCATTGCTCCCATCAGCCATTGTTCCTCCCACCAGACAGCTTGCTAAAGGCATATATGGCTAGAAAACTTGGTGAAACTTTTTCCCTCCATATGGCAAGCATAAAAATTCATAAAAAAAAATAATAAAAAAAATTCACAAGCACCCCTCCACCCTAGTTGTCTCACTGTCACCATGTTAAACTACATGAGCATCCCCAAACTAACCCCAAGGCTCTATCAAACATCCCCATCTAACATTTTCCACTTCAAAGTCAGAATCCAGAGACAATGAAATGCAAATTTATTTTCCAAATCAGCCTTGCAAATGTTGGTTAAATTACATAGCAGACATATATTCCTGTTTGTCCTTTTGTGTGACTTTCGCACAGCATAAGAAAGTGTTCATTGCGGTTTGAAGTGTTTTTTTGTTTAGGTTTACTTTATGCACAGATAAGCTAATCGGGTCTAGACCTACAGTTTAAAGTGGAAACCGAACTGCTAGGTGCCTCCACCGGAAATTGAACCTGGGACCCCTTAATTACAAGGCAACGACGTTACCACTATGCCAGTAGGGAGGCAATAAAGTGTTTGTGTTATCATTTTTTATGTGAGATGCAGAATTTTTTCCAAGAATGGTTTTGGTTCTTTGAGAAATTGTACAAACATACAGAGCTCATAATTAATTTATTTTCTCCCTTTCCAAAATTGATCCTATTGTATTCTTAAAGCACAGACATTAGAAAAACAAGTCTCATTTTGGCACATCTATCCCTTCCCTTAGATGTGGCATAGTGAGTTTGAGATGCTTGACTGAAGGAATTGCTGTAAAAGTTTTGATATAAATGCATAGAATAACTGTCATTCCATGTTTGTTTTATAATCTCATAGAGTTGGAAGTGGTCGGAAAAACTGGCTTTTTGGGGGAAAAAATACAAGTTTTTTTCCTCCGTAGTTATTTTTGGTTGAGCTTTTTCACAAAAGTGGCTCAAATCAATGAAAATGCAGGAGTTGGCAGTACGATTCCTGTTGCATGGTTTTCGTATATCTTCCTACTGTAAAATAGGCACTCATTTCTAAATATAAAATACAATTTACACTATGAAATTTGTAGCTAGATATAAACAATGTTTTAAAAAAAGTGGGCTTTTTTTGAATGGGCTGCTCTTTCAGAGTGTAATCTTCATATTTCGGTAGGCTTATTAAATATATCTATGTAGTATAAAAATATTCACATAACTAGAGTAGTTTTGTGTGTGTTTTTAATGTAACCTAATAGTATGATATGATTTTCAATGCTTGAATTTGTTATAGGATAATTTACATGAAGCAAAAAATAATATACTCCTCTATCTTTTGAGAATCTTGTATGAAATCTCTTTACATTAAAGTTTGTGTTCGGTAAAATACATTTGTATTCTGGCTTTCCAGTACATAATGTATAATTTGGTTAAATGGCGGCTAAACCTGGACACGGAGCAACTAGTGATATAATTTTGTTACTTGTTGCAGTGGTTCTCACCTTTGAGATCACAGCCTACTAAATTTATTTCTTAAAAGTCGATGCCCTGATCCCAAGAATTTCATTCATAAATACATTTCTGATCTTTAAAGTTTGTGTAAATTAACATGCACTCTCAATGAATATTCAATATTAATATATAAACTATGGCATAATCATAAAGAGTAATACATAGTTCAATTATGTATAGGCTTGCTGTCAAATATGAAATTAGATTTAAATTAGTTGTCAACCCCTGGGTGCAACGGACCTTTTGTTGAAATGCACTGGCATTAAAACTGAAGCAGAAGCAAATAAGACTGACCGCAAATGGCAAAAAAATATTTAAGAGATCGGGACTGGACCTACAGTTTGAAATTAGATCCAAAGCACTCTGCCTCCATTGAGGATTGAACCTCAGACCCCTTCTTATTACAAGGCAAGAGCATTTAATTTATTCCACTCCAGAGGTCCATTTATTTTTATGAAAGGTACCTTATATAAAAATCTGGCCTTTTTCCAACAACAGTACTTGCAAATTGTTCTCTCTGATTTGCAGGCTAAACTAAATCTTAATCTTGGATGAAGTAGCTAATAATCTTGTTAAGTATAGAGAAAGAACATTCAGACCGAAGCAACGCTTGGTAGTGGGGGTGTCACATTGAAACCATTCTATTATTGAATCACTGCTTCCTTTGCTGATTATATATGGCTAGTTATTTATTAATTATAATAATTACAGAAATTACTATCACAAATAAAAAATAATAACCAATTATTACATGAGTGTGTCACATATATTTTATCATTCCCTAAAACTCGCAAAACCCATGATTTTTATTAATGATTTTTTGTAGAAGTGCAGTTGTTTATTAAATATAATTATTACAATAATTACCATCATTACCAACTAATTGTACACTGTCACTGGCATGAATATCTCGAATGAGACGCATTCAAAGATGACGCATGATATGTCCCCCAAGTGCATTTTGCCTCCTAATTACATTACATTTATATTTTTATGAGCAGAAGTAATACAGAAATATTAGGAACATTCCAGGGAACCATGTAATTTATTTTCAAACAGTTGAAAAATCTAAAAAATAAGAGGTGGTTGGACTGCAAACCCCCCTCCCCTCTTCCTCGGTAAGCTAGGATTAAAATTGTAGCTGAACCACTATGCAATATGTGCCCACTGAGATTGGCCAATATATGTCTCTTGGCTGCTGCATCATGTAAAATTTTTGTAGCTAGTTGTAAAATATGTGATAGTTGTAAAATATGTGAGTACAAACCTGTAAACTCCTAATAATAACTTCAAGTGAAATAGGTTAGCTGCAATTGGTAAAAAGCCAAAATTTCTGTTGTTTTTTTCTTTTAAAAAAGCCTGCTTTTTATCGAAGAAAGAAACAGTTCATTCAAAAAGCTAGATTTTTTGCAACTCTTATCATCTCACAAGAAAACTTGGCATGTTATGCAGTAGGTTGTTGCACAGCCCAGAATGCCAAAATGTCATCTTCAAACATTGGTCAAATCACAATTTTCCGATTACTTATTGATCACTTTTCACATTGTTGCAACGTTTTTATTTTCAAATTAAATGTCTTCCAAATTTGTGCAATATTCCTGATTGTTGATTGATTGAATTGGCTTATTTTACTTTGTATTTCTGCCACTTTTGACTAATCGCAAAGATGGGGATGATGTAATTGATGAATGGACACTCACAAATACCTATGCCAAGCTTCGGTCCGGGACCCTTGGCATCATAGCATGTTGTGATAACTACTCCACTCCATCATGGAGGCAGCTGGAGTATTCTTTCTGTGATGAAGTTGGTCTTTTTTGTTGATGAAAGTCATCTTTGTTTAGAAGCCCTAGTGTGGCATAGGTATTCTTTTGCAGATATTATCACACAATATATTTTAGAAATAAAATTGAAGTTAAGAAGATTTGGTATATGGGAACTAGAAGTTAAAAAAATCTGGATTGTTGTTATTTTACTGATGCAAAATATTTTTCTTTAAATGAAAGTTCTGACTAGAATGTTAATTCCGAATTGATGTTACACATGACCGTATTTCCTTTACAGGAAGCAACTGAATGTTATTCCACTCCAACATGAGGGTATATTGCAGAACCTGCAATGGAATTCTTCTGAACTACAGAAAAAAGTGTATTTAAACAACAAAAATAAAAATAAAGGATATATTTTATGAAAAATGTTATTTTTTTCATAATAACCATAACCACATGATGTATGTGTAATTTTTGAACTTCAATGCTGACATGAATTGCTTGGTTGGTTGGTTGATTTGGTGTTTTAAGTTCACTTTATGCACAGTAAGTCTAATTGGGACTTGACCTACAGTTTAAAGTAGGATGTGAACCACTATGTGCCTCCACCAGATATCAAACTTGGGATCCTTGATTACAAGGTAATGACGTTACCACTGTGCCATCGGGGAAGCCCTTGGACATGAATTGTGCCTGAGCACTCGCTGGCATCATAACTGTATCAAAGTATGTTTATTTATATTTGTTTGGTTGTTATTGTTGCTTTAAACACGCTATACACAGATATGTACCTCCACTGTGTATCGAACTAGACACCCCTTGATTACAAGGCTCTCATTTATATTTCTTACAGTGTAGGCTCAAACCGGCCAAACATCATAACAATTGTCTGGCGTTTTCTCATTTTTGTAATGTTACTGCACAAAAATTCCTGAAGTTTAGCTTTTATCCATTTTGCATTTGTCTCTTGTGAACAGGTAGTTTTTCCCAGTTTTTTAAATTTTTTTACTGGTTCATTAACTGAATCTCTTTTCATGGTCAATGTGTGTCTACATTCTCCAGTTATGTAAGTATAAGAGACATTGTCTTCCAATTCAGGTTACTTTAGGACCCTTTGCATTATCTCCAGAGGTAGAATGCAGACTTGTCAAGAATTTCAAGTAGGTAAATACAAGGTTTTGATAAACTACAAACATGCAAGTGTTCTATTTATTCCTGTGTAATACTGATAGTTTGACCACTGTGTAGGTTGAAAAACCATGAAAGTTGAAAATTATCCCTGTTATCCCTGAGAAATGCAGAGAGAATCGAATTATCAGATGACCATGATTCTGCAAAATGTTTTACATCCTCCCAGCCTCTCATCAATTGGTAAAGGGGATGGATAGCAACTGGAGCATGATGCTGATAACATCACTCAAATCCAATCTTCTTCATGACATGGTGTTACAAACCAGGGAGAGCTTTATTATAGCATGTAAAACACTATTTTATACAAATTTGATGTTATTTTAGAATTTAGTGATTTAGTTGTCAATATTTCATTTTCATTTGAGTTTCTTTTTTTTTAGCTTCATCTGTTAATTGATATTAATGAATTAATATCCAGTACTTTTATGCAGTTTTTCTCCCCTTGTATTAATTGCGACAATTAAGATAAGTGGTCAATTCATGAGAGGTAAAATAAATACATTTAGATATCTTGCCTAAACCTAGTTTTCTAAGTAAAATCCTGTGAATTCTATTTTCAGGAAATGATTTACAAGCTAATATTGTAATAATTTTTGAAGGGGCTTAACCCCAATAACCCCCCCTCAAATATGCCATCCATGAATACATGCAATATAACCACAATGTAAAATACCATTGCAGTAATCTAACTGACATATTATGCAACCTAATGGAAATGTCTCTGTAATGTCGGTAATGTTACATTTACATGTTTCTGTAACATTATCAATGTTGTGTTATGTTCGCGGACATTTCCACATTACTGAAACTTACCCGAAACATTTTTGTAATGTTCTGCAACATTGCCGCAATGTTACAATGTTTCACGACTTATGTGTTGCTAACGTATCTGAAACCATGTTGTGCTGTATGGGAAGGTCGGGGCTGTATGGCGGAAACTGTGCAAGCAGATCCTTGGTGACATTCGCTGCATGGGGGCGGGCGTTGTCATAAATAAAGCGGATTCCACTTGACAACATGCATCTCCGTTTGTTTTGACGGCCTCCCACTTCTCTCTTCATCATGAACATCAGGTCGACCTTCTGCGAAGGCACGGCACCATTTCGCCACATTTTGACGATTCATTACGTTCCCGTACACAGTCAAAATTTCTTGGTGGATCTCCGATGGACGCTTTCCTCTCTCTCTCTCTCTCTCTCCTCTCTCTCTCTCTCTCTCTCTCTCTTCCTAACTTGTAATCTAACTTTTATTCTAAACATATAAAAGCGTTTGAAAATTCACGTGATGAAACTTCACTTCTGTTGAAATATGCCTACAGTAGCTACGTCTCAAAAATCACTTAAATACAAGTCAACAAATTTACCAATTAGGTTATCTTATCCGACACTAGTATATTTTATAGTTTCTTCGAAAAGGAGGTGTGTATTATTTTCATCTCTGGATGAATTCATGAAATTGATGATAGCATGATTTTTAACAAACTATAAAGGGTGACGTTGACCCGAATATTGCGTCAGCGCGATAGCTTGTCGTGGTTGGTGGGAAGAGTAACGGTAAAGGAGAGGACGCCATTTCATGTAGCCAGTTGCAATGGAGCGTTGGAAATTGCAACAACGTGTTACCTGTGTTATTACGAAACGAAGTCTGTTACACTAGTGCAGCGTGTCTTTAGACGACAAATGGTCTCGGAATACCATATGGGCGTGGTGAAGAAATTTGAAGAAACGTATCATGACTATTATAAACCAAACAAGACACTGTTGACGAAGTTACGGCAATTGATGATAATCTACGGAGGTGCGTGTACGGCAACTTTCAGACACGCTTGCAGCAACAATGTAAACGGAAGTCATCTGCTTCTTGTACTTTCTATTAAAAATATGCTTGTAATCTGTAAGTAATAAATGGCATACTTGGACGTATTTATGGACGGTTTTGCTTATGTTTTCCCTGTTTCCATATAGAGTAAGGACGGGGTAAATGGACACTGGGGGGCAAACGGACATTCCCTAAGAAAAGTACGTACGAATGTTTAGGTTTGAGCAATAGTGCAGCAGTTGGAGTTGTGTACGAACCTGAACGTTTGCGGAAGAAATCGTAAAGAAGAAACGTCAATCCAGCCTAAACACCTGACCAGGTAAGCATAAAATGTACGTGCAAAACCTTGAATACTAAGAAAATGTGTTGCGAACACAAGGATTGCATAGATTACTATGGTCCCTCCGAAGTTGTGATTTGAAGTGTGGTGAAGATAGTGAATCCTTTAAAGATACACACGTGTTGCCAACGTTGTGCTGCCATCTGGTGGATTTTTCGGAACGTAAGGTCAAAGGCTACAAGTGGGGCAGATGTGTTACGTTTAGGCCGTTCGCAGGCTTAAACTGCTTGGCTGCAAGAGGATGTGTGTATGAAGAATGGAATAAATTACGCTCATTGCTCTTTACCAATATTTAATAGAATCGCACAAGTGAGGGGAGGGGAGATCACGCACGAGCCAGCAAGACATCTAAACACTGACAATGATAAAAGCCAAAGTGTCACCACTGTACCTGATTTCCTTCGCGGTTCCTCGGCTGAGTCACGACGTGGCGCTCTATCGGTTCATCGAAGGTGTCCTCAGTGGGTTCGCCCAAACATTTTAAATGGACCGACTTAACACTGTCACTCTCAACGTCCTTTTTTAACAGATGCTTGGAAGTTCAAAAATTTCCCACGCCCTGGAAGGAGGCTAACGTTATTATAATACAAAAGGATGCTGATCGTGACGAAACGCAGTCGAGATCGTACCGCCCAATCTGTCTCATAAATGTTCTGGGAAAGGTTTTTGAAAAAATGATAACAAAAAGATTATTAGAATTCCTTGCTTTGAAACCAAATACAGGACTCCAATACGGCTTCACAAAAGGGAGATGCACGGAGGATGCAGTAAATACTTTATTAAACACAGTCGCTTCGAACGAAAACAAATACGTGGTGGCAACACTGGCGGATATAACTGGGGCGTTTGATAATCTGTGGTGGCCTCACTTACTCTGTACTCTCAGAGAAATGAAATGCCCGGGCACCCTGTATAGAATTCTGGAGGACTATTTCAGGGATAGAAAAGTCACCCTACATATTCCGGACCAAGATATCGCTAAAACAATGACAAAGGGTTGCCCACAGGGTTCCGTTTTGGGACCCCATCTATGGAACGTGAACTTCGAACCTTGCATCAAGACCTTGCAAGAAACACTGGAAGTAGTTAAGTGCATAGCCTACGCCGATGATCTGATAATTATCACCACAGGAAACTCAAGAGCAGAAATCGAGAAAAATACTACCACCGCGTTACAAAAATTGACACAATGGTGTGATAAAGCTAAATTAAGATTTTCGGATACAAAGACCAAATACATAGTTTTGAAAGGAAAATTTAGGCAACATCGGAATCCATTAATAAGAATGAAAGGCAAATCAATAAAAAGGGTAACTGAGATTAAATACTTGGGAGTGACGCTGGAAGAGGGCTTGCTTTTCAAAAGCCACATTGAGAACATAACCTCCAAAGGGGAAGCTCTCATGAACAAAATAGCTACCATTGCATCCAACAGCTACAGACTTCCTCCGTCAGTTATTAAAACTTATCTAGTGTCCATCTACTTTTCAATCATCACTTACGGGGCATCGGCGTGGGCCTCATCGTCATTGCATAAAATAACGTTCGTTCGTAAGCTAAGATCTTCTTACAGGAAAGTAATTCTCAGAGTTACCGGGGCTTTTAAAACTACTTCTTCGGAAGCGCTGTTTGTCATGATGGGAACTTTGCCAATTGATTATCAAATTAAGCTGAGGGCAATGACTTATCACTTCAAACGTGGGAACGAGAGGGAGATAACCGAACAAATGGGAGAATTCCTCCCCACCGTCCAGGAGATCAAGGCGAAGATTCATCGAGACTGGCAGCGAGAATGGGACGAGTGCGAGAAGGGTAGAAGACTGTATAACTTCCTCCCCTGCACGCAGGAGAACGTCTTTAACAGGGACGTCACGCCATCCAGAGGGCTGATACATCTTCTAACAGGGCACGGACCATACGGGAGTTACCTCACAAAAATAGGTAAAAGGGAAACCGACGTATGCCGAGACTGCCGGATGGAAAGAGACACGCCAGAACATAGAGTTTTTTCCTGCCCCGCCTCTGATGAACAGATAATATTGGCCAGAAGAGACCTGCCGAATAACAACATCTTCGAACTGATAAGGAGCGAACATTTAAATAAGTTATGCGACCTCGCAGATTTAGTGTCCAATATCGAGTTGCGGAGGTACCTGACGGAACCGGAAACCCGGCGCCCACCAGCCACCCCTCCTCAACAGGAGCCCCGCAGAAGCAGCAGGATACGAAACCAAGTCCCCACACCCCCTCCCCGGAGACCGTCACGATCGCGTCGGGAGCAGATACCAGAGGAAGAAGAGGAGTCAGCACCGGAAGATTCAACCCGAAGGAGAAACTTCAGAGTGTCCACTGGGAGACGAGGAGCCGCCGCCAGGAGAGGGTTACCCCCGTCCAATCAGCCTGGAGAGAGCCATGAAGGTTGCCCGGAGAGAAGTCGTCGAAGATGAAGAATTACCTAAAAACCATCTCTAGGGATAAAATAATACAATAGCATAATAACGAAAAACAACAACTTTAAAAGTAATATCAGAACCCCACATTAAATCGTGACTAAAGTTTCTTTAATAATACATCCAAGATGAGGGGCCATAAACTCTTAAAAATTTAACTTGAAAATTGCTAGACTTGGAATCTGCTGGAATCCAGTAGGCACCAAAGAGACTTAATATAAAAGGAAATTTCGAACAAACAAATTAAATTAAAATTAATTGTTTAACAATGTAAGTGTAGTAAAAACCATGAACATATATTTATATACTTATTATTATTTAATATAATCTAATATAAAAGTTTGTTTATCTTTTTCCTTTTTAAATTTTTTATTATTATTATTATTATTATCAAGTCTACATATAATTATTTGCGTTTTTTATGTCATATTTATTTATCTATTACATATCTAACAATTACAGTTTCCGCATAATTAGCATTCTATCAAAACTTAGTACCCGTTAATTCACGTTAAATTGTGCGGCTGTGATTTCATTCTGAGATCTCATAGCAGCCTCAGTCTGCACGGACATTGAACCTCGCACGGCCACTGTCGCTCCCGTGGAATGCAGAGTCAGCTTCATGTCACATAACCAAGTTGACACGGAGTGCTGACGCCGGTATCTTATCGGGCGTGTGTCCTCAACACATAAATGAAACAACGGCGAGATAAATAAGGAACTACAAAACCTCTTACAGTAAGTGTATATTAGGAATCGACATCCACTAAATTAATGAACTAGCCCAGTATTTCAGTGCATTTAACTTCCAAATAGCAAATTCTCCCCACACACTACAATAAAGCCTGATCTGGAAACCAGACAGGGAACTTGCGTCCGTGCAGACTAATCCAAGCAATCATTCACCCCAATCTAAACTCTCACCCCATCATACTCTCCCCTCAAGCTTAAAACAGTTCTGGATACCAGAATGGTTGTCCCTCCTGTACATAGCATTTCCTATAGTACTATCTATACGATAACTAAAACTAACCAATAAACTAACATAAACTAATCCATAACTACTATTAACAAATTTAATTAACTACCAATCATACAAATGCACAGTAAATTTACAAGAAATCTTTAAGACTTGTTCCGGTCACCAGAACGGTCTATTAAAATAATACAAACTAAAAATTATTAAATGTAGCTATGTATAGAATCTCCATGTATTTTATTTTATTTTTTTGTAATTGTATTTTATGTATGAAAATAAAGATGAGAAGAAGTAGGATAAAAAGGCGGGGGAACCGTTTAAATTCAGGAAACTGACGTCCTGGTTTATTTAAAGGTACCAGGACATTGAGAGCATACCCTCGAAAGTACGCGGGTGGAGGCGGGCTACTTCGGGAGGTTTCCCCCTTTAGATATGTCACTCTCAACACACTTCGCGCTTCGCTCCCTCGATCAAGACTCCCCTTGGCGACCTCTCGTCACCCGGGGACTGCTGGCGTTTTTTATTACACAGCATTTTATTTCCGGCTCGTGACAGATGGACAAGTTGCGTTGGGGAAAACGGACATAGATATTATATTGCTTTTAACTATTGTTAGGTACTTCTTGATTGAGATACTAATATATACTTGACTCAGTAATAGAAATGGCAAGTGTAAATTACATGCAATGCATTTTATACCCTTCAAATGTTTATGTTTCTAATACAGTGTGCCCTTGTTACAGAATGGTGAGACATCGAGAACGAACAACAGACAGACAGTCGGTATATGCAATGGGAACAATTTGCCCACTTCATGGACCATTTCATTGACACGAAACCCTCTGGTCGTATAGTTCTAATTATAGATGGGCATGGATCATGCTGTTCAGACCCTCCAACCTTGGAGAAGACAGTACCCAACTATGTTCATCTTCTGTGCTTACCAACACAGCACACATAACCTTCAGCCTCTGGTTGTGTTTTTCTTTGGCTCACTGAAAGCATTTTACAATGATGCATGTATAGGTTACGTGCGAAGAAATGTGGGAAAAGGCATCAATAAAGTGGTCTTTGGTGGCATTCTCGCTGAAGCCTGGAATCGAGCAGCCACTGGGGAGAATGTTTTAAATGCTTGTGGAATATATCTCTTTAACAACGCGTGCTTGAGCATGTCTTTGTTCCTGCACCTGTCCATTTTCAAGATTAACGATCATCAGAGCCTACAGCAAGAGTTGAGTATGTGACATCTCGTGGAAGTTTTGAAGAGCTAAACCCTTTGCCATGAACTTCTGGGACCTGCAGCAGGAAACGCAAAATTGGCAATCACATGTATTGACTGATCCTTCCTTCATCGCTTGCCACACGGACAATAAAACTGAAAGCTACAGCAAAAAAAACAAGGAAGTTTAAACGCACCACAAGTGACGAGTGTCGTGTATGCAAAGATGTGAACAAGCAGGGTCAAAATTGGGTGCAATGCTTACGGTGTTCTCTCTGGCTGCATGTAAATTGTGTTGCAAACGGAAATGACCCATATTTTGTGTGTTGTTATTGTGAGAGTGATGATAGTTCATAAATCATGACGTGTTTATCCGCCCTGATCAAATGTCCGTTTGTCCCGAATGTGCGGGGTAAACGGACACTGCCGCATCCGGGGATTGGTCAGACTATTTTGAGACAAATGTTCATTTTTTGCGTACTATTTGTTATCATGCGTTAACTGAACGTTCAAACCTTCTATGCCGAAGGTTATTTTCATTTTTAATAAAATGTTTTAGAGTTATTTTGAAAAGTGTGTTTAGGGTGTCCGTTTGCGCCGTCCTTAACCTATTATCTATGACCATTTCAAATGTCTTAGTCGGCTGGGCGCCACCATGTATAGTGTTTTTATTTTTTTTAAAAAAATGGATGTAAGCTTGATATTTTCTGAAGTACTTTGGCTTCAATGTTTTTAAAACAGGTTATAGAATTTATTATCTTTTGAATATTTCATTACCTGTATTTCATACTTAGTACACTATTTAAAAAATATAAATGTTTTACATCGAGTACCTATAGACTACTCTATTCTCATGGTGTAATTAAAAATTATTATCGACCCAAGAGACACTTACTTATTATATTCAAAATCGGCTATTTTATTTAACTCTTGTACTAAAGTATGTGTAACTTTAGTATTCAAAGTGATCCTTATACTTAATTCAAGAGTAGATAAGTCGTCTTAGTCAAACAACAAGACACCAAAAATGGGGTTAAGTTAGAAGAATGATTCTTGTAATTCTTATTCAATGTGCATTATACTTTATTCCTATGAAATTTGCCGGACACTGTGGTCCGGGGGTTCGAATCCCGTTCGGGCTTCGATGTTTGTGTTTTGTCTGAATAATGAGAACCAATGTCAATACAGTGAAACTTGACATGTGTGAAAGATTGTGAAAATGTGTGAATGACGGGGGACACTGCCGAAAAAAAATATTGGTTAGCACATCGCGCTGCGCAAAGGGTCCCAGATTCGAATCCCGCTTGCGCTTGGTTGTTTGTGAATGTCCATTCATCAATATCATCATTTCGTCACTCATCCCCATCTTCCCAAATTAGCCAAGTGGCACAAAACGCGAAGTAAAATAAACTAAATCAATCAATCAATCCTATGAAATTTATGACTAACTAACGAACTAACTAACTCTCTAGCCTTCTTAAACCAGAATTTTCATGGCTGCAGCAACACAGGCCTTCCATCTGTCCCCATCCTGAACAAGATCTATTTACTCTTTTCCATCCCTACCAATTTCCTTTAGGTACGCGTATATCTCAACGTTGTCCCTCCATCTTCGTCTTGGCCTTCCGACAGGTCTCTTACCATCAGGTTTCTCAACAAGAATCCTGTAAACTCCTCTTTCCTCTCCCATTCGTGCCACATGGCCTGCCCACCTAAGTCCTCCTGATTTAATTGAAGACTAAAATTGGTAAACGGTGTAAGTGTAACAAGAATTCAAACACCGTTTTCCACATTAAACTGTGAAATGTGCCATGGTCTATAAAGTTTGTAAACGTGTAAAGTGGCTGGTAGCCCTCAAAGTAGTTCCGAAGGGCGTGTAAAAAGGCACTAGTGTGAACGTTCGTACGGGCTGATGTGCTGAACGATTAGATTTCCCAACACTATCACTTTTGACATTTACAAACGTTTACCAATTTTTAGTCTTTAATTCTTCTACGAATATCTTGACATGAATACAAATTATGTACTTCTAAATTATGTAACCTTCATCACTCACCTGTCTCCTCATCCCTTTTAGGTCCAAATTTATTCCTAAGGATCGTATTTTCAAATACTCTCAATTTATGTCTCTCAATTTATGTTCTTCTTTCATTGTAAGGGACCAAGTTTCACACCCACATAATACTACAGGCAAAAATTACTATTTTGTATATTTTAACTTTTAGTTTCTTAAATCTTAAACGAGAAGACAAAATTTATGAATAGAAAAGTAACATGCATTTCCTGAATTAAGCCTACTTTATATTTCCTCTTTAATATAATTTTCATTTGTTAATATTACTCCTAAGTATTTGAATTTGGAAACTGATTCAAATGAGTTGTTATCAATAATTAGATTTTGATTATTACCTAACACTTGGTTTCGGCCTGTAAGCATATATTTAGTTTTCTCTTTGCTAACTTCCAAATCTATCTCTTTAGTAGTTTTGAAAAATATTTTATCATTATTCTTAATTGTATTTATATCATCCCCTAATAAGTCTATCTTTTATAAAGTTTAATTTCTTTCTTTACTTCTAAACGTGCGGTTAACTTCTCGCTTTATTCTATTATAATTGCTTAGATTTGTATCATCATTGTTATTTAACCACCTAAGTCTAGCCTGATTTCTTATTTCCACAACTGCATATGATATCCTATCATTAATAAATTCTACTGTTTTAAGGGCTAAGATAATTCTATAATTTATGAAGAAGCCTGTTCCAAAATTATGATTTTCAGTACCACCATAGAAAAAAGTATAATTTTTAGTTTTACAATACCCTTCTCCTGGCCACCTAACTTCCTGGACAGCTACTATATATAGATTATACTTAACTATCTCATTGACTGTACACTGAAATGCCCCAGGCCGGTAAAGGCTCAGAACATTCCAGGTGCATAATTTAATATCCTTATTCCTAATGTAGATCTTATCCTTAGTCCACTATTCTTTTAAGTATACAAAATTGCAATTTCATTCATTGTGAACACTGGTAAGTATCTTCTTTTTAGAAGATATTTGTTTAAATACCTCTTTCCAGTGCATATGGTTTAATGTGCTGTTACTTTGGAATTACGTCTCTGGATCCTTTGTTTCTTGAAATTTTGTTCTTACATTGTGCAGTCTCGGACTGTTCGGTGTCCAAATAACTCATATTGGAAGAGCACGGAATAATCCCTCGATATTGAGCACCGACGCCTTATGTATAGACAACCCCATTTCAATTCTGCGGTTTATATAATCTCAAAGACACAACCACGTCTGTGGTTATATTTAAGTAAAACATTTTCGGACAGTCTGGTTCGAGCACTGGTCCGGGACGGTTATGACGAAGACGGGGATTGTCCAGTGCTTGTTACGTGGGCGGATGCAAATTTCGTGATAGTTAGAGTGCACGTTGTACCGAGTGAACTGTCCGATGACGCTATTTGATCGGTGTTGAGTACGTACGGTCAGATAATATCCCTGGACGATGAACGGTATACCAGTGATCATATTTATCCGGTAAGAACTTGGCGAAAAATCGCCAAAATGAACCTGACTCGTTCGATTCCGTCGTACGTCACAATCAGTGGCCGGCGATACTGTGTGACATATAGCGGTCAAGGCCGTACTTGCTCTTACTGTGACCTTAGTGACCATTTTTATGTGACCTGTCCGTCCCTACGTCGTAAAATTGAGAAACCCGACGATATGTCTGTCCTGTGCCGGTGCGGCGCGTTCTGTCCCAAGGAATGTGCCGGCTGCTGAGAAAATGCTGACCCCGACACCCACTGTACTACTTGTGCACCTGAAACGATCCGGAGATCAGGATAAAGAGGGCAACGTACAAGCTTCACTACAGGGTGTACCTAAAACTACCGTACCAGATTCCACTTTACCACCCAGTATGAAAACAGCAGACATTCCTATCGCCGTCAGTGTGGACCAAGTGAATGTCAACCAAGCAGCCCACGTAGCAGAGAAGAATGGGGAAGAAACAATGGATGTCACTCTAGACCTGCACCTTATTCCGATGCAGCAGGCAGATGATGATCATGCAATTGAAGGTGGGAACTTCGAGACTGCGACCCCAGCATCAGCAGCTCTGCCGAAAATAACGAAGGAACCAAAAAAGAAGAAGAAACGCAGTCTCCCTGAGAACGATACGGCGTCGACGCGGCGGCAAGATGACCCTCATCGTTCGGCGTCTCCAGTGTCTCGGCGACTGCGTAGAACGATGAGTGCGACAAGAGAATAAAGTGAGAAATCTGGCAGTGGCTCTGATTGGTCGCTTGAAGTAAATGAGTGATATATGTCTAACATATCATAGTTATGAAGGGTGTTGTCCTCTTCACAATGTTATTATGGTTATGTTTGTCGTATGTCTTAGTGAATTTGAAAAAGGTAACTAGTTTAACGTCAGTAACTGCACATAACATGCCCACCGGGTACAATATAACACAATCCCATATGGCGACACCCATATATCATTTTGCAACAATAAACATTAACAAGATGAAATCCAGTGTCAAGCATCATGCATTCTTAGATTATATTAAGCAAAGTCACCTGGATGTCATTTTCCTGCAAGAAGTCGGGACTGATAATTTCTGTCTGGGAAGTGAATATACCGTGTATAACAATTTAACTCAAAATTTTCTAGGAACCGCCATAGTTGTGAAAGTTTACCATCACCCGTCTGGTCGTATCACATGTATCCAAATAGGAAACATATGGTTTTGTAATGTTTATGCACCATCAGGTACCAACGCTAGAAATACTCGGAACATATTTTACGCTACAGACGTGCCGAAGGCATTAGGTGGCTCCAGTCAAAACATTGTGCTGGTGGGTGATTTGAATTGTACTCTAAGAGGACAGGACCAATATCCAGGATTCCATACATCACCTAGCTTGCAGGCGCTGGTTGAAGGGTTTCAATTGCACGATGTTTGGGTGGCTAAGGGACCGAAGATAGACGGCTACACATACATACGTGCCAACACAGCAAGTCGGCTTGATCGTTTCTACGTAAGTCCACACATGCTTAGTAAAATATCTGCGATTACAATTTTATCAACGTGCTTTAGTGATCATTTAAGTGTCCAACTCGACATGAGTTTGGATGTACCTTCAGTTGGACGAGGGCGGGGATTTTGGAAGTTCAATGTAAGGTTATTGGAAGATGAACAATTTCGTACCGAATTTAAACAAAAATGGAAGAGTGGGAAGAAATGAGCCTGCCTCAAACTGACATTATTATGTGGTAGGACACATTTCTAAAACCTTCCATTAAATATTTCTGTTTAGCATATAGTCGTGAAAATTACTCAGATTTCAATAAGGAATATAACTTTTACTACAGAGTTCTTCACGAACTAACGACACAGCTAATACAAGGGAAGACAGTGCTTGAAGAAGTGAAACGAGTGCAAGCAGTGCTGCTGAGCATGCACAGAAAGCGTATGCAGGGTTACAATGTTAGGAGTCGTCTTCCTATGTTTGACGTACAAGAAGCAACCTGGCTGGTGCAGGTGTTAGCAGAGAGACGCAGTGCACATCGAAAGAGTATAACGTGTCTCGATACAGCCACGGGGAGACTAACCGAACCCAAGTTAATACGAAATTACTTAATGGACTTTTATGCAGATCAGTTTAAAGAGAAGCAAGATCAACACTCCCATCGCCCTCCACTGCAAGGGATGGACCTCCCCATGTTAACGGAAGATGACCGTCGCTATTTAGAACAACCATTCTCAAAGAAAGAAGTGTACGAGTCTGTTCACAGTGGAAAAAGAGGAAAAGCTCCGGGAATCGATGGTGTCCCGATAGAATTGTTCCAAACCTTTTGGACAACGGTGGCTCCACTGTTCACACGCTGGCTGAATGCTGTGTTTACGAAGAAACGCCTTTGAAGAACGAGTCTCACGGGTGTTATGGTTTTGATTCCCAAAATATCTCAGCTCAGAAAGCCAGAAGACTTCAGACCAATGACATTACTATGTGCTGATTATAAAATCCTTGCACGTTTGATCACCAGAAGGTTGCAACATTTTGCGGATACTTTATTAGGGCCTTATCAATATGTGTATGGTACAAGTGGTAAATAATTCACATTTTAACTAGTGTACGTGACATCATCACTTCCATGCAAGTTGTTGAAGGTTATCAAGCGGCTTTAGTGGCGTTAGATTTCAAAAGTGCCTTTGACTCCCTCAGACATGACTATCTATTCCAATACTTTAGAAAAGTGGGATGTGGAGATTTCTTTGTACAATCTATACAGAGCTTATGCAGAGAAGTTACAGTTCAGTTATCTATCGATGGTTTTCTGTTGCAAGCCTTTTCTATTCAGCGTTCTGTCCGTCAAGGATGTCCATTTTCCTTATTTGCATTCTGCGCAGCTCTGGCTCCATTTTTACGAATGATGCATGAAAAACTTCAGGGGCTCAGGCTTCTTGGGAGAGACCACAAAATATGTGGGTGCGCAGAGATGTTCCCATAATAGTGAAAGATCGACTAGACTTGACTTGTATGGAGGCAGTACTTGAAACGTTACGAAAGCAGACGGAACTTAGTTTGAACCAGAAGAAATCTAAAATTTTACCCCTAGGGCGTAACCCCACTCTGTGGACTGAACCTCTGACTATACCCATTGTAGATAAAGTGACAATCTTGGGAATAAACTTCAACCCGACCATCACAGATACTGTCTCCAGAACTTTTACTACTATTCTCCCAAAAATCCAGACAGTGTTGAACATGAACCGTTATAGACAACTATCGTTACGCTCTAGAATACAGTATGTGAACATGTTTGCATTATCGAAGTTGTCGTATGCTGCTCAAGTTTTGCCTGTCCCTAGAAAGTCGCGGCGCAAGTACGAAAGATGATAACGCGCTTCATATGGCACGCACATTTGTTTCACGTCGCACATGAAACGTTGTGCCTCCAAGCAAGTAAAGGAGGACTGAACTTGTGCTAAGTGGAGATACAAGCCTCAGCCTTGTTTCTACAACGGAATATTGAGTTGCTACTTCATTACCCTGATAGTTTAACAGCAAGATTAGTACATACTCTGATAGATGAAGTGGAACTGCGAACACCCATTTATCCAGGGAAGATCCCTCCCAACTACAACTATTTGAGGACAACTATTGTCGAGTTTTGCTATCTCCTAATCGGTTCACCTCACATGGATGTCGATGGCATGACAGTGAAATTTTTCTATAACAAATTGATTTGCAGGTTACATCACCAGCCACGAATTATGCTTCTCCGAACCAATGTAGTGTAGTCAATCATATGGAGAAATATACGTATCTGCATCTCATCTTTCTAACCGCGTTCGATCTCTATGGTACCTAGTAGTTCACGATGCAATTGCGACCGGTGCTAGAAAGCGGCGATACCAAATGACTGACAGTGCTTTGTGTTCCAATTGTCATCAAGCTGAAGACACTTTACCACATCGCCTAGTAACATGCACCTCAACGGTAGATCAATAGGAGTATTTGTGTAAATGCCTTGGCAATATATGTAGCCTTGTGGCCGCGGTGGCTCAGTCGGTAACGCGTCTGACTACCATGCTCAAGGTCCCGGGTTCGATCCCCGGCCGGTTCAAATCCGGGAACTTTTCTAACGGTGGAAGCGGCCCCGGCGCCTACCCAGCGTCGAATAACATGGGTACCTGGGGGAAACCCTGGGGGGGTAAAGGCGGTCAGGGGCGTGATGCTGATCACATCACCCCCACTCACGACCGGATCAAGAAAGTGTGGGGCGTCACCCCCACACCCCCTATACGCCTTCATGGCGTGGTGCTATGCACAGGGGAACACTTTACCTTTTTATATATGTAGATCATCGTCCGATATGTTTGCTGTAGATCATTTACTGTTCCCAGATTTTGTGTTCTTCCCTCTTAGAAAACTAAGAGAGGCACAGTTTTTAGTAGCTCACTATATTCATTATATTTTAGGACATCATTCAGTGTCAATGCAAATTTCGTTGCAATATCACTACAGTGAGAATTATTACCAGATGGAACAAGCTAACCGCAAAACACTCTATGCAAATTTCTAGCAGGCCCTTTTCTAATTCTGTAAGTACACGTAATTATGTAATCTATATCTGATATATGTATAATGTTATCATAGGATCATGTAAGTAGTCACTACTGCATAAAATAAAGAATAAGTTGTTTGCACATCGCGCTGCGACGCCAAGGGTCCCGGGTTCGAATCCCGCTCGGGCTTGGTTGTTTGTGAATACCCATTCATCAATTTCATCATTTGTGCAAAGAGGCACAAAACGCGAAGTAAAATAAACTAAATCAATCATCAATTTATGACTATTCATTTAAGTATACTTTGATTTAGTTATTCCGATCCGCTTCTACTGATCTGTGTCGAGGTTTCTTTTAAGTATACAAATCGCAATTTCATTCATTGTCAACACTAATAAGTAACTTGTTTTTACAAGATATTTGTTTAAATACCTCTTTCCAGTGCACATGGTTTAATGTGCTGTTACTTTGGAATTACGTTTCTGGATCCTTTGTTTCTTGAAATTTTGTGCAGTCTCGGACTGTTCGGCGTCCAAATAACTCATTGATCTACGATCAATAGACAAGAGAATGGCAGTAGCGTTAGTATTACTGGATCTCACTAAAGCCTTTGACAGTCTTCATCATGACCT
Organism: Lepisma saccharinum; assembly: GCF_977018435.1. Classification (NCBI taxonomy): domain Eukaryota; kingdom Metazoa; phylum Arthropoda; class Insecta; order Zygentoma; family Lepismatidae; genus Lepisma; species Lepisma saccharinum. The sequence continues at coordinate 32,475,034 of NC_139232.1, read as the reverse complement.
GCTCTTAAGCAAATTAAAATACTACAAATGTTCACCTCCCGCTCTCCAATGGTTTAGATCTGAACAACAGACAACAGAGAGTATTCATAAACGCTGCCACGCCCCATCTCTCTCGCACCCTGCCATTGGAAACTGGTGTCCCACAGGGATCCATTCTAGCCCCTCTCCTTTATACCATTTTTACAGCCGACATACCTATCGTAATCAATCACAGTAAAGTTCATTTTTACGCAGATGACACTCAACTACAAATTCCTTTTCCACCGAAATCGCCGGATGCAGCCTTAGCTTTGCTCAATGATGATTTATCCAACATAAATACCTGGTGTAAAATTAACGGGCTAAAAATAAACCCAGAAAAATCCAATTTCTCTGTTATTGGTTCCCGAAATAGTCTCTCTCTGATAAATCCTAATTTGATATGCATCAAACTAGACACATCTATAATCCCTTATAGGCGTCATTTCCGATGAACACTTTAAGTGGGATATTCATGTACAAGATCAAATTAAAAAAAGCTTTGGCCGTGCTAAGATCGCTGTACAGCTTTAAAGAATGCATAAAAACCTAGATTAAAATGAGACTAATACAATCACTTATCTGTCCTTTACTGGACTACTGCGACGTAATTATCGGAGCAAATCTATCCGTCCGAAACAAAACCAAAATCCAGAAAGTCCAAAATTCATGTTTCCGTTTCTTGTACCATATAAGAAAATACGACCATATCCTCCCAACCCTAAACGCAAACAAAATGTTGAACATGACCCGACGCCGAAAATTACATCTGTGTTGTCTTATTCATAATCTTTTACAAACCAAAACACCTAGAAACCTATTCCAGAAATTAAAATTCAGAAGGGAAATACATGATTACAAGACAAGGGGAAAATCGAAACTTGAACTTCCAAAGCACACACTAGTGCTTTTCGAATCATCATTTACGTATTCAGATCCAAGAGCGTGGAATGAACTTCCTCCTTCCATGACATCCCTCACTAATCGCAACAACTTCAAAGACAAACTAAAAACTCTATTGTTAAATGAACAATATTTGTGTTCCAGCACTCACGAATAATAGCTCTCATTTCTGAATAGTGTCTCGTCTCGTGGAAATGCTGTGAAATGCTGTCTCGTCTCGAAAATATTCGTTTGTCAAAGGGACACATGATCAATCTCGTCTCGTCTCGAATTTTTAAAAGCCTGTCCCGTCTCGTCCCGTGGGCAACACTATTTCTGAACCAACTTCCTAAAAACAAGTATTTTCATTTTCATTTTGCTTGTTTACTTTCCCCTTACATGTTGCCAGCCCTTAACGATATTTTGTCCTTTCTCACATATTAAGAACATTTATATGTTTTTACACTTAACATTAACATTAATTTGTATTATTCTTAACCATATCACACCAAGCACAATTGTGTCAATTAATTTGTGTATCCTTGTGTATTTGTTTTCAATCTTTATTTTTATTATTATTATTATTATTATTATTATTATTATCTTAGTGTGTAGACGAGCCTTTGTTCTCAATGTTGTATTTGTTCTTTTTGTGTCTTCTTTATGTTTCTCTCTTTCTTTGTTTGTTATTGTATAAACATTTAGTAGGTAGAATGTATTTAACATGTATATGTATCCATCGGGGTTAGGTGGTAGTACAGCCGCAGGCTGAACCTCGCCCTTTAATAAAGGAAAATTGAAATATTGGAAGAGCACGGAATAATCCCTCGATATCAGACCACCGACGCCTTATGTATAGACTACACCATTTCAATTCTCTGGTTTATATAATCTCAAAGACAGAACCACTTCTGTGATTATATTTAAGTAAAACATTTTCGGGTATTTGAAAATTTACGTCAGGTGTCCGGAGAATAGTCTTAAAAGCTTAACGTTTTCACAGTTCGTTGGTGCTTAACCGTGGCAGTAAAGGGCGAATGCATGTTTATCTTGTTTTACGTCACATTCTGCTATCACCTACGTTCGAAAATCGAAGAGAGAACCTTTTGGGGCAAGCCTGTGTGCTTAACGTGCTTGCAGTCGAGGTGGTTATCCTCGAATAGATAATAGCAGGGAAGTAGAATAGCGATCGGACCGTTTTTCTCCCTCCTGTGATCCTTTACCCTCTACTCCACCCTATAATTCGTTGCATTTAAAATTATCCTATATTTATAGTGTTCCGAAATAAGTTCAGCAGCATCTTCTACATTTTAGAATGCAAATATCTAGTAGTTAGTAAGTAAGGTGTGAAATGAGAAAAAAATAACTCTTTGTAACGCATTCTAGTTCTTCTGTAGCTTTTATCAATTGAAACTGATTCAGAATATCATCAATTCCAATGTTGGCAAGTGAATAATGTAATTTTTCTGCTACTGTCAGTTCTTCTATATATTAGCAAGACATGCTACTTAGTTGCACAAACTTCCTTTTAGCAGACTCGGTGTTCGTGCAGATTAAGTGGTGGACTTTCGATCTCTCCACCCACGTTGCCGGTTCCTAATATCAGCCTAAGCATGGGTGTTCTTTGTGTTTTCCTTCATCAATTTTTATTTAATTATCACTCATCCTTATCGCCGCGATTTTAAAAAAGGGCTAAATAGCAATAATACAAAATGTATAATCTTTCTTGGTGTTACCCTTCTGTACAGATCTAACATTAAAATGAAGTGGACGTTTTGAGTCAATATCAGTGTCGTAGCGGCCGTCCCCGCAACCCCACAAATCGGGGGGGGGGGGTGAGGTTTAGGGGCCCCGCTATGTTATCTCTGTGTACTTCTGAAATGTTATATAATCTCAGAAATTCAACAGATAGTGTCGCTTATTAAAAAATAAATGATTTACAAAATAAAAACCTGATTCCCAGTAATATATCATATGACGACGTCTGCGATAATAAGCAGTGGCATATTGTCTCAGCCAGAGGGGTCGAGCAGCTTGACATTACGGGTATCCTCCGAAGAACAGAATTAACTTACTCACAGATGGCAATCGATAAGAAAATTCTCTCATCGCGTACCTTTATAGCTACGCAGTTTTTCGTAAACGTAGCCTCAATATGAAATTGTGGGATATAAATATCCCACATTGTCCACTAGAGTGGAACGATTTTTTTTGTTGTAATTTCTAATAGTGTGGAAAAGTTGCCTTTTGATGTAAAAAAGACAAAAATAAAATTTAATGGTAATCGGAGCATGTCTTGAGGTGCCGCAAATACAATAAAGTTTCATAAATTTGAAATCTTTTGCTCTATTTCAAGCTTTTTCTCTAGTTTCTTATTTGCGCTATAAGAGCCAAAATCAAAAGGTTCGTACTTTTTATGCCTTTTTATTAATAGAACAAACGTGTTTTTTGGTGGGTTTAAATTTATGGTGAGGATAAAAAATAATAATTATAAGTCAAAAATGTGCGAGAAATTAACTTCGAAGAAATATATACTGTTTTCTAATCTGAAATTATTGCTCTGTTATCGTTTCAGGACAGGTGTGAGTCATGAGCGAACACGATAACGTCATGTGGAATGTGGAGCGAAGGGAGACGTAGTGGGAGTTGAGTGGTGGGGGAAGCAGATTTCTTCATATCGTGTCAAGCGTCAGTCCCTGAGTGCAGTTCACTGAGTTCAGAGTCAATTTAAGTGGTAAGTATATTTTGAGAGTATACGTATCGTTGTTATAACTATTGTGTAACAAAATAGCCCTGTCGAAACAAGCTAAGACTAGATAATTGGTGGAATGTCCTATTTTTGGAAGTTTTAATGATGTAAGTGAAGTAGTGTAGCCAACATATGAAGATGTAATGAAGTGCTATCTTCTTATAAGACATAACCTCAAATCAGATACATCAGCGAGCCAACTGTAAGTGAAATATCTGATATTTTAGCTCAGAAAAAATGAAAATATATGGTTAAGAGCTTCTACTCCTGTAGTATCTAATACTCAAATTTTACAAATGATAAAAGCCTATCATGACAAGTATAGCAATTTGTTAAGATCTAGAAGCAGAAAAGGATCAGAAAAACATATCTCACACTTTGTTACATTTAAACAAGATGCTAAACGCTTATTTGATATTGCTGCCTGCAAATGTTTAGACTTTCAACAATGGAGTTTCAAAAAAGAAAGGAAGGTCCCTTTTTAGAGCAGGAGTTTTTAAGAAATCAACTATCGTCCAGAAAAATGCTTATTAGTAATGTTGATAGAGTTGCACAAACACTTTGTTATTGAAAGATGTCAGAAAAAGTAAAGAAATACAGAGGAAATTTAAATGTATTCAGAAAATTCACAAAAACCCACAATGATATCAACGTTTACTGATAGTGATGACAGCACTGAAGAAACATGAAATAGAAAGTGACAGAAAAGCTCACTGTTAGTGATGAAGAAGAAGAGAGCTTTTTACAAGAAGAGACAAACTTAGCAGGCCCTTCAGCATTACAAGAAGATAGTAATAAAATAGTTCAAATGCGCATTAAACTGCCGTCTGTTGCCTCCATATGTGATCGCACAGGAATATCCGATAGAGCTGCTGCAGCAATAGCAGGCGCTGCTTTGCAGGACTTGGGTTTAATAAATAATGATGACAAAGTAAGGTAGTCGACCGGATGAAAATTAGACGAGAAAGATCAAAGAACCGGAAAACTGCATTCAAGACAGTCAAGGTCTGATAACCGAAAATAGAGGATTGTTTTTCGATGGAAGAAAAGACAAAACAATTATTCAAGTTTTACAAAATGGTTACTACAGAAAATCACGTTTAGCTAATAGATGAACCAAACTCAAAGTTTTTATGTCATGTAACACCAACATCTGGTACTGGAAAGTACATTGCAGAGAGCATAATTGAGTTTTTACGAGATAACAAGCATAACAAACATCTTGAACATTTTACCGCAATTGGATGTGGTTTAACCGTTGTAAATACTGGAGTCAATAATGGTGTTATTTCGTTGTTGGAAAACAAAATAGGAAGATCACTGCAATGGTTAATTTGCTTATTCCATGGTAACGAATGAGTTTAAAGGGGAACTAGATAAGAACTGCAAAACTGTTATGAGCTTCCTGTGGTACCCTTTTTACCAATTGAAAATAACCTTCCCTCATTAGAAAATATAAGTGGCTTAAAGTAAAGATCAGAAGTACTTAATGGAAATGTGTATTGCTGTATTTAGTGGAAACTGCTCGTTGGATTTATCTTTGAAAAACCCTGGAAAACTTGCTAACTCCAGATGGCTTACATTAGCAAATTGAAAACTTGAATTGTATGTGGCAACTGAAAATCCTACTAACAACCTTCAAATTCTGGCTGAGTTTATTGTAAACATTTATGCACCTGTGTGGTTTAACATTAAGTTGAAGCCTTCATGCTCGAATGGTTCTAAACATCTCTGGAAGCTTATTTCGTACTCACGCTATCTACTAATTACTGATCTTAAAGAAATAATAGATCCAGTTATTCAAAGAAACGAATACTTTGCTGCTGCGGAAAATATTATTTTGTTCATGCTATGTGATGAGCGCAACATACGTATAAGAGAGCTTGGTTTGCTCAGACTTCTAAAAGGAAGAGCAGTGAGTAGAGGTGGTATTAGAAAGTTTACAATTCCAAAGATCAACTTTGACGCTAAGGATTACATTGATATGATCCAATGGAACGACATTAAAATTACAGAGCCCCCAATGACAAAGCATATTTCCAATGATGCCCTTAAACAATTCATTAGGGAAACATCAGAATCAACTGTTGTGGAAAACCCATTAACTGCCTTTCCCAGGTCTCCATGTCACACACAAGCCGCGGAAAGAGCAGTTAAACTAGTTACTGAGTTATCTTTGTTTTTTCTGTGGATCATCTTCAAGAGAAGGTTTTATTAATGCAAAAATTGTATCTCAAAAGAATACGCCAACATTCGATACAAAAAATAACAGTTGAATGTGCGAACACAGTGAAAAGCAAACATTTTCAAATGGGAAATTTTTAATCTCGTCAAGGATTTAAGTGGTTTAATTATTTTGATCTTATTAGCCTATAAAGACTTTCTGTATACATGTACGAGATAATAAAACATTCACCTTGTTTCATGTTATTTAAATTACTGTAACACGTGTTAACAAAGCATAATAAATTGGTAAAAAATGAGAAAAATACATATATTTGCTCTAAAAACTATTTGTATTGTGTATAATATTTTGTGCAGAACGTTAATTGTTTTAATCTAATAAGACTTTATTGTTACTAATTGCATTATTTCAAAGTAGATGTGTGCAAAACTTCAAAAATATATACACAACCAAATTTTGAATTTCTATTAATTTATTTTAAAAAATCAAATTTTTAGGATCTTTGCAGCACCTCAAAACGTTGTAGTAGAGCAATGACATTTTCTAATCTTTTTTTTCTGAATCTAAAAGGCAACTTTTGCCCGCTATTAGAAATACTAAATCGAAAAAAACAAAATTTTGCCGGTTTTTGTTACACCCTATTGTCCACACCTCTTATGTTTTACATCAAAGGGACCCAAAAACTCAGGAGGTGTCAGGAGTCCAGTCCCTTTTGCCCTTAGGCCCAGTTGCTCTTATTCCGCCATGGGCATATACAGTGCTTGAAGTGAAAATTCCTAGCTGCGAATTTCCTTTTGAGTTATGGATAGAAGGAAGGATCCTAACATGGAGAAGACAATGCAGTAGGTGGAGGAGGATGCTTATGCAAATTATCCTAGCTGGGGAGGATGATTTATGATTTCTTTCTAAGCTTGCGGATAGCGCCCCCCTTCATCCGTTACACTTCACTCTTACACACGCTCTTCGAGCACTGATCATCTATTAAAAAAATGGTTCTTGTTTCATGAAAAAGTCTCAATTAAATATAAATGGTCTACCGAAAAGAAATGACATCGTAAAAACTATGAATAATAATAATGATGTCCATTAACGTCAAAATTAAACACCTAGCCCATGAGGCAAATAAACTTTTTTTGGGAGGGGAGTCCAGTCCAGTTCAGTCCTTCATTCATTGACAAATTTTCAGTGATTGAAGTCCTATCACCGCTTTATTATCTATCTCTCAAACTATTGTCCGCTGCTATTTCTTCGTAGCGGATTGCAATTCACCTTGTGACGCTAGGTTACCATCGACAATCTAGGGGTCCGGTTCAACCCCCAAAACTGAAACGATAAGTTTGCTTGAGTATATAACTCACTATTAGTTTAAGAAGCGTAATGTAAGCGGCTCTTACGTAGAATCTTATCCTAAGAGGAATCCACCTCTATCAATTTCCTCAAACAGTATTTATACATGTGTATTACATGTACTGGTGTAGGGCCAATAACCCACCCAGAGTGAAACAACAAATATTCAGAAAAACCAAAGGAAAGAATATAGACGGATTCATTGGAGGCAACAAGGCAAGGAAAGAACAACAACGTTTGGAACATGGAATATTACTTCTTTAACAGGCAAAGAAACTAAAATAGTTGTAGAAATGGGGAAATGTAAAATTAAGGTACTATGAGTTAGTGAAACTAAGAAAAAAGGTAATGGAGAGAAGAGTTTGGATAATAAATATGCACTTTTCTACTCATGAATAAGTAAGATGAACAGGACTAAGAAAGGAGTAGGAATTATTTTAGAAGCAAATTACAGAGCAAGAGTGATAGACTGGAAACCAGTGAGATCCAGAATATTAAGAGTAAATATAGATCAAGAAGAAAAAGTAGCACACATACAAGTATTTGCCCTAACCCAAGATGTAGAAGAATTTGAAAATTGAAGCCTCTTGCCTCCTCCAAAAAATAATCCTGTGTGTACCACTGCGATGAAGCAAGATAAAATATTTCTATCTTTTTTCAGTTATTGGTCAGAAATTCAGACTATTTTGATTTAGTTTCGAGAAACTACTACACTGATGTAGCCTACGTCGATGACAAAAAAGGGAAGGTAGGTAGGGTATTTGAGGGAAAAGGTAATTTGATTTAATCTCGGGGGGAGGGGGATAACTAATGTGCGTCTCGATATTCATTTTTCACTAAGGGGCCTCTATATTATACTTACAGGGACCCCCCAGAGAACTCCGCTACGCCACTGGTCATTATTCAAACCTATGTAACACCTCGCAGCTCAGCAACTGGTTTACCAAGGTAACTGCTTTCGTAATATATAAACTGCCATAAAATAAAATTTACTATGGTAATCTCTCTGCAATAAAAAGGCTATTATGGTCTCCATATGTCTCCGTAACCTTACATTAATGTAAATAATGTAACCTTGAATTTTGTTACAACATGTTGCATGTAAAATCACCTGAAATTTATCCTCTAATTTCAAACACAATCAAACACAGGACATCCTTTATCACTATTTACAATTTCCATAGCAAGAGTAAAAAAATGGCAATCGAACCAAGAATATTCATTGTGATTAACCTCGTAAGGTAGAAAATCAATTGAAAATAAAAATAGAACTCGAAGGCTACGATTACTATAGACATAAATTATGAGTGTAACACTAAACGCACATTGTCACTGAGATTGAAATCTTAAAAAAGAAGGTGCACGGAAATTCAAATGATGAGATCTAACCTGCAAGTTAGTATCAAAGCCGGAGGCTTCAAGTTCGAAACCTCGTCAGGCATGGATTCTGTTTGACCCATCATCCATTTGATAACTTCATAATTCATCCTCACCGTCGCGATTACATCAAGAGCAAGAAAAAAAAATAAAAAGAAAGATTGAATGTTGGTTACGTTTGACGTGTGATAGAATTATCTTAAAAAGCCTTCTACTGTGATGTAATCGTTTTGAACACAGGCAGAGACCATTTATATCTGAAAGATGCAGCTTCTGCAATTTATGATACAGTATTTCTGATAACTGTTTCTGTATATCGTAGCTGCAAGCAATAAGTACGAGTAGTTACACAACACTATTCGATTGTTCACGAATCGTAAAGAATCCAGCGGAGCATTCAAAACTGGGTTGAAACCTGGCGATAAAGGATAAAGGGAGCGTGGTGCTAATGACATCACCTCCCATACGGCAAAGGTCCCTGACATCCCCATGTGTCCTCATGGCACAGGAGATAGCTTTGCCTCTTTTTTATTTAAAAACAATAGAAATCTTTGACATCATTAAAATACATTAAATATCAAAATTTGACAATAATGAACACAGATTCATTAAAGCCTTGCAACGGGTTAACATAATTTGAAAACCGAATGCATTCAAAATGAACGTAGAGTGCATATAATTATTGCAATAGCACATAGTAGTAGCTCTGAGTTTACATGCGGGGGGTTGGGTTTTCGATAGCCAATTGAGGTACATTGGACATTGGTTCGGATTCCACTTTGAACTGTAAGTCCAGTCCCGATTAGCCTATTTGTACATAAGTGGACTTAAAACAAGAATCCAAACAAACAAACCAACGTTCAGGGGATGTCCAAGTTGTTCGATAAAATGTTTTTTTTTCTTTGATAGGGGAGAAGTTAAGAAATTTTCTTTGTGAAATTCTCCAAACAGGGTCTACCAAGAGGCTCATTCGTTGGTCGACGCGTGGTCAGCGATGTAGTCACATCGTCGCTCTTTCCTGGCATTCCAGACCAGATCCCGTTGATTCTTCTTTTCAAGTACCTCAAGGCGTTGGGTTAACGCCGACATTTCTGAACTTCCACTGGAACCGGAACAGCTCACACCAAAAGCAGATCGCTAACCGTTTGGCTAGGCGGAGCCCGTCTTTGTAAACAAACATTTCAGGACATTATTTAATGCAAAACATTAAAATACTTTATGTATACATACTCCTCCTTTGAAGTATTAGGTAAATAATACTACTATTGACAAAAGTTCTTGAAAAATTTGTTTTCTTGGCAGCTTCATTTTATGTCGGAACACATACACATATTGAGCAACTAGTTACTGGTATTGTAATTCACAAGATAAGTTTTAATGGTCCATTGTTTTTCTATTTTGAAGACTGGGCAAATGCAACATCAATTATTTCCCTTAGTACGTCAAGGCAGTAGAATAATCGAACATCAGCAATCCATTAATTTTAAATGTGAGACCATTCAAGCATCAAATATGACTTTTAAATTTTCCGAGCTGAAAAGAACTGTGAATTATCAACTTGATACGGTATACTGCATTCTGAACTGGTACATTCTTTCTCTGTTAGCTACAGCCAGAGAAAAAGTCAGAAACACAATAAAATCAATCTCCGCCAAATTAAACAATGTAGATAATTGTTTCGAGATATTGGTAACAATCTAACAATCATACACTGTCCTTAGATTATCTATGGTTTCCATATTTTCTAAAGCAGAGTTGAAGAAGAAGGTAATTGGGCTCCACTCCATGAGGATGCTGTGTCTACTGTTTCAATATTTAGTCGTGGTCTCCGGTCTCCTGGTACAAGGTATTTAACAGCAACGAGTTGTAATGGGCTGATCAAATAATTTGTGTAAAGAGAGTGTAGACAACAAACATTAGTCAAAGTAGAATCTAATATAGTTAATGTCAGGGTGCGAATTAAGTGGTGGGATTTTCCCACTTTATAGAAATAAATTATATCCCCACCAGGGATGGGTTTAAGTCTTCATATATGACAGTCATCCCAGTTGTAACAATATTTTCCTAAAATAAAGTTGATAAATATCACCATGTATTCCGATGTGCAACATCAGCCAGCATTATTGCTAATATCTTTCCTGATATCGCATACACGAAAATTTTCTTTGTAGATAAATTATTACCTACAAAATTATATTTCTTATGAGATCATAATGATTATTGTATTACACCATACAGTTCTTTCACGTACGTTGCGAAAAATTGGCACCTGTTTGTCTTCCTGGTCACCAGAATAGCTGCTTGCTAATCTGTACAGATAACGAGAAACAATTATTTCTAACAATGTGAATGAGAATACATAGTAAACATATAACTGTAAACAGTAACCAACGTAAAGACCAGCGGGGGTGTGGTGGGGCTTTAGCCCACATTTATATTGCAAATAGTCCTAATTTGGCAAAAAAAATGAAAACGGACATCGAGAAGAAAACCCAAGGGGAAAATGTTACTGGCATAGTTTGAGATCTCAAGGAGAAGATGCACAGAAAGACTAATCGGTACTAAACCTACAGTTTAAAGTGAGATCGGAACCACAATGTGCCTCCATCGAGTATGAAACTCGGGACCCCGTTCTTCGCTAACAGCCAAAACTGGCAGAGACGCAAAGCAAAATAAAAGAAATCAACCAATCAAACCCGGGACCACTTTATTAATTACAAAAATGTTACAAAAACACCATTGGGAATACCCACTTTGCAAGAAATGATGACAGTACCTTGCTTGCCCTTCCCTGGATAAATCCTGCGGACTTCCATGGTCGCCATGTCATTGTTAACCTACAAGTTTTCTTAACTATACCACTTTCAGTATTGTATATTTTACATCACTTGACATCATCATATTGCACAAAATCCTTTCAATTCCAAGTCTATTATTACAATAAGTCATTTGATGATTAACACTTTGAAGTAATAATTACATTCATACGTATAAATATTCTGTTAAGCTACAATTACAATAAACATCAAAATAACTTAGGACCCCTCGAAGACAATGCGACGAATTTACCACTACGCCATCATAATCTTCTTGTCAATTGAGCGACGCGTTCTGGCCACCGGGTGCTCCAAATAATCATGCTCACAAACGTTGTTTATGAATCTTCTTCCTTTTCTAAAACATTGGGTTGTCTTTCAGTTAAACTACATGAAATTTATGAAATTAGAATAAAAAATGTAAAGTGTTCCCCTGTGCATAGCACCACGCCATGAAGGCGTATAGGGGGTGTGGGGGTAACGCCCCACACTTTCTTGATCCGGTCACGAGTGGGGGTGATGTGATCAGCATCACGCCCCTGACCGCCTTTACCCCCCCCCCAGGGTTTCCCCTAGGTACCCATGTTATTCGACGCTGGGTGGGCGCCGGGGCCGCTTCCACCGTTAGAAAAGTTCCCGGATTTGAACCGGCCGTGGATCGAACCCGGGACCTTGAGCATGGTAGTCAGACGCGTTACCGATTTTTTTTTTTTTTCATAAAGGAAATACCCCCTACACGGAGGTATCCCCCACCATTCACTCTTTTACTCACTTTTACACTTTTCAATTCTTACATTTTTTTCATTTTTTCTTATTAACTCGACGAACACAAATACCCATGCCTTACCCGGGACTCGAACCCAGAACCCCTGGCGTTGTAGCGCGCTCTGCTAACCACTTCGCCACGGAGGTCGACACCGATTGAGCCACCGCGGCCACTTTAGAATGAGGACTCTAAATTTTTAGAACCCTATAAAACTATGATTAAGTAATGTGAGAGAATCTTTTCTTCATTCGTCGCCTTCAAATATATTTTTCATTTCAAAACAGTCATCTACTACTCAATTGATATTTTTGTATGGACTAAACTTAAGCTAACTGCGACGAAAATACACAAATTCAAATGAGTTATAACATTTTGTATTGTGCAAACATATTTTGTACTGTCTCAGTTATGACAGTGAAATTAGAGGCCATATTTTCTTTATTATAGTGTTAAAATATAGAATTCTGCCGTCGAGTATAGTATTTTGGCAATCCATTTCTCTCTTTATTAGTCCAAAGACAAATGTGGTTTTAGAGTCGTCGTATGATGTTTCAAGATCTATTATGAAAGCATGTTTTCCCTGAACTGAAAAATGTGTTAGCTGGGAACTGGCAGTAGCCAATCAGTAGATTACAAATCAATTATCTTTCCGTTGTCTATGAAATTTTGAGTATCTTTCAATTGAACAACATGCAGTAAGATATGGTTGCTGACCATTCGATGGTCATCGTATTGACCATAAACACAGCTGTCTTATCTTGAAATCTTAGCTAAGGTAATTTATCATTCCTGATTAAGTAGGTAATTCATAGTTCTAAGCAAATATGTCCTTCAATTAGATGTACAGTTTTTCCAAAGGAGCAAACATGGCATATTTCCCCCCACAATAATGTTGACCTCTTAAAAAGACACTCCTTCAATTTGAAGTTGTCATGTTTATGCAATGTCCTTAAAATAATGAAAATTAATTACTCTGACTGAAATAAAATTACATGTGTGAAATATATGCTTTTAAATGGACAATCATTTTTCAGGTGGGGATCCGCACCCCTCTCCTTTTGGACACCCATGATGGCAACATAAATATACATTATTTATGACATGTCATCATCACTACACTTGAATTACATTCAGTGATAATTACCTTAATATGAGTACAGTTCGACCAATAAGAGAAAACATTCTAGCGATGCTGTCGAATTTTCAACCGTAAGCGATCGGAGAGAGAGTGGTGATGCAATCAAAATATGCGGCGACTTTGAACACTTATTTGTCACCTTTATTCAGCTACAAGTGTGTGTGTAATCATTTACTGGGAAAAGAAACACAGCTAAAGATCGGACATAATATTTAACGATGTTGAATTTTCAGGCGAAGAAACAAGAAAGAGAGGTTATAAATACAGCTTGTGCCAGCCATTCTGGCACAAGCGAAGGGGAAAAGATAAGATAAAACAAATGACTGTTCGCTTTAGTTTGCGAATTTGCATGGGTTCGTTTCATTTGGTACAGCTGTAAAGTATATTAACAAGCTATAATTTTACTGTGGACACGTTAATGTATTTATGGATAATTAAGTTATCAGCCACAAAATGAAGAATTGTTCTGAAATTCCAATATGCATGCCCACATGTTTTTCCTTCATGACTGATATTCTTGTTCCATGATATTAGGTTGTCCAGTAATAAAGCGTCACTGAACTGTCAACATAATATAAAGTCAACTTCAAAATATTTCCAAATTCCATTGAAGAAAAAAAAAACAAATTTAAAATTAAATAATGTGAATCACTTAAAATCAAAAATGTTCTCATTAGAAAAACGGAATGAAAAAATATTAGAGAAATTATATCTATTTTTATGTTCTCTATTCCACCAGAGAAAAATTTACATACCGGTTGAAGGCAGTCCACGGCAGTTTAGAAAGACAACAATGATTAGTGTTCTTCAAGTAGGAGAGTAGAGAATGCTTGAGGAAAGGAGTATATGCCTAATCTTCGTGTGCGCCACTCGACCGTGAAGATAAACAAACAGTGGCGCAGGAACGTTTTTCATTTGGGGGGGTACAAAATTCAGTCTCCCATATATATATATATATATATATATATATATATATATATATATATATATATATAAACATATATATATATATATATAAATAAACATATATATATATATATATATATATATATATATATATATATATATATATATATATATATATATACACACACGCACGCGCGCATGTATATACTACGCATATACTACTTCAAAGGTAGTACCAATAGGTATAATGTGAAGGCATCGGAAATATTCCATTTTAGAACAGCACACGAATTTCCGGTTTTTTTAATTAAAAATTGGCATAAATAATTTTTATTTCTTTTTTTTTCTTACTATTTTTGGTCATTTTAAAAACAGATTTTAACCAGATATCAATTCCGAAAAATATAAAGCTCTGGGCCTTTTTCATGGGCTCATTTTGAATTTAACGAAACGGAATATCAGGAGTTCGAAATGTGAAAATTGCGAACAAAGATACAGCTATTGATTTTTAATGCAGGGTGAGATTAAAGGGGGTGAGGAGTATTCCCCCTTCTCCTCTATCTTCAGCTATCCCAACCAGGAATAATCGTCTCTCACCAACTGGATATAGAAACCATATTATTGAAGATATCATACTTATAGAGTCCACATCAGTTCAGTTCATTTTAATTTTAAAGTCCCATAGCTAAGCATAAAAATATCCTTAAACAATTTATGGCAGATGTGTACCACATCCAATGCCTTTTAGAAGCCATGTATTCGGTATTTCTTCAGACATCTATAGGGTGTTGTATTTTTTTAAAAAAAAATATTGAGTTAAGATGGTTCCCGATCAACTCGTAAGAGGTCTAAGTTTTTAATGTTTGTAAAACATTTCACAAAGCATTTATTTGTAACATAATTATTTGTACCTAACGACGTTCTCCAAGCACTGAAAGTACTATCATTACATATACAAAACCGAAATCCTTCAGATCTCAGAGCAAGCAAGGAAAGTCAAACGTTCGAAAGTTGTTTTATTTCTCTTTTCAATCTTCGGTGGATAATATGAAGAGCTGGCCAAGGTTTCTTTTCGTACTTAGTAGTAATAAATGCATATACAAGCATGTTTTAAGGTGACTTGTCAATTCCTCTTTTCCGTGAAAAGGTAAACTTTAATGTAAGCAAAAGCATGTCCGCGTCACAGTTAAAGATTTTCGCATCTACAAAGAAAATCCAAAACACATTCCCACCTCGCCGGCCTCTGTGGCGGAGTGATTAGCATATCCTTCTACGACTTCCCGGTTCGAATCCCGGCCTGGGCATGCGTGTTATTTGTGAGTGTCCCTTCATCAATTTCATCATACCATCACTCATCGTCATCTTCACGATTAGCCAGAAGTGGCTGAAATTTGAAGTAAAATAAACCAAATCACTCAATCAAACATTCCCATCTTGCTCAAAGACCTTGTGAATTCAATCAAGAATCTACCAATATCTACCAACCTAATGTGAAATGTCATAAACCTAACCTTAACTGATTAGAAAAATAATTTAGAAGTTTTAAACATACTTAAACAGGGTATCGAACCCGGGACCCCTTGATTACAAGGCGACGACTCTACCACTGCGCCATCGGGGAGGCCCTCTGGTGTGCTGAGGTCCTTCTCGTTCTTGTTTGTGCTTTTTTTGTTTCGGTGCCTAATCAGAAGTTGTTAAAACTTATTCTATGTACTTTATATCCACTTCATGGGCTAATCGGGACTGAATCTGCAGTTTAAAGTGGAATCCAAAGCTCAGTGCATGTTGGACCCTTCAATTAGCCTACAAGGCGAGATATCTCGTCCTGGCCCGCGAAATGTTTCGTATAAGCAACACGTACATTGTGTCACCACTCAAAGTTTCACAACGTATATGTCATTAAAGCAAAACTTTTCTTAATAACGTTTTTTAACTTTATATCTTGTTTTGATGCTGTGAACCGTCGAAATACGGAATTATATTATAAATAGATTAAACCGGGCAGCACAGGCTCGCAATTATTACTAATGCATTAACTTTGCAATTACAGTAAACAAAACACACGACATTTTGAAAAAAAGAAGTTAATAAATTTAAACGCTTGGTATGTCTGATAAGACACACAGTAATTTATATTTATTTTTACCAATTTCTTCAAATAGGATACCAGAGTTTCGAACGAGATCATCTCGGACATCAAGTATCGCCTCGCTTTGATTTTGCAGAGATTTATTTCAGTCTCGTTTCGAAATTTGAGAGGAAACACATACTTTTCTTGTCTCAGTATCATCTCTATGTTCAAAAATCTCTTAATATATAGGTTTAAGTATAGTTTTCCCTCTTACAAAGTTATGAAGTACAGGAGTACATTGTACCCCCCAATGTCTCGTCTCATTTGTGTAAGTATTTCGTTTCGGAAAGTTCCATTTGAAAAAATTAAAAGAAGAGGTCAGTCATATACTCTTCTAATGAAGATTTATATATTATCTTTGAATCGACGCGACCACTTCTTTAGAAAAGTGTACCCCCCCCCCCTACGCAGAGGAGCATTCATCTGGAGCGTGATTTTCTGAGAGCAAACTTTAGCTGATTCCATCGTTTCACAGAAAGTTTACACAATTTTCATCTCCTTAAAGAGGTTTCCAAGAACACAGGTCAATGACCTAACTACATAGTTGACTTTCTGTGGTAGCTAAGTAAGATAAATTAGATAATGCTTGTGAGTTATAAACGTTAAACCTTTTTTATTGAGCGAATTGAAAATATGTTCCTTTAACAGTAGCACCTTGCGTCTGTCAAATTATCTAAGGGGGTACAGGGGGTACAACGGGATTTTCGGATTTAGGGGGGTACAGTACCCCCTTCAAAAATTTGAGGGGGTACAATGTACCCCTGTACCCCCCCCCCCCGTTCCTGCGCCACTGTAAACAAATGTATGCAAAACGTTCGTTTACGCCACCCGAACATGTGGGATCAACAAATGTATGCAAAATCTTCGTGTACGCCACTCGACCATGCAGGATCAATAAATGGATGCGTATTCTTCGTTTACGCTATTCTACCATGCAGGACCACAAATGTTTGTAATATTAGTGTACGCCACTCGACCATGCAGGATGAACTAATGTTAGCGTAATCTTTGTGTACACCACTCGACCTTGCAGGATCAACAAATGTATGGGTAATTTTTGTGTACGCTACTCGACCATGGCCCGTTTACGCCATTCGACCATGTAGGATCAAAACATTTATGCATAATCTTCGTGTACGCCACCGGACAAAGCATGATCAACATATTTATGGGTATTTGTCTTGTGCGCCACACTACCATTCAGGATCAACAAATGAAGCGTAATCTTCGTTTACGTTATTCAACCAGGAGGGAATACAAATATTTACGTAATATTAGTGTACGTACGCCACTCGACCATGCAGAATCGACAAATGTATGCGTAATTTTCGTGTGCGCCACACGACCATGCAAAATGAATAAATGCTACTGTAATCGTCGTGTACACCACTCGACCATGCAGGATCAACAAATGTATGGGTATTTTTTGTGTACGCTACTCGACCATGCTCCGTGTACGCCACTCGACCATGCAGGATCAACAAATTTATGCATAATCTTCCTGTACGCTGCTGGACAAAGCAGAATCAACAAATTTATGCGTAATTGTGGTGTGCGCCACATGACCATTCAGGATCAACAAATGTATGCATATTCTTTGTGTACGCCAATCGACGATGCATGATCAACGAATGAATGGGTAATCTTTGTGTACGCCACTCGACTATGAACCATCAACAATTGTATGCGTAATTTTCATGTACTCCTCTCGACCATGCAGAATCAACAATTGAATGCGTAATTATCGTGTACGCCACTCTACTATGCATGATCAAAAATATGTGTGCGTAATTTTTGTGTACGCCACTCTATCATGCAAGATCAACAAATGTATGCATAATCTTCGTGTTCACCACTCGACCATGCGGGATCAATAAATGTATGCAAAATCTTAATGTACGCCAATCAACCATGCAGGATCAATAAATGGATTCGAAATCATCGTCTACAAACGTATTCGTAATTATTGTGTGTGCCACACGACTATGCAGGAGGAACAATGTTAGCGTAATCTTCGTGGACACCACTCGACCATGCTGGATCAACAAATTTATGCATAAGCTTCGTGCACGCCACTGGACAAAGCAGAGTCATCAAATTTATGCGTAATTGTCGTGTGCGCCACACAACCATTCAGGATCAACAAATGTATGCATATTCCTCGTGTACGCCAATCCACGATGCATGATCAGAGAATGTATGCGTAACCTTCGTGTAAGCCACTCGACCATGCAGAATTAAAAATTGTATGTGTAATTTTCGTGTACTCCACTCGACCATGCAGAATGATAAATTGTATGCGTAATTTTCGTGTACGCCACTCACCATGCAGGATCAACAAATGTATTCTTAATATTTTTGTACGCCACTCGACAATGCAGGATTAACAAATGTATGATTAATAATCGTGTACGCAACTCGAAAATGCAGGGTCAACAATTGTATGCGTAATTTTCGTGTACGTCACTCGGCCATGCAGGATCAGCAAATGTATGCAAAATCTTCGTATAAGCCACTCGACCATGCAGGATAAATAAATGGATGCGTAATCTTCATGTATGCAATTCGATCATGCAGGACCACATACGTTTGCGTAATATTAATGTACGCCACTCGACCATGCAGAATCAACAAATGTATGCGTAATTTTCGTATGCGCCACACGACCATGCAGGATGAACAAATGTTTGCGTAATCTTCGTGTACACCACTCGACCATGCAAGATCAACAAATGTATGCGTAATTTTCATGTACGCTACTGGATCATGAATCGTGTACGCAAATCGACCGTTCAGGTTCAACAAATTTACGCATAATCTTCGTGTAAGCCACTGTAATAGGAACAACAAATGTATGCGTAATTTTTGTATACGCCACTCTAACATGCCGGATCAACAAGTTTGTGCATAATCTTCGTGTACCCCACTCGACCATTCGGGGTCAATAAATGTATACAAAATCTTCGTTTACGCCACTCGACCATGAAGGATCAACGAATGGTTGCGTAATATTCGTTTACGCCATTCGACCATGCAGGACCACAAATATTTGCGTAATTTTAGTGTACTACACTCGTCCATGCCGAATCGACAAATATATGCGTAAGTTTCGTGTGCGCCACACGACCATGCAAGATGAACAAATGTTAGTGTAATCTTTATGTACACCACTCGACCATGCAGGATGAACAAATGTATGAGTAATTTCCGTGTACTCTACTCGACCATGGTCAGTGTACGCCACTCGACCATGGAGGATCAACAAATGTATGCATAATCTTCGTATACACCGCTGGACAAAGCAGGATCAACAAATTTATGCATAATTGTCGTGTGCACCACACGACCATTCAGGTTCAACAATTGTATGCATAATCATCGTGTACGCCATTCAAGGATTCATGATCAACGAATATATGCGTAACCTTCGTGTACGCCACTCGATCATGCAGGATCAACAATTGTATGCGTAATTTTCGTGGACTCCACTTGACCATGCAGAATCAACAATTGTGTGCGTAATTTTCGTGTACGCCACTCACCATGCAGAATCAACAAATGTATGCATAATCTTTGTGTACGGCACCCGACTATGCATGATCAACAATATGTGTGCGAAATTTTTGTATACGCCACTCTAACATGCAGGATCAACAAATGTATGTATAATTTTCGTGTATGCCACTCGAAAATGCAGGATCAACAAATGTATGCAAAATCTTCGTGTACGCCACTTGACCATGCAAGATCAATAAATGGATTCGTAATCTTGGTCTACGCCATTCGACAATGCAGGACAACAAATGTTTGCGTAATATTATTGTAGGCTACTAGACCATGGAAGATTGGCAAATGTATGCGCAATTTTCGTGTACACCCACGACCATGCAGGATAAACAAATATTAGCGTAATCTTCATGTACACCACTCGACCATGCAGGATCAACAAATATATGCTTAATTTTCGTGAACGAAACTCGACCATAATTCGTGTACGCCACTTGACCATAGAGGATGGAAAAAATATATGATTAATAATCGGGTACGCAACTCGAATATGCAGAACCAAGAATTGTAAGCTTGTGTACGTCACTCGACCATGCAATATCAACAAATGTATGCATAATCTTCGTGTATGCCACTCGACCATCCAGGATCAAAATCTTCGTGGACATCAATCGACTTTGCAGGATCAACAAATGTATTCCTAATCTTAGTGTACTTTAATCAATGAAGCAGGATCAAGAAATGTATGTGCAATCTTCATGTGCGCCAATCGACCATGCAGGATTAACAAATGGATGCGTAATCTTAGTGTACGCCACTTGCCATGCAGGATCAACGATTGTATGCGAAATCTTCGCGTACGACACTCGACCATGCAAGATCAAGTATTGTATGCCTAATCTTCGTTTACGCTATTCGAGCATACAGGATAAACAACAGTATGCATAATCTTCGTGTATGCCACTCGTCCATGTGAACAAATGAATTCGTAATCTTCGTGTACGCCACTCGAACATGCAGGATCAATAGAAGTGTGCATAGTCTTCGGGTACGCAACTCGACCATGCAGGAACGACAAATGGTTGCGTAATCTTCGTGTACGCCACTCGACCTTGCAGGATCAACAAATGTATGCGTAATCTTCGTGTACGCCACTCGACCATGCAGAATTAACAAATGTATACCTAATCTTCGTGTACACCTCTCGACCATGCAGGATCAGCAAATATATGTATAATCTTCTTGTACGCCACTCGACCATGCAGGATCAACAAAAATATATGTGTAATATTCGTGTAAGCCTCTCGACCATGCAGGATCAACAAATGTATGCATAATCTTCGTGTACGCCACTCGACCGTACAGGATTAACAAATGTATGCGTAATCTTCGTGTATACCACTCGACCATGCAGGATCAACAAATGGATGCGTAACCTTCGTGTACGCCACTCGACCATGCAGGATTAACAAATGCATTTGTAATCTTCGCGTACGCCACTCGACCATGCAGAATTATGAGATATGCGAAATGTTTGGACGGTCCATTAAGTAAATGGAAATGAAAACGGCATTGTGCTTTGAACTGAGTTTTATTAATCATATTATTGTATGCTCTAAATCATGAATAATTGAAATTCATTTGTTAAGCGAAAGTTCTTTGAATTTGATTTTAAGGTTTTTGCCAAAACATACGCAGGTCGTTTTACTTCAAGTACAAATACTAAATTATTTTTTTTCAGTTTTTGAACTGTTTGGTGGGTAAAATGGTTGAATTTGATGATGTTATGTATTTTATTTGTTCTTGTTATTTTGCATTTTTTGCTGCTTTGTTGTGTCTTTAAGCCATTTTATTCATTTCAATCAATGTGTACCTGTTCATAAGTTGAGGTTGGAGTAAGCTGGCTGGAGTGTGTTTCTAGACTCATCTCCACTATGACATAACCTGCAGAATAAGATGCAAAGTTAAGGTAAAGATAAATTATATATAATATTGATGTTACAACATATTATAAATTAAGTCCAAATAGTTTGCAGTTTATTTCAATGAAAGAGTAAATTGTAAAAAAATTTTGCGCCTGAGACCTGATCTAAGAAGAGAAACTATTCAATAATATATTCATAATAAGTTATATTGTAAATAATTTTCCCCAATTTTCGTATTATCAAATACAATATAAATAATGAAACAATTTAATATTGGATGCATTTCAAAAATCTCCTTCTTTATTAAGAAATCTAATTGAGTTATTTGTAAATTGTATTTCTTTTCATGTAATGTTTATAAAGATAGTTTTGTAAATATAAATAAAATAGTATTTTGTGGATTAAGTTCGTCTAAAGACTTCCAACAAACATTTCAAAACCTTTCAAAATATAAAATACTATTGTTTTTCTCTAGTAGTGGCCGCGGTGGCTCAATCGGACGGGAGTTCCGTGGAAGCCTTCAGAGACAGCGGACGCGGCAACTAGTTGCTCCGTGAAGGTCAGTGAAAAGTTCCCTTCAGGAAACAACGAGCGGGTGTGCCGTGTGTGTGTTGCTTGTGGCGTTTGGTGCAGTTGGCTGGCGTGTAAGTAGAATTGGAAAAGTACTTTAGAATAGTAAAAAGATGAGTATCATTAGACAAAATACCATCCAGATACGTTTTCCGTTTGGGGCACCGAGGCCGTCGGCGCGAGAAATTCATGACTTTATACATGGACAATTTCAACTCCACGTAGATGAGATCTTGGGAATACAAATACCTGCGATGTGTTTTCGTAAAATGTATCAGAGAAACAATAATGACGCGAATATTCGAGAAATGTGGTCCGGAAATTAACTTTTGCTATGATAATGGTAAATCTGTAAAAGTGTTTTGAGTGATGCGGGGAGGGAAAGAAAAGCGGTAAGAGTGTTTAACTTACCACTAGAATTAGATGATGACTGTGTGAAAGAAAAAATGACGGAATTTGGGAAGGTGTAATGTATAGACAAAGAGACGTGGTCTGAAAACTTTAAATATCAAGTTTACAACGGGTGAGAATAGTGAAAATTGAACTAAAGAAACCGATTCCGTCGTTCATTACAATAAAATTTCATCAGTGCCATGTGATATACGACGGACAGCCGAGAACGTGCAGGGCGTGTGGAAAAGAAGGACACGATAGCTGGCAATGTGATAGTCGTCAGATAACAACGCTTCGTGTGAATAAAAACCGAGAGATAAATTATAGTGATATAATAGTGGAAAAGGGGAGTTAAGGAAGTGAAGAAATGCAGGATAACCAGATGCAGGACGAAGAGAACTCAGTTGATCTTCCTCCCATCCCAGCGGCAAAGGACAACGTCCGAAAAGAGGAGGACGAGGAACCTTCGAAAGACTGTGAGCTGGAAAGTGAATTGAATACAGATGAAGAAAGTGACGAAAGTGCCACTTCAGTGTCAAAGTGGAAAAAATCTCAGCTGATGGTTGCAAAAAAAAACGGACGACGAATACTTCGAAAGGTAGCGAGAATACAGTGGCGAAGAGATCAGTGAGAGAGGTAGGAGGTATGAATAGAGTAATGAACAGAAGAAGTAAACCCTAAAAAGGGAAATTAAATTTGATATTTCATATGTTATTTGTATAATTTTTTTCACCGTTATGAGGGGAGATCAGAAAGTACTATTAACTTTGTGCTACATTATTAATTTATTAATGGTGTATAGCACTCGAATATGTACTATTAATATTAATGGAATCTTTTCGCCTGTAAAATGTAAAATGTTAGAAGAATTTGTAAGGGTACACTCCATAGACGTATTGTTTTTGCAGGAAGTTTGTATGTGTGACTTCCCAGCAATATATGGTTACAAAGCCATAGTTAATACTGGTACACATGGCCGTGGGACAGCAACACTTGTTAGAAACGGCCTAACTATTAATAATGTAAAAAAGTTAGTAGATGGGAGAGGCATTAGCTTTCAAAGTATCAACCATACGTTTGTAAATATTTATGCGCCTTCAGGCAATCAAAATAGACAGTCACGTGAACAATTTTATAATCAGGACAGTTCAAATCCGGGAACTTTTCTAACGATGGAAGCGGCCTCGGCGCCCACCCAGCGTCGAATAACATGGGTACCTGGGGGAAACCCTGGGGGGTAAAGGCGGTCAGGGGCGTGATGCTGATCACATCAACCCCACTCACGACCGGATCAAGAAAGTGTGGGGCGTTACCCCCACACCCCCTATACGCCTTCATGGCGTGGTGCTATGCACAGGGGAGCCCTTTACCTTTACCGTTAAATGAATCTAAAATAATACTTGGGGGTGATTTTAATCAGGTATTAAATCCCAGCGATTGTTTAGGAGCTTATCAAAAGAGTCCAGCCCTTGCAACATCAATTAAAGAATTGCATTTGAAAGATATTTGGTTACAGAAGAGACAGGATATAATGTTTACATATTTTAATAATAAATCTGGATCGAGAATCGATAGGTTATACACAAATACAGATCAAATAAAAAATATAACATCCATAGAATCATTCCCAGCGCCCTTTACTGATCATATGGCAGTAAAAATAGCAATTAACCTGGAAGAAACAAAACTAGTCAGGGGTCCTTCATATTGGAAGCTAAATATACAGTTATTAGAGCTTCCACATATCAATGAAGGTGGCCGCGGTGGCTCAGTCGGTAACGCGTCTGAGTACCATGCTAAAGGTCCCGGGTTCGATCCCCGGCCGGTTCAAATCCGGGAACTTTTCTAACGATGGAAGCGGCCCCGGCGCCCACCCAGCGTCGAATAACATGAGTACCTGGGGGAAACCCTGGGGGGTAAAGGCGGTCAGGGGCGTGATGCTGATCACATCACCCCCACTCAAGACCGGATCAAGAAAGTGTGGGGCGTTACCCCCACACCCCCTATACGCCTTCATGGCGTGGTGCTATGCACAGGGGAGCACTTTACCTTTTTTACCTTTACATATCAATGAAATATTTGCACAAAAATGGGCCGAATGGTTAAACAACAAAAGCATTACAGTAATCATAATGACTGGTGGGTTCGATATGTAAAACCAAAATTAAAAACATTTTTCTGCTGGTATGGAAAAGAAAATGCAAAAGACAGAAAAGGATTGATCAACTTTTATTACCAGTGTTTACACGAGGCATGTCAAGGGAGAGATGTGACCAAAAATTACCAAGCCATACAGCAGTATAAAGCCAAAATCTTAACACTCCAGGGGCAACAAATGGAAGGCATAACAATAAGAACCAATTCCAAGAATTTAATTCAAGATGAAAGAACTTCGATGTATCACTATGTACAGATGCAAGAACAACAAAAAACACTCATGATAAACAATATTGTGGATTCAGGTTAAGAATCGCATGTGTGTCAGCCAGGTATCTTGCAAACATTTTATGCCTATTATGGGGAGCTGTATCAGACCGGGGAGGGGGAATCAGAAGCAAGAGAGACACTACTGAAATCTCTAACTAACGGTTTGCAAAAAGAGGATAGACAACGTTTAGATACTGAAGTAACAATAGAAGAAGTATATGAAACGTTACGAACATGCAACTTTAAAGAAGCACCAGGAAAAGTGGTATTGGTTACAAGTTTTATTTGCAGTTTTTTGAGATTATAAAATATGAACTAATCAAAATCATACAAGATGCCTTTAAAAATGGAAAGTTTTACAAAATGAAGGCATCATCATCATATTGATACCAAAAAAAACACTCGCAAAACAAGTAGACGACAAGACCATTAACATTACGAAATTGTGACTATAAATTAATGGCAAAGATCTTAGCAAATAGGTTAAATATAATTTTACCACGGATACTAAGTGAGAAACAAACATGCATTGGCAAAAATTATAACATATTCAGTGCAGTTGGAGGGATTCGCGATCTGATATCCTATTATAGGGTGCAGAAACTTGATGCATGTGTGCTTTTTTTTATTTAAAAAAAGCCTTTGATTTAGTGTCGCATCTGTTTGAGGTGCTAAAGGCATATAGAGTCACTGATAAATTTATTAAGGTTTTGAAAGGTTTCTATCAACAGGCAACATCTCGGATTCCTGTCGTCCCCAATAAAGATAACAAGATCAATTCGGCGAGGATGTCCACTAAGTATGCTTTTGTTTGCGTTAACCCTGGATCCTTTGCTACAATATACCAGGAAAACTACTCCCGACGCGATACACGCCTTTAAGGAAAACCAAGTGTTTGCTTTCGCAGATGATCTATCTGCATGTGTCACCACAAACGAGCAAATGCAAAAATGATGGCAGCGATACATAGCCTACTATATACTGCCGTGCTAGTGGGGCCAAAATAAATATGGAAAAATCAAAGGCGCTACCCTTTGGCACATGGGATCAAAAATATCCAGGTATAGGGATCCCATATACGTGTATACAGGAAATTGAAATATTAGGAATAATTTTTCACAGGGACGAGGAACAAATGTTAGAATCCAATTGGCAAAAGATAGCGAGAGACATTCGCATACAATATTATAAAATGCGAAGCAGACAGCTGAATATGATAGAACGAGTGCGGTTTTTGCAAACGTATATGTTTAGTAACTTAAACTATACGGTCCAAGTGATCCCAATTAATCAAAAATACCTCAGAATAATGAATTCAGCAATGGGTTGGTTTAAGTGGTATGGACATTTTTTTCGAATACCACTATCCAATATATGGCAAATGAAACAAAAAGGAGGATTGGAGCTCACAAATATTGAGATCAAATGCAAATACCTTTTATATGGCATTGAAGATTCCATTACATCATTATGGATACAGTTATGGACGGAGGAATTTCCACCCCAAAATCCACCGGATCTACGCAGATTGAACAAAGGACCGAGCTTGATGCAAGAATTCAGTTATGTGGTGCTTCCGCCAAAAGGTGAAGACGTAAAACTCTCTCATACACTGTTTCACAAACAGTTGCAGATACCGACTCACCGCATTGAAAAACATTTTCCCAATAACAGATGGCAAAATATTTGGAAAAATTTAAATAAGAAATTTCTGGATACATCAGTGTAGTGTTTGGTACAATGTAATACATGATATTATACCAACTAATGAACGCTTACATAATATCAAGAGACTAACAACAAATAAATGCCACATATGTGGAGAGATAGACACCATTGAGCATAGAATAGTAACATGTAGTGGAGTACAGAGAATTTGGAAATGCCTAACGACATATCTAGGACAAATATGTCGAACAGCACCCCAGTACTTTCAACTGTCTATGTGTACAAAACCAAATTTCAAATATTTTCCAGAAAAGAAAAACAATGCAGAAAATTGGTTAATAGCTAATACAATATATTATGTATTTTGTAAAACGTATGAGAGGAATAGCATTTTGTTCACACAGTATTTAAAAATAACCAGATGGAAAATGTTTCAATATCCAAAAATGTATGAGTATTTTGGAAACTACCTCAGTGTTGTTTAGAAAACAATAATTGTATACTTGTGGTGTGAAAGTGAAAGTGTAAACAGGTATTTAATATATGAAGAAATGTTTATTTATATTACAGGTACAAATGTATGTTTACGCCAAAATCTTGTATCAGATAGCGAAAATGGGACTCTTACTATATTACTTAATATGTTAAGAATTCTATACAATACTTTTAACAGAAATTATGTAAGAAAACATACCTATTTTGTATATATGCTGAATTAAAAAAGTCGGTAACCCGTTTGATTACCATACTAAAGGTCCCGGGCTCGATCCCCATCCGGTTCAAATCCTGGAACTTTTCTAACGTTGGAAGCGGCCCGGCGCCCACCCACCCGCGTACAAGTAGATGTGTCAATGTTAGTAAACTTCCCAGTCAGTTTAACGGGTGCGATACTTAAGCAGATTTTGGACACTATACTACTGCCGTCTGCAATTGCTATAGCCATGCTACCGCCGCATTATAAATATTTACAAGAATTAGTGCTAGAAATTTTTTATATACTGCTTTCAGCGAAAACTATTGAAATATCCAATGTATCTCAATTATAGAAGTCACGTTGTTTGGCAACATTGCCTAACTGCAAGATAATGATTAAACAACCTACCGATCCCTGGCACAAGATATGGAACAATGTTTAAGCACCACATTTATCGCCCTTGGTAAAATCTGCGTGGTACTGTGTGGTACAGGATATAGTGGTGGCGGAAGAGAAATTACATAAATTAAAAGTTTTAGAAGACCCACTGTTGTAGGTGTAAACAAAATGGTTCGATTGCACACTGACTAAGTGAATGCATAGGGACACGTAAACCATGGAAATATCTATTTGTGTTATTAGGAAAAATTTGTCGTTCCCATCCCAATGCGTTTAATATGCCTAACAATGTTAGCTACATTTTCGTATTTTCCATGTATGAAATTGCGTAGTGTGCAATGGCTTGTTGGACATTATATATTGTTTGTCTGCATATACAAAGATATAGATTTTCATGATCAATTTTTAATACATGTTGAACAGGAATATCATGAAGTGTCTCAAGATAAAATACAAATATTATTAGCACATTTTTTAAAGGCGTAGATTGAATGTTAAAGTAAAGAGAACTATTGTTATCCAACAAGTGTAAAATTACTGTATTAAAAAATGTAAATAAAAAAGGAAAAAAATAGAAAAACAGTGGTAACGCCGTCACCTTGTAATCAAGAGGTCCAGAGTTCGATACCCGGTGGAAGCATATAGTAGTTTGGATCCCACTTTAAACTGTAGTTCAGTACCGATTTGCCTTACTGTGCATAAAGTGGACCTAAAAAACCTATTCAATAAACTAATCAACATATTGGGTGGTTCTTAAAAACAACTTTTTTTCTTTCTTTATGCTATCATCTTCTTAAATTGTTCCTTTTTAGTAAAAAACAGAGTATGTAAAGTTTCAGGAAAAATATAAATATTTACTGTTAGTTCAATAGGTTTAAAATTTACCTATAATAAAAAAATCAAGAATATAATATTAACGTATATGTCAGTAGTTAGTATGCAGTGTAAATCGTAATTATTTTACGTTATTTATAAAGTTAAAACGTAAACACTGAGTTACAAAGTGTAGCTCGGCCGCGAAATATTAACATTTCTGTGTGTGGTGTTTACTGTCTCCTACATTACACGTCCCTTCCCACGCACATACATAGAAATCAGTGGACTCTTCTTAATTCGATCTCCAAAGTAACCCGATAAAAGTTGGAATTATCTAGAATTGATTGATTGATTGAGTTGGTGTTATAAGTCCACGTTATGCACAGTAAGGCTAATCGGGACTGGGCCTACAGTTTAAAGTGAGATCCGAACCACTATGTGCCTCCACCGGGTATCGAACTCGGGACGCCTTGATTGCTACCCCTCAAAAACACTGCTTCTGTCTGAAATTATCATGTTCCTTCAATGCCCTTATAATAATTAACAAAAATTAGTGTGTCTGAATGAAATTGTGTGAAGTACATATAATTTAAGGTGGACATTCATTTTACAGTGGGGCGTTGGCCTCCCTTGCTCCCCCTTCCGGACGTCCATGGTGCCGGTGATTGGATGCCAAAACTGGGCGGGCAAGAAAAGTTTACTTTCTCTTAGTAAACAAGGCTTAGCTCCAAGAGGCAATGTTCCGAGTGCAAAAGTAGAGGGGCAACTGCCCCCTTGTCCACTAATCGTTGCCACTGATCTGTAGAATTTTAGAAAAAATGTACATGTCGCATTTGACGTAGTATCAGAATCATTCAACCACCAAAGTATAAGGGGGTGCTGAAAACAAGAAATTTTCCGGAATGTTAATGACAATAAATTTGTTAGAGGATAAAGTGGGGAAGTCCAATTACATAGTAAATTATGTATCCCCTACGTAATTGCTTGGAACTCTCATTGACATGAAGATATTTCATTTTTCTTTAGTAGTATAATATTGTCGATAAGATTCCTCTACACTAAATTTCTAATCGACAGTATTAAGGGGCAACTGCCCCCCCCCCCTGCCCACGCCTATGGTGGGCTGTACTCTTGAGATTTGTTTTACAAATTTATACAACACGTAACTAGGGCCCGGGACTTTATTGTTATAACATATTTTTCATTTGGCATCGAATCGAATACGTATCTACACTTATCTGATGAAAATCAGCCGAAATAGACAAACCTGACAAGGCATATTTTAACATATTTTACCAATTTCGCGTCTTTACAACGTATTTCTTCAATTTTCTCAAAATAAGACATATTTCTGTATAATTTCGTAATTGTCTTGCACATAATCGGTTATTTTATAATTTATTCTTCGTACCTTTAACGCAACGGATAGTTTATATTATCGATGGCAATATAATTAAATTAAGGACAAAGAAATTAAAAGAAGATGCGGTCTTTTCTTACCAACTAATACAGAACAATAATACCCCCACCCCCGATTTTTTTATCCCGTGGCAGTTGATAGCCGTGCGAACATTATTGAGGAAAGAATGTACTCTGTCATTGTTGTGCATGCACAAGACTCACAGTAAACAAGTGTCAATTGTTCTCGTTTCTTTACCTCTTTTTCGCTTCTCACAACAATCAGTCAAAAGCAAAAATAGCATTCTGTACATTACAGCCCCTACTATATCGGCAATCGAGTACAGGAGTTTCAAGATATCTTGTCGTTGGAGCCAGTGTGTATGTATGCTCTGTCCCTGTTTAGAATAATTGCAGTGAACCTCACGATATTTCCTATATTTTCCCACTACATTCTTCGGTTAAAGGAATTCTGTCTTTATTTAATACCCCACCTTAATCCATCTTCCCCGAATAATGAGAAATTTGAAAGTACTGTTGTGCATATATTTAGTTTTATAGGGAATATTTCTGCATTTTCTGACATTTTACATATTTTATGCCATATTTCTAATTTCAATTTTTATGACATAATAACACACATATTTTACAGTTTTATAGGACATAAAGTCCTGGGCCATACACATAATACATGCCCTAAGCTCTTGTTCTCCCTTATTTGCATGATGACGATATGACCACGAACAGTGTTAATAATATAGAACACTGACAAGTATCAAATTGAAAATCTAATAGATGATTATGAGCAGTAATTAAGTTGTGAGAATTCTTTAAGTATATGCTGTAATTATGAAAATTTTTGTTTTCTTAAATGCTGGGACTTTATTTCTAAAATATAATAACAATACGAGACAAATTGCTGAGTGGTCTTGAGCTCCACAGTTGGCGCCATTGAGATAAATCGTACCTGGGCAATTCCTTTGATGTTCTTATGTACAGTCTTGGACAGTTCTGCGTTGTAACGACCCTATTGAAGAAACACTCAAGCAAGCCATTCATGTCTGACCACCAAGCGCCTTGTGACTAGACAACCCAAACAACATTGTAATTCTGCGGCTTGTATACCAGTCACGGGTATACATTTCTGTAAATTGAGTAGTGATGCTAAAGAGAAATACGAGATGAAGATTGTCGGAACTCGTGTTCTCGACATGGAATAATACTCGGTCCACGTTATGTTCCATTAATTAATGTTGTTTGGGAACGAACCTGACGGACTGGGTTTATATTTTCACTCCTTGCATTACAGTAAATTCTATATTTTACAATTATATTCATGCTTTGAACGAAAATAATACCTAGAGTAACATCAAACACACGTGCACACCACTCTTCTCACACACATGCACGTGAAAACAAACACACAAAGCTAAGTTTTAACTTCCAAGTGAATGTCCAAATAACAGTAAACGGAGAAGCACGATGTGCGAAACATGGGATATTTCACAGAAAGAATGTGTTTATTTATGTGTTTATTTGAGACATACGTTGTTTCTATTAATAGACAATGAAACAATTATCAGAGAAATTAGATGCATTTGCTTTTTCAGGTGTTGAGGAAGGAAACAGACTGACTGGAAAAAAGAAAACGTAGTGTTATTGATAGTGTGTTGGTTAGCGTGCAGAGCTTTCATCAACGAGGCCTGGGTTCGATTCCCACCATGGGCAAAACATTTTATTATTTTCTATCAGAGAACAAGTATATTATATTGTTTTCTAGGCATTTTGACTAAAGGATACAAATCAAATTTACTATTTTAATCTGTCTTTTACATTCTTCTGATAGGTTCTCTATCTATCACAAGGGATATAGAGATTCTCCTATCTTGGCGAAGGATATCTTCTCAATGGTTCCGTAGCTACGATTCTCCAGTCCCTTGCATCCACTTGTCTTATTTATCTACATTCTTCATATCTACTCACGAAACACCATGAATGTAACGAAAACACACAGATATAGTTAGAACAAGAAACACACCTCGCATCGAAGGTTCCAAGCTCGAGTTCTGGATTTTTTGCGAGGGTGATTACTCCTGTGTGTCTATTTATCATCTTCGTCTAAAAAAAACATTCCTCACTATTCCCGTGATTAACCTAGGGAGAGACCAAAACTACTCAAATAAAAAAAAATACACCGACTGGAAACTAGGCAGTGCAGTGTTATTGTTAGTGTTGGTTAGCATACCGGGCTCTCACCAGAGGGATCTATGTTCGATCCCAACGAAGGACAATTTTTCTCCATCAACGAAGAAATGTGTAATATTGATTTCCAGGCATTTTGACGAAAAGACACACATGAAATTTGATCTATTAATGTATCAATTTGTTCTAATAAATCCTCTGTCACAAGAGGTCATAGAGATTCTCTAGCGAAGACAAATATATGTAATATTTTCTCGAAAAATTCCACAGCTACGATTTTTTACTGCCCTTCACCTGTTGGCTTTATTTACATCGTTTGTTCAAACTAACTCACGATATATCTTACAAAAATACACACAACAATGGGAACATTATCCCTCTGATAGTGAGAACCACAGAACCCCGAAAATTACCAATATAAACAAAATACTCCAGAATAGAAAATATTTCAAAGTAGCACGTTTTACAGTATTATCCGAATTATTATCAAAATAGTTTTATTCAGTCCACTACTTGACCACACACGTCACCGTGTCTCTTTTCGAGTGTTGGTTATCATGTCAGGCTACCATCCGGACAACCTGTGTTCGATTCCAAGAATAAGCATGAATTTGTTTCCTAATTATCTCGCTTGTAATACTTTTAAAAGTGTGTATTTTAGTTGATTTTTTAACTTTTAATTTATGTTGCACTTCGCATGTTGGCTATCTAAAACCTGTAAAGATGAAAATTTGCAAACATGTGCATCGTTCCGATGAAGTGAATGAAAAGTTGCAGTGTATTCATGTAAGTGCTGGAACAAGATAATGATTTATTAGGGCAAAGGATGCAAACACAATTGAGATTCTCTCCTGGATGTGGGTGGTAACATCAAAGCGAAAACGTCATCTCTAGTGACGATACTTCACTTAGCGCTGACAGTAGCTTTCTTCTTTCAACTTATCAATTTCCACTTCACAACGAAACCGTTAGGGTTTGTGAGGAATGGTCGTGCCTGCTACGGCATCGAACTTCCATGCTCACGATCGCAGGTTCGAGTCCAACTCAGCGCGAGTGCTCTTTTTCTTTCTTAGAAAATCACGTGGGAACTATTAACGATTTCTGCTTTTTTAATATTTTTTTTATTTAACCAAATGATGCGCACCTCTACCCGCATACATTCCGTGGTAAGCGCGTATTGCCCTAGCTGGTAATGTGGTACGCTAGGATGTCAGTTTTACATCGTGTTTTGTTATATTTTCCCCTTTTGTGTTTTATTTCTTTTGCATACAAGATTCAAGATATATTTACATACTGGTTTGTATAGTTTGTTTAATGTCGCATTTTTACAACTTTTAGCTAATCACGACGAGGAACCATTAACTTCTTGCAATGTGTTATACATATAAGATACCTAGCACAAATGTTAATTTATTAATGTCCACATTTCTTCTTTACTCTGTCTAATACACACGAATGATAGAGAACGCATCAGGAATTTCGTTTTCCATTACTACGCTGTCTGTAATGCAGTGTTGCTTTCATTCGATTTTGTGGATACTTCTGGGTAGTGGTAAAAGTAGCCGTGAGGGTTAGCGCACCTGCATAGGGTGTCAATGGTCGTACGTTCGAATCTGGTTCACAATGTGCGTACTTTTTTACTTATTGAATTCTAATTTATGAACCACAGAAAATACTTCTTTGGTGAATTCGGAAGCCACGTGATGAGAAGGGCAATGACACGAATGCAGCAAAGGAAAGTGAATCGCAATCAGTTCGTGATACACAGCAATGGCTAACATATCGTTGGTGACTCGGGGAAGAATAATTGGGCAATGGGAAGTAGGCCGAAGCAAAAAGAGTATCTCGGAAGAAATGGGGATATCTTTAAACACTGTGTGTAAGTGGGTACGGAGATATGAAGAAGAAGGAGAAGGTGGATTGAAAACCAAACAGAGGTGTTTCAGACAAAAGTCAACCACTCAACAGGAAATAGATGCAATTGTTGAGGAAAGTAGGCGAGATCCTGTTAAGCCCGCAACAGCTATTTTGCGGTCTTTGCAACTGGATTGCTCGGAACGGACTGTGGGAGAACAGGCTTCGGAAACGCATTGCTGCAAGGAAGGTAAGTAATCTTGCACGTAGCGAAGGGGAGGGCTTGTGGAGCTCAAGCCCCCTCTTAATATCTTATAAAATAT
The DNA here is from genome assembly GCF_977018435.1 of Lepisma saccharinum. Lineage (NCBI taxonomy): Eukaryota > Metazoa > Arthropoda > Insecta > Zygentoma > Lepismatidae > Lepisma > Lepisma saccharinum. Next base: position 32,440,543 of record NC_139232.1, on the reverse strand, counting down.
CTACTTTAAATAGTGTATAGTGGTAATTAATTTTACTTCATTTGCAGGATTAAACATCTTGTTTGAATAGAAATTATGTTTCAAGTCCATTATATGCACAGATAAGCTAATCGGGACTCGATCTGCAGTTTAAAGTGGGATCCGAACCACTGTGCAATGTTCCTCCACCAGGTAACGAACTCGCAACCCCTTGATTAAACATATTGTAGTATAATAAGTTGTAATGCACGGAGAAAATCAGCTACAGTGGTTCTACCCCACTTTCTCGCCTTCAGTTGGCGGCTGGTGATAAGGGATGATCCCTCTCCCGAAATAAAATTCTGGCATAAGCAATGCATATGTATTATATGCAAGTACGCTTTAACTAAATCGTAAATAAAAATGGACTGAATATTTCGGCATGTTTCACGAATGAGATTTTCAAAGTAATATTATTTCGCAACATCAGGTCAATAATCCAGTATCAGGGAAAAAAATAGAAATCATAACAATATATTTTTTTAAAAAAAAGTTAATAAAAATCAGATGTTAGTAACAGTTTAGATTTTCCGTAGCAATGAACAATTATATTTTTGTTCCAATCTCATGAAGAAAAAAACATAAAACCAAAGCGAAAATACTCCCAAACACTCTGGAAGATCAACCTAGCTGCTATATATTTTTAGGACATACATCAAGGTTTATTGAATTTTAATATTCTAATTTGGTGGGGGGCGTGCAAACAGATTACTTAGTGCAGCATTATGTCTCCTTCTCTACTCACGTCTTGTTTAATCTCTCCCATGTCTACATTTGTTAAGATTTTATTCTAAAAACTTTGAATGTAAGCTAAGCTATGGCCAGGCCGTCTTATAGTATAACGGATTACGTTTTACACTCAAACAAAGTTACTAATTTGTATGTTTTACCTTTAAATGATCAGATCGTAAAGGATAAAATGTTGTGCATAGAATTTGAATTTCCTCTTTGTTACAAATATTTAAGTTTACGAAAGTTTTTTGCAACTGTTTACATTTTGCGGATAAATGTGCACCATTCGTGAGCAAAATTCTTGCAAATTCACGTTTTGTTCCCTTATAATTCTCTGTGCCAATATTTGCCGTATCATTCTGCAAATACAAGGTATTACCATTCAGTAGACCTGCCAATAATAAGCTCTAGAAGTCTTGAAGTGTGACATACTAAAGTGGAAAAATAAATGAAAAGAAAAAACAACATAAAAATCGTCACACTAGTTGTTTACTTTCAAGGTTTAGGTAACTATTGAAGCACTCTGATTGGTCTTTAATCGGTACGATAGATGGAAGATAGAGTTATTTTAGTCTAATAAATTCCGAGGGGAGATACATTTTCATGAAACATGTTTCACCACAGGATATTACAATAAATGTAATTTAGTTTTGATTCGCTTGATATACCAACGTCAGCAAATGAGAAAGAGACGTCATGTGTAGGATATCTGGTGTTTCGTAGAGAAATAAGAATTTCTAACGACCATTGTGGTTCATTTCATCATTAGATGTGAAATTGAATTCTCAAAATATACTGAACTCAAAGTACAGTATAAGAAGTATTTGTGAAATTTAGTTTTAGTGCTGTAGTTAGTCTCCAGTGTTTCATGACATCTCTCTCTAACCTCCTGGTATTTTGCCGTTCCTTCTTTTCAGATAATCATACAGTTATTAGACAAAAGAAAATCGTAGGTAACTATTACATAACCAGGTGTAAACATATTAATTCCCAGTATATTTCACTAATAGAATATATTTTTTTTATTTGTTATCTTTTACTCGTTGCCAATTCAAAAGACCTCCATTTTGAAATGGTCTACTGTATCTGCTAGAAACTCTGTAATCAACATATGAAAATAATATTAATCTTCTCTACGTGTAGTAAATCTCTCACTAACTTCCGCAAATTAGAAATTATTCTTGGAGTATATTATTTTTTGAATGCAATGCTTGATATTACGTATCTCCCTTGAGTTTCGTTCTAAATCTTTGTCTGCTTCTGTAGAGATTGCTATGTTATTTACACAAAAGAGCAATACGTAAATAGTACTGAACAACAATTGAACTATAAACCACCCTCTACATATATTACACTCCAATTAATATTAATGTGCAAGAGCTGGATATTACCCCTTAAATTGAATGCTCTGTCATATCTAATTAGAATACACTCAAGAATATATAATCCTGAATTCCCCAATTAATACTAATAATGCTTATATTCTCATTTTCCAGTCATCAAAATCCGATACAGAATATTTCATTGAATCGAATTTCAGACCCAAAATATCCTAACATCACTTTTCTTAGTAATACATGTTATTATTACTGTTATTTTTGAGTTCATCATTATTGGAGTTGTGTTGAATATTTATTACATGGAGTGGAAAGAGAAGGAAATTTTGTCTTTAAAATGGGGCAAGTTCCATTCGAATTATATCGTTGTCTCGTGACATGTAGCTATTTACAATTTGTCGAGTTAATTTCAATATGCATGTCTTCCTGGCTCACCAGCCAAACACCGGATCCCGTACCTGCATTCCACCTAGTTGCCCGCTTCCGTGGAGACTGCTGGGAGCACAGCAGCTTCACGTGACCACAGCGGCGGCGTCGCCAATTGCTTGCGGTTCCGAGATCTGATGCCGAATGGGACAACGGTTTTATTATTCTCAGAGATTACACAGTTTGCATTTAATATAAATTTCATATATATATTATTTAATACTTTAGACAATGCTTGACAATGCTTGACAATAATACACTTTTCTTTTTACCACATTAGAGAAATACTCCAAGACTTAGTGTTCAGAAGAGACATGGAAGACTATTACATGGGGATTGTTGTAAAGTTATATGTTGTAATAATAATATGGTTCGACAAAGCTTGGTTTGAAGACAAATATTCAAAATTCTGAGAAGACACGGTGCACCCGTATTTTAGTCTCATAACATAACACTGCCGCGTAATGAGATTGGTGGGTATGATATTAAAAGTACTGTTCCTCTTTGCTTACAGGTCAATCTCACACAAAGACACAGAGAGGCTCGTCTTCAGTTTGCTAGAGAATATATTAATAAACCTCTAGGATTCTGGGAAAAGGTAATATGGACAGATGAGAAAGTTTTCCGTTCCGATTCATCTGGACAGCTAACACTCTGGCGGCCAGATAATACAAGATACGAGGCCGAACACGTAGTGCCCACCTACAGACAGGGAAGGATATCACTGTGTTGCTGGGGATGGATTTCTGCCTCTGGTGTTGGAGAACTTGTCGATGTATGTTCTACCATGAACACAGACGAATACACCAGTTTACTAGAGGACTCTATGATTCCTAGTGTTCGAGCACTCTTTCCAGCAGAGGAAATGCCAACTATAACCTTCATGCAAGATAACAGTAGCGTGCATACATCACGAGGCACGATAAATTGGTTCCAGGAACATCCTGAAATTGAACTTTTGAAATGGCCAGCCAAGTCACCGGATCTTAATCCCATCGAGAACATATGGGGAATAATCAGCAGGGATTGGGATCCAAGGCAATACCATTCTTAGGAAAATTTGAAACAACACGTGCACGAAGTTTGGGACAGTATGCGTCGGCGTCCTCTACTATGTTCGAGGATGGTGTCTAACATGCCACAACGTCTGCAGGAAGTAATCGAAAATGAAGGATGGTGGACCCATTATTAAACACTTCCTCAGGTTATTTTCTTTCCATTTAGGTGTTTATATTTTAATTATTTTGCTCTGAATTTCCTTTTTGGGCGCGTGCAATTGGAATTACAATTGTGTGATAAGTTGCCAACTTTAAAAATAGCAACAGTACTGGCTTGTAAATTTTGCTCTCAAGAATTGGATTAGTGTAGTATATTCTGAGTTTTTCACATGGATTCTGTCGCAAGGGGATATGCATTTATGTTGACATACATTTGTTTTGTGTTATAATATCTATGACAATTGAATTATGTCAAAGGGATTGCCAGAAAATAGTTTTACGGACACAATATATATCATGTTTTCATCCAGGATTGGCTGATTTATTTAAGTTATTAATATCGCGGATAATACCGTACATATGAGAGTTGCTTCACAAAAGAAAGTGATGTCATCAAGATATGTATTTTCAGTTAAAACGCCGACCTCTCTTAACAATTAGGATCCTTTATTTCAAGTTACCCAAATATCGGTAAGATTGTTCTTTTTCTCCTTAATTACAAAATAACCAAAATAAACAATGATCCAAGAATTGGATGGCAATAGATAGTTTACAATTCAAGAAGAAGGTTATGTTAAAATTTTAAAAAAATAGAGGAAACGCCCATGGATCACATGTAACAGAATCAAATGAAAATCAAATTCTTTTTAATGGTCACTAATTTAAAACTTTTTTTCTTCTCGAACAAGAAGGAAAAAGCAACAATATTATCGTTTATTTACATAGTGACAGTGTTTTTCATAACTACAACCAGAATAATCGATTGTGCCATATCTTCTTTCTTAGTCCTTAAATATCACATTTTCATTCTAGTTTTATGGATAAGATGGATAAGATAGGGGACATGGTTTTGAGAAATCATAAAGTTGAGTGCAGTGTTTCAATTTCTTAGATGGTGTGTGACATATTTTGGATTTTATTGATTGAGTAGTAGTATTGCTCAACTTAAGTTCCATATTTGGCATTAAAACCACAGTTTAATTTTTATTGCACCTAAGAGCAGATATTTAGTTGAGTGGAGCGAACCCATCTCTGGATCCTATTATAATCTTAAAGTCCAGTCCTGATTAGGCTATCTGTGCTTGAGGTGGCCTTATAAACAAACAAATTCAACAGCTAACCCATCTCCTATGGGTAAGGAAGCTAAGAGAAAGTTATACTTTGTTATTCAATTAATTTTATCCTGTTGTTTTTATATTTTTTGTTTGTCTTTTTTTAAGAAAATATATCAAACTGGAGAACCTGGGCCATGTCAAGCTTTGAGATTTGAATTTTAAATTTTCAAAATGGAACATTTTTTTCCGCGGCGGTAGAACGTATCAATCCATAAGATTATATTTTATTTAAAGCCTCTCTGATGTTTAATGTTGACCAGGGCATTCACTTGTTTATCTCAGTTGTCTCAACCTCTGTGGTATGTAAATAATGCACAGTGTTGTGCTTTGCAAACTTCCTGATGTATTCAGGATATAGGAAGTTCCATCAGCCTATGGAGTCAGCTGTTTGCAATAGAGGCAGTAAAAGTCACGATTCGGCATGGAGGGAGGTCCCCATGGCCTGGGTGATATAGAGGTGAGAGAGGCTGAGAGGGGACTGACTTTTGATTTGGATTGAGGAGAGAGAAGAGTTGAGAAAGAAGTTGAGGGAAAGTGAGGCGAGGCCTGGTCAACCTGCAACGAAGCCTAGAGAGGACTTAGTTTATTTTATTCTTCGAAATTATCTTCATTCTTCAGATAGACAGGTAATTATCCTAACCCAACCATGAATCAGGTTCAAAGGTTCATAAAACCCAATGAGTGACCATTGTCTTTTCTAGTTGTTAGTTTGAGTTGCTAGGGGTTTAGTTTTAGTTGTGCCTTTCGCACTGCCAAGCGTTTAACTCGTCATACTCTCATCATCGAGGATGGAGGATGAATAAGTTACATCATCCATTGATTAATTGGTTAATGTTCTTGGTAAGATCCCACGAACTTCACGGTTCGTTACGATATGTGTGTAGGACATGTCTGCTATGCCTCTACGAATGCCTCACAAATGGCAGAGATGACGATGTAAGTGGACTACTACTGTGTGTTACTGTGGTAGCTACTGTGGTAGCTACGCCTAAATTAGAAATCGCAACTGTTCAGGAAGTTAGATGGACAGGAGGAGGTATTTTTACTTGCACGTGGTCTGAATTTTATGACGATTTTGAACTGCGAACTATATCTTCCAATTATTACTTAATTATTTAGTAATGAAGGCTTTTATTACAGCTGTTAATAAAACCAATGTCATAACTGTATTATGTGAGTGTGTGTGTTTGTGCGCGCGCGCTCGTATGTATTTGAAATGAAGTGGGGGAAGGAAGCAGATTAAAGCGGTAGTATAAATATGATGAATTGCTTTTCCTGTCTCAAAATTATTGTCAGTATACTGAAGAAATTCAATAATAATGCAACAGCTACTATGACGAATAACTCCCGAAAAGGCAATAAAGTTGCCCGTATAGGAAAATGGACAAATAATTGCCTCACATTATATTTGCTATGTCCCGTATCGTCGTTCTGCCTTTATAAAGTACGCTGAAGACAAACCTCGATCGGTTATATCCCGTGCAGTGTTCTGTTTCTCCACACGAATCGAAACAACTTCCTTAGATTTCTCTCTTTTGGTGGGAGTGTGTTTTTGCATGCCCAAGGTCGTGTTCCAATGATAAGAACCGACCACGTGACTCACTGTCTAACGTAGAGAACCTGTCTACTAGCAGGCAGGAAGAAGCTACTAAGTTTGCCGGTTTCCTTCGCAGTACGAATGAAGCGCATGCGTCTAGTGGTACTGACGTTTTGCTTGGGTAAATTAGTAGCTTGCAAGAGTTGAATTCAAACCCTGGTAGGATGAGTTGCTTCTAATAAAATGAAAAGTACTTATGTTAAGCAAAGTTATGTTTTCCGAGTATCAAATATCGACTGTCATATTGTGAGTGCAAAAGTGCAGCAGATACATGATTTTTTTTCTTCTATAACTATTGACATTCAAGTTTGAAAATTATAAGGTCGAACCTGTAAGCATACGATTGTGCAACACAACAACAATTATATTATAATCTTATACTGTTTTTCTACTCATTCTAGATGAGACACGACATTCTCTCATGAGTTCTCACAGAATGAAACTCCAAGAAACCTTATTCGAAGTTCTCCTTTTAATCTTTCAAACTATATCAAAAACACATTGCAAGAAGTTAATGGTTCCTCGTCGTGATTAGCTAAAAGTTGTAAAAATGCGACATTAAACAAACTATACAAACCAGTATGTAAATATGTCTTGAATCTTGTATGCAAAAGAAATAAAACACAAAAGGGGAAAATATAACAAAACACGATGTAAAACTGACATCCTAGCGTACCACATTACCAGCTAGGGCAATACGCGCTCACCACGGAATGTATGCGGGTAGAGGTGCGCATCATTTGGTTAAATAAAAAAAAATATTAAAAAAGCAGAAATCGTTAATAGTTCCCACGTGATTTTCTAAGAAAGAAAAAGAGCACTCGCGCAGAGTTGGACTCGAACCTGCGATCGTGAGCATGGAAGTTCGATGCCGTAGCAGGCACGACCACTCCTCACAAACCCTAACGGTTTCGTTGTGAAGTGGAAATTGATAAGTTGAAAGAAGAAAGCTACTGTCAGCGCTAAGTGAAGTATCGTCACTAGAGATGACGTTTTCGCTTTGATGTTACCACCCACATCCAGGAGAGAATCTCAATTGTGTTTGCATCCTTTGCGCTAATAAATCATTATCTTGTTCCAGCACTTACATGAATACACTGCAACTTTTCATTCACTTCATCGGAACGATGCACATGTTTGCAAATTTTCATCTTTACAGGTTTTAGATAGCCAACATGCGAAGTGCAACACAAATTAAAAGTTAAAAAAACAACTAAAATACACACTTTTAAAAGTATTAACATAACCCTACAGCTCTACAGCACCATGGCGGGCCTTGTCTTACCTACCACACTGTTCCGCCGTCACCTGTTATAGCGTGGAGGTCTCAGACCAGTGTTGGGGTGACGGGTGATCAGCCCGACGAACCCCCAGCCGTTATTGTAGGTGTTCTTGACCAGGTTACGCTCACTCACGCTTCCCAATTTCCTCACGATGGTGGGTTGCCACCGGCCCTATAAGTAGGCCGAATAAATTCCGACCACAGCCGGATTCGAACCTACGCCGTCCCGCAGCGAACGATCTCAAGACGAGTGAACGCCTTAACCCGCTCGACTACGGAGGAGGACTTTTAAAAGTATTACAAGCGAGATAATTAGGAAACAAATTCATGCTTATTCTTGGAATCGAACACAGGTTGTCCGGATGGTAGCCTGACATGATAACCAACACTCGAAAAGAGACACGGTGACGTGTGTAGTCAAGTAGTGGACTGAATAAAACTATTTTGATAATAATTCGGATAATACTGTAAAACGTGCTACTTTGAAATATTTTCTATTCTGGAGTATTTTGTTTATATTGGTAATTTTCGGGGTTCTGTGGTTCTCACTATCAGAGGGATAATGTTCCCATTGTTGTGTGTATTTTTGTAAGATATATCGTGAGTTAGTTTGAACAAACGATGTAAATAAAGCCAACAGGTGAAGGGCAGTAAAAAATCGTAGCTGTGGAATTTTTCGAGAAAATATTACATATATTTGTCTTCGCTAGAGAATCTCTATGACCTCTTGTGACAGAGGATTTATTAGAACAAATTGATACATTAATAGATCAAATTTCATGTGTGTCTTTTCGTCAAAATGCCTGGAAATCAATATTACACATTTCTTCGTTGATGGAGAAAAATTGTCCTTCGTTGGGATCGAACATAGATCCCTCTGGTGAGAGCCCGGTATGCTAACCAACACTAACAATAACACTGCACTGCCTAGTTTCCAGTCGGTGTATTTTTTTTTATTTGAGTAGTTTTGGTCTCTCCCTAGGTTAATCACGGGAATAGTGAGGAATGTTTTTTTTAGACGAAGATGATAAATAGACACACAGGAGTAATCACCCTCGCAAAAAATCCAGAACTCGAGCTTGGAACCTTCGATGCGAGGTGTGTTTCTTGTTCTAACTATATCTGTGTGTTTTCGTTACATTCATGGTGTTTCGTGAGTAGATATGATCTTCAGGCTGATCTCGATAGAATGACATATTGGTGGAAGATTAATGAAATGGAAATTAACTTGAAAAAGTTTTAAGATGTACTAAGAAAGTTCATTATATAGTCTCCAACTATTTTATTTATGAAAATAAAATCCAAGTGTGCGACAGTCATAAAGACTTAGGAATAGTAATAGACTCCTCTCTCATATTTGATGAGCACATTTCAGAAATTTGCAAAAGAGCAAAGAGAATGCTTGGTTATATAGTTTTCTCATGGAAAGTTTTTAAAAAGGAAGATACCTTAATATTCCTGTATAAAACAATAGTTCGTCCTATTCTTGAATATGCAAATGAATTATGGTTTCTGACTGCAACCAGTCACCTTCAAAAAGTTGAATCAGTTCAAAAACTTTTTATCAGGTTATTATGCACAAAGTTTAAAAAAAATTACTATGACCAACATTACTCTGAATGGTTATCACTAGGGAACGGAACTTTATGTGCTAAAAAACACAGAAATATTTATTTTTTATGTGTCATAAATGTTGAAAATATGTGATAAAAACAGGAAAATATGTGACAAAAATAAAAACATTTGGTAACAAAAACAAACTATAACATGCATTTTAAACACCTGAAATTAGTTTCTAAATGATTACCTCTTAGCGAGCAATTTTTTGGAAGAGTTGCAGTGGATCACCATAGTTTTTTCCAAATTCTCCATTGTAAATCTGTGACGATTATCTCTAAAAAGCATCTTATATTGTGAGAAAGATCGCTCCACGTCACAAGAAACAATTCTTGCATATTTGAATCACGAAATGTCACTAACGCTTAAGTTTTCCAAAGCTTCCTCTTCCTCTACTTCACTTTCCAAAACACATGCAATTTGGCACAAAGTTTGAAAACCTTGTTTTTTCCCAAAAAATTCTGTACATTTAGACACTTAGATCCAGTGAGTTCTTGCAGTTTCGATTCTACTATACGGACTTTAACAATGGAAGCTGCCAAAGTGTTCGCGGACGATTCAAGCTTTCATATGGAATTAGAGAGAATGGACAGGTTTGTTGAGATGTATGCCAATTCGACTTTTACGGAGGGCTCCATCAACAGTTCTTGCAGAATTCTTCTTTGTCGAGATCATTTACAACAGATACAATTTTTTCAAACTTCTGGGCATAACATCTGCATCCAACCAAGTGCCCCATCGCGTAACTACAGGTGTAGGGGGAAGGGGAACCTCAGGACATTTTTGTTTAAAATTGTCTATTCTTCTAGCCAACTTGATAAAAACTTTCTTGCCATTTGAAACCAGTTTATCGACATTGGGATAAAGAGCTCTTATGTTTTCACATATTCTATGCAACGCATGGGCCACACATTTAACGTGCACCATTTTGGGGTAGCTAACGGCAAGGCCTACTGCAGCTATTTTCATGTAAGCTGCAGCATCTGTCACGAGGAGAAGAACATTGTCAAATGTTATGCCTTCCGGCCACAATAGCTGCATTGCTTCATTAAAAAGCCTTGCTATCATTACTTGTAGCCAGCCCCAGCTACTACTTACAGCTATTTTCTCCCAATAGGATCGTAGGCGAGGTGCCAGAAGTCTGCCAGCGAGGGTGTTCAAAGACAAAACAAACCTAGCACTCTCGATATGAAAGAGGTACAGAGTAGCCTATAAACATTTTTCCTTCGAGGATTTCGAGGTGGATGAAGTCAATGAGCGATTTTATGTATTTAAAATGAAAATTCGCAAAATATGTATTTACATACGGAAAACTGGAAAATATGTGTTTTTATGTAAAATAAAATTTGCTGTGTTGACATATAAGGCTATAATCAGAATTTTGGCAAAAATGAGGGTCTGTATCTTATCGCAGAAAAAAACATTTAATTACCTAAAGTTCCTTTCCCTAGTTATCACAGTTGAATATGTTTTCCTTAGAAGAAAGAAGAAAAATGAAAAGGTTAAATTTTGTAGAGAAGATATTAAATTTCCAAGTTGACAGTGAATACTTATTGAATAATATAGCTTATAAAATTCCCAGATATTCACATAGGTATATCTCAATTCTCACATGCCTAAACAAGGCAAGAGGTTTAGTAGCAGATCTTGTTGAAACCTACAATTTGAATTTATGTTGATGTATAAAATTGTAGGATCTACTGTTTTATTTTATAATTATGTATTCAAATTTTTTAATTTTGTATAACATAGTGGTTGTTTAATCGTTATCATCACTTCAATAAATATGATCATTATTATTATTAGAACAATACACAGTTAATTGCACAATATTATATGACAATAAACAATTATTAGTATCAGAGATATAATAGATCTCATTGAAAACTGTAACTTGAAGTGTAAATATGCTAACTTGTTATGTTATGTTATTCTGCAGCTTATGTATTTTATTCGTGTAACTTTGTACTTTTGTATTTGACTTAGTGCTGTATTAGGTTTCATACTGTGCTCAACACTTAAAATAAACTATTATTATTATATTAAAAGGATGCCTCAATACCATCTTGGAGGATGACAATTAATAATTTTCCCCTCCTAAAAGTAATAATATACTTTCGCTCTCTGAATCTCCCATATAAATGCTAGGGGCCGTCTGCTTGAGCCGAGCTCACTCCCTCTCTGGTGACGTCACGCGTTCGTGCAAGATCGGCAATCTTCGGATGGCTTTACCTAATCTCTATCTACCTTGCCCTAGCCGTCTGGGAGATTCAGAGAGCGAAAGTATATAATTACTTTTAGGAGGGGGAAAATAATAATTGTCATCCTCCAAGATGGTATTGAGGCATCCTTTTAATGATTAGTAACATAATTGAAAACGCGCTACTTTTAAAAGGGGCAAAGTACATGTGAAAAAATGTATTTTGAAAATCCACATTCCTGAAACTTTCTGACCGATGCGCTACAAAGAAAGTTGCGTGTTCTCCTTTAGAATTTCTACAAATCGAACTATAATTTTAACAAGAACATGGCATGCTAAAGAAGAATTAAGGAGTTTAAAAAAATAATTGATTAATAGACTTAGTTTATTTTACTTCGCTTATCTGTCACATATGGCTAATCGCAAAGATAAGGATGCGTGAAGATATGATGAAATTGAAGAAAGGAAAGTAGACCCATGCCCGGGCGGGGATTCGAACCTGGGGGGACCTTGGCATCGTAAAGCGTTGTGCTAACCACTTCGCCACGGAGGTCAACATTACAAGAAAATGAACAGAAAATGACAATCATATGGCATCTATGTTTTAATGTGCGAGAAACATTTGCGAGGAGGTTATTGAAGTAACAAATAATTATTACAAGACGTTGTGATGAAAATTATTAATATATCTGAAATATCGAGAGTTGACCTTGCAGTCTCTAAATGTACTTTTAGGGTTACGCAAAACCTTTACTCAAAATTGCTAGTGTAAATTTAGAAGCTATTTAAATTTAAAAATTATTCCTGTTCGAAAAAAGAAACTGCCTAATCAAATTAATATTTCGTATAAATACATATATTTTTCTTTCATGAGGCCAGGACAGTATTTGGAGGGGACGGTGGCTTGGGAAGGCTATAGCCCTGGATCTCGATTTGCAAAGGGGCTTCCAGTGGGAAAACATTGCTATGAAATAGTCCAGAAGAAGGGGCGAAATGATTTTTTTTTTAAATGGCTCAAGAATACAAACATATAAGTGGGCATATGACAAGCTTAGTCTAAAACATACAACTGAAATCGTACGTGTGTGGGAGGGGCTACGTGAGGTAACACAGTGGAATATGATTCACAATACTAAAATTAAAATAAATATGTGGGAACAATAGAAATCAAAATATGTTGTAGCTAGTGACGGCGCAATAGAAAAGATGGAGGGGTAAATCATATTTTCCCGGGGCAATCATGTTTATTATTCCGTTACATACGACACAAAAATGCATATTTTGGCTAAAAGAGCATTCATTCATTCATTTATTTTTGTCGTTTTGCTGGGGGCAGATAAGAGAGAGAGAGAGAGAGAGAGAGAGAGAGAGAGAGCGGGAGAGAAATTGTCGAACGAGAATAGGGGGGGGCCGGAAGTACTGCCTATAGCTATGCTGGAGAAGAATGCACCAATTAATACGTTATTAAATAAAACATATACTTATACAACTTTTAATCAAATTATTTGTGAACTATGATTTGAATTTAGAGAGAGCACATACGTGTTTAATTTAATTTGGATGAATTAACTTCTGAAGCCTGCCATTTCCGAGCCTTCTTCCGGTGTAACTGCACTGCCCTTCGAGCCCTAGCTGCTGTGTTCAGGTGGCGAATGCGAATGAATGTCCGAGTTTTTGAATAGGTTTTAATGACTTGAGGATGAAGCTGCGGATATTTTTCTGATAGTATCTTGAACAAACTGTTCATGACAAATGGTTTATTAGAGAAACTATTGCTGTGCAAGGTTAAGAAGACTATTTCAAATTGTTTAACTGTTTCCAGCCAGCTATCCGATGGTACATTTAATGCTCCTCGCGACAGTTTTCAATCCACCCATTGCTATGATCTTGTGAGATGAGTTTCATATTTTCACCACTAGAATTGCTCAGAGATGGATCAACAAGGCGACATCTCATTGCAATGTATCCTGCTAAATAGCGAAGGCCTTGAGCTGAGCATTCGGAAGGTTCATCATCTGAAATTGATGTTGGTAGATCTTCAAGTGTCATTTCCCTAACATCTGCATCTCCCTCTATCATATTAATAACGTCTTCCATGCCAGGAGTCAGTCCACTGAAGAGATACGACGTTAGATAATCATCACGATCTTCTTGAGAAACAGGCGCAGAACTGATTAGGGAAATATCTGCTATGTTGCGGCCAGTGGCGAAGCTCCTATGAGGCTTTTGAGGCTTAGCCTACCCAAAAAAATGTTGAAATTAAAATGTTCTTGTACCCTGTAACAATCAAAGTTCGTTAAAACGAATTAAACTATGTAATCCGAACGTTTGGTTCCGCCGATCCTTCCATATATCTCGTCAGGCAGGCCAGAAAGAGAGAGGGCGTTCGGGCCGAACTGTGAGGCTTTTCGTCAAAAGCCTCACGTTTAAAAGGCAGCTACAGCGTGAGCTCTGTGTAGGTGGGAAGGGAAGGTAAGGGGAGGGGACTGCCGATTCGCTGGGTAAAAGCGGCTAGCCTCAGAACCAACCTGTTGTGCTTCTAGTCTTCTTGTGCAAAGTGCGTCGTTCACGCGCTGCTCTGTTGAATGTTAATTTACTTCAAGTACATGCACGCGTGTGTGTCACATAGTGTATTTATGTTATAAAAATATAATACTGTGAAATTGTGTTGGAAACTCTAAGATGATTGCAGTAAAATAAATGTAAGTGAACAAAACTCGTGGCTCTCAGATGCTTAACCTACGAAATCTTAACACACTGACTGTACAACTGGAAATACGTTTTGGAGATCTTGAAAAGATAAAATTTGTTGAATTGGTAGACCAAAATAGCTTTGGGGAATATAAACTACATTTTCCTGTGATGAAATTAAGTAACCTTCTGTCCACATATTCATTTTTCAACAAAGAACGATTAGAAAATGATTTAAAGAATATCTTTGCTGATGAAGAAAAGCATTTACCTCCTGCAGACCTTCTAAAATTTATAGTTAGCAATGATATTCAAATAATCTACAAAGAAGTAACACAACTTATCAAGTTGGTCTTGACATTCCCAGCTTCCTCCGAAAGAAGTATGAGCACCTTCAAGAGAGTAAAAAAAATTATCTGCCTAATTCAATGCAAAATAAAAGATTAAGTTCTCTCAGTACAATAGCCATTCAAAAAAAAACTGGTTAAAGAACTTTCTATTGATCAAGGCTTCAAGGAAAGAGTAATTGATACTGTTGCGACCAACAAGAATCGACGCATGAACCTGTTGTATATAAAAAAATATAAGCAGATTTTTCAGCCTACCCAGTATTTACACCTTAGCTTCGCCACTGGTTGCGGCTCATTATGACAAGTCGCAATCGACCTTTAAATTCTACTGGCAAGGGGTGATCGTATGTTCGTCCAATACCTCTTATTTGGGAAAACAAGTTTTCAACACAGTCTTGATTTAAACGCGAAGTTAAAATTTATTCAACACCATAGATTTTCTTAACATCAGATAAACATCCAAGCAACGAACGAATCGACATAAGAAAGCCGTTTTGGAAAGGGAGCATAGTTTTGCTTTTACCAGTTTTATTTTTTCCACGACTGTATAGAATGCTTCTTGAACTTGTAAATTTAACCCGAAACCACTGGCTAGCGGCTGGTCGTGATTCCTTGGAATTCTAGAGTTGAGCACATCAAACACGTCATTGACAAGTTTTGATAAAGTCTGCAGCATGTTGCTGATCAGGCAGAAGATAACTTATTGCCTGTGCAACGTGATTGGAAAACAACTGGCAAGCAAGCCGGATCCTTTGGCGTTCTCTGCCGAAAACAGATAAATGTTCAAGTGTTAACTTCGGGCATAGTTTTATTTCAGCGCTGTCTAAAGACAGAAGTTGCTCAACAATGGATTTCCCGATATGCTTGCCATCAGGAAGCGTAATTCCGTCATCAAGGAAATGGTTTCGTAACAATTTTAGAATGTGCGGAACATCTGCGAAAACCCATATTCGTTTAGATGCATCTGCAGGATTTTCAAAACAGCTATTCTTGTAATCTATGTGAAGATCTTTCCAGGTCTTTGCATTTTTGCCGCCCATGTCACAAACAACCGCAACAACTGTGAATCCTATGTTACCGATATTTTGTATGATTTCTTTCAACAAGTCGCCGTTCATTGTTACGTCGAAATCGAAATAAACAGGCTGCTTCCAATTTTTACAAAGCCCACGGACCATAGCAACGAGAACCTGACTATGAGGACCATAAATTCGATCTTCTTCCTGGTCATAGCAAACCCGCGCATCCACATTCATCTCATCAAAACTTAGAACACACAACCTTTCCCCCTAACTAAGTTTTGTTGCTTGCGATTTCATTATTAAGTGCAACACATCACCTAAAATACCTGGCCGGCAACGAAAGGAACTCGACACCCATCTTCTTAGTGTAGAAAGTCCAGGTAAAGGTATACCAACTGTATTTCGCAGATAAATGTAACACTTTTTTTAAATGGAAAGAAGAGTCAAAGCTTTACTTATATCATTTTTAGTCCATTTGGATTTCTTTTGACCATGTACTAAGCATTTTATTTGAGAATCAGTGAACACTTTTTTTAAGATATTGGTGACTTTTCTTGTAGTTTTGGCGTTCAGGTTACTTTCTAGATTTTGAGCATGTTTTGTTTTTTTGTTTAAAGCAAGTTGCAAGTTCTTGTTTCTAGTTTTCAATTTATTTACTTCATTATGTAGACGCGTGTTGGTCTTTCTTAAATCTTCGATTCTTTTTTCCAACATTGAAACATTGATTGCAGTTTCTGTACCTACATCTAATTTTCTCTTTTTTGGCGACACAATCTTTAGCCTGTTTAGGGTACGTTTCCTTATTTCACGTCTTTCGTAGCGTGTATCTGTACATACCTGATCAGCAAGTCCAACACGAGAAACACATTGTGAAGAGGAAGGTCCAGGAGAATCCACCAAACAACTTTCTCGATTAATTTGCACTGAAGAAATTGGATCTAATTTTAGCGATGGCACTGCAGTTGGTTTCAGCACTTTCTTTGGCGATAAACCAAGAAGTTCTGCTTTTAGATCTCGCACATAGTCTTTTTCACAAAAATGTGCACTGCACACACTTGCATATTTTATATTAATGTTGTATTTTTGTCTACACGCATGAAGCCACTGTTTCCTTACGCTATTGTCGGCTGGCAATTTATGATATATTATATCACTTCCTTTAGTTTTCCGATTGTAGTTTTCACACCTTGCTACAGCACAATTAGGCATGATTACACTTCACAAGAACACTAACACTTCATTTCAAAACAAAAAATATGCCAGAAATCAAACGCGCTAATATAAAACACATGCTTCCTCCATGCCGAGCTTCTCTACGATGACATAATGTATCCATGGTCAACCGCGCATACGATCTGCGCAGCGGAACGAGCAGAATACTAATTAAAACAAATATGTGACAAATATATATAAAAAACAACGTGTTGAAGCTATTGACGGCGCCAAAGAAAAGACAGAAGAGAAACGTGGAGAGTGCAGTGATATTTTACGGGAAGTAGTAACGTTTATTACACCCTTACATTTACATACAATATTAAAAAGTTCTGCTTTTAGATCTCGCATAATGCCTTTTTCACAAAAATGGTCAATCCCGCATTTTTTATATCAATCAAGCTGTGATATTTTAGATTTCTTCCGTTAGTTTTCTGATAATAGTTTTCACAGCTTTCCATAGCATTTAGGCATGGTTTCAGTTAACAAGAACAAAATAATCTTATTTCAAAACATAGAGCAAAAAGAAATCCAACGAGCTTAAGTTAAAACTCCCTTACATTCGAAGCCTGGAGAGAACAAAACAGGGGTCCCTTCGTAACACGATTTCTTGAAAACCATTTTACACATTTGAATCAACTTTGTGATAAAATGATTAGAAAGGATGAATCTTAACAGTAAAAGTTGTAACTTTTCCCTTGCTACTATATTTTAGAAGATATTCGTTGTCAAATTTCTCAATATTTGCATAAGGAACCAGCCTTTTCCGTGCCGAGTGTTTCGATTATGACGTCATGCATCCACGGACAACTGCGCATACGATCTGCGCCGCCGAACGAGCACTCCCTGGGCGCAGCCAACCCTGAGGCCGGACCTATCACAAGGAAAGGAACTAGCGTTTGGGATGGCTAGTTCTGGAACTCGGGTAATACTGGATCCTGATATCCGGTTCTGATTTTCGGTTCCGGACACCCGATTTTTATTTTCATACCAGATCCGAATCTACAGTTCTAGATTCAGATGTAGATAATTAACATCTCACAATTTTTGTTGCATTTTCTTTATACTACATTACTACTTACGATACTCGTACGTTATGCTTCTAAATTGAGCATAGAAATGAAAGACTGTATCGTACTTTCTTCGATATCTGGTTACTCCAGCGTCCCGGAGACACAAGCAATCAGAAAAAGAGTTGTCATGGTTTTCTCTTTCGTCCTATTGTTCGCAAAGTTAGCATATAATTACCGGGAAAAGTAACTTTAGAAGTAACTAAAAAACCTGTTACATTTACCTAAAAAGTAACAGAGTTGCAGTTATTCCCTTTGGAAGGTAACTTCGTTACAGTTAGGTACTCGATGAATGTAAGTATTAGTTGCAAACGGCGGCATTATAAGTAACGAATTACTTCGAAGCACTGACCCATCTCCACTATTTTCTTACGTGCATAGTCTAATCTTCACCTTCCCGTTGCAAATTTCAAACACTTCTGCCTTACAGTGTAAAAAATATAACAAAATGAACAGTTAAATTGTAAGCAAGAAATGCAATCTCTCCCCACGTGAGATCACACATTCCAGTTTGGAACCTTTCTTGAGGTTACTTTTTGGAAATTGTAAATAAGCGAACATTACACAAGAATCAACCCACCACGACAACTAGCGCACCCCTTTTCCATCTTATGACCCTTTGCCTCACAGAGGGTGGTATTGATTATTTTGGGCATCACTCCTCGAGCAATATGGTTTACCATTGAATCTGATCCCAACAGATACATGATGCTAGTATTGAAGGGAGTTGAAAAACACAATGGCTATGCAGTTGAACCTGAGTTATACGTATGTCAAGGTGAAGAGAAAATAATACGTATTACTGAGAATTACTTAGAAGTCAGATTTACATTTACATTATTAAAATAAGTGCATCTATTTTGAGTTACAACATACAGTATAATACAGGTCATTTCTGTCATAAAGTGCTAAATTAACGAATTTAAAATTTAAAAGTTTGATTCATATGTATATTACATTTGCCACTTGAATAGTTTTATGTCGATTAGCGTCCACTTCCCGTATACAATTTACTTTCTGGTCAAGCACGTAACTTTTCCTATCTCATGAATTTAAACTCATATTCATTGTTGCAATTAGCCAAAGTGACAATAAGACGGTGTTAAATAACAAAAATCAAATAAAATCAAGAGGAAAATAGATTAAAGAGAATTATGTAATATTTCAGGAAACACATATGGGTCATTCCATGCCAAATCAACACAGATATGTGCAATTTCCAACCTGACCATCTCCGATTTTCATGAAATTTGGGGAGTTGAAACTATGCATGGAACGTCACGTGACTTTGACCTTTGACCTTGAATATCTCAAAACATGTCATCACCAAAAATCGTGAAAAACATATATTTGGTTCCTCATGCCATACTATATAACATATCAAAAAATCATTCTGAGACTGCAATGGGATCAGAAGATACAAAATAATATGTATAACTATGTGACTGATAAAAGCCTCATTACATGAACTATGACAAGTCAAAAGTCCTTTAACACCCCCTACAAAATGTAAAGGAGTTATCCTGGTCATGAAAGAAATAGGTTAGGCACAGGGAGATCCCTAGCTGTGTGTGTCAAGCGCAGGTCCGGGATATTGTTCACCGCCATATTGAATGCAACGCAAAAATTTGAAAGGAAAGGGGATGATGTGATATATCAAATCAGGCTACAATTTCACGAGAAATGAAGCAGCGAAGGTTTTTCCAACTTATTTTTAGGCAGCAAAACGTTATACGCTTATCTTTCACTTACGATATATGCACATTATAGTGTTGTCAATATTCCTGTGAGCACACTCGTTGACGTTTCTCACACTCACATAGAACATTTGGCAATGTAGCAGGTGCAACATCATCGCAAGCAGCAACTATGCCTTCTCTCAGATGGTCAATATCAGGGACTTTTAGTTCATGCACCATTCTCTTCAAATGTTTCTAAAGGTGAAAGTCCTCCTAAGATGTTAGATCTGGGGAATGTGTAGGCCTTTTAATAGATCCCCATCTGCCCATCAATCTACCTAGAAATTTACCATGAAGAATGTTCACATAGTGTGGTCACACACTGTCCTGTTTCAAAACTCTGGAAAAGTGCCATACCTCGTAAGCAAGGATGAAAAACCTGTTCACTTAACATAACACATCCAAGAAGCCTTCATCATTTAAGGTTCCGTTGTTGAATATGGACCAACCATTCCCGTTCTCCATGCACTATACCACATCATTAGCTTACCAGCAACAACCATTCGGCTGGGATCTGTCTACTGTAGATTATCAAATCACAATAATTTTTATTAACTTTACCATGAACATAAAAATTAGCCTCGTCACTGAAGTTTTCTTAATTCCAAAGGAAGTGTCACGTAATTGTTTGAGATACTTTTCCCAAAATTCTGCACTATTCAAGTATTTGGTGAATGTTGCTGATTAAAATCATATGCAATGGTGTGTATACTTCTTTCTCTCCCAAGATGTCAGCGTGATCTCGACGAGTTCCTAACATGTTAGGAGCATTCTTAATACTTTGTTTTTAACACCCCGAAAAGGAGAAAATGGTTACAAGCATGCAGTAATAACTTTTTGCTGGTTAAAGATACTTTGGAAAAACCTTCGTCGTTTCATTTCTCGTGAAGTTCTAACCTGATTTGTACATCACTTCACACTCTTTCCTTTGACATTTTTGCGTTGAATTCAATATGGTGGTCAACAATATGCCGGACTTGCGCTTGACACACACAGCTAGGGATCTCCCTGTGCCTAACCTATTTCTTTCATGACCAGGATAACTCCTTTACATTTTGTACGGGGTGTTAAAGGACTTTTGACTCGTCATAGTTCATGTAATGAGGCTTTTATCAGTCACATAATTACACATATTATTTTGTATCTTCTGATCCCATTGCAGTTCCAGAATGATTTTTTGATATGTTATATAGTATGGCATGAGGAACCAAATATATTTTTTTCACGATTTTTGGTGATGACATGTTTTGAGATATTCAATGTCAAAGGTCAAAGTCACGTGACAAAATTCAATTTTTATCGAAAGGTGAGCTTGTTATATATCACTGGAAAGCTTGTTTAATTCCCTGTACAATAAGCTTTATTTGAGCTTTCTAGGCGAAATAGTGGCGGAGTTACAGCACATTTAATATAGCTAAGCGGGCTCAAAAAGGGTAATTTATGCGAACTTTGACCTTGAATAATTTAACAATTACAAGACGCACGAGACTAAAACTTTTCACAGTTACTAAGTTTCATGCATAGTTTCAACTCCCCAAATTTGATGAAAATCGGAGATGGTCAGGTTGGGGGCTGTGTTGATTTCGCATGGAATGACTCATATGCAGCATGACTTTTTCTTTGCCGAAGAGGGGGGCGGGGTGTACTGGACCCTGTGCTCTTTTAGTCATAGCTACAACCCCCCCCCCCCCGTACGCATCCATGAATGTCCTAATTTTCTGTTAAGAAAACCTGGCCATCCTAGTGTACGTACAAAATAAAATTGGTATCTTGCTCTGAACAACTGCGTCAAATCTCCTCTGATTTCATGCCGCGTGCCGCCTCTGTTGTTTTCTCTTTGACACCGCCGCGCCGCAATCCCCTTTCTCGCAATTCGAGACCGACCGTCGCCATGTCCACCTATCCTGTTTCGTATTTGTGATTTTGTGTGACATTGTTGTAGCTTGGTTACGTACAAATCAACTGTATTTTATGTTATAGGTATAACACAGAATTACCTATAAATGCATTACGTACAAGTAAAGTTTAATTAACACGTCTTATTTTTTATATTTTTCCGAGACCTACAGTAATTTACGTATAAAAGCAAATAACGCAGAACTGAGTTACGTATGATCGTGACAGATACGTTCAGATTGGGTTCGATTGTTGGGCCGGGTAAAACAGGCAAACAGAGAGGATAATCTAGAATAGGCATATTGTATCAACTTGATAATTCACAGTTAATTAAAATCACCAAATTTCGAACTTGTAGCTAATAGTTTCGAAAATATCGCAACATCAAATATACCATGTGATATCGGTTTGGTGTTCTTTGATTTCTTTTTTACTTAAACCTATCCAATCATTAATTTTATCTTTACACCATGCACCATTAAAGTGTTTATCGATCCTATTGGTAAACAGCTAATGAACACAAGAAACCAACCAACACAATAAACAGCTTCTAAAATAGAGGAGTTGCGTAACCAAAATCTCTCTCTTTTCTGTCCGGTTTAACTGATTGATTTGGTGTTTTAAGTCCACTTTATGCACAATAAGGCTAATCGGGACTGGACCTACAGTTTAAAGTGGGATTCGAAACACTATGTGCCGTTTCGATACGGCACAAAATACATTCACTTTAGGGGAGTCTCTTTCAACTTTCAAAATTGCATGTGGATTCTCACTCCCCCAAATCCTTACATTATGTCTGTTCACTTTTCCACCAACGTGGAATGTTGCTTCATCACTGAAAATTATTTTTCCTGACAGATTTACGTTATCCTCCGTTAGTAACATAAAATGTTCAGAGAAATCTAACCGTTTTACAGGGTCATCAGGTTTCAACTTGTGTTGTGCACTAATTGCAGTTTGTAGGGGTGAAACTTCAGTCGCGGACGCAATATCTTAGATACGGTGGATTTAGGGATGTTCAACTGCTGACTAGCTCTACGTACAGACTTCTTAGGACTACGAACAAATGCCTCCCGCACTTGTTCCACAATTCCCGCATTGGCAGATGGTCTCCCTGAATGGCATTTCCTTGGATGACATATGTAACCACGATCCACAAAATCCCGGTACCACTTCAAAATTGACGTGTGTGAAGGAGCCTGATTTTGAAACCTTCACCTATAAGCACGCTGAACCTTCACCAAACTCAGAGTGGAATGATATTCTAAAACACACCAACTACGTTCTTGTGGGGTCGCCATAACCACTTCAATCCGCACGCTGAACCTTCACCAAACTCTGCGTGTAATGATATTCTAAAACACACCAACTACATTCTTAAATCTTCTGTAATAACAACACAATTTTAAAGGAAAACATTCACATGTAACCTGCCTGCCTGCTAAATATCCAACAATGAACCCGCATCGTCCATTGTTGTCAGGAGTGAATTTATTTCAGTTTCTATGTTTGATCTCGTTCATTGTTGTTCATTGCTGATATTGGTGTCCATTGTTGACATGCACAAAAATATTTGAGTTTTTCTTTCAAATGTCCCCAATTTCATTTAAATACGATTATCCAAAGCGACGTAATACCACTTTAAAGTATGACAGTATATTTATGGACACGGTGTATATTTCAATGCATGATAATTGGGATTATTAAATTATAATGAAAGCATTCATTATAATTGAATTGAATTGTTTTTTAAGTCGACTTTATGCACAGAAAGACTAATCGAGACTGGAACTATATTTTAAAGTGGAATCCGAACAACTATGTGTTTCCACAGGGTATCGAACCCTGGACCCATTGATTACAAGGTGACGACGCTGCCACTGCACCATCAGGGAGGCCCACACAGACATATTATAAGTCTTGAAGTAAAAATCATATGTTGCAACAAAAGGAAAGAAGTTAATGGTGAACTACGCATGCAAAAACAATAGTAATTTCTCATACACATATTCTTGGTTTGGTAACTTCGCTCATTGCCATACCATTTCTTCCCTCTAATCTCTTCACCGCTGTCACTTACATTGCACTTAATTCCTAGCTATACAAGCGATTTCAGGATTAGTGTGTTTCTGCACAGCAACAACAAGAGACGATGGCCTTGGGGAATACTGCACACACTCAAAAGGCCAAAACATAGATATCAACTGAGCAGACGGTCCCACTAATCACAACTGTTGCCACTTTCAGGTGAATGTGGAGGAGGGGATACAAATTATATACGTATACGTACGTATATAAACACAACTGTTTATTATTATTATTTTATTTATTTGCTTACTTAAACGTCCTCGTTGTCCAAAACGGAGAGAAATCCACTTGGTGGCAAGCGGCCCGGCAGCAACGCTTGTCTTTCCCGGTGAACGGGGTCCGCGACAGTTGCTAGAGTCGGCTATTAAAATTACAGTTTTCATATTTTGTACATATTATTAGAATAATTAAATCAAGAAGACTTAGGTGGGCAGGCCATGTGGCACGAATGGGAGAGGAAAGAGGAGTTTACAGGATTCTTGTTGGAAACCTGATGGTAAGAGACCTGTAGGAAGGCCAAAACGAAGATGGAGGGACAACGTTGAGATGGACCTAAAGGAAATCGGTAGGGATGGAAAAGAGTATATTGATCTTGCTCAGGCTAGGGACAGGTGGAAGGCCTGTGTTGCTACAGCCATGAACCTTCGGGTTAGAAGGTTAGAGAGTTAGAGTTTGTTAGTACTAACCTTGACTACAGAAGGTGTTGAAAATGATGTCCCTCTGCTGCAACACATTTCTGGCATCTCCGAAGGAAATTGACATTTATACGTGCAAGTTCTTCTACTGTAATTCTCCCGATTTCTCGTACAATACTCTCTTTTAACTCGCTGATGGTGTGCGGATCGTCTTTGTATATTTTATTTCCCCATTTTTCTTTCCACTTTTTTTCAGAACTGACCCTGTTACTCTAAACTGTTTTACGAGGTTTAATATAGTGGTCCTATATGGAACGGGAACACCAGGAAATTTCGTTGCAAAACGTCGTCGCACTTCTCGAAAATTCCTCTTTCCGAAGTAACACTCGACAACATAAATTCTTTGTTGTAATGTAAACTTTTGTGGTGCCATATTAAGCCACAATCTTCAACCCACGGATACGACACAACACAACTTCCAAGAGAGAAATATACTGGCGTCAGTGTGCAACGTCAACAGAAAAGGAAAGAGAGCGAAGGTAGGGAGAGCGAAAAAAAGAGACTGTAGCGTGCAACTGTTCACCGTTCACCGGGAAAGACAAGCGCTGATGCCGGGTCGCTTGCCTCCGAGTCTCGTAGCGAATGTCAGGGAATGAATGCTCTGTAGAAGTGCTGAGAGGGTGTGGAATGAAATTTAAGGGGCGCGGTGTTGAAAATAAAGAAAACATGAAACATGCATGCATGTTTTAGCCACTAAATGAAATTCCAATAATATGCCAATGAAAGTGGATAAAACTAGCGAAGAGTGTCCCGGGTTCGATACCCGATGGAGGCACACAGTGGTTTGGATCCCACTTTGAACTATAGGTTCAGACTTACTGTGCATAAAGTGGACTTAAAACTCCAACTGCTTCACTTTTGCTCGGATTTAGTACAAGACATGTTTAGAAATTTGATTGATTGATTGATTGAGTTGGTGTTTAAGTACACTTTGTGCACAGTAAGGCTAATCGAGACTGGACCTACAGTTTAAAGTGGGATCCGAACCACTATATGCCTCCACCGGGAATCGAACCCGGTACCCCTTGATAACAAGGCGACGATGCTACCACTGCGCCATCGGAGAGGCCAAAAATTTTAAAAGAACAGGTTTGAAGGGAGGCCAATGACGTACATGGAAAATTGGAGGATTTTTTCCAAGGAGAGACAAGCAAGATATTTTCCCACGGGATGGGAGGGAATATGTTTCAGAAAATTGATAAGACACATTTGACTTTTTAGCCAATAAAAAAAATTGAAAATTAAGAATTCTATTTACAACCTTTCTACCTGCATATTTAAATTTCATCACGATCAGACGATTTTTTAAATTTTTTGGTTTTCTTGTTTTTAAAACGCAAAAAACGGCACTTTTTTATTATCAAGACGAATAAAAATCGAAAGCATACTCGGAAAAGAATTGGTTACTATAGCTTAACACAGAATTGAAACAGTCAAATTTTGATGTAACTCGTTTTTATGAAGGTCTGCTGATTAATTTTTAATTGGAGTCCAAAACTCGAGTATACATAGCTTTTGATCCGATAGTAGGCAGACAACAAAAACGGTGTATCAACAACGCAAAGGATAACATAAAACACCTGACACTGAGCTATAGGCATTTATCGACAAACACAGACTACGTGAAACATAAGAAGAAACAATTCTTAACAACAAGGCTGACGAAAGAAAGACAATGGCGGCTTGCCTTTATAAACTGCCGACAGTACAGGAAAGAAATCGGCGATCAGTGTTTGCCTGATGTAAACAATAACAGCGGTCTCACTTTAGAACGTAACATTCGGCGCTGAATATGACATGAGATAAATTTAGCATGGCACTCTAAGAGTTGTTGTTGTCGCGTTGGTGTTTTAAGTCCACTTTATGCACAGTAAGGCTAATCGGGACGGGACCTACAGTATAAAGTGGGATCCGAACCACTATGTGCCTCCACCGGGTATGACACTCCAAAAGTTGATGTTATTGGTTGAAAAATGGGTGCGGAAGAAAATTAAAAGGTGCGCAAACATTTCTTCGCACCCCCGCCCCCCTGGCACTGACAAAGAAAGGGTAGTTCAGAGTTGCCAAGCGTCTGGTCTGAACGTCTGACCACTCTCCCCCCACTTAAACAGGACAGGGAGGGGAGAGGCGGGAGGCGTTTTCCTTTGGTTTTTTTTTTCAAGGGTAGCAAAATACTCATTGCAGTTCATTCCATCAATACTTGCGTCAGTAACATCTCTATAAGCAAAGGACAATTTGATCAAATCTCAATATTTTCGTACTTCATTACGTACTCTATAAACTAAAGTAATTATTGTTAATATTATTATTAATATACATATTCAAACTTGCAAGCAAAAATGTGATTTCAATCAAGTTCAACGTAAGATTCTTTTTAAGTACACTTTATGCCTAGAAAGGGTAATCGGGATTGAACCTACAGTTTAAAGTGGGATCTGAACCACAATATGCCTCAACCGGGTAAGGAACTCTGGACCCCTTGATTACACTACGTCCTGGAGAGAGAGATTCTAAAATGGCAAATTAGGTTTCTCAATGGGTTAACACTCATATTGTAACTGTGAATAGTACAGAGTATACAGAATATAAGAATCGCCTTGTAAACTGGCGATATGCAGTGGAGGTGCACTATACACTGGTTCGAATATTATATTATATAATATGTAATATATTATATATTACATCTTATATATTATATTAATAACTTACTTTCTGTCCTCCAAAATCTGGGGAGAGGTTAGTTCAGTGTAATACGACGCCAGGGTTTCCGGGTTTGAATCCCGGCCTAGGCATGAGTGTCCCTTCCTAATTTTTTTTAATCAGCACACATCCGCACCGTCGCGGTTAAATAAAGTGTCAGAAAAACGCTTCCTAATAAAATTATAAAACACTGTGAAAAAGTAATTCACGGACTGTAACTTCTTTCTTAAAATGTGTCAGCCATACTTCTGTTTAATTACGTTGATTTTAAGAATAATTTTAAAAACATATAATTCTTAAATTTATTTAGTGCTTATTTTTATTACAAAGCGAAATGAAATAGAATGTTTATGGATGAACGAGGAAAGAATCTGATTCCAATATTTCAACTGATTTCACAGTCGAATAACCATTACTGACTGAGGGAGCGTAGGGCGGCAGTTGCCCCCCACTTTTAGCCACTTTTGCTCTGACACTATGCTAAAGCTTATCTATAAAGGAAAAGTAAAGTTCCTTTGCCGAACCCAGTTTTGGAACAGAATCGCCGCCACTGTCGACAGCACGCCTTGCAACACACACCACCATCCTGAGCCCAAAGTAAATTTCCCTACCTGGCCACCTTTAGTAGTCTTTGTTAGGCTGTGAAGTGAAAATGGAGACTTTACTCCTTGCCACAGGCCTGTCTTTCATCCCTCCCTCATGTATATGCCACTGGGAGATGCACTGGCTATACCTAGGTGACGATTCGTTGCTGCCACTCGAGAAGAGGGAAAACATATACTAAGTTAAAAATAATGGAGTCGCCGTAGTTTTCTGGTTTTCGATATCATAGTCTGCTCCAATTGTTCTCACGGTGCCACTGGCGTAAGCAGGATTTTTGTTCTGGAGGGGCTGAAATTATAAAGGTGTATAGTATGGCATTGTTCTAGAATTGTGGGATACCGAATAAAATATATAGGCTATCGTACATTTTGAACTTTTCACTCTATTAAAACTGTACTCGAAGACAGAAATGATTATCGGGTGTCATTTTAATTTTAAGGGAGGTTTGCGTTCACTTTCCTTTCTTTGAGATCTTAACAAATTTTCATTTAAAAATTTGCATTTTCTTAAAATTTCTGGAGGGCAGTAGCCCTATCAGCTCCCCCCTGCGTACGCCAGTGCAAGGTGCTATGCCCCACAGGAAATCGAAACCTTTATTGCTCGCACAAAATCATGTGTGTCGTGTCGTTTCAGTGTGAAATCCCCCTGTAACGTGCTTCTTGAAAGCAGACATTTTGAACTGAAGCGACACAAGCTATACATTTGTAGCTTGGACTGGACTATGTTCTCCATACGGTGCATCGTGTCACCTGTTTCTGTTGTTCCCGCATACGCAATGAATGTTTTGCATTAGATTGAAGGGTCTTGTGTCGCTTGTCGCTTGTGTGTGAAATAACCATGTCGCTCGGGCCGTGCATCAAATTGACTCGGTCTTTTCACGTATGCGTGGTGTATGTGTTGCTTTATTGAATATACACATAAGCCTACATGTCGCTATAACTGGGCTATCTCATTGGGAGATTTCACATCGAAGATACACGTGGTGCTTGAGAATCTTACCAGTCGAACTCAGTCTTCTGGGACTACCGCTAAAGTGTGAAATGTTGATATTGGTTGACAAGTTCCAAAGCGACGTGTGTTGTGTGTCGCTTTGATATGAAAGCTGCTTGACATATCCGTGTTGCTTGTCGCCTGTAACTTTCAGACCGAAACGTCAAGCAATACGTAGATTTCATTCCGAACCAGCAAGTGGAAATGACATATGTCGATTGGAAACGCGTCAATCCGCAGCAACGTTTCATAACGTAGCGGCAGGCATGATAGGGCGCAGAAACTTGCGTTGGATTGGTGAAATCCTCAAGCAACACGTGTCGCCTGTAAGTTCGGTGTGAATTGTACCTTACTTTAGAGACATGCATTACGAAAAATATTGAAATGTTAGTTAATACCCTATTCTTATTAATGTTTAACTAGGTATTTTGCCATTTTTGAACATATGCATCTGCATTCTAGCGACGAAAGAAACATTTTAAGGGTGGAAGGTATTTCGGGAAGGAGATTGAAGTCGTACGACACTGTCACCACAGAGGAGGAGATGCAAATTTTTAACGAGTGGAGTAGATGGAGAAAACGAATAGTTAGACCACAATTAAGAACGTAAATATGTATTTGTTTTTGTAGACTGTCCTGTATCTGGTTTTTCTGCTTTAGATAGATTAAGCGCAATCATTTCCAGTATTCTACCATAGGAACTCTGGTTGCATATTTTGTTAATTAATACATGAAGGAATCCTACTAGTTTGCTTTCTTGATGAGGAAATATACAAACATGTCATACAATATTCTTTGCTCGCTCACGCGTGGCCTTGGGCAGATTGCTACAATTCTTCCTTGATGTATATCTTTTCCGAGAAATACGAGACATAATTCCCCAAGCTCAAACCGATATATTAAATACGGCCACTATCACTCAACGAACCCTCTCAGAACGCAATCGTGAAGCACCGTTAACATTTACCATGTAGGCAATGATGTAGCAACGCTGCATTCTCCAGCGTTGCAACTTATGCAGCACTGCGAACAATGCAACGTTCATAGTCGTCAGTGAAAAATGCTGAGTCATGTAAGTTGAGGGGGAGATCCGACAACGCTGTTCTCTGCAACCGCAGGCCCCACCCCCTACGATCTTCCTCGCTCCGCCTTGACGTCACCGCTGATGTAGTTCCGCAATTTTTCACACACTGCAGATGTCTCTGGCGTCGCACAAACGACACACACGTTGTGTGTAGGTGATAAGCACAGAGCCCCGTTGAGAGGAACCGATAGACACCTGATACACACGTACAGGCACAATGCCCCGAAAAGAGGAACCAGAAAAATGAACTGTTTTGTAGCATAACTCCGAGTACAATTGTCGGACATTGTTCTATCTTCTATCAAAATATAGATCTTGGTCCCCTTCGTCGATTAATACCACGACATTAAATTTTTCTTTGCCCGTTCGGCCAAAATATTAAATAATGTGCTCTATCGTTCCGAGGAACCACCAAAAATACCTCTCAATGAAAAAGACCCTCTTAATGCTGGTAATTTTTCTGATCTTCTTCCTACTAATGACGGGTATACCAACGCACACACACACACACACACACACATTGATAAATATTAATGTCGATGATTTTTTTCATCAATTTCTTCTCTGTCAAAATCTGTTTGAAGAGATACTTTGAAGTGCACCCCTTTCATTACTAACTTTGTTTCCGTGTGCAGAAAACATTAAAGTTAGATTATGCAAAAAAAAATTAAAGTACTAGATAGAAAGAGATAGAGAGAGAGAGAGAGTTAGACGGGTCTGTTTTAAATAATGCATGGAAACTTCTGTTACGGTTTTTGTAATCCGTATTGCGTCATTATCCAGAGTAAAGGAAGGAAGGTACTGGGAGAAGAAGAAGCCTCCCTTGATCTCAAAAGACGTTAATTATGGCTTCTGGGCTGAACTCTTTAAGAGGCTTACAAAGTTTAGCTCTCAGCTCAATCGAGAAGATGTTACGTGTCCTCCCCCCTCTCTCTCTCTCCATCCCTCCCCTCCCTTCCTCCTTACCTCTTTTTCTCCCTTTACATGAACTCGAAGAGATATGCAGTTGCTACCTGCAGTACCTAGATTATGAAGCATCTATGATGTTACAATATCTTTGAATATAGATGTTCAATTTTTTCGTTGATGGTTGATTGTCAAGCATGGAGTTAGTTAGCCATGTTGTATTATTCTTAGTTATGGATTAAATTATTATTTTGTATAAAACGAACACATGATTTATTATATCATATTACCGTGGTTGGTAATGCAGCAATTTGGCGACTATGTATGGGATTTAAGGACAGATTCTAAAACCTTTCGATGTGGATAAAGGTAATATTGATTCGTATTTGGAACGGTTTGAACAAATTTGTGTTGCTAATGATATTCCAAAGGAAAGCAAATTAGTAATTTCATTGCCTTTTGTGGAGGAAATTTATATGACGTTTTAAGAGATTTAGTTACCCCAGATTCTGTTGCTAGTAAAACATATGAAGAAATAAGAAATATATTGTTGAATCATTTTCAACCGAAGCATAATGTGGTCCAAGAAAGATATCGTTTTCATCTTCTGAAGTAAGAGTTAGGTCAACCTGTGTCAGAATATACAGTTCATCTTAAACATGCAGTTACTAATTGTAATTTTGGAGCATTCCTTCATGATATGCTAAGAGACCAGATGTTGTTTGGAATTAACAGTGAATTTACAAGGAAGAAATTGTTATCAGAGGGTCACGTTTCGTTTCCTAAAGCTTGCGATATAGCCGTGAATATGGAAATGGTTGAGAAAGATGTACGGTTATTCAATCAAAAAGAACGTTTTGCTACTAATTACAGATATA
Source organism: Lepisma saccharinum (assembly GCF_977018435.1). NCBI lineage: Eukaryota > Metazoa > Arthropoda > Insecta > Zygentoma > Lepismatidae > Lepisma > Lepisma saccharinum. Next base: position 32,409,078 of record NC_139232.1, on the reverse strand, counting down.
ATGTATAAGCTTCATGAAAGCAAGTCCAAATATTTCCGAGATTTTTCCAATAGGAAAACTAACTTCAATAATCAGTCTGAAAAGAGCACAGTTAATGAAAAACCGGAAACTTCAAGACAATGGATTTGTTACAAATGTGGAAAGACGCATGAAAAAGGTAAATGTTATTTAAAGGAAGTTAGATGTAATTATTGCGGATTCCTTGGACATATTCCGAAATTTTGTAGGTTTAGTAATAAAACGACAGATAAAAACTTATCAAGTTTACAATTAAAATCCGCTGAATCTAACAGTTGCTTATGTAATGTGTCTCTTGATGTACGTAATTTCGAAAGAATGTAAAGATTGTATTAAGTTTAATGCAGAAAAGGAACATCAAGAATTGTTATTTTCACGCAAGTCCATGCGCACTTTCCAGTTAACGTTGCACAAGTATGGTTATACTAGAGAACAGCAAATTGAATTTAACTCTGTAGTTGGAACTTTGCACAATACTGACAAATGTACGATTGATCTGAATTATGATGGTAAATTAGTTAATTTTGAGATCGATACCGGAGCTTCTGTAAGTGTGTTTGATAAAAGATTTCTCGATCAATCTTTTCCGTATTTAAAGATTCAACCTGGAAATATCAATTTGAAAAATGCTGACGGAAGTCCATTAGCATTAGAAGATCAGATTATGTTGGATGTATTGTGGAAAGATAAGAAATATAATATGAATGTTTTTGTTTGTAAGCGAAATCTGCCACAACCAATTGTAGGAAGAACGTGGCTGGACATTTTATGGCCTAACTGGAGGCAAAAGTTTATATTACAGCAGATAGAAGTTCAGAGTTGTTCGAATAAGGAAGTACTGATGAATAATTTGTTGTCTGAGTACAAGGCAGTATTTTCAGATGGTCTTAGGGAGCCTATTAAATGTTTTAAAGCTGTGATTCCGATTAAACATAACAGTACACCTATTTTTAGGAAAGCTTATGAAGTACCTTATAGTTTAAATGAACAGGTTAAAAAGGATATAAGTAAAAGGGTTTCCGATGGCATACTGTCAGAAGTAACTTATTCTAACTGAGCATCACCACTGGTAGTAGTTGTCAAGAAGTCAAATGATCTTAGCTTATGTGCTGATTTTAAGACAGGACTGAATACTTTACTTGAGAAAGTAACTTATCCATTACCAAAAATAGATGATATTTTGAACACATTAGGTGATTCTGATACGTATGTGGTTCTTGACATGAAGAATGCGTTTCTACAGTTGGAAGTAGATGAAGATTCAAAAAAATATTTGGTAATAAATACTAATTTTCGTTTATTTGGTTACAACAGATTACCTTTTAGTTTGCAGTGTAGTCCTTTGATATTTCAACATGTAATGGATCAGACATAAACAGGAATTCCATTCGCTAAATGTTACTTAGATGACATAGTTATCTGTGGTAAAGGTCTAGAACAGTGTTATAAAAACGTGAGGAATGTGCTAGATTGTCTACAGAAGTATAATGTAAAGGTAAATGCTAAGAAGTGTCAATGTTTTGCTACGGAAGTTGAGTACATGGGATTTGGCATTTCTGGTGAAGGAATTAGACCATCTGTGCAGAACTTAGAAGCAATATCAAAATGTGCTGTACCTTGTAATGTCAGTCAACTAAAGTCATTCTTGGGAGGTATTTCATTTTACCATAGGCATATACCCAACTTGCCAATGTCTATACCTCATTTGCATAAATTGCTAAAGAAAGGACATAAGTGGGAATGGACTGATATTCATCAACAGGAATATGAGTTAGTAAAGGAAATGGTGCAGAAAGCAGATGTCATTTTTCCTTTTGATCAGAACTTGGAAGTTGTACTAATTACAGATGCAAGTCCTGTAGGAATAGTTTGTCAATTGTGTAACGTGTATAAAGGTAATTTACGCACAGTAGCTTGTTCTTTAGCAACGTTAACTGAAGGTCAGAAGAACTATTGTCAGTTTGAACGGGAAGCTTTAGCTCTTATACATGGCGTGAAGAAATTTCATAAATATTTGTATGGAAGAACTTTTACTGTACATAGCGATTCTCTTCCTGTGAAGTATATTTTCGGGGAGAAAGTCAAAATTCCTTCTAAGGGTAACAGTAGACTTCAAAGATGGGCTTTGCTTTTATCAACCTGTGATTTTAAAATTGAATACACTAAGCATGTGGAAGTAGCAGATTTGTTATCAAGATTACCCTTAAAGGAAGCACCTGAAGATGATGTACATAGCGATGAGTACGTATTTCACTTAGAATGTGAACCAGTCTTGTTACTAAGTATTAAGAAAGAAATTGCAAAAGACTTATTATTGCAGCAGATAAAGTTATATGTTACTGAAGGATGGCCAGCAAAGCTAAATAAAGATCAACAAGCTTCACCATTTGCACATTTTTTTCCGGAGAAGACATGAAATAGCTATTGTAAAAGAATATTTGATATGGGGCAACAAGTAAATTATTCCACGATCTTTGCATGATACAGTCTTGAACAAACTGCACGCTAATCATCTAGGCTTGTCGAAGTAACAACAATTAGCAAGATCTATGTATTGGTGGCCGCAAATGAACATTGACTTGGAAAAAGAAGTTATTAACTGTCAAAAGTGTCAAGCACTTCAGAACAATGTTCCGCAAAATAAATATGTACCTTGGAAGCAAACTGATAAGCCATTTCAAAGAGTTAATTTGGATTTCTTTCATTTCGCTGGTCGCACATGTTTATTGTTAGTTGATTCATGTACAAGATGGATAGAAGTTTGGGAAAGTAAAATAAACAATAAAATAGCGAATAAACAATAGAATGTCTTAAGGAATGTTTTGAGAGGTATGGATATCCTAGTGTAATCGCATGTGACAATGGACCTCCATTTTCGGGAAGGAAGCTTAAAGAATTTTGCATTAATTTAGGGATACAAATTATAAATTCACCGCCATATCATCCACCTAGCAATGGTTTAGCCGAGAAGTGGGTACAAAACGTGAAAAGTACTCTGAAGAAGAGATGGTTGGAAGATTGCCATCTGGGCAGAAGTTTCAATTTCACAGAAGCGGTGGAAGGTGCGTTAAAAGTAGCCAGATTTACACCTTGCCATGCTACGGGGAAAACTCCGGCAGAGTTGTTGTCATATCAACCTCGTAATATCTATAATTGGTCTTCGTCGCAAATCAGGGAGAAGGAAGTGGTGAGAAATGAGACAAATAAGAAGGAAGAATTACCATCAATCGGAAGTACAGTGTGGACAAGAAATTATACATCCAGATTTCCGAAATACGAGCCACAGTTACGGGTCATTTAGGAAGACGCTTGTTATTGGTCAATGCCGGTGGAACAACGAGAAGGGTACACCTGCATCAAGTGAAGTTTAAATCTAACAGGTCGGATACAGACAGTGGAGAAGATAACTTTTGGATCTTTGATGGTTCCGTATCAGCACAGGACAGGGCGTGTGAGGAGAGACCGCAGACTTCGCGAGAGGAAGCTGTTACTGCCTCAGCTGTGAACAGTCCACGACGATCTTCTAGAAGGAGAAAACCACCTGACAGGCTGCAGCTGTCATTTGGAAGAAGGGGAAAGATGCAGTAGCTAGATTGTGAAGCATCTATGATTTTATAATATATTTGAATATAGATGTTCAATTGTTTTGTTGATGGTTGATTGTCAAGCATGGAGTTAGCCATGTTGTATTATTCTTAGTTATGGATTAAATTATTATTTTGTATAAAACGAACCCACATGATTCATTATATCATATTACCGTGGTTGGTAATGCAGCACTGCCTACGAAATACATCACCCGTTCTCCTATTACGTGCATTCAGCCAGGGAAAGAAATGCAAATACCTAGAATTAGGTCGCGTGTTATATAATATCACGGAAGGAAGAGACACTCTACCCTCTTGAGATCTGAGACTTTGTTTACAGTAACAAAAACATATCTATGGTTTCCCCTCATTGTTTGTAGCTAATTAAACACAAAAAAATCAATTTTCATTTTTTTATTTTAGATTGACCAAAAATGGTGGTACACATAATGTGCACCGGAGTGCCGCAGGAACGTTTTTCATTTCAGGGGGAACAAAATTCAAAATCCATAAATATCCTATATATGTGTGTGTGGGGGGTGTATGTATACATAGGAGGGTTGCTGGGAAATTCCACTTTAGAAGAGTACACACGAAGTTTCTGTTGTTTTTTTTAAATGGAATGTTTGCATACACTTTTTCTTTCTTTTCATGATTTATGATTATTTTGAAAGGATTATAATCGAATGTTACGAAAATGTGCAAGGACTTAACAACACCTTCTGATCTAGTTTCGAAATTGGAGGAAACGGTGCCATCGTCTCAGTGCCATCTCCATTTTCAAATAAATCGCTCTATACATAGGCGTAAGTATAGTTTTCCGAACACCATTTGACATAATCATGAAAATAATAATCAGTGAGCTCTCTCAGAAAAGTTGCAGTAATAACCTGATGTGATATATATCATTGGGACTATTTCAATCCGTCCTTTGGTTGTCTTGCGTTTTCAGAAAATTTAACTATTTTTTCAATGAATTTTGAGACACATTAGTGATATATTTTCGACACTAAAAACCGTCCCTCACAATTCACAGTTTCATTTTTTCTACATAAAAATTGAGATGACTGTGTTGCACAAAATGGAGAAAATACAAATTCTATTTGTAGTCACGGAATGTCAAAAGTTATAATTTATATAATTTCATAGGTGGTAAAATTTCCACAATATTTTTTGTGACAATTGTTAAATTATTTAGCTTCGAAAAATTTCATTTGAAAAATTCGAAAGAGAAACAAGTTATTCATATATTTCTTCTGAAGCAGATTTATATCCAATGGACTACTCCTTTAGAAAAGTGTACCTCCTACAAAAAGGGGCATTAGCCTGCAGCGTGATTTCGTGAAACTGAACTTTATATTGTTCCTTCATTTCACACTCGTTTAAAACAATATTCATGTCCTTATAATATAGTAAACCAGCCAAATATAAAAATTGTGACTTTTACCCGCTTGAGATGTTAAGAATTGGCATCCGTCATAAATCAATTAGTCATATATCAGACAGAAATATTAGGAAGAATGCCACTAGAAGTTTTGACCTTGAAGGTCATTTTAAGGTTATATTATGACCCAAAGTATAAATCACAAAGTTTTCCAAATATAGTCATATAATATATCAAAAGAAAGATATGGACGAGACAAACAGTTTTGGTACTATTTCTTGATCAGAATATCGATCTCGGAAGTAGGTCATAGTCATAATTTGAGAATGTTATATAGGGTTATTCAAAATCATTGTGAGGATTTTTTTCTGAGCGGGCCATGAAATATTTGGCATTTATAACCGCATCAATTAATGGAGACACTCAAAGTTTTATTTCATAAGAGGCAGTGTCCAGTTATGCATTTGGCAGCTAGGATGTAGATTTTACAAGATAGAGGATCACGGCTATGCACGTTAAACTGGCTGGTTTAATGCATACGAACCTTGAAGTAAGCGCGCAGTGGAAGATTTCCGCTTTAAAGGTCTATTTATTAGCTATGGGGCAGCTATGCTATTCGAATGTACAGATAGAACACAGTTCCAAATTATGCGAGTTTATTGACATAATGTGCAAGCACAATGAGACTACATAAAGAAAGATTGTTCGATGATAAACTCGCTGAAATAAACATTGTCTTATCACTTGGGCCAGTTTGGTGGATATTAGTTTAACTAATTAATAATAATGAACTAAATCAGTCTTTAGACTGTCAAGTCACTTCTTCACGTAGTATAGACGAGAAAGATGATGAACAAAATATAATTGAGTCATAGTGAGTGCAAGATCGAAACTTAAAACATTACGGAAAGTACTTATCCTTCTCCTCCATATCGTGGTCCCTCGGACACCTTCACAAAGTGTCTGCCTTGAGGAAAACAACTTCCTCTCTCTGGGTCAGAATCCAAAATGCGCTTGCCTGAAGGGCTGCGAGGTCGCACTTAGGCTTCCTTATTACGTCATTACGTAACCGATTATATTGACCTCTGGTGGCAAAATTAACAATGATTCCATCAATCTGGCACAAATTAAACAGAAATATAACAAAATGACGGCTCCGCGCGCACTACGGTCCAATGTCGGAAGAGACATTTTTATGTTCTTGAGTTTCATCATAGTCAGTCAGTTGTCGTCCAATGATACATTCCATTCGTCGGTGATGTGCACAGTTTCAGGAGACAGGGTGCCTGCATAGTGGGAAAAAAATCACAAGTAGACCACGTTAGCGAGGCTTTCCAACAAAGCCTAGGAAATCAGAGGGAACCGAGAATAGTAGCCATATTCTGCTTCGAGCTTTAACACCTGAGGATCACTACCCAAAGAATACTTTCAGAGGAGTGTTGTATAAAGTAAAGTGTTCCCCTGTTCTTTGCTCCACGCCATGAAGGCGTATAAGGGATGTAAAGTTATTTCTCCACACTTTCTTGATCACGGTGATTTGATAAGCACCACGCCCCTGGCCGCCTTTACCACCTTCCCTCCTCCAGTTTCCTCGAGGTACTCACTTTATGCGACGCTTGGTGGGCGCCGGAGCTGATTGATTAGGTGGGGAAAAATCCCGTTTTCCCCCTCCAGGAATCGAGCCCGGGTCTCTCGCACGGTAGTCAGACGCCCTAACGACTGTGCTCCCGCGACTAATAAAGGAGTGTGTTGCTAAAGGGTAATTGACGGACTTCGATGAAATTCGAGGGAAAAGAGGAAAGCAAACTTTGAGACCATCAATTGGTGAGGTTATAAATGGCAATGTTTCATTACTTGCTTCAGAAAGTAATATTGAAACTACAACAATCATTTTAAATAACGCTGTATTTCTGATAAGTGGCCTTCATGTATGAACTTCATGGAAGCAAGTGTTAGGTTGAATGAATTATGGACAGAATTTGCCATGTATGCAACCAACACAACTGAACCCACACTGAATGGAAAAAGCATACTACCGGGTAGTGGGAAAAGATCGGTCCATAGATTTCGACATTTTCATTTAATGTGGCCGATGTTTCAAGGAAAAAGGGTGCAACTGAAAGAAATGCACTACACAATGAAGTTTTCCAGCTTTCTGATATTCTCATTCACAAAAATGTGAAAGGATTCGTGATAGAACTGGCGAGAAGCAGCGGTGGCTGCTAACTAGGTGGCAAGTTAGATACCAAACATACCAACACCAAATACCAGATATATCTTAATTTACATCGTAAGTGCAGGCGTGTGGTTAATAGTAGTTGTATAATATATAATCACAAATGAAATTCCTTGGTGGGCAATTTCAGTTCTTTTGTGCTCATACACGAGATGAAAACCTTTCCATGCTGTGCACCGCAGTGATGTACTCAGCTCCTGCCACTTCAAGTGGCATTTTGCAAGCATTTCGGGTGCTATATATGACTTTACCCCTATCACAATGCATGGGCGTGGTTGTTGTAGGCCGATTGCCATCACTTCCAGAATGGCCAACCTCACAGCATGTTAAAACCTTTCACGCATGTTTAACGGAGAGTATTATTTTTCTTGTAAACCGTTCACTTTCATTTAACGATAACATAACTAAATAAAAGGAGGCTCTGTGGCGGAGTGGACAGCTTCACGTTACGGGTTCCAGCTTCGAACCTTCGTCAAAACATGCATGAGTCATTGTGTTTGTCCTGTTCGTCCTCTCACCGTCTCTATTAGACCATGAAGTAGATAAACGATGTAAAATACACAAAATAGAATTGGATGACAACAGCTAGATAAAGAATAGAATATTTTCGATGCACCCTTGAAATCAAGGGAACCCAATTTTGATAACCGGTTGAGGCAGATGGAGGTTCGGACCTCACTTCAAACAAAAGGTACAGTATATTCCTGATATACTCATAAAATTGACTAAAAACAAAGAACTCAAATTTTCGATGTCAAGAAACAAGTTTCAAATTGTGAAGTAAGATTCGGTATTTCTGTACGCTTTGATTTCTTTCTTGAATTTTGTAGTTTGTGGTTGTGTGCACACCAACAGTTGTTGCTTATTCGTAGATATGTTTCTATCATTTTGAAAACTTCTTGCAGTTTATGTGTGTTCAATTTTTCTTCTTAAGTTTCCGAAATGTTGCTGTTCACTTTCAATAACATAAATTTATTTAAAAAATTTAATATATCAGTTGAGTTTTAGTAACACAGTAGTGTAATTTTGCCGATTCAAAGCCATACTTGGTACGAGGCCTATTGTTTTATTAATTTAATCACAATGGTAAACCTATTTTGACGATGTTTTTGTTGATTTTATAGTATTGCAACTCTGTGATTTTTCACCTCGTACTTGGTACGAGTGTCATAATTTCTTACGAGTTAAATTACATAACATTACATAATATTGTGATGCCCCCATATTAAGCTCCTTTTATTGTATTTTTATAAGGGTAAACTATTGCATCATGCTTATGCAACAGTTTATTACATAACATTAAGCAACATTACAATGGCACAGTGTAATGCCATGTTTATGCAACAGGATATTACGTAATATTATGATGACTTGTATCTGACGTGGTGTCTTCTGATTAGCGTTTTGTCTCAGATTTTTTAGGCTACTTAAAGAGTTTTTTTTTTTTGCATTATATTATTTGAATTTATGCAACCTATCTAAATACCACACCAAAATACTCTGCGATACTTGCAGAGTCTGATATTTTCATGACATTTTACAATATATACCAACAGGAAAAACAACACTAAAGATCAAACATACTGAGACATAGTCTTACAAAAACTGAAACTGAATAAAATACTACCCTGTTATAATAAGATGTGGCGTGACAAATATGTCAGTTTTGCGAGATCAGTTGAAGAGTACGGACGTGTTGTTGCAGTGCTCCTCTACATTTTTTCATGTGCTAAGCACAGGGGGATATTTTTTTTACTATATGTATTTATTAATTTTTTTATACTTAGTACAAATATATATTTATATATAATAAAAAATAGCTAATATAAAATAAAACACAATGAATATTTTTGGGTTTAAGGAGCAACAACATAATCAGCCTGTAGAGAGAATTCCAGTAAACATGGATGTATTTAGAGAAATTTATCATCAATTGAAAGGGTTACTTCTTGTTCACTTGAATAGTATTTGGTCTCATGTTGACGAGGATACTGGAAAGCACTTATTTGTATTTAATAATAACTTATCATCATATAAGTTACCTATTAGTATAAACATTTCACCACCGAATGTGGCAGTTTTGCACATAGGTCGAAATTTGTATAGAATTAAACATAGTACATTACTTCCTGATACGTCTTATGATGTGGAAGCTGGTGAATTTTTGTATGCTGAGATAATTGGAGAGTATGATAAATTGATTTCTCTGTTTCTCAAAATAATAATAATCTATTTTCTTATTAATATATAAAATACCTAAAAAAAACGGATATATTTGGTAATAGAAGGCGACAGGAGATTTCAGATAATTCCAGCGAGATTTCTAGTTTAGATGCATGTCTAAAGAAACTGAAATCAGATTTACTTATATTACAGAATTAGCTAAATCTATATATTCAAGCAGAGATTACAAATCTTGAAACTCAACTGATTGATCCTATAGTAAATATTGATGGAGAACTCAAATCTTTGCTTGAGAAATATACTAATTTAGCTTCAATAGATAATCTTCGGAACTTAGAAGAGAATATTGCCAACTTGAAAAAAGAACTTGATAAATTTAGACAAATCCAGAGAACGAATACCGAACAGCTGAAACAGCAATTAAATGACCAGGCAAATAGTATTCGTACCGAACTGCAAACCATCATCCAGAATATCAAAACTCAAGAAGAATATGAGCAGGTAAATGCTAGTATTGCTAAATTGGAAGTACAGTTTCAATCTTTCGAAGTTCCTACATTGCAAAGTATCAAATCTGAATTACAGACAGATGAACTGAATACAGCTATAACAGAAGTTCAATCGAAACTACAAGCATTGGAAGATTTTATCAATAATTTACCTTCATCTTCTGAATTAAATGCTATTGCTCGGAGCGTTGCCGGCATTAAATTACAGTTGGAGACTTATGAAGATTTTGGGAAGATACAAGGTACCATAGCTCACATAGAAGATACTATGGCAACTATGAGAAATGAGCTAACAAGTGTACAGGAAACTCTGGAATCGAAACTGCCTGGCATTACTGATATTCTAGCTATAGTTCAACAGCAAGTTACTAAGCTTGAAAGCTTGAATACTGAATCAGAATTATCGCATTTCCATCATCTTATTGGCTACATTCAGAGTAAATTAGAGACACTACAACAGTCTACACCTACGCAGGATGACATAACGCAACTGCAAGAAATTTTGAAAAATGCAGCTCATGCAACAGAACTCGATGCCATAAAATTAAAATTACTACACTTCAGAATACTGTAGCTGCTTTGCCTACTTCTCAGGAAATCAGAGCTATGAGGAGAGCAGTACATCGAATTTTAAAATCTGAGGATATCAAAAACATTCAAGCAGAAATTGTGCAAATCACAGAACCTGTTGCTAGTCTCCCCAACAATCAAATGAATAACGAACTACATGCAATATTTACAGAAATCAGAAGTCAAGTCCACGATCTTGCAACCTAGAGTTCTAAATTGAAACTTGTAGAAAATGTACAAGAGATTATTTCTAATATTACGTTACAAATTACTACTCTTGAAGCAAGTCAAGAATCTGCTATATCAGGTTTTGCTACTCAACATCACGATCTCAAGGAGGAATATAAACAACTGTATGTTGATGTAAAAATCATACCTAGCTACGATGAGTTGGTTCGTACTATCAACGAACACTTGGGACCGGTATTAAGCAGATTAGATGACGTAGATACTCGTCAATTTTATTCTATGGAAATTGCTAGGTTACAAAGTGTTCCAAATGCTCGAGGACACTGGACGTACGTCAATTCTGGCAATGTTTACAAATTATATCCGTACACTCAGGTACATGAATTTTTTGTTGATATTAGTTTACGATTTCTGAAGTTTAGTTTTCTAAAACATGGAAAACATATTGAAGTTCCTCAGTTTACTATAGTGCGAAAAGATGGTATACACAAGGCAGTTAAAATACCTATTGCATACTGGGATGAGTCTACCAATAAATATGAAATACATGACGACGAACAATTATCAGTTTTTGATATTGAAATTGGTGACAAGCTAGTATTTGACATAAAGCGGTTATACCCTGAGGACAATCCATTTTATGCGATATTCTCACTACGAACACGATGTCAAGACAAGATATAGTTTATGAATTACACAAACCAGCCCGTCGCAATTACAAGTGATTAATGTAGTAACGAAAGGTATAAATTAATTCTTCCAGGCTGATCTGATTGAGATGGACCCCCGCCCATGTTCAGTGAGGGAAGGATACCAAAATATTTACAGAGAGAGAGGGGGAAAGAATTTTACAATTCTACACTTGCTAAGTTAATGCAACAACATAATATTAAACATTATTCTACATACAGTGATCTGAAAGCTAGTATAGTGGAACGATTCAACAGAAAATTAAAAAATCGCATTTGGAGGCAATTCACTCTACAGGGCAACTATAAGTGGGTGCAAAATTTACCCGAGCTAGTTGATCAATACAATAATACAGTACACAGTACTATTCACATGAAACCTGCTGAGGTAACCAAATCTGATGAGCAACGATTGATTTCTACTGTTTATTGTCAAAAATATAAATATACTACCAAGAAGCCAAAGTTTAAAATAGGGGATCAGGTAAGGGTCAGTAAATATAAACAGTTATGCGAAAAAGGTTTTACTAAAAAGTGGAGTACGGAGTTATTCTCAGTGGTTCAAGTTCTACCAGGGAATAGAAATACATATATCATAAAAGATAAGCATAACAAAATATTGAAAGGGAGATTTTATGAAGAGGAACTTAGTAAAACAAAATATCGAGATACATGTCTAATCGAGAAAATATTGAAGAAGAAAAATAATAAATTGTATGTGAAATGGTTAGGTCTGCCAGACAAAAGTTGTATAGAAGCAAACCAGGTGATTCTTTGACACCAAAATGGAATGTTGTACAGCGTTTACCAGATGTAGTGGAAACTAATAAAAAAAATGGAGAGATGTTACCTGATAACATAAGATGCCTTATTGCAGGCCCATCCGGTTGTAGAAAAACCACTTTGCTGGTTGATAATTTCTTGCTTGCCCCCAATTGGCTAGATTGGAAAAATAGACACTTGTATGTATTCTCAAAGAGTTTAGAACAACCGAAATAACAACAACTCGTGAAGCTGTACGAGGGACTGGGCATAGCTACATTTGCATCAACAATAAAACCTCTCGACCAATGTTTGAAAATTTCTGTTGTGGTGTTTGGTGATGTTATTCTGGAAAATCAGAATGAAATTAGAAATTGTTAAACAGGGTCGTCACAAAGAAATAGATTGCTTTTATTTAGCTCAAAATTATTCCAAAATTCCCAAACAATTACTACGAGATAATACAAACTTAATCTGTTTGTTTCGTCAAGATCATACTAATTTGAAACATGTATACGATGATTATGTGGGAGGAGATTTAAATTACAACCAATTTTCAAAATTCTGTTCATCTTGTTGGAGCAGCGACGATTTTGGATTTGTTACTATCGACATGACTCGGAAACCTAACAATGGTAAATTCAGAAATAAAATCAAAGACTTTTTAAACGTTGAAACGATATAAAATAACCATTAATAAAAAAAAATATCACGAACATTACTTACTTGTCAAATTGGTACCTCTTACTGCCAATAATTATGCATATTTTCCTCCTACGCCATTATCTAGTATCCACACTCCTCTGGCACTTAAGGAACCACCTGCTAAAGCAGCCAAAGAAGAATCAGAGAAAATCCAGTTGGGTCCCCTGGCAAGGGATTATCTGAGTACAGGAAAATTCGAAAAAGATGAAGTATTTTGTTTGTGTCCAACTATGAAGGCTAATGAAGGCGTAGTATGGAAAATTGTCAAATCTAAAGTAACATTCGAAGGGGACAACATAAAAATTAATTTGGGTGGGAGAAACAGCTGGTCCAGATATCCTGGTACCATAGGGCTATGGGAGCTCATTACCAAAAAACAACCAAAAAATTTTACAGATGATGATTATCAAAGTTACTCTGAAATTTTGACACTCTCTGATGCTCTGTACATAAATAACAATGCCAGTCAAAAGCGTGTGAAATCGAGCAGCGGGGATATAATTACAAAAATCTGATTAAACCCATCTGGAATCAACTCTACCTAAAGAATTTGTATGGGTAAACGATGTGAGAAAACTTATAGATAGATTGCTAATTATAGCAGGGCAGGAAAATGCTTGGAACAATAATTTCCATAATGAGAAAATGGGTATTGTAAACATGATTAGTGACAAATTAGCTAATTTTATTGTAAACGATCCTAACGGTATAGGATACTTCACTAAATTATCAATAATTTACCTCCTAAATTCTGGAATATATCAGAGGGTCGAGGTTTAGTAAATGATATTATTAATAAACTTCCGTTCGAGTTACACATGGTCCTGGTACAATACTTGAGAAACGAATAGAAAGAGGGGACAGGGGTATTAATCCTCTGGATGCAGCTTGTAAAGAACATGATATTGCATACAACACACACAAAGATCTGAATGATCGTCATGTGGCTGATCAAAAACTGGAAGAGGCAGCTTTTGGATGATTAACTAGTAGAGATGCATCATTGGGTGAAAAAATAACAGCGTTGGGTACAACTTTTGCTATGAATACAAAACATTTATTAGGGTGGGGTTTGTAATATAAATACCCTGAAAAATAATAATAATAATAAAACAACATGAAACCAAAAGGAGTTTAATACCAAATACCATATCATGATCTTAAAAATTTTAAACTTAATTCGATTTTAACTAAAAAACAACAAGAAAAGAAGAGGCAATGTATAGCCAAAGGAAATGGAATGAAATTATTACTCAGTACGCCACAATTAAAACGATTGCAAAATACAAGAAAACACACAGTGGAGGATTTATATTCAGCATTCCAGCTATCCTGGCTCCATTGGGGGCAGTTGGGAGCTTAGCCGGGGGTAGTGCTGCTATTGCCAAAACTGTAATTGATTCGAAAATAATAAAGCAGAACTAGAAGAGCAGAAGCGTCATAATCTTGCATTGGAGAAAAAAATAGGCACTCAGAAAAGTAAAAAAAAAGAAGATGCTCTTACCAACCAAGACATTGAATCTTTAATTAAAATATTTAAAATTAAACACTTCAGGGGGGTTTTCATGTCTGATTCTCTCCCTAAAGCTAGTCCTCACTCTCGAGAATGTGGCATGGTGAATTTGGTACTCACTGGATATGCTATTATAAACAAAATGACAATGCTTTTATTTTCGATTCTTTCGGAGGGGTACCCCCTACAGAATTAATTCGTTACTTGATACATGTTAAAATTTATTACAACGACGATCGTATTCAAGATTTCGATCAAATTATATGTGGCCATATTTGCATTACGATGCTCAGAATTTTAAATAAAATACCAAACATCAAATTAAAAGATTTTCAAAAAGCTGTATTATATATTAAATATTGGAAATTTTCATCTCTCCAGCGAGACTTCGGTTTTGAAACTACATCTTCACGATGATATTATCTATCCAAAATCCATAGCTCTAAGACCATTCTACAGCATGTATCTGATTCCGAATGTAACTACCTACAACAATACTATATTAGTAGGTAATGAAAAAATAATTATTCCTCTCGGACAGTAAAACTTATCTACTTTACAATTCGTACTTCCAACCACTGTCTTGCTTTCTCAAAATTCTGTTACACACAGAGTAGAGATTGTAACTACCAATGAAACAGTGGACTTATCTACCATGGGGGAACTTTTAGGATTGGAGAACAATAGCAAATTAGAACCAGGTGTTAGGCACATAGGTAAATTTATACCAAAATTCTTAGCTATTGAGACATTGAAAATTCACTGTAACATTGCCAAAGGTATGATTATCAAAGCAGAAGAAAATTCGAATTTCAGTCACAAGGAAACAGGTATCATTGCTACATTTAAACCGAATTCGGAATTTATGGAACCTATCTTCTATTCCCCAATCCCACCAGTCTATTTCCCTGTTTCTATTGATAAAGTTAATTAGTGGCCACGGTGTCTCAGTCGGTAACGCGTCTGACTACCATGCTAAAGGTCCCGGGTTCGATCCCCGGCCGGTTCAGATCCGGGAACTTTTCTAACGATGGAAGCGTTTCCGGCGCCCACCTAGCGTCGAATAACATGGGTACCTGGGGGAAACCGTGGGGGTTTAAAGGCGGTCAGGGGCGTGATGCTGATCACATCACCCCCAGTCACGACCGGATCAAGAAAGTGTGGGGCGTTACCCCCACACACCCTATACGACTTCATGGCGTTGTGCTATGCACAGGGGAGCACTTTACCTTTTTTTTCTATTTCCCTGTTTCTATTGATAAAGTTAATTACATAGAGATAACAATTACGAATGAGAAAAATGAGATCATCGATTTTGCCCGTGCTAATAGCACTGCAATAATAGACATTAATATTTAAAAAATATTAATAAATACCAAGATGGAAAATATTGAGAGTTATGAATTACAGTCCTTCCCTCCAAACAGGAGGACATTTGCAAATTTGAATCAGCCCAATAAAGAGATACAGTATGACATCACGGTGGGGGACGGATTCATTCATCCAAATAGATCTGATCTGTATATAAAATTTGATATTGTAAAACAAAGTAATGGTGAAGAATATCCACTCCCTGGGGCTAATATAAAACTTATAGATAATTTTGTTCCATTCTTATTCTCTCAAATTGAAATTAGGAAGCATGATACAGTGATTGACAGGATTGATTGTCCTCGAATTACATCCACTACAGTGGGGACATTGAAACTGTCCAAATCAGAGAGTGCATATTATAAAGTTGGTGTGTTCAAAGCTGGAACAAAAATTCAAGCAAAAAGTCTCACAGTACTGTTCCCCATGAGATTGCTATTTGGATATTTCTCTGATTATAAAGAAATTATGTGGAAAGGTGGTTTGAGTATCATATTTCGCAGAGCACCCAATGATCATAATGCTATCATGAGATACAAAACTTTAAATGCAGATGGAACAGCTAATGAGGCTAGTTTACCCGAAGCTGCTAAATGTGTGATCCAATCTATGGAGTTGCGAATGCCTATAGTTGAATATGAATCGAATTATGCTCTCAAATACAAAGCCAACATTTTGAAAAATCCTCAAATACCGATTCAATTTTATACTTATCAATGCATTCAGAAGCTGTGGAAGGTAAATTGTTTGAATTTGATCTTACTAATCAGTTCCAATCTTTGCAGTATGACATGCCAGAGTTTGTAGCTGTACTGTTTCAAACAGGGAGAGATGACAATCAGGAAAAGGATAGCAGCCAGTTTGATAATTGTAAAGTTAAAAATGTGTATCTGAAGAATGGCAGAAATTAGGTGTTCCCTCCTGAAAATTACAATTTAAACATTCCAGAACAAGATTATTTAAAATTATATGAAGCTTATAGTGCATTTAGACGAGTAACTGAAGGTAATATAGATACGTATTATAATCCAGATGAGTTAATAATTCACAGACCAATGTTTTTAATCAATGCATCAAAAAGAAAATTGGTAGTTATAATTGATCGAACTAATATTAAGTTAATCTGTGAATTTCATGAAACTCTACCAGAAAATACAATATGCAGTGCTATTTTAATAGTAGGAAAGTCTTATGTATATGATGTAAAGAATGAGAGAGTGATAGAACAATTTTAATAAAATTTTATTATTTTATTATTTACTTCAGAGCATTTTTTTAGGGGACTCAATAAAATGTATAACAAAATTAATTATATCTCATAAATAAATTAAATAAAAATATAAACAAAAAATATAATATTTGTATCAATTCTTAATTTTACATTTATGGTATTGAGCTCGACGTTGCATGTTACAAATGTTCCAATAAATATTTAAATGTTTCGATAAATAGTCTACAAGTGGTCTACATGCTTGGTGTATCCGAATATGTCGTTATAGTTATTTAAGTTTTAATTTTTTAAATGCATTACCTACAATGTTCATTAATTTCTGAACGATGGTGTGAGATTTCTTTTCCTAAGTGCATTGTGGGCATATGTTACTCATTTCTAAACAATAGTGTCCCCAAGGTAGTGTGTGAATGCCACAAGAGAAAATACACCTTTTGTCATCACGAGTATCCAGGGTTACTTTTTGAATTTTATTAGTCTTAATACATGGTCCTTACTTTGAAATCTTCTTTCAATTTTTAATATTGATTTATGCGATTCCAGACATTCAACATAGTTTTCAAAAGCATTTTTTTTACTGTATCTTTACTTGTTCCCTTAGCTTTTTTAGTAACATCATTTTCCGTTTTCACAGCATACATTTTTGCTCTCAATCCAACAAATTCTAAAATAATATCACCATTTTTTTCATCTTTTAACATGCCTTGAACTTTTTTATTGTAAGATGGAATTTTAAATTTGTTTGACTGAGGATAGTTAGAAGTATCTAAATATTTGGACAGTTTCGGATTTTTCAAATCTTCGTAAAAATTAGATGTCTGAATATTATAAATAAAACTATCCGTATCTATATAGAGAAGAGAAATACAATTGTTGTAGAATGGTTTCAGTACATTATAGTGTAATTCAAACATATGTAGTTTAGATAAATATAGGATTGCTGAACCAACATAAATAGGTTTATTGAGTTTAATTATTTTCTTTTCCATAATAAAAAATGAATAAAAAAAGTTTTCATCGTAAATTTTTCTTGACTTAAATACGGGTTTAGCCACTAGTTTCCTACACTTATTACTATCTGACACTAATTTTACGTCTATGTGTTTTCTTACATTTTCCGTTGTTTTCCCGTATACAGAGTTATTCATTAATTAAAAAAGTATTTATCAAAATCGCAAGTAGCATTACTTCTATGCTGAGTATTGGTGTCAAAATATAATTTTAACCACTCTGAATGTTTGAATTTGAGAATTTTGTGAACATGTTTTACACAAATCATCTTACCTATTAGGAATCTGAAATTTTTATAATTAAGTACGTATCTATTTTTGGGCTCTAAAGTCAACATACGTTTACCAGGTGCATGCTGAAATTCGGCTGCAGGTGGCAAATCTGAAAAATAATTATGTAAACTATTCGGGAATTCTAAGTCTACTTCTGCACAAAATCCACATTCTTCATCATCAAAATTAACTATGTCTATTTTGGTAGGATCAACCCACTCAAATCTACCATAAGGTAATTTTCCCATCATGGAATAACCATACAGATTACACAGGGCCGCATGCGTTCTGTTGTTTTTTATAATTTTGGGTGTTTTACATGCATTTGAACTTGCTGATGCTGAAAGTGGCATTAGTTTTCTCACATCACGTAAGAAGTTTTTACAATTCACAATTGTTATATGTGGGTTGTGGTATGCACGTTTCAGTGCAATTGAAGTGATTGTTGCTAGATGTCACTGGTACGTTTCAAAATTATTCAACAAGTAATAAAGACGATCAAGCTTTAATAACAGAGACGTTTTGTTTTATTTAAATTAATTAATATGTTTCTTGCCTAAATGCTGAAAAAAATAGTATGTAAAACATTGATATATCATTTGAAATTAATTTTATATGTATCTCTCAAAAGTCCTAATTTGCATGGTGTGGCCATGGCATTCTGTGGTTGTCTGAATAGCCCAGATATGTTTTGCTACATCTGCGGTGAATTTGTTCCCCGGGTACAGAGACAGGAAATGACATATTACGCATACTTTAAAATGAGACTAGGAGATCAAGATAAATCGTGGGCCCCACAAAAGGTATGTAGATCATGTGTGGAATCATTACAAAACTTGAGCACGGAAAAGCGTCCATCTATGCCATTTGCAATACCTATGGTGTGGAGGGAGCCTCAGGATCACAGCAATGAATGTTACTTCTGTTCCTGTTAAATTGTAGGTCGAAATATTAGAAACAAGAAGAGGATGGTGTATCCCAATATTCCCTCTGCAATGAGACCTGTGTTGCACAATTCAGACTTTCCTGTACCGACACCTCCATCATGTCTTGAGTGTGTAAGTGATCCTGGTTCACTAAGTGATTCAGTGGAAGGAAGTGAAATGGAAGATGACATTTATGACTCCCCTTACGGATCTCGTGACCCTATACCGTTCACTCAAAGCGAACTCAATGATTTAGTTAGACCTAAATTTATCTAAAGAATCAGCTGAGCTTCTTGGTTCAACACTTAACGAAAATAACTTTCTGGCTTGTGGAACAACATTTTCCTGGTACAGACACCGAGAAAAAGAGTTTGTGCTTTATTTCTCGAAACAAGATTCTCTCGTGTTTTGTTGTGATGTGTCCGATTTGCTGACTAAGTTAAATTTTCCTTGTCTTTGAACTGATCGGAGGCTATTCATTGACTCGAATAAAACAAGTTTAAAATTTGTTCTGTTACATAATGGAATATGTACTATTGCTCATTCTGTCACTAAAAGAAACCTACAGCAATATGCAACTTGTTCTTAATAAAATTAAATATGAGGACAATGGTTTGTTGGTGTGTGGTGATCTTAAAGTTTTGAGCATTTTACTTGGACTACAATGTGGATATACGAAAATGCGATGTTACGTCTGTGAGTGGGATTGTAGGGCACTATATTACCACTGGGAAGGAAAAGAATGGCTAATACGGAAAACGTTGAATCCGGGTTCAAAGAACATCGTACAACAACATTTATTCAGTCCTGAGAAAGTTGAACTTCCTTCTCTTCATATCAAATTAGGGCTAATTAAACAATTTGTGAAGGTACTTAACAAGGAAGGACAATGTTTCCAGTCCATATGCAACAAATTTCCATCCCTGTCACGGCAAAGTGAAAGATGGTGTTTTTGTTGGACCAGACATTAGGAAATTAATGAATGATGAAGACTTCGACGAAACAATGACTGTAGCTGAAAGAGATGCTTGGATAGCATTTAAAAGTGCAGTGTTGAACTTCTTGGGGAACCACAAAAGTCCTGATTACAGAGAAGTTGTTGCGAATATGTTACTTAAATTTCAAGAGCTGGGTTGCAACATGAATCTCAAATTACATGTTTGCATTCACACCTTGATAACTTTCCACAAAATCTCGGTGAATTAAGTGAGGAACAATGCGAACGGTTCCATCAGGACATGAGAGAAATGGAGAAAAGGTATGAAGGACATTGGAGTGTTAGCATGATGGCTGACTACTGTTGGGCATTGTACAGAGAAACGCCAGAAGAAAATCACAAGAAAGTTAGGAAAGCTTACAGAAGAAAGCCTAAACAGAACTGAAAAATATGTATTGTGTAATGATTTTCTTGTGTGTATATTATATACTGCTATATATCGTTTTCTATATTATATGGGTCCTTTGTGTCTGTCTATATTCATTTTAAAATAAACATGTTGATGCGTTTAGTGTGATAAGCTCCTTATTCTGTTTGAAGAAAAGAAAAATTATATATAATAAAACAGTATGCAATATTGGACAAAGCCCAAATTTTGAAATTTGATTTGTAAGAAAACCTTTCGTGATAGAGAAAAACGAATTTCATATTCGTGATCAGCATGGCACAAATAATAATGTTCACCTATTAAACAAAAAACAACATTAAATTGAATTTAATTTGCGGCCCTGTGTTATTAACGTCAGCATAGAAAATATAATTAGAATTAGAACCATCAGTCGTGTAAATATTATTTGGTTTAGCATGCCTTTGTGTACACTGAACCATCCCTCTTCGTATACTCCTCTCGATAAACAGTAACATATCTACATCTGAAATAAGTTCTAATTTTACATTTGTTTTCAACAGCATAGCTGCCCAGCCTAAACCAGGCAGACCGTAGAAATGAACTGAATCGAGACGATAAATAGACATAGATGTTTTTCTAAAAAATTGAAACACATCCGCAAGAATAGTTACGTCTAGTCTTAAATAATAATCGTGATAGTCACCAAATGTTTTACACTCTAGCTTATCCCACATTAATTTCGCATATTCGTATTTCTTATCTGTAATATGCTCTTCTATAAGTTGAATGTAAAACATCTCTTTAGGAGGAAGGCTTCTATCCGAAAATTTGGAAGAGTCCGTAACATAGTCATATGGATACACTCCTTTCCGTCTAATTAATTTTATATCTATATTCGGAAACATGTTACGAGTGAACCTAAACTCTTCATCTGATAGTTTGCAAGCTAGATTGTCTAAGCTAGCTGAGAGAAATTTATACGAATCTAAAAATCGCACCTCAATTTGTTTACCTGTTTCGGGAATAGTTACGTACTTACTAATAGAAATATATTTCTCCTCGTTCTCTGCTAGAATATTTATATTTTGCTTATCGTAACCCAAACATCTAATCAGATGATGAAAATCATAATTCGAACCATAATCAAAGAAAATAGGAACATAGTTAGGTTTCTGAATCTGGAGGTTGCACGATTGACATATTGTCGAGATGATTTTTCCCGAGAAGTGGCAGTGATGGAAAACTTTTTTATTACTTTCTGTATATTGCAAATTGCAAATTTGACAAGTGACAGCATTATCAAATTCTCGAATTTCTTCAATAGATGGCAAAAACATCAGTTTAGATTTTTGTAACACAGGACCAATTTTCTTAGTTTCTTCCACCATTTTTTCAAGAAAATGTTTAACTACGTTAGGTCCTCTGTATACATACGGTTTGCTATTTTCGTTGTCTTTCCACACCACTATGTATCCGAAACTTGATGCCTCATGAAGTTGGTACGGTGTAGTTGAAGATGCATCTGGTTTCGGATCACAATAGGCAATCGGTTTCAGAAATGACTCGAAATCTGCAAATATGCTAACCGGTTGTTCTAATATTCCTTTGAATGACTTAAATTGTTCTACTTCATTCAGTTTGGGCATAATCGTGCGTGGAGGCTTGTTGTCACCGCAATATTTTTTATGTTCTTCAAGTTTTTGAACAGCATCAAATATGGTTAAGCATCTTCGACAGACTTCGATCTGGTGTTTATTCTTTGTTGTTTGACTGCTTACCAAACGAGAAAGTTTACGAATGAGGCAATAGTGAAAGTTTTTATAATCCTTAATAAGTAACAAATTGATGACGATAGTATTATCATTATCAACAGTACTTATTCTAAGAGGATATACCAAATTATTTGCTGTATAGGCATACACATTGATTGCCAAGGATTCAGTCGCTTGTCTTTCAAATTTTGGTATGTCGGATATAGCAACAGGATACTGGATACCTAACATAGCATATTCAATCTCGTCTACATATATTTCATAATGAATAACCCGATATGGATGATCTATCCAATGAACCGGGTGAAGTGCCGCTAAAATACACCACATAAAACACTTATTGTCAGTGTTATGAATATTCAGCACAGTTCTCTTATGCTGAATTTCTACCGGAAGTGGAACGTAGCTGGAAGCAGAAAAAGGCATGAATTTGCTTACGTGAATAATTAGCATGTGAGGACTTCCGCATAGAGACCATCCCGAACCCTCACCCTCGAACTCGTCGTGTTTCTTAACCAGTTCTTTGGAAATTTTTGAATAAAAGTCATTCAAATTATCAATGTCTGCCAAATAAAAAACTTGGTTTTTCGTTCTATGATAAAAAGTAGCTGTGGCTCTATTGGCTTTCTCATATTCAGAAAATAGAACAACATATACTTTTATAGAGTTGTTTTCCAGTTTATTTTTCAGAATATTTATGATAGATTTTTTTATTTCACTCAAGAAACTAGAAATATCACAGCGTGGGTTCGAAGTAAAACAGAAATCCTGGAGTTGGTTATTGAATGCAGATCTAATCGGCTTTTGATTAGGCAACTTAATTTGTTTGGAAGTAGAAGCTTCAGCTTCAGGATAATCAATTTTTCTTTTCAATGTTCCATGTCCGGTTGATACCTTGGATTTTCAGGCGTTTACTTAAATTAGCAATACTAATTATTTTTTCGCATTGAGGACAAGGCTTAATAGGTAACAAACGATTTATTCTTGAACCTGTTTCGCTACATCTTGCCCTATGTTTGCTAATATTAGTTTTGGAGATTAATTTCCCACAAATAGCACATTTGATGAACTTGGTAGATAGCATTTTTTTTAATATGAGAAAACGCAAATCGAAAATAAGACGCAAAATCGACTTAAAATTCAATGAGATAATTACAATAATTGATAGAATGTAACTTAAAAAAAACAAGAGTTAATTTATAATAGAATTTTTCAGCTCAGGTATTTATATATAAATTTTCTCGGAAAAATACAAAAAAATAACGCACAATTAAGTCAAAATTCAATCTATGTAAAAAAAACACTTAAATCGCCTTCAAAATAAAATAAATAAAATAAAATATAAAATAAATATTTGTATAAAAAATAATTAATAATTACGATAAACAGTTTTAGCTATGTTATTTATATAGAATTTTTCCGGAGACAATAATAAATAGTATATAGCTTTAAATTAAGTTAAAAAACTTAGCTTTTATCAAAAAATGAGGAGAACTGCAACAACACCTCCGTACTCTTCAACTACTCTCACGGTACTGACTAATCTGTAATGCAAAAACTCTTTAAGTAGCCTAAGCGCAAAATCATGTTGGAAAATTACGTAATAACCTGTTGCATAAACATGATGAAACAAGTTACCTTCTGTGCCATTGTAATGTTGCGTAATGTTATGTAATAAACTTTTGCATAAGCATGATGCAATAGTTTACCCTTATAAAAATACAATAAAAGGAGCTTAATATGGGGGCATCACAATATTATGTAATGTTATGTAATTTAACTCGTAAGAAATTATGACACTCGTACCAAGTACGAGGTGAAAAATCACAGAGTTCAATACTATAAAATCAACAAAAACATCGTCAAAATAGGTTTACCATTGTGATTAAATTAATAAAAACAATAGGCCTCGTACCAAGTATGGCTTTGAATCGGCAAAATTACACTACTTAAGACATTACTTAATATTTTTGAATTATCTTAAAGTATCTCTAGGACCGTACCTATGGTATAGAGAGCATGGAACATGAGCTACTTTTCCTTGCGTAGCCTTAAAAGGACTTTTAATACGTGTAATGTTAATAGCAAGCGCCAATGCTAAACCAATTGACCGCAAGTCTGATAGAAATATTGGAATGTACTTTGACCATCATGATCTACTTCTGAGATCGATATTCTGACCTAAAAATCGTACCAAACTGTTTGTCTCGTCCATACCTATCTTTTGATATATTACATGACTATATTTGAATGACTTTGTGATTTGACCCATTTAGGTTACAATATGACCTTAATATGACCTTGAAGGTCAATTTTGTTTAGTGGCATCCACCCTAGTATTTCATTCTGGCGTATAACTGATTGATTTAAAATGGATGCCAATCATTAACATTCCATGCAGTAAACTATATTTTTTTAGCCTTTTTGCTTTTTGGCTGGTGTACTATAAAGGTTTCCAAGAGCACAGATCAAGCGAACTAAATGGAACCACAATGTGGTAGAATATGTTTACAGCGGTTTGAATTATGTTGGAAAGGAAAATAATGTTTGTAAACTACATACACTTTTTGTATTGAGCTATTAGAGCATAGGTTCTTTTTACAGTGGTACCTTGTGGCTGTTAAATTGATGGGGGTGGTACATGAGGTACAACTTGGATCTAAGGATTTATAGGGGTACAGTACCCCCTCAAAAATTAGAGACTGTTACAATGTAGCCCTGTACTCCTCCTCCCGTTCGTGCGCTACTAGTACACCTTAGTCTTCTATTAGTTGAAATAAATATGAGAACCTTTAACATTATGAGATTTGTTTATTAACTTATAATCATTTTCATTCTCACAATATTGAGCTGCTGAATCATTTTTTAAATTATATTTCTTCACTTACATGTACGTGGCGGAATGGTCAGTGATATCATCTCTAACATCAAGTTCCCGAGCACCCAGCTAGACGTTCTAGGTTCGACCTAAGATGCCAGTTCTTTTATTTTGTTGATCCCGATTTCACCCCCATCACCCAACTTTTGGGTGAAAATGGGGGGAGAGGTGGTACTTGAAAAATTATATCGGACACTGTTCCTCGATAGCTAGAAATTCAATGTTGACTTCATGTGCTGACCTGTTGAGAATGTCCAAAATGGCCATACCTAACTGCAGGTATAGGTTGATTGTAAACTTTCCTCTGTTTCCTTTCCCGACTTATCTGAATCATAAAATAAAAAATGAATTAATCCAGGATCCAGGGTGATTGTAAAGTGATTTGGACAAATTATGTGCTTTGTTCGTTTAGATTTAACTGGTGATGTTACAACTTCAGCCAATTAACATTACACGTGCGTGTACCTCAAAATTAAATCAAATGTTTTATATCTATTTATTTTTGTTTTGATATGATGCCAATGGGCAACCATCATTGGAGTATTAACCTTGTATTCTCACAAAAAAAACCAACACACAAATACCTCTGTACAAAACGAAATAATACCACTTACATGCACACAAAGCGTCAGATGACGTCATTTTCCTGTAACAATAAAATTGAAGCAAACAAACGACGATCAAAATGTAGCTTGAAACGGAAATCCCGTTAGCAGCATGGGGAGTGTAGTTGGACGAAAGTAATACTTGGGTCTCAGCTAAAAACAGCCGTTACACACAAAACAAGTGGTTCAGAAGGAAGGTGCACATATGTGACCCCGTGGCTGAAGAGGCTATAGAGTAAGTTGCGTCAAATGTTTCTTCGTTCACTTTATTTCAATGTTGTGTTCGTTAAGATGCTGCTGGACATTTGGGCCTATCTAGCAAATACCTTTTCTCATAAAAATCTATCCTTTCGAAAAATCACCTTGATTACAATTTTAAAAAGTTGCATGTCTTTGAGATGCTTTCCACAACATTTAAGTTTCCACTGTTACCTAGATACCTGTGAGAGAAAATAGGCTTTCAGTACATAAAAACTAATGCAGATATTCAGACAGCATTGCTGACAAACTATAGCAATATTTAAGTAAATGCTCTAGAAGACATTCTCAACAGGAGTATATGTCAAACTTTGAATATCATAGCTGTTTTTGCAAACCTTTTTACCTAATAACATATGATAGAATTATAAATATAATACAAATATGGCGACCACGCTTGGTCGTTATAACCCGCCTCTCCAAAGAGTTCTAAATTATCGTAAGTTCCAATAGAAATGTTTTAAATATAATTAGGTAGTGCTGAATATTAGCGGCATTCCATTTATACCATCGTGAAATCCTATTAATGAGTTAATTACTCCCGACAACTGTCTACGAGCTTCTCATGCTACGTTTTGAGAAAATAGCTCCTTTATGACGTTACATTAAAGTCTGTGATCAATTGCAGAAGTTTAACCCTTAACCTGAACCATCGGTCTGACAGATACCCTGAAAATTTCATCGGGTTCGTGTGGCAACACTGTTGCGCTCTCCACCCTTAAACTCCCATGTGCCTTTCCCCTACAATGTTTACCTCTGAACGAGCCAAACCGTATCAATGGTTTATCGAGTACCGATCGGCAAGGTAGCTTTTTTGTGAGGATACGTGAATAAAAAAAAATCGTAATACGATACCTGAATCTACGTATTCTTGAATCAGTAACTTAATATTTTGTTTGAAAATCGAGATCAGGATTGTAAATTGAAAAGTTAAAAATTTAATTTGTGCTATTTTATGTAATTTCTCTAACGTTCTTGTGTTAACAACGAAATTAAGAACGATGATATTTAGGAGAGACTAATTACGTACTACAAAAGTTGGTTATTTTTGTAAGAGGAATGAAACAATTAAACAAAAAATTAAGTGTCCATTTTAAAAATTTGAATGACGTTCGAACGACCTTAAAAATGCCCGCCTACTAAAACATACATAATGGCATTCTCGTTTCCTCGTGAAGTCAATTAACTTTTATTTGAATAATTTCTTTCGAAAACGCTTCGTTTTTAAGATATTTGGTGTTATCAACTGAAATAGTCCTCCCTGTATATTACCAAAAATTAAAACCCAGAACCATTGAACCATGCTACTCGAACGACCGCTGAACCTGCCTAGTTGATATCACAGTTAACGAAGAGAAAAATGAATGGACAAGCTATATAATTTATAAAATAATAATAATACATGGAAAATAACAAGGTCCAAGATACTGGTGGAAAATCACATTTTTTGGTGAAGCCTTGAGTGCGACGCTAACATGTCAGCTTATTTGAGTGGAGTTTTAAATGTAACCTTGGACTCAATATCAAGAAATACTGTTTTATGATAATATCAAACAGAGAACATACCACATATTATGTGTATTACATTAATCAGGAAAAACTTTAACAAGAAAGAAGTATTAAAGATCTAGGAGTAATAATTGATTGCAAACTAGCGTTTCGTGTAATAATTACTGCGTATAGATCTTTGGGTTTACTAATAAGAAACTGTATCATTTTTTGCAGTACTACTTCTATTAAGCTTCTTTATAGTGCCTTAGTTAGAAGCAAACTAGGATATTCCTCTATTGTTTGGTCGCCAATTTACAAAACCCACATATAACAAATAGAACAAGTGCAAAAAAAAGTTTTTGAGATATCTATATTACAAGAGGTACAACATATCTGCATACGCAAACAGAGTTTCCTATGTCTTTTTACTCAAGGAATTCTCATTTATGACACTCAGCAAAAGAAGAGAATTAGGACAACCGATATTTCTTTATAAAATTATAACTGGGTTGTTGGATAATAGAGAGTTTCTTCACCAAATATGTTTCAATGCTAGCTCATGTAATTTAAGAATAATAACTTTATTGCTATATAATATCCCTAAAACTGAAAAGTACAAATAATCACCATCAATTGTAATGAGTAGTATGTATAATAGAATAACATCCACAAATCCAAATATTGATTTTAATCTTAACATTTTGGAATATAAAAATGCTATAAAAGCCGCACTTAACAGAGATACTTTAACAAATGGTTGATTGTTTATTATATTTATTATTTATGTAGAATATGTTCTGTATATATGCCTTTATCCACATGAATATCTGTGTGTGTGCATATATAATGTAAATATATTTATGTGGATAAGCTTATGGATATGTGTCCATTAATATGTGTATGTATTTATTTGATTATTGTTTCTATCCTATTATGGTCATATTTATTCTGAACAAATCTAATCTACATATGTATTCGTGAGAAATGTGATAATTTTGGCTGTGGATTTATGGATAATTTATAAGTGTTATATATATATATATATATATATTTGTGAGAGCAAGTCATTACTCTACGTTATATACCTGTTCATCAGAGCGGGGAAGGGAGATAATGGAAACTTGTTTCGATCTTCGTTGCATGCGCCTGACAAAATGTAAAACTAACTGTAACATGTTTCAAGAGTCAAATAGAAACCTTAAAAGTCCAATAAGGTTGTAGGGCAGATTGTATAACTAACTAACTAACTCTCTAGCCTTCTTAAACCCGAAGGTTTATGGCTGCAGCAACACAGGCCTTCCATCTGTTTCTATCCTGAGCAAGATCTATATACTCTTTTCCATCCGTACCGATTTCCTTTAGGTCCATCTCAACGTTATCCCTCCATCTCCGTCTTGGCCTTCCTACAGGTCTCTTACCATCAGGTTTCCCAACAAGAATCCTGTAAACTCTCAGACTGTATACAGTTCAAATTTACATGAGGTATCAAGTGTTATTTACAAAACTACTTCAAGGCTGCAACATTAATCAAGTGAGCTTCAAAACGCCATTTTTGTTATTTGAAAGATGGTGCCTCCTATACACATTTCCACCAGTGAAGAGGAGTGGTTCCTTGCCCTCGGTCAGCCTAACAACTTACAGAAATCTCTCCACAAATGAAAAATCACCATATCTATGCACACTTACCATACCAGGAAGTTTACTAATGGAGAAGAAAGTTCGACAATGGCCTCAGTTCGCAGGAAGATGGGTGGAAATGTCGTCACAGTGGCTCATAAGTGACTGAACGTGGATCCCAAAGACTTATTCTTCTTAAGATATACAGGCAGTAACTCAAATTTGAAAATATATGTTGATCAGCAATAGGTCTGTGCTAAAATTCAGCAAATTTATGCAACCCTACATACATAAATCTACTAGGTAGAAGCAAAAACAAATTAAGGTTTTAATTTGACTCTCCCCTGTACATGTATTTTGAGACACAAATGAAAACCTCCCAGGGTGAAGAACTGACAACAACCCTTGATCTATATTTGTCGAATTTTCGCCACTTTGCCTAGAACATTTCTGCTAACCGCCTTCGTATTTGGTGTCGCCTCTATACAGAGAACCCTAGCCACGTACGTTTTCTCTTCTCCCAAAATTCTACAACGGAAAATCCATTCTTTCAACGTCAATCTTTTTTCAGCAGTTGTGCCTGTAGCGTGGTGATTTATCTTCTCAAGAGGATATGGATATTTTAAAGTCATAATAGCTTTCGTCTGCGTCAAACCATAAGGCATGCTTCGTTAAGTTGTTCGTTGTTCAGATAATATGCCTCTTCAGTTGAATGAATATGTGACTAAGGCGTCTGGCCCTGTTTACATCTTGGCCCAATTCCATAAAACTTCAGCCCATTATTGTATCTTTGCTTTCCCGTACCATAACATTTATCACAACTGGTGGTATATAGAGAACGTATTCTGTGTATAGATGAACGTATGTGCATAATTTTTAATTGTAATTCAAAACACATACTTAATTTTTAAGTCAACATTGAAACCATGAAAATGTCAAGGTGTAACAGCGTGAAGGCTTATCTCTCTTTATTATATATGTTAATATTAAGAACAGTCACTGGCGAATGAAGGTTTTCACTTGGGGGGGGGTGTCCATTCAGTGGTATATTTGTGAAATCATTTTGGGATGTAGGTTTTTTGGGTATGCATTTTATTAAAGTCCACTTTATGCTCAGAGAGGCTAATCAGGACTTTTCTGTACATGCAAATTTGTATGTGTTACCAGTCAGTAAACTAAAATATTGCCATGCTTCTAAGTGCCTTAGAATATAAGTTCTAACCTAGGTCATTAAATCTTATGATAACATTTACATGTAATTTATAAACACTTAGTAATATTTACGTTCTAAGGAAACAATATACAAAAATAGCTTTCGTACCAAATTTATATTATCAAGCTCAAACTTAATGTCCATCTAACCTACAACAAGTGTATGCGAACACTTTAATACGTGTAAAATATCAGCAGTATACCATGATAGCATAAGTGGAAAACAGCTCCTTATTTTCTCAGCCTGTTGAGATTGGTCAGTTGCAGAATGGTCTCCTTCTTTCATCCACAAGGCAAGGACATATTTTATGACTGACACGAAATATTTTTCAATTGTGTTTCTTACATAATTCAGAAATGTTATGTAATATTTTATAATTCAATTTTCTTTGAAAGGGATGAAAACATCCCTGCCAGGGATAAAAATAGTTTTCTTTCGCCGGAGATAAGATTTTTGTGTGTACTTGGGGATGGGGGAAATCTCCTGCATCCCCCTGTTATTTCGCACAATGAGCACAGTACTTGTTTCATACATTCCGTGAATAAAATGGTAGCTGTGAAATAGTATGAACGATTGGGTGCTCAGTAAATTTAATGGAAGGTCATCTTCTTTTGTGAAAAATGCTATACAGGCTCATTTAGAACAGGGAGATGTTGGTGATTCTCATCGCAAGGAAGCCCCCTGATGGATGCTCCTGTCCTTCTCTTTTACCTCTCTAGATGTGATTCAACCAAGACTAACCAACACAATGGAGAGAGCTTAGATAAAAGTAATCGACGGAAAATTGAAGGAAGATTGTCTGCCTCGACAGATTTTAGTTGCATCTCCTCGATATCTCACAGGCACAATGAGAAGGATAGATAGTGCTGGGGCAGAGTGACTGGGCAGTGATAGCAACACTGGTGTCCTTCCTCTAGATATGACACTGCATTGGGTCTGATGTCTCCCACTAAACCTGCCGAGAAACTGTTCGGAGATGTCTCACTCTCCTGCTACTTGCAGCACTAATTATAATTAGTTAATTATTTAAAGAAAAACTAAAGAACTTACTATTGTCCCCACAACTACATTAACACACTTGATAATTGAACCTCACTTACACATCATATAACGCATATATCACCCCACCTCACGATGATTTATTATACAGGGTGTTCATAAAGTCCCGGTACAATTACAAAAAAAACGTAGCTCGGAAACTACATGCAATAGATCAAAACTGTTGATTGCAAAATATGTATTATAACACTGATAATGACGTTTTTTTGTTTACTTTTGTTGCAGGTGTGATTGACCAAAATGACAACACTACAAGAGAAAGCACAATGCGTGTTGTGGTATGCTGAGTACAAATCACCAGTAACTGTTCAGCGATAATTTCAATAGACGAAGACAACGACTACCTTCAGAAAGTGATGTTTTCTGACGAAGCCACGTTCCACGTGTCCGGAAATGTTAATCGCCATAATGTTCGGATATGGGGTTCGCAAAATCCCCATGCCACTCGTGAACACATGCGTGATATTCCAAAGTTGAATGTGTGGTGTGGACTGATGCGTGATAGAGTGATAGGTCCATTTATCATTGCTGAGAAGTCCATTACGAGTAACATTTACTACGACATGCTAGAACAGTACCTTCTTCCTCAGTTGGAGGAATTCCAGCCAACCATAATTTTTCAACCCCCTCATTGGTCCAAGGATATTCGAGGTCTTCTGGATAGGCATTTCCCTGGCAGGTGGATAGGCCGTGATGGACCTATTCCCTGGCCACTGCGCTCTCCTGATATCACACCCTTGGATTTCTTCTTCTGGAGGTATGTCAAAGATTGTGTTTACCGCACTCCTGTTCCAGATGTTGCTACTCTTTGAAGAAGAATAACGGAGAGTATCACAACTGATACTGGTGATATGCTGGGGCGTCTATGGGCAGAAGTGGATTACCGCCTTGATGTTCTGAGAGCAACTAGAGGGCCGCACATTGAGGTGTGTGGCATATAAATGTGGAGAGTTGTAGCTCATTTTACAATTAACAACATTGTCCTATTGCATGTAGTTTCCGAGCTATTGTAATGGTACCGGGACTTTATGAACACCCTGTATATCTTTACTTCACACTGTTCATACTAATCAATCCAATATATTATTATATTATTGTATAATCTTTATATTACTTTTACTGTATTATCATCATTATTATGTTTTTCTCTTTCTTTGTTTTTATTAATTCATTGTATCTGTGACAAGGGTTGGTTGTATGAACGGCCCTGAGACGGAAACACGCCTGCTTAAATTAAAAAAATAAAACACATTATTTTCTATTCTATTCTATTCTACTCACATTCCGTCCTGGTGAACCCCTCCTGTGCAGGTTGTTCACCGGTTCAGTAAACTCTCGGGTTTTGTTCCGACTTGCTTTTAAGGAAGGTAACATCATTTCCGTTTCCATTATTAGATGGTTATTTTCTACATATGTAGGCTAGTGATCGCTATGTGTGAGACCTCCGGGATTATAATACGCTCTTCTAACCACTGCGCCACAGAGGCCGGTAACAATAAGTAGTGTTGCCCACGGGACGAGACGGGACAGGCTTTTAAAAATTCGAGACGAGACGAGATTGATCATGTGTCAAGAGGCAAACGTATATTTTCGAGACGAAGCAGCATTTCACAGCATTTTCACGAGACGAGACAGGCCAAAGTCTCGTCTCGTGGGCAACACTAACAATAAGACATAACATGTTTTGTTTTGTATAGAAACAATATAACGATGTACACCACCAAGTTACCGACAAATTAAGTATCTACCACACCTTCAGATGCCTTAAATGTAGTTACAGACAAACTCTCAGACTACAAGGAGGAGAGAAATCTGACCAAATTAACAACACAAGCTGAGGTTTGAAGTTTTCCTT
Source organism: Lepisma saccharinum (assembly GCF_977018435.1). NCBI lineage: Eukaryota > Metazoa > Arthropoda > Insecta > Zygentoma > Lepismatidae > Lepisma > Lepisma saccharinum. The sequence goes on along the minus strand of NC_139232.1, from coordinate 32,375,827 downwards.
TCAAGTCCACTTTATAGGGTACTCAGGACTAGGTATGTAGTTTAATTAAAGTTGGATCCGAACCAATCATGTGTCTCCATCATATACAGAACTTGGGATCCTTTGATAAGCCCTACAACACAAGCCCGAATGTTAATATATGTACGTAATAGAAGTGCTATGTTAAAAAAGTGAGATCATTTCATTCAAGAATGGAGTCTAAAATAGAATTGTTATTTCCTCTGCTTACGTATTTACCCCATTAGTCTTGCGTAATTAATATTAATGAACGATGCGACAAGAAATATTGCTGCTTTAGGAAATGCCACGAAGAGGAATTGTGGAATGGTTTTAACAAATATGTATAAAATATACTGCGTCTGAAAAAAATAATAAGCTCGTGAATTGAAAGGGTGGGAGAAGCCACAGTAACGTGATATGGACTGAAACATCCCGAGCTCTAGCATCTCTCACCCTAGTTACTTACCTATTTCCTGTTTCAATTTTTGCACGCTATCAGTGAATCACCCTGTCATAACCTGTACCCAAATATTCTCTTGGCACGTCCTTGAGACACATTCCTTATCTTTACATTTTGTTTTTCCTTGCGTAAAATGTATATATTAAATCCTTCCATGTTATTGGGTAGAGATCTGATAGGCACTTCAGCTACTCATTTAACCAAGAGGAAACGTGCAGACGAACAGAAGGCCATTCTGTCCGGCTTCAAGGAGGCTGAAAGACAAAGTGGACATTTATAGCTTCTACGCAGACTCTTCATTTTTTGTTGGAACAGTGTTTCACGAATCTTCATTGCTTTGTTTATCTCCTCTTTCGCCAAAATTACGCTCCTTTGTTCTTGTTTCATACTGCGTTAGTGGACATTTACATTGGTCCATTGTTTGTTCTTTTCTATTTGTTCTTGCCCCGAGCACCACTCGTTCTTTAGCTCCAAGTTGTTCATCCATCTCTTATGTCCTTAGCAAGAATGTCGTTGCAAAAATTGCATCCCTTGTTTTATCACATCATTCAAAATGTCTGTTTACCAAATATTTACAAGTACTTTGCTAATCGAAATAATGATCTGCAGAATGGAATGCTCTTCGGCATAACTCCTTCATACTATCATATTTCTTTCATCCATAAACGAGAGCATGAGTTGCCACTCGAAAATACAGGGTGTGGCAATCAATAGGGCGATCTTGCAACATTGGATATAGCTAGTTGTTGCGTCAGAGGTAACACGTGACTACCGCCAACTTGCAGCCCCCCCTGCTTTATCATTCAGTCATGATGTAGTCGTGGAACAGGGCACGGAGTGCTTTTCTGAAAAAGCGTGTTACAAAAGAACAATAGTTACGTGCACGTGCAATTCGGAAACAGCTATATCTGAAAGCAAAAGTCTTCGAACCGCGCACCGTCATTGAACGAAGAACGGATCCGGAAGTAGGTGGCTCAAATTCCCGTGGCCAAGCTGAGTAATGCGATATGTAACCTACCCAAAGGACTGAGAGAGTGTGTAGAAAGAAATGGAGGTTATCGTAGAAATGCTATTTTCAAATAAATGAATATAAAAATCTAAGGATTGTATTTTCTTTTGGTATTTCTTCTTCAATGAAAAAGTATTCATTTTGTATTAATTATGTATGTCTTCTTATGTATTATTTTGTCTTAAGTGTGGAGTATTTAACATCGTTCGATTCATTGCAGCACACTATATTAAGTTTATTGTCATCACGTGTATCATTTCTTTGTTCACAGATGGGTCATTCCACATCAAATCATCCAGGCCATGTCACCCACCATCTCCGATTTTGATGGAATTCAGTATACTTATAGAACTTTTCATGCTAATTACAAAAATGACAACTTTTTTCAGATTGGTCAAGGGGTTCAGAAATTACGCGTTTTTAAAAATCTCCGTGTACGCCACGTGCGGCTCCACTTTGAATGACACGCATTAGGTTATAAATTATAGTATCTTCTCTCAGGTTTGCCGTAGAAACTTCAAGTTTGAATTCTTTTGCTCAGGATAGTGTAAGCTTTCATTTAAATAAGGTTTCTGATCAGTGTATCAATAATCATGTATTTTATGTATAGTTTCATGTATTTTTTTAGAAAAATAAATGACTAACTTCAAGAGCGAATTTTTTGCAATGCCCCCCCTTCAATTTCACCCAAATTTTATATATAGGTAGCTGAGAGCGGGTACTAATGCTTAATGGAAAGATTGGGATGGGCTGTTCAGAGACAGGGTGATAAAAAAATCATTTGCATTAAAAGTTAATCTTATTTAAAATACTTATGTATTTAGCACAAAGTCTGAAGTCCAATATGTTTTGAGGTATAATATTCAAAATTTCTGTTCATTATGTGTGAAGGTAAGCATATGCGTAACCTGGTGGGGGCAAAGGGAATCATTTTTCCCTATCCAAAATTTATAGATTAATTAAAACCTACAAATAATAATTGCAGTGGAACCCCGATTTCAAGTTCCTCGATTTTACATTTCCCTGCATTTTGCATTCAATATTGGTGGTCCGAACATATCAAATTTTCCTCGGTTTTACATTTTCTCGCATTCTAAGTTTTTTCAGCTTCGTCCCTTGAACAACGTAAAATCGAAGTTCCACTGTATCTAAGTTAGTTTCAACTGTCTTCAATTTTTTAAAAAAAATATAATCATAGTCATTAGCATTCCCAAGCTTAGCAAATTTTCTTCGAGAACATTCTTCTTTTTGTGCATTTTATCTCAATATGGAATTATTTTTTGATACTCTTCACGGAGATACGTAATATGAAGTAAGAATTAATAATACACATTTGTGCTGATTGAAGTTTTTCCAAATGGAGCTTTTCTTGCCACATACCACAGAAAATCTCCTTGTGATGGGGTGATTGGAACACTTAGAAGACTTGTATAGACATCTACAGTATCAAGTAACAAGTGCAGCAATGAAGTACCAATTCCATAGAAATAGTATTAGAGGCAGTGACGAAGCGTCCTATGAGGCCAGGAGGCCGGGTCTACCCACGCCATTACTCTTTGAAAAGTGTATTTACTTATTTTGTCAAAACACATGTAATGCAATGGAAAAGTTTGGAATTTTCATTTATGATAATTACAAAAAAATTCTAACCCTGTCCAGTATACGAACTTTCCATACGGAGTGAGGCACATTTGCTGGGGCCTCTTCTCTTCACATTCCGTCGTATGGTCGTATATGCGGGAAGCCTAATCTTACGAGTACTGTACGTATGCTTATAACGTGTTCCTGAGGTCGGCCTCGCGGTGTTACTCACTAGCACGAACAGAATATCAGCAACACTGCATTTCCGCCAGGGTTGGAAATTTGTGGTGTACCGGCATTTTTTGTAAACATTAGCCTGTGTTCGTGCAGAGATATTTCTATTTCATTGTACATTCTCCATATTTTGTACGAAACTTAGGTTTTCCTTCCTTTCATCGACAAGTGTAAGTGAAATTGAAAATTACGGAGTACTGTAGTTCTGACTTCGTTTTCTGGTCAGAGTGCTGATGGTCTTGTCGATTCACCCAACACCGTAGCGTAAACAGAAAGTCTAAAGAACTTATATGTGTAAAGTAAGTCTTCATACCAAATAATGTAAATTAAAATGCTAGCTACGCCTTATATTTACAAAGTAGTTTTACTTTCACTGGAAATAGAATAATTCATTTTTATCTTGAACGGGGATTCCCTCGTTCGTTCCCTCTCTGTGAAAACTTGACTCCTGCTCAGGGCGCTACAAGGGAGAGTGGCTCGGAGCGCGAGGTTCGTGGCGGTAGAGCTTTGTTTGTGATTCGTGTGTTGTGCAGCGATCAGATTTATGCAAGAAGTGCCGGACTGAAATACAAGAACAATCGAGTTCTTAATTCAGTGAAGATGTAATCATCGGTAAGGTAGGACCCACTTTTGGTCTTTCATGTTTCCTTCTTATAACAATCATTTCTAAAATGTTTTCAACTATATTTTCCTTTGCAAGTAGCAGTGGCAAGTGACAGCAAAATATTTAAAAAAATTCAAAGTTGTTGAAACGTTATTTAATGCGTTAACACTGTCGTTGAATAAATATTACAAGAAGACATTTTTTTTATGCAGCCGACACAAGCGAAGGGGTAGGCGGTTTCGTTTACCCTGAAGGGATAACAAGAGAAGAGGGCGGTCAATGAGAGACTTTTTTTGGGTTTAGGACAAAGAGTTTTGTGTTATGGGGTTATTGCGCGGGCCATGTCTGTTTCAGGTCTGGCAGAACAGGCCAGTGTTGTCACATTGGATTGGCAGAAAAGAGCTGAATTGCGCCTAAAAATTGGAATTAAATTCTCTCAAGCAACTACATTTATTATAACCTGTTTATATGTTACATAGTAACTTGTCGTGTTGCCGGGTCGCAAACAAAGATCCTATGTTCTATTATCACGTAAAGGTGTTTACTAACACAAGGGGTAGAACGAACTACGATGCGAAGTATACACACTGAATGAGAGAGGTCACCTTCACTTATGTTATTTCTTGAAAGCCGCGTGGTGGTCATCCTAACACGTTACGAAGCCAGGCGACCTAATTGTCGTCATGTCAATGTTTCCTGATCATCTTTAATTCATTCTCCATACATTCTCATCGTCACGATTTGCATAGAGCAGAACAAATGAGACAAAAATATTCAAAATTTAAATTATGTTTACTTGCACATGCAGGTGTTAGAAATTCATGGCAGCAATAGAACGTACCAAACTGACAGCGCTGTATAACGGTCAAATATTGAGTAACAGGTAATTAATCTAATTGCCAGTTATTAAGAATTAATTACAATTGGTAATATTAAAATCCGTCGCGAATAAAGTTGTCTAGCGACTGCCTTAGCCAACATTAACTTGCTCAACCACCGTTTTTCGCCCGAATTCGGATTTACATGCATTCTTATGGGTAATAGCAGGAAAAGAGCAATTTCTAAACCAATGGACCGAATTGGATGAGATTTTAACCAGCGGAAGACCACATCTTGAAAGTACAGATTCCAGAATTGGAGCCTAATCAGAACAGAACTACGGGAGTTATGAATAATTAAAGATCCATCGCTTGATTCAATGGGAGACGATACCCTGTGGAGATGACGCCAATCTACCGCGAATCTGCGTAAATCAAATCATTGCATAACTTAAATCAGTGCTAGGGCACAACTAGACATCGGTATTCCGGCGGACTAATCACGTTATAGATCAGAGTTTATGTTAATAACAAACAATAGTTCATTGAAATATATTTATACCTTCAGAAAAGATAAAAGGGGTTCACACAAGGAACAATTATTCACTTTATACTTAAAATCCTAAACGGTAAATTGTAAACGGCAATGTGACCAAGAAATAGCGTGAGTATAGTCAAAGTATTAATAAACCTAACCTTTGTAATTGTCATATTGTCGCAATATGCCATGGAATGAGTGTATGAATGAGAGATCGAGTGAAAGAGGGCAAGATGTACTGTGTATTTATCTGTGCTTTAATATATGTGTACATTCAGAACCACCGTAGTATTATGTAACGTCATTTCAGGTACTTAAAATCAAATCCTCCTAGGTTTATTCTCGGTAACTCCGACTGTAGGCACTTATCCTGACTGTATTATAATTCATGTAATGTTTAATCTGCGTGACAGGTGTCACGTGAAGCGATTCTGCGTTGTTGCGTTGCTTAGTTCAGTTGAGTTAATTTTTTTTAGCGCGTAACAGCTGAAAGTGCGGAATTCTGTCGTCTGCTCACGGCTCAAACGTCAGACTGACCGGAAAATTATGGGGTTCTTCTAGCCCTTTTCACCTCAATTGCAAAATAAATTTAGAATAAAAGTGATGAAGAATTGACAACAGGGCTCGAGAACGTCACGCCACTGGCAAGTAAAGAAGCGGCCTGGAGAGACATTGAACCACTCTCCATGACATAGCCCCCTCCCTTTCTTTTTACATATTTAAGCAACTAATGGAAATTATCGCACTTTTGTGCCTTCCCTGCTAGGAAATCTACGCTTCGCCACTGGTGGAAATGCTGTCTAGTCTCGAAAATATTCGTTTGTCTCATGACACATGATCAATCTCGTCCCGTCTCGAATTTTTAAAAACCTGTCCCGTCTCGTCCCGTGGACAACACTATAGGTGAGGTTATATATTCAGTGAAAACAACACGACTGAGCTGTAAAAGTGACGACAATTGTGTTTCTAGTACATAATCCGTATGTCTTCATATACCTACATTACTACTGCAAATAAATGATGAAACACAGAATCAACTTTGCTTGAACGATTTTAATTAAGAAATCATTTGTATGCTGACCACGGTATTTTGAATATGGTGTCATAGATTCCACTTGCACCTATTTCTTTCTCCTCCATTCCAAGTTCAACAAAATCCAAAGATCCACTCCTTCAACGATGACTGTTTCCTAGCTCGATAGTCCACCTAAAACACTGAAGTTTTCACATACAAGTAGATATGAATTCAAGTAAAACGTGGATGAAGTTAGCATGCAACAAAGCATAGCTTCCTTGACAGGCCGGCAATTCCAAGAAAATCCTTTTACGTAGCATCCAGAGAAGGTACAAATATATTTTTTTTTACAGTTGGGAACAGAAAATGTGAACGGTACAATTTATAGTGCATGAAATTTTGGCAATGCATAGAATACAATCGAGTAAGTATTTTTCGGTACTATCTCCATGGGCGTAACTTGGGAACTCGGGAACTATCTTTGGTTGAGAGAATCAAAGTTTTCAGTCCCATAAAAATAGTGTCAAAGATTATTTGCTAAATACATTTGAAAAATCACAATAATTACTCTTTTTTTGTTTGTTCCTCAAGTGCCAGGAGGTTCACAAAATATATTTAACTTGTAGGTTTTAATTAATCTATAAATTTTGGATAGGGAAAATGATTCCCTTTGCCCCCACCAGGTTACGCATATGCTTACCTTCACACATAGTGAAAAGAAATTTTGAATATTATACCTCAAAACATATTGTACTTCAGACTTTGTGCTAAATACATAAGTATTTTAAATAAGATTAACATTTAATGCAAATTATTTTTTATCAATTTAACCTTATTTAAATGAAAGCTTACACTATCCTGAGCAAAAGAAATCAAACTTGAAGTTTCTACGGCAAACCTGAGAGAAGATACTATAATTTATAACCTAATGCGTGTCATTCAAAGTGGACCTGGCGTACACGGAGATTTTTAAAAACGCGTAATTTCTGAACCCCTTGACCAATCTCAAAAAAAGTTGTCATTTTTGTAATCAGCATGAAAAGTTCTATAAGTATACTGAATTTAAACAAAATCGGAGATGGTGGGTGACATTTTCACAAACTTCTGGATGATTTGACATGGAATGACCCAGATGTGCTTCTTCATGGTCTCAAATAGATAGAATTTAGGATAGAATCTTCAACATAGCAGATGATATAGTGACTGTATGGTGGTACACACAAAATAGCGATTATTACCAACCCCCCCCCCCCCATCGTGGAGGAATGGGTACCATACTGTGTTAGAAAGGTACGGGTCTTAAGCCATCACTCCCTGGCATCATCCAGGGGGTGATATCTAAGCTCGAATCCTGGGAATGGTACCTAGGTTCAGGTATTTTCCTCTGATTTACTGCATAAATTCATTGTTTATCGTGTAGTAGGCATGGAATATGGGCAATGTATAACTGCGATTCTCCTCCTAATAGTTCGGAACTTGGTACCGAATAGAAACTTTTTGTTTAGGAGAATGTTAACGTTTGTTCAACTTTGTTTTAAGCACACTTTATCCTGATATAAGCTAATCGGGATTTCAACAATAGTTTCAAGTGGAGGTCCTAACCCGAGAGCACTTAATTACAAGGAAGGGGATGCGGTACAGTTTCCACGGGACTCCTCCCAAGCTCTTCCGTCCGTGGCAGTGTGCCAACTTAGCTCTCTTGGAGCCAGATCTGACTGTTTCGTACAATCGTTCGGCTGTGAACTGGACGCCCACCCCCGTGCCCCACTATGATGCCATCACTGGTTCCGGCCTACATAGACCAACGTTTGTCATAATTATACATCTTGCACGTGACGTGATATTATTATATTGGCTGCGTCGTCCCACTCCCTCTTATCTCCCCAGCTACTTCTTTATAGCGCCGTGTTTGACGTAAAATTGACATAATATTGTTATCAGGGAATTCTTTATTTTCGATATCATATGACCATCCGTGGATTATTGAGATGGGCGATGCCGCCGGATCTAGATGTTGAAAAATAAGAATAAATTGTCATCAATTTAGAGTTAACGAACGATAATAGCAGTGCCCCCACCCCTTTGGTAACTAACATTACCCTAGGAGGCACTTTATCCAGTCTTCGTAAATCTAGCTCCTTGAAATCAGTCTTAACTCCATTTAAGGTAAAATTTAGTTATTTTATGCGCATCAGGTTTGGCAACACTGAAAGGAGGCAAGGGGAAAAGCATTGATCTTATGAGAGTATCATTTGATTCGTTCTCCTGGGAATATGAAACTTCCGATGGAATAGAAAAATATATCAACGGGAAAGGGCAGTTTGAAGATGGATTTCACCAGCGGACAAGTCTAAACTACCATTTGATTAGCCGTAACTTGATGTTGAAGTTGAATCCCCATAAGAAATAGAATAGAATAGAATGGAGTAGTATTTTTATTTTCTACTGAGCGAGGTTCAGCCTAGGCCTAACTCAGGACTTGATATTACATAGAAGGATTACATGTGAAAAGTATTTAACAAAATGGTTTAGAACAAATTAGAAACATGAAAAAGAAACTAAAAAATAGAAGCACACATACACACACATATACAAAATTCAAAATCGTGTCGAACAATAAAAGGAAAGATAGTGTACACAATATGCATTTATCGTGATGTCAGGCGGGTGTATGTATATTTTGAGGGTTTAGCCATATGAGGAGTGACTTACTCGTTTTTTCAGTAGGTATGGTATTATGATCTTTTCTTTGAAGTGTTTGATTGAGGTAACAGACGAAATATCACCCGGTAAGGCATTCCAAACAGTAGCGGGCCAGAGAGAGAAAGAGCCATCGAAGCTAGCGACAGAGTGGCGGGGGATGTCGAGCTTACGTCGACCTCTGGTGTAATGTCAATGCACTGAATCTCTAAATACTATTTTTTTTAAAAGATAACCTAGTGTTTTTGACTTAAGGATAGTGAACATTAGGCAGTATTGATGCAGTAGGCGTCGTCGAGACATATTGAGGATATCATGAGCATTAAGTAAAGGCAAGATATGGTCACTTCTTCTGATCGAAAAAGCAAATCGAATGCAAGAATTTTGAATTTTTTAAATTCTATTTGATAGTTTCCTTTGCAAATTTGTACCGTACACAACTTCACAATAGTTAATGCGCCGGTAAAGTATAATTTGGTTTATCTGGTAAAGTAATCTCTCTTTCTATACAATGATCTGAGGATTGTAGGTGCTTTTATACACTGTGTTGAAACATGAGCAGACCAGGATAAATTTTGATGAAAATTTAGACTCAAATTTTTTTTGAGCATATACACGTATTACGTTTTGATTTCTAATATTAACATTAATTGCGTATTTTTTTTTCTTGCAGAGAGTTGCGAGATCCCAGCATCGTATAAACAGATTTTTGGGGGTTAATTGTGAGCCCATTTGCAATTAACCATTTGTTAATGGCATGTAAATATTTACTTAGATTTTCAACTTTGTTTAATATATTTGTGTGCGAGGATGATATCATGAGTTGCGTATCGTCTGCGTAGCAATGAACATTACAATGCTTGATTGCCGTCGTTAGGTCGGCAACATATAGAGTATATAACAGAGGGGCAAAGATAAAGGTGATGAAGCTGCATTGCCAGTACAGGTATGATGTAAACCAATTTATTACTTGTTTGGAAATATTGTAATATTTCATTTTAGCAAGGAGGAGGTTATGGTGAACAAGGTCGAATGCTTTTGAGAGGTTCAATAATAGGAGTACGGTTACTTTCTTGTCGTTTATCTTCCTTAATATGTTGTCCGTGACGGACAGTACAGCCGTAGTAGTGCTGTGAGATGCACGGAAACCCGATTGTGTATCAGGTAAAATTTTGTATTTCGCAATATAATCCTTCAATTGTATTGATACTACTTTTTCTGTAACCTTCGAAAGTATTGACAATACACTAATAGGCCTTAAATCATTCAAAGATGTTATCATTGTTTTTTTGGGTAACGGGATGACTCGTGCTTCATTCCAGGCACTAGGGAATTGGCCTGAGTTTAGGGAATAATTTATGATGTGTGTGAGCGCAGGGAGCACGAAAGGGAGGGCTAATTTAAGCATTTTTCCAGAGATGTTATCTATTCCTGCTACATTTGAACGGATGCAGTGTACGGCCTTTTTTACCTCAGGCTCAGACACAGGATGAAACTGAAATTCTTCCGCGTCGTTGTTCAGAATGTTATCAGAGAAATATTTGCACTCCTTTGCAATGAGGGCAGTGTCACGGGAAGCATTATCTTAAACATTTGCAAAATGGTGATTTATTTTAGAAGAGTTACTGAGGTGAGGTGTAAGTTCGACGGTATTTCGTCTGCTACCTATGCCGACTGTTTTTAGGTTGTTCCACACACTTTTTGTGTTTTTCGTCCAGTTTAAATTAATAGTAAGCTTTTTTCTCCTGCCTCATAACGGAGGTGGTAAAATTTCGTAATCGTTTGTATTCATCCCAATGTAGAGGCAGTTTGGTTCGTTTATATTTGCACAGCGGCCGATCCCTCAATTTCATAAGAAGTTTAATGTTGGTTGTTAGCCATGGCGTCGGCTTCTTTGTGATTCTAGCTGTCCTTATCGGGGCGTGATTGCTAAACAATTTTTTGAGATTCTTCAGCAGTGACTCTATTTTAGCGTCAATGTTTTCGCAGAGTATAGATTGCTTCCAGTTTATTTCCGCCGCGTCGCGATTAAAATTTTCTTGGTTAAATTCTTTGAAGTCACGATATGTTACGTACTTAGCTGTGACTCTTGGCTTTGCGTACTGCAGATACGTATACACTCGTCAGGCAATGATCTGAGGCTCCGATAGGATTACATACTTCAAAGGAAGATACGATGTCCGGATCGTCTACAGTAGTGTAAAATACAATACAACCAGTGCCGGAAAGTATGAGCCCCCCTCTGGCAGATTTGTCTACACTTAAAACAGGCTCAACATGCCCATATGAGCTTTTTGCTCAAGTGTGGAACCCCGTCTAATCCAAGATTTTTGTAAAAAAGCCCTCATGGATTCCATGAGAAAGTATGACCCCCCTCAGATTGATTTGCCTATACTTATAAAAGGCACTTCTGTGAGATTGTTGTCCATAAATTTGTTAAAAATATGCCCCTCTTGATATTTTTTTTGGCCACACTTAAAACTAGGCCACCCACACCCATACATACCCACCTACACCCACCCACACCCACCCACGCATATTCACTTCCGGTCCACTTCCGGTCCACTTCCGGTCCACTTCCGGTCTACTTCCGGTCCACTTCCGGTTTGCCTACTTCCGGTCCACTTGTGGCCTATTTCTCAATTTTATCACCAAGTTTGAAAGGCTTGTATACAACAAGTACAAGAGAATTGTTGGATTGTTTGTTAATTTTTATACAGACAGGTGCCATTATAATTTAAGGTTGAAATTGTTTGACAATTATTGGTTCAACAATTGCTATGAGCATTGTTTTGAGTATAGGATGGCCATGATTGCATCTCAGAGTTCAAATTGGAGACATTATAAATATTCAAATACAATTATTAACAAGATATCTAAGATTGAATTTGTTACAACTGATAATGGGAATTTGTACAGTGGTGAAGATTTCAATCCAGAGTTTGTATCTTATTCCGACTATATATATTTGAATGAGCTTCTCATGTATTTCATAAGGCAAAAATTTAGAGATTGCACTTATGATTGTATTGTTGAGGCACTGGGGCAGAATAATTTGCATGGCATATGCAACTGTGGGAGAGTTTTGTCCAGACTCTCAGTGTGATTTCAGGCACAGGAATCTGGCAGTTGGGAATCAATCCGCAGCAGGCAGCCCTGATTATTTCAGCAGAGACAACAATCAAGGTAAATAAATATTTGCTGCAAGTGTAAATCCCTGCCCATCACAGCCAGGCTCGGGTCTGTATGCAGGAAGAGGCAAGATATTTGTTTGAAATCTGCTCTGAATCCTGTACCTAATAATAGCATCACAGCATAACTCTGATAGAGATAGGGACAATGAGTATCAATATTCAGAACAAACCTCTATAAGATATGACAACCTGCAACAATCTGGATGTATGAGATGTTTTATTGATTCTCTATGTTTCAGGCTCTCTTGTTACAATCTTGTTTCTCTCTATTGCCATCACTATAATAATATCTGCCACATGTTCTATGATTATATGCTGTATAGGATCTTCTCATCAGTGTAATAAATTTCCTGTCTTGTTTCACATGCAGTTCCAAATCCCTGCCCATCACAGCCAGGCTCGGGTCTGTATGCAGGAAGAGGCAAGATATTTGTTTGAAATCTGCTTGGGTATAATTTTCTGAAGCCTGTACCTAATAATAGCATCACAGCATAACTCTGATAGAGATAGGGACATTGAGTGTCAATATTCAGAACAAACCTCTATAAGATATCACAACCTGCAACAATCTGGATGTATGAGATGTTTTATTAATTCTGTGTATTTTTCAGGCTCTCTTGTTACAATCTTGTTTCTCTCTGCAATATTGCCATCACTATAACAATATCTGCCACATGTTCTATGATTATATGCTCTAACAACATAAACCTGAAAACATATCTGTAATCAATAACTTATCAGTAATCAATTCTAACAAGTTTAATTTTTAATAGGCTCTTCCTGTCTTGTTTCATATTTCCAAATCACTGCCCATCAGTGCTGTAGAAATATCAGCCAGGCTCGGGTTATGTGTAGAAGAGGCAAGATATTTGTTTGAAATCTGCTTGGGTATAATTTTCTGAAGCCTGTACCTAATCACAGCATAGCTCTGTCAGAGATAGGGACATATTTTTCAGGCTCTCTTGTTACAATCTTGTTTCTCTCTGCATCACTATAATAATATCTGCCACATGTTCTATGATTATATGCTCTAACAACTTCAATGAAAACATATTTGTAATCAATTCTAACAAGTTTAATTCATAATAGGCTCTTCTCCTCATCAGTGTAACAAATTTCATGTCTTGTTTCACATGCAGTTCCATCCCTGCCCATTAGTGCTGTAGAAATATCAGCCAGGCTCGGGTCTGTGTGTAGGAACAGGCAAGATATTTGTAGTTGAAATTTTCATGCAATAATCTGGATGTATGAGATGTTTTATTGATTTTATGTTTCTGTATTTTTCAGGCTCTCTTGTTACAATCTTGTTTCTCTCTGCAACATTGCCACCACTATGATAATATCTGCCACATGTTTGATTGTTTGCATTGCGGGATTGATTCCTACTGTACCAACCTATGTATGTATTATTGGGAGTTTAGATAATTGTTTCCTGCACCTGCATGTTTTATTCCAAGAGGTTTTGTCTAGGCACAGTGCAAGGCACTTACTGCTGCAATTTCCGAATTTTTACCTCAGGAAATACAGAACAAGCTTATTCAGGCATTTGTGCTTTAAATACCCAACAAGATCCGGGTGGAAATCATCTGCTCTGAACAAGTGCCCATCATCTGTGGTCACAAATTCAATATTCATATTAAACAGATTGGGATTGGAAATTATTCTGTTCAAAAATTTAAAATGTACCTAATTTAAGCTCTGATCAGCCATGAGCTCTAAATCATAATCTTCATACCCATCACAACAATTGCTGTACCAACATTCATCAAACAATTTTAACCTGCAGAAATAATAATAGCTCCCAGTGTGGTGATGCACAAACAATCCACAAATTCTCTTAAACTTGTTGTACATAAATTTTTCAAACTTGCTTACATCCTTCAGTGACAAGTATTGAAAATTCTTGTCACTGTTAAGAACCCAGTGCATTTCAGTCTCATTCTGAACTGCAAACAAATTATACTCGGACAGGTTCAGGAACCTAAGCCTAAAATCTTGAACAAGTGATTCGGATTTTATGTATTTTGAAATTCCCCTTCTGTCAAAAAATTCTGCATTATGACAATCTTAGTGGCAATGTGAACAATTCCCTGTCACATTGGCATGTATTTTGTATGTTGTGTGCTTCAAGTGACAGGCATATGTATTCATGCTCACAATTTTTAAATTTTTGCCTAAACATTTACATTAGAATCTCACTGAAATTTGTATATTTTGAAAATTTGTTCATGCCTGGCTTAAAATCTTCAAGTCGATACAAATTGCCTTCATCTGTGGTGACATATTCAATATGATTCAGGGGTAGAGGTACAGAAATTCTGTTGGTGATATTATAGTGGATCCAGTTTAGACTCTGTAGCATAATTATGTCCATTCTGTACACAAAACAATTCTCATTGCAATTGTTGTACCAGTAATCATTATACATTGCAAATCCACAATGCCAATAATAATACTCTACAGAATAATGCACAAAAAATCCAACAATTCTTTTGCATGTATTGAACATGGATATTTCAAATCTTATTGGGGATTTCAGGGACAGGTAGTGAAAGGCAAAATCACTTGAAAGCACCTATTGCATTTTAGTTTCATTCCCAACAGAGAACAGGTCATGCTCGGACAGATTCAAGAACCTAAGCCTGAAATCCCCAATAAGTGATTGTGATTTGATGTATTTTGAAATTGCTCTTCTGTCAAAAAAATTCTGCATATTTAATAATTACACACTGGCATGAATATGCAAGGAACAGAATCATGAAAACCTATTACTCAATGCATTCCGATACAGCCTCATTGTTTATGATTGTTGCAAATTTTGATATGAAACTGTTTTTATGTGATTCAAGGCCCATCAAAGATATTACACAGTGAACAATTACAGTGTCACTTGTTTCATCCAAAACAATATTGTATATGAGATGGGGTAATTTTTTCAATTTAATATATTCCAATCTGTCAAGTTGCATGAAGCACTCAACTGCAAGAACCCTCTCGGTGTTATTTTTTGCTGTTCTGAAAAGGAGGTAGCATGAAACAATGGCATTTACAGATTCTGAATTGTATATAATTTTTGTAGAGAAACAATCAACATAGTTGATAGAGCTCATATAATTAGATTTTTCTGCTGAGGTCTTGGAATTTTTGATGAATGCATATCCTATATTCTCTATGTATTCATATGTGATGATATTATCAGGTGCTTTGTCCTGAAATTCTACAAAATATATTTTTGTTGTTCCTACAAGGGTCATAACATAAAAATCATCATAGTACCCAACCTCAGAGTATACATACCCGAGCAACTGATTGTATTTGTGGGTATTGAGCTTGAACAGATTGATCTTATTTTCAGGGGGGCTCACAATGTTGTCACAGAACCTGAGGATCCCATCACTGCTCAGGGATGTGCTTAGCTCAGGTCTGAAAATCTTGTTGACATAACATTTTGTGCCTTTATTTGAAATTTTAACAACAATTTTGAAATCTACAAGGCTTATCTCTGTGACATAATTCCCCAGGATGCTGACAAGTTGTTGATTTGTATTCAATGCATCTATGATGCTCACTTGCATAATTTGTGTGGGGACATATGGGTTCTCTTCAAAACAAACAGTTCTGTGATTAAAATTATCTGAAAAATCTCTTGCATTTGTTTCATATATACTGTATACAAGATACTGATTGTTTATATATTTTACAATATAATCTTCAGACATCTTGCAAGTGGGGGCAACAGAATATCTATGGGTTATATTTATATCTAGGCTTTCACTATTCTGTACAGTCAATATGTTGGGAACAAAATTCCATACCTTCAATCCTGTTTCTGCTCTATTTCTGCACTCCCTGCTGTCCCTGCTGTGTCTGTTGTTTCTGCTGTGTCTGAAAATATTTTTAATTTAAATAATTGTTTCTCACAATTGTTTCCCACAATTGCATCTTCTGCTAAGATTATTCCCACCTAGAATTTTTGCAATATAATCAGAATCACAATCTTTGAATTTTTGTCTTATAAAATACATTATAATCTCATTCAGGTATATATGTTTAGAGTACCACACACAATCAGGATCAAAATCATCCCCACTATACAAATGGCCAGCATATGTTGTGACAAATTCAATATCATTATAAATTGTAGATATTCTAAATTTGTAATGTATCCAATTCAAGCTTGGATATGAATCAATCCTCATCCTATGCTCTGAAAACAAATTGTAGCAATTTCCCCACCAGTGATTCCTAAACACTTTGAGCATGAAATAATACCCGTAATCATCTGTGTAAAAATTCACAAAATATCCAGCAATTCTGCCTTAATTATTGTACACAATTTTTTCAAACTTGCTTATATATTTAAGGCATAGGTAGTGAAAAGGCAATTCACTGTTAAGCATCCACTGCATCTCTGTTTCATTGCAAACTGCAAACAGGTCATACTCAGAGAATCCAGATAATCTGATTGATATTTTCCACTATTGTTCATATATAAACGTTTCAACGTATGTTCAACATGTATGTTGAACATACGTTGAAACGTTTATATATGAACAATAGTGGAAAATATCAATCAGATTATCTGGATTCTCTGAGTATGACCTGTTTGCAGTTTGCAATGAAACAGAGATGCAGTGGATGCTTAACAGTGAATTGCCTTTTCACTACCTATGCCTTAAATATATAAGCAAGTTTGAAAAAATTGTGTACAATAATTAAGGCAGAATTGCTGGATATTTTGTGAATTTTTACACAGATGATTACGGGTATTATTTCATGCTCAAAGTGTTTAGGAATCACTGGTGGGGAAATTGCTACAATTTGTTTTCAGAGCATAGGATGAGGATTGATTCATATCCAAGCTTGAATTGGATACATTACAAATTTAGAATATCTACAATTTATAATGATATTGAATTTGTCACAACATATGCTGGCCATTTGTATAGTGGGGATGATTTTGATCCTGATTGTGTGTGGTACTCTAAACATATATACCTGAATGAGATTATAATGTATTTTATAAGACAAAAATTCAAAGATTGTGATTCTGATTATATTGCAAAAATTCTAGGTGGGAATAATCTTAGCAGAAGATGCAATTGTGGGAAACAATTGTGAGAAACAATTATTTAAATTAAAAATATTTTCAGACACAGCAGAAACAACAGACACAGCAGGGACAGCAGGGAGTGCAGAAATAGAGCAGAAACAGGATTGAAGGTATGGAATTTTGTTCCCAACATATTGACTGTACAGAATAGTGAAAGCCTAGATATAAATATAACCCATAGATATTCTGTTGCCCCCACTTGCAAGATGTCTGAAGATTATATTGTAAAATATATAAACAATCAGTATCTTGTATACAGTATATATGAAACAAATGCAAGAGATTTTTCAGATAATTTTAATCACAGAACTGTTTGTTTTGAAGAGAACCCATATGTCCCCACACAAATTATGCAAGTGAGCATCATAGATGCATTGAATACAAATCAACAACTTGTCAGCATCCTGGGGAATTATGTCACAGAGATAAGCCTTGTAGATTTCAAAATTGTTGTTAAAATTTCAAATAAAGGCACAAAATGTTATGTCAACAAGATTTTCAGACCTGAGCTAAGCACATCCCTGAGCAGTGATGGGATCCTCAGGTTCTGTGACAACATTGTGAGCCCCCCTGAAAATAAGATCAATCTGTTCAAGCTCAATACCCACAAATACAATCAGTTGCTCGGGTATGTATACTCTGAGGTTGGGTACTATGATGATTTTTATGTTATGACCCTTGTAGGAACAACAAAAATATATTTTGTAGAATTTCAGGACAAAGCACCTGATAATATCATCACATATGAATACATAGAGAATATAGGATATGCATTCATCAAAAATTCCAAGACCTCAGCAGAAAAATCTAATTATATGAGCTCTATCAACTATGTTGATTGTTTCTCTACAAAAATTATATACAATTCAGAATCTGTAAATGCCATTGTTTCATGCTACCTCCTTTTCAGAACAGCAAAAAATAACACCGAGAGGGTTCTTGCAGTTGAGTGCTTCATGCAACTTGACAGATTGGAATATATTAAATTGAAAAAATTACCCCATCTCATATACAATATTGTTTTGGATGAAACAAGTGACACTGTAATTGTTCACTGTGTAATATCTTTGATGGGCCTTGAATCACATAAAAACAGTTTCATATCAAAATTTGCAACAATCATAAACAATGAGGCTGTATCGGAATGCATTGAGTAATAGGTTTTCATGATTCTGTTCCTTGCATATTCATGCCAGTGTGTAATTATTAAATATGCAGAATTTTTTTGACAGAAGAGCAATTTCAAAATACATCAAATCACAATCACTTATTGGGGATTTCAGGCTTAGGTTCTTGAATCTGTCCGAGCATGACCTGTTCTCTGTTGGGAATGAAACTAAAATGCAATAGGTGCTTTCAAGTGATTTTGCCTTTCACTACCTGTCCCTGAAATCCCCAATAAGATTTGAAATATCCATGTTCAATACATGCAAAAGAATTGTTGGATTTTTTGTGCATTATTCTGTAGAGTATTATTATTGGCATTGTGGATTTGCAATGTATAATGATTACTGGTACAACAATTGCAATGAGAATTGTTTTGTGTACAGAATGGACATAATTATGCTACAGAGTCTAAACTGGATCCACTATAATATCACCAACAGAATTTCTGTACCTCTACCCCTGAATCATATTGAATATGTCACCACAGATGAAGGCAATTTGTATCGACTTGAAGATTTTAAGCCAGGCATGAACAAATTTTCAAAATATACAAATTTCAGTGAGATTCTAATGTAAATGTTTAGGCAAAAATTTAAAAATTGTGAGCATGAATACATATGCCTGTCACTTGAAGCACACAACATACAAAATACATGCCAATGTGACAGGGAATTGTTCACATTGCCACTAAGATTGTCATAATGCAGAATTTTTTGACAGAAGGGGAATTTCAAAATACATAAAATCCGAATCACTTGTTCAAGATTTTAGGCTTAGGTTCCTGAACCTGTCCGAGTATAATTTGTTTGCAGTTCAGAATGAGACTGAAATGCACTGGGTTCTTAACAGTGACAAGAATTTTCAATACTTGTCACTGAAGGATGTAAGCAAGTTTGAAAAATTTATGTACAACAAGTTTAAGAGAATTTGTGGATTGTTTGTGCATCACCACACTGGGAGCTATTATTATTTCTGCAGGTTAAAATTGTTTGATGAATGTTGGTACAGCAATTGTTGTGATGGGTATGAAGATTATGATTTAGAGCTCATGGCTGATCAGAGCTTAAATTAGGTACATTTTAAATTTTTGAACAGAATAATTTCCAATCCCAATCTGTTTAATATGAATATTGAATTTGTGACCACAGATGATGGGCACTTGTTCAGAGCAGATGATTTCCACCCGGATCTTGTTGGGTATTTAAAGCACAAATGCCTGAATAAGCTTGTTCTGTATTTCCTGAGGTAAAAATTCGGAAATTGCAGCAGTAAGTGCCTTGCACTGTGCCTAGACAAAACCTCTTGGAATAAAACATGCAGGTGCAGGAAACAATTATCTAAACTCCCAATAATACATACATAGGTTGGTACAGTAGGAATCAATCCCGCAATGCAAACAATCAAACATGTGGCAGATATTATCATAGTGGTGGCAATGTTGCAGAGAGAAACAAGATTGTAACAAGAGAGCCTGAAAAATACAGAAACATAAAATCAATAAAACATCTCATACATCCAGATTATTGCATGAAAATTTCAACTACAAATATCTTGCCTGTTCCTACACACAGACCCGAGCCTGGCTGATATTTCTACAGCACTAATGGGCAGGGATGGAACTGCATGTGAAACAAGACATGAAATTTGTTACACTGATGAGGAGAAGAGCCTATTATGAATTAAACTTGTTAGAATTGATTACAAATATGTTTTCATTGAAGTTGTTAGAGCATATAATCATAGAACATGTGGCAGATATTATTATAGTGATGCAGAGAGAAACAAGATTGTAACAAGAGAGCCTGAAAAATATGTCCCTATCTCTGACAGAGCTATGCTGTGATTAGGTACAGGCTTCAGAAAATTATACCCAAGCAGATTTCAAACAAATATCTTGCCTCTTCCTACACATAAACCCGAGCCTGGCTGATATTTCTACAGCACTGATGGGCAGTGATTTGGAAATATGAAACAAGACAGGAAGAGCCTATTAAAAATTAAACTTGTTAGAATTGATTACTGATAAGTTATTGATTACAGATATGTTTTCAGGTTTATGTTGTTAGAGCATATAATCATAGAACATGTGGCAGATATTGTTATAGTGATGGCAATATTGCAGAGAGAAACAAGATTGTAACAAGAGAGCCTGAAAAATACAGAATTAATAAAACATCTCATACATCCAGATTGTTGCAGGTTGTGATATCTTATAGAGGTTTGTTCTGAATATTGACACTCAATGTCCCTATCTCTATCAGAGTTATGCTGTGATGCTATTATTAGGTACAGGCTTCAGAAAATTATACCCAAGCAGATTTCAAACAAATATCTTGCCTCTTCCTGCATACAGACCCGAGCCTGGCTGTGATGGGCAGGGATTTGGAACTGCATGTGAAACAAGACAGGAAATTTATTACACTGATGAGAAGATCCTATACAGCATATAATCATAGAACATGTGGCAGATATTATTATAGTGATGGCAATAGAGAGAAACAAGATTGTAACAAGAGAGCCTGAAACATAGAGAATCAATAAAACATCTCATACATCCAGATTGTTGCAGGTTGTCATATCTTATAGAGGTTTGTTCTGAATATTGATACTCATTGTCCCTATCTCTATCAGAGTTATGCTGTGATGCTATTATTAGGTACAGGATTCAGAGCAGATTTCAAACAAATATCTTGCCTCTTCCTGCATACAGACCCGAGCCTGGCTGTGATGGGCAGGGATTTACACTTGCAGCAAATATTTATTTACCTTGATTGTTGTCTCTGCTGAAATAATCAGGGCTGCCTGCTGCGGATTGATTCCCAACTGCCAGATTCCTGTGCCTGAAATCACACTGAGAGTCTGGACAAAACTCTCCCACAGTTGCATATGCCATGCAAATTATTCTGCCCCAGTGCCTCAACAATACAATCATAAGTGCAATCTCTAAATTTTTGCCTTATGAAATACATGAGAAGCTCATTCAAATATATATAGTCGGAATAAGATACAAACTCTGGATTGAAATCTTCACCACTGTACAAATTCCCATTATCAGTTGTAACAAATTCAATCTTAGATATCTTGTTAATAATTGTATTTGAATATTTATAATGTCTCCAATTTGAACTCTGAGATGCAATCATGGCCATCCTATACTCAAAACAATGCTCATAGCAATTGTTGAACCAATAATTGTCAAACAATTTCAACCTTAAATTATAATGGCACCTGTCTGTATAAAAATTAACAAACAATCCAACAATTCTCTTGTACTTGTTGTATACAAGCCTTTCAAACTTGGTGATAAAATTGAGAAATAGGCCACAAGTGGACCGGAAGTAGGCAAACCGGAAGTGGACCGGAAGTAGACCGGAAGTGGACCGGAAGTGGACCGGAAGTGGACCGGAAGTGAATATGCGTGGGTGGGTGTGGGTGGGTGTAGGTGGGTATGTATGGGTGTGGGTGGCCTAGTTTTAAGTGTGGCCAAAAAAAATATCAAGAGGGGCATATTTTTAACAAATTTATGGACAACAATCTCACAGAAGTGCCTTTTATAAGTATAGGCAAATCAATCTGAGGGGGGACATACTTTCTCATGGAATCCATGAGGGCTTTTTTACAAAAATCTTGGATTAGACGGGGTTCCACACTTGAGCAAAAAGCTCATATGGGCATGTTGAGCCTGTTTTAAGTGTAGACAAATCTGCCAGAGGGGGGCTCATACTTTCCGGCACTGGTTGTATTGTATTTTACACTACTGTCTACAATTATTAAATCCAATAAAGATTCGGTCGTTTCGGTGATTCTTGTTGGTTTATCAATTATTTGCGTTAGGTTGTAGGATTTTAAAATATCATTCAGATATAAAGTATCTGATTTCTGTGTGCTCAGCATGTCACATTTTAGATCGCCTAGTATGAGACATTTATTTACGCAGGCATAAGTGTCCATCACAATTTCGTCAATGACAGACAAGTTGGTATACGGAACGTTCGGTGGGCGATAAATCGTGCAGATACCAAGTTTTAAAGTGTTAATGTTAAGAATGGTATTCATGTATTCAACAGCTGTTTCTACTGGAGACTGAATATCGAGGACATTTACTCGGAGGGTCGAGCGGAAGAAGATGTTTGTTCTGTCGTTTCGGATAACCGTGTAACCTGGAATGTTAATCTCATTTGTATCGTCTGTATTGCAAAGCCAAGTTTCGGTGATGATTATTACGTCATATGCCTTTTCGCGTACCACGTCACTCGATTCGTCGATTTTGGGGACCAAGGACCAGACATTCGCATGAGCTATGCTAAAATGTGGCAACCCTCCCTTCCCAGCTGACTTGTCCGGTGCGGGTGTCATTGACCCAGTAAGGAGGGGGGTTGTAGCTATTTGTGCCTTAGGCATGTGGGACGAGAAGGGCCAGCTTTTACAGACGCTACTGTTACCCGTCCATGAAAGAGAGAGAGAGGAGACATTTTAACGGTTCTTTTCCACACGCCTTTTTGAGAGGAACTCTTGGCCAGAAATGCCATCGAATGGTTTTAAGAAAAATAATATAATGCTTACCTGACTTCAACGAAAACTCGTGGTGCATATACTCACTTCTCATTTCATTCATAGATATAAACAAGCACACAAAAACTGACACAAAACCACGCACACTAATACACATCCATACTTCAAAAGGAGTAGCAAACACAAAGTATAATGTTTTTTTAAGAATAAAATTCTTCATTGTTGGCAATAGAGATTTTCGCAGTCTCAGTTCATATATTAGTTCATACATAATTTATAATTCGATTTTTTAATTGTCCGATGTTGCACACGAAACCAGTTTTTGCACTATCAGTTTTTCACTGATTTGCGTTAAAGTACTAACGTACGCTGATGGAATGCAGCTGTCTTTCGTTTGTTATGAATGCTTTTTCGCCATTTTTTACAACGACAATTTTCCATCTTGTGTGTAGACGTTTTTGCCTCCAAATTTCTCCATGGGATTTCAAAAATTCTTATTCATCATATTTTTCAAACATCGTGTCTAGCGTAATAATCAACATAAAAAAACCTTCCACTTGCAACAGGGAGAGAAATTCATTCTCTTGGATACACCCAGTTTTTTTTAGTAGCAGTGCCCATTGGGCGATATTGAAATAATGCACAATTGGTACGTAACTGTATATCCTCCCCTTAATTGGGAAGCAGTGACGATGGCAGTGACGGACGCCCACTTCCAGTCAGACACTTCGACCGCCCCCAACTGAAGTTAATTAAATACCGAATAATAGGAGAGTTTATTTTTAAGAGGATGATCATTTTCACCTTTTCTAAGTGGTGTATTGTGCATGATATCACATTTCCTCCCTGTAATACCACCTTGACTAACAAATATTAATTTGTTTTAGTATATAAATGTGTGTGACTTTCGTTCAAGATTCGAGCGCCGACTTGGGAATAGGCGATTTCTAATTCATTTATTTCCTGTAATCGTCGCGATTTAACCTAAATTTTAACCAGTTTTAAGAACTGGAGAAAAAGCGTTTAATGTGGATGGTTTTAAAACATTGCGAACATTCTGAGGACCACAAAAAACATCATCTGTAGTACGGGCAAATTATTCTAATCGTGGGTCGTTAGTGACAACACTAATTAGTAAAAGACATTCAAAGGTGATTCAAGATTTGGTTGGTTGGTTGATTTGGTGTTTGAAATCCACTTTATGTACACTAAGGCTAATCGGGACTAGACCTACAGTTCAAAGTGCCTCCTCCGGGTATCAAACCCGGGACCAAAGGTGATCCAAGAAAACCGACACTACATGTCAGTTGTTGTGGATGTATTCCTATTCAGGGACTTGGCTTTTAGATATGATGAGTCCGAGGCAAACCTTAACAAAGGGCATTTCTTCGATACTCTTGAAGTTACTTCCAATATTATGGGTTGTCATTCGGAAATGTATTGAACTTGAACCTTTAAATGTAAATTATACTCAAAATTCGATTCAAAACAAATTAATCTGCGTAATGTCTACACTTATCCTCTGCAAAATGAGCCAGGAAGTGGAAGAGGAGAAAGTATTCGCACTGATGTCAAATGAAACAAGAGACATTGGGAGAAAAGAACAGGACAGATACTTGTATTGCGGGCAGGTAAATGAACGTATTTTAGGATTTGCCACTCTGCAATCATTAAATACAGGTTCGCTCTTTCTCGTACATATCAAAATCGAATAACTTCTTCCCAAACACTCCATAGGTATCTGTAATGTACGTAGCAATGGTAGAGTAAGAGGTTATTATTATGATTATTATTATGAATTTAAAATTTTGGTTAAGTAAGCACTAAGGATATTTTGCACCCGTCACATTATACGGGGTCCAGCCCCTTATCATTACACATAACAACTCTAACGTTGCATAACTAAAATCATAAAATCTTCTGACTTTCGTTAAAAGCTGATGCTGTAAAGAAGCACTCGGCACAAATAAGGAAAAAACACAGGACAAAACAAACAAAATTATACTAGCCATGAGGCCAGTCGCCAGAGCCTCGTTAGTCTGCAGTCCAGGGTGTACCACGTGGAAGTGAGGTTGACTATTGAGTGCACTACATGGAAGGAGCACCCCTTACACCCCGTAGAGTAAGAGGTGCATCAGGGTCAGAATATTTCTTGAATTATGAGATAACTGTAACATTTTCAGGTTCTTATTCCTATGATATTATTTCCCTGAAAGATGAAACGCAGATTTTGCCCATAACTCTTCAGCGTTACCAAGATGGAACGAAAGTACTCCAATTAACGAAATCCTAGGAAAGTATAAATAGGCATTTCACAAGGTTCATACTCTAGTTGTATTCTCTGTAACGATTCCAGTATCCAATGCAGCGTGTGAAAGAACATTTTCGTCTTTGAAACCTTTGAAAAGCAGTACCCACGAATAAAATAAAAGAATTAATGCCTTTATTAAAGCGAATCATATGTGTATATATACTCGTAATCAAGAAGCAAATGTAGGCAGTAAACTTCCACTCTGAATAAAGGACAAACACAAAACACCATACATGAATATAGTAATAATTATTATTATCATTAGTATTATTTGATTTATTTGGTGTTTAAGTCCACTTTATGCACAGTAAGGCTAATCTGGACTGGACCTATAGTTTAAAGTGAGATCCGAAACACTATGAGCCTCCAAGGAAATCGAACCCGGGACCTATTGATTACAAGGCAACAACACTACCACTGCGCCATCGGGGAGGCTATATTATTATTATTATTATTATTATTATAAGTATTGTTATTATAGATTTATATACATTATATATATGTAGTGTTTTCGGGTGTTTTAATGTGACTGCTTCCAACAATATTTTGTCGCCCTCGCCGGACCCTGTGGCCGAGTGGTTAGCACGCCAAGGGTCCCGGGTTCGAATCCCGCTCGGGCTTGGTTGTTTGTGAATGTCCATTCATCAATTTCATCATTTCATCACTCATCCCCATCTTCGCAAATTAGCCAAGAGGCACAAAACGCGAAGTAAAATAAACTAAATCAATCAATCAATAAATTTTGTCGCCCTCCTTCCGCCCTTCCCCCGGTACATCTCCCTGGCGCCGTAACTACACTCTGTCTCAGGAATCTCTGGAACAAAACGAACAAAAACAAGTCCCTTGCGCAAGGGAGCTCGGCCAATGAACACGTGAGAGGAAAGTGGGGGCATGAAGGGGAAAACGCAGCCACAGCTACCAGCTGTTTATAGCGACGCGCACTGCTTTGCTCCGTCCACTCGCTTTCTTCCCTTCTCTGCTCTTATGGGTACCTTGGGAAACTTTGGGGGTTAAAGGCGGTCGGGGGCGTGATGCTGATCACATTACCCCCACTCGCGACCGGATCAAGAAAGTGTGGGGCGTTACCCCCACACCCCCTATACTCCTTCATGGCGTGGTGCTAAGCACAGGGAAGCACTTTACCTTTTTTTTTCTTCTCGGACCAAAGCATCGGCTCTGTCGATGTGGGCTTGTGTGCATAATGTTGGTGGCTGCTAGATCGATCTTCGTCCTTCACACTTCTTCCATTTTAAACCTTTATACTTACTCACAAACTTTTCATCTATTAATGGTGCTTGCACGTTCGTACAGAACCAACATCGGAAGGTGTCACTTCTCTGCCCAAAGAGACCACACCGCAGAAAGTTGTTGCTGGGCATGAACAGCCCCCGAAGAGTCTATGAGAGCCTGGGTCTACCTACCGACGACCGGCCTCACTCCAACCTGTCAAGGTGGGGAGATGATCTAACCAGTTACGGGATGACGTTTGGTCAGCACGACGAACTCCCAGTCGTTGTTGTAGGTTTCAGCGATTGGGTTACGCAACTCATTCGTAGCTCCCCAATTTCCTCAGATCAGGATGGTGGGTGGCCAGCGGTCTCATACACAGGCCCAAGAGAAAAGTTGTTACGCCTCCCCCAGGAGACTCGAACCTGCGCGCGTCCCGTAGCAGGAGCCCAAAGCATGAAGCCTTAGACCGCACGGCCACGGTGCGGGGCCCACTTTTAAACCACCGCGCATATATTTGTATGACTGAATAGAATATTTTTTTGTTTTCAATTTCTTCATTTAAGATAAACCACCTTAACCTTTCTAAGTGTTCCATGCGTTTTAAAACGAAATAGTTTCCAGTTTTTAAACGAATTCAGAAAATGAAACTGAAGGATAAATTCAGCCAAAATTTAAGTTAATCCCAATATAAGCGATAGCTGCTATTATAACTATTTATTTCAAGAAACTCCACTTTTCAAGAGACAGATTATGAGTTGTTTGTATGTGGCCCTGAAGTACGAAAATGATTTCGGCACTGATAGACCAAATGTATATGTCTGTTGGACTGAGCTGAGTCTGTCTAATTTTGCACGATGCACGCAAATGAAAATGATATTATTACTTACTGCGCGTCGCGTTTAGTATAAACCCTTGCTTCTGGAGTGGAGGACCATATGTTGTGTTCTAATGGGTTGATTCAACTCAGATGTTTGCGGAATGACACTCACTGATAATAACGAAGATATATTGACTAAAACAAAAGATTACATGCTTATACAAATTTGCTACAGGGCCTCCCCTATGGCGCAGTGGTAGCGCCGTCGCCTTGTAATCAAGGGGTCCCGGGTTCGATACCCGGTGCAGGCACAAGTGGTTCGGATCCCACTTTAAACTGTAGGTCCAGTCCCGATTAGCCTTACTGTGCATAAAGTGGACTTAAAACACCAAATCAATCAATCAATCAAATTTGCTACAATGCAAAACGATGGACGGAATGAATCACTGCACTTTCCGCCATATTGAGCGTCACTCTCTTTCTACAAGAGTAAGCATAGGAATGCAAAACTGAATTCCCCTGACATCTATTGTTAGCAATACCGAACATATTAATTATGATCTTAAACATATTAGAAGATAAAAGAGATCTCATAACTAATAGATCGCATAATCTACAGCCTGCATCTTCTGCCTAGAGCCGGCGAATCTGAGAGAACTTGGTAACTCTCTGGAACTAGGAAGTTGCACTGATTTGATTGATTGATTTAGTTTATTTTACTTCTCGTTTTGTGGCTTTTGGCTAATTTGCGAAGATGGGGATGAGTGATGAAATTGATGAATGGACATTCACAAACAACCAAGCCCGAGCGGGATTCTAACACGGAACTCTTGGCGTCGCAGCGCAGTTGCACTGATTTAACATCTCGTATCAAAGTTAGTTCGCAATTTTTGTTCTAATATCCTAGTTTATAAACTTTCAAAAGCTTCCAACTGTGACCAAGATAAGCTACGAAAACGTGAATGAATTCGTATTATTATTTGTAACTCACAACATTTCAATATTACTTATTTGTTTGGTATTGAGGTAGTGTGGTTAGGATTGTCTTGTGTAGTAGTTGTGCTGTCTAGTGTGTTTATATTTATCTTATGTAGTAGTTATGTATTTCTGTTTGTCTTGTGTAGTATCGGTGATCCGTATGTATGTGTCTTGTGTTGTAGTTGTGCTGTCTAGTATGTTTGTGTAGTAGTTGTGCTGTCTAGTATGTTTGTTTTGTCTTGCGTAGTAGTTGTTCTGTCTAATTTGTTTGTGTTTGTCTTGTGTAGTAGTTGTGGTGTGTAGTTTGTTTATGTTTATATTGTGTAGTAGTTGTGGTGTGTTTGTGTTTATATTGTGTTATAGTTGTGATGTGTTTGTGTGTGTCTTATGTAGTAGTTGTGCTGTCTAATGTGTTTGTGTTCGTCTTGTGTAGTAATTGTGCTGTCTAATGTGTTTGTGTTTGTCTTGTGTAGTAGTTCCTCCATTCATATTGGGGGTTAGGCGTAGAGCTGACAACTCTGCACTGTAAAAAAATGTCAAGAAACAGCAATATAAGGCCATGGATGTTCCCAAGGTAAAATATTCCGGAGGTAAAATAGTCCCCCGTTCGGATCTCTGGGTGGGGACTACTTTGGGAGGTCCCTGGACTAAGGATAAGATCTACATTAGGAATAAGGATATTAAATTAGGCACCTGGAATGTTCTGAGCCTTTAACGGCCTGGGGCATTTCAGTGTACAGTTAATGAGATAGTTAAGTATAAATTAGATGTAGTAGCTGTCCAGGAAGTTAGGTGGCCAGGAGAAGGGAATTGTAAAACTAAAAATTATACTTTTTTCTATGGTGGTACTGAAAATCATAATTTTGGAACAGGCTTTTTCATAAATAATAGCATTATCTCGGCTCTTGAAACAGTAGAATTTATTAATGATAGGATATCATATGCAGTTTTACAGAGTAGGTGGTGTAAAATTATTTTAATAAACGTACATGCACCAACGGAAGATAAAGATGATAATACTAAAGATGATTTTTATACAGAGTTAGAACAGGTCTTTGATAAATTTTCTCAGTATGATATGAAAATTCTGTTAGGTGACTGTAATGCACAGATTGGCAAAGAAGATACATTTAAACCCACGATTGGTAAAGAAAGTCTTCATGAATTAAGTAATGATAATGGTATAAGATTGATTACTTTTGCAACCTCAAAGAATTTAATTGTGAAAAGTACCACTTTTAAACATAAAGATATCCATAAATATACCTGGTCTTCTCCAGATGGTAAAACTCATAATCAGATAGATCATAATCTCATTGATAAGAGAAGGCATACTAGTATAATTGACGTTCGTACACATAGAGGTGCTGACTGTGCCAGTGACCATTATTTAGTAATTGCTAAATTAAGAGAAAGACTCTCAGTGATAAATCATAAGCAACAAAATCTAAAAGTTCTAAAATTTGATACAGGAAAGTTTACTGATGAAAGAATTAAGAAAGATTACCAAATTAAACTGTCAAATAGATTTTATGTTTTGCAGGATTTAAATGATGATGAAAATATAAATGAAACAGACATAAATAAAAATTGGGAGCACATACGTAATGCAATAGAATCAGCAGCTAAAGAAAGTATAGGATACCATAAACCGAGAAAAAGTAAGCCATGGTTTGATAATAAATGTCATAATCTAATAGAAATAAGAAATCAGGCTAGACTTAGGTGGTTAAATAACTTCGATGATACAAATCTAAACAATTATAATAGAATAAAGCGAGAAGTTAACCGCACGATCAGAAGTAAAAAAAGAGATTACTTGAAAAGCAAAATTAATGAAATTGAAACAAACAGCAAAAATAAAAATATCAGAGATTTATGTAAAGGTGTAAATGAGTTTAGAAAGGGGTGGCAACCTAAAGTAAACTTGATAAAAGATAAAGACGGTGATTTTCTAGCTGACCCAAGCGATATTCTAAATAGATGGAAGAACTACTTTAATGACCTTTCAAATGTCCATGTAGAAGATAAATCAGAAGTAAATGAAGTGCACACAGCAGAACCTTTAGTTCCAGAACCTAACTTGACTGAAGTTAAAGATGCTATTAAAAGGCTAAAGAATAAAAATGTTATCTAACATTCTTTTAACAAGACTAACCCCATATGCTAATGAAATTATAGGTGATTATCAATGTGGATTTAAACGTAACAGATCAACTACAGATCAAATTTTTCACATCAGACAGACACTTGAAAAAAAGTGGGAATACGTATAGGCCCTAATCAAAATGTCCATCAGCTATTCATTGATTTCAAAAAAGCATATGATTCGGTCAAAAGAGATAAATTATATAATATGTTAGTAGAGTTTGGAATACCTAAGAAGCTTGTTAGTATGATAAAAATATGCACCAGGGAAAGAGAAAGTAAAATTCGTGTGGGTATTAATATGTCTGACAAATTTACAATTCATGATGGGTTAAAACAAAGAGATGCATTATCTCCATTGCTCTTTAATTTTGCCTTAGAATATGCTGTTAGGAAGGTAAAAGAAACTAAAGAAGGACTAAAATTAAATGGTGTGACTCAGTTGTTAGCATATGCAGATGATGTAGACTTACTGGGGGATGATGTGAATACAATTAAGAATAATGCTAAAATATTTTTCAAAACTGCTAAAGAGATAGGTTTGGAAGTTAACAAGGAGAAAACTAAATATATGCTTACAGGCCGAAACCAAGTGTTAGGTAATAATCAAAATCTAATTATTGATAACAACTCGTTTGAACAAGTTTCCAAATTCAAATATTTAGGAGTAATATTAACAAATGAAAATTATATTAAAGAGGAAATAAAAAGTAGGCTTAATTCACGAAATGCATGTTACTTCTCTCTTCATAAACTTTTGTCTTCTCGTTTAATATCTAAGAAACTAAAAGTTAAAATATACAAAACAGTAATTTTGCCTGTAGTATTATATGGATGTGAAACTTGGTCCCTTACATTGAAAGAGGAACATAAATTGAGAGTATTTGAAAATAAGATCCTTAGGAAAATCTTTGGACCTAAAAGGGATGAGGAGACAGGTGAGTGGAGAAGGTTACATAATTTAGAACTACATAATTTGTATTCATGTCCAGATATTATTAGAATAATTAAATCAAGAAGACTTAGGTGGGCAGGCCATGTGGCACGAATGGGAGAGGAAAGAGGAGTTTACAGGATTCTTGTTGGGAAACCTGATGGTAAGAGACCTGTAGGAAGGCCAAGACGAAGATGGAGGGACAATGTTGAGATGGGCCTAAGGGAAATCGGTAGGGATGGAAAAGAGTACTGTATATAGAACTTGCTCAAGATAGGGACAGATGGAAGGCCTGTGTTGCTGCAGCCATGAACCTTCGGGTTTAAGAAGGCTAGGGAGTTAGTTAGTTTAGTTAATTTTTATCTCATTTTCCTATAGACTCAAGCATGTTTCCGACTCCCGCCCCATTATTCAAGAATGTGTCATATTTTTTGTGTGTCATTCAACAAAAATTATGGAAGAAATTTGGATTTTTCGTAAACTAGGTGCTTAACGTGACAATAACTGGGCGGTTTACCCCATCAAGTGCACAATTCTTGCCATGATATAAAAGAAAGCGAAGTATAATTTGCAACTCTAGGATACATAGTTTCCGAGATATCATTTTTTTATAACCTTCAGAGAATTTTAAATTTCCGCCGAAAACAAACATGGTTTTACATTAGAAACTGGCAAGTCTGTACTCGTTAGCGTATACATTCAGTTACAATGTGCATACCTTCCTACTTTCGTTTCATTTATACAAGGTGGCGCAAAAGTCATCACCTGATTTTCTTAGAGTATAGATTGGGTTTTTAATTAGACAAAGTAGTTTTTTTGTGTTAAACTTTCATTGATACTTGTACGTTTTATGTTCTCAATTTTTAAAGATAACACCCAATAATGACCACCATTCCAATTGATGCAAATCTGGACTATTTTTATTGCGTTGGTAGTGTTCGAAAGAATCGTGAAATAGAAAACCATCTGTCAGCCGAAAGTGGAGAGAGTAACCGAAGTAATGGAAGGAATGCAAAATCTTTACCTACAAGTGCAGGCTCATTTGAACTATTAACACCAAGAGATCGAGAAGGCGCGGGGAAATGTTTTGAATTTCATGCTGAACATTGTCCTTTAGTTGCTGTAATGTCTCTGGCTTATTCACATACACCAATGACTTCAAATATCCACAAAGGAAAAAATCTGGAGCTGACAAATCGGGGGACCTGGCCGGCCATGATAAATCACCAAAACGAGATAATGCTCTGCCCGGAAAAGTGTCACGCAAAAGATCTAATGTCTCGCGGGCTGTATGTGGGGTATACTTATTTATTTTCGCACACAATAAATTTCGTTAGTATCTTCTATTCAACTGACAAAAAACTACTGATATAAACAAGAAGATGTCAAACTAAAGGTTAGTTCAAATAGCATGATGACTTTTGCGCCACCTGTTATTTATTTGTGTAATTTGGTGATTACTCCAATGAGCGTATTAAGGTCAAATACTTTCGGTTTCATGTGATCGGAAAAATAACATTCAGACGGCCAAAGAAAAATACTTCATTGGTCAATGCAACTAGTGCTGTCTTTAAAGCAGTTTTATCCAAGTTTTTCTTTTTTAGTGTTATTAATAGTATTGTTGAAGTTATTAACAGTACAAAAACTGAAAATTTACAAGAGCATTATCTAATATATAAAAATGGATGTATGTGTGTATGTGTGTAGAGTAAGGTGGGGTAAGACTGCGCGGCGGGTAAGACTGCACACCGGTTTTTCGAGGTGAAAATCACACACAGTTGGCACCACTGCGCCACCGTTACTTCGTCCAAGATGGTAGCTAGTTGTGGACAGTGGTGAAGATACGTTTGAAATTCGTTGTGCTGAGAGAGGTAAGTGAAAAGATTTTGAGGGTGTTTGCTATTTATTTTGGTACTTCGTGTTTTGAGTACTACGTCACTGTGAATGTATACAATATTACGATTTTCATGGATAGAAGAAGCTGTGTTAATGCCGAGCCCACCTGTGTATTACTTTCCATTGCTTTGTGCAATGGCTGGGCAGCATCGCGTGATTTGTTCAGTAAAGCAGCACGGGGCAAGACTGCGCACGTGCACAATTTTACCCCACAAGTGTGTGGCTTGCAGGTGCAAGTGTGTGGCTTGCAAGACCCAGCCATTAGATCATTTTTTGGTCCACTGAAGTCGTTTCATTCATCTGAGTGTGATAAGTGGATGAGTAACCATCCGGGTCGCCCAATCACAGTTTTCCAAGTGGCATCCATTTTTACAAAGGAACAGTGACGTGCACTGAGGAGTAGCTAGTCTAGCAGAGATAGATCAATCAATCTCACATCTCGAATTATATCACAATATTTATTGTCTTGTTAAAGCCACCACAGCTCATACGCAACACTTTCTTTTCCACGCGCTTCTCGTCCATCGGTGTTCTCCGCGGGCAAAGCTGGCTGGATACCCTAGCTCGCTCTTCTTCCGCCAGACCTGTTTTCAGGTAGAAACGGCCGGCCCAAGGAAAACGAAGATTTCTACCTCTACCTCTCTTGTCCCCTCGCCCCCCGCTGCAATGGTTGAAAGCCCAGGCTTTCAGGTCCCCCAGTATATCTCCTATAGGACAGATAGGGGATTGGTTTCTCATAGATTTTTTGTAAATCCTGTAAAGAACTCAGGGTAAAATTTTCTGCAGTACTTATGTTCTCTGTATTTACACAACTTTTTACATGTTGTACAATATGTGCGTATGTATAATATGGGATGTAGTTTTATTATTTATGAAATGGGAACGTGTTATGTGCAGACAATGATGTTATGCTTTCTTTCTTTTTTCTTTTACAAGTATGGAATATATAATGATTAAATTACAAATATATGCTCAGGCTCTCTCTGACTCTCGTTTCAGTAGTGTTTTATTTAAATATACTACTCTTGGTCTCTAACAGTCATAAATACGGATGTATTTATTTGGGCAAGAGAACGCGTGTTCATATTGTTGTTGGTTTGGTTTATTTTACTTCGCTTTTCTGCCACATTTGGTTATCGCGAAAATGAGGATTGAGTGATAATATGATAATATGATGAAATTGGTTAAGGGACCTAATATGAACAATCCAGGCCAGGATACGAACCCGTGATGAGTGCGCATTCTTGTCCTATGTGTTGCAGTGAATAATGAAATAATTTGGAATAAAAAATGTATCTCAGAACTCAAATGAATATCATTGAAGAAACTACAAAAAAGTGTGTTGTGTTTTGTTACCTGTCACCAAATCAACCAAGCGTGGGGGAGTGGTTATCATAGCGCGCTACGACACCAGGATTTCCGGGTTCGAACCCCGACCCAGGCATGGGCGTTCCCTGTGCTCGTCCCTTCATCAATTTCATCGTATCTTCGCAATTAACCAAATGTGACAAAAAAGCGACGCTAAGTAACAAAAATGAAATCAAATCATTGATTGATTGCTCAATTTGGTTCATTTTACTTCGCTTTCCGCCACCTTTGGTACAACAAAATAGATGAAGGAACACACACAAAGAACACAAATGGCCAATCCGAGATTCGAACCCAGGATCTCTGGCTTAGAGTCAAATCAAATAGTTTTTTACTTCCGAATGTGGGTGGGGGTTACGTGTACTTTTTTCTGGTACTCATTCATAATTTTGCAATCTTTTCCTGTTCTTGACATTCTTCTTTTTTGTAGGAATACCGGCCCTAAAGGGAGGAGGGGTGTGACCCACACCACCCCCCCCCCTTGAGCACGCCACTGACTGCTACCCCAAGTGTCGACGTCACCGCACGTCACTGCAAAGGAATATGGGAAGGCAGCTACAGTTGGGAATGCCATGAAGGGCTTTG
Organism: Lepisma saccharinum; assembly: GCF_977018435.1. Taxonomy (NCBI): domain Eukaryota; kingdom Metazoa; phylum Arthropoda; class Insecta; order Zygentoma; family Lepismatidae; genus Lepisma; species Lepisma saccharinum. Next base: position 32,340,615 of record NC_139232.1, on the reverse strand, counting down.
AAGTGACTGAATTATGCCCATTCAATCAAGACATCTTCACTGAGGACGAGTTTCTTCCCTCTACTGTGACAAATGTATCAGCTCCAACTCCATTTGAGCAGCCTTCAACAAGTGGGGTTAACAATACTGGATCATACGGGCACATTTCCGTTAACCAGATATCACCACTTCCACGTGCAGAGCATATTCAGCACCGCCGACGAAAGGGAAGGCAGTCTCAGGTGTTAACTGGATCTCCATTCAAAGTCAACTTGGAAGCCTCCTTGGCTGAGAAGAGTAAGAAGAAAGTTCAGGGGAAACAGAAACGGAACATCATTATTGAAGCAATGTAGCAAGCAGAAAACGCCAGAAGATAGAGTACAATTGCCCAGGTTGTAATGAGAAGTACAGCGATCCTCCAGTAGAGGATTGGATCCAGTGTTCCACATGTGACGAGTGGTGGCATGAAAATTGCACCTCGTATGAAACAGGAACCTTTATTTGTGATTTGTGTTAGCGATTCCTAACCCAAGTGACGGACGGAATTCACTGTGCCTACTGTGAGAATGCCACGAGAAATGTATCCCATATGATAGAAGAACTTTTTTAGGTGATTTATGTTTCTTTTTATACAAATGTGACTGTCTAGAAAGTGCGCATTCGTACCCCAACTTGATCGCAGTCTTACCCCGCGGTGCGGGTAAGACTGCGCATTTGCATGGTCACGGTTTTGTAATTGTTTCATGCAGAAATATTGGTCATTCAGCTTTCGGAAATTTACTGTGAGTCAGCAAAGGATAGTGCAATGTGTATTGCATTTTTCATGTGTGTCTGTAGTTTCATAGCTTGAATATAAAATTATGAACTCAAACTGCGCAGTCTTGCCCCACCTTACTCTATGTTTGTTCCGGCATAACTCTCGAACGCCTGGAGCGATTTCAACCAAATTTGGAACACGTATCACTTGCAATCTCGAAAGAAATACTGTCGGAGTAAGACATCCTTGGTACCCCTGGGGGTGGAGGTGGGGAGGGGGTGACATGTAAAAATACGAAAACGACCGATATTAGCGTGGAATCCATAGTTTTCGGAGTCACTAAGATGAATAGTGAAACTCCTAGTACCGATCCACTTCAAGTTCATCACCTATCGGGATGGAGGTGAGAGGTGGTGAAAATTAAAATGTCAAATAATACCAAGGTTAGTGTCGAATCCATATTTTTTGGAGTCGCTAAGCTAATTGGTGACATACATGATGACCAAACGTGGTACACATATAAATTACAATGTGGAAAGAAATACTGTGTGGGTAAAACACCACTGGCACTCCTAGGGGTTGGGGTGGGAAGGGGTGACATGTAAAAATAATCGAAAACCACCAATATTGGTGTGAAATCCATAGTTTTCGGGGTCGAATAGATGAATAGGGACACTCCCAATGCCGTTCAACTCCAAGACAACCCCTAGGGTTGGGGGTGGGAAGGGGGTGACATATAAAACGACTGATATTAGTGTGGAATCCATAGTTTTCGGTGTCGCTATGATGATTAGTGACACTCCCATTGCCGTCCAACCCCAAGACACTTATATCCTTGAATATGGTTCCTGTATTTGGTCAATGGCATGTGAAAGCAATATAAAGAAAACAGAGAAAGTTGCAAGTTTTTTAGCCAGAATAGCCAAACACAGATGTCCAGCCCTTGTAAACTTCTCCAAACAAGAAATTCTATCCACTCTACAAATTCATGACCTTTCTCTTCACCGTCAACTCTCAGATTTAACACTTCTCTTCAGAATCATTAATGGACAACTTTTCACCAGCGAACTCTTGCCACTTCTTAATATCAGAATCCCACGTCCCAACAGCAAATTAAAGAACTTTTTTTACATTAAATCTTCAAGGCTATCTTTAGAACAAAGGTCATTTTTCTACAGGCTACAACATTTACAACTCATTAAAAGACGCTCCGGGCTTCCATTTATCAAAACAGACTTACAGAACGGCGTGCATAAAGCAGCTGAAGAGTAAATAATGTTCTTCTTGCCCTAGTTGTTATTATTCTTGTTATATACAAGTGTGTATACATATATACATGTGTGTGTATGTGTCCATTTTATTATTTTGTTTAGTTATTTTCCAGTTGATATCCTGATGTAAAATGGATTTTTCTGTATTCAGGATTTTTCAAGTAAATAAATAAATAAAAATAAAGTACCGTTAAGCAACAATCTTTTTTCATGTTATCCACAGTCAATCTCCACAATGTTGTCTGTGAGGATCGTCTTATATGCTGAAAATAATATTTCAAGAAAAACATAATCAGTGGTGCAAACATCAATGCTGAAATGTTAGTTTGCAAGGCGTGAATGCCACGTAGCACCTAAGTGACCCGAAAGTGAGCAAGACCACACAGATCAGAGCACTTTGGATTGTACAGGTAACAGGGCACCAGACATTTTGCTTTGTTTAGAGCTTTGAAAAAACACCATGGCTTGGAGGATGGGAAATCCACAGACAGTACGATTGAAACACTTTCGTGATTGAAAGTGACCAAACAAATCAAATGCCTCTGTGTGACATAAAATATCTTTAAAACCTTTAAAAATAAATACGAACCTAATAAATTGCTTGATTTAGGCTAATAAACCTAAAATAGGTTCTAACAAGCAAAATAGGTTTTTTGTGCACTATCGAACTTCATCAGTTGTTAAGCTTTTTAACGAAACGCTGACATAACTTGATATTTCTTACATACCTGTAAAGGAAAAAAGTTGGTAAAAAACCTAAACTCCGAGGTCTATTCATGACACAGAAACTGTAAGAAAAATGTTGCTTAACATCAGTATAATAGTTACTTTAATATTAAAAATCTAGTCCGCGTGTCCCACCCGTGACAATGGAATGCTCCATAGAAATGTGTAACTTAAGACTTGTGTATTCAATTGACGAATTCTACAAAATTTGGAAAACATACGAAAGTATCCGCTTATTCCATTTCCGTTTTACAGACCGAGTACAATTTATCGGCAGAGAGAGAGAGAGAGAGAGTGGGGGGAGCAGAATTATGTTCCTTTGTAACACAACACAGATTGGCTAATTCTTTCCCAGAAAACAAAGTTACCGTGACTCACAAACTTCGTCTTCTAGTTTCCTGGAGGAAGATGGATCTTGGACGATGTTTAGAAACTCAGTAAAGCAACGGAAGAAACAACAGAAAGCGACAAGGGAGTTTTGTGACTTATCATTGATTGAATCGGCTAATCCGGAACTTTGGCTGGCTTTCAATTGTCTGTGTGCCAAGTTGATCCGCTCTCTCTGGCCAAGTCCATTGATTCTACCTTGCCAGTGAATAAAAAATTGCTGTTTTTTATAACACTGGCAAGTCGAACACAGCCGCTTTAAATTGCTGCTGGTAAGGAAGAAGAGATAGTTGAAAAATCTACCGTGATGCTAATATCTCAGCGAAGATATTGATGATCCTGGTTTCATTTCGAGCACTGACATCGTCATGTCTGTAGCAATTACCAAACTTTCAAAGAAGAAATCAATTTACATCAGCAAACTGCAAAGGCAACTAAAGTATTTAAAGTATGCACTTTACCATAGACGATACTAAAAACTACAATATTGTTCCATACAATTTTATTTATTTTGCATTGCCCTTTAACTATACAGTTTAATTGCGACGATGAGAATGAGTGATAAACCGAGACGAGAGGACAAAACAAGAATTTCATCGTACCTCAGATCCCTGATTTCGTAGCACGTTAAGATAACCAACCACTCATGCACAGAGGCCGTATAAGCCAATATGGAAATCAAATGTTTAGTGTTGATAAATGTTATTGATTTTTTTTTGTTTTAAGTCCACTTTATGCACATATAGGCTAATCGGGACTTGGCCTACAGTTTAAACTGGAATCCGATACCTGCACTGGGTAACTAACCCGGGACCCCTTGGTTACAAGGCGACGACTTTACCACTACGCCGTCGGAGAAGTTCTAAATTTTCTCATGTACACACTTATATGTAAGACCTTAAATTTTAGATTCTCAAGATTCGTTTTAATTTTGATTGTGATAATAGACAATAGAGAATTAATAAATTGACAAAGTTCAATCTTCTAATGTATAAAAATGTATGTATGTGTGTGTGTGTGTGAGTGTCTTTGTTCCGGCATAACTCTCGAACGCCTGGAGCGATTTCAACCAAACTTGGTACACGTATCACTTGCAATCTGGAAAGAAATACCGTAGGGGTTTCGGGGTCGCTAAGTTGAGTAGTGACACTCCCAATGACGTTCAACTCCAAGACACCCCTGGCACACTTAGGGGTGAGGGTGGGAAGAGGGGACATGTAAAAATAAACGAAAACGACCAATATCAGTGTGGAATCCATAGTTTTCGGGGTCGCTAAGATGAGTAGTGACACTCCCAATGCTGTTCAACTCCAAGACCCACCTGGCACCACTAGGGGTGGGGGTGGGAAGGGGGTGACATGTAAAAATAAACGAAAACGACCTATATCAGTGTGGAATCTAAAGTTTTCGGGTTCGCTAAAATAAATAGTGACACTCCCAATTCCGTTCAACTCCATGTTCATCATCTATCGGGATGGAGGGTGAGAGGGAAAATAAAATGTTAAAAATGACCTAGATTAGTGTCGAATCCATAGTGTTCGGAGTCTCTAAGCTAATTGGTGACATTCACGATGACCAAACTTGGTACACATATGACTTACAATCTGGAAAGAAATACTGTGAGGGTAAGACACCCTTGGCACCTTAAGGGTTGAGGTGGGAAGGTGTGGCATGTATAAATAATCGAAAACAAATATATTAGTGTGGAATCCATTGTTGTCGGGGTCGTTAAGATCAATAGGGCCACTCCCAATGCCGTTCAACTCCAAGACATCCATGGCACCCCTAGGGGGTAATGGGTGACATGTAAAACGACCAATATTAGTGTGGAATCCATAGTTTTCGGGGTCGCTAAGATGAATAGTGACTCTCCCAATGCCGTTCAACTCCAAGACACACCTGGCACCCCTAGGGGTCGGGGGTGGGAAGGAGTGACATGTAAAAATAATCGAAAACGACCGATATTATTGTGGAATTCATAGTTGTCGGGGTCGCTAAGATGAATAGTGATACTCCCAATGCCGTTCAACTCCAATACAACCCTGGCACCCCTAGGTGTGGGGGTGGGAAAGGGGTGATATGTAAAAATAATCGAAAACGACCGATATTATTGTGGAATCATTAGTTTTTGGGGTCGCTAAGATGAATATTGACACTCGCAATGCCATTCAACTCCAAGTTTATTTTACACTATAGTTAGAATTCGATATATTCCTGTCTAATAGAAGACTGGGATAAATAAATACCCTGGCAACGCCGGGCAATCAGCTAGTAAATAATAAAACCGATTGTTATATGAAGACAAAAATTAAGTACGTTTCTCTCTGTTCTTTAGTGATTAATTTTATCGTTTAAAGAACTGAAGATAGGACAGTTTCAGTAAATATCAAGGATGGTTGTGACGACAAAAGCATGCTGCTATTGTACTTAGGGTGACCAGACGTCCTCTTTTATCCGGACATGTCCTCCTTTTTAGGTGTCTCTCCGGCGTCCGGGCGGATTTTTTAGAGATCGGTAAATGTCCTCCTTTTTTGGAAAGAGTATAGCATTGACCATAGGAAATGTGCTGCATACAGAATGCTTCATTTGGTGCGCGTTAAATATTCGAGCAATGCTCACCTATCATCTGGGAGCTCAATGCGATCACTTTCCCGACTGAGTCATTAGTAGGGCGCGTATTTAAGGCACGAAAAACCTCTGAAATAGGCAGTCAAATAGGCACCAAAATGATGAAAATAGCCACTTAAAAAGCACCATAAACTAAGAAAAGGCACGAAAATAGGCACTTAAAAGGCACCCTAAAATTAAAAAAGGCTTTAAAATAGGCAATGGATGTGAACTTATTTAAATTTTCTTCTTACAATGCACAGTTATACTGTATTAGCACTTCAGTTTATACATAAAAGTGCGCTAGCGATTAACATATTATAATACTCTTTTGATCGAAATTCACATTTGCGGGGAATCGTCTGTTAAAGTAATTCTCACAAAAAGAGCTTGTGCTAACGACTGCGAATTTGAACAAATGATGAATAAACAATTTGCACCATTGTAACAAAAAAATATTTAAAACAATGTTTCAATTCTGATCATCAAATCTGGCGAATTCCAGATTTCAGTCAGTACAACGTCAATATAGGGAAAGCCAAATGCACGTAAGAAAAAGCTGAAGTATGCAAAAATTGCAGAATATCCATTTTTTGTCACGATTAAGCAAAATTGGCACTAACCATCAGAATAGAAATTTATAGGCACTATAAAAATGTGTTTTCGGAATAGAAACTCCAAGAAACGAACTTTAAAGTTTAAACATGAAAGCCTATGGTTTACTACAAAGGAATAAAAAAAGGCAAATAGGCAAATTTCCGCACCCCAGTCATTAGTATTAAGCAGTGAGACTGCTGGAACGCATGTAGCCTGTGCAGTTCCTTTTTGGTTGATTGATTTGGTTTATTTTACTTCTCTTTTCTGCCACTTTTCCATAATCGCGATGATATCATGATTTTAATGAAGGACCCATATGCCCAGGCCGGGATTCGAAACCGAGCCCTCTGGCCTTGTGGCGCGGTGTGCTAACCACTCCAACACAGAGGTCGGCCAGTTCCTTTTCGAGTTATATACATACGCGATACAGAAGTGCGTAGTGAGAATTTTGCTTATGAAGTAATATTTACTTTCATGAAATAACGAAAGAAAATATCCAGTTTTAAAGGATGGAAGAAACGAATATGGGGTAAAGTGTTAGGTTGTTGGCACTTTCCCCTGCTGTTGAAAGAGTGCTACGAATGTTCGTGGCATTGAAATCATATTTCTCTACTCAATCCAAACTACCTAAAATTTTAATTTGGCTTTTCGAAATAAGTTAAGCGAATCTTACTTGTTACATTTGCATTCACTTGTGGAGATATTTCAGTCTAATATCCAAAAATTGGAAAATTCTTTGTAATTTGTTAAAAAAAACAACAGATTAGAAGATTGCTTTCTTTGCTTAAAGGTAAGATGAAGTTCTTGAAAGAGATCTTCCGAAAAGCATCTGTGAGAAAAATGTTGGTAAGATTTTTGTATATTGATTCAATTATGAGTAATGGCAAATGTATAGCCATTTTTTGCGGTGTCCTATTTTTTATGACTTTGTCCTCCTTTTCCACCATGCTCTGTCCTCTTTTTTGATGTATGTGTCTGGTCACCCTAATTGTAGTGGCAATGTTACTTCCGCCCTCCAATATTATAAGAGCGCGGGCAATTTCCACCTACTGTGAGGCGCAGTAAAACAGCCCCGCAAGGGAAAATTACATCCGCACGGCTCCATAAAAAGTGGGCAATAGGCTAGCCAGATGCTACCAAAACTTAAAGGGTCAGAAACTATGCACTTCGAGAGAAGAAGTGCACGCTTGGAGGGGGGCTCGTGATCAGCCAATTGCCCTTATAGAAGAAAAATCTGCAATATCAACAAAAAAGAAGATGGTTCGTTACCAACAGAAATTGCGTTCTTTTGCGTCCTGTATGAATGAGATACTTGAAAGGCTCTCTCTAGAAGACCATGGAATGGCTGTCCATTTCGAAAGATTTGTAAATGATTTGTTTAATATCCAAATATTAAAAATGTATTATACATCTCAGCTTTTTTGAGAAGTTGTTTGTGAATGAAATTCAACTTGACGTCATCACGGGTAATCTGGGAAGAAATAGGGAAAGCGATCTAGAAGCCATCTTACAGCGAGAAAGTTTGCAATTTACACACATTTCACGGTTTCTGTATGGCTTCGGACAAGGTACAAAGTACAAATTTCTCATGTGATCACGATAATCACGTCTGCGAAGACCACACGCACAATGCTTACGCGGCATATATTAAACAGAGGATCTGATCTGTTTGTCAGAAATATGGCGAGGGCAGTTGTTCGTTGAAATATCATTCATTGATTTGCTTACATTGTTTAAATTTTTTTTTAAAAAAAACGCATGAACTGTTGATCTGTCATTCAGGAATCTCTTACATAATCCTTTCATAACTATCGTGAATATGTGTAACTTAAAATTATTTTGAAACCTTTTATTTATTAGAAGCTTTTAGTTTTGTCTGAGACACATTATTTAAGAGTACGTTCACGATGGAAGGAAGGGAGTGCTCTTCTTGTTCAGGACTTCACCGATGCTGTTGTTCTAACGCTATTTCTTGTTAATGAAAGTGTCTCGGCTTCGATCCCCGGTAGAGGCATATTTCACAGTGATAACACCATTAAGCTTTCTTTCCATGATAACCAAAAACAGACTACAGAGTCTAAAGAAGACCTTGCTAGAAGGTTGAAACGTAACGTTTAGTTTATGCTTTAAAATAAAATAAATTCTGCCTTGGTCAGCATATTTAGTTTTTGATTTCACAGTGGTTTTAATCTTACTTTAAATTGTAGGTTACTCCCGATTAGCCTATCTAAGCATAAATTGAAGTTAAATCAATGTTGACTTTGACTTAGCTTTTCTTGTTAGTCTTAATTCAAAACAGTAACAGTTCACACAGGAAAGGTTACGAAATACTGATGTATGTACAGAGTGGTCTTTGCATGATTTCTTTATTACTGCAAATAGAATTTAACTGCAATGACCTTAAACACACATCCAACTGTAACATGATTATTTATCTGCAACAGAGCAATGTCATATTCCCATTTATTTATACTTTACTTGCATAGTATGCAAACATATAATACAATAATTGTGTACAGAATAAATGCCATCGGTACTGTTCAACCATTATTTATATTATAAGATATAAGTATAGGAAACAACCTTACACATTTAATAAACGTCCACCCACGACTCATTAAGTTTATTATTAAGTTAGCTGCCAGACTATAACTTTTATACACTGGGAACGAGACACTTCCTGGAGCAAGGGAAGCTTGGAAATCTGAACAATTTGTACACAGACACAAAAATAATTTTTACTCACTTTTGTCACGACACATAGACACGACACTTGTTTCTTTGTACATGGAATGCGACTACTGTCTTTTATTGAGTATTTCTGGAGTTTCTTGTGGAGATTCATATTTTCTTAGTTCCGTGAGTCTTTCGGGGGGTCAGACGTTCGTGACCCGGAGCGAGTGCATCATCTTCTCCGCGGAGGTGGACTCGTTGAGGACCAGCGTCTGGATGTCCATCGCGGACTTGGTCTTCCTCGGAGGGTTCATGGGGAGAGTGACCAGCGTGGAGCTTCCAACGAACACGGAGTTCTGTCGAGGACGGAGGTGAGACGGGACAGAGGCGTACAGGGCCCCCTGCTCCATGCAGCTCAAGTTGAACTTCGAGTACGTCCGGTGCTGGAAAAGAGAGATTGGTTTACTATAATCACAAGCCACGCATACACTTAATAAACACTCAAATTAACAAAAGTGCATATACGAGGGCATGCCAGTAAATAGAGTAGATCACAAAGTGTTACGGCTGATGGTGGTAGAAGTTTCGAAAAGTGTCAGAAGATGGCAGAAAAATCCAACTTTCTAATAGCTTAAATACCAGACCAGATAGAGGTGTCCTAGAGTGATCGAACCGCTTTCCTATATGCAACAAAAATTAAGGTCATCCTTTGGCCGCGCCTTTAATGCCCCCTCGTGTAATTCCGGTACCTTTGAAAAGACACATGGAATTCCGGGTGACTCGTTTCCGGCGTCTCAGTGGACGATAATCTTAAGGAGCCACAGAGCGCGTGGAGAAAAACCTTGGTAATAACAAACAAAATAGCAATTCATGATATTCAACTTCGCGTCATCACGAAGTGTAATTTGGGAAGAAACGAATATGCAGAAAGTGCAGCAAAGAGATTCGCCGGTGTTAAGTAAAGCTTATAAGAAGCCTTCTTACAGCGAGTAAATTTGCGACATATTTTACACACACATTCCTCATATACTCATACTTTAAATCAAATATCGTACGCACGATGCTTGCCCGTCGTTTTTTTAACGCAGGATCTGATCTCTTTGCCAGAAATATGACGTGCTTTGGTGATGAACGCCCATGCGTCAAAAATATATTTCCAATGTTTTAAAATATCAAATTGACTTTCAAACATTACACTGGCTTAAATTCTTTGTTTTGACACTTATTTGGCAACAACGAGACGCTAGTTGGGGTGTTGGAAATATTTAGGTATAGGGTATCTTGCGGTTGCATGAGTCTGTGGTCTTGCAATTATTCGCAGAAATTGTTTGGAGGGATTTCACATTCAATTTGCCTCGACAAAAGACGATGTAGTATCAGTTTCTATACAAACTCAATAATCGTTGTGGCAGACGTTCTCTGCGCATGTGCAGTTCAGTACAAGAATGGCGACCTTGCTTGAGGAACGTCAAATAGAAGAGCAACGCTTTGATGTACTTCCTTTGTTAAAAAAAAAAAAATACTTTCTGCTCGACTCAGGAACAAACCACATATCTGCAACATCTGCACGCAGATGAAGGAGAAAATAGAAACATCGGAGGAGATTATCTTGATGTGTTATTGAATTACTATCACGTTTATATCCGTTTTAGATTATTTTATACACGTTTTTGATCTATTTACTGACATCCCTTCACATACACATGAACGAGGGCCTCCCCGATGCCGCAGTGGTAGCGTCGTCGCCTTTTAAGCAAGGGGTCCCGATTAGCCTTACTGTGCATAAAGTGGACTTAAAACACTTAATCAACTAACCAACCAACATACACATGAACATAATCTAAGTTGGTCTGATGTCAAGATATACTAAATATATACTTCAAGTGTTCTAAAATATCTAAAAAATGCACAAATTGAAAAATGTGCACAGTCTGCTTTTTACATTAAAGCTTGCTGAAGCGGGAATCAACGTAAGCGAAACTGAAATGCAAATTTCTTATTTTTTGTAAGTTATTGCGTTAGAACGTGCAAGTTAATGTTAGCATAAGCACTCATATGCATTGTTTGCTGGTGTGATAAATTTGTACAGGCAAGCCACAAACGTGGTAGGCAATGTGATTGAATGCAATACATCTTGCTGTTTCGCTAGCACTAAGAGTGTGCCTGGTAAGAATACATTTCCAAGATTCTTTCGAACGATATCGATGGTGCAAATATACTAATGATGTTCTATTAGCAGAAAAAATCCGTGTGATAGAATAATCTACTTGCAGCGATGATCCAGTTCATGGGAAATATTCACATCGTAACGATACAAATCAATTAAAATGTATAGCTTTGTGTACTCCAGTGTATGTTATGTACATAAACTGTCCCCACTCCATTTCCCACTTCTCTATGAATGCTTTACGAAATGGATACAAGTTCTAAAACACAACGTGTTCTTTACGTAAAGGCAATAAAAATTATGAAGATCAAGAGAACTGTCATTTCAGTAATTGTATTTCTGAAAATATGTAACAAATATTTCAAATCTGCAATTTCAAAAACTAATGTATACTTGTAATTGCACAGTGTTAATATTGTTTCATGATATATTTTATTCTAATTATGAGTGTGCAATCGATTACAGAGTTAATAGGAACCTAGTAAATGATATGATTTTGAAATTCAACGAGAATGAAAACTACTACAGACAAGCGTTCCTTAGTTCCAAATTAGACATTTCTGAAAACCTACCAATATACGTACTTAAATAAGTGTTAAAAGTTGTAAGCCAGCCCTTATGTAAAGTAGTGAATAGCAAAACTCCACACGTGATAGTGAAAGTAAACGTGCAGTGCCTGTGTAACCAAATTACATTTTTAAAGAGTGTACTAGAAGTCCAAAAACCACAGATGAGAAATTATCTTTATGAACTTCGGGAATATGTACTGAATACGCAAGAAGAAGTCGAATTTCATCGTCTGTTGATCACCTTATTCCTGCAATTAAATAAAAATTAATTGCATTTTTTTCGGAATTCCATTTTCAATTAATTTCCTACTAGGAAATATAAGGATATTTTACAAAAAGAAAATATAAATATATTCCGTTGGTTTTCTTTGCAAAACGCACCAGAAGTGGATCGATAATTTGCATTATTTTCAGACGTCTTAAATTAAGCAATTGCCTCACTGGGAGTAAAACGAGGGCTAGTAACCACATCATTACAATTCTGAAAGTGTCAAAGTTTATAGAAAGTATATTTGATGTTTTAATAAGCTATTATAGATACCCTGTTTCAAACACAAACTTATAACTAATATTGCAATATTATTTTTATATGTACTGACAACTTGATTAGTAGTAATAGCGCTTTCGAATACAGCTTTAAAGACTATAAGAATCTCACAATACTGAGTCATACTTGTATGCATACCAAGAGTCGTATTCGGAGAGACTAATGGGTAATTCGTCAGATTTTGTTAACATTCGTCTCATACAAAACTAAAATATGAACACTCCCTTCGAATCTTCAAAATAATTTAGAATAGCTTTGATGAAAAGGAGAACCATTTGTCTAGAAATGAAATTATTTTTGTTTATTGGTACGTTCAAATATCGATCAGTTATTAAATATCAGTGTCCTACTTAAAGATAAATTCTTTTAAAATTATGCTGGTACTCGTCAAATATCTTGATTGAATAGGAATTATCTTGTTTGCTTACATGCTATTAGCCAAAGTAATTATAATTTATTTTAATGTCAATAGTTTGCAGATACTTTGTATAACTTTATTGCGAGTAGATTGTACAGAGCGTTCGAAAAGTTCCGGCACACATACTTATGTAAGGCACTCATCTGGATGAGTTGTTAAGTCTGTCAGTAGGGATTAGTATGACCTTGAAGAATGAGTTTATGTTATGTTTAGATCAGTACCACTGTTACAGTCATCGGGGTAAGACGAACAATCACAGTTTTTCACCAATGTCTTTTAAGCGCGCACAGCGAATAGCTTTGTTCGAAGCATATTTTGAGTTTGTCACATAAAAGATGTGTGTAGAAATGAAGAAGTATATTTGCCAACCTTGTACGCCGATTTCGTGATACAGGCTCCCTGCATGATAGACAACAAAGAGGAAGCTCCCAGGTAGTCATCACGTTCAGCAGCGAATGGGTAGATCTCCGCGAAAACACTGAGAAAATGGCGCGGAACATGTGTAAACCTTTGAACTTGTGTTTACAAGCCAATGGCGGCCATTTTCAATACCTACTGTGAACTGGAATTCCTTCCTGGAAAACAAAGCGCGGAAAGTGGTTTGCCGTCTTGTCAGAGATTGGAGTATTACTCACATTTAGTTTACAAATTACTTTTTGTGTATTTCAAGATATAGTTAACAAATGTATGTGTTAATTACGTTGACAAGTTCAATAAATTATAATAAAAAAAAATCTCAAAATTTGAGTACGATGACTTCGAACGCTCTGTATAATCGCTCCCAAAATAACTTCCTTTCTTTCTTTGAACATTTAACTGAGTTTATTAGTTTGATCAGTTTTCTCTGATTGTGTGGTGGCGAGCTCAAACACCGCGAATGGTCATCCTGACTGAATCCTTCTTGCTGTATATTCAATAAATTACACGGTTTCCACCCTCTATTTCGTAACAAACAAGGTAATTATTATATCCTTTGTGGATAATATTTTAGTATTCCAAGCACATAACCTATATAAGTGAATTTATACTAATTACAAGTGTACTGTATTTTTGATACCGAAACTAAATAAAAAAAACACTTTTAAAATTTGTTACAATGATTTATAATTCTTCTTGTGTCAATCAGAATGTAGTATAATTGTTAGGCTACTTCAAGTTATCATAATGTCTTAATTTAGTTTACATGTCTTTATTTTTAACGATTTTTATATCATGTCTGTGTATTTTGTTATCATATACAAACTAATAGAACTAGCCTTCACGTATTCGTAAGTTTTATCTCTTACACAATAAATAAACTTAATAAATAATAAATGAGCCTCTCATCATTTCCATCGTTGTTTATCTAATGATACAAATAAACGATTTTCAATAGTAACAGGAAAATCAACTAAAGTCATTCTCACCCAATTGAAGATGTATGTAAAGAAAACGAATTGGAGAATGTACACGATGTTTCTATCTTGAGAGTATACTTACTACTTGTATCGCGTGGTTTCCAGGTATGTCCGCCATTGGGCAGCTCGGCCGATGCTGAGCTATGAACTTGGGCTGGTAGGGCTCCAGCATTCTGATCTTCCCCCACCGGTTGAAGAAGAGAGCGATCGCAGCCACCCACAGAATGAGCACCAGGAGGACGATGCCCACCTCCTCCGCTCGCACGATGAAGGACCCCGGGGCCGTCGCCAGGACCTCATTGCTGTCTGTCACGTTGACCATCCGAAGACCTGCAGAGGAAAGGGAGGAAGGTTTTCTTCGTTGCGTTTACAAATTGATACGTTGCAGCCTTATTGGCAGGATAAGTGTGTGTGTATGTGTGTGTTTTTCAACTCTTCAATATACCTAATTTCGTGATGCTCTCAAAAGCCACACCTTTTGAAGCCTTCCTAATCAGTACTGAAGCTTTACCAGCATCCGACTACCTCGTGTCGGCTTCCTGCATCATAATCTTACATCTACACTCACTATTGCTCTTGTCCAGTCTTAAGATGGACGCTCTACATGCTTGCAAGGGAGGTGTGGAGCGAGGAAGCGACCAATCTAGAGCGATAAGATAAGCAGCAGCTTGTAGAACGGGGTGTGCGTAGTACTTCCTCCCGCCACGTCGTATCTCTCGGCGCTACCGCTGTTGTCTGGTTGGCCTGCGGCGTATTCCTGGCTCTGCACTTTCCTTGCCAGCATGTAGAGCGCCCGCCGTAAGAGTAGACGGGGGCTATAACATAGAGGCATAATCTCCATTTACTCCAAGTAAGTTGAAGGTATATCTATTTAATTTAATTTATTTTGTTATTTATTAATGTGTTACGAAGTAATATAAAATATCGTTATGGTATTCACGATTACTAACCTATAAACACCTATAACCATGATTATATACTTTTTTGTTCATATTACTTCATATTAAATACTAATAAACATTAACAAAACAAATTCTCAACCGTTTCCACACTCATAATAACTAAATAACATATTTGAAGTAAATTAATTCTACGCTATATTTCATCCTAAATTAAAAATTCCTGATGTCTAATTACATCAATTGTATGTACATACCCAACATCGTTCTTCTGGAATTTCCAATGTTATTTTAAACGTTGAAGGTCAATGGTACCTGCAGGGGGCACAGAGGAGCAATTGCCCCCTTAATTTCAAATGTTATGCAAATAAAAATACATTTCGTAAAATGTTCTTGCTCGCTTCGCTCGCAATCTGTACTGCATTTCTCAAGTCTCGACAAGTTCAGAGCCAGAGCTAGGGGCAACGGGAGTCGGCCATAGGCGCCGAATGATTTAAACATTGACTGTCAAGAGCACCTGCAGGGGGGTAAAAAATTGACTGTCAAGAGCACCTGCAGGGGGGCAAACATTGACTGTCAAGAGCACCTGCAGGGGGGCAAACATTGACTGTCAGGAGCACCTGCACGGGGGCACAGAGGAGCTATTGCTCCCCTCGATTTCAAATTGTATGCAAATAAAAATACATTTCGTAAAATTTTCTTCCTCGCTTTCTATCGCAATAACTGCTTCTCTCAGTCTCGTGAAGTTCAGAGCCATAGCTAGGAAGCGGCGGCAGTCGCTCATGGACTCCGAGCGATCTCAATGGAAAAAAATCTAAAAGAGAGAATGCCATGGCGCCCCGTGAAATCAATACTGTTT
Organism: Lepisma saccharinum; assembly: GCF_977018435.1. Taxonomy (NCBI): domain Eukaryota; kingdom Metazoa; phylum Arthropoda; class Insecta; order Zygentoma; family Lepismatidae; genus Lepisma; species Lepisma saccharinum. Next base: position 32,324,762 of record NC_139232.1, on the reverse strand, counting down.
TAAGTTGCAAAAATTGGATCCAAAAATTTTCTTGCTCGGTTCGCTCGCATTTTCATTATTTTTTGTAATGTTCTTAAATAATATACGTATGTTGTATATACGTATTGAATAAACTTTGAATACGTTCACAATAATTTAGTGTTAGCATGTTGCATATCTATTTTCTAATTTTATGTCGGTCTATGTTGCATATGTGTAAAATACAGTTTGTGTCTTTGTCTTCCATATTAGCTAATGTGAATTTGAACATGTTGAAAAAATATTTCAAATCATTTGTTCCAAACAAATGCTTTAGCACCGACTTCTACCCCCTTTTTGCGTAATTTATGAGAATAATCACGTCTTTGATAGTACTACTACTACCACTAGTGTTAGTAGTTATAATAATAATAATAATGTGATTATTATTGTTATTATTATTATTATCAATATTATTATAGGTACGTTTATCCTGGTACTGCTTGCCCCCCCCAGACAAAAAATCGTGCTTTCGCCTCTGGCCTTCGGATGTATAGATGCGTGTGTGTGTGTAAGTGCGTGTGTGTTTGTGAGTGAGTGAGTGAGAAAAAGAGATGGAGTGGAGTGCTTGTTATAAGCATATGCGTACACTGGAAATCTATAGAAATGTCCTGCCTTACGGTTACGCAATCCGGAATTTTATATCACCTAGTTTCACCAGAAAGAGCAGCTCGCGAGAAGCGTAGTGTTTCCAACTCTTGAATCTAGACACAGATTCACGCGACCGGGTGGAGATCTTGCTTTCCTCTTGATTTGATTTCAAAGGACAACAAGTTTATTTTGAGAATGTCGCTGGTAATAATAACAAGTGTTATTAACATTTATGCTTGAGTTTTTTATTATTCTTTTACCACTTCCGAACGAATATATGAAGAAAGGAGGTATCACGGAGTTCGTTATCGCTCGGATACTTGACACCTCCCATGAGAGAGTCCTGCAGACGAAAAGATAGTATCATGACTAATTCTGATATCTATTTCAGAAAAAAAGCCCCTTCCGATAACCTAAAGTCGCCTTATAATCAAACGGTCCTAGATACAATTCCCACTGGTGGCCCACCACTCTAGATCATAACTTCCGTTTCCATAAATGTATCTGTGCATAAATTGAAATAAAAAAAATTCTTAAAAATTTACGTGTGCTCGGAACAACCCTTGAAAGGCAAAAGTAAAATGACGTGGAAGTTATGATTGGTTTTAACATCACTCGCGCTAATGCGGACCCCCGAACTCCATTTCTGCAGTTATTCTTTTCGAGATTTTTTTCTCGTTGGTCCTGCCAGCACAGGGAAGTCCAAAGAGAGGATTCTGACCCGCTTGTCTTTTCCCACTGTATCCTATTTGCACCCATTACACATTTTTTTTCCATTTTGCAATAACGCTTTCGGTATTTTTTCTTCAGAGTTATTCTTTTTGTTTTTAAATTTTTGGCGATATCTGTTTTGAAAAGAGTTCCAAGAAGTTTGTTTTAAGTGTAAACGCATCTGGACATACAGTGTAGAATGGTATTCGAACAACAAATATGAGCTTCCGTCGCGAATCGAACCAGCGCTCCTTTGATTATGTTTTCTTTCCACGTTTATTAAAATTTGCTTCCTTCAGCCTACTTCCGATTGTCGTATATTTCAATTCGTATTAGTTCTTTTCCCAATTTTTTTCATTTGCATTGTTCGAGCCGTGATCACTTTCTCTCTTAATCTGGTTATTCGAATACTTTTATACTTTTTTTTCCATTTCTCGATTTTCCCTTCGCACTCATTACAGATTTCGGTATCGCGCTTTTCCATATTTTCAGTAATTTAATTCTCTTGTGTATATTTCCTTTGACTATTTTAAATTTGCCCTTAGTCCGAATCAAGAAAATATGTTAGGAAATGTTCCCGTGTAAATCTTTATGGTATGGTGGTGTAAAATTGATGCCAGCCTTTTCTTGCGATAAGGATCTTCAAAGTGCAAGGTCTCATTTATTAACCAAGGTGGGAAGGGAGGGCAGAGGAGTGCCAGAAACCTTCCAGACGGAATTTGCTTGAAACGAAAAGTAGATGCAGCATTTGACCGTACTCTTCCATCAGTAGGTGGGGTGCTGAGAAGGTTACCTGCGAGCGAAGGGGAGGTGGCGAGCAACACTGCCACAGCGAGTCGCTGTAAATGATTTCATCATCTGTGCTGGGTGAAACTGGTTCTTGGTGCTCCTATACTTTTCCGATACATTTCTGCCAGCCTATTTTAGCGAAGCGAGGTCATATGTTCCAGATTCGAACTCTGGTCAGGCATGAATGTATCACTTGAGTTCGTTCCGTCACAATTTTATAAATTGATAATTCATCTGTATTATCGCGATTAACTCAAGAGGCAGAAGAGTGATGTAAAATAACCGAAATAGAAATTGATGCATTTGTGCCTGGTGCTAGTGTAACGGCGAAGTTAACTCTTTATAAGTGATGAAAAAGGTAGACCTTGCGTTCAAATCCACTTATACCTTCGAAAAAACAATCCAACTTATCGCTGATCTCTTACTACATTTGGAATACAGCCAAGAGAGATGTAAAGCAATGCACTTACGTTGTGAATGTTTCACATCCTATAGTCTTTCCTTTTCTCGTAGCGGGGGCGGGGGTTCATTCATTACAAATATCTAGGAAAGGATTTAGCAGCAATCCGTGATATACTTAAATAGCATAGCATGCTGCGTAGCCAGGGTTCTTGGGTCCTAGCCTCTGATAATTATGCGTTTTTCTATTTCGTTGTTTCTTCAATCTTCATCAATTTCGTTGAGCATCATTCATCCTCTGTCGCCATTGGCTATATGTAAAAGTTGACATAAAATGAGTAAAATTCGAAAATAAAACACAAGGATATACTTTTTCAAATATGCACTTACAGTATTTTATGCTTTCAGCGCTATCATTATTCTTGGTAGGTAATGGAATTGAAGCAACTCTCACAACTAACGTAAACTACATGTCACTCAGGCATGACAATTCTCGCGGGCAAAGTGGATTTTTTTGTATTGGCAAATGGTATCGCAAACTATCTTCTGGCCTCCTAGATTTAAATCTGTACTTTTTATTCCTGTTGAGTGATTGACTCACAATTTTGCCATTGAAGGTTTGGGTTGTAATTGGGTTATACATATTGTGTTTTTGGTGCGCTAGGAAAAAGCAATCCCAAAGATTCGCACTGAAGAGAAAATTGTGTGCTTTCCCTGTCTCTCTTCCAACTCCGTCCCTATCTCTCACCCAACGTCCCCATTATTTAGGTAAACTGTTGTTAGAGACATATTTTCCGAAGAATATCCACATTGAAAATAATATTCACCAATTGTTTTGATAGGGCATTTCTATTGCTCCGAACGAATTATCTCCGTAAGAGGACTAGGGGCTCCCCGATGGCGCAGTGGTAGAGTCGTCACCTTTTAATCAAGGGGTCCCGGTTTCGATACCGGGTGGAGTCACATAGTGGATCGGAACCCACTATAAACTGTAGGTCCAGTCCCAATTAGCCTTTCTGTGCACAAAGTGGACTTAAAATACAACAATTCAATTCAATTTAATTGAATCATCTCATCAATATTTTTAAATTTGCATGCTCCTGCTTAATTTAATAGATTATACATTTATATTCATTGCGGGCAGAAATGTGCGAGAAAACAATGCATTTTTTTCAGGGAATGCATGAGTCAATGATAATGTATATTTTACGGTATATACTATATTATATTGCATTGATTCAATAGTATCCTTATTTCCTAAAGCAAGCGTGAATTTCTTTGCACACACCACGCAAGCCCTGCTTGACGTAAATCTCAGATGAAGTAACTTCACGCTTGCCTTTTGCCACCACGCTTTGGCTTTATTCGAGCCCCGGTGGGTGCTTCGTTTGAGATCCTGCTGCAGTTGTACTCGTATCTATGCCTTGAGCATGTCACTTGTAAAGGAACCAATAAAATGAAACTTTCTGCACCGGAATGGGCGTGAAACTCTACATGCACCAATGATAAGGTGTTTTCAAGAGGCATGTGCCACGAGCAGCATGTCCCTTCGGTCAGAATATTCCTTTACTATATCATTTCATCATGCCTTACACTTCGGAATTTACAAGAGAGAAGATAGTCCGCATGTTCTTGTGCTATGTCTGTAGTGTGATTTGAACTATGACAGTCCGTGATTTTGCTCCAAATCCGGTCCGCAAAGCAACCAGTCTTAGATGCCCATTCGAAATCGACAGCTATACAGCAAAATATGTTTGAAGAGAAGAGTCTTATTGAATGAAACACTCGACTCATCCTCACATTTGAATTTTTTTAAATAACTTGCGTGCACTTCGTATACAAGGCACCACGAGACTGAAAATTCACACTATTTGGCATGGCAAATAGACCTTATTCCAGCTTCGCTGAAAGTTCGATGTATATAATAATTGTCAGTCATTAAGTTCAACGCCCTCTGCGCGTGTGTTGTGATGGGTTACCGTGTTCCAATTTTTTAAATTCCATTTCATGCTCAGAAATGCTACCAGAAGTGGAATCCGAACCACTAGGTAGTTGTGTCTCCACCAGGAATCGAACCCTGGACTCCGTGATTATAGGGGGTTAACGCGTTCATGGCTTTACAGTTTCGTAAATTCAAGGAAGCCAAGGTGAGAAAAATGTGAAGAAATGTCTTGTCCGCGGAACTAATTATGTGTGTGTATGTATGTAAAACTTTCTAGCACATCCATTCCCTATCTTCATTTTATCATCATTACGTTGAATTTTGCACCAGTGATTTTACACTACGTTCTAGGTCACGTTACTTTGAGTCGTAAAGTATTGTCTGTACTTCAGTTTTAGTAGAGTTTGTAGCCTCTCACCCAAGAATTTTTAAGGTGGGAGAAGGGAGGTGGGGCTCAACTTCTGAAAAAAAAATAGTGCGAGTTGAGAATACGAAAATGGAGCGGAATAATTATATTGCTAAAATATCTTCAGGAAAGTAAAGCGTAAAATTGAATTCTGCCTCTGAGTGAGTACATGATATTGTTTATGTTTGAAGGTAATATATTAAACATGACTATCAGCATAACCGAACGCATATAATGAGATGATTTATTAGTGTTACCAGGCTAAAGGTGTGTAGTGCGACCTGTTGCCTCTTTCATTAAGGAATTCCACATGTAAAAAATGATCAGCTCTTATTGCGAGTAACCATTATAGGCTTAGACCAAATTCTGGCGTTTATATTTCAATTCACTTCCTCAACAAATCCTTTCTCGATTGACTAGATTTTAAGCGGAGCGTCATTCAATTGTCTGTGAGTGTTCTTTTTGCAGAAGCAACAGCAGCTCGCTCGCACCCACAGTGCCCCGCCCACTCGACGAGACGCGTTGTCTGTTCAGTGCAGAACAGTGACAGTGTTGCCTCTCTATTCGATCTTTGTATTCTCTTTTGCTTGCCACTACACACACATTTCAGACAATTCTTCCCATACAACAAATGGAAAAGCAATCAGGCAACTGTTAAATGGCTTTTTTCTAGATTTTGTATTAACACTTTCCACGGTCAAGATATGTTAACTTTGTTCTGTTTCGTATCCCCACAATTTGGCTTCGTGCAGTAGGGGTTTATATTGCAAGCTAAAAATAAACGTAGGCAGGTATTTTAACATTTTAATTTTCATCCGTTTCATGATTGTATGGAAGAATATGGTGGAAAAATACACTACTTGAGACAATATCACTAATAATAATTGGCCGCCGCTGTGCCCGAGCGTGGTAAGCCGTCGGCTTTTGATCTTGCTGCCAAACTTCCCTGGTTCGAGTCCCTGCCTGGATATGATTGTTTATGAGTGTTCCTTCATAAATTTTATCATACACTAATCCTCATCATTGCGATTAGCCAAAAGTAAAGTAAAAAAAGAAAAATAATAATAATAGTAACAATAATATGAATCTAGCCCCCCCCTTATGGTTCCTTTATGACTGTCCTTTTTTCAATTTCATCGAGTCATCATTCATCCTCATTGTTGCGATTAGCCAATAAATGGTAGAGAAGCTACGAAAAATAAGATGTAAATTAATAACAGAATTTTCTCCGCAGAAGGAAAAATAAATGCTACAGAAAACAAGCAATACAGGAAAAGAGTGTCCTGTAATGTGAGTCTGAAAACCAAATGAACTCACGAATGAAGAAGGTTTCGTCTTCTACGAGGCAATACAGGCTTGGATGGCGCCTTGTAATCAAGGGGTCCCGGTGGAGGCACAAAGTGGTTCGGATCCCACTTTAAACTGTAGGTCCAGTCCAGATTAGTCATACTGTGCGTTATGGACTTAAAACACCAAATCAACAACCAACCAACCAATACAGGGTTGGAAACACTGCGGTTATAGGTTTGGAAACAGTGCTCCTCTCGGAAACTACTCTACCAGGCGAAACTAGATGATATAACCGTAAAGGAGGGAATCACTTTCGATTTCCTGTGTACTCGAGGTCTCGGATATGTGTAAATCTTGTCCAGGAATGATCTTTTTGTAACCAAAGTATGTGCGAAACATATCATCATTATGTCCAGATTAGGTACAATTTTAGTCCAGAATGTTTCCTTATCCACAATAAATTAAAAACGTCCCTATCACGTGAACCCATGCCCGAAAAAATGTCCAAAAGTCATCCATAGAATGTCCAAAATGATCCATACAATGTCCAAAGCACATCCAAAAATGATCCAGAGGATGTCCAAAACATGTTCAAAAATGATCCACAGAATGTCTATAAGACATCCTTCCTGGATATCCTATGGACGTTCCCTGAATGGACATGCGAATATACAGAGGACGTCCTATGCATGTCTACTGGACATTGCTGAACATCCTATGGATATTTAGTATTTCGGCACGAATATACAGAAGACATCCATTAGACGTCTCCTGGATATGTGTCTGCGGTATGTTCAGGTGTTCCTCCCTCTTTAATTTAACGTGAGCACGGGGTCACGTGTGCCTCTTCCGAAATTATTATTATGAAAAGCAATCAACTCGTTTAGCGCATATGCACATTTGTAGGGTAAGTCAACAAATTATACTATCACAGGTCCATGAAAAATAGGCACTTATCAATATAGTATTGTAAGGCATACTTTGTGAAAACATCAGGCAAAAGCTTAGAGTTACGACGAAATATAGTGGATAGTACTGATTACCTACAAATAAACGAAATGATAAGGAGACGGTGTAATCTCCGAAGTACGCCAATCCACTTGATATCTTCATGATTATATTGAATTGATTAATACATTGCATTTCCTACACTCTATTTTCGCCAATACGAATGGACGACTATAATTGGACTTAAAGGGCGAACTTGAGACTTGTTTCCATTCAACGTACCGTATTTTTCGAAGAACAAGAAGCGCTTTTTTCTTTGACTCTAAAATTTAATTACATTTTCTTCTCCGACGTATAGTCAATGCATATTGAAGTGAGGGTTAGCTAAATCCAATTTCTACTCCAATCTAAGATTAAAGTGTTATAAAAATGACTTTTAAAGAATGTTGTTGGCAGGGAAAGCTCGCACTCAAAATTTTTCTTGGTTCAGTTAACAACAGCGGGTATACTGTAAATGTTTGTTTGTTTGAATTGTTGTTTTAAGTCTACTTTATGCACAGAAAGGCTAATCTGAACTGCACCTGCAGTTTAAAGTGGGATCGGAACCACTGTGCCAGGTGGAGGCACATGATATCGAACCGGGGATCCCTTGACTACAAGGCGACGACGTAACCACTACACCATCGGGGAGGCGTACCGTAAATGTATACGTTAGTCAACAGTAAAAATGAAACTGACGTGTAATGGGTATCCCTTGTACCGGTAAGTTAGTTGTCAATAAAGTGTCATATAATGTATATTCTTAATCTAAATTTTCATCATATAATTAAGAATGCGTCTTATGGTCCGAAAATTAAGATAAATAAGGAGTGGAGTATACATATGTATAATCAGATGATACCACAATCAGCCGGCATTCGTTGAGACTGTTCAACCAATTAAATAGCAACTTCAGAAAAGCTGAATTGAAACTACAGATAAAAGTCTCCCGACAACCGACTCGGTGGCCGAGGACGTTGAGTTGTCAAAGTCCCGCCATTGACGATCCTCACTTTAACGTATGTTCTGGTGTGAGTCTCTCTACATAAATGTCATCTAAACATAGGTCATTGTTATTGACGCGATTAGCCAAAAGAGGCACAAAGGCGAAGTAAAATCAGAGAAATAAAAATTCAAAGATATTTAACATATTGAAACCTAATTTTTTGCGGCAAAATTCATTTTATTGGACAACATTCGAAAAAAAATACCTTCCTCTCAGTTGACGCTGTGTTGGAAGCTGCAGCTATTAATGATTTTGGATTGTTGATATATGTCGGTACTCATTTGTAGAAAAATATAAAGTGTTATAGGATCCATTGAAGGTTACAAGAAAGCTGATGCGATTTAGCTTACAGAGCTTCCGTTTTTATTAGTCTTGGTATCGTTGCTCAATTTTCAATATTAGAGGAGAAGGTCTAAATATGGGCGAAGGTTTAAATATGGATTTTGAAGTTATTAGCGCTGCCGGGTGCTGCAACCTTGCAGGGGCTATGGGAACTCGTTATCTGTCAAGGACAAAGGTTGCGGCACCAATTCGCAAGAGAAAGTGGTGGTTAGTTTCAGCTTGGACTCTGTTATAGCATTGCGAACTCCCAAAACTTTTTGCAGGTATGTTTTAATTCAGAGTTTTCTGAATTCTCATCTGCTTTGTATAGGTTATGATATTAGCGGTACATAAAACAAATGTGGGCTTTTATAATGCCATGATTTGTTTGTGAAATATGTACCACAGAGAGCAAAAATAAATTGAAGAAGAAAAATAGCTTGATGGTCTAAATATGGGCTATGACATGTGGTCTAATGTTGAGATCACATTTTCAACAAATATTTGGATGTTTTTCTTAATTTCGATTTTTCTCATTCCGCGTGATTTTCAAAACAACAGATTATTCATAAATATGAATTTCATAATGTTTTAGCGATAAATGACTGTTTTCTTAAATTTTAATTGCTTTTCCTGATATTGCCACTAGTAGCCCATATTTAGACTACAATTTTTAAATACATAATTTTACAATTTTTCGGAAATTGCATTTTATTTAAAAAATGGAGACCTTCTATACTCTAGCATGCTATTACATTTAAGTATATATTTCATATATATGCATTTTAAAGGTAGGTGCTTGATATATTAATTTTTTTCCCTCCGAAAATGAAAACATAAAAAGGGGGGCCGATATTTAGACCATTTCCTCTACTTATTTTTAGAGCTCTTAATATATTATGTTTGTTATTTAGCCTCGCTTTTCGGTTAAAAGAGATAAATTATATAATATAATATATTAGTCGAGTTTGGAATATCTAAGAAGCTTATTAATATGAGGAAAGTATGCAATAATGAAGAACAGTAAAATTCATGTGGGTCTTAATATGTCTGACAAATTTACAATTCATGATCGGTTAAGACAGGGATATGCATTATCTCCATTGCTCTTTAATTTTGCATTAGAATATGCTGTTAGGAAGGTGACAGAAACTAATGAAGGACTAACACTTAACGATCCGACTCAGTTTTTAGCCCATGCAGATGATGCAGACTTACTAGTGGATAATATAAATACAATTAAGAATAATGCTAAAATATTTTCAAACGCAGCTAAAGAAATAGTTTTGGAAGTTACCAAAAAGAGAAAACTAAAATACATATGCTTACAGGCCGAAACCAAGTGTGAACTAAAAATCAAAATATAATTGTTGATAACAACTCGTTTCAAACAGTTTCCAAATTCAATTGCTTAGAAGTAATACTATCCTCGCTTTTCTGTCACGTTTGGCTAACTGCGACTAAAAGGCCGAGAGATGATATTATGAACATGATGAAAGGACAGTCAGAAAGAACACCCTTTGTCCAGATCAGGATTCAAACCCGCGTGCTAACCACTCCCCTACAGACGCGGGCTTTTAAAACTCTCGTTAGGGAATTCTTAGATGGAAGAGAGAAGCGACACTCGTCACTTGAGGAATCTATTGCAACGTTTCATACTATAAGAGTATGATTAGCTGCAGAAACCTGTATTTGATTGGCATGTCTTCAAATGACAAAGGCACGTGTCTTTTATCGTTTCTGGGGGAAAGAGCACTTGTCCCAGAATCTGTAATGTAATTGTCATACAGTGTAAACATGTTGTTGTTCTGTTGTTTGCTCCTGTACTCTGAGACAGATGAGAATAAAAAATATGGTGGTTTTGGAAAAAAAAAATCAGAACCATATCACTATAATCATGATGTATTTATTAGCTTGGTTAAGAAAAGATATGTTATTCTAATTCCAGACAAGGCAATGCTGCTCCACTGTCATAAATCACGCATCCATGCAGCCAAGATTAACCTCAAACACGACGACAAATATAATAATCTTAAGAGAAACCCAACTCTAATTCCACATGCCTTAATATTATTCTCCGCACAAAGCCCACTTACGTGTGCAATATTGATCGTTCGTCTCTCGGGATATCTAATGTAATGAACAATTGAAGTTCATGCTCTTCCCTTTTGCTTGTCCTGTGCAGTTCTTTACTTTCTCCGGTAGTCATCAAAGTTAATCGATAGTCATTAGGAAATTGAAACCTTCCCTTCTCTCCCCAACCAACGTCCTCAATAACCTACACTCATTACTCGCCAAATGCACTAATTGATTACAGGACACTTTCTGCCGACAGGAGCACTCCGAACAGTCCCGGGCAATAAAAAGCTACGCGGACCAAGACTGTATCGTTTCACGGGAACAAGTACGAATGTTTTGAGTCTTCCCATCACTTTGAAAGGAATTCTGCATTTCGCTTCGAGGGAGAAGGCAGCTCAAGTTATCTGTTGCCTTGTTTTCTTTTCTCAAGATGGACTAATCCTTCTGAAATGAGGACGTAAATCCGAGAACCACTTTAAATTTTCGACCTACAGGCTGTATTAGGATAATGAAACGGAGAATAGAATCCGAAACCGGGAACGGTTTGACATGGTTCAGTGTTAAGTTAGGATTTCTTACAAAGTTTCCGTTTTGGTAGTCTTTCATGAATATGCACATGTAATAAACTTAACGAAAGTCCCTCAGTAGTCCATTAATAGTCTTGTTAATTCATACTTTATGTTTTCAATATCTATCATCATAGACCTACCCAGGAATTTCAAGGGGGAGACAGTGACATATTATACCATCTTTTCCTGTTGCATTTCACGTTGTTTTTTTCTAAATATGGATGAAAGATGGACAGGGGGCTGTCTGTAACACGGGATTCAAACAAAAATGTACTTCAGGCTGAAAAAAAAATGAAAAACCAATACATTTGAAATATTATCGGAACTAATTCAACTTATTATACACTGTTGGTTATTTTATTTAGGTTCTTCCGTAAATAATTTCTAGCTCAAAATGTCAAGAGGAAGTGACAAAAGATGCGCAATGTTCATTTAACTTCCTCGTTATCTCACAATTATACACGATTTATTCTTAACTGACTTTAGGCTTCATGTCGACACCTTAGTCACGTACCCCAAAGGATAATATTTCGAATTTCGAATTTATGTGTGGTTGTGTTTTTGTGATGTTCTGTTTATCTGATACTTGCACTTCTGATGATCAGTCTTTGATACCCTAAGACTAATCAAAACTTCTAAGTATAGCTGAAAATATCGAAAATAGGTATGAAGGAACCTATTTTATAATGGGTCTAATTTAATTACTTGAATTTCGATTCTGTTTGTATTCCTAGCAGTGCATTTAGCATATGAGGTACCTATTAAAATCACATTACTTGTCAAATTTTAAGTTAGTCAGAACCAATTATTGTCGAGAATGCACATCAGTAACAAATTGGGAGTGTCATAATTTATATGAGCATTTTTTCATTTAAGATAAGAAATAATATTAGGCGATTTTTTTCATTTTTTATTTGTAAACACTCATGAATCCAAGTTTCATTCTTGGGAAACTATTCAATTAAACTGTGAAAACAAACAATTAGGAGTCACGTTTATGCACGTTTCCTAATTGATTTATTCCAGAAAGTAATGACATTATAGGCTACACTAGGTAAGAAGAGAAGCTGACAGAAATAGGTAAATCCGTCGTAGCTAATGGGATGTCTCCTTGCCCAATCCAGAAGCTCTTCCGAGGGGATGGATAGGCTGCTCTTCTTCAACTACTCGTCTAATGAAGTTTGACGTTTGGAACTATTTTTCTTTTTCTCCATTACGACGCTTGGACAGATTTCCGCTTTCATCCTCTGATCGTTAAACGCTCATTATTCAGTCTTTTCGCTGTTCGTAGAAAAGGAACTGTCGGGGAAAATTCTTCACAATCTTTGTGGACGAAAATTGATATTGTTCTGCAACGAATTGTAATACTTCTTTGACACACATCTACACTCTTTTGCTGGAATCTCTGCGCCAAACAAACGAAGAGAAGTCTCTGCGCAAGTAGTGGGTGGATGAAGGGGTAAACGTGGCAGAAGCACTGCTTTGCTCCACCCACTAGATTACTTCCCTTCTCAATCGTTATGCGTGGTGTTCCTCCACAGATTGCTGAGACTGGGTGCAGTGACACCATGGGCCGCCGAGTAGAGCGTTTCGTCTATTGACTCGAGTGGATCTTCCTGTCCGCCGAGCGACGCGTTCTGCAGCTTCCCCATCTACGGATAAACGCATTGCGGTCGCCATTATGTATTTCAGATGCAGCTGATCCTTAATCGTGACAAGCTTGTGAAAATTGACATCTGAACGTGTGTAAGTGCATCAAGGAATACAATTTTCTTTTATTTTTTTCAGTTTGTGTTACAATAGTATATTTACGAAATGATTGCTGTGCTAATACCGTTCTTCACCATGACCACATGTTCCCTGGATCTGTCGGACCAAATTTATTTTTTTATAGAAAATAATCCTTGCCTCCATTAGTGCTTGTGGCTGAGCTAGCGGAAGAAGATTTCCGTCGTGTAGAGTGGCCAGCATCCTCCTCCGATCTAGCCTCTGCGTGCTTGGATAGAAGTGCAGCTACTGGGAGCTAGCTGCGTTTCCTGAGCACGGAAAATAACTTCTGGAAGAACTCAAGCTCTGCTGCAGGACCTACTCAACGGTGTTTTTTTTACTATGCTAAACGAGCGAACTGGGAGTGTCGTATGTAGTAGGGCAGCGCGGCAAGAGATAAACAATTTCGCCTTCTCCGATTTTCCCCTCAAGGAGAAAGAAAACAATACCTGAGTGGTTCCACGTCGTCTCAGACAAGTATTGACCTTCACCTTGCAGATTTTGACCACTCTCAATACATGTATTGAGAACGAATCAAGCAAGCATGGTGATAGGGTCTTCTTTTTAATACCCCTCCCTCATTTTGGAAAGAGATCTTTCTAATTCTTCTAACTATACATCCGTATATTGATTAATGTATGTGATATGACGTATTCTTGTCATAGTCCTCTCCCGGTTTTACTTCATTTTATCATTTTTTCTGCTTCTCTCACTTTAACTCGTTTTTTCATGCACACAATGCATAAGGAACGGATCACTTTTCTTTCCACTCTACACCAATCGTTTACAGTGTCTCTTGTCCATCCAGTTCACTCCATCAAATGCTTTCTCCAGGTCCACAAATACTATTTCCTTTCTCTAGATATTCTTCTCGAATTGCACTTCTTGTACCCTACTCAATCCTGAAACCAAACTCTCCGTCATCATTGTCTCATAAGTTTCTCTTTAGTATCCGCAGGAGAATTTTCTCTAAGTGCAATATCAAGTTGACGCCCTGTGTTCAATACATTTCCTGACAGTACTTTATTTTATCGCGGAACTAGAAGAGTGTTCGTAAAGTATTCTGTCCAATCACCTTCTTCATAGATTTCATTACATAAAAGTAAGATCTACAAGGTGTCTGATAAGTCAACATCCATTTTTAAGTTTGGTAATACATAATGTAGAAACCATTGTATAATGGTAACTATTACAGGGAATGAAAACTAATTATATACCATTTATGTTTGCCGGTAACTGAACATGCCACAAACACTTAGCACAGAAGAGGGAGCAAGAATTGCTGCAAAGTACGAGGTACGGAAATCGGTGGTTCAAGTCCAGTCTTGGTGGAGAGCTGAGAATGGTCGAAATGCAACGCTCAATCCCCAAATCATAAAAAATGTCAAATAAATTGATGAGAACAGGTCCTGTGTTCAGGGGCGCCGAAACCGGGACCCTCAGTTCTGCGTTGGGGCCCCTATAATCGGCCCAATGTATAACTTTCAACACGATTTCATGTTGTAACAAAATATTATTTGCATGATGGAAATTTAATAAATTATTTGAGGACTCTGTGGGAAATTACGCAGGATTCTGCTCTGAAATAGGCGTTTTACTCTATCTCAGTATTTATTTTTCCAAATACACAGTTAATTAAGGAAAACGCATGGTTTATTGTAATAATAATAAGTATTCCTCGTGTTCCTGATTGAGTCAGTTCATCGAAAAATAGGTAGGTTTTCCACACGAATGTATGCTACTTTTAACTTCGATTGTCGGCGTTCTTATCAACTTCTAAACAACCAGAATTTGAAATGCTTTGGCTATCACTTGCATTCCAAAAGATACAAAAGATAGAAATGAGAAAACGAATTGATCTTCTTTGATCAGTAGCAGTAAATTCTGGTGGGTTGATGTTGTTGAGTTCATAGTTGAGAAAGGAGAACGGAGAAAAGAAAAACTATTTAAAAAATAGATCCAAAATTGTAAGTAGTAACTTGGTTTACAAACTTTTACATAAAACTTAATTGGCTTATTAGATCTCATCAATCTATTAATTATGAACTTTATTATTGTTATTATTATTACTTGTAAAACACTTGGTTTGGATCCATCCCGAAATATAGTTCTATATACAGTACGTGCCTGTGGTGGGAATATAGAACTACAATAAAAAGAGGCTGTATTTGTCCCTGTGACAAGTAGCATAATTTCGCGTCTGCAAACGGCACTAAAGTGGCCTAATTCTGTCCCTATCTCAGAGAACTAAAATTATTTTGTGGGAATACCAATACGATAACAATTTGGTGGAACAATAATTTTCTAAATTGAACTATTAGCGAACTAGGACGGTAAAATGAATAACGAAAGATTTTTTTTTAAATTTATTAAGATATTATCCTCATTTAGTTCGGAAAAAATCTATAAACGATATGCTATAGATATTCCATGTTTCGATCAGTACCCATGGTGCACAGTTAGGACAACTATTCAGGAGGGAATTTATAAAATTTAGGACCCTAGGTTATTCTTTGTTTTGGGCCCTTCCGATATCATTATCATAATCATTACTTCCATTAATTGTATACTCTGTATTAATAAAGTAGTGTAATTGGACCTACAACCAGGACGAGAAAGTATGAGCCCCTCTCAGGCAGATTTGCCTACACTTAAAACTAGCTCAACATGCCCATATGAGCTTTTTGCTCAAGTGTGGAACCCTGTCTAATCCAAGATTTTTGTAAAAATGCCCTCGGGAATTTCCTGAGAAAGTATGACCCCCCCAGATTGATTTGTCTACACTTACAAAAGGCACTTCTGTGAGATTGTTGTCCATAAACCTGTCAAAAATAAGCCTCTCTTGATATTTTTTTTGCCCACACCTAAAACTAAGCCACACCCACCCACATACACACCTACACCCACCCACATACACACCCACACCCACCCACACACACACACATATTTACTTCCGGTTTAAGTTCAATTGGATACCAGGTTCAATTTGTTTATCTAATATTAAGATAATGTAATTCTTCTAGAATTGTTCTGTGACTCTCTCATTTCTTACATCATAAACATATGATTTTTCACCTATAAGAATAACACTACATGTGGTGTCATCAGGGAGTGTATCGTGGAATTCACAGATAATTTTAATGTTTGTCCTGTCATTAACCACAACTTGTTTTCTTTTTGAAGTGTTGATGACAAACATGGGTCTCTGTGCTTTGAATTCATCTGGTGTGTAATACATGTCAGTATTGCCAGTAGTGACCCTTTTGTATGATGAAAATGCCTCATATAATTTAAGGAAATCATCCTTGGACATGTCTAATTTATAATTTTCTCTAGGAAATACCTCATTTCTGCCATTTTTAAGATATATGTTCTTGATGTTGCAGTTATCAAATTTACTTGAATTTTTTTCCTGATTATTGTGTCTTCCAGTCTGAAACAATAACACCACAAAATCCGGCATGTCATATTGTATACTGGAGAATGAATTTGTAGCATCAAACTCATAATAGGTACCAGATGCGGGCTTCTGTACACATTGATATGTATAAAATTGTAAAAGAATCTGTGGATTTTTTATTATATCTGCTTTGTATTTAAGAGCATAACTGGCTTCATATTCAACAACTGGGATTCTTAGCTCCATAGTCTGAATAATGCATTTGCCTTCATCAGGTAGGGTATTAGGCAAAGCTTCCCCTGTAGAGTTTAATGTACTGTACCTCATCAAAGCATTATTATCATTGGCAGCTCTTCTAAATGTGATTCTTAAACCACCCTTCCACATAATATCTTTGTAATCTGAAAATAATCCTGGCAACAGGCGCATAGGGAACAGCACTGTGTGGCTCTTAGATATAATTTTATCACCAGCCTCAAATCCACCTATTTTGTAGTAAGAAGCCTCGGTTTTGGATAATTTTAGTGTGGCCAAAGCTGTGGAGGTAATGCCGGGATAATCCACTCTGTTTATAACAACACCATGCTTTCTGATCTCAATTTCAGAGAACAGATGCGGCACAAAATTGTCCACCAATCTTATATTTGAATTTCCGGATAATCTGTTCCATCGAGCTTTACAACATCAAATTTGATGTATAGATCTGCTCTGTGGGGGTGTATAAAGCCATCCCCTACATCAAGATCAACCTCAATCTCTGTGTTGGGTTGATTTAAATTTGCAAATGTCCTCCTGTTTGGGGGGAATGATTGTAGCTCATAACTCTCAATATTTTCCATTTTTTTTGTATGTATTTTTATTTAAATATTAATCTCTATGATAGCAGTTGTTGTGGCTCCAGCAAAATCAACTAATTCTTCTTTTTCATTAGTGACCATCAATTCAATATTATCTATTCTATTATGACACACAGGAAAATATAATGTTGGGGATGGAGTGTAGATGATTGGCTCCATAAATTCAGAATTAGGTTTGAATGTTGCAATGATGCCAGTTTGTTTGTGAGTGCCTATGCCATTTGATTTGGTGATCATACCCTCGGCCACATTACAGTGAATATTCAGAGTCTCTATGGCTAAGAATTTAGGTATATTAATAGCAGTGTGTTTGATGGCTGGTTCAAGTTTTGTGTTGTTCTCGAAGCCTAACAGCTCTCCTATAGTACCCAGATCCACTGTTTCTGTAGCAGATACAATCTCTACTCTGTGAGTGACAGAATTTTGACTTAACACTATACCTCTGGGTAATTGAGCATTTAAAGTGGACAGATTATACTGCCCTGGAGTGATGACAATTTTTTGATCCCCTACTGCAATTGTGTTGTTGTGGTGTGTAATATTAGCGATCAAGTACATGCCATAAAATGCTCTGAGAGCTATTGTTTTGGGATACACTATGTCATCATGTAATTTGAGTTTCAATATTGAATTTTGGCTGGTGAGATGGAATACCCCCATGATGTTTTAAATACCACAAGGCTTTTTGAAAATTTTCAATTGATGGTTTATTTATTTGAGACATATATCTAAGAACAGATAAACACAAATGTCCACAATTAACATCTTTGAAGTTTTGAACACGGGCATTATTGTAATAAAGATTAGCTGATTTTAGATATTTTACTAAATTTTCAGGTGGAACACCTCCAAATGAATCAAACACAAATGCCTCATCTTTTAAATATTTAAGATAACAAATCCAGTGAGTGCCCTGATTTTTGTACTTATCCAAATTAACAATGCCACACTCTTTGTTGAGTGGTTGCTCTGGTAAAGAATCAGACATGTACACACCTCTAAAATTTTTGATGCCCAGTGGCTTGATTAAAGCTTCAATATCTTGGTTTGTAAGCGGCTCTTGTTTTTTTTTAACTTATTTATGGCTCTCTTAACACCTTTGCCTTGTTTATCCATGGCCAGGTTATGGCGCTTCAATTCATCTAATTCTGCCCTATTTTTCTTGGCATCTATTACTGTTTTTGCTATGGCAGCTGATCCCCCAGCCAAGCTCCCAACAGCCCCAAGTGCTGCTAAGATGGCCGGGATAGTAAATATGAAACCCCCCACATGTGATTTTTTCCTGGATTGTTGTAATTTTTTTTAATTGGGGGGTACTAAGCAACAATTTCATACCATGACCCTTGGCAATACAAGAGCTTTTTTTCTTGAGCTGCTTTTTGGTTAAAAGACTATCAATAGTTTTAAGAGATTTAAGACCTGCATAAGGTATTTGATACATAACACCCTTGGCCTTCATTCTACGTTTATTATATACATATTCACAGCCCCCACCCCAGTTTTTGTTTGGTGTTCATAGCTATGGTGGTCCCCAATGCTGCTATTTTTTCACTTAAAGAAGCATCTTTGATTACAAATCTACCAAATGCAGCCTCTTCTAATTTCTTGTCTGCAACATGTCTCTTGTCAAGATCAGAATGTGTGTTGTATGCTATGTCATGGTCTCTACAAGCAGCATCTAGGGGATTAACACCAGGATCACCACTGTTTAATCTATGGTCCAATTTTGTGCCTGGACCACAATACTGATAGCCTGGAATGTGTAGTTCAAATGGCAGTTTGTTTATAATGTCATTATCCAACCCCCGACCCTCAGAAATATTCCAAAATTTAGGTGGTAGAGTATTAATAATTTTTATAAGATATCCAATCCCCTTAGTGTCATTCACTATAAAATTAGACAATTTTGTGCTTATCGTGTCCATAATTCCAACCTTTTCAATGTAAAAATTGTGGTTGCCAGCATTTTCCTCCCCAGCTATCACCAATAACCTATCTACAAGTTTCCTGACATCATCAACCCACACAAATTCTTTAGGCAGGGTGTTGTATTGTTTGATTCCACTGCCAGTCTTAATTTGTGACCATATGGGCTTGATTAAATTGTTGTATTTTGCTCCACTGCTAGACTTGACTCTTTTATGTGTGGGATCATTGTTCTGGTATAGAGCATATGACGGTATCAGAATGAGTACCATCATAATGTGAATATTAAAATAATTTTATTACTCGTAATTTTTGATTTGATGTCGTATTTGGTGCTTTATATCAGCAGAAAATTAATTTGCACCACTTTGGCTTAGTTATAACTGAAGTACGTATGTAAACTTCAAACATTTAAAATATTTTTGTAATTTAGCGATGTAATTTGGTTTGTGTTCAATAATATGCTTACCGAAAATTGTCAATTTATGCATAATCGCACATATGTTTGGTTTCAGCAGCTTTTATTTGCTCTTTCATTACTAAATGGGTACGAACATGTATTTAAAATGTATTACTAACATGTACAAACCATTTAATATAAGTTTTGGTTGATTTTCTAAGATAAACTTACGATTTGCTAAAATGAGCGCCTTGAAGAGTAATCCTAAACTTGGAAGTAATCCTAAACTTGTGAGACATAGCCAACTCACATAAAGGGAAAAATCTAAGTTGCGCGTAAATAACCTTTTTCCCACCAAAATTGTAAAACTTAAAATAACTGAAAAAGGTGAAAATAAAATACGTAAACATGTAATTGAATATTGTAATATCTATTTTATTGTATCTAATTTATTTTACAAGCATTTTAATGTATAATAACTGTACAATTCGAAATTTGTCACTTGAAATATATTCGCAAGTTTGTATTCTGTGAAAAAGGTGGTAACAGTGTGAGTTGGGAGACACTAGTTGATCTTTATGATCACGGACGACTGGAATGGAGTCACTAAATATTTCGGATACATAAATTGGAAATATTTTATGTAAAACAAGAAGATTGTTCCAGGAAAGGTGACTAAAATGTCACAAGTAAAGCAGTAACGGTTTTTCGATCTTCAGAAAGGCCGTGAAGAACCTATAAAGTGAATAGGACATTAAAAAGTGACCGGTCCATAGGACGTTAAAATGGCAGCCATCTTCTCGTGAAACTGAAATTTTAAGATAAGTATGAAACATGCATGTAGCTACATTAATGAAAGGCCTAGTTTGAAAATATACGTAGAGTGTCTAAACTGAATGTGGAAAGTGTATTGAACATATAAAAGTACTTAATTTCTCTTGGATTCTACTGTTTATAATCGAGCGATTTGTGCCGATATTCCCGTTAAAAATCTATGTAAAATCGAAAGTGATTATACATGGTATTAAACTGACTTGAAATACAAAATGTGATAACGAAATGTCAAACCTCAGTTGTTGAGGTGATTGTACGCTGAATATGATGTATGAACGTATTCTTCGTATTTCTGAAATCTGATTATAATATACAGTTCTTTATTTCTTCACATGTTGTAATTTCTTTATTTATGCAAAAGGTAACACAGTTATTTGTAAGCTTAAGTTGACACATGAAAATTTGAGTTGAACTTTTGGGCAGCTTATGATTTGAAATTTTAAAACAATTTTCTTTAATTTAATTTGAGAAATATATGACCTGCTGATCAATAAGCCGAGGAAAAAGCGTCATATATAGTAGATTATAGAGACTCATTTTGTCTCTTAATTGATAAGAGGTAAATTGTCAAAAATATATTTAATTTGTGTAATTTTTTGTTTAACTTGCTAGTCTATTGCAATATTTTAACAATGACCGAAACTGTTGAAAGTAATATCACACTGGCGGACATTGTGAGGTTAATAAATGCTCAAAATAGTCTGCAAGCAGAACGAAATGGTGAAATTAAGGCTGCTCTGCTTGCACAAAGTAGTAAACTAGACACTGCTTTGCAGGTGCATAACACCAAAATAGACACTGCTTTGCAGGTGCAAGCAGAACACAATAGTGATATTATGACTGCTTTGCGAGTGCAAGCAGAACACAATAAAAAGGTAGACACAACTTTGAATGCATTAACCGAAGCATATAAGGCTCACATAAAGGAGCTCAAAGATTTCAAAATTGAAATAAATCAGTATAGGTATGAATCTATAGTTAGTAATGACAAGTCGGTAAAAGATTTGCATGCTGTTGAACATGAAGTAAATGTAGGTCTCAGAAACAAGGAAAGTGAAAGTCAATCTAGTATTAATTATATACCACGTAACTACAGTGATAGCACACATGTTTTAGGTGCAAATAATAATTCAGAAACTGATTGCAATATCAATTATGAACATGTAGATGCACGCATTGGTGATGTTAGCGAAGGTTACGAGAGTGAACATTTGAATAATATACCTAACCTACTTACAGATTGTGCATGTATTGGATGTGTAGAAAGTAAGTTAGAATCTAAGATTCCACATGTTAACGTAACAAGTTCACATGTGAACTTGAGAACTGAAAGTGTTCAGCTGAATGCATGTGACTTCAATTATAGTAATAGTGCAAGGTGCTTAGGTTTTACATGCATGTTGGTGTACAATGTTACTCGTAACAGTTCTGTTAGTCATCGCTTAAGTACTTATAGTGCAAAACACGATTATGTTCATGATGATATGGGAAGATTGCTCAGATCACATGATGCACACATGAAAGATGGTAGTGACTTTGTCATACAGCTTATGACTAATACATTATTAGCTTTAAATGTGAGTAGTGTGACTGCAGTAAATAGAACTTGTATACCTGATTTGATCTGCACAAGTCTTAGTTTAGTGAATTCTCCAGTTAACTCACAGAGAAGTGTCATGCACACATTGAGCTTTCACTCTAATGGTGATAATCTTACGAACAACATTCTTGTAGATATTAATGAACATACTGTAGATTATGGTAATCTCAAACAAAATGTGCTCGGTCACAGCACTAATTTGAATACTGACTTTGTACCAAACGACACTAAAACAATGTGCTGTAACAAAAGTACTCATCCTGAAGTGAATGTTACTTATGAGTATCTTAAGAATTGTTTGCATGGTAGATTTTGTAAGAGGATGAACAGGGTATTATCTTTTCGTAAATTACCGAAAGTCCTGTTGAGACATAGATTTAAAAGGTGTATTAAGGTAAAACTGAAATTTACAACTAAGTATGTTTTGTCTAACCGCACAGGTGCAAAACGAAAAATAGTAACTCATCCTAAACATGTAAGAAAAAGAAGGTTCAGACCTAAATGTTTGAAATTAGGGAGGAGACAAATTTCTCTTGATGCATTCTTTGCGATCTCCTCTCATTCTTGTGTGTTGACTGTCAAGTCATGCTTGATCATGCATCGTACACATGTACGCAAAAGACGTCGCGATGGTGTTATGAAGTTAAAGTTAACTTCACACTTGTAATGTCGTAGACTTACATTTAAGCATCGGATAACTTACCCTTAAAGTATCTTAACGAAGGCATTGTTGCAAGGTGCAGTCATGCCTTTTTACATTTTATCTGATTGTGACATATATTTTGGAGGGGTAAACAGAGTAACATGTATAGTGTTTATCTTCTAGGAGTAAGTTCAGAATTAAAGAATAATGAACTGAAAATGGTGTACACTCTTAGGGATTGTACATGTTGGTAAAAGGTATGTCATGTAACATACATAATTTTGTTAGTATGTGAATATGAAACTTGCAGTTTAGCATAATAGCTTTATTGCGTACATGTAATGTCAGATACTGGTGGTTAACCAGAATACTTTCAATATGACAGTATCGGTACATATCTTAATTTGAGAAATTGTGGATTGGTAGCTATAAGTTATGTAGCTTGACATGCTGTGTCAAGAATACAGTACAGTTTCAATGCTGTTATAAATTAACCACAAAAGCAAACTGTAAAACTGAAAAATATTATCAGTTTCTTCGTTCCATGCTAATGAGGTTGGCCTATAATTGGTAGTATACCTCATGCACTTCAAAAAATGAATGCATTTCGATAATTTTGTTTATCATACAATGCATTTGAGGTTAGCCCATTGTTGGTAGTATACCTCATACTTCTAAGATGATAATATGATATATTTGTAATGTTGTTAGTATGACATTGAAGCTTGAAAAATGTGAGTTTTGTAAACCGGAAATTAAATTTTTGGGTCACATAATTACTTCGCAGGGGTATAAGAAAGATCCTAAGTATGTGAATTCCATAATGAATTTGCCTGTGCCCAATTCAGTTAATCAACTGCAAAAAATCTTAGGTTGTTTTAATTGGTTGAGCAAGTACATAAAAAATTATGCCATCATAGCACAACCTATGTATGACTTGTTGAAGGCTGGTAAGAAATGGCAATGGAATGACCAAGCTTCTACAGCTTTTAAAACACTAAAAGAAAAAGTTAGTGAACAAGTACTTTTATCTTTTCCTAACTTTTCACACACTTTTTATGTTCAAACTGACGCATCAATAATAGGTGTGGCAGGATACAGCTATCAGCTTATGGATGGTATAATTAGACCTCTAGGTTTCGTGAGTAGATTGCTCAGGAGTTATGAAAAATCATACACTTCTACAGAATTAGAGGTTTTAGCCATATTGTTTACTATTGATAAGTTCTGTTCACTATTGAAAGGCAGACATTTCGTTATCATAACTGACCATAAGGCACTTACCTGGTTAGAAACGGCGCACACATGGAATGCACGTTTAACTCGTTGGTTTGTACAATTGCAACAGTATTCCTTCCAAGTACAATACTGTAAAGGGTCGGAAAATATAATTGCTGATGTTCTAAGTAGGACATTTCTGATGCAAGAAGGCCTCTTGTATCATGTAAATTCTTTGCAGTTTAAGGAAATATTAGAATCTTTCATTAATGTTGATGATTTGATTGTAGCACAAGAAAAGGATGAAGAATTGAAGGAAATTAAGCAGTATATCTTGCACTCTTCAATTCTCAATGATAATCCAAGAAGTAGGACTTGGAATGAGCGTTATCTTCTAAGAGACAATATTTTGTGTGTTAGAGACTTTCATAATGTGCAAAAAATTAGAATTTGTGTTCCAATTACATTAGTAGGTTTAATATTGAATAAATTTCATGACTTATCGGGACACTTTGGTGCTAATCGTACACTTTCTCAAATATACAGATACTTCCAATGGAAAGGTATGAAGAAAGATGTACAACAATAGGTAGCAGACTGTGATGTATGCATTCGCACTAAACCGAATAAGCATCCGTCTAAACATTTAGCCAAAGTACACATTACCGACAAGCCTGGGAAAATATTGTTCATTGATTTATAAGGTCCATTCACCATGGGTCCTAAACGTGAGCGTTTCTTATTTACTATATTGGATGCAGCATCCAGATATTTAGTGGCATATCCAGTGACAAACAGCAACGCTGTTACGGTACTGAATAAATTGTGCCAAGTATATTTTGTACATCTGGGCATTCCAAAAAAAAAATAATTTCGGATAATGGACCACAGTTCCGTTAATGTCTTTTTAATACTAAAATGAAAGAATATAGTGTCAAACTTATGTTTACTCCACCTTACCACCCTTCATCCAACATGGTTGAACGGTATCATTCGGAACTTAACCGTTTAATGAGAGTATTGTGCATCGATAACCATGCTAAATGGCCCCAGCAAGTATCCATGGCTTTGCATTGGTTAAACAATACTATTTCCTCACAAACTGGTTTCGCTCCGATAGAGTTAAGGTTAAATAAGGAACCTAACCTACAAATAGGAAATGTCATATTTGATGATGGTACACATCAGTCATGGAATGACAATCTGCTTATGGCTCAAATTAAAAGTCATGCAGCTAGATCTAATAAGTTAAACAAGTTGAATTGTAAGCAACTAGATAAAATATCAATTTCTTCTGGAAATCTTGTTTTTATTCGAAATAGACAAAGAGATATGGATGATAACCCAATTAAAAAATATTGTTTTCTGTATGAAGGTCCATACTTATGTATAAAAAACTTTGGTGACTCTCGTATATCTGCCTTACGTTGCAGTGATGGGATTCTTCAGGAAAACATTGCTATTGAACATGTAAAATTGTGGAAATGTTCCAAGGACAAGAACATTTCTTGGTTGAACACTTTGCTAGATGCAGGTAGCACACATAAAGATGTGGTGCAACATATACTTGATCAAACAATGCAAGAAAAAAAGTGATTTTTCTTCATCTGTCATTACAGATGTGTGCACAGTTTGTTCTTGAAACAAACTTACCATTAATGAGGTTGGCCTAAAATTGGTAGTACACCTCGTATAAAATATTAATGTGTTAAGTAACTCTTATAGTTATTCCATATTTTTTTTTAATGGTTGGCCTATAAATGGTCGTGCTTTAAATATATTTTATTATAGTAATAATTACATTTCGTTGTTAGGATTTACCTCATGGACTGTGGGATACTTAATTATAAATGCACAACAATTAAGTGCATCAAAGTCACACTCTAGAAACAGTTGTTAAGTGAACTGTATTAACCCATAACATCTCGCTATGTGTCTAAGGTACAAGTTAATCAAGTTTTAGTCAATAACACCTAGGGATTTGTACCAAAAATCCAAATGCTAATTTTAATGTGAATTATTTTGAGTTATTTGATTTCATAAGCTGAATCAAATACTCACATTATGTTGCTAAAGGTAAGCAAAGAGATCCATGAGTTGATCCGAGCTTGTTGCACATGCTGACATGCCATAGAGCATAAAGACTTGGGGTAGGTTCACGTAAAAGGCAATAAGTAAGTCCTATAGTGCCACTCAAGAAACTGAATATGAAAAATGTTATTAATATTTTTTGTCAATATTATTGAGCAGTAACCATTTTATTTTAAATGGCGAAGATTGACAAAAAACTTAATATGAAAAGTGTATAATTTTATTAGCATAGGATATTGGATGGTACATTTTCTTCACAAGTTGAAATCTTACTCAAGCGGTTTCTTTTTGTATGGATAGATTAGGTGAATAATAAGACATTATTTGTACTAGGCAGATGGGTAGTACTGGAACGTTAAGATTGACTCCATGAAATGTATCGCACACTGAATAGTACCTGGCTTTTTGGTGTGTTGATTGCTCAAATAAGTAACATTCACATCTGGTTAATGGTCATGCTACTTGAGATAGCAGTGCATGCAGTTTTGACATTAAGTATACTCCAAAAAACTGATTTAAGTTGCAATCGAAAGTTTTCTCACGTCCACAGCAGTGTGAAGTTCCTCTCAACAAACTTTTAATTCAGAACAGTATAGAACTGTTAGATATTTCTTGTTTGTCAATATGTAAAGAACAGTAACCATCTATCTTGAATGGTGAAGATTGGTAATAATTTTGTGCATTAGCCATATTATGAGTAGTGAAGTTTGTGGATATTCTGTCATATAAACGATGGATTGTAATAATTTTATGTTTTGTATTCTTTTAACTAAAGTGTTGATGTATAAATTTTTGTAGCTTACTCTACTAGAAAGGATGTAGCTACAAATGTGTCAACGTACTAATCTTTGCTTTTGTTTGTCATTTGACACTTAATACTTAATATGCTATTGAACTTCACCATAACTTCGAAGTTTGAACTTCATTTTTCGTGTATTTTAGTATAACATTATATCACATTAATAATGGTTCAACTCAGAAACATGTTAAAGTTTCTTAATATACAAGTTATTTAATTTTGTTCTTTATATTTATTCAACTTGAATATGGTTATATAATATTTGTAGTTCACTCTCACATGAATGATGAGCTGGAAAATTCTTAATATATAGGTTATAGGCACGTAGCCATTCATTGTTGTTTTGTTTAAACTCTTCTGCTTTTGTTGTCTAATCATTTCGTCTTGTGAGTTTGACTATATTTGGTCAGAGTCTTCTGTTCTTGTGGCTTGATGATTTCGTCCAGCGACATAGGCGATATTGTGTCAGACGCTCATGTTAGTGTATATTCTGTTCCTGAAAACAGTATTTTGTCGTTCTCGTCTTGAGTAACGGGTGTCCTAGAGATATATAGTGCACGTTCACTTATGTACACATTATCACATTCCAATCTGTATACACTCAAACACTTCACTCTAATAATGTTATGATTATCTCTACACTTAATAACACACTAACACAGATTATACGAAGTACACACTTACATATGTACACACTCAAACGTTTTGTTCTAGTGATGTCATGATTCATCACAGTAACTCATGTTACCATGAGAATTTCACTCAAGTACACGTTCGCATACGTACACTCTCAGACAGAATGATCTGATCGTATTGTGATTTTAACAACACAAAATAACACACTAACATCATGATAGCACACGATGCTAACTTATGCATACACTCTGATGTTTCACTTTATAAGATAATATGCTTACAATATCATTACACATCACACTAATAATGTAATACTATATGAACTACAGTTTTCATGCAATTTTGTATATCATTATACCATGGTCTTTGTGAACGGTTTGGTTCTGAAGAGTTTTAATAGTTATGTATTGATATAAGAGTTCATTAGTTGTATTCATATAAGTGTATAACCATTTTGTGTCAGTATGATAACACTTATGTTTTTGCTTTCGGATAATCTCATCCAGTGACATGGATAATATATGATCACACTCTTCTGTTTTTGTTGCCTGATGATGTCATCGGGGTACATAGACATAATTCTCTGACACCCTTGATCATATGTTTGGTGTTAGAAGTTAAGATTCTGTTATCTTAATCTAGTCTGACAAATGTTGAACAAGCATGTACTACACTTACATAGGACACTGTAAACATTCACTATCACATTTCATCAAACACACCAGTCTTGTGGTATTATGATCACAACGGAACGAAATTATACACTAATTACTTTCACTTCGAAGTTATACTTCTTTATGCAAGAAGTGGAATGGTGATGTACCATTTTTCTTTGTATCTGCTTTCTTATTATATCATCGTGAGACATAGACTAGGTATTGTCGGACGATTTGTTAGTCTGTCTTCCTTGCTTAGTTGAACATGTGTCGCAAGGATACACATTACTCTAACTCAAGATATAGAAAGATATTTGTTTAAATACACCTTCAAACACAATATGATCATAATATTATAGTTTTAATTACACCGCACATCACACAAACTAATAAGACGAGAAGTAAGTATGCTTATGACACCCTCTTACATACCGATGCAGAGATATAATATTGTTAGCAACACAACACTTTACACAAAATCATGGTACGGGGAGAAGTACGCATGAACACACTCTATAACTCACTAATATGATGATATTATAGTTTTAACACATCACCACACATTGACTTATGTTATAAGGAGAGGTACGCTCTAGAACATGCTAAGACGTTTTACTCTAATGATATCTTTCACATATCGAAACATAAATGCACGCTAGCTTCACACACTGTTGTATGGTTACTCTTTTCTTCTAATTATCTTGGTTTCTTTGAAAAAAATAGATCATATTTTGATCTCATGTGGTGTTACAAGTTTAGTAAATAGTAATTTATAGTTTGGCGTGGGTAAGCCCATTGGGCGCCAGTATGACGGTATCAGAATGAGTACCATCATAATGTGAATATTAAAATAATTTTATTACTCGTAATTTTTGATTTGAGGTCGTATTTGGTGCTTTATATCAGCAGAAAATTAATTTGCACCACTTTGGCTTAGTTATAACTGAAGTACGTATGTAAACTTCAAACATTTAAAATATTTTTGTAATTTAGCGATGTAATTTGGTTTGTGTTCAATAATATGCTTACCGAAAATTGTCAATTTATGCATAATCGCACATATGTTTGGTTTCAGCAGCTTTTATTTGCTCTTTCATTACTAAATGGGTACGAACATGTATTTAAAATGTATTACTAACATGTACAAACCATTTAATATAAGTTTTGGTTGATTTTCTAAGATAAACTTACGATTTGCTAAAATGAGCGCCTTGAAGAGTAATCCTAAACTTGGAAGTAATCCTAAACTTGTGAGACATAGCCAACTCACATAAAGGGAAAAATCTAGGTTGCGCGTAAATAACCTTTTTCCCACCAAAATTGTAAAACTTAAAATAACTGAAAAAGGTGAAAATAAAATACGTAAACATGTAATTGAATATTGTAATATCTATTTTATTGTATCTAATTTATTTTACAAGCATTTTAATGTATAATAACTGTACAATTCGAAATTTGTCACTTGAAATATATTCGCAAGTTTGTATTCTGTGAAAAAGGTGGTAACAGTGTGAGTTGGGAGACACTAGTTGATCTTTATGATCACGGACGACTGGAATGGAGTCACTAAATATTTCGGATACATAAATTGGAAATATTTTATGTAAAACAAGAAGATTGTTCCAGGAAAGGTGACTAAAATGTCACAAGTAAAGCAGTAACGGTTTTTCGATCTTCAGAAAGGCCGTGAAGAACCTATAAAGTGAATAGGACATTAAAAAGTGACCGGTCCATAGGACGTTAAAATGGCAGCCATCTTCTCGTGAAACTGAAATTTTAAGATAAGTATGAAACATGCATGTAGCTACATTAATGAAAGGCCTAGTTTGAAAATATACGTAGAGTGTCTAAACTGAATGTGGAAAGTGTATTGAACATATAAAAGTACTTAATTTCTCTTGGATTCTACTGTTTATAATCGAGCGATTTGTGCCGATATTCCCGTTAAAAATCTATGTAAAATCGAAAGTGATTATACATGGTATTAAACTGACTTGAAATACAAAATGTGATAACGAAATGTCAAACCTTAGTTGTTGAGGTGATTGTACGCTGAATATGATGTATGAACGTATTCTTCGTATTTCTGAAATCTGATTATAATATACAGTTCTTTATTTCTTCACATGTTGTAATTTCTTTATTTATGCAAAAGGTAACACAGTTATTTGTAAGCTTAAGTTGACACATGAAAATTTGAGTTGAACTTTTGGGCAGCTTATGATTTGAAATTTTAAAACAATTTTCTTTAATTTAATTTGAGAAATATATGACCTGCTGATCAATAAGCCGAGGAAAAAGCGTCATAAGCATCTGATTTTATTAATATTTCTATGTAGTGGTCATAATCTTGATCTGTATAGTTGCCAGGCCTTTTCCTAGTCATCAGTTCCCACAATCCAGGTGTGCCGGGATATTTAACAAAACCACCTATTTCTCCAAGATGAGATTCTGAATATACAATCAGATCATCTCCCATAAATGTTACTCTGAAATTGCCAATTCTATGTATGATGCTACCATCACGCTCTGTGTCAGCATGTAAGCCAAAGACCTCATCTTTGTTGTCTTTAGGTGTGCTTAAATATTTTTGAGCAAGAAGACCCAATTCAATAGGATCCTGAGTAGCTTCAATTCTTCGAGGAGCAACAGGACTAGGTGTATGAATACTGGAAAGTGTTGTGATTGGATAATCTAATATGTTCCTTGCAGCTACAGGTACAAGCTCTGTGATCAAATTTTGATTTTGCTCTGTAACAGTTTTGATATTTTTACCTAATTCACTAATAGCATCAATAATAGGCTGTTCTGTTTGTTTGTGTTGTTCATAAATTCCTCGGTTCTCTGATTTCCATCCCTTAAATCTTTTTACAAGATAATCTCTTAATTTAAGATCATCAATGATTGGCCTTTTCATGGTTATTTATATATGTTTCAATGTCTAGAAAATTGTTAATTTTATTTCTATATTTGCCACTATTGGGTTTTCTTGTCATATCAATTGTGACAAACCCATAACTGTCCTGGTTCCAGCACCTACTGCAAAACTTGGAAAAATCATTGTAGCTCAAGTCCCCACCTACATATTCATCATGTATGTGTTTGAGGTTGGTATGATCTTGATGAAATACACATATAAAATTGCTGTTGTCTCGGATCAGCTGCTTGGGAATTTTAGAAAAAGTCTGTGCCAGGTAGAAGCAATCAATGTTTTTGTGTCGGCCCTGCGTAAAGAAGTTTCTAACCTTGTTTTGATTATCCAGTATAATGTCATCAAACACAACAACAGAATTATCGAGACATTCATGAAGTGGCTTAACATCTGGTTCAAAAGTGGCTATATCCAATCCATCATATAGCTTCATCAGCTGCTGATATTTTAATTGTTCCAAGCTCTTAGAGAAAACATACAAGTGCCTGTTTTTCCAGTCTAACCAGTTGGGTGCCAATAAAAAATTATCAATCATTAGTGTAGTTTTACCACAAGCTGATGGCCCAACAATAAGACATCTAATATTTTCAGGCAGCAACTTGCCATTTCTCTTAATCTGCTGTTCAGGTTCTGGCAGCCTTTTTATAACATCCCAGGTGCTCATATCATCACTTTGTCTGCATCGATCCAGCTGTGTTCTGGAAGTCCTAGCCAGTTGACAAATAACTTGTTGCCTTTTCTGCGGATGATTTTTTCTATGAGATATGTGTCAGGCTGTTTAGTTTTGTTGAGTTCTTCTTCATAGAACCGGCCTTTGAGAATTTCTCCTCGGTGGTCTTTTATTATATATGTGTTAAGGGTCCCAGGTTTAACTTGAACCACTGTAAATAATTCAGTGCTCCAGTTTCTTGTAAAGCCTCTTTTGAATAAGTGCTTATATTTGCTGATTCTTACTTGATCACCCACCTTGTATTTGGCCTTTCTTGTTGTTGGCTGGTATCTAGGATAATAAACAGTGCTGATCAATTTTTGCTCATCAGATGAAGTTACTTCTGAGGGTTTCATGTTGATTGTGGAATGAACCGAGTTGTTATATTTATGTAGAAGTTCTGGAAGAATATTAATCCATTTATAATTACATTGAAGTGTAAATTGTCTATACATAAGATTTTTTAGGGTTTTGTTGAATCTCTCTACAATTGAGGCTTTGAGATCACTGTAACTCGAATAATGTTTTATTGACTGGCTTTTAATAAATTGTTGGAACACAGAATTATAAAATTCTTTGCCATTATCTGTTTGCAAATAGCGCGGTGATCTTCCACTCTGATTGATGATTGTCCTGATGGCTTCTGTAACACATTTTCCAGTCTTGGATTTGAGTGGCACAGCCCAGGCAAATTTTGAAAATGTGTCTATTACAGTAAGTAGATACTTGTAGATCTTGTTGATTTTGTCTAAGTTTTTCAGCTGTCCACTTGCCATCTCAATCAAGTCGCTCTGCCATAAATCATCTATGCCTTTTGTGACTACTGGCAGTCTCTTATAATTATGTCTGGCTTGTCTGTGTAATTCATCAACAATAATTTGTCTAGACATAATATGAAAACAAGAATATTGCAACTATGGGGTGTTCAGCAGCTGATACTACAGGATTTTCTAAATATAATTTGTCTCCTATTTGTATATGAAATTCCAGAGAGCCATCATCTTCAGCATAGGCTGTTTCTAATGTATTGGGGTCTGTAAAATCATCTAACTCTACACTGGTGATTTTTGCTTTGCTATCAGCATTTGTTATTGATAAGGTGGGGTAGTGGTGTGCCTGTGGTTGAAGCCAATATTTGATCTTGATTGGTCTCAGTGTGCCCCCAACAAAAAACTGGTAATAAAATTGTGCAGGGGACAGCATATATATTTTGCCACCTGGTGTAAATGGTGAATCAGATTCTTTGTTGGGGATGCTGTACAATTCAAGAATTACTGTATGTTTTGGATTCTCAATTATGCCTGTTATTTCTTTTTCTGCTTTAAGCAATCTACTTGTTACAGATTCAAGGTGCTCATTGATGGTCCTAACAACATCATCATGGCCTGGCTTGATTTTTATATCCACAACAAGTTTTTTGTATTGTTGCACAATTTCTTGTAGCTGGGTGGCAAAAACAGACAGAGCATTTGCTTGATTGGATTCCATGGTCCCTAGCTGTTGCTTGATATTAGCTACAATTTGTTGCAAATTTTCAATAACTGCCAATTTTGAATTTTGAGCAGTAAGATCATGGACCTGTCTTCTGATATCCTCAAACAGGGCATGCAGTTCATTAATATGTTGATTGGTTGGTAGAGTGGCCACTGTCTGAGTAAGTTGTTTGATCTCTGTCTGGATATTCTTGATATCTTCTGATTTCAATATGCGATTCACTGCCCTCTTAATATTTTTAAGTTCCTGTGATGTAGGCAGATTTGACACAGTATTCTGCAAAAATTCAAGTGCCAATTTCACATTGTTTAATTCAGAAGCATCAGCCACATTTTGCATAGCATTTTGGAGCAGGGCTATATCTGCCTGAGAGGGTGTTGATTGTTGTAAAATTTCAAGCTTTGTTTGGATATCATCAATCAAGTGATGAAAATGAGATAGCTCAGATTCAGTGTTGAGGATTTCAAGCTTTGTGATCTGTTCCTGGACACTAACAAGGGTATCTACAATACCGGGCAGGCGGGATTCTAGAGATTCTTGTATATTTGTCAAATCACTTTGCACTGCTGCTATTGTACCCTCAAGATGGGTTATGGTACTTTGAATTTTTCCAAAATCTTCATATGTTTCAAGTTGCAGCTTGATGTTGGCAACACTCCGAGTTATTGCACTCAAAGCATCAGAAGATGGCAAGTTGTTCATAAAATTTTCAAGTGTCACAATTTTTTCTTTAACCTCGGCTATGGCATTGTTCAAGGGGTCCAGATTAGGTATCTGGAGTGATTGAATCTGTTCCTTTAGAGTGGAAATCACTAGATCAAAATCTTCTTGTGATTTTATGCTTTTGACAATTGTTTGGAGCTGTGTCTGGACATTATTTATCTGCTCTTCCAATTGTTGTTTCAATTGCTCAGAGTTGGTGGCCTGGGTCTTAAATTTGGCTTGAAGAGCTGCTACAGCTTCTTCTAAACTTTGAAAATTATCCAATGTGGCCAAATCAGTATATTTCTGAAGCAATAATTTCAGTTCAGAATCAATTTTAAGAAGAGGGTCCATGCATTGTGATTGCAAATTTGTAATTTCTAGTTGAAGACTGGCATTCAGTGTGGTTTGTAAAGCTTGTAAATCACTTCTTAATTTCTTGACTCTGACATCAAGCATCAGAATCTCATCACTGTGATCTTCATGTCTTGTATGGCCAAATATATCATTAGGCATTTTGTTTTAGTGGTTATTTATTATTGAATATCTAATTCTTAATTCTATAAAAAAGGGTATAAGCTTGTCATAGGATCCAGGGACCTCAATATATAAGCAGTCACCAGCAGAAACAGTATAAACAGTGCCAGAAATCATGTTTGAGTGCTTAATTCTATAAATATTTCTCCCTACTGAAATCTTGACATTACCCTCAGGGGTTGTAATAAATTGCAATTGCCCACCTACAGGTAATTGGTAATGATTTAAATTATTGTTAAATATGTACAATGTTTTACCTGTTTCATCATCAACATCTGTAAGTATGCTGTTCAGATGAATAATTAACAAAGCACTTAGTTTAGATATCATATCAGAAGAGGGTTGTGGTGTTGGCAGGTCCATAATAGCCTGTTTTTTGAACCCAAATAAGTTCATAGGCATGTTTATTTATTTCAAATCATGCTCTGTAATTGAGCATTGTTTGCCACTTTTCAAATCACAATGCCCCCATGGTAGAGTATGTATGCCACATGATAAAATACATCTCTTATCATCATGTGGGTCCAGAGCCACTTTTCTTACAATATTGCTAGTCAATAAGTGATCCACACTCTGAATTCTATTTTCTGATGTTCTGATTGTGCTACATGATTTGAGACAATTTTTGTAATCTTCAAATTCAAGCTCTTTGTCAACAGTTACTCTGCCAATGCCCTTGGCCTTTTTTGCAACAACACCACTACATGTTTCAAAGCTGTACATCTTGGCTCTTAACCCAGCAAATGCCACAATAACATCACCAAGTGTCTCATCTTTTAACTTGCCAGGTAATTTTTTGTTGTGGTGTTGAATTTTTGAATGTTCACTGGTATCAAAGTATTGAAACAAT
This sequence comes from Lepisma saccharinum, assembly GCF_977018435.1. Lineage (NCBI taxonomy): Eukaryota > Metazoa > Arthropoda > Insecta > Zygentoma > Lepismatidae > Lepisma > Lepisma saccharinum. The sequence goes on along the minus strand of NC_139232.1, from coordinate 32,289,603 downwards.
TCAGGCTGTGCAATATCTTTATAAACATCTTCTGTTTGAATATCAAGAACAAAACTATCAGTGTCCATGTACATCAATTTTACACGATCCTTATAAAAAGGCTTCAACACATCATAATACAATTTTAACATGTGTAATTTTGCCAATTCCAATATCACAGCCCCTACATAAATAGGCTTATCAAATTTGATCATTGTTTTTTTCATGTTGAAAAGTGCCATATTTTCATCATAAATTCTTCTGTAATTGTAGTTGGGCTTTGCAATCAATTTTTTGCTCCGGCTGGGGTCAGTAATTATTTTAACATCAATATGTTTTCTGACATTTTCAATTGTTTTGCCATACACTGAATTGACCATCAATTTAAACAAAGTTTTATCAAATTGGCTCATTGCAGATGTTCGAAGCTCTGTGTTTGTATCAATATATGGCTTCAACCATCTTGAGTGCCTGAACCTCAAAACTTTGCCAATTTTGGTTACTTGAACACCATGTTTCATCAGAAACTGGAGGTTTTTGTAATATATGACATAATCCTGTTTCGGCTCTAGAGTCATCATCAATTTCTTGTGTTTAGAGCCAGGTGAGCACTCGACCTCGGGAATTGGGGGCAGATCAGAAAAGTTATTGTGTAAATTATCTGGAATTGTCAGATCAACCTCTAAGAAGAGGCCATAATTACTGTCATCAAAATCCTTAAGATCTTCAATATTGAAATCTTCAACCCACTCAAGCCCTGCATATGGCAGTTTTTTCATCATGGCATAACCATAGAGGCTGTTTGCATCTACATACAGTATATAATTTGATGGCAATACTGGATCATAATCAGGAATATATTTGTTATTTGCTCTGGCATATCTCTGAGAACATTGCACCATGCCTCCACTTATACATTGCTCCATAAACAACTACATATCTTGATCTTGGATCAGATCCAATTGCATTTTAGTGTTCAAAAACATTGCAGACCATGCTAGGCCCGGAACACTGTAAAAATACATTGGATCCAGCTTATAATTTTGCATGGAAGATTTTCTGAATGCCTGCAGTATATCAGCTAAGAGGGTCACATCAAGTTTTAAATAAGCCTTGTGATAATCACCAAATGTCTGGCATTTTAAATTGTTCCACATCAACTGGGCATGGTGATAATCTTCATCAGTGATTCCAGATCCTCTGATTTTGCTGTAAAACTGTTTTTTTGGTGGCAGAGAACACTCATCAAATTTAGAAAAATCTGTAACATAATCATATGGATATACACCCTTCCGCCTAATTAATTTCAGGTCCTGATTTGGAAACAAAGCACATGTGATTTTGAATTGATCATCAGATAATTGAGTGGCCAGTGTAGCCAGGCTAGCCGATAAAATTCTGTATGAATCAAGAAATCTTAAGTGAATAGGAACACCATTAACTTTAATTATTTTGCTAATAGCTATATATTTCTCATCATTTTCAGCTAAAATATTTAAATTCTGCTTGTCAAACCCCTCGTACCTGATCAGATGATGAAAATCATAATTGGATGCACCATGGCAAAATATGGGGACAAATTTTGGTCTCTGGATCTTAATGTTACAGCTATTACACAGGGCCATTAAGAATTTACCATCTGTATGGGAATGGTGTTTCACCTTGATATTTGCATCTGAAAATTCAGAATCACATACCGGGCATTTTTCTGCATTGTTGAAATCTTCAATCTGTTTCTCTGTTAAAGGCAACATAGGTTTTGATTTTAATAAGACATTAGATGCTATGTCATGGCACTCATTTTCTATTCTATGTGCAAATTCTTTGATGGCATCTGCTCCCATGTATAAATATTCTTTACTAACAACCCCATCCTGTACAACCACATAATAAAAACTAGAAGGTTCATGTAATTGGTATGGTGTAATTGAAGGTTCATCAGGATCTGGGCTACAGAATGCAAGAGGTTTGAGATTTGATTCAAAATCACACACTATATATGCTGGGTGTTCCAACAAGGCCTCAAACTTTTTGAATTTTGCATTTTCACTTGGCATTGGCATCACCATATGAACAGGTTTATGGTTGCCACAGTATTTCAGATGATTAAGTAACTTGTTTTTAGCAATTTCTGCATTCCTTTCACAAACACCATTCACCATTTTTCTACCATCAAAAACACTTAAACATCTTCTGCACAACTTGAATATTGTCTTAGATTTGTCTAATTGTTTTCTGACTAAAGCTTCAAGATTATGTATCAGAGTGTAATGATATGTGCCATCCCCTTCAATTAAGAGCAGATCAATCGGAATAGCAGATTCATCATCAAATGTACTGATTCTGAGAGGATCTATCAAGCAATTGACACGGCCAGTGGAACAAGTAAATACATTAATAGATAATTGTTTGCCATTGATATCCCGGGCCTTTTTTCAAATTTATCAATATTCTGAACAGACATTGGATATTCTAAACCCTCCATTGCATCATCAAAATCATTTTCATGTTGTTTATAATAACTTATTCGCTCAGGATGCCTTGAAACTGGATACAAAGCAGCTAAAATAGACCACAAAAAGCATTTCCCATCATTATTTTTTATATTAACCACGGCTGTTTTGTTTTTGATATTGGCAGGTAATGGCAAATATGTAGATCCTTGTAATGGGCTGAATTCAGAAATATTAACATATAACTTGTGTGGAGACCCGCATAGGCTCCATCCAGACTCTTTTGCAGCAAATTCAGAGTGTTTAATATTCAATTGATCTATCAAACTGCTTATTATTTTGTCTGAATTTGCATTTGAGTATACCGGTACAGTTTCTGTTATGTGGGGCTGTGTTAATTTTGTGCCATTTGGCTTCTTATATTGTGTAAACAATTTGAGGGACAGCTTATAAGACCCATTTTGTGCATTTAGAATTGCCTGCACATCAGAATTTATACTCTTCAAAAAATTCTTAATGTCACATCTTGGCTCTGATACAAACCGGTGATCCCTTAATTGGCCATTAAAACTGCTATGGATGGGTTCATAGCGTGGCTGTTTTGCTGGTCCAGCATTAAGAGGTGTTTCATGCTTCCTTTTCAGAGCAGATGTAGATGGTTGTGGGGGCAATGTTGATGACTGTGAAGAACAAGTATCTTTATGTTTATATGTGAAATATTCCAGATTATATTTTCTATGGCATTTAGGGCAAATTTTTGTGGGAGTTTTGTATTTGTCTGGATTACAATTCCTTTGATGCTTAGCCCAATTGGGGCTGGATATATTTTTTTTGCATTGATTACAATATTTTTGATTTGACATTCTTGTTGTTGTTTATTATATACAATTTCTTGGGATTCAAATCAAAATTCTATGCTTAATAAAAAATATCAGTTAGGTTCAGCAGTGTGTTTTGAATATTTTGTGTGTGTGTGTATGTGTGTATGTGTGTTAATATTTTTGGCTTTGGTATTTATATAAAATTTCTTGGGGTTCAAATCAAAACTCTATACTTAATAAAAAATATCAGTTGGGTTCAACAATGTGCTTTGTGTGTGTGTGTGTGTGTGTGTGTGTGTGTGTGTGTGTGTGTGTGTAGATGTGGGTGGGTGTGGGTGGGTGTGGGTGTGTATGTGGGTGGGTGTGGGTGTGTATGTGGGTACAAGGTCAAGGTCAAGATCATCTCAAGGTCAAGGTCAAAATAATCGAAAAAGTAATCGAAAAAATAATCGAAAACATAATCGAAAAAATAATCGAAAAATAATCGGAAAAATAATCGAAAAAATAATCGAAAAAAATAATCGAAAAAATAATCGAAAAAAATAATCGAAAAAATAATCGAAAAAATAGTCAAGATCAAGGTCAAGGTCAGTGTGTGTGTGTGTGTGTGTGTGTGGGTGTGTATGTGGGTGGGTGTGGGTGTGTATGTGGGTGGGTTTGGCTTAGTTTTAGGTGTGGGCAAAAAAAATATCAAGAGAGGCTTATTTTTGACAGGTTTATGGACAACAATCTCACAGAAGTGCCTTTTAGAAGTGTAGGCAAATCAATCTGAGGGGGGTCATACTTTCTCAGGAACTTCCCGAGGGTATTTTTTACAAAAATCTTGGATTAGACGGGGTTCCACACTTGAGCAAAAAGCTCATATGGGCATGTTGAGCTTGTTTTAAGTGTAGGCAAATCAATCTGAGGGGGGTCATACTTTCTCGTCCTGGTTTTAGGTCCAATTACACTACTTAATAACACTTTTAAACTTTAAAATATAGACATATAAGTAGTGTAAGTGTATTGTTTCTACGCCGTCACTTAGTAGGTATCCTCTTTTTTTATCAATTGAATATCAGTTTTTTACATATTTTGACAATTTTTTGTCGATGTTTTAGCGTTTAGCGATGTTTTAGTACAATTTTCAATGCACCACTTTTTTTTCCCATCTCGCACTTTGTAGGTATCCTCTTTTTTTATCAATTGAATATCAGTTTTTGACATATTTTGACAATTTTTTGTCGATGTTTTAGCGTTTAGCGATGTTTTAGTACAATTTTCAATGCACCACTTTTTTTTCCACCTCGCACTTGGTAGGTATATCACGATCTTACGTGATATAACTTAACCTATTTTTTTTTTTTCGTGCTAAACTACACGAGAGTCTCTACGTGCTTTGACCTACTTTAGAGTAGACCCAAATAGACAGTTCACAAACCGAAAGTGAGGCTCGGTGAGGCTCGCCAAAACCTCAAAAACTCACTTTCTCTCCACGTTCCGCGCCTCATTTATTGCGCTGACGATGTTTCGCAGCGAAGAAAACAGCACCAAAACATCAAAAACTCACTTTACTCATTTGGGGTTCCGCCTCGAAGTGAGGCTCGGTGAGGCTCGCCTTAATGGTTTTACGTGATATAACTTAACCTATCTTACGATTTTTTTTACGATCTTCAGTGATATAACTTAACCTATCATTTTTTTTATTTGCACACCGAACTAACTTACATTATATTTTATATAACCTTGTTGATTTTTTTTTTTAGTATGTGGCAATTTTTTTTAGGAATATTTTTTAAAACTGCTCTGTGACCCTCTCGTTCTTCACGTCGTGGATGAAGGACTTCTCTGCGACCAAGATGACGCTGCATAGAGTATCCTCGGGCAAGGCATCGTGGAACTCGCAGACGACCTTGATGTTGGTGCGATCGTTGACCACGACCTGCTTCCTCTTCGTCGTGTTGATGACGAACATAGTCGTCACGTCGAATTCCATGTGACTTCCCGACGCCAACTTCTGCACGCACTGGTAACCGTGAAAGTAAATCTGTACCTGTCGACTTTTCAATATCTCGGCTTTGTACTTGAGGGCGTAGTTCGTTTCGTATTCCACGATCGGCATTCTCAATTCCATGCTCCGGATGACGCACTTGGCTGCTTCGGGTAATGTGTTGGGCAGCGGCGTGATACCGTCCGGACCCAAAGTAGCGTATCGCATCAGTGCGTCGTTGTCGTTGGCCGCTCTTCGAAACGTGATCCTCAGTCCTCCCTTCCACATGATCTCCTTGTAGTCCGAGAAGAATCCCGGCAGCAGACGCATGGGAAAGAGCACCGTGTGACTTCTCGTCGATATTTTCGTCCCCGCTTCGAATCCTCCCGCTTGATAGTATGCTGCGTCCGTTTTGGATAATTTCAATGTTCCCACTGCCGTCGACGTGATGCCTGGATAATCTATTCTGTCGATGACGGTACCGTGTTTCCTCACCTCCACCTGCGAGAACAGGTGAGGCACGAAGTTGTCCACGAGTATCAAATTGGCTGCTGCTGGGGGAAACGCGTCTCCGCTTTCTTTCTTCACCACGTCGAATTGAAGGTAGAGGTCCGCTCTGTGAGGATGAACGAACCCGTCCCCTACGTCCACGTCGTATTCGATCTCCCGGTTCGCTTCGTTCAAATTTGCGAACGTGCGACGGTTGGGAGGGAAAGATTGCAACTCGTAACTTTCGATTTGCTCCATTTTCACTATGTGTGTTATTTATTATACGTTGATCTCCACGATGGCCGTCGTAGTTGCACCTGCGAAATCCACCACGTCTCCTTTCTCGTTCGTCACCACCAACTCTATGTCGTCTATGCGGTTGCGACATACTGGAAAATAGATCGGCGAAGAGGGTGTGTAGATGATCGGTTCCATGAATTCGGAACTGGGTTTGAACGTGGCTATAATTCCCGTCTGCTTGTGACTTCCCAGCAACCCCCCTTCGGATTTCGTGATCATGCCTTCCGCCACGTTGCAGTGAACGTTCAAAGTCTCGATGGCTAGAAATTTAGGAATGTTGGTTGCTACGTGCTTGATGCCAGCTTCGAGTTTTGTGTCGTTCTCGAAACCTAAAAGTTCTCCCATGGTGCTCAGGTCCACGGTCTCCGTCCCGGACACGATTTCCACTCTGTGCGTGACCGAATTTTGAGAAAGGTACGTGCCTTTGTGTAATTGAGCTTGCAAAGTGGAAAGATTGTATTGACCTGGCGTGACGACGATATGTTCGCTTCCGACGCTAATTTTGTTGTTGTGATGCGTGACATTAGGTATGAGGTACATGCTGTAGAATGCACGCAGAGCTACGGATTTAGGATAGACAATGTCGTCGTGCAGCGTGAGTTTCAAGATCGAAGATTCGCTCGTGAGATGGAACACGCCCATCGTGGTGCTGTTTGAGGTTCCACAATGCTTTCTGGAAATCTTCGATCGTAGGCTTATTTATTTTAGAGAGAAACGTGAGCATGGAGAGGCAGAGATGACCGCAGTTCACGTCTCCGAAATTTTGAATGCGTTCGTCGTTGTAGTATATAGAGGTTTTGTTCGTTTTCAGATAATGAACTAAATTTGTAGGTGGAACACCTCCGAAAGAATCGAAAACGAATGCTTTGTTATCATTTTTGTGGTAACATATCCAATGCGTGCCTGGATTTTCTTGACTGTCCAAGTTGACTACTCCGCATTCTCTTCTTTTGACGGTTGATGGTAACGAGTCGGACATGAAAACTCCTCTGAAGTTTTTGATTTGTAATGGTTCGATCAGAGATTCAATGTCTCGGTTGGTGAGTGCTGTTTCTTTTTTTAAACTTTTTCATTACGCCCACCCCCTTCCCCCCTTTCTTCTCCATGGCCAGGTTGTGACGTTTCTGTTCTTCCAATTCCGCCTTGTTCTTTTTCGAGTCGATGACGGTTTTCGCGATGGCGGCGCTTCCGCCGGCCAAACTTCCAACGGCCCCCAATGCTGCCAGGATGGCCGGGATGCTGAATATGAAACCTCCGATCTTTTGCTGTTTCCGCGAACGCTGCAACCTTTTCAATTGAGGTGTGCTGAGAAGTAATTTCATTCCGTGTCCTTTCGTCAAGCAAGAACGTTTCTTCTCGCGTTGTTTCTTGGTGAGTAACCCATCGAGGGCACCTAGATTTTTAAGATTGGAGTATGGTATCTGGTCCACGAAACCCTTGGGCTTCATGTTGATGCTCTATATATATATTTTTTCACGGTATGTTATTTATATATATATAAATGTTCTGAGATTTTTTTGTTTCCCTCTCGTGTAATTTTTTTTACAGTATGTTATTTATATATATATGTTCTGAGATTTTTTTTTGTTTCGTGTAATTTTTTTTCAAGGTATGTTATTTTATATATACTCCGCGCAGCCGTTACACAAATTCTATTACGTGCTTCGTTTTCTTACCAAGAAGTTCCTTTGTCCCCTTGTACACGATTCGAGTTTTGTTCTCGATTAAAATAGATAGCTTCTCGTCGGATAACATGTTAGCGTATCGATCTGGTAAAAATAGACTGTATTGTCCGTTGAGCAACAGACGCACCTTGGGACCATACTGGGTAGAAACAATTGAACCGGAAGTTATCGTGTAAGGTTTGTCCACTTCCAATTCCTGAATTTTTATATACTCGACTGACAAATTTAGCATTTGTTTTAATGCTTGGATTTCACTCATTTTTTTTTCAGTCATATCGAAGAGAAATTCAGAGAGTGTGTGTGTGTTAGAGAATTTTAATTTTTTTTCACAATGTGTGTTATTTATATATACCGAAGAATTTTTTTCACGATGTGTGTTATTTATATATACTTTTTTTTTCACGAGATTTTTGTACCGAAGATTTTTTTGTCTGTGTTAGAAGAAGAAAGTTCGTGCTTCGGAAAACGCGATGATGTGCGTGATGATTTCTTCGGTCTCCTGTTTAGACTTGCGCCAATCATCCGTGTATCGTCTTCTCCCCTGCCTCGCCTCGTGCAGTTCGTCCATTCTCTCGTTTAATTTTTCCCCTGCAGCCGAAAGAAGAGTGTCGAGATCACCGCACCTCATGCCACTGATCTCCCGAAGATAATCCTTGACAGCCATTTCACAAGGGATGCGAAATTCCGGCGTTGATCTCGCTATGATTAAAAGTTTATTAACATCTCCGTTTACTGCGTGTTTGAATATTTTACATAGCAGTTCGTGCGGCAAATCAGTTATACAATACATGTTTTTTTTTTTTACTGTATGTTATTTATTTATACACCCCACCCAAATTTTTGTTTCGTGTTCATGGCGATGGTCGTACCCAATGCGGCAACCCGTTAACCCAAAGAAGCGTCTCTGCTGACGAATCTTTCGAAAGCGGCACGTTCCAATTTCTTGTCTGCTTCGTGACGTGCATCCAGATCGGCGCGAGTGGTGTTGTAAGCGATGTCGTGATCTTTGCATGCGGCGTCCAACGGATTCACACCCTTGTCTCCTCTCTCCAATCTTTTCTCGAGTTTGGTACCCGGTCCGCAGTACTGGTAGCCAGGTAAATGCATCTCGAAAGGTAACTTGTTGATGATGTCGTTCACGAGCCCCTTTCCTTCGGCCACGTTCCAGAATCTCGGAGGCAGCGTGTTGATAATTTTGATGAGGTAACCTATGCCCTTGTCGTCGTTCACGATGAAGTTGGAAAGTTTCGTGCTGATCATGTCCACGATGCCAACCTTCTCGTTGTAGAAATTACGATTGCCTGCATTCTCTTCGCCGGCTATCACCAACAATCGATCCACGAGCTTCCTCACGTCGTCCACCCAAACGAATTCTTTGGGTAACGTGTTGTAGCGTTTGACGCCGCTTCCACTCTTCACCTCGTTCCAAATTGGTTTGATGAGATTCCTGTACTTCTCGCCGCTGCTCGATTTCACCCTATTCTGCGAGGCGTCGTTGTTCTGGTACATGGCATCCGTCATGATTAGAATTTCCCTGTAAATCTGGTAATCTTCGTCGGTGTAATCTTTCGGCTGCTTTTTTGCAACGAGTTCCCACAGTCACACCGTACCCGGATATCTGGTCCAACTATCCTTCTCGCCTAAATTGACTTTAATGTCGTTGCCTTCGAAGGTCACCTTCGATTTCCCAATCTTCCAAACCACACCGCCTTCGTTGGTTTCCATGCTCGGATACAATCCGAACACTTCGTCCTTGTCGAACTTCCCCGTGCTCAGGTAGTCTCGTGCCAAAGGTCCCAACTCGATTTTATCCGAAGACGACGACGTGCTACCTATGGCTCGACGTCGTGCCGGTACGTCCTTCAGTTCGAACGGCGTCGAAGGAATGCTCGAAATGGGCGTGGGTACGGTGTAACTTTTAGCTGCAAGCGGTACGAGTTCGTTGATCAAATTTTTATTTTGTTCCGTGACACTTTTAATTTCTTTACCTAGACCGCTGATGGCGTCGATCACAGGTTGATCTTGACGTTTCTTCTCTTCGTAGGATCCGCGATTCTCGGATTTACAACCTTTGAAGCGTTTCACTAGATACTCCCTCAACTTGAGATTGTCCTCTTCTTGAAATTGACGTTTTGACATTTTGCTATATACGTTGAAACGTTTCTGAAACGTCGAATTCTTAGCCTATACGTTCGGTTCTCGTAGTTTTCTTGCCGTCACCCGCTTGAGACTATCCACTTTTTCTGACACTCACTTTTTGTTGTAATGGTTATTTTATATATGCTTGTCAGACGTTTGAAAAAAAAAAACGTTTTTTTCAAATTTTATTTTTTAGATACTCACGACTTTTGATTTTTTTTGGATTTTTTTCTTCTTGTTGCAAATCTGAAATTGTCCTCTTGTAGCCTTTCAGACGTCTAGATAAACGTTTATTTTATTCCTATATTTTCCATGGTTTGCTTTTCGAGTCATGTCAATGGTCACGAATCCGAAATCACCACTGTTCCAACAGTGGGAGCAGAATTTAGAAAATAGATTGTAATTTATGTCAGCCCCTACGTAATCATCATGTGCGTGTTTTAAATTGGTGTGGTCTTGTCGAAACAAGCAAATGAAATTAGCATTATCGCGTAGCAGTTGTTTCGGAACCTTGGAAAAAGTTTGTGCCAGGTAGAAACAATCTAATCCTTTGTGACGTCCTCGAGTGAAAAAATTACGAATCTCGTTTTGATTTTCCAAGATCATGTCGTCGAACACCACAACGGAATTCTCGAGACAATCCTCCAGTGGAATGATTTCAGATGCAAAAGTTGCAATGCCCAGTCCCTCTGTACAGTTTCATAAGTTGCTGGTATTTCGGATGTTCGAGACTTTTCGAAAATACGTAGAGGTGTCTGTTTTCCCAGTATAACCAATTGGGTGCGAGGATAAAATTATCAATGAGCAGTGTCGTTTTTCCGCACCCCGAAGGTCCTACGATCAGACACCGTATGCTATCGGGGAGCAATTCGCCGTTCCTTTTTTTCGTTTGACTCTCCGAATCTCCCCTATACGCCTTCATGGCGTGGTGCTATGCACAGGGGAACACTTTACCTTTTTTTTTCTCCGAATCAGGTAAACGTTTCACGACATTCAACGTACTCATAGAATCACTTCGTTTGAATCGATCCAACTCGTTCCCGGAAGTCCCAGCCATTTCACAAAAGTTTGTCACCTCTCTTACGCAAAACTTTTTCGATAAGGTACGTGTCGTGGTATTTAGTTTTAGAGAGTTCCTCCTCGTAGAAGCGCCCCAATAAAATTTCACCGCCACTGTCCTTTATTATATACGTGTGACGGTTCCCGGGTAAAACTCGAACCACGGTAAAAAGTTCCGTGCTCCAGTTTCGTGTGAAACCCCTGTCGAACGTTCGCTTCAATTTACTGATCCTCACTTGGTCTCCAATTTTGTATTTAGGTTTTTTTGTCGTGGGCGTGTACTTTGGACAGTAAACGCTAGAAATTAATCGTTGCTCGTCGGACTTGGTAACGTCAGCTGGCTTCATGCCTATCGTTCTGTGCACCGTGTGATTATAGTCGTTAACGAGTTCCGGAAGAATGGTGACCCACTTGTAGCTTCCCTGAAGCGTGAAGCGTGACCACATGCGCGATTTCAGAGTGCGATTGAATCTTTCCACGATGCTGGCCTTGACGTCACTGAAGGTCGAGTAATGTCGAACGTCGTGTTTCCGAATAAACTTTTGGAATACGGCATTGTAAAATTCCTTCCCCTTGTCCGTGTGCAGAAACCGAGGTCGTCTGCCGCCGCTTTCGCGAAAAATTAATTTGAATGCTTCCGTGACGCATGTTCCTGTTTTCGCCTTCAAAGGTAGAGCCCATGCGAATTTCGAAAATGTGTCTATGACGGTGAGGAGGTACTTGTTGCCCTTGTTCAATTTATGTACATTTTTTAGATTGCCGCTACTCATTTCCACGAGGTCGCTTTCCCAGAGGTCGTCGATGCCCTTGGTTACCACCGCCAAACGTTCGTAGTTGCGGCGTGCAGGTTTATGCAATTCTTGGACGATGGCTTGCCTAGACATTTTTTTTTTTTTAGAGATTACGTTTGAAGAGAAGCACGAGCGTGATGGGATTCAAAGAGGGTGGCACCTCGCTCGTGTTTTGAATGATCAGCTTATCGCCGGCACTCACGTCGAAAACGGTAAGATCTTCGTCTTCGTGTATTTCATATATGTTGCGCGTTTCGTTCCAACGTGCCAGAGGAATGTTTCCTGCTTTCTGGACACCACGATTCGATATCAACGTCATGGTGGGAACGCTAGTTTTTCTGCCGTGAGACCAGTACGAAAATTCGTTTATCTGAATCGTGCCATCGAGGAGAAACTTGTAGTACGGATGATAAGGATGTAACATGTACAGTTTGTTACCTTCGACGAACGTGGAGATTCTCTGTTGATTGGGTACGCTGTTGATTTCGATGGCTTGCAAGGTGAACAATTTGGCGAATTTAGTGTCGACGCCGAGCAGATTACTGTGAACTTGTCCGAGTTTATTTTCGATGGGCAGCAAATGCTCGACTATGGTATCCGTTACGGCAGAAAATGACGGTTTGATTTTCACTTCCACGTTCAACTGCTTGTAGTTTTCGTTCAGTTCTTGCAACTTGGCACCGAAAGAGGCCAGCGTCGATTCCTGCGTGGATTCCAGCACTCCAACTTGATCTCTGATGTTGACGACAATGTTCTGAAGGTTCTCGACTTGATTCAATTTCGAACGTTTCTCGGTAAGATCGTTCACGATGCTTCGCATCTCTGTAAACTGCGTGTGAAAGTCGGCGACGCTGTGCGAAGTGGGCAGCGTCGACACCAGCGAAGTAATTTCGTCTCGAATCTGTTCCACGTTCGCCGTTTCCGTTTCCAGTCGTTTCAGCATTCCAGATATGTTCCTTTTCAAAGCGTGTAATTCTTTGGAGGTGGGGAGAATGGCCACCCTACTCTCGAGATCGCTCAATGAACTTTTGATGTCGCTCGAATCGGATAGTGCCGTCACCGCCGTTTTCAATTTTTCCAAATCTTCGCTCGAAGGCACGCTCGTCCGTAACGATTCCAAGTCACCCTCTATGTTGTCCAGTACGTGATGAAAATGAGCAAGGTTCGTTCAAATTTTCTAAATATTCGATCTTCTGCTGAACCGTGCTTAACGTGTCTTGAATGCTCGTCAGCGCGCTCGCTTCAGCGTGAATATTTTTAATTTCTTCGTTGATCAACTCCAGAGATGCCTGAAGCGTAGCGATGGTGGTTTGAATGTGTTCGAAATCTCGATAAGCCTCCAATTGAATTTTTATGTTCGCGACGCTTTTACCGATGACCTGCAGTTCGTCTGACGATGGTAGGTTCGTCATGGTATCTTCCAAAGTCTGCAACTTGGATTTAATTTCTTCCAACGTGCCGGTGAATTCTTCTTGTAATTTGGAAACGACGACATGCAAGCGTTCTGCATCGATATCGTTCACGACGGTTTGAAGTTCAGAGAAATTCTTTTCGATTGCGGAAGTTCGTTCTTCGATTTCGAGTTTCAATTTTTCCAAATCTTCATTTTTCGATTGAAATTGCTGTAATTTGGCCAAATCATTTTGAAGCGAATCCACGCTCAACTGTATATTTTGAACGTTGTCGTAAGAAGGTACGTCAACATAATTTTTTATGAGCGTTTTCAGTTCGGAATCGATTTTCAGAATGGGATCGAGACATTGCGTTTGGAGCGTAGCGATCTCCGACTCTAAACTTTTGTTTAAGGTCTCCTGCAAAGCGATCAAATCGCTCCTCAACTTTTTAACTCGGACATCCAACATGAGAATCTCTTCTGCGTGGTCCACACGCTTGGTGTTGCCGAAAATGTCGTTAGGCATTTTGGTTAACGGTTATTTATAATAGGATAGACGATTCGTAATTCTACGAAGAGAGGAACGAGTTTGTCGTAATCTCCGAGGAGTTGAACGTATAAACAATCTCCTGCTGAAACATCGTACGCCATGTTAGAAAGCATCTTGTCGTGCTTCATTCGAAAAATGTTCTTGCCGCTAGAAATTTTAATATTTCGCCCTTCGTTCTCCGGATTCACGGTGATCCGAAGTTTCCCTTCGATCGGAATTTCGTAGAAATGTAAATTGTTATTAAAGACGTAAAAAATCTTGCCCACATCATCATCCAATTTTGTCCAAATACTGTTGAGATGAGCAATCAGTAGACCATTGAGTTTAGTTAACATGGAAGGTAGAAATTCATGATCTGTCGTCGTGCGGTGTACAGTCTCCATTGTTTGCTTTCGGAAACCAAAGAGATTCATTGTCCTTGCTATTTATTTATTGTGTATGTGAGACAGTTTAAGTTTATTTATTTTTTTCATTTGCATTGCCTACAATTTTTACTAATTTCTAAACGATAGTGCCCCCAAGGCAACGTGTGGATTCCACAAGACAAAATACATCTTTTATCGTCATGCGGATCTAATGCTACTTTCCTAACTTTGTTTGTGGTGATGATATGGTCGACGCTCTGGATTCTTTGTTCTATACTTAGTATCGTCGATTGTGAGTAAAGGCAGTCGATGTAATCGTGGAAGGTGAGTTTGTTCTCCACCGTATTTTTGCCCACACCTTTTGCTTTCTTCGTGACGCTACTCTCTGTTCTCACGGCATACATCTTCGAACGCAAACCCGCGAACTCGACAATAATATCACCGTTACATTCATCTTTCAGTTTACCTAGGACTTTTTTGTTACGAGATGGAATTCCAAATCTGTTGGGTTGAGGATACGCAGAAGTATCGAAATACTCAAGCATAGAAGGATTTTTTATGTCTTCATAGAGGTTAGATGTTTGTATGCTGTAAATGAAGCTGTCGGTGTCCGTGTACAAAAGTGACATCTTATCATTGAAGAAGGGTTTCATCACGTCATAATGAAATTCGAACATGTAAAGTTTCGACAAGTCGAGAACCGTTGCGCCAACGTAAATTGGTTTTCTGAATTTCATCAATTTTATATCTATATTGAAAAGTGCCAAATTCTCATTGTAAATTTTTCTCGACTTGAATCTAGGATCGGCCACCCACTTCATGCATTTATTTTTATCCGAAACCAATTTCACGTCTGCATGATTCCGCACGTTTTCCATCGTCTTGCCATACACCGCGTTATTCATCAATTTAAAAAAATCTTTGTCTAAATCGGAAGTGGCAACCGTCCTATGTTGCGTGTTTGTTTCAATGTACGGTTTGAGCCACTCGGAATGTTTAAACTTGAGGACTCTTCTAACATTCGCTACCTTAGCACCCTTCCCGATCAAGAATCGGAGATTCGAGTAATGAACAACGTATCTCTTTTTGCCCTCTAGAGTCAATAAAAGCTTGCATTGATTAGAATGAGGCGAAGATTTGAACTCGGATGCCGGTGGTAAATCGCTGAACAGATCGTGTAAATGGTCGGGGAATTCGATATCCACCTCTGCGAAGAAGCCATACTCACTATCGTCGAAATTTTCTATGTCTATTGATGCCCATTCGAATCCTCCGTAAGGAAGTTTCTGTACCATGGCATGTCCGTAGAGATTATTAACGTCGGCGTAGAAGATGTAATTCGATGCTCGATTTGAATCATAATCTTCTTTCATGTGCACGTTGTTGGCTTTTGCATATCTCTGCACACATTGTACCATCCCGCCCCGAATTCCCCTCTCGATGAAAAGTAACATGTCCACGTCCGATATCAGTTCCAGCTTGACCTTTGTCTGGAATAACATTGCCGACCACGCTAATCCCGGTAGGCTGTAGAAATACGCTGGATCTAATTTATAAATATACGTTGCCGTTTTCCTGAACGCTTGAAAAACATCCGCGAGTATCGTTACGTCCAGTTTTAAGTTGGCATCGTGGTAGTCTCCGAGTGTCCTACATTCTAATTTCTCCCACATGAGTTGCGCGTGTTGGTATTCTTCGTCCGTGATTCCTTTCTCTCTGAGTCTGCTGTAAAATTCTCTTGGAAGTGGGAGAGCGTCGTCGTTAAATTTAGAATTATCACTAACGTATTCGTAAGGATAAATCCCTTTACGTCTAACGAGTTCTATGTCTACGTTGGGAAAACTAGCTTTCGTAATTTTGAATTGTTCGTCTAAAAGTTTGCTGGCAAGAGCGTCCAGGCTGGCAGACAGAAATCTGTACGAATCCAGAAACCTCATCTCGATGGTATTTTTAGTCTCAGGAATCATAACTTTCTTACTTATGGAGATGTATCGTTCTTCGTTTTGAGCAAGAATATCTATTTTTTGAGTGTCGTATACGAGTTTCCTAATTAAGGGATGAAAGTCGTAATTAGAGCCATTGTGAAAGAATACGGGGACGAATTTCGGTTTTTGGATTTTGAGGTTGCATGCATTACAGATTCCGCTTACGAAGCGACCGTCCGTATGCGAATGGTGAAACACTTTACGATTGTCGTCTGTGAAGTGGTTATCGCACACAGGACACTTGACAGTGTCATAGTAATTTTGAAGTTCGATAGCAGATAACGGAAGCATCGGTTTCGATGTTTGCAGCATGCATCCAATTTTCCCAACCTACTCGACCATCTTTTCGAAGAAGCGTTCGATTGCATCGGGTCCTCGGTATACGTACGGTTCATCTATTTTATCCCGTCGCACGACAACGTAACCGAAACTGTTTGGTTCGTGAAGCTGGTAAGGTGTGGTGGAAGAAACTTCGGGATCCGGATCGCAGTACGAGAGTGGTTTGAGGAACGCCTCGAAATCAGCAACGATGATGGCCGGATGTTCCAGCAATGCCTTGTGCATCTTGAATTCTTCCACTTCGTTCTTTTCGGGCATCAACATTCGAACCGGTCTGTTGTTGCCGCAATATATTTTATGTTGAACAAGTTTATCGCTAGCAATCTGACGTCCGGTGAATTTTCGATAATCGGATTGTTGTCGATTGTTGAACGTGGTTAGACATCTCGGGCAAACTTCGATGTTGTTTGCATACTTGGTTGATTGACTTCTGACCAAGCGTGATAGTGAACGAATTATTGTGTAGTGATGAACACTGTCGTTTGAAATTAGAAGAAGATTAATCACACGAGCATCGTCATCGTCGACATCGCTTATCCTGCCGGGATGCACGACATGTTTATCCAACGTATAGGAATACACGTTGATGATTAAGCGTTTTCCTTCTGCATCTCGTGCTCGTGTTTCGAATTTTCATATATCAGAAATGGTCACCGGGTATTCGATGCCAGCCATTGCATTTTCCAGTTCATGTTCATGCTGCTTGTAATGATAAACCCGTTCTGGATGATTTGACCAATGAATCGGGTGAAGGTCCGCCAACACACACCAAAGGAAACACTTGTTATCGCTGTTCTGTATATTTAACACAGCCCTCTTGTGTTGAATGTTCGGTGGAAGAGGAACGTAGCTGGAAGCGCGAAGAGGCGAGAATCGGTTCACGTAAACGGTTAACGTGTGAGGACTTCCACACAGAGACCATCCCGACCCTTTAGCCTCGAAATCGTCGTGTTTCTTAACCAGTTCATTTGAAAGATCGGAATAAAATTCGTCCAAATTATCGACGTCCGCCAATTGAAGAGCCTGGTTTTTTGTTCGATGATAAAAGACTCTTGTTGTACCGTCGACTTTTTCGTATTCGGAAAATAGATCAACGTATACTTTTATAGAATTATTTTCCAATTTATTTTTTAGAATATTTATCACGGATGTTTTCGTTTCACGCAAGAAACTAAGAATGTCCCGGCCTGGTTCCGAAGTAAAAGAGAAATCCTGAATATGACGGTTGAATGCAGATCTAATCGGTTTGCGTTCATCGGATAATTTTACTTGTTTGGAAGTGGAAGCTTCCGTTTCTGGATCATCGATTTTTCTTTTCGATGTTCCTCGTTCGGTCGATGGTTTGCAAATTTTCAGGTGTTTACTTAAATGTGTAATGCTGATCATCTTTCCGCATCGAGCACAAGGCTTAGAAGGTAACGAACGATTAATTCTCGAACCTGTTTCGCTACATCTTGCCCTGTGTACCGATAAATTGTTGCTTGAGATTAGCTTCCCACAAGTAACACATTCAGTTTTATCATTTTTACGATTGAAACTGGTGGTGGATGCCATTATGCTTTCTCCAAAATCACAGAAATCAAAAAGTGTCTAGTATATAATAGCGATACAATTTTCAGGTATGTTATTTTATATAGAATTTCTTGGGTGTGAATACAAAACTCAAAAATTCAATCTATACTGTAAATAGAATTTCAGGTATGTTATTTTATATAGAATTTCTTGGGTGCGAATACAAAAAAAACTCAAGAATTCAATCTATACTGTGAATACAATTTTCAGGTATGTTATTTTATATAGAATTTCCCGAACTGCGGGTGAAAATCGAATTCGTACTGAAAAACTTTTTCGCGTTGACCAAGAAAAAATACGTCGTGCAGCTGGCCGACAGCGACGAGGTGCAATTTAAAGGGCTGAGGACCGCCATAGACGTGCGAGAGAGCAATTTTCTGATCACGATCTTGAAGAAAGCGTGGGGCGAATACTTCGACACGGGATATCGCACCACGGACTCGGTCGATCAGATCGTCACGAGCATCGTGTGGCCCACGGCGAAGGCTTACTTGGAGTTCGTGGAAAGGCACGCGACTCAATTCGATCTGGGGAGGAAGCTCGATCTGTCAGCCCCCAGCTGGCTAGTTTCAAAAGCGACTGCATCAACGCTCTGGCTTGGCGTCACGTTTTCGTGAAGGTTTTCGGAAAGGATCCGGCCATGTACCTGCGAACGATTTTTCCGAACACCGTCTGCGACAGCCACATTCTGAACGAATTCACGTGGACGACCCAGCATCGTTTCCACACGCATTACTTTCTCGGCTGGGGTCTGATCTATCGATTCTGCTGCATCATCCCAACGTTCTTCATCATACACTGCAACATCAATTACTTGGTGTTGCATTATACTGTTTTGGAAAACAAGTTGAACGTCCTGAAAGATTTGTACCAGGACGTGACCGAAACTGACGCGTTCAAAACTCAATTTCTGCGCCTCTTGAGGACGGAAAAAAAAATATCGAATCAGTACAAAACCTTCGAACGGACGATCCTACCCGATAATTTTCGTTTCCACCAGATTGTAGAGGGTAGCGAGCAGCAGCAGCAGCACCACGTGTGGTCTTGGGTCACGTACATCGATTCTCTCAAACTGGACGCGAGCAAAGAACGCTACTTTCCCAAAAAGGATTCCGCATTCGTTCGGGAGCGTATCGAGCTCGTAACGGAGGGAAGCGTGGACGTGTACTACACGCCCAGCGAATTCAAAGCACGCAGGCCGATGTTCGTCATCAACACGACGAAGAGGAAGCAGGTCGTGGTCAACGATCGCACCAACATCAAGGTCGTCTGCGAGTTCCACGATGCCTTGCCCGAGGATACTCTATGCAGCGTCATCTTGGTCGCAGAGAAGTCCTTCATCCACGACGTGAAGAACGAGAGGGTCACAGAGCAGTTTTAAAAAATATTCCTAAAAAAAATTGCCACATACTAAAAAAAAAAATCAACAAGGTTATATAAAATATAATGTAAGTTAGTTCGGTGTGCAAATAAAAAAAATGATAGGTTAAGTTATATCACTGAAGATAGTAAAAAAAAATCGTAAGATAGGTTAAGTTATATCACTGAAGATCGTAAGAAAAAATCGTAAGATAGGTTAAGTTATATCACGTAAAACCATTAAGGCGAGCCTCACCGAGCCTCACTTCGAGGCGGAACCCCAAATGAGTAAAGTGAGTTTTTGATGTTTTGGTGCTGTTTTCTTCGCTGCGAAACATCGTCAGCGCAATAAATGAGGCGCGGAACGTGGAGAGAAAGTGAGTTTTTGAGGTTTTGGCGAGCCTCAGCGAGCCTTACTTTCGGTTTGTGAACTGTCTATTTGGGTCTACTCTAAAGTAGGTCAAAGCACGTAGAGACTCTCGTGTAGTTTAGCACGAAAAAAAAAAAAATAGGTTAAGTTATATCACTTAAGATCGTGATATACCTACCACGTGCGAGGTGGAAAAAAAAGTGGTGCATTGAAAATTGTACTAAAACATCGCTAAACGCTAAAACATCGACAAAAAATTGTCAAAATAAGTCAAAAACTGATATTCAATTGATAAAAAAAGAGGATACCTACAAAGTGCGAGGTGGGAAAAAAAAGTGGTGCATTGAAAATTGTACTAAAACATCGCTAAACGCTAAAACATCGACAAAAAATTGTCAAAATATGTCAAAAACTGATATTCAATTGATAAAAAAAGAGGATACCTACTAAGTGACGGCGTAGAAACAATACACTTACACTACTCATATATGACTAAAAATTTGACTTGAATTTAGACTTGTATGGGTTAAAATGCAGTACCGAAAAAAGAAGTTATTTAAACGCTAGAAACCCTTCCTTCTACCTTTTTTCATGGAAATGCAAGTAAAGGGACTTGACATATTGATTTATTTTGTTGTTTTAACAAATTTAAGGATTTTCAACAATCGATGGTCTCTGTCACTTCTGCCTCTTCAGCGTCTCATTTTTGTGCGGCCCCGTGGACTTGCGGCCCTAAGCTATATCCTAGTAGCGAATCCCCACTACTACTATTTAAGAAAAGCAGAGATATTAGTGGACTTACTTTTACGATATATTTTTCTTGCGAGGCTGAAAGTAGTTTGTTCTTTGCATCACCTCAAGAACTATTTACGACGCACGATGACCCAAAAGCGCCTTAACTTTGTGGCACTCTGCCAAGTAGATAAGGAAAAACTGAATAATATTACAGTAAACCCTCGTTAACACCAATCCCAAAGGACCGAAAAATCAAGAGTTCGTGTTAAAAAAAAAATTGTGCTAACCGGGGACTCAAATTTTATTCTTGCAATACAGTTCTTTCTACACACTAACCATTTACAATACGCATTATGTACGTCATCATACAAAACACTACTACAGTATTACAGTAATCAACGTTTAAAGAAGGTACTCATAGATCATTTTCTGGTGAAAAATTAATATATTGCGCTGTCGTAGACGGGAACGCAAATGCCTGGTAACTTCACGGTCAACTGTACTCATAGCTTCCGTAAAACTAGCAGTCAATTCGTATCAAACTCGTACTGGCTACGTTTTAACCCGCGATCGCTCGCGCTATTAGATAAAACAATAGATTAACAATTACAAAACTTTTGTTATTTCTAGATTGTTACTGGAGGTAACAATGCGTTAAGGCTAAAATGCCTCCTTCCATGTCTCTACTTGTCAACACTGTAGCAAATGTTATTGAAATTGAAAGCGAAACCTTATACTAGCGGCTTTGATCCTAGCCGAGTGCATTGTTAGATTTTTTCTAACATGCGAGTTATCGCGTCACATTTCCAGCGAATGATTGTACAACAGTTTTCCTTTGGGAAATACCGCTTTCATTTATTATTCCGTCTGTGTACAGTCGGAGAAAGAATTACCTGGGCCACGGTACCTAGAATTTCGTAACGTCTTAAAGCCTGTTGTTTATGCAACCCAAATAACAAATTATTCGCTTAAGTTTGTCTGGTGGATCTGAGTTCTCGGGAAGAATTGAGCATTGATAGCATGAGTCACATGACTCATGCCCCAGCAACAACAAATAACAGCTGGGTGCTACGTGGCCTCAAGAAGAACATGTCAGCAACTGGTTTCTTAACAAGATCTACTCGTAAGAAAATATTTTTCGAGTGATACTAGTCATTGTCAAGAAGGTTCACTGAAATGATGGTTCTCATCACAGGCCACATGCCACACGCTAATGGTTTAAGTCCACTTTATGCACTGGACCTACAGATTAAAGTGGGATCCGAACCAAATGTTCCTCTATCTGGTATTGAATTCGGAAGCCTTTGATTACATGTCGAAGACGTTACCACTACGCCATCGGAGAGGCAATGGAACGCCTTGAGAAAGAGACGAGTGAAACCATATTTGACGTAAATTTTAAAAATAAGACAATATTTTGTTGCTACAGTTTCGAACCGTGGGAGAGGCATATATATTATTTTGTCCCATCGTCCATTTCACGAGTTTATAATTCTTCCTCACCGACACGATTAACGTCAGGGGGAGAAGAAAAGCGAAGTAAAATAACTGAAACAGAAATAAAAGGAAAGAGCGAAACAAATTTTATCCATAATATTCTGCAGTCACTTCAGTCGTGTTCAAGGAATCCTACCTTTAAAGAGAGCCGTGGTCTCTAACTTGTCTTTTCCCCTTCCTTTGTGCTCTCGATTCCCTCTGTCACGATTGGTCTAAAACTAATTAATACGACGTTAATTAAACAATCCAAACAACCAAACAATGCACAATCAACTGCACAAAACAACATTCCATTTGTTTTCGAACCGGAAAACAATTGAGATGCTGTAAAATGAAGCAAGAAGCAGTAATAAACTGTGAATTTGGTACGGTATAGAATTAAATCGGTGAAGATGTTCCATTTGATTAGATTTTGTTATTTAGTGTCGCTATTCTTTCACTTTTGGCAAATAGCGACGATGAAGATGAGTAATGAGTGATGATATGATGACATTGATTAACGGACACTCACCAAGAACACCCATGGCCAAGCCGAGATTCGAACCAGGGGCCCATGCTGTCGTAGCGCGCTGTGCTAACCACTCCGCCACGGAGGTTGGTTAGGAGTGGACATTATACCATATTTTGTGTGCGCAATTGGGATCAATCAATCGAATGACTAGGCATATTATATTATTAATATATTCATATCATAATATCACGTCATATTATTCGGCACGAAGTAACATCATAGACATTCAATCTTGCATTATTGCCTTTCAACTATTTCTTCGACTTCGGGTTAATAACATCAATAAGATAAATTATGAAACAAATGATAATGAATGTGGGATATTGACAGTTATTTCGAATTACCTGACACAAGCAACATTAAGCAGACTCGGTGGGCAAGCTCATTAAGTGGTCAACCTTCGATCTCGTCACCAAAGTTCCCGGATTTGAGTACCGTCCTTGTCACAGGTGTTTGAGTATTTCGTCATTAATTTCATGTAATGGTCAGTCGTCCACGACTGGGAAGAAAAGTGATGTTACGTAACAAAACTAATAAAAATAAACATGATCGAAGAGTACTTATTTCATATCTCACGAAATCTCCTATAAAACCGGGATATATGAAATATATGTATACTTTTTCGATTTCTATATGTAACTAGCCGAGACCGAGAACGGGAGAGCAATTTTCAATTCGAGAAACCGAGAGACGGAGACATTGTAAAGTCTTGTTTCTTTCTTGACATCTCCCTAATTGAGTTGTTGTTCTGTTCGTTATTGGCTTTGTATTGGCAATTATTGTCATTATTCCTCCCCTGGAGGTAAACCATAACGACGATTTATGATTAAATACATTAAAGCAGATAAAAGGGCAAGAACAAGAGAGTCATGCGTGCCCGGGACTTCAACCCAGAACCTTAAGTAACGAGATTTGAAATTCTGGAGAAGGCATCTGTGTTTTGCTTGGCTTTCTCTTTCCTCAACTTCTGTTATTTTATCATGCACGTATAATTAAAATGGATCTGAGAAAATACGTTGCGATCCATAATTGTGTTGGTTAGATGCTATAAATGTGAACTCCAACATGGAATAAATTATTCCTTTTGTATGTGGTTGAACATGAAATTTTCTTACACTGTGACAATTTCTTTTTTTTACTTTTTCTGCACAGATAAGCTAATCTGGACTGGACCTTCAGTTTAAAATGACATACGAACTACTACGTGCATCCACCGTGTATCGAACCTGGGATCCCTTGATTATAAGGTGACGACGTTATCATTACGCCATCGAGGAGGCCCCGTGAGAAAATATTATTTACTCGATCTATACAATAATTTATATAAACATTTACATTTTCGTTTTCTTCTTTCTTTTTTGTTAACTACTCTTCTACGACTCTTTTTTGTCTTGGAATTTTTTCTTGTTTCAGGAAAAAAAATAATACATGCAGGCTGTATACCCCCCCCCCATACAAATAGATAGAAAGCTCACTCTCGAGAACTAATTTATAAATAACGTAACCATTAGGAAACAATTCGAACGTTAACTGATATAACTGCAGATGAAACAATACTTCCAAACGCTAACGAAATATCTATTCTTGCATAAGCTTACAGACAACAGGTATCTGGTGAGTCATTCACTCTTGCTACGAGCGAAGGTCACGGAACCAAACGGTGGCAAACAAGCGTCTGCTCTACGAAACTAGGGGTAGCAGACGAGGCGTGTTCCTGTTATCAATGACGTACGAAATAAGGAGGAACACAGCTTTCATATCAAACTAGACCCTTGTTTTGGTCCCGTCATTGCATATAAACACTTTTTCGTCGTGGCCTTGAATCCCTACCTAAAGGCTTCTCTGCAAGAAAGAAATCTTACCATTGAGGGGAGGAAAAGTGTGTGTGTGTATCGAGGTCCTTCAACTTTCGTATTCTTCTTCATTTCAGAACGCGTGCTGTATCGTCGATTTAATCCAATCTAGCCGTTGTAGGTTCTGTTTCTGTTGGGTAATTTCACATTGTCTTCCTGCTTATGTTATTCGCGACGGAGCTTCTGGTTTCAATAATCTGGACGATAACGGGATTGTGTTGGTTGGTTGATTTGGTGTCTTAAGTCCACTTTATGCACAGTAAGACTAATCGGGAATGCACCTACAGTTTAAAGTGGTATCCGAACCACTATGTGCCTACACATTACTTTGTTGCTAGATATTTGCATGCTAAGATCTAGGAAATGCTACATTTTCAGTGTGTGGAATTGAGAGTTATTTCGGATACGAAGAATTGGAGAATGGAGTAGTGAGAAAAGTATCACCTCACATGTTTGAATTATAGCCCCCCCCCCCACACACACACAGGACATCGGCCGTGGTTTTTATAACGAAATATAACATGAATGAATTGTGTCAAGAAAAACTGGAGCTTATTCACATCCCTACGGAACTTGGAAGAAGTCCACATAGAAATTAGAAAGTTCTGTTCCGACAAAATCGGGACGTTTAGTAAATGAAAGAGCAAAGTGCTACCTTGTGCTTTGCACCAAGCCATGAAGGCGTGTAGGGGGTGCGGAGTTAGGGTCCCACACTTTCTTGTTACGGCCGAAGGTGGGGATAATGTGATCAGCACCACACCCCTGGCCGCCTTTACCCTTTCCCCCCCACAAGTTTCCTAGAGGTACCCACTTTATACGACGCTGGGTGGGCGCCGGAGCCACTTGAACAGGTGGACAAAATTCCAATTCTCCCCAGTCGGAGATCGAACTCAGATCTCTCGCATGGTAATCAAACTCCCAAACGACCGAGCTACCGCGGCACATATAGTATAGTAGCCTTTGTAATTAAGGCAAGAATTATTTTAGCGTTTCGTTCAACGGTTTTAGGGGAATCATTTTCGGACATAGGCTATAACTCTTGTCGGTTCTGCGACCTGGCTTGAGAAAAGGCGATTTTATGACGAACAACATTCCACCTGATGTCACGTGACTTTCCTACATTTCCTGTGTCTGTTGGCTATTGCATAAAAGACGAGTTGGTCCTTGAGACAGACAGAATCACCCGATCACCTAAAGGTGCAATGTGTGTTGCCTACCTTTCCGGCATTATTTACTGCCATTAAAGTCTTATGGGGAAGAACTTTTTTCCACCACTGTACAGTGTAGTGGAAAGGTGCATTGGTTCTTCCAATCTGATGATTGTTGTTTTTGGCATTGTGTTATTGAAGAGAATAGCAGTAAAATGTCTGACAAACAAACTAAACAGTACATGATGTGGCTGGAAGAAGAAGACACAGATGAAGTGGACATTGGACCTCAAGACACAGGTTGCGAAACCGATACAGATGGTCCATCAGAACATGAGGAAGTGCATACCGAGACAGAACAGTCAGTTAGTGATTCTGATGATTCTGTGACAGTTTCAAGACATGTGAATCGTGATACGTATCGAGGCAAAGATGGTTCAACAATATGGTTCAAGCAAAAAGCCCCACCAAGTAAAATCGCCAGACAGAATAGTGTCACACATTTACCAGGTGTGATAGGTGGGGCCAAGAATTTGAAGTCAATTCTAGACTGTTGGAAACTGTTCTTTCCGGATTCTCTAATCACACGTATTGTCCAATACACAAACGTAAAGCTCAAGGAAATGGCACCTTCCTACTCACGTAATACACGGGACTGTCCTCTAACTGATTTTGAAGAAATTTCAGCATTCCTAGGAGTACTATATCTTGCTGGAGTAAAGAAGTCACAGCACCTAAATACAGATGAGTTGTGGGCCACAGATGGAACTGCACCAGACTTTTTCATCGCGTCAATGAGCAAACGAAGATTTCACACTCTTCTCCAAGCTGTTAGGTTTGATGATATCACTACACGAGCACAAAGGAAGCAAGAAGACAACCTATCTCCAATTAGAAAAATATTCGATGCATGAATAGTTACAGGCCAAGTGCTTACACTACCATTGATGAGATGTTAGAAGCATTCAAAGGACGATGCAAGTTCAGACAAGATATTGCAAATAAACCTGCAAAATATGGCATAAAAATATATGCACTCTGTGATGCTAGAACATTCTACACTCTAAATATGGAAATGTATGCAGGAAAACAACCATCTGGGCCTTACCAAGTTCCCAATGATGCACAAAACGTGGTCTTGCGATTAATACGTCCAATTGACAACAGCGGAAGGAATGTGACCATGGACAATTATTTTACCTCCATACCTCTAGCTAATGAACTGTACAGTCATGGAAAGTAGTTCTTGGGCCACGAGACCTACGATATCGTACCATCTTAAAGCCTGTTGTCTATGCAACCCAAATAACAAAATTGTCGCTTGGGTTTGCCTGGCGGACCTGGATTCTCGGGAATGATTGAGTATTGACAGCAGCGTGAGTCATACCCCCAGGCCCAGCCATAACAAACAACAGCCTGGTGCCGTGAGACCACCAGAAAAAGTTTCAGGAATTGGTTTCTTAACAACAGCTACTCGTAAGGAAATGTTCTCTTTAGTGATATTAGAGTCATTGTCAAGAAAGTTCACTGAAATGGTGGTTTTCGACGAATCATCATCGCGCAACACACATTCTGTCAACCCAGAAGTCCTTGAAAAAGATTGGAGTTAAAAGTAACTACTTGACAAATGATAAGACAAATCTATATTCATTAGTCCCAAATTAGAATTTTGTGTAAGACATGGATCATCATGTCCTATCATCCATTTCATAACTTCATTAATCATCCTCATCGCCTTTGTTGACGCCAAGTGCTAGAAAAGCAATATAAAATAAGCAAAATTAAGAAATTAATAAACGACATTTTCAGCGATTTCACGCAGCGACTCAGTTGCATGTAGACAAAGTTTCATTAATTGGGAACCAAGGGCCCCCTCGTTGTGTTTCATTGTCATTTTCCCTCCACTTTGCCTGCCGCGATTAACCTGATGTTGATTAATGCACAATCCACAAAGTGCACCAAAGCGGCGCATATTATGAATAGGTAAACTATGTGATATTATGCTAATTTAGAATTTAGTAATGAAAAGTGAATTGGGGGGGGCGACCCTGTGGCCGAGTGGTTAGCACATCGCGCTGCGACGCCAAGGGTCCCGGGTTCGAATCCCGGTCGGGCTTGGTTGTTTGTGAATGTCCATTCATCAATTTCATCATTTCATCACTCATCCCCATCTTCGCAAATTAGCCAAGAGGCACAAAACGCGAAGTAAAATAAACTAAATCGAAAAAAAATCGAAATCGAATTTTGGGGGGTTCAGTTAAGTGGCTGCACATTCATTACGTAATCGCGATATCATCAAATTGTACGAAGCGTGTCTACACCTACGTAAAGTGTCAGTCCCCGTCATAGGCGTGCTCAGACCCTCTGATTAAGGGGGGGGATAGCCTTGATGATAGTTCAGGCCGGAAAAGAATAACGTAATTTCATCTCACTTGCTTAAATTTTATTGCATTGATGGGTGTATTTATATATACACCCCACCCCCGCCCCACACACACATATAAATACACATATATATATATATATATATATATATATATATATATATATATATATATATATATATATATATATATATATATATATATATACAACACACACACACACACACACAACATATACTTATATACCAACAGTAAAAATCATATAAATTGTCTCTCAAATCTGCGCGTTCCTTTTCCTCCAAACAATTGTTCATGCACTTAAGAGAAAACCTTTTAGTAGCAGTACTTCTCTCCTCGGTAATTTAAAATGCATTACAGAAAACAAATTGCGAGCGAAGCGACCAATAAATTTTCAGATCCAAATTTTTGCAAAATGAAAACAATGTCGATTTAATCTGGGAAAAAAAATTCATGGAGCGCCATATTATTCTCTTTTACAATTTTTTTCATTTAGATCGTTTGGCGTCCAGGGTTAACTCCCGTCGACCCCTAGCTACGGCTCTGAACTTGACTAGACTGCAAGAAAAGCAGACATTGCGAGCGAAGCGAGCAAGAACATTTTACAAAAGGTATTTATATTTGTATAAAATTTGAAATCAAGGGGGCAATTGCAGCTCTGTCCCCCCCCCCCCCGCAGGTGCTCTTGGCAGTCTGGAAGAAATAATGCAAGAAAGACGTGAAAACAAAATCCATCGTGGGTATCCTGTTGTCCTGCTACTCTTAGATTCTGCTACTCTTGCTTTCCTTTATTTCCATGTTTGCCCCTAAAATTGATTTCCGTTCAAGGTTGTGGGGGGCTGTGGTTTCGCCACTGCACCCCCTTCCCCAGTAGTTGCTTTGAACTTTCATCAGCTTGAAAATACTTAATTTTCTTTTAGAGTATAATATAGTTTAATAACGGCAATAGGATTCATCTATCCTAAATTTCTAGGTGAAAATATAATAATATAGGGGCATAGATGTCTGGAAGGGGGGCAAGTATTGCCACATCTTTCCCTTAGAAAACGAATGTCAACCAAAAAGTACGTTTTCACATGTATAATTTGATTTCAGTCATAATAATTTACATTAATTATTATAATGAGGATGCAGGAATGCGATAATGCAACACTATTATCGGGGTAATATGCCACATGGAAAAATACCTTGCTTGTCTCTTCGTGGAAAAAATCTGCAGACGTCCATGATTAGGGGGGCATTTGCCCTCCCCCTGGCCCCCTGGGCTCACGCCTATGATCCACGTGATGGAAGATGTAGCTCAAAGCCAGGGCTTTAAGATCAAATTTGTTTTGTTATTGTTTTTATTAGTAATTACCTCAGTTTTCTTCCTCTGAAGTTAAATTATTCATGACGACGATTTATGATTACATTAAAGACAAGAATGAACATACACAATGAACCCATTTTGGTCGGAACTCGAACTCGGAACCTTGTTCGGCAAGAAATACAAATATCCATAAGGCATGAGTGTTTCATTGGAGATGTTCCTCTACTTCCGTCATTTTATCACTAATATATTTCTTTAATATACAATAATAAATCACAACTACCTAAAAATAAATATTATTTTGCATTTTCACATGCATATGTTTTTTTACGGTTAGAGTGTGAACTGGCACCTGTTTATTTAGATTGTTCTTTATGTTTCGTGTGTAGTTAAAGATAGGAAATATGCTTGAGGAACGATTAGGGCTATAAGAATTCCGTCCGTGACAGAGTGGTTAGTACAGTGTGCTACGATGTCTGATGTCCTGGGTTCGAATCCCGTCGTGCGTATGGGTGTTCTTTGTGAGTGCCCCTTCATCAATTTCATCATATCACTCATCCTCGTCGTCGCGATTAGCAAGAGGTGAAAGAAAAACGACGCTAAATAAGAAAATAAAAAGACTTATAAGAAACATTCTTATTTCCGGACGTGTCCTACATTTTATAGTTGTGTCTGGCCTCCGGAAGGAATTTGAAAAAAATCTAAAATGTCTTATACGTATTTTGGGCATCACGTAACTTCAAATTAGATGGAGAAACAGAAAAACTGAGGGGAGTCTAAGATAACGTGGTTCCTTGGAGAAGTATGTTTAAATCAAAGAGTGTGCATGGTTGCTACTGGATGTTCGGAAAAGCTCAGAAATTACTTCACGATTTTCTAGATCCGGAAAAGTCCGGATATATGTATAAAAATGCTTACTTTGTGAAGTTCTATCGATATAAGTGTCGGTAATTTCTTCTAAGTAACAAGTAATTATTCTACTTATTGGAGAAATAAGGCACAGAATTCTGTTTTTTTCCAGTGTATAGTAGTTTTTTACATATTAATAAACAAGAACTTCCAGACTTTGTTTACGAAATTGTGAATTTTTTCCTTCCCGAATTCATGGATTGTTTTCTCTTCCTGGCCCCACTCGACGAAAAACGTTCTGTCTTACATACACAAGTTGAAATCACATACAGCCGTGCTATTAATTAGCAGTTGAGGAATTTTGAACTCGACCTTTCACTTCAACATTAATTTTTCAGCTGAAGATGTGTCATATTCTCGTTATATGCTAAGATGTCGTAGTAACCTATTATATTTACTGCAAATACGATCGTGTTCAACATTTTGAGACATTTTGTCCTACTTTCCGCTGACGAGTGATCTGATAGCCCTATGTGTGATGAGAACTGTTTTTACTCTTTCTGATATAATTTATTCCAGCATTTCCTTCAACTTCTATTACCTTGTTATTACCTCCAATGCTTACACAACTTTTCCTTCGTGCTCGACCTTTGGGTTCAGAAATGTTTACAACACCCCCATCTCCTGCGTGTAAATAGCAGGCAACAACACTCTGGAAGACCATAATGTATACAACTTGTTTACTACATATTTTACGAAAATATTAGAATGTTAGCTTGATATAACTGTGGATTAGAACGAACGAAATAAAATACCTATTTTATACGCACACTGGAACGAGCGCAGGCCAGCTGTGAGTCACTCTGGCAGTGAAGGTCAATGATCGAAGCAGTTGGTGCTTGCTTCTTACAAGCAGACGCCTTATCTTTCCTCAAGGAAACACGGAATTCCTCGTTACTTTTTTTCGCCAGACTAATGGTGAACATTTACAGGAACGTAAGGAGTAGTATCGTATTCTATTGGAATTAGATTTCGTGGTGTTTAAAAGATATCATAACAATATGTAAATCTCTTTTGTGACCTACGCTGAACGTATTTTAAAGTTTCATTGACATGTGAAAGCGGAAATTTAGAGATCCTTCTTCCTTACGATTTCTAAACAACCGAAGAGTGTGGTGAATGTGAAACTACTTATTGTTCGCAACAATGATATGTATTATACAAATGGTCTCTAATCAAAAACCCTATTACATCACAGGAAGTGATATTTAAAACAATTCTACCATGTATCCAAGGTAACCAATATTCAGATTGATTCCAAGCTTCTGTTTGGTTATTTTGTGTCGCATTTTTACCTCTTGCGATAATCGCGACGATGAAGATGATGGGTAATGATACGAATGCAATGCTACATCTAAGCCTCAACAGGTTTCAAAAATGGATCCTCTGGCTTTGTAGAGAGTTACGGTGATTTTGATTTTTATTTACATTTGGTATTTTAAGTCCACTTTATGCACACAAAGGCTAATCGAGACTGCATCTACAGTTTAAAGTGGGATCCTAACCACTGTGTCTCCACCGGGTATCGAACCGGGGACTCCTTGATTACAAGGCAACTCCTATACTACAGTGCCATCGGGAAGGATGAGAGAGAGAGAGAGAGAGAGAGAGAGAGAGAGAGAGAGAGAGAGAGAGAGTTACGGTGACTACGATAATGAAGAATTGAAAGTAGCAGAACGACTAAGCTATTCTTTTGTCAATATTGGGATTGTTAATGAATGTTATGAATGTCAGTTCAAATTGAAAAAAAATAAACTAAAAAATTTCCAGAGTGCCGTTACAAATCGTTAATTTTTCTCTTTCCACACATTACTTTGCTACTATGTAGATATTTGCATGCTAAGATGTAGAAAGTGCTCCATTTTCAGTGTTTGGAATTGAGATTTATTTCTGAGAATGGAGTGAGTAGTGGGAAAAGGATCACCTCACATGTTTGGATTATACCCCCCCTTACACACACGCACACAAAATATATCGGCTGTTGTTCTTATAAGGAAATATAACATGTATGAATTGTGTCAAGAAATATTGGAGCCTATTCACATCCCTACGGAACTTGGAAGAAAGCCCACGTAGGGATTGGGAAGTTCTGTTCCGACAAAAACGGGATGTATAGTAAATTAAAAAGCAAAGTGCTACCTTGTGCTTTGCACCAAGCCATGAAGGCGTATAGGGGGTGTGGAGTTAGTAAAGTTGGGGCCCCACGCTTTCTTCATCAGGCCGAAGGTGGGAATGATGTGATCAGCACCACGCCCCTGGCCACCTTACCCCCTCCTTTTCCCAGAGTTTCCTCCAGATACCCACTTTATACGACGCTGGGTTGCCACCGAAGCAGCTTGAACAGGTGGACAAAATCCCGATTATCCCCCGTCGGGGATCGAACCCAGATCTCTCGCATGGTAATAAAACGCCCTAACGACTTGCTGCTGCAGCACATACAGTAATTAAGGCAAGAATTATTTTAGCATTTCGTTCAACGTTTTTAGGGGAATCATTTTCGGAGATATAACGTGTAGCTGTTGTCGATTCTGCGACCTGGCTTGAGAAAAGGCGATTTTCTGACGAACAACATTCCACCTGACAAGTCACGTGACTTTCCTACATTTCCTGTGCCTGTTGGCTTTTGCATGAAAGACGAGTTGCTCTTGAGACAGACAGAATCACCCGATCACCTAATGGTGCAATGTGTGTTGCCTACCCTTCCGGCATTATTTACTGCCATTAAAGTCTTATGGGGAAGAACTTTTTTCCACCACTGTACACCAACCACAGGTTGACACTAGTAGGAACTCTTCGATTGAATAAAAGAGAAATTCCACCGGAATTTTTATCTGTCAAGGAAAGGCTTGGAAACAGCAGCATGTTTGCGTTTGGAGAGAAACCATCTAATAATTGTCTCCTCTGCTCTTATGTGCCAAAGAAGAAACAGAAAAAAATGTTATGATGATTTCCACCATGCATAATGACGACGGCATTGGTCCTGACTCTGGAGAGGCAAAAAAGCCAGAAGTGATTACTTTCTACAATCTCACAAAAGGAGGAGTGGATGTTGTAGATCGTCTGAAATCTGAATATTCTGTTTCAAGAATAAGCAATCGCTGGCCTCTCACAATATTTTTCAGCCTTCTCAACATTGGAGTAATAAATGCTCAGATAATCTGATTAGAAACATCCTCAATTATAAAACATTTTGAATTTGAATTTATATCAATAATAAATTGTATTTTAATGTGCTTATTTGTATTAATGTTTTAAATATTCATAAAGAAGAATGCTGTAACAATGTAAAATGATTTCAATGTTTAATAAAACATGTTTGATAAAATATATTTTGCAAATGTTAAGTGATAACTGAAAAAAAAAACAAGTTGTTAGAAAAATCTAACACGCCGGGACCAACATTTTGTTCATGTTAACCGAGTGTTCGGCTTAAAAGAGTTTGTGTTAACGAGGGTTTACTGTATTACTAAAGGGCCCCTGAAAAATTTCATTCAATGTTGTTTCCTTTCGTAAAAGTCGAGTTGAAGTTGAAAATATTCTGTTTTGCAAAATGTGACTGTTTTTTGTTTTTTTTTAAAATCAGGATTAGTAATTTTTTACTAATACGTTATGTCTGTAAACATACGTGTGCTACTTCGTACTGCATTACTAAGGCTAATGTCACTTATACACAGTGGCGTAAATAACACCCCCGGAACCCCCGCAATAAGAATGATAAATTAAGAAAGACCGATAGTTCACAAAAGTTTTTCTTTCGGCGTTAAAATATATTTTTATACCCCTACAACTGCAAAACAAAAAATGTTATTCGCCAGAAAAGTAAAATGTGAATTATCATATTAGTAAAAAGCCTTCATTAGCTGAATAGTTCGTCATTGATTACGCCGCCCCTACTTACCGCCCGCTTTTCAGCAAGTTTTGGTGAAACTGTGTTGGTCCTGTATGTTGTCAAGTTTCTATTGTAGTTGTTATTGTTAATGAAGTGAAAAATGTTTAAAAACAGACCTTTTAAGTGGTGCTGAATTTCGAAAAAGGAAGAAAGAAGACGAATAAAAGGGAAAGAAATATCCTAAGATCCATTCTCTTTTAAAACCTGTTAGCAGTAGTGATATAACTGAAAATATCAACAGTAGTTGGACTGGTGATCGTGATATATGTATATGGGAGGCAAAAGTTCAAAAATCATCTCACAAGCTGTTGTTGACTGTATTTTTTGGTCTTCAAAAGCCCACTGCTTTCCAAGTTCCATTTCAAAAATACAAAGATGAATGGTGCATCGTACGTAGAAGCTTTGACCGAACTGCGTCAAGCAATTCACGATAGTACAGGCTGAATGTGTTGCACGATAATACACCACCACATACGTCTCACACTGCCAGGACTGCTGCAGATGAACGGAAGTGCACAATAATCAGCGACCTCCTTTATTCACCAGATCTGGCCTCGACGGAATTTTTATCTGTCTGGACTTTTGAAGTACGAATTAAAGGGACAGCGATTTGACGGCGACAAGAAGACCGTGTGTGCTACGAACTCTTTTTTTGAGTTCTGCATGAATCCGCCTACAACACTGAAATCATTAGCTTGCCATCCAAACGGGAAGAGTGAGTTGATAAAAGAGGAGACTACATTGAAAAATAAACCAAATATTTTTAGACCACGTGCTACTTTTTGTGTTTTTCTAAATTCGGCTTCGACACCCCTCGTATTTTCATATTATATATACCCAATATAGACGCAGACGTGAATTAATATTTTAGGATAGAAATATTCTCTTTTATCGAATAGGGGCGCACAACTAAACGTTGCGGGGGGGCGCAGAGTGTGTTAGTTACGTTACTGCTTATACAATGTGTAACCAACACTAAAAAAATGTTTGTGTACATGTGTAAGCATCTGTGAATATACTTGATAGGTATATTATTGTTGTCAGAGCTAATAATTGTAAGTACATAGTTTCTAAGGTTATCTGAAGTGTGCATATTCTTAGGTCTGTAATTAGGATAAAAAACGGTCGTCGTGTCCACCCCGCAAACGGAAAGAAATCGGTCTTTACGCTTTGTTTAGCTTCCCCCCCCCCCCCCGGCCCACCCGCCGAACTGTATGAAGGAATTGGCGCTCATGTCTGTGTTGGATGCGCGACGTGCTGGTCGACGGTCAACTTCACGATCGGTAGAGAATGTTGCGCACGTGCGGGGAATGTTTGAGAGAAGCCCTAGAAAGTCCATCCGTCAGACCAGCGGAGAAAGCGGACTAGCTATACCATTGACACTGCTTGAAAAAATAATTAACTTACCTTTCCTGGAAGCCTCATTACGTCCAGGAGGACTTTGACCACCACATGAAATTTGCAGAAATCGTGGTCGGATGGAAAGATAATCCTTTACAGCTTTCCAAATCTCGTACCTTGCATCAATTCTTGCTCACTCTTCTGTGCAAACCCTTTGTGGCATGTTCAGTTACCTGAAACATAAATGGTATAGCCTTCTATGCTTCAATTCTCTCAGTGATCTTTCAAATTCTTCCGTCAGGTTGAGAAGCCGTTTCTCATCGTAAGATCCTCTCCTTCATTTTCTGCAGACCTATATACGATTCTTTTCTGCATACTTTGCCCAAAGATTGAGTACTCCTGCCTTGTCTGTAATTTGACAATCTTTTTCTATCTTCTATCATCTACATTGTTTCCCTTTTCTTCTTTTAGTGAATCCATACCAAACGGTCCAGCACTGATTTCAAATTTTTGATCAGATCCTAACCAGAGATATTGGATCCAGAGATATTTAAAAGAAATAAATGAAATACGAGCATTTTCATTACGAGGAAACCAGTAACAGAGCTCAAATATTTTCTCCTAAAACTGGATGTATTATATGCTTCCTCTAAAAATATTATCCCTCTGATATTACATTACTTCCCTGGTAAAAGAATTCTGAAGTTATATAATAATATTTTACTACAAATAGAGTTCCAGTTTTTGGCCTGAAATTTCATCCAATTCTAATAGAAATGGTAATAAAAAGTACAGAACATAAAGTGTAGCTTGAAATGTACTGAAAACATTGTTTCTTACCCCAGGTTTCTATCCATTATCTTAACTGAGTTATCATAAATATCGTAACTGTCTGCAAGGGCCAAAATTTCCGAAAGTCATAAAAAAAAATTGCTACCAATTTTAAACGAAGTCAAATTGTAGAAAAGTAAAGTACCTTCGTATAGGGATTACAAAGAAATGTAATTTTTTAAAATGGTCAAGTAACCATTCTTTTCCATTTGGAATGAATTGGCTCCTTTTCAAAGTCCATACAGTTGGATCATGATACATCAAATCATATTTCTCTTACTTCCTATTTCCTCATTTTTTTCACATTTATTCTGCATTCATTTTCTCTTCTTAGCTGGTTATTCTTCTTCCTGTAGTTTTGTTGTCCTTTTTCAGTATTTACATTTTTCCTTTTTATTCTTTCCTCCATCTTCGTCAGCATATTTGCTCCTTTCTTATATGCTCTTCCTTTCCCGTTTGCTATTCCATATTGTTTCTTCTGCTGCCGTTGTTCTACTTTGTCTTTAAATTTAGTGACTTTCTCTATGAAGATTTCTTCAAGTTTCTGTCTTCCACCTTCTATCTTAAGATTCTCAGTGCCATACTTCTTCATCGCCTAGCTTCTTCGTATCATCTTCAAACGAACGTATATTTCGCTCACAAGTAGTGCATGATCTGATTCTTTATCAGTCGCTGGGAAGGACTCTGCATTTTTCAGTTTCATAATATCAATTTTGTACAAAGATACAAAGAGGCATATCTATTTAAAAAAAAAAAGTAAATTGAGATAAGTCCACCGGAACTTTCCTCTTGGTGACGTCTACAACCTGCCATAGTGGCGTATCGCAAAACTCGAAGATACGGTCTCCATGAGATGATCAGAGAGATTCTGTTGACTGGACTGAAATGCGAGAGTTGATGGTGCAGAAGACTGATAAGGACAAAGTCTTCTTCAAAACCAGTCATCTGGTGGAGTCATTCTGATCCTTGAGTCGGAAACAACGACGGCAAGCTAAACCCAATTGGCAACTAAAATGTAAATTGTACTCAGAACCTCCTAAGATTTCAAAGGACAAATATGACGATTTTATGTCCCTTTGTCACAATATCTTACCTGTAGTCAAAGTAGCGGATTATGTCAGTTTTTTTTTTTAATCCTTGCCACATTGAAAACAAGACAATCTTCCTTGCAATAGTTTCTTAGATGTGACTATTTGTATCTAAGGGTCATATGATGTTCTGACAGTTTGTGATAGTATTTGCAACAGGAGTCCTTATGTGTGGATGTATGTTTACCTTGATATCAATATCGTTATGGCAATACCAAACATGTTCCAGTATTAAATTATGTACTTGAGGCTTATTGTTACTGTAAGTGTCCAGTATTATTCTGTTAATGGGTATGCGATCTATAGTACAATACTTTCCTCAATGGGACATTACACACTAGCTAACTGCACATTGTAAGTAAGTCTCATGTATACATTCATGTCTTTGCAATGCTTTTTTGTCTTTAATGTTCTTTGGTGTGTTTCCAGATTTCTTTACTTATTTTTCTGATACTACCAAATGTTTATTTTTATAAACCACTAAACAGTTTACCATGTTGCTACTTCCATCATATCTTCTTTTTAAAACTGTTTTGTAAGCATTAAGTCTAAATAGAAAGCTCTATAATCTGAGCGGCCTGTTTTACTTCATTACCAAACTTCCACGAAACATTATCATGCAAAGGAAGACTTCCTGCACTATTCATCATGAAGATGCTGTGACTACGTTAGGCATAACTCACTTATTCCCCACTTCATAGCATACTTTGTGTGATCTACAGCTACGAGGCAAAAAAGCGTATCTGTGGCGTAACTCAAAATATCTCCACTGGAACATGTTTTTCTCACAAGACAAAAGGGCGTCTCTGTTTCCAACTGCCAAGAAAGCCACAATTAATGATTACAAAAAGCACGGCTGTATGCTTCGACACATTTCAATACCCCTGAAAGCAAAAGTACAATCAATGATAATGTATGATCACAAACTTTACAATGCTCTACTGAAAAATCAAGAAAACTGAGATACGCCTCTTTGTCTCGGTAGGGATGATATATATGGTGTAATTTATTTATCTTTGGGAATCTTCACGTGCATCTTCGTCTTTTATATTGTTCGTAAGCCCCCATTTCTCTTTCCCAATCCATAATTTCCTATTTTCATCTTGGCCTTCTCCTATTACAGCAGTCACCTATGACAAGGATGTATTTCTCCATTATTTCTTCAACATTTTAGAATTAGAATTAGAATTAGAATTTCTTTATTCATGGGCGAAGTTCAGCCTGTGGCTGCTCTACCACTTAACATTTTCATAGTTCTACCCTTTTTCGTCTAGTCTTAGTCCACTTTGTGCCACGGAAACTTGTGAAAACACTAACTCCTTTTTCTTTCGACACAGTATCTTCATTGTCCCGTCAATCACATAACATACTGAGATCAGTTAACTTTCAACACACGGTCCACCATAAACATTTCGATTCTCCACTTACCAATTAAGCAATTTGTTCCCATCTCATTTCTGATATTCCATATTATCTACTTTAATTCTCTTAATTTCCATCTTCATGTTTTCAAACTTTCCTGTCTGCAAGAGTTTCCGTCCTGCCATTCCATGCTGCAATCCTGGACCTTGTCTTCATTTTTGGCTTCTTCTCTTATTACTGTTTACTTGTGTCACATCGCGTCTGTAGAGACTTCTTCCTTCCGGACATCCCAATCGGAGGATAGTCAACGACTGGAATATTTTGGCCTGAAAAGGGTCATCATGGCAGCTGCAGTTTTTCCAGGGAAGAAAAGTTACTCCCCTTATTATCAGCACTCTCTCTTTCGCATCTTGAAAGATCCCAGGGGGTTACAACTAGGAGGCGAGGAGAGTGGATTTGATCGAGCTGAAACTTGTAAACTTCACCAAAATTCACCGCACATTTGGGGGTTTGGGCATAGGTTGAATATCAGTTTTGTCAGAGTATTTAGCCAACAATTTCTGGAAATCCCAATTAGCCTTCACCCAACTATTCACATTTATTAAAAAAACATAAGTGATTTCGTAACAGATTTATGTTAGCTACTGACTATAAAATAGCACGAAAAAATGCACGTGACTGCTTTGAAATTGATTTCTTGTGAATGGTCGTTAAATAACAATAGCCATCTTACTCAGATGATAATCGGAACTGGACTTTCACTTTGGACATGTCCATCGCCACCAAAATTAGAGAAAAGATCTGGAAGGTATACTAAAATAAACTTGCTTTCATGTATATTGATGTATTATTTTTGCTATTATTACTATTCTGGTGTGAATGGTGTGTTGAGCCACCTCCTCGTGCCACATATAACTATATGAATCATCCGTTTAGCCCATACAAATTTGGTTAGTGCTTTATATTTTAAGATGTTCTTATGTGAAGACCACAGGTCAAGGTCAGGTCTAACCCCCCTTTAATGAAACCAGATGCAAGCGTCGACCCCTCGGTCAGCGTGGCTTGTTACTCTGTCTGTGCCCGCCATCTTATCAACCCGAAGTGGCTTTTATATCCAATTCTTCTGTTGCTTCGCATACAAATCTTAAGCATCTAAGCGTAACCAATGGCAACGGAAGGCATTGTATAAGAATGAGAAGAATTCAAAATCGGATCTACAGAGAAAATGCAGTATGGATCTTGTACTGTCTGAAAAAGCGTAGGAGACGCTCGAAATAACTTTCCTTCATCGCGTGCTGAATTTAGTATGTGGTGGAGAAAGATAATTGTGTTGTGCGTCTGCTTTGTGGTCACGAAAGTTTCCAGAAATCCCGTGAATAGACACAGAAATGTCATAGAGATTGATTACAAGACGGCTTGCTAACACATATTTCTTGACCTCTAAAACCGGTTGTCTTTGGAAGCGTAATAATTATAATAATAATAATAATCGTATTTATTAAAGCAGGCACGTTTCGGTCTCTAGAGCCTCTCTTGCAATATGAGAATGAGAGAGAAGAGAAAACGAATGCATGAGGAATGATTATTGATAAAAAATTATGGCATGAGTAAAAGTTGACGACGATACAAGCACGGAGAAGTTTATATATCGTATTGTCAAGAGAAAGTACAATATGAATTAATAAGTAGCATATGTATAATAAGTTCCGCATACAGACGTTAAATATAGGAACATGTTGTCATTCTTTATGGAAGATATCCTACCCGCATGGTAGGTTTGAGAGGGAGGGAGAGAGAGAAAGAGAAAGAGAGGGAGAGAGAGGGAGTATTTAGCGAGTCAACACTTATTCCTATTTTTCCTGTAACATCAATTTTATGTTTAATGATATTATTTATTTGGTTCCGCAACGTGGCCATACTTTCAGCTCTGGTTACGGGACGCGCGCGGGTTCGAGTCTCCTGGGGGAGACTTCTATTAGTTGCCTGTAGGCTCACAATCCGTGTTTGTTAAAATGTGTAAAACACTTTGGATTAATGTGTGTTTTACGTCAAATCTTTGCTCAGCCAGGCTTATTATACAGGCTTATCGGGACTGGACCTACAGTGCAATGTGTCTCCACTGGCGATAGAATCCTTTGCTTAAAAGGCGACAGTGTAAGCCATTACACTATTTACACCATTGGAGAGATTCGATGCTTATGAAATAGTATGAATTTCTATTACCACATGTTACTTGCCAAATATCTGTAAAACTACGCGATTAATGGAACAATGAGTTGTACAAAAGTTGTTTATTTTTGTGATGAATACAAACATTAAAAAAAAAGGTTTTCATTTAAAATATTTGAGTGACGTTCAAATGACCTTCAAAATGGTCGGCTACTAAGACAAACATAATGACCTTCTCTTCCCCCCTTAAAGTTAAATAACTTTTGTTTGAAACATGTCTAGCGAAAACGCCTGCTTGTAAGTTGGAGTTATCAACTTAAACATACACATTATTCATATTTATATTGGAATGAACGTTAATGATTGATTTGATGTAATACGTGGGGAGGGGCCGCATGCTAGGCGCAAGTTTCCCGTCACCTTCAGCATTTCTACGCGAATATCTTTCTTGCTTTCGCTACTTCATCATTTGTGGAAATCCGCTTCCAAAAATGGAAGACCTAATGTATAATTTAATTTCATGGATATTTTCATTAAATGACTTCTTTCAAGTAACAAGGGCTTTAAATTGCAATTTTCTATCATGAAGACCAGAGTTATGTCATTATCTAAATAATAATGACTATGACGTTCTATTATCATGTAAAATTACACACACTCATACTGACCACTAGACTAGACTGCTGATCTTCGTGACCACTATGTCACATAAGTCAGCAGTCTGTTTTTTGGATTGCATCAAGGCTCGCTGACAGCATAGCGTCTAACTCTATTCCCTTGTAAGCAATAAGATCGAAGTTCTATTCTTCGTGATATCATATTTTAGTCCTTTGAATCCTACTTTAAAATGAAATGCAGATAAACTTCGACTTTCAAACAGGATCAAAAATTACTGTATTAGAATGAAGAAAATTAGGCATGGGTAGTAACTAATAGTATTATTAGTTTTCCCCCTGGCAAACTATCAAAATTAAAATGCTATTGTATAGAAAAAGAACATTGCCATTATTTTACATATCAGATTTAGATGACCTTGAAATTTATGATGTAAGTTATTTACGTCTACTTACTTTTTGAACATTCCCATGACTACTTACCGAGGATACTTTGATTGGCGGGTGCCTGTAAGCCGTCATCGTCATCTGGAGCTGCTGCAGGGTCGATGGCCTCGGACAGGAGCGGAGAAGCGTCTGTGGGTGCAAGGATATCCAGCGTCACAACTTGGTTCACAAG
Organism: Lepisma saccharinum; assembly: GCF_977018435.1. NCBI lineage: Eukaryota > Metazoa > Arthropoda > Insecta > Zygentoma > Lepismatidae > Lepisma > Lepisma saccharinum. Next base: position 32,247,708 of record NC_139232.1, on the reverse strand, counting down.
AAATCGTCTATGAAGGAAAAGAAATAGGGTATACAGTTGGCAACTCTGAAATTGAACCCAGCGATGCTGCGAGTTAACGACACACTGATTACAGGAGGGACAGTGCCCTCTGTGAATGCTGAACCTTATCATTTTAGGTTTTCATCTTATTGGTTTAAATCAGTGTTACCAACCTTTGTGGAAACTAGTACTACAATTACCTTCAATACAAACTGTGTGCATACATATATTAGGAGTGAGATTATAAATTGATAGTACTTTAGAAATGCTAAGGGAATTGAATCATGGTTATTAATTTTCCGACTTAAATATTGGACTATTTGAAATCAGATTGTACACCAAGAGTTTTCAATCTAACCACCCTATTTTTGCTATAATTCAGTACTGTATGAAATTTTGTCTACAATAATTGTATGCCTATTAACCACCATGAAGTTATATTTTAATACTAGAGTTATAATTTTAATGGAAACTATCTGTATTAGAAAAGTGTAACTTGCAAATTATTTCCAGTCACTATTTAACTAATCTAACCGTAAATGAGATTATATCAGCAGGTTTTGTGTAATATTTTAAAACTCATTATAAATTTAAAACAGTTTTTATTGCGTAATATATTTCAGCTGACTTGTAAATGTCCAATACAAAATGTTCTAGAACGGCTTCGTAAAACATGTTTTCAGGTTCTCGGAGTCGGAGGCTAAAATAAAAAATAGTTTGTTTAATGTGTAATTACGTAGTTGTAATTAAAGAGAAACTAAACCCCAATACAGTAGAATATATAATAATGTTCTTATTTCACACAAAAAGTAATAACCCAAAATTTATTCACACATATGTAATATACTTTCTTACTCCCAAGCTTTATTTTGATACTTGTATCACTATCTCTGTAAGAAGGTTTTCCTGCTATAACTGAAACTCCAAGTAAAGTGATAAAGATAATTCAAGTTTTAAAGAATATGCGGTCGTCAGAAATTTCTTTAAAAAAAAAATTGCCATGAAATTCAACATTTTTGTTTGATATTTGTCCTATTTATTTACTTACAACTTTGATAACATGATTAAATTAAAGCTGTAATGCTTTTCTTCCATTTGACTATTCATTTTATTCTTACATTACTTCTGTTTGAACAGTCGACTCAAAATCCCGCTACGGAGGGTTCCATATAATCGCCATTTCATCATCGTAGTCGTAAATAGCCAAAAGTAACAGAAACTTGACGTTAAGTAACAAAAATACATATATATATATAACAATTCTACATATACAGTTTAATTGCGAAGAAGAGAACAGTGCCGAATCTACAAGCCGCAAAACCCCGCAGTGGGGGGGGGGGGCTCTGAGACAATTAAGCATTTAGGGGGGCCCTCAGCCTTGCGTATGTAAAAAATAGTTACTCATGGGTACAGAAACGAAAACAATATACTGTATACAGGTAAAGGTGAAGTTAAAGTTCTCTGTGCATATAGCACCTTGCCATGAAGGCACATTTAGGGGATGTGGGCCCCACATATTCTCGATGTCGGCCAAATTGGAGGTGATGTGATCAGCACCACTCTGCGGCAACCCCTCCCCCTGCCCTCCGGGTACCATTTTATTTGAGACTGGGTGGGTCCTAGAGTCGCTTTATGTGGAGACAAGTCGGAAGAATTCCGACCTTAGATCACCCACCCCGAATTACCGGCGTGGCAGTCAGACTAGAATCAAACCAAGCTAGAATTTCACGAGAAATGCAGTGCTGAAGGTTTCTTCAACCTGTCTCTTTGGTAATATTTTGCGGCACTGGATGAGGATGAGCTGGCATGCACATTGAAAGACCCGTACCATAATCTTGATTCAAACCTAGTGTCGCTGGCTTCGTAACGCGCTGTACAGTAACCACTTATCCACGGAGGTAAGCGTGTGACTTTTATAATCCTTATTTAATTTATAGTGTCGCTTGCTTCATAACATTTCGATACGCATGTGCATTTCCGCTCCTCGCCTCGTATTCTTGCATGAAGCACTCCTCGCACGTGGACGTCTTACGTCTAAATATAACGCCTTTGATTAATCGTGGAGGATACGCAAATCGATACCCAGGAAGGGAAAGGTTGAATTCAACTCAAGGCGAGATGGTGAAACGCTCCCACCTGTTGCTTTGAAGCATCTGCAGGGAAGAAGAAATCTCCCAATGCAGACTTTAATTATGGCATAAAAGAGTGGATCAAAGCCCATGGATCAAAGCCTCCTACGACCTTGCAAGATTATAATCTAAAAAAGGAAGAAGAATTATGTTTTCAAATAATCTGTGAAGTAGGCAGGCCAAGAACATTGTGGATATCTATGACTTAATTAAGTTAACTGATGAGGATAATTTCAATTGATGACTTGAACGAACATGTAGATAGATCTGTTTTCTTCAGATCCACAAGATGTTCTTTCGAAGACTTGTTAATTTAATTAAACTTATCATCCTTTCTTGTATATCTCCTAATATCTTTCGATATCAAATGTTGCCTTTTATGATCGGGTTTGATTATTGATTTGATTCTTATTTTTCGATTGTATTTGATTTTCGCCTTTCTGCCACTTTTGGGTAATCGCGACGATCAGGGTGAGTGATTATATGATGACATTCATGAAGGGACACTCACATAGACACCCATGCCCAGGCCGGGGTTCGAACCCTGAATTCTTGACGTTCCAGCGCGCTGTGCTAAACACTCCGCCACGGAGGGCAGCTCAATCTTACAATCGGGTAAACATGCATGTTGTAAGTTGGATTTAATTTATCTAGTTCTTAAACTTCTTTGTACAAAATCGAATATGACTCGAGTTCACTAATTTAGATAGTCCACGTAAATTCTGATACAACTTTAAAGATTTTTTATATGCATCACTCAGCTTGGTGGCCGTTATATCGTTCAAGAGTGACACCGGAAGAAGTGACAACCTATATCATTTTAATCAAAATATCCATAACAGATCACATATATGAATCGCAAAAGAAGTGAATTTTCATCTACATCGTGACATCTTACCTCCCATTAAAGGTTGAAAATATCAAAATACAGACGTAGGTGTCGATGAAAATTAATTTTTATTTGTGTTCTTTAGTTTTACAATCCCCCTTTGCTTTTACCAGTATGGACTTTTTAACAGAGAAATAAATTATGTTACGTCTCTCGTAAGACGTTTACATGCCCAATATAATATATTTTCCTTTATGTTTATATCACAGACAGAAATAAAACGGAATGATTGAATGCAGGCTTAATTCCACATTGAATCCCATAAAGAAGTTTGAAATCGGCATCGACTGTCAGTTCCAGGTGTTTGAGTCCGAATGTAATTTTATTTTCCAACGTCAACAGTGGATTTGAAATTTATTGACAGCGGAGGCGGAAATTAGGAAATGTATTGCTCCTCGTCACTTTCCAACTCCCCACGCGGCTCTCGAGGTTTTGCTCTGCATTTGATTTGTATTCTGCTTTCAACTACATCGACATGCCGCTTTAATATCGATCGCACGTGCTGCTAGATCTACTAGTTGCCTCCATGCTTTCGGAAGCGAGGAAAAGCCACCTTAATCACGGAAAGGGCCTTTTCCTGCTTTTTGCTCCGGTTCGTTTGCCGCCTGAAAGGTTCTGAAGTGTTTAGTAAGTTTTAGAAGAGAGTGTCAGTAACGTCTTGCCTTCTACGATGTTGCAGAAATCTCTTTTATTTAGGCACATTCTTTTCTCCGTCAACTTTCTCTTAAAATACAGATTGATTTCCTGGAAATTTCGAGGCCACCTAGACAACCCTGTAGTGCACATCTCATAGCCTTGTAAATAAGGGTCTTGAGTAATTCTGTGGTTCAGATCCCACTCTTAGCTATAGATCCAGTCCCGATTAGCCTATCTTGGTAAAAAGTAGATTTAAAACGAACAAACCATCCTTGAAGTTCCTGCCTACGTGTAGTTGTTATCGTAAACAAGAGTCACAAAAAACATCAGTGTTTCTCGGATAATGTGTATGAATTATGAAATAGGCCTGTAAAGAAACAAAATCGAAAAACAAATATCCGTACCCATCGTCGGATTCGAATCTAGGATCCCTGGAATTTTAAGAATGTATGATAAGATGTTAAAATTTAAAAAGTTCAGGGAGAAAGCCTGATAAGTCACAATTTCCAGTTTGTACAAGAGACCAAGTTGAAACATTCAAAATTCACTACTTTCCCATTATACCATTTTGAAATTTTTACATTTCTCAGGAATTGCTGGAACTATTTAATGCAATCGATAACAAGAAATGGATAAAATTGTACTGATCAGGTTTTCTCCTGGACGTTTTAAATTAATGTATCACATCCACATGATAATTCACATATTTTGCTTATAATGATAGTAAAATTAATCCACATTTCGTTTTTCGAAGGTTCCTGGAGTCAAAAACAAGGCGTGAAAATACTTTATTGAGGAAAGTTGATTCTCCGGATGGTCTCTATTCAGTGTGAAAATTTGCGTGGTGCCGAGTACAGGTGTTTAAGAATTGGGATGAGACGATAAGCATTTGCAGCTCAGGAGGATACAAAGAACGAGAGAGAGAGATTCTCGTAAAGGAACAGCATTGGGATAGACGATAGAAGAAGCACACTGTTCCTTTGGGACAACTCTGATTTTTTCCTTGATTTTAATTTTTGTTATTAAGCGTCGATTTTCTGCCGTTTTGGCTAATGATGAGGATGAGTGGCGACACGATGAAATTGATGAGAGCACTCTCGAAGAATTCCATGACCAGGCTGGATTTGAACCCCTGTTATTCAAACATAGAACGAAATGACAAGAAAATAATTAGAATAGTCTAAACGGTATTCTACCTACAGTTTAAACCAGGGCCCTAGGCACTGTTTTATATCCTCTTTGAAAACCGAACCCGGAACAGTGTGTTGAGAGCGATGTGTGTGAATGTTGACGACACACAAATCATACGACTATCCCTTTAAAACTAATCCGTTTCTATTCACAAGAACTTCCGTTGGACCAATGCATATATATATGCATGTATCTTGTACCATGCCATTAAGGTACACATGTGGTTGCGGTTGTGGTATGATCAGAAAGCCGCCTATACGGGGCGAACAAATTCCTTCCTGAAATTAAACAATACCAGAGAGCATTCAAATCGGACCTGGATCGAGAAACTGGGTCTTCTTCATCTCTATTACCCAGAACCAACCTCCGTGGCAGTGTGGTTAGTACAGTGCGGTACGACGACAGTATTTCCAGTTTAAAATCCCGGTCTGGACAAGTATGTTCGTTGTCAGGCTCCTTTCATCGATTTCATGACATCATACTTATCCTCACCGTCGCGATTAGCCAAAATTAGCAGAAACGCCACGCTAAAGAACAAAAATCAAAACAATAAATTGTTCACAGTTTTGGATTATCGTTCTACATGATTTCGTAAAAGAAAAACCGTATACACAATGATACAAACAGGCGTTTACAATTAAAACGGATAGTATTCAGTCCTCGTTTAATACAACCTGCAAGCTCCAGGAAATTTGTACACCTTAATAGATTTTTCGTTTTAATGGTTATGTGGTCCGTTTCTCATTTGTCCATATTCGAGAGGAGAAAACCCTGCGCTCTAATTCTAGACGCAAAAGGGAATGGACATTAGAACGCCGAGAGGGATAACGTGGACCGAGGCCTTTAATCAATATGGATCCGAGAAGCCCCCACACACACGAAGGAAAACGTGACCGGTTGGAGCTTACCTTGTTAGTGAATTGAAACGGAGAACTCTCTTTACTCGCGGGACATAATTAACGGATTTGAGTACCTACTTTCTTAACGGAAAATGTCCACAAGAGAGGAAAACCTTCTAATACGAAAGTAGTGATTTAGGTGTAACCTGGACAGGCGCCGAGGTGTAATGTAGATAGGGTGTGGATATTTGTCCACTTGCATGTTTTTCATTATTTTGTATTAATTCGAAATTTTGTAATTCGTTGCTTAGAATATAACAACAAATTTTTACAATAGTTAACAAAGCTTATTTTTAAATGTTTGCACTATTCTGCCTAATAATTTTGTCTTTATACTTGTCCCACTTTCTTTCATTACCACTTTATCTCTTGCATAGTTATTGTAGAAGGTACTCTCCTATTATGTAAGTGCAGCTTCATTAATTTCATGTAATCACCATTAATGATCATCGCCGCGATTAGCCAAAACTAAAACAATAAATGCGAAAAATAAGGAAAGTAAAGCATAATAGAAGAGTTCAAGTCAATAGGTGTACAATCGATTAAGAAATTTAGTACTAAGTTATTCGAAGAATAACTTTCAATAGCAAGTTTATTTATCTTTCTGTGTAGTAGACAGACAGACTACTACCCGCTCAACATTGTATTAACACTTGTGTTTACGAATCTCTTCAAAGATAAAGCTGGGCAAAGATTACACCATTTTAAATTTCCTTAGGAAATTCCGACGAACATATTAAGTGGTGAGAGTACAACGGATCTTACGACTCACGTTGACATAGGCAGTTCATTATAATCAACGAAATCGGTTCCCTTCTGCTTCATGTCACTCTTCGTAACGTCACCGCTTTGGTTTACTTATCGATTTGCCCTCGTAATTATTGCATGCTTTGCCACTCGTCCACGTCCTTTTCTTCGGCGAGTAAACCAACCCATTGACAGCCGAGACGTTCTGGAAGAGCTGTTTGGATTCGCGACCTCTGCTTTGTGCTTCCTCTGTTATCGAAATCCAATAATCGAATAATGCTTTCAACAAAAAAAAATGTCGAAAGTCTTAAACAAACTTGTCGTCCATCACGCAAAGTGGTCACGAATTTAATATTATATGTCTGACTTACAGTATTCCGAACTCTTATCTGCATGACAACGAAAAGGCTTTTGGATTTAATGGCAGTTTCTAACTTCCAAGAATAAGGAATTGTCAATTTTCGGATGTATATCAGAAAATACAAGGTGATTAGGTTAAAAATAGAGAAATATTATAAAATTCTAGCCCACAAGGTTAAACCCAGAAGTATCATAAAAAGCAGTAAAATATATGTTAATATAGGAATTCATTGAATAATGGAAACGGAGGAAGAACGTAGCCCATTAAATTGGTGTAACTAGTGTAAGAATCTCCATAGTCCGCGGAATGGAGGCATTAGGCTTGAACCCCTGGAAATATACTGGAATCAAATATTCTTATGTTTATCATTATTTGTCGAGTAAAAAACCTCGAGGTACAATTGGCACCCTTAAGAAAGCGTAGCCTCAGTCTCTCCTGGAATGAAATTGTAAATACTTAAATGGTTCATGGAACTCACATTTCGAATGGAATGATCAATCTTTTAATCTGTAGCTGATTCTGCTCAATATGAAAGCCAGTCAGTGAATAAAATTCTAGATATGATGATTTTTATCGCAATAAAGTCAATTCAGTTACCACGTACATAATCTAATCTTATATTGAAAACATTTTACTCATTACGCCTGTGTCTACAATAGAGAACTTTCTGCAGGTCTTTCCTCAATCTCTTCTCCAAAATTTAAGGCGAGAAACTATCATATGTCTGAACATGCATCCATTAGCCTATTATAAATATTTGTGTGATACATTTTAAAGACAATCTTAGAAATGAATGTACTTTTCCTACATATCTAGCTTTCAAATGTCATACATAACATGATGTTCACGGGTGTACAAGGGTTGTTCAAGTAAAACCGGGACTTTTGATTTTTCGGAATAACGGAACACATTTGGAGGTTAGAAAAGACCTCTTTCTTTTATGTACGTCTGGCTCTGCTCCGTTATTCTGAAAAATAGAAAGTCCCGATTTGACATTAGAATTTAAATAGCTACATGCAAAGTTACATATGTGATGTTAATAAATCACCCAACATGCGATTCTTTGGAGCCGTTGCTCCACTTTTCCAATTACTATATATCTATGGAAATGTCGTAATTATTTTTATGCGTAGATTCGGACAAACTAGAGTAAATTTCAACCTTATGCTCCTCACATACTTGACGAGGCGTGTGACCACCAAAATTCCACGTGGATGTCGAAGGTAACAGTTGGGCTGAAAAGTTCGTAGGCTAACATAGTAAAAAATATTTTTTTGACAAAATTCGATTTTATTATTCAATATAGTTGCCTTCGAGGGCGATACAACGATTATAGCGGTCATGCAATTTTTCGATGCCATTTTTATAGTACGATTTCTCTTTAGCCTCAAAATAGGCCTCAGTTTCGGCGATTACCTCTTCATCAGTGCTAAATTTCTTTCCAGAGAGCATTCTTTTAAGGTCTGCAAACAGGAAAAAGTCACTGGGGGCCAGATCTGGAGAATATGGTGGATGGGGAAGCAATTCGTAGTCTAATTCATATAATTTTGCCATCGTTTTCATTGATTTGTGACACGGTGCATTGTCTTGATGAAACAGCACTTTTTTCTTCTTCAAATGGGGCCGTTTTTTCGTGATTTCATCCTTTAAATGCTCCAACAACGCTATGTAATAATCGCTGTTGATGGTCTGGCCCTTTTTGAGGTAATCGATGAATATAATACCATGCGCATCCCAGAATACTGATGCCATAACCTTGCCAGCCGACTGTTGCGTCTTTCCACGCTTTGGATTCGGTTCATCACGTGCAGTCCACTCGGTTGACTGTCGATTGGACTCTGGAGTGTAGTTATGGAGCCATGTTTCATCCATTGTAATATATCGACGGAAAAATTCGTGTTTATTACGGTTGAATATCGCTAAACATTGCTCCGAATCATCAAAACGTTGTTGCTTTTGATCGATTGTGAGCACGCGCGGCACCCATTTTGCACACAGCTTTCGCATGTTCAAATATTCATGCACAATATGTCCAACACGTTCCTTTGATATTTTAAAGTCTCAGCTATCTCGATCAACTTCACTTTACGATCATTTAAAATTATTTTGTGGACTTTTTTGATGTTTTCGTCGGTAACAGCCTCTTCGGGGCGTCCACTGCGTGCATCGTCTTCGATGCTCATTTCGCCTCGTTTAAATTTAGCAAACCACTTCTCAGCGGTTGATTTTCCTGGTGCAGAGTCCGAATAATGTTTATCAAGCCAAGCCTTGGCTTCAACAGTATTTTTTTCGCCAAAAAGCAATGCTTTATTAACACACGAAATTCTTTTTTATCCATTTTTTCACAATGACAAAAGCTGCTTCACTCACAATGCTATATCTCACGAACTAATTATCCGGCAGCTGTGAAATTTATACACGTATCTTTTGAAGGTTAGTACTAAGTAAAAATCACATGGATTTAATTCTAGTAACGCCATCTATGAGTCAGCCTACGAACTTTTCAGCCCAACTGTTACATGTGATGGCACACGTTTCTTAAGGATTGTACGAAAGATAAGGTCTGAGTTGCTTTAGTTCTGTCCGGCTTTATGTAGCTATCTATCTATTAATATACACTGCTAGAAATGAAAAAAGCTTCTAAATAAAATGTTATTCAGTTTGTTGTGTGACATGAGCCTTATAAGAGCCGTGGTAGTCCAGGTCAACCTTCGTGGCTGAGAGGTTATCACAGCATGCAAGGACGCCAGGAATACGAAGTTCATGTGCTGGGTAAGACATGATGTTTGTGTTTGTTTGCTGTTGAATATTGAAGAGTAAGAACGGCCACAGAAAGTAAGAAAAATGAAAATAAGATACGGCATCTGACCACCACAGGAAGACCAAGATTCGATTCATGAAATTAGTGATTTCAGGTGGAAATTTCCCCACCAATATCCCTGCAAGGAGCAGCTCTGAGTTTCAGATAGGCTGTAATGAAAATGTATGGCAACCTTAAGGGGTAAAGGCAGCCAGAGCGTTGTGCTCACTACATCATCTCCACAAATGGAGGAGAGTGTGAAAGTATGGGCCATACATATTTTCACGGTATCTTCTCGGTAACGTTCAGAGGGCACTTAATTTTTTTATTTTTTTTTATTTTTGTTTTAAGTCCACTTTATGCACAGTAAGGCTAATCGGGACTGGACCTACAGTTTAAAGTGGGATCCGAACCACTATGTGTCTCCACCGGGTTGGAACTCGGGACCCCTTGATTACACGGCGACTTATTTTTTAAGTTATAGCCTACTGTAAGAGTATAAGTATACTTAACAAAAAAACAATTGCAAGAATGTGTTGTCGTTTATTTTTATACAGCTCGCCACAAGTCGGACATATATTAGTGAATTGTACGTATATAATGCATTAGAATATATTGGTGATATGACAGCTTTATTTTAGCCTTCATGGTTTCTCCGAACCGCAAAATTTCAATCTAATGAGTAAAATATTTAAACAGAATTTCAATTCCGGTTTTGGTAAAAAATTAAATTTCCAAATAAACCACTCCTAAATTAGCCATAATAGACTAGTAGTTAGCTATGGATCCAATGCTTAAATACTATTTAAGGTATGATTATTAATATGTGTGTATATATCATCAGTTCATTATCAAAACTCAGAGTTCCGCTAGTTCTAGACAGCGTAGATGAAATGAATGTTTCATACACTCTACAGTATTATTCATGGTATATTTCTCCTGGAACAGTTTGGTCTAAAATGAGAAAAATCATGGAGCTTATGGCAAGGATCCGAGGAACTTATTACTACAACGTTGCGCATCACAGATAATTTCAAACGCCTGCTCCCACATGTATTTTCATGAAAACTAATTATCACAGAGAATACTACAGTAATCACAGGCTGATAACAGGAACGCAAATAATTCGAATAAACGGGAAGGTTTCCTGCACACAACTCACTACCGCCGCTAAAATATAATAATCCCTATTGATGCATGCAGACATCATTCGGTTAATGGAGTAAATACTATGGATGGATATGAATAGGCTTCGGTGTGGAATTCTGGTCATGTTGACACTTTCACTCTAAAGAACAGTGATTTCAAAGTACATTCATTTCAGCATCATATAATTCCTACGTCAACTTTCGACATTTCTATACAAACTCTTTTTTTCCCCATAGAATGGCTGTTTAAGAGCCGATTACAAAACTTTTTTTCACAGATACGTTCGTGTTTGAGTCTGGTACATGAGTTTGTATTTAGTATGTTAAGTAGAGTTTAGTTATGTGCGCAATTTCTGAACTTCCTTTCAACTTAGAATGATATCCCACCCTTTTTTTTTGTTATAACACTGATATCTCCAAGAAGGATACATTTGTTGGGCAAGATACGTATATTTATTTTTGGAGAATAAATCTGAGTGATTACATGTGAACAAACATATTTAACAGTAATAAATATTAACGTAAACTATGACATCGTTACGTTTGTGTGTACTAGAGTAGTGCATGGGACCACTTTTGCTCGGTCGTACTCGTTCGATTTTCCCACCTTCGAGCGTTTTTAATAGAATATAATTTTAATGTGACAATAATTGAAGACACATACATGTGATATATCCATCCTGGCAGTTTCAGCCCACAATCTTCTATTTTATTTTATATATCACTAGCTGATTGGCCGGCGTTGCCCGGGTATTTATTTATCCCAATCTTCTATTAGACAGGAAAATAATGAATGCTAACTATAGTGTAAAATGAACTTGGAGTTAAACAGCATTGGGAGTGTCACTATTCCTCTCACCAGCCCGAAAACTATTCATTCCACACTAATATTGGTCGTTTTCGATTATTTTTACATGTCACCCCTCCCCCTCCACCACTAGGGGTGCTAGGGGTGTCTTGGAGTTGAACGGCATTGGAGGTGTGACTATTCATCTTAGGGACCCCGACAACTATGGATTCCACACTAATACCGTTCGTTTTCGATTGTTTTTACATGTCACCCCCTTTCCCACCCCTACTCCTAGGGGTGCCAGGGTTGTCTTACCTCCACAGACATTCCAGATTCTAAGTCATATGTGTACCAAGTTTGGTTATCGTGAATGTCACCAATTAGCTTTGAGACTCCGAAAACTATGGATTCGACACTAATCAAGGTCATTTTTGACATTTTATTTTTCACCCCTCTCACCCCCTTCCAGATATGTGATGAACTTGGAGTTGAACGGCTTTGGGAGCGCCACTATATTGATCTTAGCGACCCCGAAAACTATGGATTCCACAGTATTATCGGTCGTTTTCGATTATTTTTTATGTCACCCCTTCCCATCCCCACCCCTAGAGAAGACAGGGGTGCCTTACCTCCAAGGTATTTCTTTCCAGATTGTACGTTATATGTGTACGAAGTTTGGTCATCGTGACTGTGACCAATTAGCTTAGCAACTGCGAAAACTATGGATTCGACAGTAATCTAGGCCATTTTTGACATTTTGTTTTTCACCCACTCTCACTCCCCAAAAACTATGGATTTCACACTAATATCGGTCGTTTTCGATTATTTTTACATGTCACTAACTTCCCACCCCCACCTCTATGTGTGCCAGGGGTGTCTTACCTCCACAGTATTTATTTCCAGGTTACAAGTGATACGTGTACCAAGTTTTGTTGAAATCGCTCCAGGCGTTGAGAGTTATGGCGGAACAAACATACACACAAACCCACACACTCACATACATCCATTTTTTTATTATATTGGTACAATATTGAGGACTAAACTACATTTTAACATTAAGGTAATGACTAAGTATAATGAAGTATCAATGACTTCATCTTTTACTTTGAGAACCCACCACCACAGACAAATTACACTACTGGGCTTCAAACGTATGCCGCTTGTTTTCCTTGTTCGCGAGTTATTCGCTCGAGCGAAGAAGCTCTCATTTCGTACGCTATCTAGCGGCGTCCGCGCGAACTATGTAGAGCTAGAGCGAAATCCTCTCACTGCAGCACTCTGTTCTATGTGGAATGAAATAACTTGTATGCCCTGTCGCGTCGTATCAAGATGTAATTTCAGAAAGAATGTTAGGATTAGCACACAACGGAGGAAAGTGTGGAGACATTTTACTTTCCAGAAGATTCATGTGTACCGAAGTGTCTTCCGCCTGTTTCCTGAATGCCAGCAAGTTTGAGACACGTATTCTCTTGAAAGATATACAACGTACGCAGGTGTGTCAAATTGGACGGATGTGTTGTCACTTGACACATCTGCTTCATCTTTTCGCCATTTTTGTAGAAATTTTCTTGCGAAGTTTTGTTTTGAACTTTCGTAGTCTCAGCAACACGCCTACGTTGTCGCTTCAGTATGACGCAAGAGAACTTACCGCAAAGCATCTGTTCAGAAATGATGTTTTCTCAATGCGTTAGATTCGGTGTACAGTTCTCAAAAGTGGCCTTCGGATGTGACGATTCCGCCAGATACAGGCAAGTTGTCCGCAATAGGAGATGGTTTTATTACAAGCGTCCGTACTTGCGTAGAGAATGGAATATAAACACTCTGCCATTCCACGCAAATAATTCAAGTTCGAAAGCGTAAGGCGCTCTCATGCAAACATTCGTATGCTTCATGATCAAACAGTGCTAGTATTCCACAAGCAATTACATTAGATACGATTTTCATTATTTTTCATCTGTTTTCTACCTTTCTATGTAAAACGCGTTGGTGGAAATGTAAACATCAGAGTGCATGTTGTTGTATCCGAGGATCCTTGTCTGCAATTGATATGATAACAGCAGTGGCAGCAAAGATAATCCTACGGTTCCCTCACTAAAAGATTTCAGTTCTTGGACCTTTTTCATTTTCACTCACATAGAGAATCAACGCCCAGGCCGGTATTCGAACCAGAAACCCCTGGAGTCGTAGCGTGCTGTGATAACCTCCAAGGAAAGGACCAACCCTTCCGTCCTTATATCCTTTCCCTACCGTTCAACCCGGCATCATCCGCGGTTTACTCAACATTACAACGATCCTCAGAATTAACTCTCTCAGGTTGCACCTACAAGATTAATATCAAGACAAACATTAAAGCGCCAGGAAGATTGGACTCTTCTAAATAGGATTCAGTTTGTGCCCACAATGCTAAGTTTGCAATGTTTTGTTGCTTGTTTTAATCTGAGGAAATATCATCACCGACCTATCTACTCTCCCACCGCGGCACTTATTTTAACCTAGGTAAGGATATTGACGGAGGTCATTCACGGTTTCCGTTTCATGAGACTTGTGCTTATTTTTTGTTTGTGGCATATGGTGCTATCTATCGTCTTCTGTTTTAATATCTTTTGGGTGCAGTTTAGTATTTGTACTTTTTTACATTTTTGCTATTGCATGTCGCATTTCTTCAAACTCGAACCCAAATCTTCTGTGTCGAGTTGGAACGTTGACCACTCAGTTGACTTTCGGATGAACCAGATGTCCCCCGTTGATTCCACGCTTGACTTATGAGACCAAAAAATCGCTGGTATAGTCGTTGCCTTACACTGTCACGTGTACGCATACATCATTCCACCAGCTTAGGTAGACGTATCTGCTGCGCAGGAGTAGGCGCCATTTCAGTATCACCTTAATGCGCCACCCCCTAACATCGTTCTTTTTGCCATTAGTGAACGAGGGAAGGGCTTGTGTTCTGCACTGCCCTACCATTGCAGAGTTCACGTCTGGCACCGACATCGGATGCCTTGCTCTAACAAACGATGTTTGGCTACATTTATGAACACGACCTTCAATCACCCTAGCTCGGAACATTATCGATCATGTCAATCATTTTCAATTAGCAAATTAGCACGGTGTTTGGTGTTTATCTCAAACAATCAATTGACTTTTAACTGTGGATGTGTTGGCCTAAAATCCTGAAATAATAACCTCGAACAATCGTGGTTGTATTGTGAATACTTTTATCTTTATGCAATTCTTGAGGAGAACATTAAAAATACAAACACTAAAACTATAACAGCTCTGACCCTAAATTACCAAATTAGCTTTCTCGTATAAGAGAGAAAATTTCGTCAATAATAAACGTGGCCACATAATTAAATATTCGGTTTTTCTAGTGCCGGATAAATTAATACCTTTTCTCATGAAGAACAGATAGCCTAATAATCTTGGCTGCAGTCCACTATTGTCCATCATAGCAAGAACAAAGTTAATGCCAACAACAACACGTGAATTCTAGGTAACAGTTAATTTATATGTGTTATTTCTGATGTTGCTTTGCCCATGAATATATTAGTCGTAGCTGTACGTAAAAACACAATGTAAGGCACGACAACTTCGATGTAGCAGCTACGTTTAACGGTGTTGCATTATCACGTGCAGAATATTTCATACGCGCAAAATGCTCCACAGTTACCATTCGAGAAACCAATTGGATATCTCAGAGGTAACGGAATTTGCTTAACCTGCAAAGGTTAGGTCGATCACACTCGCTGCTATTTAACTGTGCAATATAACAGCCAGGCTGTAATAACAGGCTGTACGAAAACATATGCAACATGAGGCGCGAGCAACAACCATTCACGGGCACACTGTTGTCCGTATTGATGTTGCCAGTGGCGCAACGACAGGGGTCAGGGTAGCATTGTTTCCTCCAATCTTGGACGTAAATCAATTCCAGGGGGGCAAACATTGATGGCCAAAACCACCAGCGGGGGCAAAGAGGGGCAATTGCACCCTTCATTTAAAATTTTCTGCAAATGAAATTACATTTCGTAAAATTTTCTTGCTGGCTTCCCTTGCAGTACCTGCTATTCTTATTTGTCTTAACAAGTTCAGAGCCGTAGCTAGCGGGCGGGAGGAATCGGTCCTGGGCTCCGAACTATCTAAATTTATAAAGTAGTAAAAGAGATTGCCATGGTGTCCCGTGAAATTATTTGCGCCCTATTAAATCAATATTGTTTTCAGTTTGCAAAGAATGGACCTAAAACTTTTCTTGCTCATGCACATTTGAGAGACAATTTTATACCGTTTTTGCTGTTGGTTTATTATGAAGTGTATGAATGAACAACTATACAATGAAATGCATAGAGAAGAACAAACAGAAGATAACGACGAACAATATACAGAAGGAACACCAACAAGAAAAGTTGAGAAGATAATAAAAAATCTAAAAAAACAATAAATCACCAGGAGAAGATGAAATAACAGCAGAAATACTAAAACATTCTGGACTAAATGTTATAGAAGAAATATACAAACTGATAAAACAAATCTGGCAAGAATAACACATACCAGAAGCATGGAATAATGGAATATTGTGCCCAATACACAAGAAAGGTGACAAAACAGAATGTAGTAATTATAGAGGTATCAACTTACAAAATATTGACTAGCATTATACATAGAAGATTAACAGCAATAACAGAAAACATGATAGGAGAATACCTAGCAGGCTTTAAACAAGGAAGAAGCGCCATAGATCAATTATTCACAATAAGACAAATAATGGAAAAAAACATTATGAACATAATACAAATTTCTACATGTTATTCATAGACTTTCGTAGTGCTTTTGATAGTATTAAAAGGTATAAATTAATGCAAACTATGACAGAATTACAAATACCTAAGAAATTGATTAGATTAACAAACATGACACTGCAATGCACATATTTCAAGGTCAAAATATGGAGCGATATTGGTGAACTAACAGAATATAACACAGGAGTAAAACAAGGAGATGGACTATCTACATGCTTATTTAACATAGCACTACATGGAATAATAAGCAAAATAGACAAAAGAGGAACAATATTTACGAAACTTAAGCCAAATTAACGCATAACGTAGTTATAATATCCAGAACAGAAGAAGAATTAAAGAGAACATACAGAATATTACAAGAAGAAGCAAATAAAATTGGGTTACAGACAAACATGAACATAACCAAATTCATACTACTGACACCAAAACAAGGTAAAAAACGTTACCACCAATTTACAATAGATGACAAGAAATTCGAAGCAGTAACAATCTTCAAGTATCTTGGAATGACGATAAATGACCAAAATAATATGCATGATACAATTAGAGAAAGAAAATGCAGGGAACAACACATATTATGCCAATATACAATTACTAAAAAGCAAGTTAATTAGCAGATATACAAAACTATTGATTTACAAAACACTTATAAGACTGGTAATAACTTACAGTGCTGAGGTATGGACAATGAGTTTAGAAGATGAACAACAATTAAGGAAAACATAAAGAAGAAGAATCACAAAAATATATGGATCAATCAATGATGGAGATTTTTGAAGAAGTCGAAACAATGAAGAGATAAATTCAATCTTAAACCAAAAGGATATAGTAAGATTTATTAAAGTCAGAAGAACTAGTTGAATGGGCCACATAGAACGTATGAATAAGGGTAGAATGCCGCGAATAATCATGTATGAGAGAATGTATTCCACAAGAAGAAGAGGCAGACCCAAACTAAGATGGTGGGAGAGTGTCGTACAAGATCTACAAAGAATGGGAGTCCATGGATGGAGGGAGAAGATATTGGACCGAGGTGCTGGAGGCTGATAGTACAGGAGGCCAAAGTTCACCTAGAGCTGTAGAGCCAGTTGGTAAGGTAAGGATGAATTGATTATTTAATGTATTTAAATAATGTATGTGTATTAAAAAAAAAACTTTGAATACGCACATAATTTATTGTTATCATGTTGCATGTGTATTTTCTTATTTTACGACGCTTCATGTTGCATATGTAAAAAGGAGAATTATATTCGGAATGCATTTTCTGTCTTTCAAAAATAAAGTTTGTGTGCTTGTTTTCCATTATTAACGTGAAATTAAACGTTTTGAAAAAAAATCAAATCGTTTGTTCCAACACAAATGCTTTAGCAGCGACATCTACCCATTTTTTGAATAATTTACGAGGATAATAATTCCATTGATATTACTACTAATACTGCTACTACTACTACTACTACTATTATTATTATTAATAATAATAATAATATCATAGTGGGTACGTTTATCGTGGTATTTGCCCCCCCCCGGAAAAAAATCTTGGTTGCGCCTCTGGCAACGGTTGTTGTAACCACCCACAACTATTGGTTCTCTCTTGCAGTATGGATTATTTTTGTATTCGCACACGTATTAGTTAATAAAATAAATAAGATTAAGCTTAAAACTGTCAACTCTTCATTTATTCATCGTCATTCTTTCACATTGAGGGGACACGGCTAGACGGGATACAAATCATCCCGATCCCTGGGATTCGCCTATCATGGTCAAACTCTCTAACGCATATGTGTCAATTTTAGTTGAGATCGCTAATGTCGGGATGTGGCATATATGTTACATTTGGTTTTGTCGACTTTTGAAACATCCTGTGACTCAGATAATGTTCAAATATACATGTTTTGAGTGCTACACGAGGCTTGAGACAATTTATTAGTAATTTGTAAAATATAATTTGATTCTGGCTATGTACTATTTGGGGGAAGTGGCGATTTTCGATCTCTAATAAGAAACACGGCTTTCGTATTAGATTGTTTTTCTTCGAAAGTATCAGCGGCAAGTTCCCAATTCTTGCCACGAGAATCGAACACATTTCACACAATATGCAGGGAATGATTTGAACGCTCATATATCGGCGTTGACTACGTGGGCCCTAACGAAGTTCTAATTTCGTAAAAAATCAATTTTTTTTACTTTCGTCTTTTTGTTCTTCTACTTAATAATCGAGATTTTTTCGACCATAGGCTTGTAGCCAAATTTATACGGAAATAAACGAGTTACGATTTCAAACTCAACCTTTCGTAACGTATGGTGAAAAAAAATTGCACAAAAAGAAAACGCTGTGGTCAAGGGCAAAAACGCACAAATGTGCTGCTTGGTGTACAAGGGTGGTATCTGAACATCAATGAACAAACACATTCACACCGAGTCTGCTGACCTTGCGACAATTTTGGGGCACTTTCTGCATAGATGGAGCAATGGATGAGTGTTGCAACGGTTCGTGGTTGATAATTATTGGCATACACCATCCGCTTTAAATTTGCCCAGAAATCTTCAATGGGCCGCAGTTGGGGAACATTAGGGGGATTCTGTTCTTTGGATATGTAACGGATACCTAAGTGTTCCATGGCCGCAAGACTTTGTGCAGCGTAATGGCAGCTGGCTAAATCTGGCCAAAAAACAACATTGTCCCCACGATGGTATTCATTGATAAACTGCTTCACTTTAGGCAAACAGAACTTTACATACCGGTCGGCGTTGAGTGCAAGGCCAGCCTTGAAGAACTGAGGTTTCGACAGTCCTTTCTCACTCATGGGAAGCCATAGCAACACCTTCTGTGGGAATTTGGTTTTGGCAGCAAAACGCACTGGATCGGGCACGGCAGCAGTTCCAGGATCATTGTAGGTTTTCGGCTGCCACTCATTGCCATCTAGGGTGAAATAAGTCGCATCGTCCATGATACAAATCACGTCAAGTGTTGCAGTGAACGTTTTTGTCACAAGGCTTCGTAAACGCTGTTTCTGGACAACAACTTGTTGCTCCGTCACTTTTGGCATAGTTTTTCGTTTATATCTCCGTATCCCCATCTTCTGTAATGCTTTCTTCACTGTGTTTTTATCACACTGAAACCTCCTACAAAGCTCACGGTAGGATTTTGCCACCTTACCTGCAGTAACACGTCGCAGTTGTTGCAACACTCTGGGTTAATTTAACTTCGACTTCCGTCCACTGCCCGGCTTTCTTTCCACATTGATTCCCTTCTCCAAATGTGACACAATATTATAAACCGTACAACGGGAAAATCCTACACGTTAAAAATGTTTCACAAGCTCGGGCTTTCGAACATCATGATTCTCTGTACAATATTGCACGATCATTTTCCAGCGGTCGTCTTCTTTCAGCTCCATACTGACTTGTTTTTACACCAACCTTCTCTTGCTCTTCACACTACATAACTGGTAGACATAAAATCCAACACAGCTCAAATGGTGTGTCAGTGTTCAATATTGCCAGTTCCGCAGGGTTGCAAACTTTGTGCAATTTTTTTTCACCATACGTTAGATACACGTATATATATATATATATATATATATATATATATATATATATATATATATATATATATATATATATATATATATATATATAAACCTTCCGTAATTTAAAACTTCTGCTGAAAATACACTTGGCACTGTGCCCTACATTAAGTAAAATAAGTATCCGCTTTTAAGGGCTAACAGACAGGGCCTGGTGCTGCTTTGGCATTAAGTAAGCGATACTCTGTCCGGACTCTGTGGAGCAAGCGAACGAAAGCGAGTCCTGTGCGCAAGTAGTGACTCGAGAGGCTCGACCAGAGTCCCTTCGAGCAGCTCGCACTGCTTTGCACCACGAAGTATCTCTCCTCCTCCACCGTTACGTGTGGCGTTGCTCCACAGATTCCTGGGACAGAGTATACATGTGTGGGACCTCGAAAGAAGAGCAGTTCAGTGGCGTGCGGAGCGATATTCCTACAGAACGGTGCGTTGCAAGTTTTGAAATCGTAATCATTGAGTGATACGGTGACATCTTTGTCTAAGATTCACTCACTCCATATCCTAATGTTTGGTTGTTGTTCGTGACTAGTTTGACTTATCACTCTCGGTTGCATAAGCGTATGTCACCTATGCCTACCCCACACCAAAATAGATTTGGAGAAATCGCTCAAATGTCAAAACGAAAACCACATTAGACAATGTATTGTAATATATAATGCCATTGATCATGATATTCTTGCACGACTTAACATTTAAATTTCTGCACTTTCATTGCACGTTCCGGAAGGCATAAACACTGAGAATATTACCACACATAATTTAAACACAACGGAATATCAGACATATACTTATTAAAAAGAACACCAGAACTATATTTGCCCACCCCAAGGCGGATTAGTTAGCCCAGTGTGCTACGACGCAGAGGTTCCGGGTTCGAATCCCAGCCTTGACGTTCTTCATCAATTTCATCATATCATCACTCATTCTCATCTTCGCGATCAACCATAAGTGGTAGAAAAGTGATGTAAAATAAACCAAACCAATAAATCAACCAGAATCATTGATGAAACTCATTCTACAAAAGTGCAAGAAAACTATAACTTTGTGGTAAGTCTGCGTTTAGTTTGTTTTTTAATCACAAAATCTTAAAATCTCGTATAGAAAATTGAAGATGAATACAGGTTCATCGTTCCTGATTTTACTTGTTCCCTTTGAGGATAATGGAAAATGAAATGCGCATTATTAAAGTTTGTCCATCTCATAGAATGCACATTCACCGGAGTTATATTTAGTTTTTAATTCACCGGAGGATAGATTCAGAAAATAAATTATGAACGCACAGCAATGATTGGCAGTGCTCCAATATTTGCACTAACTTCAAATAATGAGTTTCACGATGTGTCACAGCTACCATTAGTCCAATCAAAAGAGGATTTGATCCGAGCATTAAAAGGAAAGAGGAACGAAACTAAATATTTCAAGGAAAGTCCTAAAAATTCGGTCACATGTTTCCACAATTCTCTCGATTGTAGCTCTTGAAATAGGTTTTCGCACAAGAGCTTAAAAGTTACATTACATACATAAACATATTTTATGTATGTCCTTGAAATTAAATGTTCTGAATTTAAGAAGGAAAATTGTAGACATTGCTTTAAAAATATGTGGATTTTACCTCTTGTTGGCTTAATTAGACTGGACTATTTGCATATCTTTAATTTTTCCTCATGAAACTCGAAACAGTGAATGGAATTATATTTATCTGCAAGACAGGATAATATGTGTTTGGTTGCAGGGAAAAATTATCCTTGGACAACCTTGTCCCTACACCAAAAATAGCATCTCCCAGATTTTCGTGTTGGTTCGACTCCGAAATGTGAGATGTACTGGCCAACAATAAACTTGCCTGGCATCTTTGGATGGACTTACCGAGTGAGCACACGTACACCTTCTCGGATCTCCAATGGAACTCAAAGTATCTACTTCGTAACAAATACATATACATAAAAAATCATTTTCAATCTAATAAACTCAAGGAGAAACAATATCTGTTTCTTCTCTCTGACAATTCTTGACCCTACCTTCCAGTTAACCATGCCCTTGGATCGGATGTAATAAAGATCATGTTATTCCGGAAAACAGTCTTATCGCCTCTGTATTCTCCTAAACAGATATTTCTCGGAATATGTCTTTCCGAACTTGGAAACAAGCTGAGAACACATCCGTTGGCAAGAATGAAAACGAAATCCTATGTCCCTTTACAGAGCAATCACCTCATTCTCTCCACAGTCCATCACTTGTTAAAACAAATAATCAAAGGTAGGCTCTGTAATTCTGTTTCGTATATATGGCTTTCTTTCTGTCAGCTACTGTCTTACGAGTCTGTCTTTCTCTCGCATAATATCAAATGTATTTCAAACAGTTCACAGTTGCATGTAATATATACACTTTGATCTGACCAAAGGCTTCCAAACTGTTAGTCATTGTCTTCTGATTCACAAATTATGCAATAGATTAGATATTCATGGCAAATTTCTAGCCCTGCTCTCAGGTCATCTTAGCGATAATCAACAACATGTTGTTCTTCCGAGAACTCTATCGAACGTTCTTTCTCTCCTCTCTGAAGTTCCACAGGAAAATGTTCCGGTACCTTTCTTGTTCATATTATTTGTCGAAGATCTTGCCGAACATCTGAGAGCTCGCTCGAGTAATTACGTTATTTTCGCAGTTGACTAAAACTTTCAAAGAAATCTACACTTTCAGTTAAATTCATCACCAGAATACCATGTAAACATTTACTTTCTGGTGTTTGATATGAAATCTTACATTAAATCCCGAAAATGCACTTCTCTCGCTGTATCTGTAAAGAGAACCTGTCAGAGTCATCTTTGGTATTAACATCAAAGAGGTGTATAGGAATGTGTTCTTGTTTTCATTATTTGGTTTTGATGATGTGGGTTAAATTACTTTTGTTCTCAAGAGATGGCGTATGGAGTCCATGTATCAGCTGTTTGCGTGGGCGCCAAGCAAAGAAAACGGTTAGTGAGAGAGAAGCATCATGGCGCGAATCGCGATAACCACAGCTGGACATTACTAAGAACATACGTCGTCTAAAGTGATTAGAATTGCCTTTCAGTGATACTTCATGGTAGTTAGTGCATTACAGGTAGAAAATAGATGTCTCAAAAGAATCAGCGTGTGCATTTGTGATTGTGTTTTCTTACAAGAATCAACGCAACTCCAACATTTTTATGGTCCTCCGGGCCGGATGTCTTACCTCTACCTGACTGTGAACTGTAAACTTTGTGGTGAACGGTGTGTTCTAGTTTTGCATTGACATAGCGTGGTCCAGTTCTGTGGATTCGTGTCTCAAGAACTGAACGTTTCGTGCGGGTGGCAGAAGGGACATTCCGGAATCTCGATACTAAATTTATTGCGTAGCAAGCATATTCAGAAGGCGGGGAAGGAAATCAGCTGATTCTTCGTGCGAGCAGTGCAGCAGTGTTTCCAACCGGCGATACGATTGTGTGTCCAACATCGGCAGCGCTGAAGTTTGCAGTTAATCAGGCTCATTTTAGTACCATTTCCTTTTCCTTTCTTTACATTACATTACGTTCATTAATTGCATTATTGTGAAACCTTATCAGTTATCCTTTCACCATGACAGAGGCAGAGATTAAACGTTTAAAAGTTGTGCGAGGAAGCTACAAAGGGCAATTGACCCGTATGAAAGCATTCGTCGATGCATTTGACATTAATATACAGAGTGTTCAGGAAATTAAATTGAGATTAAGTCACTTGACAGAGATGTGGGACAAATTCAATGACGTTCAAACCACTTTGGAACTTCAATCGGAAGCAACCGAAGAGGAAGTTCACAGAATAGAATTTGAAGAAAAGTACTACAGCATTAGGTCTCAAATGGAGACAATAGTGATGCGGCATGATCAAATGAATCAGCCCAGTGTTAGTACTAGTTCTGTTACGTCAGTTCAGTCTCAACTTAGACTTCCAAAGATTTCCATACCCTCTTTTGATGGAAATTATGAAAACTGGCTTCCATTCAAGGACAATTTTAAAGTGTTGGTCCATGATAACAATACATTACCAGCAATACAAAAATTTCATTATTTGCGGTCCTCTTTAAAGGGACAAGCCAGTAAGCTCATTTCAAACTTGCAAGTCAGTGAGACAAACTATACAGTAGCATGGAACTTGCTCACTGAAAGATATGATAATAGCAGGCTTATTGCATCACATTACGTTAGTGAACTATTACACATATAGTCGGTGCGTAAAGAAGATGCAAATGAATTGAGACAGTTTGTAAATACAGCAACCTCAAATCTGAATGCTTTAAACGCTCTTAAACTTGAGGTGCCTTTGGATGAAGTCATTTTATCACAACATTTTGTATCTCATTTGGATCACAATACTCGTAAGGAATTTGAATTATCACAAGAGCATGATTACTTTCCTACCTTGTCAGAATTATTTGCATTTGTAGAGCGCAGGTGTCAAGCTTTAGAAAACATGAAACCGACACATAGTGACACCAATGCTAAGCAGTTTCAATCACATGATAAACAAGGTAAATTCATGAAACAAAGCAACACGTATTTAGCAACATCCACTAACATTCAGTGCATGTACTGTTCCGCAAATCATACTTTGTACCAATGTGAGACTTTCTTACAGGCAAGTTATAAACAGAAACAAGAATTTGTGAAGAAGAAAGGTCTTTGTTTTAATTGTTTATCTTCAAAACATTCAGTGAAATTTTGTAAATCTGGAAATTGTAAAATTTGTAATTTGAAACATAATACTCTCTTGCACAGGGATACACCTGAAAGACCAAGATCGGCGAGTGTCAGTAACAATACAAGCAATAGACAACTATTGAATTCCAGGGTGTCTCCTCAAGAAAGCAACAATGTGGCAAGAGATGAAGCACTTCAATGTTCATATTGTACAGTCAAAGAAAGACACACTTCACAAGTTTTATTGTCAACTGCCTTAGTGAAGGTAAAGGGCAACAATGGACAATTTCATTATTGCAGAGTGGGAGTCAGTCTAATTTTGTAACCACATCATTAGTGCAAAAACTACGACTGACGAAAGAAAACTATGTTGTTCCAGTTCAGGGAATAAACAATTCGTGTCTTGAAACTAAACATTGTGTAGTTCTTGTAATTCAGTCTAGAACGTCTAATTATACATCAACAGTGAAGTGTCTTGTGTTACCAAAAATCACAGGCGACTTGCCTACACAGGTAATCGATTGCAGTACTTGGAATCTTCCAAAGGATATTCAGTTTGCTGATCCTTCATTTCATCAGCCAGGCAACATAGATTTGTTGATTGGATCTGAACTATTTTTCTTGCTACTACGTTCAGATAGAAGAACAAGAATAGGAAATTATCCTGTACTTCAAGATACAGAGTTAGGATACATTTTAGCAGGAGCTATGCCTCAACAATGTGAAGCACCTACAACAGTTACTTCATGTTTTGTACGTACTGAAGATAGCCTTCAATTACAATTACAGAGGTTTTTTGAGTTAGAGGAAGTATTCACAAAGACCAAGAGCAAAGAAGAAATGGATTGTGAAAGGCATTTTCAAGAAACAACCATCAGGCAGAAGGATGGTAGATTTATGGTTAGGCTACCATTCAAACCAAATCATACTGAATTAGGGAATTCGTTTCAACAAGCAGACAAAAGATTTCATCAGTTGGAAAGAAGATTAACAACACAGCCAACACTCAGGCAGAACTATTGTGAATTCATGGACAATTATGAATCATTAGGCCACATGAAGCAAATTAAAACTACTGATGAAGAGAACAAGGAGTCATATTACCTACTGCATCATGCTATTATTAGAGAAAGTACTACAACACCTGTGAGAGTTGTATTTGATGGATCATCGAAAACAGACAGTGGACTATCCCTTAACGATGTTCTAATGACAGGGCCTACAGTCCAAGAAGATCTATACTCTATTGTACTGAGGTTCAGAACGCACAAGATAGTTTTTACAGCAGATATAGCACAGATGTTTCGCAACATTAGAGTCCATCCTTATGACACTAAATATCAAAGAATATTGTGGAGAAAATCACCAAACGAAGAAATACAAACTTATGAATTATTAACTGTAACTTATGGCTTAACCTCATCGCCGTACCAAGCTGTTGCAGCATTACAAATGCTTGCAAGACAGGAAAACGAAAACTTTCCCAATGCATCCAGCATATTATTAAGGGATTTTTATTGTGACAATGTAGCATCAGGAGGTGATAACTAGGGAAAGGAACTTTAGGTAATTAAATGTTTTTTCTGCGATAAGATACAGACCCTCATTTTTGCCAAAATTCTGATTATAGCCTTATATGTCAACACAGCAAATTTTATTTTACATAAAAACACATATTTTCCAGTTTTCCGTATGTAAATACATATTTTGCGAATTTTCATTTTAAATACATAAAATCGCTCATTGACTTCATCCACCTCGAAATCTTCGAAGGAAAAATGTTTATAGGCTACTCTGCACCTCTTTCATATCGAGAGTGCTAGGTTTGTTTTGTCTTTGAACACCCTCGCTGGCAGACTTCTGGCACCTCGCCTACGATCCTATTGGGAGAAAATAGCTGTAAGTAGTAGCTGGGGCTGGCTACACGTAATGATAGCAAGGCTTTTTAATGAAGCAATGCAGCTATTGTGGCCGGAAGGCATAACATTTGACAATGTTCTTCTCCTCGTGACAGATGCTGCAGCTTACATGAAAAAAGCTGCAGTAGGCCTTGCCGTTAGCTACCCCAAAATGGTGCACGTTAAATGTGTGGCCCATGCGTTGCATAGAATATGTGAAAAGATAAGAGCTCTTTATCCCAATGTCGATAAACTGGTTTCAAATGGCAAGAAAGTTTTTATCAAGTTGGCTAGAAGAATAGACAATTTTAAACAAAAATGTCCTGAGGTTCCCCTTCCCCCTACACCTGTAGTTACGCGATGGGGCACTTGGTTGGATGCAGATGTTATGCCCAGAAGTTTGAAAAAATTGTATCTGTTGTAAATGATCTCGACAAAGAAGAATTCTGCAAGAACTGTTGATGGAGCCCTCCGTAAAAGTCGAATTGGCATACATCTCAACAAACCTGTCCATTCTCTCTAATTCCATATGAAAGCTTGAATCGTCCGCGAACACTTTGGCAGCTTCCATTGTTAAAGTCCGTATAGTAGAATCGAAACTGCAAGAACTCACTGGATCTAAGTGTCTAAATGTACAGAATTTTTTGGGAAAAAACAAGGTTTTCAAACTTTGTGCCAAATTGCATGTGTTTTGGAAAGTGAAGTAGAGGAAGAGGAAGCTTTGGAAAACTTAAGCGTTAGTGACATTTCGTGATTCAAATATGCAAGAATTGTTTCTTGTGACGTGGAGCGATCTTTCTCACAATATAAGATGCTTTTTAGAGATAATCGTCACAGATTTACAATGGAGAATTTGGAAAAAACTATGGTGATCCACTGCAACTCTTCCAAAAAATTGCTCGCTAAGAGGTAATCATTTAGAAACTAATTTCAGGTGTTTAAAATGCATGTTATAGTTTGTTTTTGTTACCAAATGTTTTTATTTTTGTCACATATTTTCCTGTTTTTATCACATATTTTCAACATTTATGACACATAAAAAATAAATATTTCTGTGTTTTTTAGCACATAAAGTTCCGTTCCCTAGTGATAACATTGAAACTATGCTCAACTTACAGTCAGAACTGAATGAACTCTTGAAACGAGGTGGATTTATTTTACGCAAATGGTGCTCCAATTGTGAGGAATTGGTGCAAGCAGTACCAGAAGAACACAGAGAAGTTCATTTACCATTTCAGTTCACTAATGAAGCAGAAATAAACACATTAGGCGTCATCTGGCAACCATCAACAGACAAATTTTTAATTTCGTGCAAAGTAGCGAAAGATGGAGACTTTTGTTCACCATTAAAGAACATAACCAAACGACAAGTTGTGTCAATTGTTAGCTCCATATTTGATCCACTGGGACTTATCAGTCCAACTGTCATTTTATACAAGATGTTTTTGCAGAAACTTTGGAGTTGTAAATTGGAGTGGGATGAACAATTAGATTCAGATTTAAGAAACCAATGGACGAATTTGTATCAACAACTACCAGATATAGTTCACATCCAAATAGAGAGATTTGTACTGACAACAGAAAAGACAAATGACATTCAGATACATGGATTTTGCGACGCAGCAGAAGGAGCTTATGGTTGTTGCATTTATATTAGATCAAGAGATGAGTTAGGAAGAATCAATGTTAAATTACTGTGCGCAAAGTCAAGAGTAGCGCCAATAAAAAAAGTTACTTTGCCACGACTAGAATTGTGCGGTGCTCTTCTATTAGCTAAACTAGTTAAGAAAACAACACCAATTTTGAGAATTCCAATTGACAGTACATATTTTTGGACAGATTCAAAAATCGTACTTGGGTGGCTAGCAGCGTCCCCCACTCGATGGAAAACCTTCGTAGGTAACCGTGTTGCACAGATCCAGGAACTTTCTGTTATTAACCAATGGCATCATGTCACATCTAAGTGTAATCCAGCAGATTTGATAACAAGGGGAGTAGAACCAAGAGCCCTCAAGGATTCGGAAATTTGGTGGAATGGACCTACGTGGTTAAAAGAAGATACTTGGCCATTACATGTTATGGAAAATAGCGAACTTGAAGAATGCATAACAGAACAAAGGAAGATAATTACATCAATGTTTAGCAAGATACATGGAACAGAAGCAGATTTCATGCTGAGATTTTCCACATTACAGAGATTGCTTCGTGTAGTAGCAACATGCTACAGATTCATTTACAATGTTAAGAATCCTGTTTCGAAGAGAACAGGAAACTTTTCTTATGTTGAATTACGTGCAGTACTGATGAAATGTATCTTAATTGTGCAACGCATTTCATTTCCACAAGAAATTCATGACTTAGAAGAAGGACAACAAGTATCAAAAAATAGTCCTATCAAGGATCTTCATCCATTTATTGATGACAGACAGCTGTTACGAGTTGGTGGAAGACTCGAAAATTCAGAATTGCCATATGAGAGCAAATATCAATTAATTTTGCCTACCAAACATCATCTGACGCAACTCATAATTGAATCAGAACATCGTCGTTTATTACATGCAGGGCCTCAATTGTTGATAAGCTCTTTAAGACAGGAATACTGGATTCCACATATCAGACAAACAGTAAGATCTGTCTTGCATCAATGCTTAATATGTTTTAAGTTGCAAGCCAAGGCGTCACATCAACTCATGGGACAATTACCAAGCCCAAGAGTCACACCATCACGTCCATTTTTAAATACAACAGTAGATTATGCTGGTCCTTGCATCATAAGAACAAACAGAAGAAGCAGAATCACTACCAAGGGATATGTAGCTATATTTGTGTGCATGGCTACTAAAGCAGTGCATATTGAAGCAGTTATTTCCTTAACGTCAGACGCATTTATCGCTGCTCTACGCAGATTTGTTTCTAGAAGAGGAAAATGTCAAAACATATACAGTGACAACGGGACTAATTTTGTTGGAGCTAATAGAGAACTGAGAGAACTCAGTCAACTCTTCAAAGCAGAACAGCTAAAAGTTGGACTTGAAGATTTTGCAATAAAAGATGGAATCAACTGGCACTTCATTCCAGCTAACGCGCCTCACTTTGCAGGATTGTGCGAAGCCGCTGTAAAGTCTATGAAATATCACTTTAAGAGGATAGTGGGAAATGCTACTTTGACATACGAAGAGCTTGCAACATTGTTAACGCAAATTGAAGCATGCCTCAATTCCCGACCCCTGACCTCAATATCTGATAATCCCAGTGACACCTTTTACTTAACACCTGGTCACTTTCTTATAGGGTCACCTCTCATGTCCATACCTGAGCCTGATTTAACTAACTTGCCCCAAAACAGTCTTTCTAGATGGCAACACATTCAGCAATTACAACAACATTTTTGGAAAAGATGGTCGAAGGATTATCTCCACGAACTACAACAGCGTCGTAAATGGACGGCTTCAACAGAAAATCTTCAACCAGGCATGGTGGTTCTGGTCAAAGAAGACAACGCACCTCCACTTACGTGGAAAATAGCAGTAGTGGAAGAGACGTTTCCTGGTAAAGACGGTGTAGTGCGTGTGGCAAAAATTAGATCAACAACTGGTTTTACTAAAAGACCAGTGAACAAATTGATTCCCTTACCTAATGACAATTTAATTAGCAAATCTGTTGATTTCTTGTTTTCATTATTTGGTTTTGATGATGTGGGTTAAATTACTTTTGTTCTCAAGAGATGGCGTATGGAGTCCATGTATCAGCTGTTTGCGTGGGCGCCAAGCAAAGAAAACGGTTAGTGAGAGAGAAGCATCATGGCGCGAATCGCGATAACCACAGCTGGACATTACTAAGAACATACGTCGTCTAAAGTGATTAGAATTGCCTTTCAGTGATACTTCATGGTAGTTAGTGCATTACAGGTAGAAAATAGATGTCTCAAAAGAATCAGCGTGTGCATTTGTGATTGTGTTTTCTTACAAGAATCAACGCAACTCCAACAGAAGTATTGTCTTAAAAAGACCCAAACATTATTTTCTATCAAAAGCTCACATTTGAGAAACATATTGCGGAGACCACAAAGAAGGAAGGCTATGCATCCCTGAGGTCCACTCTGTTGGTTTACTGAAATTAGTGTTTTGTCATTGCTCTCCCTGTACTTCAAATTATTCATTTTCCAATAATATCATATTGTTCTCCAGTGGAGTGGCATGTTCCTCTTGGGTCTCCAGAATTCATTTCGCTTTCCACTTTTCCTCTCTATAGTTTATTACAGGATTCCCTTCGTACTCAATTTTTCAAACACCGTATCTCTTGTCGTTTCTAAAATTACAGACTCCCTATCAGCATCGTTTGCTGATGATTTCAATTATCAAAACAAAATTGTCAAAGTCAAAATCCACTGCAAAATTTTCGGGTGCCTATGCGCACAATATGTAACACATACATATTTTACACAGAAACATCTAGACTAGAAATGCAAAAAATAGTCTCTTCTACAGACTTACACTCAATATAATGACCCCCATTAAGTGTTCATATATTTTCTTAAGAGTATGCCTTTCGGTCTTCCATCAGAACAAATGGTATCAAATAACGATATCTTTGTTAATCCTTTTATGTATTTTTTTATTTTTGTTCTTTTCTTTATTGATTATTTCAGGATAAAATAGCCGTTTATAATGTCTCTGAAATGTTTTCAATAAATAAATAATAAATGTTATGATTAAGATAGAAATATGGATATGTAGACTGAAGAATTGGATATTAGCAAAATAATTTTGTAAGAAGTTATGAAACGGTGCTTCGTTCTATTATCTTTGTAATTAAGTGAATGAAGTATCAGGTTGTAAATATTTTCAGTTGATTAATAAGTTCACAAAATAACACTATTTCGAATATCCTTGTTCTCACTCGCCACGCCCCTTATGTTTCCTCTCTTTTTTACACTACATTGATAAGGAATAAACTGTGTATATAATAGTAATAGTTGGATCAGGTCACGAGGGATGAATAGCTGAGACTTAATGGATTCATTGCGATGAACTTCTGGTATTTGCGTGTGTGCTTTCAAGCTTTCCCCATCTACAAATATGCACTAACGGGTTGCTACTGTACGAAAACGTTAATCGACGAAATAGAATTTCTGTTAGACGTGAGTCAACATAAAAACACGAAATATTATATTTCAAATAATTTTGTTTTCCCTATTTTCAAATTTTCATGCACCAATCTATGAGAAATTTCGTTATATACTTTCGTTGAGTTATTGTCAGTGAATTGAAACTAATCTAGGTTGATATAGATATAATACAATTAGATATGACTATACATTTTACAATTTCTAAAACAATATATACTTTTAAGAGCACAGAATGCAAAATCATTTAAAATTTGATATTTTGGTGTGCTATTCATTTGGCATGAATTTGGCATATTAATTAATGCGCATGTTATGGGAGTGATTGCTTGAAATACGCGGTCTTCCATTTGATTCGTTCCCATAAAATATGCGAATCCTCAAAGAAACTATTTTTTTCAGTAACGGGCAACACTTGAAATTTTCTTTGGAACTTCACGTTACCCGACAAGCCTTTTCATTTATCTCAAAAGGACTTATCGGACGCCTTTGCTTTGCAGGCTGAGGTGCGAAGAAACAACGCAGATTTACACATTGATTCTAACGGCGCCAATCAATCATCGCTTTATCGTCACGTTCCACTGGAAGATCTTATTGAACTTCCCACGTAGAAGTTTGCACTGGAGAGGAGGGGATTGGGAACCCAGCCTTATCGCGACGAAAAAATATTTCTGCTTGCAGGTCCCTTTGCAACTTTTCATTTTTAAACATTCTCAAGGGTCTCTTAATAGGTCTTTTTTTTAACTTTAAGGCATGAATTTCAGGTAAGACATTTTCCTCGAATACTTTGAAGAGTGCAAAATGACTATGTGTGCATTCTCATAGTTCTTAAGTAAATGTTCTATCTTAGAATATAACCTATATCAGAAGTTAAGATGGCAGGATACATTATAAACAATTTGAAATCTGTGAGCTTTGTTAAAATACTTCTCTTTATCCATATCTTGTATATGATGTATAATTTAGTTTCTAACTTTCACAGAAATAGCATTTATTTGAAACGCCATATTTCCCGGTTTCCTAAAAGTTACTCGTCAAGGTTGTCACCTTGCAACCATATATTTGGGATCTCAAGTAAAACTGTTAATCTAATTCATTTACTCTTCTTTCATAAAGTTTTCTTCAATTTATTTCGGAATTTCCACCTCTTGATTAACAATAATAAGGAAATGATTGGATATTCATTCATTCATTGTTTTCTGCCTAATTGGCAGGTTTTTCACTGCAATCTCCAGCTTTCCCTGTTCTCTGCCTTACGCTTCGTAATAGCATACGACCCAGTTAATTTAATATCATCCATAAGCTGATATCTCTTTCTTCCACGGACTTTTCTTCCTTCAACCATTCCCTCCAAGGCATCTCTTAGCAGGCAGTTTCTTCTTAGACAGTGTCCTAACCAGTTTCTTTTCCTCTTCTTGATGGTCTCCAGTATAGATCTTTTTTCACCAACTCTTTTCAGTACGGCTTCGTTTCTTACCTTGTCTGTCCATTTTACACGCTCCATTTTTCGCCATGTCCACATTTCAAAAGCTTCGAGTCGTTTCTCTTCATTTCTTCTCAACGTGTTCGATGGAATTAACAGTCAGTCATGATTTATCTATTTATTTAAGAGAACTGCCAGATAGTGTAGATGCAACCGCTGCTGCCATAAAATGATTGTTCGATTCCCAGTGGAGACACAGTGCAGTGATTTGGATTCGACTTGAAACTGAAAGGCCTGACTCAATTAGCCTATCGGGCGTCCCGGATGGTGTAATGGTAAAGTCATCGCTTTGTCATCAAGGGGTCCCGGGTTCGATAACCGGTGGGGCCCTATAGTGGTTCGAATCCAACTTTAAACTGCAGGTCCAGTCCCGATTAGCCTATCTGTACATAAAGTGGACTTAAAACACCAAAACTCAATTAACTTATCTTATATAGAGATAAATGTACGCGCCCAGCTGTTGTTCATTCTTCTCCACAGATCTAACGTTTCCCAAATTATATTACCGTTACCTCTGCAGGCCTCTAGAACAGACTTACCCCTGAAGTCCAAGCCTCTTTCTCTATCGTAACGTTCAAAAGACAATTAAAATTACACATGCTAGAAGATTGGATCTAGAAATTGAATTCCCACACTCTGATGTATACACAACAAGACACAAGGAAATAATGCATAACGTTTTTAGCTCATGAAATTGCTTTCTCTTAATTTTATTTTTCATTTTTCTTATTTCATTTTTGGTTCTTCTCGATGACGTAGTGATAACGTAATCAAGTGGCCCCGGGTTAAATACCTGATGGAGGCATATGGCACAGTGGTTCGGATCCAATTTTAAACTCTAGGTCCAGTCCGGATTAGCTTTTCTGTGCATAAAGTGAACTTAAAACAACAATTAAATCAATTCAATTCAATCTTGTCTTCATTTTTTGATTGTTATTAGTAATGAAAAATAAGATATGTTTGTATGTATATAGGTTGTTTGATTGCCACGCCAGAGATAGGAAGAAGTTTGACTCTCGGGGTGGATCGCTTAACATAATAATTTTTCAAGCAATGACCCTGCACGGAGCAGCTCTATAGCGAACGGCAGCTGGAATGTGGTGCTCACCACATGATTTCCACATATGACCGAGACTCCACAACATTCCAACGCATATGTAGAGGATAGCTTTATCTTTACCAACTATCACAGCTAGAAAGTTTCATGCTCCCAGTTGGAAATTATTTTCAGTTAGGTGTTAGACTGAATACATCTCTCTACATAAGACCAACAATCGCTAGCTCAGTAGTCGTAAAAGTAGAGTTAGGTCTGGAGTAGGCACATTGCAATGTGTCATCTACAAATTACAGTTAAGTTCATATATGTTGCTTAACATGCTGATATAAAATCAATATCATATTTTAGTTTTCTGCTGTTTCATGGAATTACTGTGAATTGTATTGTATTTTTCACCATCTACTCTCTCAGACATTAAACATTGGAAACGTAATTTAGTAATATATTTTCAGAAAACCGGTGTCCCGTAAGTCTGTACCCACAAGAGAAAAACACGTACAAGTACAGAGTTTGTTCAAAGTATCCGTCATTGTATCGCAGTTGAAGACGAAATATCCACTTCCGTAACACTTTATGGGTCACAGTCGCAGAAATGTGCTGACGCGCCTTCACAGTGCGTTCTTTTAGAACGAGAATGACCTTGTGCAGCACGGCTTTTAGGTGACCCCACCAAAACAAAATTGAGCGGATGGAGATCTGGGTTCCTTGTCGGCGTGGGGTGTACGGAGTGATCTTCCACGTAGTACACCCAATTGTCAACCTCACTTCCACGTAGTACACCCTGGCCTGATTTTTCAGACTAACGAGGCTCTGACGACTGGCCCTATGGACAGTATAATTCTCTGTGTTGTCCTGTGTTTTGTCCTCATGTGTGCTGAGTGCCCCTTTACAGCCTCAGCTTTTAACCTAAGTCAGAATATTGTAAGATTATAGCTATGCAAGATTACAGTTATGTTATTTGTTATGGTAAGGGGCTGGACTTATGGGTGCAAAATAGCCTAAGTGCTGACGCACCCAAAATTTTTAATTCAAATTCAAAAATTCTCGGCGCACAGTCCAATATGTAGAAAAATGTGTGTTAAAATAATTCACAATCTAAGTATGTAATCTGGACGGGCGCCACCTGTTGAAAACTCCTATGGGTCCAGACTACGGAACACCCTGTAGATACCGACAGTGAGAATAGTAGTATGAATATTTCAACTCGAGGTGTTATTTGTGTGAAGAATATTATTCTTTGTTTGTTTTTATGATCGTAAAAGAAGATACATAAAATCCAGATCAAAAATAGTACTTTTACTCTACTTTTTTCGTAATTTCTTCCCACTTGGCAAGTTCGTATTTCACGATAAAAATGGCTTCGCATTTACCCCGTTTCTATCATCAAAACATGTTGACAGTATCCCATTATCGATTTCCATAATCTTACGTTTAGCGAAACGCTTTTGTCTTGATAAAAGAGCTGGATGTCTTTCTTTCTCGTCTATTGAGTTTTGGAGTCGTATGCTTTGAATACTTAATACAGTCTTCCCTTCTCTTTCGTTCCGTATGTGATGGGGCACATACCGGATTGTCTTTTGTTTTCCTTCATGTTGGTTTACTTTGTTTACCCATTGGATTCAGTTTCCGTTGGTGGCCTCTGTGCTGGTAGAGTTTGATTTGGAGAAGGTATTGAAATAACAATAATAACCCGTGACACAACAGCCCTTGAGGGCCAAGGCCTCAGGAGACTCGATCCAGCGCGCCAATCTTGCGTCTTAGACCGCACAGCCAAGATGCCGGACAGAAGGTATCTAAATGGCCAACGATATGTTTCGACAGAGTAAAACGCGTGGGTCAATTGTATTTTAGGTTTTTATTATTTGTGTTCACAGTTTCCTGAACCCCGATTATATTTCTCGACTGATGTGTCTCTAATGGTATACGTTCATAAACCACGTTAATACTCTTTTATTGTCCATTATTATCACCAAGAAATGCAATAAGTCAAGTATAAATAGCGCATGGTACTACACTTCCAGTGAATACGGCCAAAAAAAATGCAAAGTGATTTCGTTCGATTCGATGGTCGGTGGAGGACGCCGGAGTAGCTCGTCACCAGTTTGACCGCCCACATTCATTTACATGGTATTTTTCCTTCTAAAGTTCCCTGCCGTGTACGTCAGTGTAAAAATTATGCCGGAACCGAACACAGTATGTTCATTCCCTTAGCCTACCACATGCCACAGATCACACATAAATGTTTAAAATTATTAACCTACAATATGTTTATCTGTGGTTCGACTCAGTATATGCACTTCGAAGGTTCTTTGTTCGACAGCTGGGTAGCAATGGCTGTCTTTCTATTTTAAAAAAAACTTTTACATTACTGAGGATCTGAATTGCTAACCGCGACGGGTGCTTGAGTAACAAATTTTGGCTCTCGTCTTTGTGTTTACGATTTTTTGTTTGTGGTTTACATTATACTACTGCCAAGTTATTATGGTAGAATTGTTGAATTATTTTGAGCCTCCTTAGAATCTATGTATGACACAACCCAAACCAGGAACATGCTTGATTTGCAAATGAAATAGAAAGTTTTTACATATTTGTTTGCTCAATGTCTTTGCTAGATATTTTCTTACGCCTTTCGTCAGTTGTAAATTTTCCATCCTCATTGTAAAGACCAGCTGAGAAAGGATATAGATATAGACAGTAAAATAACTATATAAACATTGAAAAATATAATACATTGTTCAATTTATTTAAGATAATTCTTGTTGAAAGACGATATCCCGTAGATCTAAATATTCCTACCGTATCGATTTTTAAAGTTGTTTGTTTCCTGGCGATAGCGGTTACTTATTTTTACTAGGGTAAAAATAAAAGGTCAAAGGAACTATGGGGAGACCTCATCATAAATCAAATTCAGAAAAGCCGGAACCAAAGGTGTCAAAATTGTCTTGATTTCTATCCAAAAGGTCACATGTAATTTGCACAGTGAATCCATCCACACTACTGCTACTATCACATCGGCAATCCCAGGGTTTAGGCAGATCCCTTGGTACAAGGAGTGTGCCAAAAAGGACAATGCGAGAGAGATTTCATTATTGAAACATCATAATGCTTTTATTATCCAGGGGGTTTCTCATTCTCCTTTCTCCCTTCTTTGTTGCCGAATGTCGTTTCCATATACTTTAGGGAGTAATTTTTTCCTCCTCGGAACCAAATGGGAGAAAAAAGAAAGTTCATGCACACGTCGTAGGTTGTTGGTGGATGTAATCTTTCACCTCACGTCCAAACTCTCCAAGTGGAAATTACATCGCAGGGGATAAAGTCAGCAGAAAGATTCATGCGAGTTCTTTGTCTGAGCCTCGGGAGATAAAAAGGAATGAAGAAAGAATCTGCGGATCTTTTTAAAACCGCTTACCTTATCCGACTTCACACATACTGAAAGGTATTTTTCTATCTCCAAATTCTGCTAGGATACTTAACTTCATGACCGATCCACCCAGATTTTCCTTCTCATATCTCATGATTTTAAAAGTGACAGTTTCATGCTTGTAAAAATACTTCTATTCTGATGATTATGTATCCACAAGTGTTGTATTTAAAAAAAAAAACTGACATTATGTGATACGTGCTATGTGGAATGTGAAATTCTGGTAGGAGAAAAACAGTAGAGACTACAATAAGAATAATATATGTTTTTGAAAATAGATACTTACAAAAAAGGTGAAAACTTCACTAAAATTGCATTATATATATATTTAACATAACATAACATAACGAAAGATAACCTTTGGAGCAACAGAGCTTGTGGGATCCGAACCACCGTACAATGTCTCCCCCTCCCCTCCCCCCCCCCCGGGTATCGAACCTGGAACCACTTGGACATTCGTATTAATAGAGCTACAGCTTTGAGAAATTTCTATCGGCAAGAAATAAAACATAAAAAGCGAATACAAAGTCAATTGGTCAATATCAATTACGTAATACGTGAAAGTTACTACCCACTCCGGCAACTAAGGCACGATGGCAGTTCATATACAGCAGCTTTATTGTTTATTCCAAATGACCATACATGTGATAATTTCGTTCAAAGCACCGTTGTGATATATATATATATATACATACACATATATATATAGATAGATAGATAGATAAATAGATAGATAAATAGATAGATAGATAGCGGAATTAATTGGTTGCATTGTCAATTTACATCATATTATTAGGGATAATGGGTTGAGCCGGCTGATTGGAATTTGTTGGTGTAACATCCGACCCAAGGGTAACTCAATATTTCTCCTTCGTTAATGAGGTGTGACATAAAAGTTTATTTGTGCTCTACTCTTGTTCGCGGGTTCCTAGAATTTAGTGGTACCAGTGTTGCCAGAACTAAATTAAGTGATTGAAAGGAACTAAAAGGTTTAAAGATAATTTGAAGCTATGATTGCTAACTTTACTCTTAAATATTTTTCATAATAAAGATACGAACGGTATCCCTCATCGTTTCTCAACCTATGGGGCGCGACTAGGGTGGATAAAAATTATGATTTTTATTTTTAAAAAATCATTTTTGTGATTTTTTAAATTAAACCGATTTTTTTAAAAACAAACAACTTAAAATTGCTTGCTTGATTTTTAGCATCATTCACATAGATGTATGTTTTTTATAGAAAGGCTTTTTTTCTTGTAAATAACCATCTAAAATATTTTAACAGTTTGATTAAAGCAAATAAAAAATATACGTAAACATACATTTTTCTGTTTCATATACTGTAACTACTATGGAAATGTTTGTTAAGTTTGTTAATGAAACTAATTATAATTTGAATAACTTTTCTTCCAGTGAAACTAAAACATTCTGGATGTACTCTATAATTGTAACTTAAAATATTAACTTTTTTTATAGCCTTTCTACCTGAATTTAGAGGTTTTTTTAATGGTAGTTCGAAAAATATGAGTTGCAATGTTTATTTAAAATTTCATGATATTGGCACTATTTATGGTTTAAGGTGATTAGTATTTTGTATATTTTTCTACACCAAATGTTTCCCATTTTTGCCCATAAAATTATTGATTTTTAAATCAAGAGAAATCCTGTGTTTACATTTCCTTTCGAATAAGCTTCCCACCATCAGTACATACGTATATTGTATTTCCTTTATTTTCCTATCTTAGAAAATGTAATCACCATTAAATGATTACGAGAGTAATGCACTTTCACCAAAAGTGTTTCTGATATCTACAAAATCCTTATGTACATTATTTTATAAATTATTTATTTAGAGTGATTTCAATCAATCCACCCTGAGCGCGACCAACTGCTGGGTGCCGAGCGGTGCGTTTGGTGGGTCACGAAGATGGGGTCGAAAATTTATTTACTGTGCCTTAAAAACCTATTACTAACAAGGGAGGTTATCTAAGTGTCCCCCTCCGATTTCCATGAAACTTGGCAGGTGTATAGAGGGGCCCAAAGGAAGAAATACGTGTTTTTTTTTTGTTTCGGGTAAAAAACGGTTTTAGGGGGCAAAACCTCCCTCAAATGTCAAGATGAGGACAAAGTGAAGTGCAGATCTGACCCCTGTGTCCCCCTCCGATTTCAACTAAACTTGGAAGGTGTATAGAGGGGCCCAAAGGAAGAAATACGTGTTTTTTTCTCTGCTAAAAAACTGTTTTAAGGGGCAAAACCCCCCTCAAATGTCAAGATGAGGACAAATTTCAGTGGGGATCTGACCCCTGTGTCCCCCTCAGATTTCAATGACACTTGGAAGGTGTATAGAGGGGCCCAAAGAAAGAAATACCGTTTTTTTTGTTTCGGCTAAAAAATTGTTTTAGGGGTTAAAAACAGCCCTCAAATGTCAAGATGAGGACAGATTGAAGTGGGGGATCTGACTCCGAAACCACGTAAATCTGGCATAGGAACAACACGCTCATATAATTATAATTGGAACACACACAGCACAGAACTGTAGGATTGTCAGTACCAAACGCAGTACAATTGTAGAGATATGCCGAATTCATAAGACACCGTTGTTACCGGATAGCCATGGCCATAACAATAGACGGATTAAAGCAGGGTAACGGAGCATCAAAATAGCTGCACACGGGAACCATAACCCTATCAAGCATGACCTAGATATCATATAGGTGATATCCATAGCCAAGGACACAAGAGTATAGTTCCATAGATGAATGCACAGCATGTATAAAACATTTATTACCACCAGGAAGTAACACGAAACAACGTTATGGTAACCGATCTGCCAACACAAAGTAAAGACAAGCACCCATGCATCACATTGAAAACCGCCCCTATTTTGTTGCTTCCACGGTGTCAATGTACATACTCGTCACAGTAATGGTAGTCCTCAAAAAATTATTTAAACATAATGTTCGGTTACATCATGCACATCTGATTACTGCCACTGCATCACAAACATCACATATCGGATTACTGTCACCACCAAAACAGAATGTCACCGGATTCTCAAATGGAGGTGGCATTTCGGGGAACCACCTTATACCATGCGTATTGGAAGACGTGTCGAAACCTGGGTGAGGACAACTGGTTATGTGTGAGTGATTGTAGTTTGATAATGTTATTGCGAAGGTGGAGATTAATGTCACTGTGTAGTAACAGGACAAGATCGGAAAACCGTCGCACGAAATTTTTCCAAATCATAAATCCATACACATCTAATGGTTGAAGAGTGCCAGTCAATCCTTTAGGTACTGTCAACAGAGTAATGTTTTTGTCCCGTGATGTCACCTCTCGCATAACAATATCACTATGTCCACTCCACGAATCCAATAGCAGAACATGGAAACCTGAGGGCGACAACAGGGGTCAGATCCCCACTTCAATCTGTCCTCATCTTGACATTTGAGGGGGGTTTTGCCCCCTAACACAGTTTTTTTAGCCGAAACAAAAAACACGTATTTCTTCCTTCGGGCCCCTCTATACACCTTCCAAGTTTCATGGAAATCGGAGGGGACACAGGGGTCAGATCATTACTTCAATTTGTCCTCATTTGACATTAGAGGGGAGGTTTTGCCCCCTAAAACAGTTTTTTAGCCGAAATAAAAAACACCTATTTATTCCTTTTGGCCCCTCTGTACACCTGCCAAGTTTCATGGAAATCGGAGGGGACACAGGGGTCAGATCTCTACTTCATTTTGACATTTGAGGGAGGGTTTCGCCCCCTAAAACAGTTTTTTTAGCCGAAACAAAAAATACGTATTTCTTCCTTTGGGCCCCTCTATACACCTTCCAAGTTTCATGGAAATCGGAGGGGGACACAGGGGTCAGATCCCCACTTCAATTTGTCCTCATCTTGACATTAGAGGGTAGGTTTTGCCCCCTAAAACAGTTTTTTAGCCGAAACAAAAAAACACGTATTTCTTCCTTTGGGCCTCTCTATACACCTGCCAAGTTTCATGGAAATCGGAGGGGAACACTTAGATAACCTCCCTTGTAAGATATATTGTTTTAACAATTTAAATTCAATCCGTGTTGTACGTAGTCTAAACGCAACATTTCTGTTATTTCCGCTCTACCATTGCTTTTTACCAGCATCTCTCAATTTCAGCATGTTAGATGTTAGACTAGAGTAAATTAGACTTTCAAATTACATATTTACTTTTCTAGAATGAAGTATGTGTAATTCGTTTAAGTAAGAGTAAAAAAGGGCTTCTTAAAGTACTCGATGTTATCAAAAATATTATTATAAACTGGGTCCACACCCTACAAGTAATTCTGCCACCTGCGTCCAAGCTTATGGGTCCCATGAAGTGTAATATCCTTCAAGTTTGGTCCCGGACTAAAAATGGTTGAGAACCACTGGTATACGTATTTGTGTAAGTTCATCATAGCCTGTTATTCCTATCTTCAGACAGTGTTGTTTGTATTTTTGTTATCCAACATAGCCTTTTCTTTACTTTTGGTAATCGCCATGATGAAGATAAGTAATGTTGGGATGAACTGCTAAAGGGATATTCAGAAAGAACCCAGATGTCCAAGTCGGGACTCAAACCCAGAACTTCGGAGGCAAGATCAAACGTTGACTAGTTAATGCGCTCGGTCACCAAGCAAACAGCATTTCAATGAAAACTTCATCGACGTACGTGGTAACGACACTTACAAGTGGACTAGCATTTTAAATTAAAAAGTTTGAAGAAAATTTTAAGTTAAACAAATATATTCTCAGGGACAAACTTAAAGACTTTAGTTCTATTCCAAATTTTTTTAAAAAAATATATATTTCTCGTTTGGAAGGTCCTTTCCCATATTATAATTTTTTACATGAAGATAACTCTGCGTAGATATTCTTCCAGACAATGTGGAATAAAAAACATTCAAGATATTTGTATAAGTGTAGCGACACTCGTACGATACGAATGCGGTACATACGTCACAATTACGTACAGTATGTCCGAGAAGTTCCTGTACCCTACTTGCACGTATTCTGTTGTGAATGTGTTGAAATTCCGGTTGATTCGGATTTTATTTTTTATTTTATATTTTTTTTATTTTACCTAAAGTTTCAGATACAATACTGAATGACCATTTTACACTGAAACAGTAACAGCAGAAAATAACAATAAGAACAACAAAATAGAGCAAAAGATGGCACAGAAAACAAATCAAAATTATACATACATCGTTAACAATTTTCTAAAACTTCGTTCTGGCAAGAATATGTCTACATTTGGAGGCAGGTTATTATATGAGCGAGGAAACCTGTTGAGCAGAGATTCGGATTTAATTTTACCATTCATGATTTTGTGCAAGAATTTCATGTCTGCTAATTCGTGACGAGTGTGTGGTGGTCGGATATTCAAGACAGACGTAATATGTGTTTTGTGAAGGTGCCTCAGAGAAGGTATTCTGTGGCGAGAAATAACGAGGAAAAAATTGAGGACAGAATCAATCCGGGAGAGATTAGTTCTTGAAGCCATGATCCAGACATGGGAGCAGTGTTCAAGAATAGGGGAGACAAGTGATTTGTAAAACATGCTGATGGATGATTGGTTTTGAATTTCAGTGAATCTTTGCAGAATACCGAGAAGACGGATTGCTCTTTTAATAGTGTTCGTAATGTGTTCCTGAAAGTTTAGTTTTTCGTCAATGATAACTCCGAGATATTTTTTGAGAGGAAACTTTTTTGATTGGATTGTTATCAAGATAGTAAGCAGAATCGAGTTTGTTCCTTTTTAGGGAAATGGTGAGCAGGAGCATTGCTTAGGATTCGATTCAAGTTTCCACTGGCGACACCCCACAAGTAGTTCTGTAAGAGCTTGCTGTAAGATTAAAGCATCGTGCTTAATTAGGAATTATTTCGTTTTAGTGGTTGGCTTCCATGCTCGCTCGAATGTCAGTTGTTACGCCAATGGTTGATGTGAACGGACGTGGTTACATTGCTAAGGGACAGCTAGTGACGTGTGTGTGGGTGCACGAACGACAACGCACGGGGCAAAAGATGTACTGTAACGTAATGTAAAATTTCCAAGTATGTTATAATAGTTTGATTGACCTATTGAATTAAAATGATGGGTGCGTCTGCATATATGGTCATCTTGCATCCTTCAGTGTATACAGGGAAATATCCCCTTATCTAAAATTCTTACTTAAAAATTTAAAAAGCCCTTTGAGAAAAGTTAGATTGCAAGGTTGGAAAGGAACCTGCAGAGGACAAACACAACACTTTAAAAAGTCAGAATTAAATAAAGGCTTCCTCACAGACAGTGTAAGAGAGCAGCTCTGCTCAAAAAGCTAAAAACATTTGATAAAACACTGTCGTCATCTCCCAATAGGGATGACAAACTGTTGGGAAGATTAAAAGTCTGCTAAAGGGAAGCAAAGTCGACACATAATAAAGCATAGGTTAAAACAGGTGTGTGTGTATGTGTGTTTGTGTGTGTGTGTGTGTGTACACATATATGATGTGAAGGGTAATGTGCAATATGTAATAATATCTAGGCATACGTAGAATTTTCGGACACTCTTTATATCAGATATAATTCTATGTAAGTAAGACCTGGCAATATTACATAAATACGTATGTAATGAATGACATGTGTGCTGTGTGGGCGATGCCAAGTGGAAGCCTATTTTTTATTACAAACAAATCAATCTACATGGTATATGGCACGGATACGAGTGCTTATAAAATGGAATATCGGTGACATTCGAAACATTATTTTTTAAAAAGTATTTTATGGAAGAGACTCAGGGTCAACTCGAGAC
This sequence comes from Lepisma saccharinum, assembly GCF_977018435.1. NCBI lineage: Eukaryota > Metazoa > Arthropoda > Insecta > Zygentoma > Lepismatidae > Lepisma > Lepisma saccharinum. Next base: position 32,203,241 of record NC_139232.1, on the reverse strand, counting down.
TTGCAACATTTGAAGAAACAAACTGAAGAGAAGAAAAAATGCTCCTCACTTTTTGTACTTTTCTTAACAAAATTTCATTTAAGATGCTGAGTCACTGAATAAAATGGAGTGCACGGGAGACATGTAATTCTATTTCGGACTTGTAAGAAGGACAGAGAGGATCTTTAGTTGAAAGATTCATTACTCTTCTTTTAAAATAGGTTCGTAGAAATATCAGCGCCGTGTATCTCTCCAATTAAGTCGTTTATGTAAGAGAAAATAGCGGGAAGTAGACTGTAATAAGAACATTTATGAAAACCTTGAGCGGAACTTTCGAGTTTTCTTTGAGAAGCAAATAAAAGCCGACAAAGGGTTTCACATCTCAAGTTCTCTTGTTACCTGTAGGGAAATTAAATTTGTTCCTTCGTTTAATTCAATAGCCTTGAAGGTTGAAAGAAGAGACAGGGCTGTGCACACCGGTGTTTTCCTTTCCAGCAATATTAACGTTTTCCTTCGCGTTTGCGCCTTTGATTTCATTATTTTTTGTGTGTGCTCGACGTTCAAATTTTTTCTTTTAACAAAGAAGAAAGATCAAAAGGCTCTAACAGGGCTTGCGGAGTTTACGAAAGTCGTCAACAGAATGGTTTCTCAAAGGTTGCTTCCGCTGTGTGGAGAGAAACTACGGAGTAACATGTAGCGTACCATGAAATAAAAGCGACAGAAGTTTCCTTCCCACCAAAGAGTGCAAAACTCCCACAACAGAATGCTTTCTGGTCTTCCAACAGAGTTCAAAATTTTGAGGATTCATTTCCTCAGATCTGATTGCAGGACTGTAATCGTAGCCTTCTTGTACTCGTATACAGACACGAATTTTGGGTTGAGTGTGATAGATCTCTTGTTGTTTGTTGAGAAACAAATTCCGAAAATCTTTGCCTCATATCAAGTTGGGTCTTGGGTCGTGTTTAGAATTTTCAAGCAATGTTTTGTGTAAGAGTGTTGTAACTCACTGGGGAGTCGTTACAAGAACCAAATGTTGCTTCAGTGTGTAAGATCCATTGTTTGTGACGAGAATAGGCTTTTTATTCTTTTTTATTATTCTTAACTCTGGGATCTCGCTGCTGCGTCTGCTTGCACGGCCATTGTCGAGTAGAACGCTGTATCGGCTGGCTCGTGCTTCCTATAGGACGAATGCCTTACCGTTGAGAAATGTTGACTATGATGCTGACGCCGTTATCTTTCGGGCACGCGACCTCATGAAACTTGATCTGGAAACCAGACTGGGTACTAACGTCCGCGTAGACTATTCGAAGCCAACCCCCCCCCCCCCCAACGAAGTTCTGATTACATCACCTCCCCCATATAAACACTCACCCCTCACAGCCCTACCTTTTAACCACTAAACCATTAACTGTTCTGGATTTCAGAAAGATTGTCCTACTTAATTATAACTAGAGTGCGGATTTTGCATATTTGCATATCCGGTCATCTAATTAATATGCAACCGGGTTCTAAAGTTGTTTCGGAGCATTCCGAAAAGAAGTAGGGGGTTTTAAAGTGCATATAAATGCATATTTAAGGTGTTCGTGCATATTTACTGCGTATGCGCATATAAATGCATATTACGTGAAAAAATCATTAAATTGATAGTTTTTTTTAAAAAATATATATATATTCGTTTACTTGGTTAATGTTTCGTCTGTGGAGTGTTTCTGAGAGTAAAATTTTCAAGCACAGGTGTTCGAAAACCTCTGTATATGGGCAGACGGTCCGTCCTCCCTCGCTCATACCTGGAAAAGCATACCTGTGCAAAGCGCTGATAGCAGCTAACATTCCTTTAAGAAAGTTGATAAATCCTGAATTTCGTAGCTTCCTCACAAAGTATTGCGAAAAAGTTCCAGACGAGTCAACACTACGAAAGAATTATATTGGACCACTGTATTCCGAGGTAAGTTGTTTTCGCAGTGCTTTCGAGAACTTAGTGGTAAAATTGCAAGCGACGTTTTATTTAACAACCGAAAGAAACAAACTAATCTACTTTTTTTATTTTTTTATTCACTCTGAAGCTGTATAGAATAATAAAAATGCTCAAGGAATATTATGTTTTAAATTATTAATTTAAAATTAAATATTTATTTCGCAGGTTTTACAAAGTGTCATGGATGATATCGCAGATTTTCCAGTGTGGCTGTCTATAGACGAAACCACAGATTCGTGTGGTCGATATATCGCTAATGTGGTCGTTGGAAAGCTCAATCAAAGTGAACCAGGAACACCACACTTGATTTTGACGAAAGCTTTGGAACAAACAAAGCATTCAACTATAGCAAGAGCAGTTCGCGATTCACTACGTAAGTACGATTTCCGATTGTATTTTCATTTTTAGCCTCTCTCCTTCACATAAAATTACCACATAAACATGTTTCCTTCAATAAAAAAAATAGATTTCCCATTTGCGGGTCTTTTTGTTGTTTTTTTTTATTTGCAAAGTAACACATTTTCTGAAGTTAACATATTTTGCACAGTTTTGTGGAACTTCAACTGCTTCTTTTTCCAATATAATTTCTTCATTCGGGTATCTTGAGTTAAAATTGCGTATGTCTTATTTTCAGAAATTTTATGGCCAAGCGGAGATAGAGAAGACAAGTTCCTAATCTTCGTCACAGATTACATGATTAAAGCAGGAAAAGCATTACAAGTGTTTTATCCAAAGTTGACCCATTTAACGTGTGTTGTACATAGAGTCTTGTGTCTTCATAGAGTTGCGGAAGAAATTCGTGCACAGTTTTCAGATATAAATGATGTGATTTCTGCTGTGAAAAAGTATTTCTGAAACACCTTCTAGAGTGAGGATCTTCAAAGAAATGTTACCCGACACACCCCTGCCCCTGAACCGATATTAACAAGGTGGGGCACATGGATTCAGGCGTCACTGTGTTATAGTAGACATCTCCAGGAAGTCCAACAGGCAAGTAATTTTTTTCAATAATTTCTTTTAAGGACGATGCTAACTGTGTATACGTTTGTAACAAATGTAGAACACTGTCGGTGTTAATACATACGTATTTTATATTTCAGGTACTGCTCGCACTCGATCCAGAGGAAGCAAAGTGCATCCCACAAGCGCTGGATGCATGCCAGAAAGAAACTGTGCAAATCCAATTGGCTTTCGTAAATGCACACTTTGCATCCCTTCCTTCGATTGTGACGCAACTGGAGACAGAAAGAATGTCTTTGTGTTCTGATCTCACACATGTCAAGAAAGAATTTGTCTCCGTTCCAACATCAGTGAGGATACTTATTGCGAAAAGGCAGATAAAGTTACTTCCAAGAACCCAGGTTTGAATTTTTTGTGCAAAGTGAAAGCTGTGCTACAAGGTGAATCAACAGAACTATTACAAGATCTCACGCCAGAGGACATAGCTGCCTTGAAATATTGTCCAGTGACAAGTTGTAGTGTGGAGCGCACCTTTTCTTCATACAAGGATATACTAACTGATAAACGGAAAAATGTCACTCTAACCAATTTAGAGAGATATGTTGTAGTGCACTGCAACTTACATAAATTGAAAACTTAACGATTTTCGTTATATTGTGTTTAACAACTGGAAATAGTAAATTCAATTTAATACAAGATTTTGCAACCTTACTTGACATGGAAGCTGTTGTTACTTCGTCTTTACCTTCAATGGTCACTATGTGTGTGTAATACTTTAAAAAATAAATGTATTTCGAGGAATTTTTTTGTGCTTATATTTTTCCATTAGTGCATATTTTACTTGTTTTTATTGCATAGATGCATGCATATTTTTCACTTTTTAGTGCATATTGATCCGCACTTTATTTATAACATCCACAAAAAAACAACTGAAATTAACCATAAACTTACTCAACATTGAACTACACTAAAAATAGTTTAACTAATTGAAGGGCTCGGGTGTAAAACATGGTAAGTGACAAAATACACTTTTGCATACGCTCAAACAAATTTTTAATACATTTTTTTTACTCTGAAGCTGATACCTCAGAAACCGTTGTTCGGAAGGCGTCAACAGCTGCTTCAGGCGACGCAAATCGCTAACCACGCATCTTATTTTTCATGTGTGGGAACAAAAAGAAGTCATTAGGTGATAAATCAGGTCAGTACAAACAATGAGTCATTAATTCGACATTTTAACTGGACAAAAAATCAACAGTTTGGTGTGCTGAGTGGGAACTGACGTTGTCGTGGTGAAGAATAACGCGACGATTTGGGCTTGTTTTACGCAATTCATTGATGACCTCTGGCAAACAAATTGTTTTATATCACTCAGCATTTACAGTCCTTCGATCTTCTAAAGCTATTGTTGCCACATGTCCGGTAGAACCGAAGAAACAAGCAATCATTTGCTTGGCAATATTCCTCGAACGAACAACTTTTATTGGTTTCGGCTCACTTTGAAACACCCAAACAGTGGATTGCTGTTTAGTTTTGGGGTCGTATGAATAGATCCAAGTTTCGTCCCCTGTAACGATGTAGTACACCAAATTTGACTTGCCTCGTTGAATTTTTGGAGCATTTCTTTACATCACTTTACACGAGCCTGTTTTTGAGCTTCGTGCACGTTGTGTGGGATCCAACGGCTTGAAAGTTTCCGTACGTTCAGATGACCATGCAAAATCGTATGTATTGCTTTCTTGTCAATGTTCAAGGATTCCTGAATCTCACGGTATGTCACATGCCAATCTCTCTCAATCATTTCACGCACAGCATCAACATTACTGGCAACAACAGACGTGGCATGACGACCTTCACGAAATTCATCACTGAGAAATGTGCGAATACCCTGGAATTTGGAAAACCAATTGTACACAGTCCTATTGGATGGTGCTTCAACTCCAAAAGCCAAATGAAGTCGCACGATGCATTGTTTCGGTCTTAAGTTACGTACATTTGAAATCATAAAAAATAATTGCCCGAAAGTGTTCACAAGGAAAGGAAATTTCTCACAAGAAACTACTTCTTCAAACTGCTGTGAAAAATAAACGAATTGGCTTACACAAACAATCAAAGATAATTGAAGGGCTCGGGTGTAAAGCATGGTAAGTGACATTTTGGTCATTTCTGAGTTACAATATGCATCGTGTAGTCCATCGTAAATGGAGTCGAATCGTACTCGAAGTGTTTCGTTTCGTCAACAGACGACAGAGCTAGACGTGTTGAAAGTTATGGTATCTACCAGTTGTTTTATGTAAAGTATGGTAAGTAGCAAGGATCGCGGCGAAACGGCTGTTACTGAATTGCAACGGGTCTCAGAAAGTTCGCGAGTATTGAGGCAACAGCAAAGATGAGAACGAGTTAGAAAGTGTATATGATTCCCATAATGACCCGGGATAAGTACCACCGACTAAGAATGAGGAGAATGAAGAGGTTGCCAATCAAAAATTCGACTAAAACTGTGCATGGCAACGTACATTCTATTTCATGGAAAACGTGGTATCTACTGTAGATACCATTGTTTACATGCAGCAGTGCTCATAATTGCAGTTTCGAATTAAATTTTACTCTCGTACCTGGATGTGAACTGTGATCTAGTAGAGAAGCACATACTTTTCTTCTACTAGATATAAATAACTCTAGTCACATAGAAAGTCGTTTGATTTTTAGTTGGGTACGCGCATTTAAGGCTGCTTTAAGATACCATGCCTTACAAGCAACTTCAAAAATGTATTACACTTAGAGAATATGTAATTTGATCTGAATCATAACAATTATTTGGAACAGTTTAGTTTTTTTGATAAAATTTTTCTTTAATAAATCTGTAATGGGAGTAGAGTATTTTTGTGACTCCCAGGCCAACTTTGATTTCTTGACCAAACGACCACAAAAAGTTGAAAAACTCACTTTCTCTCCCTGTTCCGCGCCTCATTTATTGCGCTGACGATGTTTCACGGGGGCAAAAAGGCAGTGATGAGTGAAAGATGAGCTCTCATTCTCTCATCCTTCTCATCTTTCTCATCTTTCTCATTGTTCTTTCATTCTCTTTTTATTCTCCTCTCATCCTCTCATCTTTTTTTTTATTCTCTCATTTTTTTATTCTTTTATTTTCTTATTTTTTGAAAGATGAGTGCATCTTATCGTAATTTTCCAAGTCTGGGACCAAATGTTTATATATCGTGACCTACGTAAACCTCTCCTCTCATTCTCTCATTCTTTTATTTTTTGAAAGATGAGTGCACTTTATCGTAATTTTCCAAGTTTGGGACCAAATGTTTATATATTGTGACCTACGTAAACCTCTTCTCTTATCCTCTTATTCTCTCAATCTCTCAATCTCTCAATCTCTCATTCTCTCATTCTCTCTACCTTTAGAATATTGTCGTCAACATTAGAGATGAAGTTGGAGTGCTAGAATCAACGGGGCCAAATGTTTATATATCGTGATCTTCGTAAACCTCTCTCTTGGGGGAACGATGTGGCATATACACACGCGCGCGCTCTCATCCTCTCATCTTCTCATCTTCTCATCTTCTTATTTTTTGAAAGATGAGTGCACCTTATCGTAATTTTCCAAGTCCGGGACCCAAATGTTTATATATATCGTGACCTTCGTAAACCTCTCTCTCGGGGGAAGAATGTGGCATATTCACACGCACGCACGCACGTGCGCGCATATGTATTGTAACACAAACAAACAAACAAAATAATAATTGTTGTTTTTAGGATGCCTGGCCCCTATAACCTCGCCAGGGTGCGTGGTGCCCAACCAAAAAAGTAAAAGGTTTTCTAACGGCTGCGGTTATAGATTACCGCACCTCTATAGAGTTTCACGTGTTTTTTTTTTCCCCCAAACTTCCATGAAACCCTACAGAGGACCTCCGTAATGCATGCAACGTGTACTAACGACTCTAGTGTTATTGGTGTTGTGATATTTTTGGATATAGAGTTTTATTGTGAGATATAGATAAAAATAATTATGTTTATTATAATATTTTCTTGATGAAGATGGAGAATGTATGTGTGTGTTACAAATAAAGTTGCATGCTTTTTTTTCTAGTGTGTGTATGTGTATATGTGTTTTGATGTTTCGACAGCATCTGAAACGATAAGAAAGAAATTTTATTGTTAATTTTCACGTGTAAAAACAACAACAAATTTTTTTGTGCAAATTTTCTGATTGTCTCTCGTGCTATAGTGCAAAAAAGATATTGTAACTTATAACTAATGAAATTGACATTTGTAACTGATCTGAACTAGTGAAATTCGTATTGTGCCATTGTAACTGATTGTGCTAGCACTAAAAATTTCTTATTGTGCAAGAAAATAGATGATAAAAACTTGTTAAAACTGCTCTGTGACCCTCTCATTCTTCACGTCGTAGGCGAAGGACTTCTCTGCAATCAGGATGACACTGCATAGGGTATCCTCGGGCAAGGCATCGTGGAACTCGCAGACGACCTTGATGTTGGTTCGATCGTTGACCACAACCTTCTTTCTCTTAGATGTGTTGATGACGGTCATGGGTCTCCGTGTTTTGAACTCGCTGGGCGTGTAGTACATGTCCACACTTCCCTCGGTCACGCGTTTGTAAGCCGAAAACGCTTCGTAAAGTTTGAGATAATCGTTTTTGGTCATGTCGAGGTTGTAATTCTCGCGCGGGAACACTTCGTTCCTTCCGTTCTTGAGATATACGTTCTTGATCTTGCAGTCGTCGAATTTGCTGGAATCTTTTTCCTGATTCTTGTCCCTCCCGGTCTGAAAAAGCACTACGACGAAATCTGGCATGTCGAACTGTATGTTGTTGAACTGCGTCGTCACGTCGAATTCCATGTGACTTCCCGTCGCCATCTTCTGCACGCACTGGTAACCGTGAAAGTGAATCGGTACCTGCGGACTTTTCAAGATCTCCGCTTTGTACTTGAGGGCATAGTTTGTCTCGTATTCCACCACCGGCATTCTCAATTCCATGCTCCGGATGATGCACTTGGCTGCTTCGGGTAAAGTGTTGGCTATCGGCGTGCCGTCGGCATTCAAGTTGGTGTATCGCATTATTGCGTTGTTATCGTTGGCCGCTCTTCGAAACGTGACTCTCAGTCCTCCCTTCCACATGATCTCCTTGTAATCGGAGAAGAATCCCGGAAGCAGACGCATGGGAAAGAGCACCGTGTGACTTTTCGTCGATATTTTGGTCCCCGCTTCGAATCCTCCCGCCTGATAGTATGCTGCGTCTGTTTTGGATAATTTCAACGTTCCCACTGCCGTCGACGTGATGCCTGGATAATCTATTCTGTCGATGACGGTGTTATGTTTCCTCACCTCCACCTGCGAGAACAGGTGAGGCACGAAGTTGTCCACGAGTATCAAATTTGCTGCTGCGGGAAACGCGTCTCCGCTTTCTTTCTTCACCACGTCGAATTGAAGGTAGAGGTCCGCTCTGTGAGGATGAATGAACCCATCGCCTACGTCAACGTCGTATTCGATCTCCCTGTTTGCCTCGTTAAGATTGGCGAACGTGCGACGGTTGGGAGGGAAAGATTGCAATTCGTAACTTTCGATTTGCTCCATTTTACATGTATGGTTATTTATTATACGTTGATCTCCACGATGGCAGTAGTTGTTGCACCTGCGAAATCCACCACGTCTCCTTTCTCGTTCGTCACCACCAACTCTATGTCGTCTATGCGGTTGCGACATACTGGAAAATAGATCGGCGAATAGGGCGTGTAGATGATCGGTTCCATGAACTCGGAACTGGGTTTGAACGTGGCGATGATTCCCGTCTGCTTGTGACTTCCCAGTAATCCGTCCGAGGATTTCGTGATCATGCCTTCCGCCACGTTACAGTGTACGTTCAGAGTCTCTATGGCCAAGAATTTAGGAATGTTGGTTGCTACGTGCTTAATGCCAGCCTCGAGTTTGGTGTCGTTCTCGAAACCTAAAAGCTCTCCCATGGTGCCCAGGTCCACGGTCTCCGTCGCGGATAGGATTTCCACTCTGTGCGTGACCGAATTTTGAGAAAGATACGTGCCTTTGGGTAATTGAGCTTGCAAAGTAGAAAGATTGTATTGGCCTGGCGTGACGACGATGTGTTCGCTTCCTACGCTAATTTTGTTGTTGTGCTGCGTGACGTTAGGTATGAGGTACATGCTGTAGAATGCACGCAGAGCCACGGATTTAGGATAGACGATGTCGTCGTGCAGCATGAGTTTCAAGATTGAAGATTCGCTCGTGAGATGGAACACGCCCATCCTAGTGATGCTGTTTGAGGTTCCACAATGCTTTCTGGAAATCCTCGATCGTAGGGTTATTTATTTTAGAGAGAAACGCGAGCACGGAGAGGCAGAGATGACCGCAGTTCACGTCTCCGAAATCTTGAATGCGTTCGTCGTTGTAGTATATAGAGGTTTTGTTCGTCTTCAGATAATGAATTAAATTTGTAGGTGGAACACCTCCGAAAGAATCGAAAACGAATGCTTTATCATTGTCGTTTTTGTGGTAACATATCCAATGCGTGCCTGGATTTTCTTGACCGTCCAAGTTGACTACTCCGCATTCTCTTCTTTTAACGCTTGAAGGTAGCGAGTCGGACATGAAAACTCCTCTGAAGTATTTGATTCGTAACGGTTCGATCAGAGATTCAATGTCTCGGTTGGTGAGTGCTTCTGTTTCTTTTTTTTAAATTTTCTCATCATGCCCTTCCCTTTCTTCTCCATGGCCAGGTTGTGACGTTTCTGTTCTTCCAATTCCGCTTTGTTCTTCTTCGAGTCGATGACGGTTTTCGCGATGGCGGCACTTCCGCCAGCCAAACTTCCAACGGCCCCCAATGCTGCTAGGATGGCCGGGATGCTGAATATGAAACCTCCGATCTTTTGCTGTTTCCGCGAACGCTGCAATCTTTTCAATTGAGGTGTGCTGAGCAGCAATTTCATTCCATGTCCTTTCGACAAGCAAGAACGTTTCTTCTCGCGTTGTTTCTTGGTGAGTAACCCATCGAGGGCACCTAGATTTTTCAGATTGGAGTATGGTATCTGGTACACGACACCCTTGGGCTTCATGTTGATGCTCTATGCGTTATTTTCGCAGTATGTTATTTATATATATTCTGAGATTTTTTCTTGTGTAGTTTTTTACGGTATGTTATTTATATATTTTCAAGGCCTCGCAGTCGCTACACAAATTCTATTACGTGCTTCGTTTTCTTGCCAAAAAGTTCCTTTGTCCCCTTGTACACGATCCGAGTTTTGTTCTCGATTAAAATAGATAGCTTCTCGTCCGATAACATGTTAGCGTATCGATCTGGTAAAAATAAACTGTAATGTGCGTTGAGCAACAGGCGTACCTTGGGACCATACTGGGTAGAAACGATTGAACCGGAAGTTATCGTGTAAGATTTGTCGACTTCCAATTCCCGAATTTTTACATACTCGACTGACAAATTTAGCATTTGTTTTAATGCTTGGAGATCACTTATTTTTTCAGTTGTCATATCGAAGAAGAGAAATTTTCAGTGTGTGTGTTAGGGAAATTTAATTGTTTTTTTCACCATGTGTGTTATTTATATATACCGAAGATTATATTTTTCACGATGTGCGTTATTTATATATCAAGTTTTTTTGATGCGTATATATATTATTATTTTTTAACAGAGGAAGAAAGTTCGTGCTTCGGAGAACGCGAGGATGTGCGTAGTGATATCTTCCGTCTCCTGCATAGACTTGTACCAATCTACTGTGTACCATCTTCTTCCCTGCCTTGCCTCGTGCAATTCGTCCAACCTCTCGTTTAATTTTTCCCCTGCAGCCGAAAGCAGAATGTTGAGATCACCACACCTCAGGCCGCTGATCTGCCGAAGAAGGTCCTTGAGAACCATTTCACAAGGGATGCGAAATTCCGGCGTCGTTCTTGCCATGATTACAAGTTTATTAACATCTCCGTTAACTACCTTTTTGAATATTTTAGATAGTAGTTCGTGCGGCAAATCAGTTATGCAAGCCATGTTGTTTTTTTTTTCTAGATGTTATTTATATACCCCACCCCAATTTTTGTTTTGTGTTCATGGCGATGGTGGTGCCTAGTGCGGCGACCCGTTCACCCAACGATGCGTCTCTGCTCACGAACCTTTCGAAAGCTGCGTGCTCTAACTTTCTGTCTGCTTCGTGACGTGCGTCCAGATCCGTCTGCGTGGTGTTGTAGGCGATGTCGTGATCTTTGCATGCCGCGTCCAACGGATTCACACCCTTGTCTCCTCTCTCCAATCTTTTCTCGAGTTTGGTGCCCGGTCCGCAGTACTGGTAGCCAGGTAGATGCATCTCGAAAGGTAACTTGTTGATGATGTCGTTCACGAGTCCCTTTCCTTCGGCCACGTTCCAGAATTTCGGAGGCAGCGTGTTGATGATTTTGATCAGGTAACCTATGCCCTTGTCGTCGTTCACGATGAAGTTGGAAAGTTTCGTGCTGATCATGTCCACGATGCCAACCTTCTCGTTGTAGAAATTACGGTTGCCTGCATTCTCTTCGCCGGCTATCACCAACAATCGGTCCACGAGTTTCCTAACGTCGTCCACCCAAACGAATTCTTTGGGTAACGTGTTGTAGCGTTTGACGCCGCTGCCTGTTTTGACCTGGTTCCAAATCGGTTTGATGAGATTCCTGTACTTCTCGCCGCTGCTCGATTTCACCCTATTCTGCGAGGCGTCGTTGTTCTGGTACAAGGCATCCGTCATGATCAGAATTTCCTTGTAACTTTGGTAATCTTCGTCGGTGTAATCTTTCGGCTGCTTTTTGGCGACGAGTTCCCACAGTCCCACCGTACCCGGATACCTGTTCCAACTATCCTTGTCGCCTAAATTGACTTTAATGTCGTTGCCTTCGAAGGTCACCTTCGATTTCCCAATCTTCCACACCACACCGCCGCCTTCGCTGGTTTCCATGCTGGGATACAATCCGAACACTTCATCCTTGTCGAATTTCCCCGTGCTCAGGTAGTCTCGTGCCAAAGGTCCCAACTCGATTTTATCCGAAGACGACGTGCTACCAATGGCTCGACGTCGTGCCGGTGCATCCTTCAGTTCGAACGGCGTCGAAGGAATGCTTGAAATAGGCGTGGGTACGGCGTAACTTTTAGCTGCGAGCGGTACGAGTTCATTAATCAAATTTTTATTTTGTTCCGTGACACTTTTAATTTCTTTACCTAGACCGCTGATGGCATCGATCACAGGTTGATCCTGACGTTTCTTCTCTTCGTAGAATCCGCGATTTTCGGATTTCCAACCTTTGAAGCGTTTCGCAAGGTAATCGCGAAGCTTGAGATTTTCGTCTTCGATTTTTCGTTTCGTCATGACGTTATTTATATACGTCGTTTCTCACAACGTTGCAACGTTTAGAAAGTCGTTGATTTTGTTTCTGTATTTTCCGTCGTTGGGTTTCCTCGTCATGTCGATCGTAGCGAATCCGAAATCGTCACCGTTCCAGCAAGTAGAGCAGCAGCCTTCCGAAAATTGATTGTAGTTCATGTCTCCGCCTACGTAGTCATCGTACGCATGCTTGAGGTTGGTGTGATCTTGACGAAACAAACATATGAAATTAGCGTTGTCGCGTACTAACTGTTTTGGAATTTTGGAAAACGTTTGAGCTAGGTAGAAGCAATCCATTCCTTTGTGACGACCTTGCGTGAAAAAGTTGCGAATTTCATTTTGATTTTCCAGGATGGCGTCGTCGAACACAACGACTGAATTTTCACGACAATCGTCGAGTGGTTTTATTTCCGAAGCAAACGTTGCAATGTCCAGACCATCGTACAGTTTCATCAGTTGCTGGTATTTGGATTGCTCCAAACTTTTCGAGAACACGTACAGGTGCCTGTTCTTCCAATCTAACCAATTCGGTGCGAGGAGAAAATTGTCCACGAGCAGTGTCGTTTTTCCACACCCCGAAGGTCCTACGATCAGACAGCGGATGCTGTCGGGAAGCAATTCACCGTTTTTTTTCTTCGTTTGACTTTCCGAATTAGGTAAACGTTTCACAACATTCCACGTACTCATAGAATCACTTCGTTTGAATCGATCCAACTTGTTTCCGGAAGTCCCAGCCATTTCACCAAAAGTTTGTTGCCTCTCTTGCGCAAAACTTTTTCGATAAGGTATGTGTCGGGGTATTTAGTTTTAGAGAGTTCCTCCTCGTAGAAGCGCCCCAATAAAATTTCACCGCCACTGTCTTTTATTATATACGTGTGACGGTTCCCGGGTAGAACTCGAACCACGGTAAAAAGTTCAGTGCTCCAGTTTCGTGTGAAACCCCTGTCGAACGTTCGCTTCAATTTACTGACCCTCACCTGTTCTCCAATTTTGTATTTAGCTTTTTTTGTCGTGGGCGTGTACTTTGGACAGTAAACGCTAGAAATTAAACGTTGCTCGTCAGACTTGGTAACGTCAGCTCGCTTCATGCCTATCGTTGCGTGCCGTGTGTGATTATAGTCGTTAACAAGTTCCGGAAGAATAGTGACCCACTTGTAGCTTCCCTGAAGCGTGAAGCGTGACCACATGCGCGATTTCAGAGTGCGATTGAATCTTTCCACGATGCTGGCCTTGACGTCACTGAAGGTCGAGTAATGTTGAACGTTGTGTTTCCGAATAAACTTTTGGAATACTGCATTGTAAAATTCCTTCCCTTTGTCCGTGTGCAGAAACCGAGGTCGTCTGCCGCCGCTTTCGCGAAAAATTGTCTTGAATGCTTCCGTGACGCACGTTCCTGTTTTCGCCTTCAAAGGTAGAGCCCATGCGAATTTCGAAAATGTGTCTATGACGGTGAGGAGGTACTTGTTGCCCTTGTTCAATTTATGCACATTTTTTAACTTGCCGCTACTCATTTCGACGAGGTCGCTTTCCCAGAGGTCGTCGATTCCCTTGGTTACCACAGCCAAACGTTCGTAGTTGCGGCGTGCAGGTTTATGTAATTCTTGGACGATGGCTTGCCTAGACATTTTTTATTATTTTTAGAGATTACGTTTCAAAAGAAGCACCAGCGTGATGGGATTCAAAGAGGGTGGCACTTCGCTCGTGTTTTGAATGATCAGCTTATCGCCGGCACTCACGTCGAAAACAGTAAGATCTTCGTCTTCGTGTATTTCATATATGTTGCGCGTTTCGTTCCAACGCGCCAGAGGAATGTTTCCTGCTTTCTGGACACCACGATTCGATATCAAAGTCATGGTGGGAACGCTAGCTTTTCTGCCGTGAGACCAGTACGAAAATTCGTTTATCTGAATCGTGCCATCGAGGAGAAACTTGTAGTACGGATGATAAGGATGTAGCATGTACAGTTTGTTACCTTCGACGAAGGTGGAGATTCTCTGTTGATTGGGTACGCTGTTGATTTCGATGGCTTGCAGAGAATGCAGTTTAGCGAATTTAGTATCGATGCTAACGAGGTTGCTGTGAAGCTGACCCAGTGTGTTTTGTACGGGCACCAAATGCTCGACTATGGTATCTGTTACGGTAGAAAATGACGGTTTGATTTTCACTTCCACGTTCAACTGCTTGTAGCTTTCGTTGAGTTCTTGCAACTTGGCACCGAAAGAGGCCAGCGTTGATTCCTGCGTTGATTCCAGCACTCCAACTTGATCTCTGATGTTGACGACAATGTTCTGAAGGTTCTCGATTTGATTCAATTTCGAGCTCTTCTCGGTAAGATCGTTCACGATGATTCGCATCTCTGTAAACTGCGTGTGAAGGTCGGCGACGCTCTGCGAAGTGGGCAGCGTCGACACCAGCGAAGCAAGTTCGTCTCGAATCTGTTCCACGTTCGCCGTTTCCGTTTCCAGTCGTTTCAGCATTCGAGATATGTTTCTTTTCAAAGCGTGCAATTCTTTGGAGGTGGGGAGATTGGCCACCCTACTCTCGAGTTCGCTCAACGAACTTTTGATGTCACTCGAATCGGATAGTGCCGTCACCGCCGTTTTCAATTTTTCCAAATCTTCGCTCGAAGGCACGCTCGTTCGTAACGATTCCAACTCACCCTGTATGTTGTCCAGTACGTGATGAAAATGAGTAAGATTGGATTCGACGTTCAAATTTTCCAAATATTGGATCTTCTGCTGAACCGTGCTTAACGTGTCCTGAATACTCGTCAACACACTTGCTTCAGCGTGAATATTTTTAATTTCTTCGTTGATCAATTCCAAGGACGCCTGAAGCGTAGCGATGGTGGTTTGAATGTGTTCGAAATCTTGATAGGCCTCCAATTGAATTTTTATGTTCGCGACGCTTTTACCGATGACCTGCAGTTCGTCCGACGATGGCAGGTTCTTCATTGTATCTTCCAAAGTCTGCAACTTGGATTTAATTTCTTCCAACGTGCTGGTGAATTCTTCTTGTAATTTGGAAACAACAACCTGCAAGCGTTCTACATCAATATCATTCACCACGGTTTGAAGTTCAGAGAAATTCTTTTCTATTGCGGAAGTTCGCTCTTCGATTTCGAGTTTCAATTTTTCCAAATCTTCATTTTTCGATTGAAATTGCTGTAATTTGGCCAAATCATTTTGAAGCGAATCCATGCTCAACTGTATATTTTGAATGTTGTCGTAAGAAGGTACGTCAACATAATTTTTTATCAGTGTTTTCAGTTCGGAATCGATTTTCAGAATGGGATCGAGACATTGTGTTTGGAGCGTAGCGATCTCAGACTCTAAACTTTTGTTTAAGGTCTCCTGCAAAGCGATCAAATCGGTCCTCAACTTCTTAACACGAACGTCCAACATGAGAATCTCTTCTGCATGGTCTACACGCTTGGTGTTGCCGAAAATATCGTTAGGAATTTTTGGTTAACGGTTATTTATAATAGGACAGACGATTCGTAATTCTACGAAGAGAGGAATAAGTTTGTCATAGTCTCCGAGGAGTTCCACGTAAAGATAATCTCCTGCAGACACATCGTACGACATGTTAGAAAGTATCTTGTCGTGCTTCATTCGAAAAATGTTCTTGCCGGTAGAAATTTTGATTTCGCCTGTGTTCTCCGGATTCACGGTGATGTGAAGTTTCCCGTCGATCGGAATTTCATAGAAATATAAATTGTTATTAAAAACATAAAACATCTTGCCCACATCGTTATTTATTTCCGTCCATATACTATTAAGATGTACAATTAGTAGACCATTGAGTTTAGATAACACGGAAGGTAAGAGGTTATTGGAATTTGGTGATGCAGTGTCCATGTTGCTTTGTTTGCGAAAACCAAAGAGATTCATTGTCCTTGTTAGTTATTTAACACATTGTGCTTTTTTGCTATTCTTCAAAACATACGGAGGAAGAGAATGAAAGGGGGAGCCCTCGGGCGATGAAAAGTTGCAACCTGTTATTATGTTGTTAAGCCCGCTCAAACCGAGGCTCATTAAATTCAACTCTTATTTTTCATCGCCCGAGGGCTCCCTCTTTCATTCTTTTCCTCCGTCTGTTTTTGAAGAAGAATGGCAAAAATACAGCGAACTTCATGGCTATGAGGTTACGGTTAACACACGCCACATTTATCGCTTTTATTGTAGTGCCCCCACTCTCGCGTGTGGATTTGACAATCGAGAACACGTAACTTGTTGTCCGTTGCATCCAATGCGACCTTGGTTACGCGCGTCGTGTGCAAATCATGCAATTTACTTGCAATGCGATGATCGGTGCTGAGTTGCCTTTTACCATGAAAAAGGCATTCTTTGTAGTCTTGCATGCTAAATTTGCTGGTACTTATTTTTCCTACCCCCTTCGCCTTCTTGATCTCTTTTTCTTCTGTAATCTTTACACAGTACATTTTGGCACGAAGCCCCGCAAATTCCCTGCTGTAATTACCAGCCGCTTCATCTTTGAACTTTCCAATCGTCATTTTGTTTTCTGTCGAATGCAAGTGATGGCCTGATGGTAAGTTGCTAAAATCAAACAGATGCTTCATCTTAGTCAGATCATGTTCGAGGCTTGGTGTTTGGATTAGAAAAATGAAGCTATCCGTATCAATGTAACATATTTGGATGTTATCTCCATAAAAGGGTTGAAACTGATCGTAGTACGATTGGTACATGTGCAATTTTGATAGTTCAAGGACAGTGGCACCTATGGCAATCGGCTTGTTGAGCATCACTTGCTTCTTGTTCCTCTCAACAAATACTAGATTCTCGTCGAAAATAGTGAAGTTTTTGAAGTAGGGTGACGCGACGATCTTCTCAAATTTCTTTTCGTCCGTGACCAACGTTGCGTCGATGTAATTACGCACGTTCTCCATCGTCTTGCCGTAGATGGCGTTATTGAACAGTTTGTACAGATCCTTGTCTGCAGGCGATGTCGATTGCGCTCTGCGGCGCGTGTTCTCGGCTATGTACGGTTCGAGCCACTTGCTCTGTCGGAACTTCAATCCTCTATGAACTTTCTTCAACTGCAAGCCGTGACTTATGTAAAATTGGAGGAGTCGGTAGTGCAGAACGTAATTCCGCTTGTTCTCCATGCTTAGTATGAGTTTTGGCTCCGATCCTCCAGGTGGCTTCTCCTTGGTGGGGGCCAGGGCCAATCCGTGATGTTTCTCGTGAAGCGTTTCGGGATAATCGAGATCCACTTCCAAGAAATAGCCCCATTCATTATCTTCGCTCCAGTTGAGAAAATCTTCGCAGGAGAGTTCCTCTTCGGTCATCCACCCGTAGTCGCTGATGGGAAGACACTGGGACATGGAGTGGCCGTACAGGTTGTTGACATCCCAGTAGACAATATAGGTGTTGGGCTTCGATGCATCGTAACCAGACGTATGAGGATTGTTTGCTTGAGCATGGCGTCGGGGACATTGGACGATGCCACCCCGTATTGCACTCTCCATGAAAGCATACTGTTCCTTCTCTGCAATAAGTCCCAGTTCCACGTTGGTGTATTTCATCATCGATTCCCAAGTCAATCCCGGCGTGGTGAAGAAATACGCAGGATCCAACTTGTATATCGCGATGCATCTCTTACGAAACGATTCGAAAATGTCCATGAGGAGAGTCACGTCCAATTTGAGATAAAGATCGTGATAATCGCGAAAAGTTTGGCAATTGAATGCCGTCCATACACTACGAGCGTGTTCGTAGTCCTCTTCGGAACAGACGTCCTCCGTGAGACAAGAATAAAATACCTCCTGGGGTGGAAGTTCCGTCTCGTCAAATTTCTCGAAATCGTTGACGTACTCGTAGGGGTAGACGCCCTTGCGGCGCAACAGATTCAAATTCTCATCTCTCCCCGAAAAACATTTTTGTTTGGTGGCCACAAGATCTTCGTCGCCAAGTTGAGCTGCAAGGCTTGCGAGGCTGGAGGACAGGAAATTGTACGAGTCCAGGATTCGCACTTCCACACTTCCTCCTTCTTCGAGAGGGATCCACACTCTCACTGTAATATACTTCTCGCTCGTTCTCGGAATGATGCTGATTCGAGAAGTTATGTTGTGGAGCTCTTTGACGAAGAGATGTGTGTCGTACTTCTCCGTGTAGTGCAGAAACACGGCAACAAAATGCGACTCCTTAATTTTAAGATTGCACGAATTACAGATGGTGCTTAGAAATAATCCATTCTGGTGGTTATGGTGGACGACCTTGTAATTTTCGGGGGTGAAAGCCTGGTTACACTCCTCGCATCTTGTCGCCGCGTCATGTCTCTGTTGTTGTTCTGTTGTGAGAGCAGGTGGAGAAACGTAAGAGCCTTTCAGGCCGGGTGCAAGTTCTCTCGCGCATTCCGCTATCTTCTCAACAAAATGTTTTGCCGCATCGGGTCCGCAATACAAGATGACATCATTCAATTTTTCTCCGTAGATGGAGAAACTGCAAGGCTCGTGGTGAAAAATTTGGGTCGTGCTTGAGGTAGAGGGATCAGGGTTGCAAGACGTCATGGGAACTTGGAAGCTTTCAAAGTCAGCATAAAGGACGACGGGATGGTGGAGAAGAGCCTGGTGTTTCTGAAATTTCATCTTGGTTCCGGGTTCCGGCATGGCATCTTCGGGTTCTGCATTCACAGAGCCAAAACACTTGTGCTGTTCTCTCATCTTTTTACCTCCGCGAAAAATTCTCAAACACCGATCGCAAATTTCGATCTTATCGTGATGCTTGCTGATCTGTCTTCCTACTAATCCTGAGAAATTCCGTATCAAACTGTAACGGCCATCTACAAGCAAGAGACGAATTACATTATTCTGGCTTCTCGCAGGTCTTAACACACGAATGTTGTCGCAATCGTCAACCCCAAACACAGAAATATTGATATCTTTTCCTTTTTCCTCTCTATAGTTTTTTTCAAATTGATTGATCTTATTCAGGGGCACAGGATAGGAAATTCCTCTCATCATATTCTCGTATATCCCCTCATATCCTCTGTAATTGGACAGGCGTTGGGGGTGATTATTAGCTGGGTGTAATGCGGCGATGACAGACCATAGGAAACTCTTCTGATCATTACTTTGTATGTTCAACACTGCATTTTGCTTTTTTTGTTTTTTTGTTTTTTTTTGAGTGCTGCGTAATGGTTTGAAATTGCAGACTCGAAGTTCTAACATGTGGTTGTGACCGCAAAGACTCCATCCACTTCCTCTACCTTCAAACTCTTCTTGTTTTTGTGTCAAGTGCTCAAATAGCCGTGTCACTATCTCGTCAAGATCCTCGTTATTGTCATCGTGTAAGCCTTCACACCCTACGTAAAAGCTAAAAGTGCTTGACTCGGACGAGACAACTTTCTCATACAGCAGGGTCAAGACGAGATGAATTTTAATTGCAACATTGAGGAGGCAATCACGTAATTTATCAACTACCTGAGATTTCACATTGTTGAGGAAGGTGCTTGAGTCACATTTTTCATCCCTTCCAGATTTATACGTTATGATGCGTGCACTTTTATTCAAAGCACCAACTTCATGCCCATCAGTGCGAGATTTCTTTGCCGGCGAGACTACGACATCATGATCCGGTAAACGACATTTTTTCAAATGCCTAGCAATATTAGGTTTAGAAATCAACTTTCTACAGTTGCGACATGCCACTTTCTCGCCAAGACCGGAGGGACCTGGTTGCGGTTCCATTTTTTCTCTCTGTTATTTATATATATATACAGAGAAATTTTTTTGGGGGGGTTGTGGTAGTGGTAGTGGAAAGCGCACTGAAACAGAAGAAAAAAAAATTGAAAAAATGCTCGACATTTTTTTCCTTCCACATATATATTAGAGGCGAACAGTATGTATGTATGTGTGTGTGCACTGTTGTAGGAGGTTAAAAATATGGGACATGTAAGTGTGTGTCAATTTTTTATGACTCCTCTGAATATGTGTGTGTCAGACGCAAAAACATAAAATATTAATATATCATGAAAATAAAAACTTACCTTTCAACAGAGATGGAGAGAAACTTCAAAATAAAAACTTGTAGCTCACTAAAACTTCCACGATGATATATATGTATACTGCCAGACAAACAATTAAGAATACTGAACTGCCACGATTGACGTTCACCTTTCAAGAGAGATAGAGAAACTTCAAAATAAAACTTGTAGCTCACTAAAACTTCCACGATGATATATATGTATACTGCCAGACAAACAAATTAAAAAATACTGAACTGCCACGATTGACGTTCACTATGATAATGACGTACAAAAAAACTGGTAGGTTATATAGGAACTCCTCTCCTTTTTTCTCCTTCTCTCCTTCCTACTCTACGCGACTCTCTTTGGTGAAAACACAATAAGCAAATAAAACCCTTGTTGACTGATTTATTCATGATATATTTTTTCAACAAAAACTTTTGTGATATGTACAATATCTTGTGGGGGACAAATAACAATAAACGGGACGTTGATAGTTCCACCCATGTATGTATTGTCGATCATTTCCCCTCGGCCTCTATTCCACGCCCCGTCAGGGTGTGGTGTGTGAAACAAACAATTCCCAGTATAAAACTCAAAAAGCGAAAGATGCTGTTGTGTTTGCTTCCGCCACATCCCCCTCTGATTCTATTGTTATCGGGGATGTGATGGATTCTTCATTCAGAACCGTGGGAAAGCTGAAAAAAAATAGAATCTCTTCGGGCAAAAGAGGATGCAAGATGAATGGGTTCGGGGAGGGGTTGCTGTGGATAGTTTGGTCCGTGATGAAAATGTTACATTGGGCGACGAAACACAATTGCTCCACAGGGGACAGGAAAAATTCTACCGAGCGTCGCTATCCACGCGAACATTAGAAATTGCCTGAATGCCTTGGGGGCTTGGCATAGGATTATCGATTTTCGTTTTAGAGAATAATCAATGTAAGATTCTAGCATCGAGAATAAACAACATTGATTAAATTTTTGACAACATTCGCAGTACAAATCTAAACTCGTGATGATTTCGCCGTTACCACGCACCCTGGCGAGGTTAGGGGCCAGGTATCCTAAAAAACAACAATTATTATTTTGTTTGTTTGTTTGCTTGTGTTACAATACGGAAATAATAAGAGGCATACGCGCGCGTGTGAGTATGTGTATGTATATATGTATGTATATGTATATATATGTATATATGTATGTATGTATGTATGTGTGTGGTACATCGTTCCCTCCCCGAGAGAGAGGTTTACGTAGGTCGCAATACATAAACATTTGGTCCCCCGGACTTGGAAAATTACGATAAAATACACTCATCTTTCAAAAATAAAAAAATGAGAGGAGAGGTTTACGAAGGTCACGATATATATAAACATTTGGCTCCGGACTTGGAAAATTACGATAAGGTGCACTCATTTTTTCAAAATGAGAAGATGAGAAGATGAGAGGAGAGGTTTACGTAGGTCGCAATACATAAACATTTGGTCCCAGACTTGGAAAATTACGATAAAATACACTCATCTTTCAAAAATAAGAGAATAAGAGAATAAGAAAATGAGAAGATGAGAGCGCGCGCGCGTGTGTATATGCCACATCTTTCCCCCCCCGAGAGAAAAGTTTACGAAGATCACCATATATAAACATTTGGCCCCCTTGATTCCAGCACTCCAACTTCATCTCTAATGTTGACGACAATGTTCTAAAAGTAGAGAGAATAAGAAAATGAGAGAATAAGAGGATGAGAAAATAAGAGGATAAGAAGAGAGGTTTACGAAGATCACGATCTACAAACATTTGGTCCTTAAAAGATGAGAAGATGAGAAGATGAGAAAATGAGAAAATAAGAAGATGAGAAGATGAGAAAATAAGATGAGAAGATGAGAAAATGAGAAGATGAGAAAATGAGAAGATGAGAAAATGAGAAAATGAGAAAATGAGAAGATGAGAAGAGGAGAGGAGGAGAAGAGGAGGAGAAGAGGAGGGCTCCTCTTTCACTCATCACTGCCTTTTTGCACCCGTGAAGCGTCGTCAGCGTAATAAATGAGGCGCGAAACGGGGAGAGAAAGTGAGTTTTTCAACTTTTTGTGGTCGTTTAGTCAAGAAATCAGAGTTGGCCTCAGAAGTACATATTTACTCTACTAATGGGCATATTAAAAGTTATAATATTTTTATGGTGGACCTAATAACGTATTTGTAATTTAATTAACTTTCGTATTTATGATATGTGTGACTTTGATGTAACCAAATTATTTTATTGTTGATATTGCAAATATGTATTCTTCTTGGTTCGAAAGTATAACCTTTTTAATCCATCAGAGCTAAATATCAGTGAAAAGTATTTAAAACTTAATCACTGTGTACATTTAAAATCATTCTTTACAAACATATCAAGTTAAAGAAAAATACAACAGAAAGTTACAAGGTCATAATTGTGTCTTCATTGATTTGCTTTATTTTACTTCGCTTCTTGCGTCACTTTTGGCTTATTTGCCAAACGATTTTAGTTGCCCTCTGTACAAGGGGAAAGGAGATATAAATGACACAAATAATTACAGAGGAATATCTCTCCTGCCAGTGTTAGGGAAGGTATATTGTAGCATCCTATACAACAGATTTAGAAAATGGGCTGATATTTTTGATGATCCCCCTGCAGGCTGGTTTCAGGTCCAATTATAGCATTGTAGATAATGTTTTTGTCCTGAACACACTGATTCAAAGCAAATTAAACGAGAAAGGGGGGAATTATATTGTTGTTTCGTTGACTTTGAAAAGGCGTTTGAGTTTATCAATAGGCAAATGCTATGGGGGAAGTTATGGGACATGGGGGTTTCGGCTAGAGTGATAAATACGCTAATGAACAAGTACAGAGGGGTTAAATTTTGTGCCAAATGTGGACAGAGGGTGGTGTCTGGGCAACACGAGAGCAAGGTAGGCGTCAAACAGGGTTGTATTCATTCGCCTTTACTATTCATTCTTCTTATTAATGACGTTGCTAGCTACGTGGGAGAAGAAGGTACCGAAACACTGGAGATATTTGGCACACCAATACCAATGCTGCTCTAAGCGAATGATCTCGTTTTAATAGCAAATGAAGTACAGGGGTTACAACGGGGATTGGACACACTGAAGCAATACTGCACAACATGGAAGTTGAAGGTAAACACAAGAAAAACTAAAATAATGGTATTTAAGAAAGGTTATGTCCCCGCACCAAAAGAGCAGTGGGCGTATGGGAACTCGGAGCTTGAAAGGGTTAAACGTTTCACCTATCTAGGCATCACGTTGAGTATGGCAGGGGAGTGGACAAAGCACATTGAAAGTAGAAAGGGAAAAACTTGTTATGCGTTGAGCAAGGTAGAGCGACTGCAACGGAAAGTCCCTGGAGTCAGTGTGAGATTGCTGGAGCAAATTTATGAAGCAACTGTGAAAGCAACCCTATTTTACGGCGCGGAATTATGGGGGCGGGAAGGGGGGGCGAGAAGCAAATCAGATACAAGCGCGGTTTTTAAAACAATTATTGGGATCCAGCACGAGTCCAAGCACGTGTGGCGTTCTGAGGGATATGGGCAAACACGGGGAGGATATCGAAGCAAAGATGAGATGCTTCAAGTACTGGGTGAATCTGGATCAAGGGACTGGAGACTCATTGAAAGAACGGTGTCTGCGAGTTCAGATTGAGGAAGGGTTCGCACGCCACTGGGGTAGAGGGATTAGAGACGACCTCTACAGAATGCGTCTGTGGGAACTGTTGGAGGATGTGAGGGGCGGGAAGTGCGAAACGGGGATGTTGCAATTACAAGGAAGAGGCTGGTGGAAAGTAGCAGGCAAGACATCATGGCAGAATGTGGGGAGAAGTTAACGCTCGACGCCTCACAACCGCCTGGGGTGTGAGTGGAATGGAGGAGGAAACGCTATATTGATACTTGTACATACCAGCAAAGAAGTGGATTCGCCTGGTTCCTGCTAGGGGGTGGAGGCAATACAAACTTAAGGGGCCGGACGGTCGTGCCATCTCCATGTTATGCGGTGAAGAGGAGACGAGGACTCACATCCTTCATGAGTATGTTTGGTCGGCGCTCCTCAGACAACGCAAATGGGGGGTCAGTGAAAGGGACAGCATTGAGCAGACAATCCAGGCTGTATCTAGGGAGGGGAGGGGTAATATAACGGATGCAAACATCAAAGCCCTGGGCTCATATTTATATGCAGTTTAGAGGGAGCGCATGAAAATACTGCAAGGGGTCAGTGAAAGTAAAGGATACGGAACAATGGATCAGGCATAGGTCGGGCGTGTAGTGCAGTGTTGTGAAGGTAGGTGTATGTTTAAGGTGGATATTGTAGGATACGCACTAAATATCATATCATATCATATCATATCATATCAAAAAGGTCTATTCTTCCGATTTTTATAATAGCGGAACACTAGCGCCACTCTTGGTGGTAGTTTGCATAAACCTTTCCAGCAGCCCTCGTATCTATATGGAGATCAATATTCGTAAAGAAATGTTTATATATGAGCGGTTTTCAGCTTAACATATCTACTTCACACATTAAGAGGTTCTATTTATTACCTCAGCATGCCAACCAGAATGAGATTCACAAGCCTCTCTTGATACAAAGCTGTGTTACGTAGACTAACCAAATTCCATACAATGGCAATTTTACATTTTTGTGATTCAATAAGCAATTGATACATAAAATAGGGATGGCCTCTTTCTTTCGGAAAATTGAAAATCTAAAAATATTTTTTTCGAAAATGAAAAGTGGAAGTTCGAAATTTTTTTCGAAAAACAAAAAAGCGAAAAACGATTTTTTTTCGAAAAACGAAATTTTTTCCAGAAATGAAAAACGATTTCTTTTCGAAAAACGATTTTTTTCCGAATAAGGAAAAACTAATTTTTTTTCGAAAAGCATTTTTTTTTCGAAAAATGAAAAACTATTTTCTTTCGAAATACGATTTTTTTCGAAAATGAAAACGATTCTTTTTTCGAAAGACGATTTGTTTCTTCTAAAAACGGAGAACGATTTTATTTTCGGAAAAATATTTTTTCGAAAAACGAAAAAAAATATTTTCAAACAAAAACCTTTCTTTTCTCGAAAAACGATTTTTTTTTCGAAATACGATATTTTTTCGAACGAAAACCGATTTCTTTCTAAAAAAACTTTTCCAAAAGACGATTTTTTTTCGAATAACGAAATTTTTTTCGAAAAACAAGCGAAAGGCGAAACACTTTTCTATAAACGAAAAACGAAAACGATTTTTTTTTTCGAAAAACGATTTCTTTTCGTAAAACCGAAAAACGAAAAATCGAAAAATGTCATTTTCGAAAATCTAAATTTTTTTAAAAGGACATCTCTAGTTTAAATCTCTATCTTCAAGATAACAATTACCGGCCTCCGTGGCGGAGTGGTTGAGAAATCGTGCTACGACATCAGGGATTCTGGGTTCGATCCCGGCCTGGACATGGATGGTTTTTAGTTCTTATTCATCAGTTTCATCATTTCGTCATTTGTCTCTTTGCGGGACCCTGTGGCCGAGTGGTTCAGTTTCGCGCCCAGCGAGGAACAGGTAGGTCGTGCAGTGCGAGCCCTGTGCTTTGAGTGAAAGTGAAAGTCCAACGCGATATCGGTACTGAAGAATTGGACAAAAGTAAAGTATAGAATGGATCGCGAAAATACGATACAAATCAGTTTTGAAACGGGAACTTTGAAACCTAGTCCTTTGGAAATACATGAATTTATTCATAATAAATTCAAACTGAGTGTGCATGAAATTGCAGCCATACAAATTCCCACGACGATTAAATGTGTATTTTTTTAAATTAGTGCGTCCTGGAAAAATGAGAAAAATATTTGAAGAAAATTCTGTTGAAGTGAATTTTTATTATAGTAGTGGAGCAGTGACACAAGTGAAACTGAGTGACTCGAATCGAATTCTAGTGTTTAATCTTTCTATGGAAGTGCCAGAACGGCAAAGTCGTGAAAAACTGAGTGAATATGGGACAATCGATGAACTGATAGCAGAAACATGGAGTGACAAATTTAGGTATATAGTGTATAATGGGGTGTGTCAGGTTTTGATTGCAATTAAAAAGCCAATTCCCTCCTTTGTGATAATAGGCCAATATACGGCACATGTAGTATATAATGGTCAAATCCCGACGTGTGAATGGTGTGGTAACAGTGACCACATGCGGTTTAATTGTAACTTACGGAAGCCAACAGTGTTCAAAGTCATGGGTCGTGCAGTTCGGTCCTATAGTGAAGCAATTGCACCGTCTACACACGAAGGTACAAATGTGAGTCAACATAGTGCGACACAGAGTCAAGAATCAGCACAATTGAAGGTGATAGAAGGGCTTCAACAGGGAATACATATACAAGAAGAGAAAAATATTCACAAGAATTATCAACAGACTTTGACCAAGGAAGGAACTGAAGAAAATATGCAAGAGCAACCAAAAGAACCTGTGTTAAATGTTCAACGACAAAGTGAAGAAATGTCCCTGCATACTATTTAGCAGAAGAAGGGTGGACCACTAAGACGACAAGAAGACATAACTAAAGTGCAAGAGGAATCGAGTGATAAAGTGCTACAGAGCAAGAAGGAGAGGAAGCAGAATAATACCAAGCAAGAGGACTTCCGACAAGAAGCTGAACAGAAAAAAGATTCGGAAACTGATAGTGAAAGTGGAAATGTCCAAAGTAGTACGGGTCGTTCGGTTTCCGGCTCACAAAAACGACCGAAGAGTATAAGGAAAGAGTCAGGCAGCAATCGGACGAAAATACGATCATTGAGACATGTAAAAACAAATACACATGAAATGGTTATTGATACGAGTCCGATAGGCCATGAAAGTTTGTAAATACTGGGTTAGGTAATCACTTTAAGATTAGAAAATAATATTATTTGGAATGAACACTTTTATATGGACTGCCAGTAAGTTAATGATAGTGAATTGTGTGGTGGTAGTTATTTATGGATGAAGGTGGTTCAGACATTGATTCACCATCCACTCAGCTTCACAAGTAAAGTTTTGAGAAGCGCTTTGGACTATATTTCACTAGAGGCTCCTATTGATATTACTGGACTGTTAGACACTTTATGGTATTTTAAGGCAACAATAGTGGACATTAGTTATTCCCTATTACAATTTCCGATATTAACAATACCAGTGACATCGAAAATATACCGCAGACTATGTAAATTAGAACAACCAAAGTGTAAAATTATTGAGCAAAATCCTAGAATCAATTGGAGAGAAATATGGAAAAATATTCAGGCTTACCATCTTACATCACGAATCCGATCAGCATGGTATATAATTGTCCACCAAAAATTAATCACTGAAGAGAGACTCTATGATCTTAAATGAGTAAATACGCCAATGTGTGTTAGATGTACTGCATCTGATAGTTTTGTCCATAGACTGAGAGAATGCCAAATATATAAAGAAACTTGTGAGTACTATTTGTCGAACATCAGTGTATAACACTTCTGTAGATATTCTTTTATATCCAGCTTTTGCCTATTACCACAAAAAAACAACGTAAAAGTGTACAATGGCTCCTAGGACATTATGCCTATTTCCTATTGACATATCGGCAACTAGATTTTAATATACAATTTGTAAATTACCTCCATCAAGAATACCACAGGATACCTCACTGTAAAAGAAATAGATTGTATGCTAATTTTCTTAATGTAATGTTGACTGCCCAATGAGTTGCAATTCATAATTGATAATATAGCCTAATGTAATAAAAAAATTAAAAAAGTGGTTAGCAAATCGTGCTGAGACGCCAAGGGTTCCGAGTTCGAATCCCGCTCGGGCTTGGTTGTTTGTGAATGTCCATTCATTAAGTATCATTTCATCACTCATCTCCATATTCACAAATTAGCCAAGAGGCACAAAACGCGAAGTAAAATATACTAAATCAAATCAAATCGAAATCGTCACTCATCTCCATCTTCGCAAGTAAGCCAAAAGTGACACAAGACGCGAAGTAAAATTAAGCAAATCAATGAAGGCACAATTACGACCTTGTAACTTTCTGTTGAATTTTTCTATAACTTGACATGTTTGTAAAGAATAATTTTAAATCTACACAGGGCTTAAGCATTAAATAGTTTTCACTGATATTTAGCTCTGATGGATTAAAAAGGTTATACTTTCGAACCAAGAAGAATACATATTTGCAATATCAACAATAAAATAATTTGGTTACATCAAAGTCACACATACCATAAATACGAAAGTTAATTAAATTACAAATACATTATTAGGTCCACCATAAAATTATTATAACTTTTAATATGCCCATTACAGATTTATTAAAGAAATATTTTATCAAAAACTAAACTGTTCCAAATAATTGTTATGATTCAGATCAAATTACATATTCCCTAAGTGTAATACATTTTTGAAGTTGCTTGTAAGGCATGGTATCTTAAAGCAGCCTTAAATGCGCGTACCCAACTAAAAGTGAAACGAATTTCTATGTGACTACAGTTATTTATATCTAGTAGAAGAAAAGTATGTGCTTCTCTACAAGATCACAGTTCACATCCAGGTACGAGAGTAAAATTTAATTCGAAACTGCAATTATGAGCACTGCTGCATGTAAACAATGGTATCTACAGTAGATACCACGTTTTCCATGAAATAGAATGTACGTTGCCATGCACAGTTTTAGTCGCATTTTTGATTGGCAACCTCTTCATTCTCCTCATTCTTAATCGGTGGTACTTATTCCGGGTCATTATGGGAATCATATACACTTTCTAACTCGTTCTCATCTTTGCTGTTGCCTCAATACTCGCGAACTTTCTGAGACACGTTGCAATTCAGTAACAGCTGTTTCGCCGCCATCTTTGCTACTTACTATACTTTACATGAAACAACTGGTAGATACCATAACTTTCAACACGTCTACCTGTGTCGTCTGTTGACGAAACGAAACCCTTCGAGTACGATTCGACTCCCTTTACGATGGACTACACGATGCACATTGTAACTCCAAAAGGACCAAAATGTCACTTACCATGTTTTACACCCTAGCCCTTCAATTTCTAAATAAATTAAATCCTTAAATAAATTAACAATACTTTGCAAAAGACCTGTTCCGGTCACCAGAACCCACTTTATTATTATTATTATTATTATTATTGTTATTATTATTATTATTATTAACAATTTCTTTTACGAAATTTGAAATTCTTAATATCTAAGAAACTAAAAGTTAAAATATACAAACATTAATTTTGCCTGTAGCATTATATGGGTGTGAAACTTGGTCCCTTACATTGAAAGAGGAACATAAATTGAGAGCATTTGAAAATAAGATCTTTAGGAAAATATTTGGACCTAAAAGGGGTGAGGAGACAGGTGTGTGGAGAAGGTTACATAATTTAGAACTACATAGTTTGTATTCATGTCCAGATATTATTAGAATAATTAAATCAAGAAGACTTAGGTGGGCAGGCCATGTGGCACGAATGGGAGAGGAAAGAGGAGTTCACAGGATTCTTGTTGGGAAACCTGATGGTAAGAGACCTGTAGGAAGGCCAAGACAAAGATGGAGGGACAACGTTGAGATGGACCTAAAGGAAATCGGTAGGGATGGAAAAGAGTATATAGATCATGCTCACGATAGGGACAGATGGAAGGCTTGTGTTGCTGCAGTCATGAACCTTCGGATTTAAGAAGGCTAGAGAGTTAGTTAGTTAGTTAGTTAATTATTAACAATTTAACAAGTAGTATTTGTGCTTTGGTTTAAGTTCTGCGTCCTTGCAAACGTTAATGTTTCAACTGAATGTGTTCAAGAAATATGCTAATTGCTATTATCATGAAGCCCTGAGAGGATTATTATTTTCATTAATTTTATTGTAAACATGTATTTTATTGAACATTGATTTCATTTAGCACATGATTGAATCTAATATTATGCTGATACACGAAATATGCAAAGTATAATATCAAGTGCAGGTGGAACTATGGGTCCATATACATACATACATATGTATGTGTGTGTGTGTGTGTGTGTGTGTGTGTGTGTGATGGTGTGTGTGTGTGTGTGTAGCACCAGGGTGTCATTTTAATGGCTCCCAGATAGGAACGCGTCCAGTAGACCGAACATCAAGGATAACACGACCTACCAGGCAGAAGCCCAGCAGTCATCAGAAGGGGAAGAGGGAAGTGAACCAACGATATGAAAAATGATAGAAAAGCAACGTATTCAAAATGAAGTGGCAATATCGAATTTTGTTCCTTAGCCTACATGTCAAAGATAATCATCATCAACAACAAATATTATTGGACTTACAGTTTACATCTGGCTATTTAAGCCCAGCTACAATCAAATTTTTATAAATCTCGTTGCAAGGTTGATATATACAGGTTTGTATATCCGTTTGTCCTGATGCATGCGTTCTGGTATTGTGGTACTGTTAACGGAAGTATCCAAGGTCCACATTCTTACATTATGACTAAAACACGTAGAACCACAGTAACAACTTAATCATGAATCAGCACCAAATATACTGCCATATTCACAGTTGCAAACTTTTACTCGTATATATCCGGTGCGACGTATATATCGTCGGAGAGCTGTGTGTTACTTACCTTTGGAATTTTGAGTTCTTTCATTTCTGTTTTGTCAATTATTCAGTGTGTCGGAGACAACCAGTATCAGAAGGATGAAGTGGATATACTAAACTGTAGGTGCCAACTTGGCAACGAGATTTGCCAATATTTGAGACAAAAGTCGATATTACCATTCCTTTTGAATACTTTTTTCTCCACCATTTTTTGCATCGTTGGTTCACTTCCTGTTGGGTTACAGAACGCATTTTCTCACTTTGTTTTACTGTACATAATATGATTGGTTGGACCTAGAGCGTTTTTCACAGAATATGTGTATTCCTGGCAACCCTGGCACACATCTCTTCACAAGAAATGTCTCAAATGCAATCAAATGTTGTGTTGGGTTGCCAGCATTCAGGCGGCAAAACGGGCTTTTTTGAACGGCTGTAGCGCCGAAACGACACACCAATGAGACAAATTTTACTTAGAAAAGTTGTTGGTTTTCTGTGGTCCGTGGGGCGCTATAAAAATGACACCCTGTATACATATACGGTATACCTAACGTATGAAAATCCCAAGTTCGATATCTGGTGGAGGCACACAGTGGTTCGGATCCCAATTTAAACTGTTGGTCCAGTCCCGATTAGCCTTACTGTGCATAAAGTGGACTTAAGACACAAGATCAACAAATCAAAAACTAACGTATGAAAAAGTACCCAAAAATGAACCCAAAATTGAATTAAAGTCATACTGAAGAAGAAATGAAGTAAGTTCATGTTGACTACTTATTTTGGTGACTTTCATATTTTAAAATACATTTTAAGTTCCTAATATTATCAGTTTTGCTACCTATTTGCATGTTTATTTAGATGTTTTTAGTGTCTACAAATAAGATCTCTGATAATGTCTGAAAATCTGGAAGATAGAAAAAGGATTGAACTAATCTGCCTTTCGTATGGAAACGTGTTCTTCAAGATGGAGTTATTTCTTGAAGTTCGAGAAAAGACTAGATTGAACAATTTCATATTTTTTTCCTCCGTCCTTGGGTAATTTACACTGACAACTTAAGTATATTCCAAGATAACTTTAAGTAGTCTAATTCAGTGCATTTTGTATGATAAAATCAACATTTTGTGGAAAAATCACAATTAAAGGGACCAATGACGTAACTTTGAAAGCAAGTGGTTTTCAATCCTTGGCTAATTGTGAGGCCCTTGTTTAATGCGTATTATAACGCTTGATGAAATTTGGGTGTTACAGACTTTTGATTCACTCTGATCATGTGAATATGTGATGTAATGTTTTTCCAAATAATTTCCATTTCAGAGTTATTTATATTTATCCAATGTGTTTTCAATTAAGCCATCCAAACTTTCTAAGCTAATATTGACTCGATGCATTATCTGATATTAATACGAGTACACGTTCCAAACAGGAAATCACAATTTACCCTTGACAGATGAATGTTTCCTCTCTGCAACCCGCATGAAAATTGATGAATGTTGTTGCTATTTACTCTTGAACGCATCTCACGATATATCACTGCTATCGTGGACTGACATGTAATGAAAACTAGTTTCGAATCGGCAATTCTCAGTTGTCTAGTTCTATGACATTCACATAACTTAGTAATAGATAATGGACATCTACACAGAGAAAAAGACTGATTGTTTATGCGACCATATGCTACAATTTCTGTTTTTTACTACCCTTCATTTCGATGTCATTTCACTTTCTTATTCCCTTTCTTTTCTATTCTTGATTAGATTTTATCCCAGTATATCGTCGAGCATGGCTAGTAAACCTTCCGACATTGATTTCCTGAAACTTTGCATCAATGATGCAAGAGGACGAACTTTGTTTCATTCCCTCGATGTACGTGTTGGGAGTTTGCAAATATTGACATTGCAAGTTCGCGTGTTGCAAACATGCAAATGCAATCGTGACGCAAGAGAGGTTTTTATCCTGAGACAAAAACGATGCGATGAGGGAACAGGAGGTTTACGAAGCATGTCAGACTTTCAAAACTTGTACCTCACTTGTAAATTTTCTAAATTTTGAATTTTGTTTCCTCGTTTTCAGAAGATGCCGCACCGGGGTAGGTTCATACAAAATAGGAAAGCTAACCCGTATCATGAACACTTACTTTCTAGACATAAGTGCTTTCGTGGTCTAACTCTTAGAATATTGGGCCCCCCCATGGCGCAGTGGTAGCGTCCTTGCCTTGTAATCAAGGGGTCCCGGGTTCGATACCCGGTGGAGGCACAAGTGGTTCGGATCCCACTTTAAACTGTAGGTCAGGTCATTAGCCTTACTGTGCATAAAGTGGACTTAAAACAGGAACTCTTAGAATATTGTTCTGCAACTTCAAATATCTGGATTGACATGGACACGCTCGCACAAAGGCAGGAAGTCAGAGAGAGAAATGATAGATATATTTTTAAATATCTTTTCATCAACTTATCCTTATTGTAGTGACTAATGTGCAGTTATTAGCAAGCGGGATGAAAAGTAAATTAATGCGACTGTGTGGTATATTATCCCATTGAGATAATATAGTTAGCCCCAGCAGCCCAAAATAATTTTATAGTCCTTATTCTTGTTCCCTCATCATACATACATACACACACAATTGCGACACAAGGAAGGTTGGAGAGTTGGACGGGAATTATTCGAAAGGAAACGCTTGTCATGCTATGACAAATGTTTAAAGAGACTTGCTGATTATTGTTGCCAAGAATGACGTGTCACGGAGTTATTTACACTTCTACCCTTCGCCGTATATACATATTTTCATAACAAGTCCAATATCAACTGCTTCTGGCTGGCTTTTGCCCCCATAACACAGAGAATTGCACTTATAAAGACTTCTCTCTACGAGCACACTATTTACCATAGCGCTAACCCGCCCCCGCAGTTTATCACGCAGAGGTCCCTACGCATAGCTACTGCGCTTACGCTCTGTGTGTTTCGCTGCATCCAAAAAACTGCCTTAATCCATTGACGGACGGCCACTTTCTGCGATCTGAAAGCCTGAAAATCTGAGAGCATAAGAGATCAGTGTTGCCACAATATGAGAGCACAATTTCCCTTTCCAAGGGGCAAAATTTCCCTTTTTGGACAAATTTTTCCCTTTTTGGACAAATTTTTCCCTTCACCTAAGCAAATTATATAATAATAATAATAATAATAATTAGAAGTAGTAGTAGCAGCATTATTAGTGGTGGTGGTGGAAGCAGTAGTAGTACGTACTTAAGTATTCCGTTGGTCCATGTTCGATGAATAAAAATATATATTTTGAAAAAATTCACATTTTTAGTTTCACTTCCTGGCCAGATATCCCAGGTTTGAATCCTGGTCAGAAATCCATTTAAAAATCGTTAATCCTCATCGTTACTATTTATCCAAAGATGCATAAAAGCAACGTACAATAAACTTAAAGCAGCAGAAACAAGTAGGAATAGCAAAAGAAATAGATAAAACAACATAAAAATGTGGATATGAAATAAGCATAAACTGTAATAATGTAAAGTCAGATGACCTTAAAATTTCCCTGAAATTGTGGTATTTTTCATCGAAATTCCCTTTTCCATTTTGGCTAAAATTTCGGTCCGAATTTCCCTATAAAATGGAAATTTCCCTTCATGTGACAACACTGTAAGAGATAGCGTAACAAGTCGGAACCGGTATTTATCCCTCCGACAAACGACAAGCCCCCCAACCGCCGGTGCAAGGCCCTGTTCTTACCTTTCAAACGGGGAAGCCGTTGAGGGAACCAAACAGTTGGCTTCCCCGACTATCGGTCAAAAAGCAACCTACGCCAGAGCATGTACAAAGAAATGCACTTTTCCATACATACTTTCCAATTTCCAGCTGTGTGCTTAAACCCCACACAGCATTATGTAGAAAAGTAGTTTTTGTAGTGTACTTTCATGTAAATACAAGAACTTTGTCCATATTCCATGCGCTATTTCTTTCATGCTAGTGCATTCTAACTTCTTCACTGATCCTAGTACAAACGTTTTTATTTGTGATTAGAAACTCTGCCAAGAGCGATGAAAGAAAAACTAACTAAAATCATCTCTCTCTCTATTTCTCTATCTGTGTGTGTGCGTGTGTGTGTGTGTGTGTATGTGTGTGTGTGTGTATATATATATATATATATATATATATATATATATATATATATATATATATAACTGTTATATATATTGTATATCAGTGGCGTATACTGGGTTAGAAACCTTGCGATCGCACCATAGTTAATGTTCGAATGGACAAAAATTTGCTGGTGGGGATGTTTTTTTTAGTTTATTTGGGGGGGCTTGAAGTGATATGACATTCTGATTAAAATATATACCTCACAATTAAAATATGGAAATGTACACTATGTCAGTAAGGAAATAATTTAATTCTTACTTGCATAAATAAGAGGCCCATATTGTGAAATATTTATGTAGTCCTATGTACGAGAATAAATATAAAACTTCTACCCTCCTGTTTCACGATTTGAAGTTCAGGGCCTCAGCGTTGGAGCAGTAAGGGTCCCGGGTTCGATACATGGTGGTTCTGATACCACTTTAACTCTAGGTCCGAGCCCCATTAGCTTATCTGTGCATAAAGTGGACATAAAAGAAAAATCCACAACGATTTGGAGCATATCGTCAAAATTAAGCCGAATAGACAGCTTGTTAATTATGTCCCTTCACAACACAGAATAT
This sequence comes from Lepisma saccharinum, assembly GCF_977018435.1. Taxonomy (NCBI): domain Eukaryota; kingdom Metazoa; phylum Arthropoda; class Insecta; order Zygentoma; family Lepismatidae; genus Lepisma; species Lepisma saccharinum. The sequence goes on along the minus strand of NC_139232.1, from coordinate 32,167,637 downwards.
ATCATTCACAAAAAATAGAATCCACTCACAATTGTATTCACAACGCTGCCTCTAAATAAATTCCACGCACCAAGGAACCCTTAAAGACTACTGGACACCATCTAGATTCTAGATTAGAACTGGTCCTTGTCATTTCAGTAATTTTTAGATGCGCTCGTAAACCATTCTCGGTCAACCAAGAATTTTCTCTTCTCTACTCTAAAACTCTAGTTGTTTGAAGGTCAAAGACCTCTTTTTCATCTCGTGTGCAAGCGTTTCAATGATGTTCTTCAACTGCCATACGCCACACTTTCCCCTTGACTGCGATGTTGTGGCTTCAAAATTCCTCGTTCCTGGGAAAATTAGATGCTGGGAAAAATTGGGTTGCAACATTGGCCCAGACTGTTGAGATAGTTCAGATGAAATTTTCCCGCCATAAGCAACCCTGTTCCCTTACCTGTAACAGTTTGTCTCCACAATTTCCTGTTCCTGGGGAAATGACGTGCTGGGAAAATTTGGTTTGCAACGGGTGATCCTTGAGATAGCTTGGTTACGTTCGCTTGCCACCCCGTGGAGTTGCCGGCCAGCCGCCTCGCGAATTTAAAGAAAGCGGGCAATGTTTCCAACTCCCAAGAAATCAATGTGTCAACTCCTAAGAAATCAGGTTCCTATTCTTATTGAAATGATCAATTTTAAGCACATTTCTGATATATATTTTTTTTCTGTATTTTGGTCACTGAGTCTGTGCTTTGCAGATAGCCTAGATAGCCCTGAATATACGCCTCTGATATATATATATTAATCACATACGCATGGAGCTATATGCTCTTGCTGCATACACAAACGCGCCCTGTGGTGCGTTAAATCACTGGCTACAACGGAAAACCACATTTTTTTTTTGTCCTGAAAAAAATTGTATTGGCTTTTCGCACCAGCTGTGAAGGAACAAGCAGGCGTTAAATATCCGAACATGTTTTTATCCTTTATGGGAGTTGGAAATGCGTATTCTCATGGATCGTTAATCCTAGCCATATGGCAGGTTTGAGAGAGAGTATGGGTGTGTGAGAGAGAGTATTTAGTCATTCCTATTTTTCCTATGCCATCAATTTGATAATGGTTATGGAGAGGTAAAATGTTTGGGTGTGTCGGCATGTATGGCCAATTTGCACCCTTTTTTGTATTTGTATGAATGATAGAGCAATGAAATCTCAGAGAATTGAAGGAAAACTCATAAAAATTATTTTCCACACACTATTAAACCTCAACATTTGCCCCATTTGTAGCAGGAACAATATCCAGTTTGTATTCAACTTCTTGCCACGTTCTCTCCAACATGCCCCTGTTACTGTTGCAATTGTATCACGTATGCTGGTTCAAAACTCTGGGATGTTATTCACTGAAATCGCAAACACACTATCCTTGACGTAACTCCAGAGAAAGAAGTCCATAGGAGTGAGGTCAGGTGAACGTGGTTGCCACCGTATCGGTCCATCGCGTCCAATCCAGCGATTAGGAAATATAGAATTGATGGACCTCCGAACATTCAGACTCCAGTGTGGGGGAGTCCAATTTTTTGGAAGATGATGTCCGGTTGTAGAGCAACTACCTGGGGATACACGAACTGCTCCAACCTGTCCAAGTACACAGAGTCTGTTACTGTATCTTCATTGAAAACAAAAGGACCGATGATCCTGTCCTTCATTAGACTACACCAAACATTCAATTTTGGGCTATCGTGTACATGTTCTCTGTATACATGTGGTTTTTAAGATCCTCAGATCCGTACGTTATACCGGTTGACTACCCGACACGTGAAACGTTGCTTCGTCTAAAAAAAAGACGTTGTCAAGGAAGTGAAGATTCATGTCGATACGCTGCAGCATTACCATACCAAATTCTTTGAGACGCAGTTTATCATTTTTCTGCAATTGTTGCAAAAGCTGCACTTTAAACGGATACAACCGAAGCCGCTTGTGCAAAACTCGATGCACTGTTCCTGGAGGGACATTGAATTGCCTAGATGCCTGGCGGATGGATTTACTCGGGCTTGCCTGAAACCCCGCTCGAATTTCATCCACCTTCTCCTCCGACACACGACTGCGAGCTCCACCAGATTGTTTTAGGACACTTAGAAAATTACTAAACCACAGCCTAATTGATTTAGCATCAGGTGCAACTCTTCCGTACACTCGTCTGAAATTTCGTTGCGTTGGATTCACGGATTTTGTCTCAGCATACCACACCAGCATACAGCCTGTGCGAGTTTTTGAACAGTCGCCATATTTATTTATGCAACCGTGGCGCTGCGTAGTGACCAAACAGACAACTTCAAGTCATGAAAACAAAACTTGAATATCTGGCCTTTCATTTGGTGTTACAAATTCACAATTCATCGTACTTCGTTCACAGTAATTAATTAAAATTAGGGAGATTTGAACGGAACACTGTATATTTAGACCTAAAAGATTTGAAAGAACAGGGAAGTAGAGAAGGTTACATAATACTGACCTACATCTTCTACACTCTTCCTCTGATATTATTAGAATAAGAAGACTTGGGTGGGCGGGCAATGTAGTTTTCGTAAAGGTAAAAAAAAAAGTAAAGTGCTCCCCTGTGCTTAGCACTACGCCATGAAGGCGTATAGGGGGTGTGTGGGAGAGAAAATCGAAGTTTTCAGAGAACAAGGTGTTCAGAGGCCTGTAAGAAGGTGAAGGTGAAGATGAAATGAAACCATCAAGATGGACCTGACGGGAATGTGCAAGAATGGTTAAAAGGGGATTGATCTTGCACATTGTATTGGCAATGCCGCATTACACCTTATGACTGCCCAATAGCTAATTACCGTATTTGCCGGCGTATAGAACGCACTATTTTTCTTTAAAAATAGGTCTGAAATACAGGGTGCGTTTTACGCGCCGAAACTCAGTTTTTGATTACATTCATTACAGGAAATTTTCTCTGTTGTGAGTGAGACAGTTTTTCTTGCTTCCTTGCGGTGTGTGACGAAAAATATTAAAATGTATTCTTGTTCGATTAGCTAAGTTATTATGTTGAAATACACTACATATTACTTTTTATTTGAAATGCTGTAAATTATTAAGAAATTCAATGATAGATCTTTTTCCTAAAAAATGTGTACACCGGCAAATACGATATTTCTTTTCTGAGCCCAATATTTGCGCGACATTGTATGATTGACTTACATCATATCTTTTTGCACAATACAAGCTGTACCATCGCAGCCTTGTAATTTTCATATTGGACAGCGTAAAGCAGAAAATGATCCAGTACTGAATTCGTTAAAAATGAATACATAATAAAGAATAATAATATATCATTTGTGATGTTCACATTGGGCATGCTAATGAAAGTTACCCATTAATTTAAACAATTCTTCAAATCGAACCATAATTTAATAGAAATTACAAGAAGCATGCAAAAGACAGACACACACACACACACAGACAGAGAGAGAGAGAGAGAGAGAGAGAAAGAGAGAGAGAGAGAGAGATACAGTAATAGAGACAGAAAGAGAAAGAAGATTAGTTCAACAAATCCAATCAGACAAAGCTATTTCTCCATCTACCATAAAAAGTTATGATATCAAAAACCAATATCTCTATTTTAAAACTAGAAAAGTCAGGACAATTTTTCCCTGAGCAGGAAACTCAAATTGGTCGTTGCCTCTTCGAATTATCTTCAGAGAAAGAACCAATTACATCTAGTTAAGGAAGGGCAGGGCTTCGATTGACTCATCGATTTCGGGGGAGGGTCGGCTCTTTTTCTTTCATCTCACATCTGACGACCGCGCCATATATTCTGCTGAGCTGAAAGGACCGAAAAAGCCAGTCACAAAAGGACCATAAAAAAAGTCTCTCTGTGAAAGAGAAAAAGTGGCAGAGAATGGGAAGGTCTCCCGGGGGAAGGAAATGGACGATATTTTTCGATTGTGAATTGGTAAGATGCAAAGTGAAAGCCTGGTCGGGTTGTCTTTTGACAGTCCCCACAGATTGCGGATGCTGTATTTTTCCGTCTCTGCTGCTGTGTCGAAAAGAGTTCAGGTCAGGAGAAGCGGCCATGTTCGTCTATTTCTTGATTGTACTTCGCTTTTCTGTCACTTTTTGCTAATCGTGAATATAAGGATCAGTGATGATATGATGAAATTTATGAAGGGACACTTACAAACAACACACATGGCCAGACCGGGACGATTCGAACCCGGGTCACCTGCCGTCGTAGTGTTCTGAGCTGAATATCCCGCTACGCAGACAGACTAAAGAATTTTTCCCTGTTTCATATTTTGTAGCAGAAATTGTATTAAAGTTTACCTTGTGAGAATGATTGAAACTAGGCTAAAATTGGAATCGAAAAATGTTCCTCCTTCGGGAATCGAACCCGGGACTCCTTGATTAGAAGTCAATAGTGTTAGCTAGGCAGGCCAAGTTTTTCATTTTTTGTGTGATGTGTCAGGAAGTCTTGCAAAGGTCACAGTGAAGGTGAAATTTGCTTGTTTTTAAAATAATGTGTTATTCATTCTTCTGGCTAGTTTAAGAGAAACAATAGATTGATTTGGTGTTTTAAGTCCACTTTATGCACAGTAAGGCTAATCGAGACTGGACCTACAGTTTAAAGTGGGATCCGAACCACTTGGCCTCCCCCGGGTATCGAACCCGGGACTCCCTGATTACAAGGCGATGACGCTACCACTGCGTAATCGGGGAGGCTTAAAAGAAACAATAGAGACAGCATATTCATCCGTATTTGCTTTTTAAGGTCATTTTTCCTTTATTTACCTTTCTAGATCAATCTCTCAGATAAATGTGAAAGTCAAATTAATAAAATGCATAACATAATGAAACATAAATCCGTGTACATGATTGCGTAACAGGACGTGCTACCACTAAAGCTTGGGGGCTGGAACCTTTATGTTCGGAGTTTATATTTTACTTCTGCCGTTTAGCTCACATTTCCTGCGTAATCTCTTGCCTAAGCCGGTTGCATTTTCTGGATCTGTGTTTATTATGGAGTGCAGCAATCGAGACTTTAGAGGATTCGTTCCTTATCTTCGCGCAATATCCGCGACCTGCGCTAATGGTCTCTCCGACGTCGCCGTTACCACGAATAAGGAAGGTGAGCCCACTCACTTGCCGCCGCATCTCATCTCTCTCTCCCCGGTCATTAAGGGTCCTCCGACTGCCAGGCCCTTATGACAAGAGCATAGTTCTAAAGGTCTGCAACCTTACTGCAGCAACAGAGTTCTGTCAGCCAACTCAAGTGTAAACGTGGGTGACGTTTGTAAATAAATGCTGCGTTTTCTAAGCATGTGTATTCGTCCTGTGCAGGTCCCTTTACAATCTTGCACTTTTCAATTACCTCAAATGGTTCTCTACACCCCTTTTTAACTTCAATTATTTCATGAAATTGAAATTTTGGTTGCATCAGCACTTCGCCTATTTGCACCCGTCACATTATACTGGGTCCAGTCACTTTCCATACCTAAAATATAACTAATATAACATAACCATAATGTCGGAGGACTAAAATATTAATACCTGAGTTAAAGGGATACTCACTTAAATACAAAACGCAGGATAACACGCACACACAGACCTATTAGAGGATCATGCTGGCTGTAGGTCAAGACACCAGAGCCTCGTTAGTCTGTAAAATGCAGTCCAGGGTGTGAAGTGGAATTGAGGAGGTTGACATTTTGATGTACTACGTGGAAGGGTCACCCCTTACACCCCTTTTTAAATTTAAAATAAAGAGTTAAGATAAAATCATTTTACTCGTATGCTTAGAAGGGTGCAAAATGCCCATACGTGTCGACGCACCAAAAAATACAACTTAATATAATCATCATCAAGGAAACAATATCATTTCGCCACGCACACCACACACCACACCATCCTACACACACAAAGACACCCCCCGTTTTGTACCCGGCGGAGGTAGTGCTTTGGATCCCACTTTAAATTGATTAGCCTATCTGTGCATAAAGTAAACTTGTAACAAGACCTTAAAAAGACTCAACACACCAATGTATATATCTTTTTCTGGAACTCACCATCAACAAACAGAAGCCACTGCTGGCTGTTGCGTACCGTCCATCTGGAACGTACTTTGTAAATTGTGAGGACGAACTGGCTAAACTCATTCCCATGTACTCGCATGTATTATTACTGGACCATCTGACCTTTCAGTTAGAAACGGACAAGAAGTAAATAAATTCCACGCCGCTATCTCTTCTAACAACCTAAATATTTTGAAGCTCGATCCTACCTTTCACACGGCTACCTCGCATTCTTGGCTAGATTTCATCTTACCTCGAGACTGCTATAGAATCTCTAAACATGGACAAACGAGCGCCTGCTGTCTCTCGTTCCACGGCCTTATTTACGTCGCCTACTCGCTGAATGCTCCATCCAAGCAAGACATAATTGAATACCGCGATATAAAGAAAATTAACTTCGCTTCTCTAAACGAAGATGCTACAAGAACCCCATGGAATTCAATACACAGCTTCACTAATATTAACGTAAGCTTTTAACAAACTAAATGTTACACCTGTTCGACAAACATGCTCCATTAAAGAAAAAACGCGTCACGCGGCCTGCCTCCCCCTGGATGACCGACAGCACTTATGGCGGAGCGCGATTCGGCTCACCGCAGATTTAAATCTGACAAACCTCCAAATATTATAATAACTACCGCGTGTTGAGAAATTGGTGCAATTAGGCTATGCGCAATCCATAGAGGAAGCGCGCTTACGAATTATTGAATTTGCAGGGAAACCAACAAATGCTGTGGAATAAATTAAGAAATTTAGGGCTTGGAGTAAAACGTAACGTAGATCCCACTAGTGTATCTTCTCTTGATAAATTAAATAATCATTTCTCTCTCTCTCTAATTCAATGAACAACGATGCTAAAAATGCTACTATTAGAACTATAGCAAATCATAAAACATAAATGGCAGAGTTTAATTTTAACCAGATTGACGAGTTCCAAGTTGCAACCACAATCGTTCGGATCAAATCTGGTTCTGAAAGAGCCGACAACCTCCCACTCCGATTTATAAAACTGATTTTACCTCATATACAGCCATACATCACTGATGTTTTTAATATTTCTCTGCGCCCTGGTATTTTTCCAGATAAGTGGAAAATTGCACACGTTCTTCCTCTAGCCAAGACTGACCCCCCCCCCACTTCCGTTGACAATTTCGAACCTATCAGTATTCTCCCGGCGCTTTCGAAAGTATTAGAGTCTATTGCTCACGACCAAATAAGTCGATATACAAATTAAGTTCTCTCTCCATTTTAGTCGGGATTTAGACCTAATCACGGCACTAGCACGGCCATGACTTAACATAACCGACGACGTTAGACAAGCGATGGACTGCATACAGGCGACAGTTTTACACAATAGCGTTCCAGTCACTCGACCACGATATTCTCATTTCCAAGCTAAAATCGATTTTTTTCCCATCTCCTCTGCAAGCGACTGGGTCAAATCCTACTTAACTGGACGTAAACAAAAGGTGGTTTATGATGGGAAGTACTCGGCGCTATCTGAGATCACTTGTGGCGTTCCGCAAGGAAGCGTACTCAGCCCTTTATTATTTGCTTTATACATCAATGACCTGCCAAATACCTTAAAACACTGCCGTTATCACCTGTATGCCGATGACCTCCAGTTGTACTATTATTAGTAATGTTAAACGATGGTATTTTCATGGTTCTTGAATATATAGAGAGGATTGTTAACTGGTCGCTAGACAATGGCATGTATATTAACCCTAATAAAACACAAGCTATTTTGACTGCTTCTGATAAACTAAAATGTTACGTAGATCTTATCGCTCTACCTTCATTTCTAGAAGATTTGACTCATATTCCATTCCAACAAATTTTATTAGACGGAAATTTATCATTTTCACATCACACAAGTTCCGCGTGTAGGAAAACCTTTGCATGTCTGTATTCTGTACGACGCATGGGTACGTTCCTCCAGACCTCTATCAAAGCCAAACTATGTCAGTCCCTAGTTTTATGTTTGTTTGCTTGAGTTGGTGTTTTAAGTCCACTTTATGCACAGTAAGGCGAATCGGGACTGGACCTACAGTTTAAAGTGAGATCCGAACCACTATGTACGTACCTTCCCCTAGTTTTATGTCATTTAGACTATTGTGACGTAGCGTATTCCGACTTAACAGGTGAGTCAACTAGACGTCTGCAAAGCGTTCAAAATGCCTGCGTACGATAAATTTTTAATTTAAAATATTGGGATCACATATCACCTTATTTTCTCAAATTGGGGTGGCTACGCATGCAAGAAAGACGGACGCTGCACACTCTGACTTCACAAATTTCTCAACCTCAGGTCACCTTCCTATCTCCTTTCGCGCTTCCAATTTCTTCACGAATTTTACGATCGCGACACCAGATCACGCAGCTCCTAATCTCTCTCTATCCCTGTACACAAATCAAACTTCTTTTCCAACTCTTTCTCCGTATCGGCTGTAAGACTGTGAAATAAGTTGCCAGAAAGCACCAGAACAGTAATCTCCGTCGCTTCCTTCAACAGACGTATTCGCCACTCTCTTGAGAGTATCCGCTAGATCTTCCCCTGTCAAGCAGACTGAAAGGCATACGCAAGTGAATGAATTCTTAAATACCTTGTTAGTTGAATACAATTTTAAATTTTGCATTATATATACGTATATCGAATTTTGTATATTATATATTTTGTATTTTGTGTACTATATTTAACGCGTTAAGACTTGTATGTTTGAGTATAATGTGTGTGTGTGTGTGTGTGTGGACGTATGTGAAATGAATATATGTAGTGTGTGTTTAATATAATAATGTATTATTTTTTGTATATATGGTTGAGTGGAAGACAAGGCTCTGTATTGCCTTAAATCCGCCATTTAAAATAAATAAATAAATAATATATACACAAGGGAGAATTTATAGCAAGAAAGAGTGAGGCGACCGCTTGTGTCCTACGTTAAGAGAAAAGGACGGAGAAATCTTCTCGAAAATGATTTCTGGTGGTATCTTTGATCTAAAATATTTTATTTCCTAAAAATCAAAATAAATATGTACCTACCTCATACCTTCTGAAAGCGAGTATTATGTTTTAAAAAAATTGATATTGTTTTCCCTCTCATAAAAATGCTGCAAGCGTGCATGTGTGCTGGTGTGTGGGTACGTCATGGTGTGTGTACATGTGTGTGTAGATCAATGTAAAAGAGACAAAGTTCTTCCCAATGGATTGCACCCTACCATGAAGGTATATGTATAAGAGGCGTGGAGATAGAGTTCCATTACAGTGGATTACTTTACCTTTATTACCATTTAACTAAGATTTTTGAAAGAGAGGGAAAAAAAAGACGAAGTCCGTATTCTTCCACAGAGTTGGTCAGATTGCAAAGCTTCCTGCAATGTCATGTTAAATTAATTACATACGTACAATGCCTCTGAGCTGGATATTGAGTGGGGCACATTCCTTATCTTTCTTAAAAAATATGGTTCCAATCCCGATTAAACTGTTCATGCCTAAATTTATATTTTGCCAGACTTGCGTACAGTCACCTGCGTTTATGCAACCAGACATGTTCCATTGTTGTGTGGGTTGCTTGAAGAGTAGGATACATTTGGCTCTAGATGTATTCTTGCATGACATCGCTAGTATTAACACAGATAAACCACAGATATCTGTTGATAAACGTAATACCTTTATCTGTGGAATTACACTTAATGTACCTTAGCGGGCAATTGACGTTAGGATGTGCGGTGTCGTGTGTATTGACTCGGCCAATAGGTGAGTTTCACTGACGTCATTGAAATACATATTATGGAGTGAGCCGCCATGATTCCGAGCCTACTAGGTAAACAAACTCGACGTAACGTTGGAGATTTATACACTGTAGTTCGTTGTGCAATGATCGGTTGCTCGAACAGAATCTCCCGCTTGTCATCAATTCTCTGACAGTGGATGCACGCTTTTTCAGCATCCAACGATTATCAAACCTTGATGTACGAGGACTCAAAAATTGTTGACAAGAAGGCGCTCTCTAGAGGTCCATGACTTGCTAGAATACTCGATGCAGACATCGATAAAACAAACAAAAATTACCGAGTGCAGTGAACATGATATCAGGAACACCAGTTCTTATGACGTATTTGTTACATAAGGTAAAGTGTAAGTGGATTTGTAATTTTATATAAAAATTTTAACGGCCTCCCCGGTAGCGCAGGTAGGGTATGTCGCCTTGTAATCAAAGGGTCCCTGGTTCGATATCCTGTGGATCCCACTTTACACTGTAGATCCAGTCCCAATTAGTCTTTCTGTGCATAAAGTGAATTTAAAACAATAACTCAAAAATTTTAACGGGATTTCGTTCCGTATATGGAAGAGGTAACAACGGTTATTTCATAAGACAAGGGATGAAAAAATTGCTCTTTTTAACGTAATGTGAACTACTGTGTATCAAGCACAGTAAAATAATTGTAATAATGTAATAATTATAAAATTAATAATAACAACAAAACCTTAGCAATGGGATGGAACGAGATAATTGCATAACTGGCATTCAACCTTTGTTCAGATATTTATATATTTATTCATTTATGTAGCGTCAGTTCATGCGTATCAACACAACACAACTTCACGTTTTCATCAGACTTCTTCCTACCGCTTGCGCTGAGAGTCTCCATTTAAAGAAGTGATAATGCTATTGCTAACTATTATTACCGTAGGTGACGCAAACGCGTTCAGGGGCGGAATGACCAGCATTGTGGCGTATTTATAACGGCGAATATTGTTAGTATTTTCTGATGACGTGAAAATCGCCACACAGACGGCAAAACTTTATTTTTTGTATTCTGTCAATGTGTCTCAACGTGGCACATACAGCTAAAACGACCATGGAATTTGTACTAAAGCAAAGCTCTGGCAAACGTACTGCTCGTGTACATTTTCTTAAGTTTTGTTTAAGTTGGCTCGCTATGATATCAGGTGAAACTCACCTTCAGAATTATTCCATTCTGCTCTGTTGTGACTACGATGAACGTAGTTTACTTTCATCTATTGAAAATGCATTCTCGCAAGTTTTTGAGCGCTATGGGAAGAATTGGTATGTTGAAATGGAACACAAATCGACAACATGCATAGTATTACATAAAATAGCGAAAGTCTTGGAAGTTTGCCGAGGCATCCATGCATTTATTCTCTGCTGTACTTTTCCATTGTTGTCTTAAATGTAATAACTGCTTACAAATACAAATGTTAGTTTATGCATGAGGGTTGATTCTACTTTCAAGAGTCTTTCTCCGGAGCTCTACAAGGAAAATGAAAAAAAGTTATACTTATACCATTCCCTCAAAGTTAATACGCCATAATAATTATACTATTATTTACAATCGTTCAAGCCGGACAAGCGGCTCTGGAGTTCACCCAGCCTCAATAAATGGGTACTGGGGACAACCCCAAGGATAAAGGTGGCCGATGCGTGGTGTTGATCACATCACCTTTAAAATGGCGAGATCTATAATGTGTGGAGCTTTACACCCACATCCGCTTATGTGCCTTCATGGGATGGTGCTGCTATATGCACGGGGAACTTTACCTTTACCTTATCTATAATCATTACTAAAATAGTAATAATAAAATAATAATAATAATAATAATAATAATAATAATAATAATAAGTGTTTGTCTTATAACGAACTCTTCCTTGTATGTGAAATACACGAAAGTAGATCCAATATTTTCAGTTTCCAAAATATAGCTACGCAACTTCAATTCTTCTTGATAAAGTGTTGGTTAACTTTTAAATACGGAGACTATGAATTCGTAATTTTTGTTCTAAGTATCGTCATCTGCAACTTTTGGCTAATCGAGACAATGAAGATGAGTGTTGCTTACATAAAATTGATGAAAGGACACTCACAAGAACAACCAATCTTATGCCGGAACTCGAACCTGGGAACTTCGATAGCAAAATCGAAAGCCAGTCATTTAAAGCTCTCGATTACCGAGTTGACAGGATCCTGGATTGGATTTCCAGCAAGAACATAGTGGATAAGATTGTAGTCTAACCTGCAGTTCACCCATGATTAGTTGGTTCTTGCAAGAATTAGACGTAAGACAACCATTCTTCACAATGGCCCTGCTCTTAATCGAATGCGCTGGAGTCAGGATGAAGTGGAATTGGCACGTTGCTTGTCTCCGTGTAGCACGTGGCAATGGCGGAAAAGCTGTTGCATTCATCGCAGATGATCGGGTCGCTCGAGGCGTCCGTGGGTGTTCCACTTCAAAACGCTCCCCCACCCCCAGAATGAATTATTGAACAGTTCGCTTCCGACGGCGGAGAAAGGAGACGGGGGAACAAGGGAAATATCCTATCAAACAGCGTCTAACGTTTAACCTGATTGTCTGCAGCTGTCTCGGCCTTCATATGTAAAGGAATCCGCCCCGCAATAATGGTAGAGCTTCGGCGGACAATGAGGTTTCCGCGAGCCGGTGAGTTTTTCCGAAGCAGCCTTTTGTGCGTGCGGCCAGTTGGTTGTCTGCCAGCTGATTGATCGCTATGCACTCGCGACCGCAGGTTACCTAGTCTGGACTCTCAGTTGGTGAACCATACAAAAAACATTGATGGGCGTGGCGGGCTCGGTAGAGTTTAACTACCCTGTTTCATGCACCACTTGGCAACATCAAATTATTAATATTCGTAGCACATGGTACAATGCTTAGTAAAGTTATCCTTGCAAAGTGATTTTTATGATGCGCCAGTTTAACTCAACTTCCTTCGATTTGATAATCAAGTTAAAGTCAAATAAACTTGTACCATTTCCGTTTTATACACACCTAGGTAAATCGCGACAGTGTAAAGAGGAATCAACTAAACCACTGACAGGGAATCGAACCAGCGACCCGTTGGTTAAATGACGACAACGTTATAATAAAACAATCCGAATTTTCAGACGAGAAAAATACTTCGAATTTCAGAGAATACCATATGTTTTCCGAATTCAACTAATTGTAAGACTCACTCTCTTACATCAAGCGCACACAATACATTCAATTCCAGTTGTATACAATCATTGTTGGTAAAATTACTGTTTATTGATTGATTGATTTGCTTTATTTTACTTGGCTTTTGTGCCACTTTTGGCTAATTTGCGAAAATGGGGATGAGTCATGATATGATGAAATTGATAAATGGACACTCACAAACATCCATGGCCATGGCGGGATTCGGACCCGGACCCCTAACTAACTAACTAGTGCTAACCACTCCGCTGTAAACAAAATTATATTCTTCTTAATGCTCAAGAAGCCTCATTCGTGAAGCTCTTTCCATGGCTACATTACTAGAGCTTAAAAATGTTTTCAGGCTAATGCGTAGAACAATATGTTGATCCAAGCGGCAGAAGGAAATCATTAAGATTAATTTATTCATTGAAGTCTTACCTTTAGCAACACCTCCCTTGTTCTAATGCACTTCAATCATTCCAAGTGAGAGTAATAATCCAAGCACTATGAAAACAGTGACGTAATTTTAAGTAAATAGTAGCGTTACGTTAAGTTATTGTGATGAGCTCTTTCTGGAACAAGCAAACAGGGCTTTCAAGGCCATTCATTAATGAAAATATGTGCAGCGCTAGTTAAATTGCCATACTGGGGACACTGAAATATATTCCCCTTTGTATACAATATTAAGAACCATCTTATAACCTTTACAGGAGAAAAATGTAAAGCAAAAGCAATTGTTGTTGAAAGTTGGCTTAGAAAGCACGGTAATGTATTGTAATGCATTATTGGTTGGTAATGACAGATAGTACATGTTTACTCCTTCTCAAACAGAAAACATATCTAAGAAGATTCGATATTTTTATTTTTGTGCTTAGAAATTATATAAATTCAATATTTCCCTCATATTTGTATGTATTTGTCGAAAATATAAGACAATAAATTTTTAGTTCATTAAAGTACAGAGTTTATAATATCAGTATTAATTAAGAGCCATTTTCAAAGATTTAAATGTTACGTTGAAACCTTTACTCTGAATACAATTTCGTTTTGTTCTTGCAAAATTTGTAATTCTGTATTCTGCTCTGGCTCTTTTATCATGGGAAATAATGAATAATACATGTAACAGTATGGCCAAACTACATAAACTAGTGACTTTCTTTACTCGGCATTTACAGAACCATTATCAGAGATCACACTTATTCTAAATTAATGAATATTCTAACAATGTTGAAGATGGGAAGAATTCTCATGGTGAAATGCATAAGGTAACTCTTAAAATGAAAAGCTTATTTTATAGTTTAAAAATATTGCATTTCTGATTTGATTAATTCCCATTTAAGAAGCCACACAACATAAATTAAATTGACTGCGTTTCAAAATGCCTCGTCCTGTATGATGTCATGAAGATTCTATGAAATCAGAATTAGGAGACGAAAAGTAGGAGACGAAAAGTAGAAGGAAGATAATGCACGTAACTCAACAAAATCGTAAATTAAGCAGTCTACACTATGCAAATGTTTAATAAAATGCATGTACACTTTAAAGAACTAACATTAACTTGAGAAAGAACTACCAAATTTAGACTGAGAAACATTGTTAAAGTACTGTTTAATTAATACATAATGAAGGAGGGGAAAAATCAAGAAAGCTTAAAAAAGACGGAACATTCTCCTTTGTAGCAACTAATATTGGGCGCGACAGAAATATTGAGACGATTTAAATTGCAAAATCTATATTACGCTTCAGAATAACAATGAAAACACTTTCATGACTGGAAAGTACATACAAAAGCATTTTATGTGATGCCTATGTCTTGAAAATATGTCAGTCAGATGGATACCATTCTCCCTGAAACAAACCTTTGCGCTGCTGGACAAAGCTTCCCTGAACATACCCCAGCTTCCGGAGTTGGCATGGTTGGTGGACGCCCTGGGCTCTTTCTTCTTGCTTATGGCTAATGTAGTCGTTCTGAATATTCTTACCCAATTCAGAATAGTGTATCGTGTCGTGTTACCAATTTCTCCCAATGCTGAAATGGCGACTGAATCTGCGTTATAGTGGCAGAATCCGTTATTCTTAAAGTAACATTCCACTGCGAATGCACGTTGCTCACTCAACCAATGCTCCATTGCTACTGAAGGCAATGAACTCGTGAACACGAATTTCCGCGCCACCTGTAGGAAGATTCTGGTGGCGCGGATTTTTAAAAAGTCTCAATATTTCTGCAGCACCCTGTATATAGATCTTCAACTGAAAGTGGACACATTTTATAATTTAACCAGGTTTTTTGAACTGTTTGTGATAACTGAAAACTACCTCTCAGCTCAGTCTGCCATGTAGAGCCGTTCAAAGAAATGTAATGGATCTACTAATAATGCTGCTTCTAACTTTCAAATCTAGTTTGGAATAGTTAGATTTTTTTTGTTTAATTGAATATAGCTTCCTCGAAAGTTACAGATAAGATTTAAACATTTCGTTTCTCTTGTGGTCATCCATTTTCCAGTTGCACTCAGGTAGCGATAGGTTCAGAACTGAAAATCTTAAATCTCTCCTTTTTTATTCCTCTCCTCTATTAACACAAATTTATATTCCTGTGTTCTACGCCTGTGGTATTTTCTATTTGCCCAAACTGATTACTAATTCCTGCTCCTTTTTAATTCACTGAAACAAAACTGCGATTCGACTTCAGTTTCCAGACCAAATTTCCCTTTGTCTTGCAGTGCTGGGCACGTTCATTTTCTCTAATTATATTCATCAACCGTCCGCCAGGCTTTGCAAAATTTCATTTCTCCTCTCTTTCCCTGTCCTTTTGTCTTCTAATTTCTTGGACTTTGAAAAGTCTCGTGTCGTTTAACGTAATGGTTGTGAAGTTCTGATTTCCGGAAACTGAACGATTTCATCGCATTACGTTCTTAGCTCTCTTCTCTTTCCTGTCTGAAAATTTCCCGGCGCAGCGTGGTCCTGACATGTAGAACGTGATTCTGCCTCCCAACCCTTGCGACGGAGGGAAACGACGGTTTAATAGAGCGGGACCTAAGACGCTGGTAAATGTCATTCCGGGGATTTCCGGACAAAGTCTGAGTAGAAAGGTTATTAAACCAGTTAGTATTAATCCCTGCTTGAATTTCTCATGTTGAAATCCTGGGATCTTAGGCGCTTCATTTAATTGAGTTTAATCTTTAACGCAAAGTCGAAAACTATAAATTAGATAACAACACAAAGAACAACATTAAGAAACCAATAAAATGTACTAATGTGAAATTAACAAGAAAAGAAACGTAATACTTAGTGGGAAAATAAACAAAGCAACTTTACGCAACGAATTTCTTCTGTAAGGTTCGCAAGCACTGCTCCCCAGGTTTCCATTCACCCATCGTTGTCTAGCAGAAGAATCGTTACTCTAATTTTTCCGATTGGCTCAGAAACTGTAGAAACTGGAAGGACTAGTCCAAAATACGATTTGCTTGTAACTCAATCTTTCAGTTCCTGTTTTATGCATGTTTTTCTCATTCAACTTCTATGTTCCTGATACTCAGTTCACTGTTCATCAAATTTAATATTATTTTGTTAATACTTTCTTCGCCACTGTTTTCCCTGTTTTCCCTGTTCGTGTATTCATCAGTAAGTAGAATTTGATTCACACACGTGCGGTACTTAATCCATAGCAGATTGCAGTCAACAACAAAAGGCAGTGGAAAGAGCTATGTAACGCACTAAAATGATGGAAAAAGGTATGACAGTTTTCCATCTAACCGTTAAGTTTATCACAACGGTTTAAGACTACGTTGAATATTTAACGACAAATCAATAAACCCGTTCAACAAAAAGAATTCTCTTACAATAATAACTTTATTTTAATAAGAGAAACAATAAAGAACATAGATGTAGGATCACACCTCAAAACATATAGGCCAAATAAAATATTGCGAAAAGAAGATATTATTTGAACGATTGCTACTGTTTGGTATTCCTGTTTCTTGCAAACTTAAATATCCATTCTAAATTCATGTTCAATATTTAGCATATCTTTGGAACAATATGGCATGCATAAAGTGCGTGCTTTAAGTATCTAAATACAGCGTGTTTCAAAATGATTTGAGCGGTAAAAACACTTTCTATCCGATCATATATAAAGTGAAATACATTCGAACACATTATTAAGTTTTTTTATTATTTATTTATTATTATTACGGTTCCAGTAGTTATTATTAATTTCTGCCGCCAGGCGGCAGCCTGACCAGTTTGTAAAGTGACTACCACTGATAAAGAGAAAGCATTTTGCGAGAGTATGTCGGTCGCGAGTGTGCAATGTCAGTTTCGTACGTACGTGATTTCATAAAGATCCACTAGCAAAGATCTCTGTTGCATTGGCGCTGCGGTGCAAATCATTGATGAGAATATGCTCAAACATGCTGAAACGTGTTTGAATAGAGTTAGCTTACCACATTGACGTGTGCAGAGTGCAGAATAACGAAGGGTGCTCACATTGAGCATTTGCGAGTTATCTTTGCGATAACCATTGATACTTAAACTTGGACAGTTACATTACATGTGTGTTATATTGTATCTTATTTTCACGATTTATGAATGAAATATAACGATTTGAAATCTTTCAAATATTTGATTGATGCATAAGTTCGTAACTTTTTTTCACCGTGGCAAAATAATTTTTATTTGATACTAATTTGAGATGAAAAAAAAGACATAAATAAATCAGTAAAATATTTGCCTTCATTGTCTATGACTGTCAACGGTGGGGAAGTATTTTAATTCAACGTCTGAAAAAATCATCTGATTCGGGGTTAAAAGCGTCGTCAAGCCAAGTTTGAAGATCATTTTCGTCACCGAAGGAGCTTCCTTGAAGATTGATGGATTGAGAACCGAAAAGGTAGCAATTCCAGGGCGCAAGATCGGGGGGAGTAAGGAGGATGTGGACTAACTACACAACCAAGATCCTGGATAGTAGCTTTTGTCATGTTAGCGGAGTGTGGGTGTGCATTATCGTGTCGCAGCACTTGATGCTGTCTTCCTGGCCTACTCGCTGACTTGGTTGTTTTCATTTAAAGCGTTGGGTATCCTGAACCTTACCTATGGAATGAATATGTCGCACGATGGTTGAATAGTTACAGTTCATCACATTTGTTAATTCTCGAATCGACTGATATGGATCCTCGTGGATTAAAGCGTTTAAACTGTCTTCATTAAAGCCCGACGGTCTTGCTGAACGTGCAGAAACGCTTCAGTAAAAATGCCTTCTTTGTAATGACAAAACCATTTTCTTGCCCTGCTTTCCCCGTTGGCATTATCTCCGTACACGGGACAAATGTTTCGAGCCGCCTTTGCCCCTATGTTAAACTCAAAGAGATTGATTGATTGATTTAGTTTATTTTACTTCGCGTTTTGTGCCTCTTGGCTAATTTGCGAAGATGGGGATGAGTGATGAAATGATGAAATTGATGAATGGACATTCACAAACAACCAAGCCCGACCGGGATTCGAACCCGGGACCCTTGGCGTCGCAGCGCGATGTGCTAACCACTCGGCCACAGGGTCGGGCTAAACTCAGAGAGAAGAATATGTCGGAAATGATTTTTTTTCTACTGAACGCTTATTGTTCCTTAGTCCACAAATAACACCGTTTATTTTTCAAATCTGTATAATTCAATGCTTAATCTCAAGTACAACAATGCCACTCCAATTAATGAACATTAAACGATAAACAAACTCCTAACACTGCAGTGTTGCCATACACAAAAGCTACGAACTTATGCATAAACCCAATAATTTAGAAACACGGTTCATTAGTAAGAAGAGTTCAGAACTGTTAAGGTTTAGAGAGAAAGGAATCTGAAAACAACTACATCTTTTAGCTTTATCAATCTACTAAAAATTGTAATTAAATAGCCGGATGCATTTATTCGATTAATCGACCTATTAATCTCGTGTTCTGCTAAACAATTAATGTGCAATCAGGCTCATGTAGGCTAAACATAACGTCTTCAATTCCAGAAAATACTTAATCATCAGTGAAAAAATACGAGTGAGCGAAAGACAACACTTCTTCAGAGGTTTGAAGTGACACAATGAAAACATATTGAATACCGAGTTCCCTCCGGAAGGCGGAGTTACGCAAGAAGGCAAGAAACACTATTTAAATGTTTATAACCTGTCAGTCATAGCAGAAGAGGATACTTCATAAAATGGTAAAATGATTTTGCCCAACACAGAATTCGCAGAGCAATCATGTTCACGTTTCATTTTAATAGGCTCGATTAATCGATTAAACACATTTGATAGGTTATTCGAATTTTAAGACTTATCGGTTAATCGGTTTGATTAGCAGCTTAAATCGACAGCCCTTTTTGTTATGCAAAATCTCCGTTACCTTCCATTAACCTAACTTAGAGAAAGCAAGATATTACTTATATTTTCCCGTCAGCTGTGAAGTTAATTACCGTACAGATTTTTGCACGGTAATTTTGAGAAATGAATGCTTCAAATTCTTTCTTTAATTTGGATACCGTGGAAATATCCGCGTGGTTCGAACGTTCGTTTGACTTTCTGAACCATACCTATATGTTTCTCGGATTCCAAAAACTCTCTCGTGGCGGCAGAATTACACCACCTATTTGGCAATTCCTTCCTACTACCTGCCAACTGTTTCTTTATTCTGCTTCATGACAGGAAGCATATGGTTACAATTGTCGTTGTAAAAAATTGTTCAATCATTTCAAATGAATTGTAGTTGAAAATGCAACTTATTATACTATTAACCAACTTTCATTTTCTCTACTAATCGCTGGCGACAGACTTTGGCTAGATATATCCCACGCATTATTTAGTACCTTCATAGACGAAACTTTAACCTTCAAACTCAAATTCAAGAATCTCGTTGGACTTTTGATTATAAATTGATCTACAATTAGTCCATATTATTCCGCTAATCACACGGTTGACCTGAACTGCCTCTTGTCATTTCGTCTTTTGTCTTCTATCTGGAGAATAATTTCCTGGAAATGGCTGCAACGGGAAGCAGTCTAATTACATGTCAGTAAAATGTTTTTTCCCCACTTCCAGTTCTTTGATATTTGCCAAGTGCCTACCATCTGATAGAATTGCATATAATCTCTGATTCAAGGAAACAGAAGGCGAATAAATCAATATGCACTGTTGTTGTTAAGTCTCCTTAACAACAGAAATGGAAATAACGTTTATGAAACGATGGTACAAAAATTATAAATCTCAGTGATAATTATAAAAAATAGTGGAATATAAATTTTACTTTTATATCGTATTAGTATCTTTATAATTTAGACCGAAAATTAATAGAAAAGTGACAAGACTAGAATGATTTGAGAAACAAGTAAACTCGTGTAAGAATTATTTGGTCTTTATAGGATAGGCACGACCGGTCAACAAAGTTTCTTGAAACCTTTTGAAAAGACTAATATACATTTTAAATTGTGTGCCATTTGGAATCGAACCCACACCCCATTTATTAAAGCAACATTCCGATTCTTTCTCTGAGAAGTCAATATGCACGTTTCTGCGTAAACGAAACTGACATGGGTTAGGGCACTTTATTATATTTAGAGTGAACCAAGAGGGCAAATCGCCAGATAACCTTCTGTTCATTGCTAGTGCAGTTGCAACAGCCAGGAAGGGAAATAAATTAACATGATCTTTGCACTCTTTCCTTCCCCGTATGCTCTGATTTGTTTAAACAAATGTTTGTTCTAATTGATTCATCTTATGTGAACTCACCTTACACCGAAATGTGAATGCTACACGCCGGGGATCAATGTGTGCTGTCCAGTGTTGAGAGATCACCTAGCAGAGTTCTAAGAAAGTGAAAGAACAGAATTGAATATGCGAAAACGAAATAAAACCGCCATTAAAGATGACAGAAGATGCTCTCGTAGGAAACACAAGTAGTTTAGTAAGAGCAAATTAGGCTTACAGATTAGGGAAATGCCAGAAATTACTATCCCTGTCACATACATGCGGAAATGACTTATTGAAGATCACGCTGAAATTTCTACAACTTAGGCTACATACATCTTATCGTGAGACAGCCTTGCATCGAGTATTGCCTGTAGATTTTCCCTTTACCTGGTTGTACTGAAAGAGAAGTATCAATTTTATAATGTGTGCATAACGACGCAATTCTTGTCCTGACTGTCCAGCTCAACGGACCAGAAATGTTAATCGTAAGAAAGAAGAATGAGAGAAAGATATGTAATTATGGATATATATGGAAAAATAACGTAAGAAATAAAACTGCAGATCAAACGAATTTAATTGAAGCAAGAACATCTAGGAAGAATAGGTGAATAGATAAGTGCTTTAGAGATGATAATGAAGTGTCACAATTCATAAGCTATTCCAAGTATGAGTTAACCCAAAATAGTACAAGGACAAGATTGATTTCATAATTCTGTTTGCGGGTTCTCCGAGACAAATGTACATTGGAAAGGGGGGGGGGGTATGTTTATCTGCATTATCACATAATGTAACAGATTATACTGCACAAAAATATATTATTCATTTTTGACTACTATTAACATTGTTCTTATATTTACATACTTGCAGTAATGACTTGAAAGCTACAGTGGTTAAGTCGGTAGTTCGATTCCCGGGATGGGCAATTTCAGGTGGGGATTTTCTCAGCAATATCACTGAGTGGAGTGGCTCTGGAGTTTACTCAACCTCTAATAATTGTGTACCAAGGGGCAAGTCTGTACGATAAAGGGGGTCGGAGAGTGATGCTGATCGCATCACCTCCATGTCCGAAACTGTCAATGTGTGGGGCCCTACCTTCACATTTGCAATTTGACTTCGCGGCCATTCTTTACATGAACGTTTCAAGACCGAAATACAGCCACAGTTCTTATAGCTTGAGGTTGGCAACTTTCGTTGTCGAACAACGTCATTAGAACATTAACGACAGAGGACTAATGATTCAATCAATTACGGCGCAGGTCGTTTGGGGTTCTATTGGAGGGAAGAGTTGATCTTTGGACGTGTAAGATCACCTCTGTGGGAAAGAGAGTCGTTAATCTGTTCACCTACCTACCCAGGGTGTGATGTGTATTTCCACGTGCAAAGTCTTTGGATATAACACAATTTAATACGTGGGATTTCAGTCCCTTGGTAGCTTCCTTGCTCCGCGCAAATTCCTTACAATTACAAAAATATGATCATAGATTGATTCCATCTTGTTGTTTACAAACTAACTAACTAACTATCTAGTCTCCTTAAACCCGAATGTTTATGGCTGCAGCAACACAAGCCTTCCATCTGTTCCTATCCTGAGCAAGATGAATCTAATCTTTTCCATTCTTAGGTCCATCTCAATGTTATCCCTCCATCCTCGTCTTGGCCTTCCTACAAATCTCTTTCCACCAGGTATCCTAAAAAGAATCCTATCAACTTTTCTTTACTCTCCAATTCGTGCGACATGGCCTGCCTACCTAATTATTCTAATAATATCTGGACAGGAATACAAATTGTGTAATTCTACATTATGTAACCTTCTCCACTCACCTGTCTAATCATCTCTTTTAGTTCCAAATATTTTCATAAGGATTTTAGTTTAAAATAAAGTGGGTACCAAGGTGCAACTCTATGCAATAAAGGGGGTCGGAGAGTGATGCTGATCACATCATCTCCACAAATGACCGAGACTGTGAATGTGCGGGGCTGTACCTTCACATTTGGAAAGGGTCGACATCAGTGACTTTTAAATACAACATTTACAAAGCCATGTATAATTTCATTGGTATAAAACTACTTTTTATGGAAAATTTTTAAAAACATCCTGTCTATTGTACAGAGGAACATCTCATCGTCTTTGGTTTTTGAAATTCCCTCCCTGTGAAGTTTAATCGTAAAGCTGAAATAACAATGGAATAGATTAGTAAAAATAGCCAGAATCGACCAGAATTCCAATCCAATACCATTGATCTGAGATTGTTTCCATATGAAACTCCAGATTTGCTGCAACCTGTAACTGGTTATTTATGTTGAACAAATATACCTTCTGTGCTCACTCCTATTGCCCTTGCAGCGATAGAAGCAATGCATACAGTCTGCGACGCTCTAGAAGCAACATTTCATTCTGGCGTTTTCGCTTACCAGCCCACATAAGAATACGAAACAATTACTCAATTACTTTGGAAATGGGAAAGGAGGTTAGTTGTGATGACAAAGAGCACAGCTTCAAATTCCCTGTCCATCGTAGTCTGTCCGTTTTGATCTTGTCGGCCCTTTCCAAATTTACTGGCTGATATAAATGTGTTTTTTTTCTGGATAGAGTAATATTAATATTTAAGAATGCCACTCTTCGACTAGATAGCTATGAGATGTAATGCAATCTGACCAATATAGGATCGTCTCCCCGATGGCGTAGTGGTAACGTTCTCGCCTTCAATACCCGGTGGAGACATGGCACAGTGCTTTGGATCCAACTTTAAACTGTAAGTCCAGACCCGATTAACCTTTCTGTGCATAAAGTGGACTTAAAACAACAATTCAATCAGAAATCTGCCCAATGCAGGTTTATACGTTTGGATAATTCCTTCCCCTCAACTTTTCATTCCTTCCTCACACTTTTAACCATTCTCAAGGGACTTTTTACACCTTTTTCGTAACTCTCATATCAGGACTTTTGATAAAGGGACTTTCCCCGTATACATTGAAGAGTGCAAAATGGCCATACGTGCAGCCGCATCAAAGGGTTTTAACACATTCACTCATTTCAGTGCTAAATCCAAATTCAGGACTGAATGAAAGTGATACTACTGATCCAGTTTCTTTCGTTCTAAACTTTAGTATTCTGAGATTTCACTGCTTGGCTGCATTCATACAGGATAGGAAATGCCGTTCTTGAAAGCTCGTAACTTCAAATCGAGAGGTGTAACGAGCAAAACCTTACCAAGAAGAATAGTTCTTCGAACACGCTGCCAGCTGAAGGCGACATCTTTTGTGTGTGACGTACGAGCAAACACATATCACACAATGTTTTGAACATCAGTTATTCATTCTCATGACTACTTGCAGTTTATAACATTCCACTTGTTCTCGCCACATATATATGGGGCATTCCATTGTCACGGGTGGGACGCCCAGACTACATTTTTGGCATTAAGTAACTATCCTACCAATAGTTAAGTGTAATTTTCCTTACAGTTTCTGTGCAATGAATTATGAAACTAAACACTGTTAATCAAACATAACTACCCTTAATATACTTTCCAAGATTTATAGCTACAAGTGAATAAGCTTATGTCACGGGTGGGACAGATAAACACCGCCTCTCTATTTAACAATTTATTTCAATTTATGTGAATTTTGAAATTATGACAAATACATTTTTTTAAAAAAATTAGAGAAGGTAATTGTCCTTTGAATATTCTAGTGGAGTTGAAGAGAAAATGCAGCAAGTAAAGGAGAAATTAATTTTTGTTTGGTGTCACGGGTGGGACACAATACAAACAAGTAAATCGAAACGTTAAAATAAGCGAGCAATATGCAAAATACCTTCCAACTTGATTATATATAATACTTAATTTTTTTTTATCCAAATGGCAAGTCTAGATTGTTGACTCACAAGATAGAACAAAGTTACAGCATTTCATTTCATTTCAAAAATTGAGATTCAGGGGCACACTTTGACATCTACCTTGTATGTACAGTATTGACAACAATTCTAAGGTGTTCGGGGAAAGGCACATAATTCACAAACTGCTATTTTCTGCTGACTTCATCTAAGTCGCAATGAATCAAATGAAACAAGATATCATAAGTACGGTTTTATATTGAGCACGTATAAAAATTCTAAACAGTGAAGATTCAACATTCACAGTGCATTGGATTGTAATCAGAGATGGAACTTGAGAATATATACTTAATATATATTATTAAACAATGCGAAATACATATTACTTTGCATGAAACTAGTGGCGGCGATTGGGTTCCAAAACTGGGACTGGGGGGGGGGGCAAGGTGCCAAAACTGGGGAGGCAAGGACAGTATACTTTCCCTTGGTACATAAGGTTTAGCATAGTGCGGGCAAAAGTGGCAAGGTTGGAGGCAATCCCCCCCTCCCACGTTCTCCTAATTGCCGCCACTGGGCGAAACTCTACGGATAACTTTTCCTAAAAGAATTGATGTAGAAGAGCAAACTTTGGTTAATATATGAAAAAATACCTTATCTACGACCTTGTCCTTTTGTTGTACCCAAGTGACCTGAAGTTCGTTGACTTGCACGGGACAGAAAGAAAATGGAAAAGGGAGGAGGAGGGAAGAGAGAGGATTTGTAGACGGGAGGAAGCCGGTATTAAATTTTGCCTTCTCAAAAATTCAGTTGCGCTCAAAGTCGCCTTTGCGGGAAAGAATCAATGTCGGAATAAACGGTTTGTCCCGAGCCATTCCAGCGTGGAGTCAAGGATGAAATATGGCATAGGAGGGAAAAACATCAAAAGCTTTTTTCCTCTGGTTCTCCCACTTTGACTAGATATTTTCATGATTTCTTTTTGTTCCAGCTTACCAAACCATGAATACAAAATATGCAATGCACAAAGCGGATAGTTGTTTAAGACCGTTAATGTTTCATAGCCTAGCGAAAGGAACATCCACGTGCCGACTGCACTATCGGAACAGAGTGGGAGAGGTACGGCATGTCGTTATGTAGGCAGCAAATGATGGAGAAAACGGGCCGTGTTGGCGTGTGAAGCCTCTGGAGGCCTGTCAGAAATTCGAAACCAATAAAACACAATTTCCAAGCGATGTTTCGTTGTGATCTATTACTGTGGGGTACGCACAGTCGATCTCATATTTCACATGCAGGTCGCTTCTCCCTCTACTTTATTGATCCGATTCGACCTCACGTGTAACTGTTAGTTTTTCGTTGTCCGTGTGCACTGACGTAAACAGGACTTATTTTTTTCGGTAGGGGCAGTAATTGTAAAGGTGGATAGTAGGGTCTACATAGTTTAGTTCTAGGGTGGCGGGATGGACAATAAAATATTTAGTATATTTACATCTTGTCACTCCATTAATATTGTAGTTCGAAGACAAAAATGGTAATCTGGTAATCGAGTTCTTAACGGTTTCCATTTCATTTTTTAATTTTCTCAAAATTTCGGGACGGGCTGTAGCCCCATCAGCTTCTCCTCTGCGTACGCCAGTGCCTGTCTTTATGTTTGTGTGTTACTGCTCGCGTGGGTACATATTTGTATATTTGTATGGCTACGTACTTTAAGAAGAGATTGATATTATTGAATCTGCGTACGAAGAGGCAACGAAAATGTATTTTTTTTTATTTCGTCGAGTATTGTGACACCTAAATGAACGGAATTGTAAGCCAGTGTATGAATTGGTTTTCTCCCTTGACGGTGTTTGAAGAAATAAAAGCTCTTAAACATACTACAATGGCTTATTTGCCGTAAATCAGTGTCACATTTGGGTCAATGTCAAGATGGGCAGATTGTTCTAACAAGCCTTCGAAGCCTACTTTATTATCTTAGTTTCTATTTGTTTATTATTATTTAAAGTGGCAAATGTATAAATAATTTACCTCTGTTAACAATGACCAAAGACTTAACATTAAAAAATGTCGTTTTATGGAATTATGAATTTTTTTAAGTAAAAGGTTTCTAATATGGTGCGTAGTTTAGAAGAAGGGTGTGACCACGATAAATGAAATGAGCGTTATGAGGGCATAGATATGTCCGATCGAATTTGAATTAAATCTGTCAAATCGTTTTCAGATGGTAGACTTTAAACCTATAGGTAGAAAACTAATTCTGTAGCATCCTATAGTTCTGTAGTGTTAGTATTCAATATAATCAATTAATATTGCAGCAATCTAAAAAGGGGGGTGTAAGGGGGGCTCCTTCCACGTAGTGCACCCACTAGTTAACCTCACTTCCACGTAGCACACCCTGGACTGCAGACTAACGAGGCTCTGGCGACTGGCCCCATGGCCAGTATAATTTTGTTTGTGTTGTCCTGTGGTTTGTCCTTGTGTGTGCTGAGTGCCCGTTTGGAGCCTCAGCTTTTAACAGAAGATTTTAAGATTTTTAGTTGCCATTTGTAATGATAAGGGGCTGGCCCCTGTTATGACCAGCTTCTTATTGCACTTCCTTTACAATTATTCACTACGAAATGTTGCCCTTCATTAGGACACGAGGCTTGCAACTGAAGTCGGTATATTAACCAAGCAGAAATATAAAGATATGGCAGTGGAAGGCTTAAGCCGTAAAATTGTAGGTTTAGAAAGTATACATAAAAGGCTTGATAGTATAGAGGTTTATTTGACAACAAAATGCCTGAAGGGCTTGATACTACATAAATAATGATTATAAGAGTATAAACTCCCAATATAAATACAATAAATAATAAAGAAACAATTAAGTTATCCAATTAAATCTTTACATAGTTAAGACTTTCTTACACGTTATTTAACCAAAAGGAGATTATAGTAATTTCATTTTAATATTAATTTCCCCCCAAAAGACCTATCTCTGAATATAACAAAGTGTGCAGTGCTTTAACTAAAAATCCCAACTAAATACTCTACATAAAAACTTAAAATACTAAACCACTACAAAACAACTACTCCCTGTACTTTGTTCCATTCCGAGATGACCCCTTTCAACACTCAAAGAGAACTCAACTCAACGTGCTTAAACCTCTGCTAATCAGTGGGAAGTAAAGTTCCCACAAAAGGCTTTCTTTCCTCTGACCTCCGGAATTTCAGCCACGCCACTTTTTTTTCAAATTAAAGCCATCTGGTGGCAAACTAACCAAACATTTCTTTGTTTTCACTCTCACCTTGCATATGGTTGGTTATACTGTATAATGTGCCGGGTGGAAAATAGCCTAAGTGCTGACACACCCAAAATTTTAAATTCAAATAAGGAATCATTTCCACCCACATTCCGACAACTTTATGCCATGAATTTCAAAGTTTGGCTACGACTTTCTTGTCTCCTTTTCTTCGTTTAAACGCTCAACTGAGGTGGGTATTGATGGAGAAAAACTACGATGACGTGCACACCAGCGAGTTTCCTCAGAATTTTGTTCTCGGGATATAGCGCTCATGTTTACTTAAAAAATTAGATTCGACTTTGTGCCACCAACCATACTTGTCTCCCAGGCAGAACTATCAACGGAAGCACCGCCTAAAAATATGTCGCCTAAAGGCTTGCAACACTCATGAGATCCTACTAGTTCGGTGGCAGCGTTCGTGTTGCAGACCAGGACCGTACTTAATCTCCCGGGATGACTTCCAGTGTATGAGATCGGTGGCCATTCACCATTGTGAGGTATTTGGGGAGCTAAGAATGGGTAGCGTAACCCGATCATGGAAACCTAAAACAACGACTGGGGGATTGTCGTGAAACCGTAACTGGAAGAATGATCGCTCCCCTGTGTTGACATAAGATATCTGAACCCAATATGGCCTAGTACCCAATATGGCCTATTTGCTGTTTTCAAGTAGTTACACTGTTAATTCAATATATGATGTTAGTGTGTCATTTAGACTGTCCGAATGACTTGATTGAACCTGTTGGTTGTACCTGTGGTACACTAACTTGATGACAAAGAATCGAAATAGCTGGACCTCGTGATTCAGTTCTACATGATCTAATATTGCATATGGAAGTTATTACTTACTACATCTTCCAAGTGATAGATGTTTATATCTAGTACATATTATGATAGCTCATAATTTGTACTTTACAACAATGTACTTACTTTAGACTTTAATCTAAATTACTGTATATAACGAAGGAAAAATTACACCTATGTAAGGTAGACTCAATATGGCCTACATAGGAATATATCGTGAAGAACATGTGCAAATTCGACATTTGTTCACGTAGAGTGTGCTGAACTCACTAAGGATGATAAAGCACCTTTCATTTTCCCAGACTGTGACGTGTAATCCATATTCTTCTGCTAACGAATATTGTGACATGTCACTCCCTTGTTTATTAGTTTGTGAACAATGTTATTTCTTTGTGCAATTCTCATGTCATTATGCAAATAAAATTTACGTATGTACTTATAAAAACAATATTCTCGCACTTTCTTTACAATTTGAGTTGCATTTTTTGATGTGAAAGAATAAAATATATACCTAGAACATATTTGGTACATATTAACCCAATATGGCCTAAACGTAACTTTTTAATAAAACCTTCCTTGCACTTATGTTATTATTTGGAACCGGTTCCAATTTTCAGTAAACCTTCAGATATTCCCTCTTTTAAATTTTGCAATTGATTTTACCTTCCTGTCTTTGTACACCATTAGAAACAATCGCAAACTTTAGGTAGGCCATATTGGGTTCAGGTACAAAAGGTCGGAGTGAGGCCGGCAGTAGGTAGGTAGGCACTGGCTCTCAAGAGTTGTTGCGCCACGGGTTATTATTAAAACGAGAGATACCTCATGTGCTGTAATTAAAATATTTTCGTTCGTTATTCTCAGAAACTTATCGTGTGTGAAATCTGTGTTAGCGTGTTATTCAATTTTTGAAATAATCTAGACAGGAAGCAAGTTTCATCACATTTCGAACTCAACAGTAAAATATTTTCTTTTAATTACATTTGTACTTCTATAATAATGGTCAATTGAGTTTATTTTTATGCTAAATGGGGCAAGACACTTAGAAAGGAATGGTTTTCTACGATTTCACTGCCATTTTGTATATTCAATGAGAACCACTGAGCGAAGCATCTCTCAGACAAAAATACAAATGCCTAGTTTTGTAGAGATGTCCCATTAATTTCATCTGACGAGATATGCCACCTTCCTTGAATCCTAATTTGCTTTAAGAGAATTATTGTAATAATTAACAGAAATGAATAAATAAAGATTTTTTGTTTTAGGTAAAAAGTCCTATAAATATTTTACGTTGCAAGTTAGTCAACTTATATATATATATATATATATATATATATATATATATATATATATATATATATATGTTTGGGGGGAGTGGGTGGTGTTATGGTGTGTGTGTGTGTGTGTGTGTGTGTGTGTGTGTGTGTGTGTGTGTGTGTGTGAATGACTAATTGACACACGAAATCAATGTAAATATTTCATTTTTGAGACAATAACACTGTTGTCATGCTTTGGCTTCTAAACCACAAGACGCT
Source organism: Lepisma saccharinum (assembly GCF_977018435.1). Classification (NCBI taxonomy): domain Eukaryota; kingdom Metazoa; phylum Arthropoda; class Insecta; order Zygentoma; family Lepismatidae; genus Lepisma; species Lepisma saccharinum. The sequence goes on along the minus strand of NC_139232.1, from coordinate 32,137,441 downwards.
ATTGAAATTTACAACAAAGCACGAGAAATAATCTATTAAGAAGAAATAATGAAGAATGAAGAAAAATACAAGTAGAAGCAATAAATGGTACGAACCTATTCTCTGGAATCCTCGTCGAATGAAGAAATCATATGGAAATGAAATTCAAGTTTATGGAATAATACTGGGTAAAGGCATTATCAAGAGTAGATTGGCTAGAATGCTTAGACTGTAAGACGTGCACGAGTGAAAAATGGACGTTGCATAGTGCCAGGTGTAATAATTGTAGGGAAAGAGTAAAATAACAAAAAAGCAATGAATGGGCCTGAGAGGAATACACAGTATATAAGTCTACTTATTAAAGTTCCTTAATTTTATATTTTCAAAATCTAAGATTTCTCTTATGTTTATATGTCATGTAATGATTTTAAAATTGTTTACTTTTCATTCAACAAAAATATTGTATTTGAAAGTGTACATGTTTTTCACAATTAAATGCTATTTTAAACTATTTGGCTTACTATAAACAATATCGATCATGTGGAGCATCTCACCTTCAATTCTCAGGAGATATGGCGAAACGCATTGTATTAAAAATAGTTGTAATACACTTAGAGAAATTGTAATATGATCTACTGAAACAAGACTACATTATGGTTAGGTTAAAAATATTATTGTACCAGTAGAATAGGAAATATAGGTTTTTGAGCCAATTGTTTCCTAAGTGGGGAAAATCTCCTCGATTTTACCGTGTGCTTTCAAAATTTCAAGGGCTCCTTCTGTTTGACGAGAAAACAGGTTGGCTACTAGTATATCTGAACATTTCCTGAAATTACCACTGGTTGGTATTTTACAGCTCATAACCTAATAGTGTAACTGATCTCTCAGCTTATCGTTGTTCAGATAGCCATGAATTTCAGAATTTTTACCGGGAGGTAAGTTTACACCTCATTATTATGCCCTATGAAAACAACAGGTTAACAGATTCGCATAACAATAGGAAGGCATCAGCAGATTTTGTGAGAGAAGAAATATTTAAAAAAGAGTAAACGAGAGAGAGGTGTATATATATATAGAGAGAGAGAGAACAGAAAGGGGTGGGGGGAATCCTATCGATTGCATTAAAAAATACGTAGCTCTGAATCGTAAATCAGTATTCGGGCTGCCAGAGTTAATATATTATCTGCTCCTTTTGGATTGAGCTTTCCGCGCCGTCTGCGTGAGACCCAAATGAAATTGTAGATGAAGAGTGGAAAGGTGAAACCCAATAAGCTTTTTTTTACGCAAACTGATTTCATGTTCCGTGTGATTGCTTCGTTTTGGGATCGGACTCAGTGAGGAAATTGATGATAGCTATACAGGTTGTACCAGAAGTGATAGCGCAAACTGATAGTACACGATAGTAGAAGCAAAAAAGTCTGAGTAAACATGGAGTGCAAACGAACCGTTGCGAGATAATTGGGAATGTATGGTTACGATCCGCCACTAACTTGTTTGTACACATCGTATGCTTTTCACGCGTGAGGTGCCACAGTCCTACTTAGTAGCAAATAACAGAATTAAAAGCTTCACCTCGCTAGACATTACTGTTGCTTTTAATATCAAAGAATATTGTACTGTACATGTTACATGTGCGGCAGTGTTCAATTTTAGACAAATAAACCTCGGAGTACGCAAGGAGACAAGCGTGGTGTAGTGGTATTCCTGTTTCATCGTAATGAAGGATCTTGTGGTCGATTCCCGGTTAAAGTACAGTATGCAGTGGTTACGAGTCAATTGTATCTGAGCATAATGCGGATTTGAAACAAAACTTTAAGAACAGGAGGACCCGGAGGATATCTTTACAATTTGAAAGTACTCGCAAGAGATAGTGGCAGACTACGGTCTGGCCTCTCACGACAGAAAAACAGCGGCGATGGGACTCAGATCACTGAACACGCATCACTCAATGAAATTCAAACCTTGGCTCTCAGCGTATTGCTTGCGCCACGGGGTGCGGGTTTGGTAGTTTCTGATTATCAAATTTGTTTTCCAATCGTACAGCTATTTTACGAATATTGCACTTTAGGAATGATTTTAAGACAGAAATGGGTTTCATAAAATATGTTTTCTGTGCAGATTCTCTATTTTTAGTGCCCTTAGGTTGGATTTTATCCACATTCGTTCTGCGAACCCCATTGTACAATAACAGTGTATTGGCTCATTGTCTGTACTTGATGTTTCCGCTCAACTTCTGATAATACCTTGCAATTACCGGGTTCCAAACCAGATGGACCCTCCAGAGAATCTCACAAATCCTCAACCATTGCATTAACACAGGCTCAGTGACCTCGGCACATGTGGCTGGTCAGAAACCCTCGGTAATGAGTTCCACGTTTTCGTCCAAACAAACGATGAATTAAAATCAACAAAGACATTTCACATAGCATGGATGTCGACGCCTTTTGCTGCTTCAAATGAAGTTGACCGGATGCATAGCCGGAAGATACCGCGCGTTAGTTTTTGGCAAAGAATGAATGGTAGCCACGTGAAAATTTAGCCTTTACCTCAATTTTTTTATCGCACATTTGTACAGCTCCACATTGGTGCAAGCGAATGCAAAACAAATCCCAAAATTGAAATTGCGAAAGTACGTTTTTATAATTCTAGAGTAAAGGTCCATTTTACTGAAAACTACCTGATATTAGACAATAGCTAATTGTCTCCCTCAGTTGGCTAGCAACCATTGATTTGAAGTGTGGCTATGATGTGATCTTTGTTAGTTTGTTGCAGAAGGACTTTTCCACGTAGTTAGTTTTGTGTCTTTATAAACATTTATCGGATGCCAATTGCGGTTGAAACTTTTTTTTTGTTAATTTTAAGCTTGAAGTAGAAGGAGATACTTTTGTCACCTGGTTTAATCAAGTATTTAAATTGTTAATGTGCCGGAACTCAAGTTAGTACTAAAAACCACAGATTTCTTCCTGTTCGATACTTCTCGTTGAGTTACAAAACGACTCAAACAAGCTCAAGTTAAGATTAAACCATCTTATGTTAGAATAATGCTTTTAGTTTCAGGACCCAAAAGTAGTTTTTGTCCGTTCTTGCACCTTTTTTAAAAAAAGTTGTAAAATTTAATTGGATACGCGAGATCTTCATTCTTATTAAGTTTGGTTGGGATGGACATCTGGGCAATATCAATGTAAGCAGAGGGCCAAGGAAGAGGGATTTCAAGACACAAACATTTTCTTCACTTCCCTTGTGCAGCTTAAGATACACTATGAATGTAAGAAACTAGGAAAAGTTGATTTTTGACAAAATCTTTGACCTTCAACTACAAGATTTTGCTGGCCGATCAGGCTTCAATTAAAAAAGGAAACCACGGCTCTCACAGGAAAGTGTAATATGCGCTTAGGCACTATCCTATAGGCCTATATCCTATAGGCACTATCTTATGGACTGGGCCTGAACCTGGTGAAATTTGAGATGGGGACCAATAAAATTGAGCTGCACTTCTCGCTCTATCAACATGTATTAGACTTTCTTAAACGTCCCCTATAGTCACTGGCTGATGTTGAAACCGATCGAGATGTATATTGTAAATACGTTAAACAACGCACAAATCGTGGTTTACTGTATTGTGAGTGCAATTGGCATTAAAATATCATAATACTGTCCAATATTGTGTTCCTTCCCTAACATGATAGAATATGTGGAAAAAATCTGCATTCTGAGGTCATAGAGCAAAACACGAATTTTGACCAGGTTTTCTATGCATCTGGACCAATCTTGAGGATGGAAGGTGAAGTTTAGGAAGGAACTCCAAATGCACAAGATGTCTTTGCGACACAACTATGGCTTCATGATATACATTGGCGTCAAATCAAAATAGAAAAACGACGTTTGGCTTCACTCAAGTTACAATGTGAAGATAGGTATCCCGTAAAGTTGGGTATTTACGCGATAAAACCAGTTTTCTATTTGTGTATAATAAGCGTTAAAACGCGTAGAATGCGTAGAAAATGAGTTAAAGACGTAAACAACTTACCAATTCACAAATTCGAAGGTGCTGAGACAATACTAATCCAGAAAGACATTATTGTACTATTTTTAGATATTGTTTTTTTACATTCTTCTATTATTTAATTTTTACTATGTATTTATTATTGTATTTGTTAAGTAACTACCTGTCTCTTGAAAATAGAATTAGGTAGTAGATTTTAGTACATTGGTTTACACCCAAAAGGGTTTGGATAAAGAAAATTACTTGAATTTGACTAGTTTTAAAAAAAAATATTTCGTTGGTAATGATTTTAAAACCGGTAAGTCATATGTAGTCATGCAAATGCAATATGCCCTCAGAAATCTGGGAAGTATTTGTTATATGTGTGAGAAACTAGAAACTATATCTACATGGTCTCCGAGAATGAATACATACACACGCGCGCGCACCTCCCGCACACAAACACACATATAGGGTGTGTGTGTGTGTATTATAGATTTTGAAATATAAAGTATTTCAGAAATACATGTATTCGCCAATAAACATTCTCCTCAATATGTATCCTTGGTGTTGAAAGTTGTAGGCTCTCTATTAGTTCACGCACGGGTCTATCACTGGTCACAGACGCGATAGATATTCTGTTTACGGTGAATATTGTATTGTTCAACTTTATGTTTCGATTGAAATTACTAGAGAGTATACTTACAGACACTGTGTTGGAAGTTACCTTAACCTAAGTAACTTATATCCATAGAGTGTACCTAATTAAAAGTAGATTTTTCCTGGTTATCTGAGTATATCCAATATTTACGTTACCATTTTCGAACTAAGCAAATCTCATTGATTAGGAAATTACTATTTTCCTTCCTAAAGTAAACAAAAAGTTAAATTTTTAAAACCAGTGCTATGCATAAAATTCTCCTGAACAATTTTCCAGGATTATTCTCCTGTTGAAAACTGCGTGATGCATGAAACAACCCTTGGTTAAATTCAGCGTAAATTACCATATGTAATATGAAAACACAGAAAAGTTAAAATGAAACTTCATTTATCCAAATTGGAAACAATGGATATATTTGGTTATGAAAACAGGAAATATAATGAGTGATTGCACTTAACACACAAACAAAATCTATGTGAACGTGTATATAACGTCAGTGATACATTGAATTATGCATTTGAGGTCTAATTGTTTTGAGCGAAACATTGTGTGAGAAAATTGAAAACATAGTTTTTTAGGCAGACGTAAACAACAGTTTTCTATACCGAGTAATTTACTACGCGTATTTGACGTAAAATATGTATCGAGTTAATTACCTGCCCAACCTAGGTCTCTCGTTGCCACGTACAGTAATTGTGTGCTCTTATTTTACATGGATTTTATGCCTCGCTACGATAGTGGAAACATTGAGGAACAATGTTGATTACTCGTAGATAGAATCGATGAAGGAACACTCACAAATAAACACCAATGTCTGTCTAATCCAGGGCTCGAACCTGGGACCGTCAGTGGCGAAAACATGAGCTCAACACTCCAACCTTCGCCTACCAAGGCGATTTTCGACATTGTCGTACTGATAACGCAGTCTCCTTGTAATCAAACATTCCCGATTCAATCTCCAGTGAAAATCGTACAGTAGTTCGGCTCTAACTTTAAACTGTTAACTTCCGTCCCGAAAAGCGTATTTGGGCATAAAGTGTATTTAAAACAACAACAACGTGAAGAGCACATTACTTTAATACCTCGAGTTGCTACTATGTGACTCTCCACTTAAATTAGAGGGCCTCTCCGATGGAGTAATGGTATCCTCATCGTCTAATAATCAAGGGGTCCAGGGTTCGATACCCAGTAGAGACACATAGTGGTTCAGATAGCACCTTAAATTGTATGTCCAGTCTCGATTAACCTATCTATGCACAAAGGGACTTGAAACTAAATTCAAACTCCACTTAAGCTATAGATGGTTATCCTTTTGACTCTGTAAACTTGTACAGCACTTTCCCTTTATATTTTCTGAGTTTTAATATCAAATATATCTGCTTGTAAAATATATAAATTTAACATGTGACCATTGTAACCAATGAGGCAACAGAAGGAGAGGATGCATAAAAATTCTAGTTCGAAATTTCTTTATGCCCACTTTTCCTTTCGTTGGTTTTGTTATGGTTTTCTCATTTATGTTGCATATTGTTCTATTTGGTAGCTTCATTATCAATCTGAAACAAGTATATCGCGAACTTATTAAAATGTTCAGTATAAGGAAAGATTTCCGTGCCTGTCGTGACTATCGTCTGATCTTTGGTTTACAAAGAAAGGAAACTGAACATTATACTTCCCAATAAAGCACTGAACGCCAGTTCAAACTGCTAGTGTTGGAACTTTATATAGGTATGGTAGCAACTGAAAATGTTAATTCTCTAAATGAAATTTACCTCGTGTTCTTGCACAGACTCCCCATTATTTCACAACAAAGCATTCCAAGAGTTACGTCACAAGCGCTGTCTGGAGAGGAAAGGGAATAGGCCTTCTTTGATGTTCCATGGTCTGCCTCCATGGAATCGAATTCGGAATGCAAAATACTCTTTTCGTTCCTGCTGGCCAGCACTTCACACAATTACATGGCGTCTGTTGGCTATATTGCACAAGTAAAGTAAGCCGCAAAGGGAAATATTAATTTGGAACTGGAAGCCTATGTGTTCAGAGAGCTCATTTTTCCGAGTTAAACTCGCGCTATTTTTTCCGAAAGGTACTGCGATCAACTAACTGCGTGCCAAAGCGCTAGGCAGCATGTATGGGTCAGAACAGGCAACTTCGTTAAGCGAATTGATCGGCAATTGAGGCTCAGTGTTGGTTTCAAAATGTTCGAACTCGTTTGAAACCTGCTTTCGCGCTAATTGTTAATGCGAGGATACTGTTCAACCGCGCAACACGCACCTAGCTCTAGTGGACGGATCCAAACTCTAAGGGGGATGTAAGCACTACCTTCCTGATTTCGCATAGTATTTTGCTTTTGTGCGTTCACTTGCTTATTGTCACTCATTAGTTTATCATTTTCGTGGCTATTACAACTCGTAACTATTCGAAGTGAAACAAGGTCTCCCCATGGCGCAGTGGTAACGTCGTTGCTTTATAATCAAGGAATGCCGTGTTCGATACCAAATGGAAGCACATAGTGGTTCGGATGCCACATTAAACTGTAGATCCAATAAGGGCGTGGAATCATTGAAGACTGGTGGGGAGGGGGAGATCTTAATCCACATACACACACACACACACACACGCACACACACACGCACACACACATACATATATATTATATATATATATATATATATATATATATAATATGACCTACATATTTATAATGTCATTAAATATAAAATATATTACTACATTTTTAAAAATACATTGTTATTAAATACAAAGAAAGGAATTTATTTGTTACTTTTATATATTCTATCAAATATTTATAAAGTATCAAACTAATTCCTTTACTAACTGATTAAATTGGTTGAAATTGTTTCATTATGTAATAGTTAAAATGAAATAGGTTTTGATTAGTTTTTAAGTGATATTAACGTAAATAAATTAGATTTCATACTTATATTTGTTTTACATTCTTATTTTGCTTTTATTGTGCACATATTGCTATTGGTGTATACCTGATAATGATCTCTGGAAAGATATAGCGTGTCTTTCAATAGTAAATTATATTTGAAGTCAAAATTAATTGCTTATCATTTGTTGTTACAACAATATCCCCCCGTTTTTGTTTTTTTTTGTTGGGGAATTTTTGAGGCCAAGATTGTTGGTGGAGGGGATATCCCCCCAGGATTCAGCACTCTGGATCCAGTCCCCCATTAGCCCATCTGTGCACTGTGAACTGAAAAAAATAATAAAAGAAAAAAACACTCCACGATTTTCACAGAACCTTGCTACGTCCCCGGCTAGGAGTATGAGCACTCTTCTACAGCCAGGGTTTGCTGGGTTTAAGTAATAGTCTTAATATCGCATAATTAACGATTTATTAACAGCAATAGCTTTACTAGCAACTAGTTAACAACATACGTGACTCCACACGTTTAAAGGACACTTCTACAAAGACACTTTTACACAAACCTTACAGAGGCCAGTCTTTTAATTAAATTCCAGCTCTGCTATTTCCAACAGATTATAAACCATAAAATAGTCACAATATTATCCCAAAAGGACTTGCAAAAACTTAAACTTACATTCATGTCATCTTTCCTTTGTTTGATAATTGATTGATTTGTTTTATTTTACTTCGCTTCTTGTGCCATTTTTCGCTAATTTGCGAAGCTGAGGATGAGTGATGATATAATGAAATTGATGAATGGAAACTCACAAACATCCATGCTCAGGCCAGGATTCGAACCCGGAACCCCTGGGGCCGTAGCGCGATGTGCTAACCACTCTGCCACGGGGCAGCGTTTGTTTGATAACTTCACCCCAAGGAAGAAAGAAAATCTCTAACTTTTCCCATCGTTGCAAACTCGTTTAATTTTGCGGAGTTGCCAACCTCGCACAGAAAATTATCATATGACCATACAGGCCCTCCTATACGAGTGATAACACTAGAAATCTACTTTGACCTTACAGGCCGTGTTATACAATGAACGAATACCATTTGGTTAAATAAACATAAACAGAACTAATAAGTAGTTTGCTACGACAAAACTTGGGTCGTTGCAACCTGCTTCCCAGTCTTCGTTCCACTCTGGCAATGAACTCGTCCAATTAGCATATGCGCACTTGGCTCAATGCTCGCGGCTTATAAAGATGGAAACTAATAAATAATATACATTCGGAAATTGTACACTTCTAAGGCCGCAGCGGACCGGTAGAATGTTTGGAATTTGTTGTCTACAGTTCTCGTACTTTCATACTTTAACTTGTGACACTCAATCATTAATGGGCATTTCATCTATGACGCCGTCTACAACGTCACAATTATTAAAATTCTCTAATATTATGGCCAACTGAGTCATCGATATTTCTGTAAACTGATATGTTAGAACATTAATTCTGTATAAAAATGTAAAAAAGCTGTACGTGCTTAAACTAGTTGTTTTGAAAGAGGTTGAGGTAGTGAAGCAGTTGTGAATTTTTCTACGTTGTGTATACAATGATATTATGAAATAAAATATACCCCAAGTTTTCCCCGTATCCATGCATTTTCCCAGAAGAAGTTTCTTCATCCCAAATGGCATTACTGAAATAAAGTTTCCCCTACCCTACGTAATGTGTGAAACTTTCCAAAAGGCAAACAACTTAGATTGTGTTCCTCAGATAGAAATGAATAAAATACGTGCATTGAGGATAATGCCAGTATATGCATACAGAAAGGCTGGGGTGATTCTCTTAGACGCAAGTTGTAAACAAATCAAAAGTTTTAGTTTAGTTCTTCGTCTGAGGAAGACCCTGATACAGGGTTGAAACGTTACATGTTAAGTGTTTTTATATCTTAATAAACTGCCTTGGTCAGCAACTTAGTGATTTTTAATATGGAAACAAGGCTTAATTATATTACAAATAAATAGCATGCGATTTTTCCACTCCTGCCTAGTTAATGCCCAATTTCCATGAGAAGATTACGATTTATCATGCTTTATTATTATTCAAGTGAACTCACACTTACTTAAAAGCAACTTGCCAAACGGCCAAAAACTTATTTCCTTTCTTACCCATTAACGTTTATAATGTGTTATTAATTGTCATAACCCCCTATGGGGAGGGAGACGATAAACTCTAAAATTATATACACCTCTTGCACTTTTTTGGTGTGCTTTCTTCTATACAATACATACAAAGTGTACAACGAATGTGTACTAAAGTGTATATAAAGTGTAGTAGAAATGTGCAATCCGATTAGATTAGTAGCCTACACGGTCTTAAAATGTTGATATTATAATTTTAGTATTAAAATTGACAGAAATATGAAAAGGAATAGGGTCCTAATACTATGAGTAGTGGTGTATATAACATCAATAAAAGTAATAATACTTTAACTTCATTATTTTTGTCATAACATCTCACAATGTAATAATAATTATAATGCTAGTAAATGTAAATATATTATTAACATTATTGTCCCATAACTAGTTTTAATATTGGGAAGTTATAGCGTAATTTCACTTTCACGTTCGCAATCAATAGTTAATAAACAAAACATAGGGGTCTATAAAGCTTACATGTGTTAGAGATAATACTATGAACTATAGCTACTGCTTTTGTGGCAAGGGTGTGTAGCATATGTGTCTTTTCGGCACCCCATCGGAGGAGAGGCCCGATGGACATTCCAGCCCTGACAGCGCCAAACTGAAGACGTGCATGGGTTATGTGTTTCAATTTTGTGTCATCCAGTACCTGATATTAAACTCCCTCTGAAATAAATTCTACCTTATTCAAACCTTGTACCTATTCTATTACATCTACCAAAATCGGTGTTATTTCAAAGGCAGTGTCAGATAAAATGCAGTTTAAGTAATTAAAATCTGTTCTCATGTTTTAGAGATATTCTCGTACTGGTGTGTACTGGTATGTTCGATTGTACGTAAGAAATGACATCATAATAGAAATTGTTCAAGGTTGACCGGGTGTTACACGTCAGAAAGTTGGACTGCTCACACCACTTTTTAATAAAATGCAAACAGAGAAACTTGTAGACTACATTTCATGGCACCCTATATTCTGCCTGAGTTTCTAGTCTGGCGTGGTGCTGATCACATCACCTTCAAAAATGGCCGATATTGTGAGTACTTGTGAAACACTACCTAAAATATTCCTTTACATGTTGCAATTTTCAGAAGTAGCTTCACCGTGTTGCCTGATTGGTAATTCTAGTATCTTGCATGAGTGACTGAAAAAAATATTTATATTCCATACTTCTAGCAAATGCTATTGCAAGCATTGGAGGATTTTTTCAGTACAAAAAAAGGAATCATGAAACAAAGCCGATGTCTATTGTTTCTTTAAAACTAAAATATTTTCATGTGGCTTTTGCTGAAGATAGCGTAAATATTAGAATCAGGCAATGCGCATTTCTTTTCTTATATTTCTTATTATGAGAAAGAATGAAATTTCGAGTTAATGCAGTATTTGTGTAGTTAGAAAGTCTTATTTTAATATGGTTGAATTTTGCCTCCCCAAGCGCTCCTTTCTCAGCTAATGCTCTTGGAAAGTTTCTAACTTGTGTCCTGCGTGCAGCGGCAGGGAAAGAAGAAACCCAAAACTTTCCAAGGCTTGTTTCTAAAGTTTCAAAGCGGAAATAGCGGTCTGCCGGACTCGTCTTTTTCTATATTGATCCTACATGCTTGCATGAATCCTGTCTGTTCCTCAAAGGATTGACATGGATTTCCCCTCCTCTAGCAAATTGCACGAAAGAAATTCATTAATTTTATGTAACAAGTGTTTAATTGAGTTTCATAAGAGATGCACTCCGAGTGCCTTGCGCTGGATTGCCTAATCTGCGAGAAATTGTTAAAAGTTCAGTGTGTTCCAAAATTATTATCGGGCTTTGAAGTAGTTGGTATATTGCAACGGACGAAAGTGAATGTTTATACCGTGCATGTACGATGAGAACGGCTGCGGAAGTTTGCTGCCCTGAGCGCTTATCATTTGCTTCCCATCAGTCACAGCCTTGTAGGTGTATTACAAGATGGCGATTCCCGTGCAGAAGTCATTTTGTGTCATTGACTTTGCAAGGTGGTGGTTCTGCTGTTTCAGTTCGAGCTTTTCGACGACTATTTGGAAGTGATCCTCCGTCCGATATCAACAATCGTCGAAGTTTCAATATGTTACAAACAACTGGCTGTGTATTGAGTGTGTTGAACGAAAGTGTCCTGAAGCATTGGACTACCAGATGGATGTGTGCCTTGTCACGAAAGGTGTTCATGTTGAGCATTTGTAGGGTACATCACATACTCCCACATAAACTTTTTCATTGTACCACACATGGATGTTTCTTACTATTTTTGCTATTTACTTGTGCTGTAATCTTCCAGGGCCAGTTGGTTAAGTGTGCCAGAAATCCTTGCCCAGGAGAATCCCACTAAAGTCGATAACAGTGTTTCCACTGACTTGGAAATCTTGGAGAAGTCAGGGAAATGAACCTACCGAACGCAGGGAATTTCATTTGAAAAAATGCAAAAACCGGGGAAACTAAATAAATATGTTTATTGTACTTGCTGCAAATATGAGTTTCTCAAATATCTGTAATTCGTAATTTGATACAAGAAGTGTTCATAATACGTTAAAATACGAGGGGCGTACAATAAGTTCGTTTCCTAACCCGCTTCTGGTTGTATCTGATGAACCCAATTCTGTAGTATTACTCATGTATCGTTTCGCTGTATGCGCTGCTAGTTTGAAGCATGTATCTGATAAGCGTTTTGTGTTAGAGGTGTAAACATAGCAGAAGGTTTGATCGATTGATTTGGTGTTTTAAGTCCACATTATGCACAGTAAGGCTAATCGGGACTGGACCTACAGTTTAAAGTGGGATCCGAACCACTATGTGCCTCCACCGGGTATCGAAACAGGGACACCTTGATTACAAGGCGGCGACGCTACCACTGCGCCATCGGGGAGGCCCTCATAACATATTTTGGAAAATGGAGCCTTCAGAGTTGCGAGTTGTGATCAAGTAAGTACGGTTAAAAGGTATATCACCTCAAGACGTGCACAATGATATGGTGCAGACATTGGGGGATAAAGCACCATATTCCACGGTAAAGAAGTGGCATGGGGAGTTCAGTTCGGTCGTGAGTCATGGGAAAATGAACAACGTACCGGAAGACCCTCAACAGCCATTATCCACGAAACTATCGTTCGTGTGCAACAACTAATCAATACTGATAGCAGATTCAACATTAGGCCACTTGCTGATATTGCTTACATATCAAACGGTAGCATTCATAGCATTTTAACTGACCATTTGGTATTAAAAAGAGTAAGTTGTCTTTTGGGGCCTCGAATGTTCACAGATGCTCAAAAATACGACAGGTGTAACCGCAGTGGCTATCCAATCATGTGGCTTCAAAAGCTTGAAACAACCACCTTATAACACAGATCTGGCCCCGAGTGACTACTTCCTGTTTCCTAAACTAATGGAAGAGCTGCATGGTAAAAATTGTTACAATGATTCTGATATGATGGATTCTGTGGAGGGGTGGTTGCAAGCCAGACAGAACATTTTATTCTACTGGAATGCCAGCGTTAAAAAGACGATGCTCGGAGGGGACTGTATCGAAAATTGATGGAAGAAATTTCTCATACAACTACCGGAAGTGGGTCAGGGCATGAACTTATTGCACGCCCCTCGTATATGTCTAATAAGAGGGTTTTCTCTTTCTTTCATATTTCCACTGAATGAATATCCTGTTAAGAGAGATAAAGTAAGTTCAAACATAACGAACGGTGTGGGAATATACTGGAGATGACCTGAAAAAGTTGCAAAATTCAATAAATTTGTTTTTGTCAAATGAGTGAGGACATGAATAAATATACCTTGAATATTTTTATGATATTGAATACGACGAGAGAGAGGAGAGTGGGAGATAGGCAACGGCCAATTCAAAACACCAGTTTCCCCTCTTGGTCTTCTTGTAAGATTTGTAAGTAATGGAATGTATTTTGCATGGAAAAAATTAACATTAATACAAAATGGCTGGTTTCGTTCGTTGATAGTCGAGCACACTTATGTTTGTTTTGCACCAAACGAAACAGCAACAACAGTGCCCAGAGCCGCGCTTGAAGCACCAACAGGACAGTGGAATTTCTTTAGTTCAAAAGTTAATTAGAAATGGAAATGCTAGTATGGCATTATAGACTGCAGTGGAATAAACTAAGCCCAATTAGACACGGAAGATACAGATATCGATTGGTAATGTGCCTTTCTTTATTTACTTGCCATTATCTCTGGGAAAGCCCAAGTACCTAGCAATACTTTGCAATTAGAATGAGGCAATAGCAATTAACCTCTCTTACTCCTCAATAAATTTGTACTATCTGAATACTCGACTTCCTACAGAATTACCTGCATCAGATCTTTCGTGGTTTTTAAAAAATTTAGCTTTTAAAAACTGAATTAAATGCCTCTTGTACAGTGTCTCTCAAAAGTTTTAGGACAACGACATTTTAAACTAGGCAACCCAATTTACACAAGGCGTTGGTGGGTTGCGTGTAGAGTTGGGCTCAATTTCAGGGTTGCCACATGCACAATAGATATTTATAAAATGAGCGAAAGGAATAAAAACAAGTTATATTGTATAAAATTATGAAAAATATCACTATTATATCGCAAGTGACAAAATTCTTTCTGAAAGAAAATAAAAAGGTTTCTTAGTATTTCATCGCTGATGAGTCTACAGAAAGGAAAAGAGGTGAGAGAAAACGAAAGGTGACAAAGGAGAGGAGAAAGAGAAAGCGAAAGGAGAAGAGGAAAAGTAGAAGAAAGAGAGGATAAACGAGGAGAGGAGATGTAGTGAGGAGAATGGAAAAAGATTCTAGGAGAGATGAGGAAAATGGAGCAAAGAAGATAGAAGAGGAGACGAGAGGAGGGGAGTGGAGAGTAAAGTAAAGGAGAGAAAAAGAGAAGAACGAAAAATAAGAGGAGAAGAGTGCAGTGGAGTCGGAAATCTAAGACAGGAGAGGAGATACGAGGAGTGAAGATGAGTGGGATGGAGATAAGATGCGAGAAAAGTAGGGAAGGCGATATGAGATAAAAGCAGATCGAGCAGAAGGAGGGGAGAGGAGAAGGAGAAGAGAAGAACAGAAGGGACTGAAGAGAAGAGGTAGTTGCAGAAAATATCGTCTGAGCGTCAAGAATTGATGCATTGGTCAAATTATCGACATGAAACATTCAATAACATTTTGAAATGTATTGGAGAATGTATTAGATCGGTTCGAAATGCATTTTGGCTTAGTTCAGAGCAAGGTAAAATCTTCCATGTAAGATCTTTGATTTTGCCTGCGATTATACCACTAAAAACATGAATGTAATTTGAATATTTATAAGAATTATCCAATTTTTGTCCACTTCTCGGTTCGTTGAAATAGAGATTTTGTAATTTAATATTTCCCCTCCCCCCATCGTTAATTCCAAACTGAATCATTCCGTTTCACACGGCGTGGACAATGAACGCAATGGGATAGGTCTAAAACTTACTGCCACCGGAAGGTTTAAACCTACGACCATCAGATTGACAGTCCTGAACGCTAAACACTACCCTACAAGTTTCGCTCCTGAAAGTAAGTAGAAGGAGCTGACAAATGTGAAGTGTAGATGCAACTCTCCTCCTACATGTAATGTGCAAGCAATACTTGTTTGTAACAAAGAAAACGAAGGTAGTACGACTCGGCGAAAACATTTAATTTAGAATTGCACATGATGAAAACTTTTCATTCGATATTTGCGGAGGTATCCTTGCATTGAACTCGAGTGGGAAAAGGGGTAAAATTAGTATGTCCTGAATTGCCACAAATATAAATAGTTATTTCATTAATATTTGTCAATGTCTTTGAAGCAGTACACAATTATCGTTAGAGTATCATAATTCACGATCTTATACATGAAAATATCCCTTTGAATGTGTGTCAATTCTTTTATTTGTTTATTTTTTTATAAATTCCATATGCAGAACAATGTAGCCACTATACACTGCTATTACAAATAATGTTACCATGCTCTTGTTTATAATAAAAAGAGAATTAAAAAAAGAACACCTAGTATGGAGGATCGAATGCTTTCAAGAACTCTAACCAATACACTACGCCCTTTGTTTCCCTTGGAGCAACAGTTCTTAATTATTCTGTCGCGTCAATATTGTAAACGTTTCATCAGCGATGAAATACTAAGAAACCTTTTTATTTTCTTTCAGAAAGAATTTTGTCACTTGCGATATAATAGTGATATTTTTCATAATTTTATACAATATTACTTGTTTTTATTCCTTTCGCGAATTTTATAAATATCTATTGTGCATGTGGCAACCCTGAAATTGAGCCTAACTCTACACGCAACCCACCAACGCCTTGTGTAAATTGGGTTGCCTAGTTTATAATGTCGTTGTTCTAAAACTTTTGAGAGACACTGTACGTACGTTTCTCTTGCTTTTCATGAAGAAATTTATCGTGTATAAAATGTAAAATAATAGTCAATGTTTTCGTTATGTGAAATTTGTAAACAATAAAATAATAATGCTCTTGACGGGTCACATATGAACGAAAAGTACAAGCTTGATATTTTATAGCGTAATTTCAATGTCAAAATCAAGACTCGATAAAAAGAAGGGGAGTTTAAAACTTACATATGTTAGAGATGAACTAAACGCATGGTAATGAAAAGAGGTGGCTGAAAAAAATTGCGCGGATGCCACATGTGGGAAAAGCAAAGCAAGAGCGGGACAATAGTCTCTGCTTCCCGCGCACTGTGTGGCAACGTCAACCGGGCTGCGTTGCCTAGTTCGAGCTTCACTCCGACCTCTCTCCGAGGCACTTTTATGTCATTCCTGACCTTTCAAGCAAATACTGTCAGTTTGTATAACATGGTTTACAAAGACCAACTCTACAACGAGATGTTTCATTCTCTTAAACAAACCTCCGAACACACGGAGTTGTGCTCCGACGTGGCAACAGCGCGAACTTCTACCACTCGCCTAATTTCATGGTCGTGCGTTTAGAGTGTTTTTATGGCAAGGATGTAGGGGAGAGTCGTACAGTACCGGTCGTCCTACAGTATCGGCCAATTGCTAGTTCGGACATTTGACGCTACATAGCAATAGTTCAAGGGAGTAGGAGGGAAGGGTGTGTATTCGTGTGCGCCATAGTTCGCGGTCACCCGCTTTCACGCTGTATTGTGAGAGCTGTGCCTTTGTTACTGTGAAGAGTCAAGTGGCTGCGTAAGAGAAGATATTTCTGGGGTCCTGGTATTCATGTTCGAGGTATGCGTTTGATTTTATTGTCAGATTCAGTTTTTCGGTATTCTATAAGAATATGAAAACCTGTAAATAGTTTAGAAAATTGATTATAAACAACGCGTAATCGGAACTTTTGTTACCACTTAATGATCGTACGGTATCGGCCAGCGAAGTGTCGTCCAGTATCGGCCACACAGAATTTCGTACGCACCTACTGCAGTTCTGCTTTCTTTTGTTTTCAGAGTAAGACTGCAGACGAGGAGGACAACAAAAGAGGTAAATGGACTGAAGATGACATGAAAGAGGCAATAAATGAGGTAATTACAAACAAAATGACAGCAAGACAAGCAGCTAGTATATATTGTTTACAAAGAAGCACGCTAGGAGATAGATTGAGAGCAATTCAACGTGGTATGGACGTGGACCTGACACCTCAGATGGGCAGATTTAAGAAGACGTTTGATGACGAAATGGAGAAACAATTACTTTCGTATATGAAAGACTTGGACAATAAGTTAATGTCCCTCAGTAAATAAGAAAACAACTGTAGAAACTGCACAATGCATAATTTGTCTAGACTCCTTTGAGGAAGATTGGATTCAATGTACGGAATATGGAGTCTGGCACATGTTGAATGTGTAAACCAAGAAAATATTTTGTATTTTTGTGACTACTGTAAAAATGAGATTTGAACTCTGCTTTAACGGACTTTGTTTCCACATTTGTTAACTACCATACCTTTGTACATATAGTTCACAGTTTCTTCGTAAAACAAGCATTTAACAAAAGTTGCCACTACCTAAAATTTAAACATTGACTGGCCGATACTGTACGACAATTTTTCCACTCATTAAAAATTCAGGTTTTCGTTTTTTGTATATAATCTTGTAGTTCTGAAAATATTTCAGATAAATATTCCTTAAAGTATGCATTGAGATATCAAATTACTATGTTCAATCCGACTAACTCCTAATCCTTTATCAGTTATAATCAATAAGCTTACGGTGGCCGGTACTGTACGACTCTCCCCTATAGCATGTATGTCTTTTATGCGCCCTGTCGGGGGAGAGAATCAGGAGAATTTGTCCGGTGGGTCAGTCCAGCCCTGACAGCGCCAAACTGAAGACATCGAAACTGATGATAACATGAAGCAAGCCTGAAAGATTTTGTTGCTTCATTTTTTTTTTATTGCCTGATCCATTAAAACGTGACTGCGAGAAAGAGAGAGCTGGGTGTATTCTTGTTCGAATATTCCTCAAATGTCAACGTCTCTCCCTGGAGTGGAAACTACCACCGTTGAAGGATAACAGAATGTGTCGTTGCCAGGGAACTATTTGAATCCTTTTGCGTCTTCAGAGAGGGAGAAGTGCTTATCCGTCATCTTCTGAAATAGGTCACCGGCTTGCAGTAAATCCAGTTCTTATATAAGGCCCATAGTGCATGTGATGGCGTGTCATACGAAATCAAACATCCTCATCCGTTTATTCGGTTCGCTTCCATATGCCATGTTCAAGAAAGGTTCACCTTCAGACACAGAAGTTTACATTGATTATCTGTACAGATTATAAGTACGGGAAAATATAAGAAAAATGTTAGAATATACAAAATTAAATCAGTTAAATTACAAACGTGCACACCATGACGGAAATCATTGTTCAACGTGGGAGGCAAGCGGGGCTGCTTTCCCCTACCTCCCGTAAAGAATTTGTTCATAAAATATCCCTCCTCACTTACGCATTGTTACCCCCTTCTACCTCAAAATCGGACCAAACATCTCCCAGGTTACGAATTTACACTTCCAGCAATGGCCGATATATCCACGAAAACTGTGGCATACATAACCAGACTAAGCCTAAAATTTTAGTCCCCGTGAAAATCAGAACAGAAAACGATCAAAAACAAGGTCGCAGGTGAGATTTAGAAAAGAGGGAATGCTGTAAAGCCTGTCAAATAGGATTGCGGAAAGCTGAGAGTATTAATCACCTCAATCCTAATATGTATTACCTTCTGGTTGCTATATTCCCCAAGCAGGTTCCGTTATTAAATACGGCATGAGCCGCCAAGAGCGTTGATTTATTGATTACTTTCATGATTATTACCGTGGAGATGCAGGGGATATTTTTGGATTAGAGCGCGTAGAGTTGCATGGTATTTTTGTTAATGAAGTATCGGATAAGAGAAACGAGGATCATATCGCTGTATTTTGCTTACTTAGGGAATTACTGCTGCGGAAATATTAATTAAATTATTACCTATGAGAAAGCTATATATCCAATTACAATTGGAAGAATAATGGAAATACATATTAACAAACATTGCATGTTAATTAACGAATAGAAATGAGGAATTATGAATAATATGCATCAAGAAGTTGAAAAAACAGTAATCAAAGCGACAGACAGTGACGATTCACAATTTATAAAGTTAAGATAATTCATCATTTTGCATTAAAACAACAAAAAACATTTAGGTTTGTGCCCGGACGGGCAAGGGGCACGAGTTGCCCCTAATAGCCTATTTCCACTTAGAAATTTGGTGTTGAGGGATCTTTCCGTTATTCAACAGTATTATATTATTTAAATAATGACGAAGGATTTTCAAGCCTGTGAAAGTTCCAAGCAACAAAGAGGGGAGGGGCATTATTTCTTATGTAATGGGATGTGTCAGTGGCACAGTGGAGGTGTTTAAAACTATTGTACCAACTAATATTGTAGGAGACCAAGGAGTCCCGGGTTCGATACTTGGTAGAGGCACATGGCATAGTGGTTCGGATTCCACTTTAAACTGTAGGTCCAGTCCCGATTAGTCTTACTATGCATAAAGTTGACTTAAAACAACAATTCAAGAACATAATTCAACATAATATTGTAGGTTATAATAATTTTGTACCCCTGTAAAAGCATTTCTAATGTTAGGCGAACATTGTGTCATATGGTATCCAAAGGTTGTAAATATACGTACGTGCATTCTATTCGGAAGTGTGTTTGTAGTTAAAATATTTCTTCAAAAAGAGCCGTGATTTTTTTTACATTCAGCTTTCCTTTACTTGGAGTAAATATGAATTTCATTTCCGCTTCAGAGGTAAGACATGCAGTGTTGCCCCCTATTTTTTGCTACTTTTGCCTCCGGGCTGTACTAAACCTTATTAAAAAGTGAAAGTAAACTGTCCTTGTCCCCCAATTTTTTACCTTGCCCCTCAGTTTTGGAACCAAATCGCCGTCACTGATGACATGTATGAAATAACGCCTAAAATTACACTAAATATAAGCAGGAATGGAATTTTGGAGTCTGGCCCCTGTTTGGTTAATACATTAATACAGAACTTGTAAAACAGTGAATTGGAATGTAGTGTTTAATTCCTGGAATGAACTTTCAAGACTTTATTCGCTCCTCATGCCAGGAGAGAATGAATATATTTTTAAATTATTTAATAATTACAAATATATACTTTCACAATCATTATGATCTGCACCACGCTTCGGCCTATGCTTCCTCTATAACCTTTCAACGAATCACTGGAAATCATGTTATTGTGAATCTCTTTTCTAGAGAAAAGTATATATTTTTTGTGAAAGCCTGGGAAAGGGATTTTTAAAATTAACTGTCAAAAATGTGACGTTCCTCCAATGCAGCTTAAGTGTGCTTCATCTCAGAAACCAACTCTCGGAAAGAAGGGAAGAGATTACTACCATGTCCATCATGTCTAAATCATGGGACAATAAACCATCCAAAACGCACATATCATCGAACAATCCATTTCTTCAAGCGTTCTGCCTTTACAGTTATGAGTGAAGATTTTCTAACTTTACCGTTATAAGTTTGCTTAAATGTTGAACGTGACAATACAGTATTATGGCCTGCAACTGACAACTGACCAATACTAAAACGAAACAGTGTTGCCTCAACCATAACCTGAAAAGACCCGGTAGCTCCTATTGGAATACTCTATATTTGTTAATGGCTGCGTTATATCTCTGCTGTAATGTGCCACTTTGGACCAAAACGCCTTGCATCCATTATCCGTGAGGTCAATTTTGAACTGTTAATCCAGTCCCTATTTCCGTATCTGAGCATAAAGGCTGACTTACACTTTTATACTGTAACTTTATTCTAAAATTCTGTAACACTAGAGTTCCTGGGTTCGAATCCTCTAAAAGACATGAATGTGTTTGTTTCATCATGTATTCACAGGTAATTCTCCACTGGTGACGTTTCTTTAAGATGTGATGGAATTGAAACCTTGCTTTCCCATCAACTCCCGAAGCGCCTGGTAATGTGGTAAAATACGTTACAGGGTATCCTCTACGTTCTAACCAAATCGACCCACTATATGCTGTACCACAACTGATATATATATATATATATATATATGATGTTTTGTTTGTCGCTTTTCTTTCAGAACTTACACAGAACAGGGTCTCCGAGAATGAACGGTGGGTTTCGTGAGGTCTCTGTGTAATCCATGTAATGTAACGCATTGAAAGAGCTTTTATTTTATATTTTATTGAGTCACTAAAAAATATTACGAACAGCATTAGTAAGTTTCAATATATACTCACCATTAACAGCACGAATCACGTCATAGCGATATTCAATTTCGTTGCACACTCTGGAAACAACGTCTGGAGTAACGCCTCCAATTGCTTGTATGATTATTTCCTTGAGGTGGTCACCATTATCAATTCTTTCACTGTAAACATCATTTTTGACATAGCCTGAGAGGAAGAAGTCTAATGGAGTAAGATCAGGACTACTTGCGGGCCATGCGATGGGTCCACTTCTGCCAATCCACCGTTCTGGAAATCGACAATTCAACTCTTCTCACATATGACTAACAAAGCGTGTGGGGTGGGGTGCTCCATTTTGTTGAGCGAGAATTCAACTCGGCGTCTAACATTTCAATGTTCTCGATTTGAGCACACACAAAGTTCTGTAACATGTCCAGACAGGTCAGTTACCAGGCCGATTCCAAACCGACAAGTAGCAGTCTTCTTCAAGGAAAATCGTGCCGACGCTCAAAGTGGGGGACGCATCGAGTGGTGTCGAGCGTGTCTGGCAGGTTAGGGAAGGATTAGGTTGTTTCTTCAACTTTTGATCATGGAGTAGAGGGGACGGACTCGGAAGTTAGAACATTACAGAAATGCAATACACATATATGTAACATATAACTTACTTTAACCCTTTAAAGCACACGGCATTGTCTTTTACAATGTGTAAAAAGTTTAAAACACAGTGGTGTAACGTTTTTTAGACTTCTTTAAAACACATTTTCATACTTTATATTTGATACTTTGGTTATTTGCGTGCTTCGTAACTTTGTATTTTCATTCAATCCGTGGCAGTTTGTTTATTGTTGTTGACTTGTTGTTTTAAGTCCACTTTATGTACAGTAAGGCTAATCGGGACTGAACCTACAGTTTAAAGAGGGATACGAACGACTTGTACCTCCACCGGTTATCGAACCCGGGACCACTTGATTACAAAGGGACGACGCATTTTCTTTATTGTGAACGGAAGTCGGTTCAGTCGCTGAAAATATATATTCAGTTAAGAAAGATACATATCGTAATCAGTACCAATGGGGCACTATTAAAACACCTGGCTCTTTTTTCTTTCTGTCTTTTTTAAGTGCTAAAACATTCAAAATATTGAATAGTATATCCATGAAACAGATTTGTTCCGAACTTGACACACTGCAGATAGTTGTTAATCAAGGACGTATTTAAGGAGGGGGAGTCCCAGTGGCGTGGCGTGGATTTTTAAAAGTGTTACCGGTTATCAGTAGGACATTTAAGGGAGACTTGGGCGCCTCCCCACCTGATGCCCCCCCCCCCCCAATGTCTTCCAAGTAGTTCATATAATATTAATCTGGTACGTATGCAATTCAATACTAGATTTTGGTAGTTATTAATCAGAGGAAAAAAAATGTTGACATAAGGACTAAAGTGAAATCGCAAACATTGGTTGTTGACACAATAATACGTAATTTGATACTTACAGAAACATCGAAGGCTACTTATAGAGCAGATCAATCCGACTTTGAAAATAGTTATATGATGCTGGGATCCCGGGTCCGAAACCTAGCTTGGGCATGGGCGTTTGTGATGTCTATTCATCAATTTAATCATATCATCACTCATCCCCATCTTCGCAAATTAGCCAAAAGTGGCACAAGCGAAGCAAAATCAATCAAATCAAATCAAAAAACTTCTATGATGCTGTCATAAAGAGAAGTTTTTCATTTGAATTTGAATTTTTGGGTGCGTCATGGTCATGGTCCATGTTATCCACATCTGAATTTGACACGTTTTTTTTTCACCCGAAAATAGAGTACATGGCCAACAAAAGAGTTTAGAAAACTGCACACATCCACATAACCACGGATATTCGTTATACCACGAAACATTGAAATGTCGGTCATATCCAGCAGACGACTTGGTTTTTAAATCGTTCAAAATAGGCTTTGGCCTCCCTTTCGCCACAATTTCGATTTTTTCTGCAAAACAACGAACCGAAAGATTGCTTCAAAATATCTTCTATCGCACGATTACACACACTGTCCAGATAGGATGAACCCGCCACCTCGGAACTCGGAGCAAGCTTCATTAATTAATTGACAATGCCCGAAAACAACATAAAGACGAAAGACACCAGTCACAAAACTCCCACTGCACAGTCCCTCCCACAAACCGTTGTTTACTTTTGTAACACGTGAAGCACCCTCCTTGCCCCCTCCCCTCTCAGCATCGGCCCTTCCCCAATATTTCCTTCGGAACCTGCAAGAAGTCCAGTTCTACTAATGTTGCCATCTTAGTTCTTTTGAAACCAGATTTGCCCAAATCGCGAAACTTTTCGTTTCAAATAAGACGTATGTAGAGTAGATGTAGTCTTCATCTGTTTCCTAACTACTCCCACTCCCATGTTTCGCTAAATCCACCGAAATCTCATTTCTGACACCACTACTATTTCGTATATTTTACGTCCTTTGCTACCTTTAAGGCTTTCGCTTTATAGGATAATCGTGACGATGACGATGCGTGGTGAATTATTGAAATAAAATTATTATTTCTTTGTGTATGTAATTATTAATTTTTATAATTATGTAAGTAAAATAATAACAACGAACATTGAAATAACCATTTCTTGCTGAGGATTCGAACCTGCGACACCTGACACTTCAGAGCGTGCTAAGATAACAATCGGGAAATTATGCTTGTAAGTATTGTTTTCACCCAAAAACAGTTCTACCACCTCAAAAACATTGCTTCAATCCGAAATTATTGCATTCCTGCGACAACGTATGTCAATGTCAATCTGTATTATCAACAATTATCACAAATTCCTGTAAGCGAAATAATATTATATGTGTGAAATATAGAATTTTAGGTTGATATTTTTAGAAGGACGGCGGACCCATTGACCATACCCATCCCTCTCCTCTCCTTCCCGCCCATGATGTCGAAGAAGGACAAAGAGGACTTTCATAATCGCTGATATTTAGTGTAAATACAAAATATCACTTGGTAGTTTGCTTTTGCCCCAGTGTGATTTGATTTTTTTAAATTTTGATTTGGCGATTTAAGTCCACTTCATGAACAGTAATGCTAATCGGGACAGTTTAAAGTTGGATCCGAACCCCTTGTGCCTCCACCGGGTATCGAACCCGGAATCCCTTGATTATAAGGCGGCGACGCTACTAACACTGCGCCATCGTTCCCCAGTGTGACTGGACACCTTCAGAGTAAGATAGACCCGATTAGGCGACTTAGCTCTTTTCTGTCAATTGAATATGGCAACACTGGCATGTTTCCTGTAAGGATCACCGGCAACTGCGCCGGCTAAACAGCCCGCCTCCTCCTCCCGCCATAACAGTCTTTACCGCTACGCCAAGTCTTCCTTTGGTGGGCTCAGGGCCCTTCCCTCATGTTGCCTGTGGAGCGTACCGGATCAGTCCTCCTCTTCGCTTTTGCCGGTGTCAGAAAAAATGTCAGTCTGCAATGTTTACTTTACGACAATATTACCAGTTTATGTACGTAATAATATTTTAAGACAGGTTCTTCAATTCTTTATATTTTAGTGTTACCTGCGGTAACAGCGGCTACATGCACGCCACGCCTCTGGGGAGTCCCATCCCCCGAAAGACTTAGTAAGTACAAAAATTAAATATTGAAAATAACTCAAATTAAATAATCAAAATATACTTGTTTAATCCAGTTTTTTTATTTCTGCCAAACTTATTATGATTATATTGGGATCATACGACTTTGAATGACAGTATCAAATAAAAATTATGTAGGGTGTATTACTATTTATAATAACATGCATAAAATATTACCAGGAATTTTACTTTTATTCTTCTGGATCTGACATCCTTTTCTTATGTTCAATAAATTTTCAACTGTTTATCTACTTGACATTAATTTCCTTGTTCCTTGCCAGGGCTTCTTTTATATAAATTTTGCCGACATAAACAAGATAATGAATACGTGCTGTTTTATCACTATTCTTTTGTCGTCCTGTTACCTATTCATGTAATAAAAATATAATATTAATTAATTTGAATATTTGAATTAATACTATTTTAATTAGTATTAATATAATTATTTTAGTTTAAACTAGGGCTGAGCCGATACCGATACCGCTGTATCGGTATCGGCATCGGCATCGGTGAGTACCGGTTGATTTTATTTTACCGATACCATCCGATACCAAAGATTTTCAGTGGCTAGATGAGCGAGCAAAGGGAACAGCTCGTCTCAACATTTGTCCTTTTTAAAAGTTCGTTCACCATTCCTTGTGACAGATTGGGAGACCAGCACAGGAAGTTCCATAGATTGTCCTAGAAACACTGGAGAAAACCCTACCCTCCTGGGAAGCAGATGACAAGAGCAAAGGCACGGGTAAGTGAAAGCTGAACACAAACATGACCATGAAGGCATGTAACTGCTTAGTTAACGTTGTGGGAAATATATCATTCATTGCCAATTCTTGCTTGAAGATCGTTAACGTAAGATAGGTGGATGTTTTTAACCCTCCGCCTCACTAATGCCGGGTCAGGTAGTTGCGAAGTTGTTGTAAAAGAGGGATGTAGGTCACTGTGAAATTAGCTTTGTTTTATCTACGTTCAAGCGCGAAGGGGAATCAGCAATTTATACGAGTAATTGTCCTCTCCAATTCTGTCTTTTGTGTGACTGCCGGTATCGGCCAATGGTGGCTATTTATTTCCACCGAAAGTCGGCCCCCTTGGCAGAGTGGTTAGCACATCTCGCTACGACGCCAGGGTTCGAATCCTGTCCATTCATCCATTTATCAATTTCATCACATCATCATTCATCCTCATATTCGCAAGTTAGCCAAAAAGTGGCACAAAAAAACGAAGTAAAATAAAATAAATCAGTCAATCAATCAATAATTTCCGCCGAGATTAGATTGAGAACATACGGCTTTGAATGACAATACTAAGAATGATAAGCTAATCGGGACTGGACCTACAATTTAAAGTGGGACCCGAACCACTATGTGCCTCCACTGAACCTTCGATCTATTGATTACAAGGCGACGGTGACACCATCGGAGAGGCCCCTCTAAAAATGTGTACATAAAAATATTTATCAGGAACTTTACTTTTCATCTAATGGACGTACCATCATTCTTTTTGTTATTCAATAAATATTCAATTTTTTTACTTCTTTGACATAAATTTCCTTGCCATGACTGTTGTTTTTACACAAATTTTATCGGTCTTAGCTACACGTATATTTGCTGTTTTATCTCTGATTTTATAGCGTCTTTTTACTATTTATGTAATAACAATATTTTTTAGTCCCGGGTTCGATCACCGGCCGGTTCAAATCCGGAAACTTTTCTAACGATGGAAGCGGCCCCGGCGCCCACCCAGAGTCGAATAACATGGCTAGAAACCCTGGGGGGTAAAGGCGGTCAGGGGCGTGATGCTGATCACATCACTTCCACTCATGACCGGATCAAGAAAGTGTGAGGCGTTACCCCCACAACCCCTATACGCCTTCATGATGTGGTGCTATGCACAGGGGAGTACTTTACTTTTTTTTACAATATATTTTAGTCAAGATACGAGTAGAAAGAACAAAATAAGTATTAACGTTCTCTTTCCTGAGTTTCTTAGTCTGTGGTTCCGTACAACAATACTCCATACGCATCGGTGAAATTAAGTGCTAATTAATTAATTTTCATATTATTACAAATAATTATATTAACGTATTAAATGGAAACAATTTTATTATTATATTTCTGAGACACTTAGCTCGGACTGGTTCTCCAAATCATATATTTCTAAATACGTGCCTAGTGATGTGACGAGTTAGTATGACTCAGTAACTAGCCTGTGTTATTTTGTACTGGAATTATACAAGTATCGGTATCAGTATCGGTGGGTATCGGTATCGGCTCAGTTCTAGTTTAAACCTTATTATTATTATTATTATTAATATTTTGAGATACTTGGTTCGACACGTCCCGAAACATATTTCTAGATACGTGCCTGTAATGTTAATGTCATAATTTTGTTGCTTTCACGATGAATGTTTTTTCGGAAAACAGAGTAGCTAGCACGTGGACAGTGTGGATTAATTTATCCTTCTCGAACAGCTTACATGCGAGATTTAAGAGTAGTGCAAATAGGTATTTTTAGAAGTTAATCAAGTGTTTATAACTAGAGACACGGCTTTACTTGGATGATTAAAAAAATTCTTGTTGATCATCATTTTTAGATAATAAGTCTTTGTTTTAAACGCTTAATTTGTATAAAACATTCTTTTTGTTTTTGATTGAAACATGTTTAAAACAAAAATAAACTGGTTTATTTGTTTCTTTATAAAAAAATCAAATTTAGCCAACCGTGCTCGTCATCCATTTTCACTGAGTATTTCACTTGTGCTGCCAAGAAGCCGTCGAACCAGACTGATGCACGTATCCACACTGCAGTCCAGCGGGGACGTCTATCGAGTTCGGCAAAGCAAAACAACTTTTGTGCGCGGACTTGCCAGTTGGCATAGTAGGGATGCTCCTTTAGAAGAATCTCGAATGTGTCGTGTGTCACATCCGGATTTTCAGAGCCCCAAATTCTTCTTTGTGCCGATTTTCACAACCGCTCACATGGAATGTGGCCTCATCCGAGCATAGGTAATTTTCAAGAAATTCTAGTTCATCGTCAACTCTCTGTAGCACGATATCAGCGAATTTAATTATAAATTTAACAACAATGGCTTTATTATTACGACACAACAATGACAGAAAATAAAAACACATGAACGCAGTCTTTTTGAGTGACTGAATAAATTTAAAAGCACTTTCAATACATACTTCACAGAGACCTCATGAAACCCCGCCATTCATTCTCGGTGACCCTCTACTATGAATATTTATGTTGCTATGGTAACTTTGCCTTCTCACCAACGTTTACAATCATAAAAGTGTGTGGCAAGGTCTTACGGAAAACGCTGTGTACTCTAACAACGGAAGAGCATTATGTGCTCCTCCCGTCGCAAGACTATGTCTCTCTAATCTTTGTCTTCCCTATGAATGTTCTAGGGAACAAGAAAACAGTCGTTAGTTGTCCCCATGAAACGTTGCTTTCAAAGAAAAACGAGGAAGGGAGAAATAAACGTTATTGTTCGCAACTTTCTTCAATTAGCAAACAACATAAAGGGCGCTATTATCGGGACATCCCATTCCTTCTTCAAGCTTTTGCGACAAATGACAAGCAATTCGAGCGTATCCATGGTAACCTCTTCACTCAGATAAATGCAACGTAACAGTGCCTTTTGAGTCGGAATTGTAAAACTGAGTGCAAAGTTTTGCGGAAGGAATGGGCTCTAAAGCAGTGAATTATGGGGCTCTTTTAATGGTGCAATGTTCCGACTTCTAGGAAGCCAGATTTCGTTTCGAACACCACATATTCGAATAATGGTGATAAATCTACAAGTGCAACAACTTATCAACATGTTTTGTTCATGGAAGTAAGGGATGCTGCGTTGATCGTGTTGCAAAGCGATAAACCTCGTTAAACCGTAAACTACCAACGGTAGACTTCACTTAAATCGTTTGCAGAAATATGGCATAAAGAGAACTCGTTTTTTTTTTTTTTGTAATCGTGTTACCCTTCTGGAAAAATTGCTCCAAGAAGCATGTAATAACATTTTATCTTAATTTGAAGACGCATAAATTGCACCGCAAGATTACAGTGGACTATACTTCTGCAATCTATTATACTTATCTTTGTTTATGGTCGTACTTATATTAATTCAGCAGAAGGGAAAATGGGTTGAAATAAAGAAACGGTGTAGGAACATATTTCACTAATTACGACTGGGTAAACAGAATGCGTTACATAAGAATTAAAATGAGCATCAATAAAAAGTATAATCATCTACAAAAGGAAGGCAAGAGAAATTCAAGTTGTATGGGATGGTATTTGTGGTTTCCTCTGTCTATTACTGAAATGCATATATTTTTGTACCTAGTGTACATCGAAGTACAATTGGCATAAGTAGATTTAACACAAACATCAGTATTTAGAAAAGCTAAATAAGATATTACGAGTATTTATTTACTTAAAATTTCTGACACATATAAACGATCATTTTATATTAAACTACAACTAGTGTAACATCAGCAGCAGCAGCAACAAGAACGACAACAAAAAGCTATATAAGATGGCATTGGAATAAATAGACTACAACTACTTTTTTTTTTTAAAAAAAAAAAATGATGTTCCAGCAAGTAAACGTCAACGTCAGTATTGAAATGCAAGTACGGAAGCCTTTAGAAAAGAGATTGAAGGGTTTTAAAGTGGGGTTGTGGTAAAGCTTTACAAGACAGGTTGGTCGCGTGGGTAGGTAAACGAAAATTAAATTGAATAATAGGAAATTCAGTTTTAATTTTGCGATTGACATTTTTATGAAAAAAATATTCATATCTGCTCGTTCACAATGAAAGTCTTTAGGTTGGATATTAAGAACAGACATAATATCTGTTTCATGGAGGTATCGATGACAAGGTATTGTATTGCGAGCAATGGCGTTAATAAAGCAGAAGACAAATTGATTCCTGAAAATAGTTGTTTTATGGTCAAGATGAGGGAGCAGTATTCAGGAACAGAGGAAATAAAATATTTGAAAGATATGTTAATGGATTAGATTTCATTAACCCTATGCAGTATCTAGCGCTACAACAAATAGGGTAACAGCAGTAGAAATGTGATAGCTCAGCAAAGTTAGTAGGTTAAACAAGACCAGAGGCAATACTAGAAACCAACAAGAAGTCAAGATCAAAAGTCATGAGTCAAAGTTTGTTTTAATTCCACGTTATGCTCTGATAGGTTGACAGGAATTAGTTGAGTTGAGTTGTTTTTTTAAGTCTACTTTATGCACTGGACTGGACCTACAGTTCAAAGTGAGAACCAAACCACTGTGCAATGTGCTTCCACACGGAATCAAACCAGTAATTCAGGTACGGTAATGGTGAAAGTAAGCTCAGATCGAAAAAGTGGGAAAATGAACAGTACACTCATGAATATAAAGTTATGGAATCATTGATTGATTGATTTAGTGTTTTAAGTCCACTTTATGCAGAGAAAGGCTAATCGGAACTGGACCTACAGTTCAAAGTGGGATCCAAACCACTATGTGCCTCCACTGTGCCTCCACTGCAAGGCAACGACGCTTCCACTGCGCCATCGGGGAGGCCCTGTAGTTATGGAATCAGTTGTGCAGGAAAATACTGGATCATCTCACCCTAAAATATGACAGGGTACCTTCTAAAACTTTATTTTCACTTTGTTGCCAAGAATATTCTTTATAGCGCAACAAAGTTGTAAGGCACTCATTTATTTTTTAGAGACATTTAGTTTCATGCTTGATAGGAGAAAGAGAAGAATGGCATAACATGGAATGAAGATTCAGTGTAAATGGATTTCTGTAGGCAATCTAACTAAGCTCACAACCCACAACCCAGCATTGGATACCGAGCTCATAGCACAACTACATCAAAGTTTTTCTTTTTTAATACAAGGGCAATTTAGCAACTACATACGTTGGAAGAAGTTTGTAAAAAGCTAATATCTTAACTCAGTTTGAGAGAAACTACACACGGTATATATTTTCCAGATTGCAGAACCCTCTCTCTCTCTTTGGTTTGTAGATCTGCAGTAAGGACAAGTCCATATCTGCGAACCAAACAGTGTGAAATTTGCATATTCTGCTTGTGATTACAGCCTGAATTGTTCCCAGAGTTCCCCACTAATTCTCAACGAGCAACCTGCGCTTGACACCAACACACAGGCAGTTTCATTGCAAAGTTGTCACTGGGGCAGATATAAACGTCACCGCTCTGTTAGGACTAGAGAGGGACAATGTTGGTAAGAGAGGGAACACGCGTTTGGCAGTGCATGCCTGGCAAATGACAGAAAGCTTTATATCAAATGCAGAAACTGCTTTAGCAAGAATCAGCAAAGCAATTGTTCCAAAACAAAGAGATGCAGATAGAACTGAACGATAGAGTTCATGATGTTTTAATATTTGTTTACGGACTATTAGCTCACAATATCTGCATTCCATACATGCACACACACTTCTGTGCTATTTTCAACAAAATGGTGTATGAATCTCAAGGTAGAAGATCTCATTTAACTGTTTTCAATTGTGTTTTTCTTATTCGAAGTTTTACATCATTCACAATGTAGTGGAGTAGCGCTAAAAATTTATTCATCCATTATTTCTAAATTTTTATCAACCGTGGTATATTTTCATTATACTAGTAATTTATGACTTTTGGCATGTTTAAACAACTGTTATATGCGTTAATAATAATAATTGATATAATCGCAGCTTACTCAATATTCGCAGAAATAAGCGTATGTCATAATTAGCTGCGAGACAAGATAATTTATATTGCTGTATTATATATCTTAATACACAGGGGCATAAACATGAGAGATACTTACACTAAGACAAGGTGTAGATTCTGTGTTACACCTGTTTTGCCTTCGAGCCTGTTTGCCATATATGGATGGACAGACCAGTCAAAATAATTTCTGTTTCTGTTAAAGTAGCACTTGATAGATACTGAATTGTTGAACATTTTAGATTTTCTCATTTGTTAGTTTAGGAGATAGTATCGAGAGGTCACTCTTGATCGATTGGTGTGTACCACGGCCTGACAGACTGGTCGATCGAGTTCGTTACGTCCAGTCTTCAAAGTGGAAATTCCTAGATAGAGAGATGCTGGGTCGAGTTTGGGTACAGGAGAGGGGATGCCTAAGTGGATCAACGTGGAAACAATGCAAGTGGGGGGCGATGCCTAGGCAAATTATCCTAGCTGGAAAATGCATTATGAATATTATCCTTAACTGAGGGATGGCATCCCCCGCGTTCCCTCCACGTGCACTGGTTATGTCGCGTTGAGACATTACTTGATAGATCTATCAGTTCACCAAATTATGTGTACTTGTTGATTCTTGTATCCAATAGTTGACACGGACGGACAAACAGACGCACAAACAGAAGGGCAAGATCTTCACATAGGATACTTTCTTACGCCCAACTTTTGCTGGGGTGTAGGGACGACCCTTCTACGTAGTACACCCAATTGTCAACCTCACTTCCACATAGTACACCTGCACTTCGCAGACCAACGAGGCTCTGACGTCTGGACCTAAGGCCAGTATAATCCTCTGTCGGGATGTGTGTGTGCTGTCCTGGGTTTTGTCCTTATGTGTGCTGCGTGCCCTTTAACAGCCTCAGCTTTTAACCGAAGTAAAAATATGTTTGTCCTCCGACATTACACTTGTTATTAGTTATATTTTAGTTAAGGTAAGGGGCTGCACCCCGTATAATGTGACGGTTGCAAAATAGCCTAAAGTGCTGATGCATCCAAAATTTTAAATTCAATGAAAACAACTTCATATAAAACGGAATTGAAGAATTTAGTCATTTTGTCGCGAGAATTGTTCGTCCTATGAAATGCTAAGATGATGATTGAATATTAAAATTCATTTGCAAACCATCTAATGGAACAATATCTCCTTATTTGCATCCAACTAAAAAACATGAATTCCGCATTAGTCGTCTTCTCTGCCAGTCAAATGTAGACGGTCAGATGCACCGTTGCACTCTCGGGCAACGTGTAATATGAAACAATCATTCAGGACCTGTGGATGCAATGGAAAATTCGATATCGAGTTCAACGCTGAAAAAGGCCATGCGATGTATGAAATGCTCTTGGGACTTCCAAAAATGTTCACCTACCATGAAAAATTTTAATGTGGTGTTTGTGTGTGTCTTGTGAATTTACCAGATACCGGATTAAATTAACGAATGAAGTTATCGCATAAATTTTCCATATATTGTGGTTCGGTATTGAAATTGGTAACCCAGCGACGGTTCTGGTGACCGAAATAACGTCAAATATGAATAACGAGATTTCGTTGCCAATAATAGCATTGTGTGTACCCATTCCATTAATTTCACAACCTCAATATCAACACAAAAGATAGCGCTCCAGGTACGTAAAGACTGCAGAAAACCAGATTTCAAAAGGAGTAACGTCAGCAAATACGTGTGCTCCGACGGCAGGGATCCTGGGTTCGAATCCAGACCTGGACATGGGCGTTCTTTGTATATGTCCCTCATCAATTTCAACATGTCATCACTCATCCTCATCTTCAGAAGTGATAGAAAAACGAAGTAAAAGAAACCAAATTAATTAATCAATCAATGCCAGTATTTTGCGTTTATGATCATTGAAAACATTACCAAGCTTGCAATAGTATTAAATTCCTTCTTGTGAGGTTTGTTAATTGTATCGTCACTAAAATACAGATATCCAAGTTTCAATATTTGATTTGGAGGGTTATTTCCAGTTCAAAAATACGCGGTTGGAGGAGTTATTTCGAACTTGTTTCAAATTTTAGGTTCAAACACGATTAGTCATTGATCATAGAAGTTTGACTTCAAAACGAACTTTGTAAAAACGTATTTTGTGATATCCAACTGTATAGAGTATATACTGTATAAATAAGACCAGGCCTTATAAATTTAAAAATATACTTGATGCTTAATTGAAAATTATACACCTTCACTCGTCATTGTAAGACTATTTAAGAAAAACATTTATATGAGAATGAAAAGGCATTCATTTAAAAATATACAGTGTGATTTCCAAAGTCCATTAACACCCTCTTCAAAATGTAAAGGAGTTAGGCTGGGTACAATTGGTCATGATAGAAACACGTTTGGCTTAAGGGGAACCACATTGTGTTCCATGCGGACGTCCGCCAAATTGGTAGCAGCCATATTGAATTCAACTCAAATTTTTAAAATAGGATGCTGATGTATGAAATCACGATAGAATTTCAAGAGAAATGCAATGGTGAAGATTTTCTCGACGTATCTTTAACCAGCAAATAGTTATGAATGTATGATTGTAACAAATGTCTCATTTCGCAGGTGTGAGAAAACATTAGCAGAATGCTTCTAACGCGTGAGGAATGCATCGAGATTGTATTGTTGTCTGAGGAGAAAAGTTCATGTGTCATTGTAAACGATTAAAAAAAAGGAGCATGATTTGCAAATGAGTTTCATTCAATATGGTGGCCACCAATATGGCGGATGTCCGCTTGGAGCACGCCAATGTGGCTCCCCCTAGGCCTAACCGGTCCCTATCATGACCATTTGTACATAGCCTTACTTCTTCTCCGTATTATATTTTTTATTTTATGTTAACTTCTTCCTTGTGCTCTAGGCCAACTTACCCTTGTTTTTCGTTAAACTCGGCAGGATACAAGTTGCATCTGGGTCGAGGAGCCGTAAACCTTGTTCGAAAACAATTTCATGGTTAAGGAGCTAGAAGATGAATAAGTGATAGACAGAAACAAATTAAAAAGTGTATCTTTCATGCATGTAAAATGCAGAGTGTGTTCTTTTGTGAACAAAACACGAATTAGAATACCATAAAGTGCTACGCTCTATTTAAAGTTTGAGAAGTAGAAGCATGAAATAAAATAAGAACTCATGGTTGCGTTTGGCTAAAAGTGACATAAATGTGACAAGACATA
Organism: Lepisma saccharinum; assembly: GCF_977018435.1. Taxonomy (NCBI): domain Eukaryota; kingdom Metazoa; phylum Arthropoda; class Insecta; order Zygentoma; family Lepismatidae; genus Lepisma; species Lepisma saccharinum. The sequence continues at coordinate 32,102,450 of NC_139232.1, read as the reverse complement.
ACAATAGAAATACAAATAACATTCCTGATAGGATACATCATCGGGTTAATGAGCTGAGACTACATGCAGAAAGTTGTAGCAGAAGAGCAGTATTTTCTACAAAGTCCGAGTCAAAACCATCTCTTTATCCTGCTTCACAGATGTGGAAATCAAAAGGATTGACTAAGAATGCCATTGCCGAAAATCAAATCACCAAGTAATCGATGCATGCGACAAAGCAACTGGATTCTCCATCAGTATACCTATGGCGGGTCTCAGAGGAATAGAGCAGAGAACTACGATATAGTACAGTCGTACCATCCTGAAATTTGCGAAATCTTTCCCCTCGGATGAAAGGAAACACCTGAAAACTGTAGTAATGGAAGAAATAAAGGAAACCATTACGCGAGGCGAGTTCTAATTTCTCTGGTTATCCTGCGCGTGTAATTACACCTTGATGGAATTTTCTACGTGATTGGCCTTTTTATGAAACGTGCCACCTTAAGAGTCGATTTCGTTTCTTGTTTGACTAATTCGTTACGATCCGCTAGAATCAAACCATGAAAGATCCCTCTAAAATTTGCGCAACTGAAGAATATTGAACACAGTCAGAGCAATGTTCGTTCATGCGAAAACCATTATGCGTTCTTGGTCGACGCACTATAATGCAAATGATAATGATATATCGTAATTTGTCGTTTACATAATAGCAACATGGCTTCCCCTTCTGTCAATATTCACTTGCGACTTCCCGGTAAAGGATGATGGCGAAAATTGACTGTTACATAAAAACCCATTTTCTATTCAAGAACAGAAAAATAAGTTGGAATATAATTAAATAAATAACTTAGTTTACTTTGAGAAATTATTTTATATTTTGAAGAAATTAGCACGATAGCTCGGGAAAACTCCCTAATTTTAATAAATTTACATGACTGAATATCCATTGTATGTCACACTTATAATCGTCGGGAAAGGAAGGGAGAGAGGAGGGGGTGATATGTGTATATTTAAGAGAGAAGTAATCCAGAAGACTGTTAGAGCGTCTCTTCCTTGCCACAAATTCATGCGACGCATCGGAAGCGCATTTCTATTCAGACTCGGCGGAATAATTCATGGGAGGTGAACCGCACTTATTTCTATTTAAATTTCCGTCCATGTCATGCGATGAGTTGTTGACGCTATCCGACGCACGTCTCCTAGGTGACCTGCTCGGTCGCCAAGGAGAAAATAACTTTCTGAAAAAAGTCTATTTCCGTGAATTTAGATTCGAAAACTTGATAAACGGGTGTGAACTTTAATGGTTTCTGTACACATTTCATCCAATAAAACTGGAGGATGAAATTATTCTGACACTTTCTCCGACGTTCACAGCGTACAAAAAAATGTATCTTCGGAAAGTTTCAAAACTTAAATAGAGCCGTAGGATCAAAATTTATTAAAAGAAGTAAAGTTATGAAATATATCACTGGTCATCACAGCAATAGCAGATTGTACATGCGTAAACGTAATTAGAATAAAAATAGAAATAGCAAGGAAAGGTTTTAATTGGAATGGGCGTTCGAATTCGGATTATGCGAATCGAGCATAATTCAAATCTTGGATCCGATATCTGAAGCTCGAATTGTATATTATTACAGTGCATAGGCTAAATGTATTAGCGCAATAAATATACATAGGTTCTTGCCCTGGAAAATTTCTGGTTCCATTGTGTTCAGTGTTCCTTCTTTTAGCAATTGCATCATAATTCATCATCATCGCGAGTTTTAAGGTATGGGAGTAAGTAACAAGAAATAATCAAAACCGAAAATTCACTGGAAATAGACCACTTCAAAGAGAAAGTGAAATATTTAGATTAGTTCATCATTCAGAGGACATATCTCAAGATAATTTGCTCTTGTATTTTTGTTATTTTACATCGCTCGCTTGTCTGCCATCTTTGGCTAATACAAACGGTAAATGAATGATGAAGCGACGTTCACAAATTACACTCATCTCCAGACCTTACTATAACCTCTATAACGATATCGAAAGCGAACTCGGCCTCCGAGCCGAGGTGAAGTTAATTAAATGAGGAAAAAGAAATTCTTGTAGAATAGCAACTTTAAGAGTAGATTCACTCACCAAAGAATCTTCTTCAAGATATATATACATTTTGACTGTGGGCAAATCTGAAGTAGCATTGTTTCTACGGTTCTTTGTTGTTTAGAATTTTCAAACGCTTGCGCCAAGAAAAAGAAAAATCTGTACTTCATAGGACTTGTGAAATGCATTGAATAAATTAACTAACTAACTAACTAACTCTCTAGCCTTCTTAAACCCGAAGGTTCATGGCTGCAGCAACACAGGCCTTCCATCTGTCCCTATCTTGAGCAAGATCTATATACTCTTTTCCATCCCTACCGATTTCCCTTAGGTCCATCTCGACATTGTCCCTCTATCTTCGTCTTGGCCTTCCTACTGGTCTCTTACCATCAGGTTTCCCAACAAGAATCCTGTAAACTCCTCTTTCCTCTCCCATTCGTGCCACATGGCCTGCCCACCTAAGTCTTCTTGATTTAATTATTCTAATAATATCTGGACATGAATACAAATTATGTAGTTCTAAATTATGTAACCTTCTCCACTCACCTGTCTCCTCATCCCTTTTAGGTACAAATATTTTCCTAAGGATCCTATTTTCAAATACTCTCAATTTATGTTCCTCTTTCAATGTAAGGGACCAAGTTTCACACCCATATAATACTACAGGCAAAATTACGGTTTTGTATATTTTAACTTTTAGTTTCTTAGATATTAAACGAGAAGACAAAAGTTTATGAAGAGAGAAGTAACATGCATTTCCTGAATTAAGCCTACTTTTTATTTCCTCTTTAATATAATTTTCATTTGTTAATATTACTCCTAAGTATTTGAATTTGGAAACTGGTTCAAACGAGTTGTTATCAATAATTATATTTTGATTATTACCTAACACTTGGTTTCGGCCTGTAAGCATATATTTAGTTTTCTCTTTGTTAACTTCCAAACCTATCTCTTTAGCAGTTTTGAAAAATATTTTAGCATTATTCTTAATTGTATTCACATCATCCCCCAGTAAGTCTACATCATCTGCATATGCTAACAACTGAGTCAACTGGACATTTTGATTATATTCCCACTTTCTTTCAAGTGTCTGTCTGATGTGAAAAATTTGATCTCTAGTTGATCTGTTACGTTTAAATCCACATTGATAATCACCTATAATTTCATTAGCATATAGGGTTAGTCTTGTTAAAATAATGTTAGATAATATTTTATATGTTGTTGAGAGTAGAGAAATTCCACGGTAATTATTGCACTTCATTTTATCACCTTTTTTAAACACAGGAACAATTATGGATTCTTTGCCCTGTTGAGGGATTTCTTCTTTATTCCATATTAAACAAATTAATTTATGAATTTGACATATTAATGAATTTCCACCACATCTAATTAACTCAGCTGGTATTAAATCAATGCCAGGTGCTTTGTTATTCTTTAGCCTTTTAATAGCGTCTTTAACTTCAGTCAAGTTAGGTTCAGGAACTAAAGGTTCTGCTGTGTGTACTTCATTCACTTCTGATTTATCTCCTACATGGACATTTAAAAGGTCATTAAAGTAGTTCTTCCATCTATTTAGAATATCGCTTGGGTCAGCAAGAAAATCACCGTCTTTATCTTTTATCAAGTTTACTTTAGGTTGCCACCCCTTTCTAAACTCATTTACACCTTTATATAAATCTCTGATATTTTTATTTTTCCTGTTTGTTTCAATTTCGTTAATTTTGCTTTTAAAGTAATCTCTTTTTTTACTTCGAAACGTGCGGTTAACTTCTCGCTTTATTCTATTATAATTGTTTAGATTTGTATCATCAGAGTTATTTAACCACCTAAGTCTAGCCTGATTTCTTATTTCTATTAGATTATGACATTCATTATCAAACCATGGCTTACTTTCTCTCGGTTTATGGTATCCTATACTTTCTTTAGCTGCTGATTCTATTGCATTACGTATGTGCTCCCAATTCTTATTTTCGTCTGTTTCATTTATATTTTCATCATCATTTAAATCCTGCAAAACATCAAATCTATTTGACAGTTTAATTTGGTAATCTTTCTTAATTCTTTCATCAGTAAACTTTCCTGTATCAAATTTTATAACTTTTAGATTTTGTTGTTTATGATTTATGACTGAGAGTCTTTCTCTTAATTTAGCAATTACTAAATAATGGTCACTGGCACAGTCAGCACCTCTATGTGTACGAACGTCAATTATACTAGTATTCCTTCTCTTATCAATGAGAATATGATCTATCTGTTTATGAGTTTTACCATCTGGAGAAGACCAGGTATATTTATGGATATCTTTATGTTTAAAAGTGGTACTTTTCACAATTAAATTCTTTGAGGTTGCAAAAGTAATCAATCTTATACCATTATCATTACTTAATTCATGAAGACTTTCTTTACCAATCGTGGGTTTAAATGTCTCTTCTTTGCCAATCTGTGCATTACAGTCACCTAACAGAATTTTCATATCATACTGAGAAAATTTATCAAAGACCTGTTCTAACTCTGTATAAAAATCATCTTTAGTATTATCATCTTTATCTTCCGTTGGTGCATGTATGTTTATTAAAATAATTTTACACCACCTACCCTGTAAAACTGCATATGATATCCTATCATTAATAAATTCTACTGTTTCAAGAGCCGAGATAATTCTATTATTTATGAAAAGCCTGTTCCAAAATTATGATTTTCAGTACCACCATAGAAAAAAGTATAATTTTTAGTTTTACAATTCCCTTCTCCTGGCCACCTAACTTCCTGGACAGCTACTACGTCTAATTTATACTTAACTATCTCATTAACTGTACACTGAAATGCCCCAGGCCGGTAAAGGCTCAGAACATTCCAGGTGCCTAATTTAATATCCTTATTCCTAACGTAGATCTTATCCTTAGTCCAGGGACCTCCCAAAGTAGTCCCCACCCGAAGATCCGAACGGGGGACTATTTTACCTCCGGAATATTTTACCTTGGGAACATCCATGGCCTTATATTGCTGATTCTTGACATGGTTTTTTACAGTGCAGAGTTGTCAGCTCTACGCCTAACCCCCAATATGAATGGAGGAACTACTACAGAAGACAAACACAAACACATTAGACAGCACAACTACTACACAAGACACACACAAACACATCACAACTATAACACAATATAAACACAAACACACCACAACTACTGAGTTTTGTGTTGAAGCTTTTTATGGGTTCAAGTGATGTATTGAATACTGTTTGAAGAAAGTTTTTTTTTTTTTTTTTTAGGGTTGGAGCGATGTATTGGAACTGTTGTCGATGTATTTTGGTTTTATTTTTGATTTTGGCTACGCTGCTACCCGGGGTGGAATGTTTTTTTTTTTTTGTTATTGGTTTGTCTACTATAGCTCCACCCCATGTGATTTAATGTTTGCATTGAAGGGTGATAATTGTGTAGCATAGAAACACAATAATATTTTGCTTGAGAGTTGATTTGGAGGACGTTTTCCACTGTTAAGGAAAAAATGTTTTATTATTATGCACTTGAAGAATTCTCAATATTTAATTACTGACTGAGTTTTATCAAAATATTTCAATAAATTTGTCACATCTTCAGTATGATATTTTTAGTGTCCTATATTATTTACACTGTCCGTGCTCAAATCATTATTAGGAACGTAAGGGAGGATAAGAGCTTATATCCAGGATGAGGATCGATAGGCACTAAAAACTTTCAAAAGAGGCAGGCAAAAATACTGAAAAATACAAAATAGACACTAAAAATATTTAATAATAGGCAGGCAAAAAATACTGAAAAATACAAAATAGGCACTAAATTGCCTAATTGAATCAATTAAACAGAAATTATTTTTGTTTTATTCCAGAATGATTTTCGTCTTGCTCTTTATGTTTGAACATGTGTCTTTGTTTGTTTGTAATAACTAGACCTTGGATTTTTAGGCTTCAAAAAGTGTGTTTTAGGTTCCTAAAAGAGGTTCTAAAAATCCTAAAGTAGGTCCTAAATACCTTAACTTATGCTCGAAAAATCCTAACGTAGATTTTAAAAAAACTTAAAATTGTTTAAAATTCCTGAAAATTACTGATTAAGTATAGTCATCGGAAATAAAAATGAGATACCTATAACCTGAAATATGCACTATCTTGCATAACGTTGTGTGTGTTGCCTAACACTACGGCGATGGCAGAACTTACCATTGAAATTTGCTATTAATATTCACTCTTCGCCGTATAGTTGGGCAACAATCGTTTCTCATGTTATCCACAGTCAAACTCCGCAATTTTGTCTGTGGGGATCATCTTATATGTGAAAATAATCTTTCAACAAAAACATAGTCAGTTGTGCAAACATCAATGCTGAAATGTTCGTACCATCACCATGGACTTGGAGGTAGGGAAATCGACAGAGAGTATGTTTCAAACACGTTCTTTATTGAATTGTTCGTGACAAAATAAAGCAAATGCCTCTGAGTGATAACAAAATCCTGTAAAACCTCTAAAAATATATAAAAACTTAAAAAAGGCTTGATTTAGGCGCATAAACCTAAAATAGGTTCTAACAAGCAAAATAGTTTTTTTAGGCACTATCAAACTTCAACAGTTGTTGCGTTTTTTTAACGAAACGCTGACATAACTTATTATTTCTTACATACCTGTAAAGGGACAAATAGGTTTTAAACCTAAAATCGGAGGTCTAATAACCCTACAACAGAAAAGAGATAACATTGGTTTCATAATTAGTTTTACCTGCACTACAAAGTCGTTAATCCAAATTTGAATCAGACTGAACCCGTTTCGAATCAAAACATTCCCGGTAATATGGAATATACTGTAGTAGTTATTGAACATGTGTTTACACACATCACTACTCATTAGTACAGTCACTTCAGTTCGCTCGGCAAACACACCGTGGGAGCAAAAATTAACATTAACGTAGCTAGAGTGTTGTAAAGACATAACACTTTTTGAAACATTTTCAATGTTGATAAACTGTACTAAAAACGTTTTAATAGAGTTACAGAATTCTGATCAACGCTATTCAATAAACAGGTTTTTAACGTATATTTATTTCATTCCTTTGTTACGGGACCTAACAGAAGTTACACTTCTACAAGGTCTTGTTGTCAATGCAGCGCTTAGAGCCAAAACATTCCCGTTCAATGAAGGTAAATCTATTCATGGAAACTCCAACAATTTTCATCTCTTGAAGCAGCGGCAAGTGGGGCCACAAAGAGGATAATCAGCCATAGTGTTCCATCCTTTGTCTCCTGGCCTTTCACTGCCTTTGTCGACGATCACTTGATCGTCCTACTGCGGTTAGAGTCGTATAAAGCTTCAGCTTTTGTAATGAACGTCCAGAACACAGATCGCCTCAGGCTCTTCACGCTGACTGCACGAAGCATAAATGTTAAGTTACTCGTCACAATATTTATTTTACACATACCATGAGACACTTTGCCTTGGCTGTATCTGAAAGTTTCATCGGTTTGTTAATGTATGTATTAGTTCGCACTGTAGCTGAAAGCGTTGAATTTTCGACTACTCACATCTAGTCCCTGGCAGGTGTTTCATTTTTCATCTATTTTAAAATATTGTCATTCTTGTTCTCCGTAGCGACTTACGTACGGACGTAGAAAGGCGATTTCAAATAACCAAAATATAAATACAAACTAAGTTTCAGAACAAAAACTGTAATAAAAATACAAATTGTATAGTCGTGTTCAGCACTGTCGTGGTTTCCATTTACCGTTTAATGTTTTGTGAATAACTGCGCGGACCTAAATCATTATACACCAACATTATTTATTACACGTTCATTGTTATAATTAAGTATCCTTGGTGAATTTCGTGTTCATGGTAACCAATCACACATCACAAGTAAATGTGGTGTGCTAATGGTTAAAATGACTTCCATCTCATGAGTCACCACGAACAATGATATCTTAACACTTCCATATTAGTTCAAGTGTACTAAATTTCTGCTTTTATCGTTTACGACACATCTATCTCCCCAGGTTAACGGCAACGTTGTAGACAAATGACGATGGATTAGAAGGTGGATTAGATTGTCAAGTGCTTATCCAGAAGTCCAACCGATAAATTTCGGCGTCGTAGCATGTTATGCTAACCACTCCACCACAAATGCTTGAACTTTCTGTTTAAATCTGCATGCATGGTGAACGATGTCCAAGAACAAAATCTTCCATAATTCGTCTGTTTCGATATTTCCAGACAAATAAAATGTTGGTCTCTTGAACGAGTATCCTCAGGGAACGAGATCCTGTAACAGAATTAGATGAGTGCGTCTGGCCTGCGTAGATCTCATCTCTCCCGAATCTTGTTATAACTTGGAGGGTAGAAAAAAAATCTAAAAAGAAAACAAAAAAACTACCAATTACTGAGAGCTCCGGAGGTGGATTTGCCACCGCTCCAAGCAGTCTCTTCGAAACGTTGGTTGTTAGGAGAATCACGCAATTGTAATTCCGCTTGTGGAGATTACGTAAGACCTGAAAATCTGATCTCCACGTTTCATTTTTTACATTAAACAAGAAATTTCTTCAAATCGTCATCCTTTAACTTTACTTGATGTTCTTCTACATTGACGACCACATAATATAATGAAAAAGTATAGCCTAGGCGTAAGTCGACAGAGATGGCACAAAGAATGCAACTAGTACCTTTCAATTGGGGATGGTGGCATAGAGTTCTGTCTGTTGGTATATGTTAATAAGAAACTAGTCATTCGAACCCGAATGTTCATCCACCTCAATGTTAACTTTACCCATCATCGTGATAAACGTAGTAATAAGAATTGTGATATTTAGCTTGCAATAAAGTGGAAAATAGTGCTTGATTCGCCATTTCGCTGCGGAAATCAACGTATCTTGGGGTCGAATCCTGATAGGGGCACAGTTCACAAAATCTAAACACTTTTTTGGACTTTAATTGTTGTCTTAACTTTCCTGATTTGGTTCTTGCAGTGATCATATTGATTGTTTTCCTTTGGTTTGATTTATTGAAGAAAGTTCGCAGCCAGTGGTACATATTATTTATTTATTTCCAATTAGGGTTATTCTTTATTGATTTTCCACTTTTGACTAATCGCGAATATGGGGATAAGTGATCATATGATGACATTGACGAAGGGACACTTACAAAGAATACCCATGCCCAGGCCGGGATTCGAATCCGTGCTAACCATTCCGCAGCGGGGTAGGCCATTTCCTGTTAATGTACGTTGGTTTCCAACCTTTTTGGTTAATTGCGGAGATGAGAATGAATGATAAAACGGATAATAGAACAAACAAAATGTATCAAAGGTTGAACTTGGAACCTCTATCTTCATAGCACGTTATGCTGATCACTCAGCCTAATTCCTGTTGTGTAATGACTTACAGCCTTTTTCGATTTTCTTCATAAGTTCTGAAAAAACAATGGCCAGTTTCGGTTTACAGTAGGTAACGGAACTCGATATAAGTTATTGTTTAACGTGTGTGCAATTGATAAAGCTGCAACAATAATTTAACATAAGTATATCATATAAATCTCGTAAGAAATAATAAAACAGGTAAGTGGAGAAGGTTACCTAATTTAAAACTGTATAATTTGTATTTATGTGTAGATATTATTAGAATAATTAAATGAAAAAGACTTAAGTGGGAGACCGTATGACACGAATGGGAGAGGAAAGAAGAGTTTACAGGGTTTCTTGTGAAACCTGATGGTAAGAGATCTGTAAGAAGGACAAGACAAAGATCGAGGAATAACATTGAAATAGACCTGAAGAATATCGGTATGGAAAGAAAATATTAGATTGATCTTGCCCAGAGTGGGTACAGCTGGAAAGCTTGTGTTGGTGCAATCATAAAGGTTCGAATTTAAGAAGGCTAGAGCGTTAGTTTGTTTCTTAGTTATGTAGATCCTGCTAGGTAACACAGTTAGTTTAGACAAAAGTATTTATCTTAGAGATAAACCTAAAAATATTAACTCAAATAGTTTACTAATTCTTGGTAGTTTCTTTCTGAGTAGAATTGCTTTCAAGTATTTCTCAAATTGTCCTCACGATGTTGGGAAAGGGCAGAAATATTGGAGCTAACACAAGCGAGCACGTAGCCAGGGTCTTCTTTAAACTTCATATTTTGACCTTTGCACAATTAAAATTGAGATCACAAGAAACTCAAATCTTGAAACTATAAAGAAACACATATTTACCAGCTAAAATTGTAAACTAGTCCTAAAACTCAGCAAAAACTCCACGCAGTAACCTAATACAGCTTCAACATATAAAAAAAATAAACATCTTGCCACAATCCTAACAATCACACTATTTACACATATTATTGCCCCTCAGTGAACATAATAAAATACTCTCCCTTCTCTCCGCACACTTTTTGTTACAAAGACAAAAAAACACTTCGCTCTCATTGGTCAGCCTAAAATCCGCGCATTGTTCTGCTGGGTTATTAAATTTTCATCTCCGCCCACTCGAAACTTGTTCGGACTTGTTTCTCCTAACCAGATTAAAATTGTTTCACCCATTTCTTGCTACAACCGGAAATCATCTTTCGGAAACAGTCATGTAAGTTCAAAGAAGAAAATATGCACCGTTCTTCCTCTTTTGTCCTTACTCCCTACTCTTCCCGTACCCAATATATCGCCTCTTTCCTGTTTTCTTCTTTTGTACATTTGAAAAAAAAAAAAAAAAGATATCTTCCCTTTCTGTCGGCTCCACTTTACGTGTTACAAAAAACCTTTAATTAAAGTTTCTTTTGTACATCCGAAAAACAGCCGCGCTCTTCGTTTGTACCAGCTTCCCGAAAATTCGAGCCTATTCATATTCTAAATTCCATTTCACTACAATTTATTTTGTATATTTGAAAAACAGCTGCGCTCTCACGGTTGCACTATTGTGAAAACTCTCGCATCATTCATCTTTGACACACATACAATATAAACTTTCTTTCCTTTTATATAAATATACAAAGGGATTCTTTAAATTTACTTTCAACCTTCGTTCTTTTTGTTTACAACAAAAGAACATAATTTATTCACCCTCCACTTCTATTCACTACATGTCAAACTTGTTTACAACAATTGTGAACACCTGCAAACCGGAGAACAAAAGAAAGTGTCCTCAAGTATTTTCAATACTGCTTTTGTATATGTATTAGGTTTTAGCTCATATTTTACTTATTTTACATGTCAATTTCATATTTCAGAACATTTCTCAATATATACTACATATTTGCACAATAACTACATGTCGCCGTGTAACCGAAAGAGTTTGGGTGAATTTCTTGCGAATAACTTACAAAGTCCGAAGTTTGCGACCTTTCTTATACCCTTTAATGGCATTTATTAAAAGTTTCCTGCCATCCGAACAATTATGTTTTTGTTATTTATTTATAAAACTTCACACTAAAGGCAAATGCCTATTTATAGTGTTGTACATACAGTAATAATTGACACAACCATGTAATTGATACATGAGTCTCTCATTACATGATTTTATATAACATTTTATAAAATTGATACTTAACTCTTTGATTACATAATTATACATAGCCTACACACACACACAGGGGTGCCCACAGGGAGATTCATGACGCACTTGCGTCATGGGAATTTTTTGGTGGGACAAAATTTCATGCTTTACCTACAAATTCTACATAATCTTCACACAAAAAATTGCGAGATCGTTTCGTTTGATTGACTTGTTATTTATTTTTAGTTATGGTTATTAGTTCAGCATCTACTTCATGATTTAACAACTCCTACAAGAATACTATTTCCTGTAGCAAACATTAAAGTGAGGCGTGCTATATCCTTCTTTTGTCTTTTAATTTCAACTGCAAAGAAAGGTTTCGAATTTCATGCGCCTTTCGATTGTTGGCAACTCGGCCAGTGGTAAACAATGTCTGGTGTTTTATTTCAGTTTTGATTGATTTGCTTTATTTTAATTTGCTCTCTGTGCCACTTTTGGCTAATTTGCGAGGATGGGGATGAGTGATGATATGATGAAATTAATGAATGGACACTCACAAACATCCATGCCCAGGCCGGGATTTCAACCCAGGACCCCTGGCATTTAGCGGGATGTCCTAACCACTCCGCCACGGGGGCCCATTCTTTCAGTTTTAGTGTTGAATGATTTCAGGCACGATTTGCTTCACTTGTATGTGTTCCTGTGCTACGACTGACTGGATAATTATAAAATATTGTCAGTTTCCCTTGTCTAAAGCTTACAAATTTGGAAAATTTAATTTTTAAAAAGTGAAATCAAATTATCCACATTCAATCAAAAATTCATTACTGCGTGTTCATCCAAAGTAAGTATACTTGTGTGTGGGGGGTGGGGGTGGGCAGTTGTGATGAACAATTCTTGGGGTGGATTTTGATGAACGACTTTGGAGGGATGCGTTCACGGCCTTGGAGGGATGGACACTCCTGCACACACACATACATAAATGTGTGTGTGTGTGTGTACTGTGGTTATTATGGCATATACGTATGTAAACTCAATTTGACACCTTTCAACTGCTTGCTTTTGCCATTGTAAAACATTTGAAATTTCTGTTTATTTACAATTGTTGTCAACAATAGAGAATAACGGCTCATCGTCTTAAGCATCGGCTCCTGGTTGTTACAAACGTTATTTTGGAACGTTTGAAACGTTGAAAGAGTCACAAGTCGAGCAGTCCCCTGCTAACCCCACTCTCGCTACTAGTTGCGCGCTCGACAGCAGCGCCAGAAGCAAGGATTTTGCGCCAAACGTTCGGGATTCGTTTCTGGTTTCTTTACAAGACAGTCACGATAATAGTTACTGTATAGGCTGTATTTTATGTAGCTCGTGTAGTGTCTTGCATAAAAAAGGGCTTTTTTAAAAAATTGTAAATCCATATTTAACTCCATTTTTTTGTGAAAATAACTAAATATGTATTTTCATAATTAGGTGGTTTTTACTACATATAAGTCCGTTCCCTGATAATAACAACGCCTGACTGTCTGTAAACTAAGAAGGGAAGCAATGCAGACATTCAATACAACGAAACATTCAGCAGATGAACTCCTAATGCATTTCAACCCAACCATGCTCTGACGTATCGGAGAGCTGCCTGAGTAATTCCCTAATAGACGTCCATCTGTGCATTTAGTGGAACGGAATGAGCAGTGCTGATCTTGCGGTGTGCAACATTAATGATTGAAGAGTAACGTTTTGCGGTTCAATTACATTAGCACTACATTAGAGGACAACTTTGTTGAACGTTCTACTTTGCACACCCGGTTGCGTCTAAATTGATTGCTGAATTTGTGGTTTGTTATTGTTCTACATATTCAGTGTGGTCACGTAATAGAGCAGCACTGTCGTATCGAGGCATGGGCTCACCGGGTTTGAACTCCTTGATTTTTTTTAAATGACACTGTTTAAAAATGCAGTTTTACTAGACAAACAACAGCAGTTGTACTTTGGAGATTTTTGTGTGATGAATTCAAAAATAACATTAAATTTCGTTGATTGACTCCTGTTTTTATGTTGAGCAAGTATATTAAACTTAAATCCCCCGTAAATGTTGGATCGTGAGCAGCTCTATTTGGATGCCATAATTTCCACACTCGCAAAATAATGGTAAAGTCAAGTTCCCCGTACATATAGCTCCATGCCTTGAAGGCGCATTTTAGGGGATCTGGAGGTAGGGCCCTACATATTCTCGATCTCTGCCATTTTGGAGGTAACGTGATCAGTACCATGCTCCGGCTCCTTTACAAAGATACACACACTGCACAAGCTTGTTCTCGTATGCAGATATATATTCTTGCTGACACTTTACGTTTCTACTGTGCACTTATCTTTTGTCGCACAATTGTTACCTCCCTGGGCAAAGTGAAATGGTGGAAACTGGAACGTAATAAGAGCTGGAGGTGACAGATGACGAGAACCAGGGGGGCAACTACAGTGGGGGGCAGGGGCGTATTGCCCCTCCCCAACCTTCGACGGAAGTCAATTCTAGGAGGCAAGGGGGGCAAACATTGACTGCCAAGGGTACCTGCGGGGGGGGGGGGGATACAGAGGAGCAATTATCCCCTTCGATTTCATATTTTATGCAAATAAAGGTGCATTTTATAAAATTTTCTTGCTCGCTTTGCTCGCAATTCCTGCTTCTCTGTCTCCTCAAGTTGAGAGCCGTAGCTAGGGGGCGGCGGGAGTCAGCCATGGAGGCCGAGCGATCTAAATGAAAACACGTTGTAAAAGAAAGAATACCATGGCGTTCAGTGAAATTATTTGCACTCTATTAAATCAATATTGTTTTTAATTGCAAGAAATTGAATCTAAACATTTCTTCCTCGGTTCGCTCGCAATGTAATTGTTTTCTGTAATGTGACGTATTTAACAAATATGTGTTGTATATATTTATTGAATAAACTTTGAATACGTACACAATTTAGTGTTAGCATGTTGCATATGTATTATCTTATTTCATGTCGCTCCATGTTGCATATGTGTAAAAAGTATATCTTTTACATGAAAGTTATAAATACATGTTATATTAACAAAAATAATTATCTTCGGAATGCATTTATTATTCATTTTCTGGCATTCAAGAATGTAGTTTGTGTGCTTGTTTTCCATTAATTAATACTAATGTGAAAATGAGCGTGCTCAAAAAAATATTTGAAATCATTTGTTTGCTTTAGCGCTGCCTTCTACTCCCTTTTTGCGTGATTTATGAGGATAATAATGTCTTTCATACTATTACTACTACTATTACCACTAGTAATAATAATATTAGTAATAATAAAAATGCTGTTATTAATGTTGTTATTATTATTATTATTATTATTATTATTATTATTATTATTATTATTATTATTATTATTATTATTGGTACGTTTACTCTGCTGGTACTTGCCCCAGACAAAAATTTGTGGTTGCGCCTCTGACGAGAACGCAGCCTCAACTGGAGTTCTGATCACCGGAGAGTACATCCTGTTTTGCTGTAACAATAACACGGTGCAGTGTTACCGCCCTTGATCCACCCCACATGTTTTATTTACTCGACTCCTATGTGCGAAACTAATGATGTTAAATCCACCATAACCGAGAACGAGGTTAAGTAAGGATATATACGGTATTATGAAAGAAAACAACAACAAGAAACATAAGTAACAAAAATGAGCAGGCGATATAGGGTGAGCATAAAGTCTTTCCCTGATTTCAAACAGTTATTACTTCGTTGACTGTCTGTCGGTGCAGGTATGAGTCTCGGAGCTCAAAGGTGATGAGACAGAAGTTTCTCAGATAAATGTCCGGTCACTGCCGGGTTGAAGGTAATGCAATTGCGAAATACGACAGGACAAAAAGGGCCGGCAGTGATCGGAAAGGGGGTCAGATCGCTTTGAGAGGGAGGAGAGCTGGAGGTTTTGAGAGGGAGAGAGGGCTTCGAGACTCTGCGGGTCCGAACAGGGTAAGTTCCATCTTCCCTTGTGTGTCTGCCATTCTCAAACACGACGTATATGGGTTCATAAACATATTTAATTTCGTTTATTTAAATGGTCAAGTGTGTACCTCAACGCAGTCCTCTCGGAGGACATGATCAAACGAGTGCCAAGCCATTAGGGCTAAAATACGTCACATACATGACGATAGGTAGAGGCATATATATATATATATATATATATATATATATATATATATATTTAATGGCACAAAAAAAGTTTTGTTATGTTACGAACAAAAATGTGTTGTTTTCGAAATTTACCCCAAAATTCCAAGTCTGTTGCTTTCTTCATAAACTTCGCCATATGCGCTATTTGTTGCACGGAGAAGTCTACATCTAAATTATATTCAATTTCTTTCCGTGTTGGACATTTCTTCAGTCAGCGTCGCTAACACGAAGCCGTCTGTGTAAAATTTTAACCGCTGTGCTCTGAAAGATTCCAAGTTCTCTTGAGGCACGACGAGTTGATTTCCGAGAACTGCGTTGAAAGCCATGTCACCAACACTGCCAGTCTCCTTAAACTTTGCGTAGAATGCTTTGAAGCTTTTAACATCTCCATATTCCATTCTGAACTGTCGTCGCATGTCGCCGGCAATTTACTTTCGTGTTAGGATAGAACGTGCTACGCTTTCTCCTTCGCTGATGCCATGTTGAAACAGATAATCGCAGCACCACTTTTAAAAACGCAAAAACCACACAACATTTCTCTTTCTGTCATGGTTTTTAATATACGATTTTCCTTTATCCACGACACTTTGTGCTCACTTATAATGTACGTTTCCTAACATACCAGAATCCTTGTAAATGTAGCAGAAAAAGTAAAAAATCCTGTTTTCAAACAAGTGTAGAATTGCTTTGCACGCTGCCTCTCCAACTTGCTAGCAATTAGCCTCTCGTGGGATTATTTTATGTCGTGGTTTACAATTTAGCTATACTGATAGCGGCCCCAACTGGCTTTTTGCTACATAGGTCTATCTGTCCACCAATCATCTTCAAGAGTGTTTGGCTCGATGAGTGTCAACAATCTCAGTTGCGAAGTAAAAGCTGTAGGGTTAACATCGTTCTCCCTTTGTAACGTTGGCAAGCGTGCGTCTGTTTTTGTCAGTTGTTTTCCGTGCTATATGTACTATTGTACAACGTTTATCCAGTAACGGCGCTGGTCAACTCTCTCTCCCGTTTTAAAGTACGTTTGACAACATGCTGTGTATCCGACGGTCATTTGTTTCCTCCCGCCTGGAACTCGCGGTGTCTTGTGACTCGAAAATGCCCGATGTCAGTCGAAGATAATTCAACTGATCGCTGATTCCTTGTCTCCCAGCCTCCAGTTGGAAATCAGTATAGAGTAGACAAATTTGTCCACCTGTCTCATGCCCCACTCTCCAACAACATTCTAGCAATAGTACCATTTTATGAATGCAGTAGTCACATTTGATGCAAGTAGCGGCAGGTATATTTTTATATCTTATTTGAGTATTCCCCCTCACAAATTTCCCAGCGTACCGGTATGTATCTTAAAGTATAAACATGTCATTTCCCATTTCTGAAGAAGTTCATTTGTCACACTATAATTGTGAACCCTTCCAGTGCTACGAGATCTCTTTATTGACATACCTATGACAGTTCGGAAAAACTTTCAATAAGTGTCAACAAACTTTAATAATTACACTTCTGCTATTACGGAAAATGAATGATATCTTCCTTCATACAAAATAGAGACCCGCTACAAGTTAGTGTGCGTAATTTATATATTTATACATATTACTCTGTATTTACAAACTATATATTTAAAATTGGCTACAAATATGGAAAAATATACAAGTATGCCAATCTCACCAATGTTCAAAGATCATTATGGTTTAGTGTGGTTGTAACGAATTGTTAGGTTGTAAAGACAAAAGGTGTCGGTTAGGATTTAGTGACGAAAATTTGTGTACAACATGTAAGAGAGAGATACAATTCAGCACAAATTAACTCTGTGGCAAAATGAAAGAAGCATTGTTAAGTTTACGAAATGCATTATTGTCGTTTGACAGCAAGAAAGCCTCCCAGGTGCCGTAGTGGTAACGTCGTCGCCGTGTAATCAAGGTATCCAGGATTTGATACCCAGTGGAGGTTCATTGCACAGTGGTCCGGAACCCACTTTAAACCGTAGTTCCAATCCCAATTAGCTTTTCTGTGCATAAAGTGGACTTAAAACAAAAATTCAAACCACTCAAATAAAAAAAGTAAGAGTTGACAGCGTTCACGTACTTTCCGAGCACCAAACCAAGTTCGCTGAAGTGGCTATAATGTATTTTTATATGGTGAAATAAAAATAATATTGCGTAATGAAGTATTATTGTATTATTTTAATGTATGAGCACATTGCATTATACCGATTAGCTTGTATGAGCATACCTAAAGAGAACTTAAAAAAACTTTGACAAACTTGTTTACTAAAACGCACGAAAAAATGTAAAATTATTGCTATCATAATATTGCAACCTACATGTTGGATAATGTTACACAATGTACCGGATTTGTTCGTCTGATTCGAAACTCGCCAGAAAGCTACTATACATTAAGTTGTATTTTCCAATAGTTAGTACTATTATTTTCATTCCATTTTCCTTGCACTGTACTTCGAGAGTACAGTGCTCTCTCTATTTGGACATTTTGCGTCGTTTTCTATTAGCTTGGTTAATTGGATCTCTTCTCTCGACTTTGGGTGAACAATTCCTTCTCCAATTTGCACCAGTGTGCATTTCAAACTAAAATCTTAGAGCTACGGCGAAAAATAAAGTAGTAGTTTTCACACTGTAAAGGTCTGAATCACCATCAGGGTGTATAGAGGAATGTAAATGAACGTGAAAGAATTTTCTTCCTAAGTGTGGCAATGGTGATATGGAATTACACTATACGCCTTTTGCAAAGTTTTCGTACTTCTTTAGCCCCTGATGGATATTACAATAAACAATTCCTTGCTGTCCATACACTAAATCTGAGCAGTGACAATAAAATTTATCTCATTAATATTGCTCACTGTCAAATTGTGTCCTCACAGATCTCACTAATAATGATAACTATAACCCAAACTTTACAAATGTAACTTTTATTTTCCTTATAAATTCCTACAGACCTGGAGTAAGGCAGTGAGAAAGTCAAATTTATATGATTCATCGTTTTAGAGTTCTCTTCACAGTATGACGAGAATAGACAGCTCAGTATTTGTCAATCACAAATCTTGAAAAAAATACGAAATATAAAGTAAGATTATGGTCTCGAAATTTTTCACCTCCATGATATGTCACGAACATCTGATTGTAATATTGAATAAATCTTCGCTTTCATAAATAATACATCTTTCATAAATTCCAAGGTAATAAAATGTCAAAACGAAGGAAGATATACTGGAGATATATTTGAACTGCCGAAAGCAAGCGAATAGCTGTTCCCATGGCCGTATTTAAGGAGGGGGTCCAACCCCCCCACCCTTTAGGTCCAGTAAAATTACCATATTACCTGTTCTATCAGCTTGTTCATAAAAAATTCTTCCCCCCTCGAGTCTTCTTAAAGGAATTTGATTTTTTAAATAGTCAGTGAAAGAAAATCAGGGAAACACCGTAACATTCTCAAGTTATTTGACAGAGTTGGATCCATGAGTATTGCCGTGTAAATTGTCCATGACTATTCATTAATATTTCTCTTACATCCTATGTGTTTTTAAGCGATGGACTTTCATGTCTGCTGGTGCAGAAGTTGTCAACAGCTTGATTTGAGTTTTCTTTTAATTTCTGAAGCTCATATTGGGTCAAATAAGGTGGACGAACATAGTGATGGACAATTTGCACGGTAATACTCATGGATTCCACTACATACATACAAATATGTCGGGTCCAGCACCTCCCCCCCCCCACACACACACACTCCCCAACAAGCTTCTGGTCAGCAGTATCCCGGATTTTCTTTCACTTATGAAATATAGCAACGCTAATCATACCAAAAGTTGAACCCCCTCTTCTTTTACGTGAACTATATATACGCCCATGGGCTGTTCCTATTAACAGCACGAAATCGCCCGATTAGCGGTGGCGCTGTATGCGAGGAAGATTGAAACTCTTGCATGTACGAATAACAATGTTGCATGAAACAGCGTGTTTTTCTCTTTACACAAATTATATACCCTGTTTATACACTTTGAACATACATTTTTATTGACATTTGTTGGTGAAACCTTCATTAACATTAACTTCCAGGTACATATGGAAATGATTATATTTACTAGTAGATATGACATTTTTCCTCGGAAATTCTATGTGTACGAATAACAATGTTACATACTGTATCAACCTTTCTGAAGTCTTCCCATGCTTCCTTACTCACACCTAATTTCACTAAGTAGGAAATTTAAAAGCTAAGGCTTTTTTACTAATTAAAAATATTTTAGAATGTTGGAATAACTATCGAGAAAATATAAAAAATGTAGATGAAATAAGTGTTGTGTTGTTTTTCTTGTGTTTTCTGGAACAGGTTTGTTTTATACACAGTATTTGTTAATCCGGACTGCAATAAGCCAGACTTGGCTTAATCCGGACAGGCATAATGCCCCCCCCCCCAAAAAGTGCAGAATGTAAGTTTTAACACGATTAAGCCTTGTTTCCATGATATGAAAAACTAAATGTGCTGACCAAGGCAGTAGTTTGTTTTGTTGGAAGCGTAAGCTGGGCGTGACGTTTCAACCTTCTAGCAAGGTCTTCTTCAGACTCTGTATCAAGTACAAATGTAACAAGGTACAAAAACAGGGCATTAAGGCATATAGACCTTGCTAGAAGGTTGAAGCGTTGCGTTTGGTTTGTGTTTTTGATAGAGTGAATTGCTGCCTTGGTCAGCATATTTAGTTTTTCAGAATGTAAGGATGAGGATGAGCCGTGATGAGAATGAAATTGAGGAAGACGCGCACAAAGAGCACCCAAGCCAAAGCCGGGATTTAAACCCGGTGGCTAGATCGGCAATGCACTTGTTTTTACTGTGTGTCTGAATGATTTTGAGTAAACAACTTTAAATTGTTACAATATTCATATTTGTGAGTGTGTAAATTTTGACATTAATGTGTTTTTATTTGTCTTGTGTAGTATCGGTGGTGTGTATGTATGTGTCTTGTGTTGTAGTTGTGCTGTCTAGTATGTTTGTGTAGTAGTTGTGCTGTCTAGTATGTTTGTTTTGCGTAGTAGTTGTGCTGTCTAATTTGTTTGTGTTTGTCTTGTGTAGTAGTTGTGGTGTGTTTGTGTTTATATTGTGTTATAGTTGTGATGTGTTTGTGTGTGTCTTGTGTAGTAGTTGTGCTGTCTAATGTGTTTGTGTTTGTCTTCTGTAGTAGTTCCTCCATTCATATTGGGGGTTAGGCGTAGAGCTGACAACTCTGCACTGTAAAAAGCCATGTCAAGAATCAGCAATATAAGGCCATGGATGTTCCCAAGGTAAAATATTCCGGAGGTAAAATAGTCCCCCGTTCGGATCTCCGGGTGGGGACTACTTTGGGAGGTCCCTGGACTAAGGATAAGATCTACGTTAGGAATAAGGATATTAAATTAGGCACCTGGAATGTTCTGAGCCTTTACCGGCCTGGGGCATTTCAGTGTACAGTTAATGAGATAGTCAAGTATAAATTAGATGTAGTAGCTGTCCAGGAAGTTAGGTGGCCAGGAGAAGGGAATTGTAAAACTAAAAATTATACTTTTTTCTATGGTGGTACTGAAAATCATAATTTTGGAACAGGCTTTTTCATAAATAATAGAATTATCTCAGCTCTTAAAACAGTAGAATTTATTAATGATAGGATATCATATGCAGTTTTACAGGGTAGGTGGTGTAAAATTATTTTAATAAACATACATGCACCAACGGAAGATAAAGATGATAATACTAAAGATGATTTTTATACAGAGTTAGAACAGGTTTTTGATAAATTTTCTCAGTATGATATGAAAATTCTGTTAGGTGACTGTAATGCACAGATTGGCAAAGAAGAGACATTTAAACCCACAATTGGTAAAGAAAGTCTTCATGAATTAAGTAATGATAATGGTATAAGATTGATTACTTTTGCAACCTCAAAGAATTTAATTGTGAAAAGTACCACTTTTAAACATAAAGATATCCATAAATATACCTGGTCTTCTCCAGATGGTAAAACTCATAATCAGATAGATCATATTCTCATTGATAAGAGAAGGCATACTAGTATAATTGACGTTCGTACACATAGAGGTGCTGACTGTGCCAGTGACCATTATTTAGTAATTGCTAAATTAAGAGAAAGACTCTCAGTGATAAATCATAAGCAACAAAATCTAAAAGTTCTAAAATTTGATACAGGAAAGTTTACTGATGAAAGAATTAAGAAAGATTACCAAATTAAACTGTCAAATAGATTTGATGTTTTGCAGGATTTAAATGATGATGAAAATATAAATGAAACAGACGTAAATAAGAATTGGGAGCACATACGTAATGCAATAGAATCAGCAGCTAAAGAAAGTATAGGATACCATAAACCGAGAAAAAGTAAGCCATGGTTTGATAATGAATGTCATAATTTAATAGAAATAAGAAATCAGGCTAGACTTAGGTGGTTAAATAACTCTGATGATACAAATCTAAACAATTATAATAGAATAAAGCGAGAAGTTAACCGCACGTTTAGAAGTAAAAAAAGAGATTACTTGAAAAACAAAATTAACGAAATTGAAACAAACAGCAAAAATAAAAATATCAGAGATTTATATAAAGGTGTAAATGAGTTTAGAAAGGGGTGGCAACCTAAAGTAAACTTGATAAAAGATAAAGACGGTGACTTTCTAGCTGACCCAAGCGATATTCTAAATAGATGGAAGAACTACTTTAATGACCTTTTAAATGTCCATGTAGGAGATAAATCAGAAGTGAATGAAGTACACACAGCAGAACCTTTAGTTCCAGAACCTAACTTGGCTGAAGTTAAAGATGCTATTAAAAGGCTAAAGAATAACAAAGCACCTGGCATTGATTTAATACCAGCTGAGTTAATTAAATATGGTGGAAATTCATTAATATGTCAAATTCATAAATTAATTTGTTTAATATGGAATAAAGAAGAAATCCCTCAACAGTGGAAAGAATCCATAATTGTTCCTGTGTTTAAAAAAGGTGATAAAATGAACTGCAATAATTACCGTGGAATTTCTCTACTCTCAACAACATATAAAATATTATCTAACATTCTTTTAACAAGACTAACCCCATATGCTAATGAAATTATAGGTGATTATCAATGTGGATTTAAACGTAACAGATCAACTACAGATCAAATTTTTCACATCAGACAGACACTTGAAAAAAAGTGGGAATATAATCAAAATGTCCATCAGCTATTCATTGATTTCAAAAAAGCATATGATTCGGTCAAAAGAGATAAATTATATAATATATTAGTAGAGTTTGGAATACCTAAGAAGCTTGTTAGTATGATAAAAATATGCACCAGTGAAACAGAAAGTAAAATTCGTGTGGGTATTAATATGTCTGACAAATTTACAATTCATGATGGGTTAAAACAAGGAGATGCATTATCTCCATTGCTCTTTAATTTTGCCTTAGAATATGCTGTTAGGAAGGTAAACGAAACTAAAGAAGGACTAAAATTAAATGGTGTGACTCAGTTGTTAGCATATGCAGATGATGTAGACTTACTGGGGGATGATGTGAATACAATTAAGAATAATGCTAAAATATTTTTCAAAACTGCTAAAGAGATAGGTTTGGAAGTTAACAAAGAGAAAACTAAATATATGCTTACAGGCCGAAACCAAGTGTTAGGTAATAATCAAAATATAATTATTGATAACAACTCGTTTGAACCAGTTTCCAAATTCAAATACTTAGGAGTAATATTAACAAATGAAAATTATATTAAAGAGGAAATAAAAAGTAGGCTTAATTCAGGAAATGCATGTTACTTCTCTCTTCATAAACTTTTGTCTTCTCGTTTAATATCTAAGAAACTAAAAGTTAAAATATACAAAACCGTAATTTTGCCTGTAGTATTATATGGGTGTGAAACTTGGTCCCTTACATTGAAGGAGGAACATAAATTGAGAGTATTTGAAAATAGGATCCTTAGGAAAATCTTTGGACCTAAAAGGGATGAGGAGACAGGTGAGTGGAGAAGGTTACATAATTTAGAACTACATAATTTGTATTCATGTCCAGACATTATTAGAATAATTAAATCAAGAAGACTTAGGTGGGCAGGCCATGTGGCACGAATGGGAGAGGAAAGAGGAGTTTACAGGATTCTTGTTGGGAAACCTGATGGTAAGAGACCAGTAGGGAGGCCAAGACGAAGATGGAGGGACAACGTCGAGATGGACCTAAGGGAAATCGGTAGGGATGGAAAAGAGTATATAGATGTTGCTCAAGATAGGGACAGATGGAAGGCCTGTGTTGCTGCAGCCATGAACCTTCGGGTTTAAGAAGGCTAGAGAGTTAGTTAGTTAGTTAGCTGTTCCTATTAAGTTTTAAGAAGTTTATTACCGCAAAATTAATTTGCAAATAGTTTGGTTGCAGGTGCGGCAAAGTAGACTAGCACATGTCATATGTTTTATTCTGTATTGTGTATAGGTACGTTAAACTACACTATACTTCAAGGCAAACATTCGTCACGGTTCGATTTATCCGAATCGTTCAATAGATATACAATATTTTGTACATTTCATAAAGATTTAAATGAAGTGATGAAGCAATACTCTCACCATATGTAGATAATAATTTCCATTCGCTCGTTTTACATGACAAAGTCAATCCTATGGAAGCCTTTATGTTGACATAATAGATTGCAGGAATGTGTATAGGAACACGGAGAGATTGTCCAAATTAAAAATAATAAATCGCATAGCCCAAAATTATTGAGAAGCTTTCAGTGATGGATAGTAGAAAAATCCGAGATCTTATTCAGCCGTATTTTATATCAAGTCATAGAGGAAGTTGAACATTTTTCTTTATATAGGTACAAACGTTTAAAACAATTTAATATGTACTCTATTTGTGATACGACGTGTAATAAGTAATCGGTGCGAATAGGTCTTGGATGAAGTCATCAAACTATCCGTTTCTCACCGGGAATACAATGAGTAGTACTAGTTACCTGGGCAAGCATGAAGTTTTATCTTATACCACACCTAGAACCAAATGTTTACCTCAACAATTTTATATTACACCGGTAGAGTAACTCTCGAACCATTGACGAAAGAATGACAAGAAACTGAAATCTGAATAATTTGCAATTGTTTTTAAATGTTTGTTCATACGTGGAAAACTTTTAAACTACTCTGTCATTTGATATACACCAATAGAGTACTATTTATTGTCTTCATCGGTGAAATGTGTTAATTACTTTGTGCCCACACTTTATTGTATAGGGTTGAGTTGTTCACACATTACTCAGATTTCTATTTACAATATAAAATATCACGGTTAATGTTTTAAATGTTAATTTAAATAGCCATTTAATAGGTGTATATATATTAGCTATTATTTATTAGCAGTAAAATATAAAATTGTTTTCTCTAATGTCGAAATATTGAAGATAAATTTGGAGAAGCAATTAAGTTTGAATTCCGTGTATAGTTTCACATCAACGCTGATATTCGACCTTGATTCGTTGTCTCGCTACAGTTGTTGGAGCAATCACCCGCCTTGCCCAATCACGTAGTCCTGGTAGCGATAGCAAGGAGTTGAACGGCAAAGTTGGAACGGGACCAATATTCCTGGGCAAATTTAGATGTGGTTGTTTCCTTCTGATATGTAACCCAGAAATAAATATTTAGAACCGATCTCGATTTCGAGCGTTCTGTTCTCTGTGTCGCCTCCTTTTGGAAGGTGATGAAACTCGCATCGTCTCGGATACTGCATGGCAAGCAGACCTATGGATTCCATGTGCCTCCGCGCGGGAATTGTCTCTGGATGGGAAGTGTGAGTGCATATTTTCATACACAGGCTGTCGAAACTGAATGTGATATGTGGATGTAAAGGGTGGGTAGTTTACTGAAAAATTTGTGTTCTATATGGATCCGCGCAGAAAGGACTACGAATTAGATCTCGTATCGCTCCGTACCATACGTACTAATCATTACCCTGAAGATAGGCAACCCAACAGCACTGCTAAAATTGAAGGTGGAAGTGGCTTCGGTGGCTTTGAGAAGCAATAATAATAATAATAATTCAAAAGCTTTAACCATTGTTGGGCTGACGGACTAGTAAACCTTGAAGTTGACGGTCGACAACAATTGAAATAACGTAGATTTTCTTTTAAATTTATTAACGTAGCTTCAAAGTGAAGACCACGTGGCGATTCAAACCGCTGACACACAATGAACACTTTTTTTCGTGTGTTTTGAAATTTCCCTCTAATGTAAGTTGAAGGTCCTCCTCATAAATGATCAAAACGGCAGTTCTTGAGTAGTAATTTTGTAATTAGTGTTGTATCCCATGTGAGCATTGATGATAGGCTACGTGTTGCTTCAATATGGTGTATTGATCGAGACCGTGTACACAGAAACATTGAATTGATACGAGTATGTGTATCAAATTTACACACAGCGTGCCTCCTGACGGAGGCCTTGTGTATCAGATTGATACACAACTTGGGGCACCATGTATACTTCTTATACACAGCTCTCTGATAACAACTGTGTGTATAAGTTTCCCAGGCCTCCTGCAAGGCCGTAGAGTCTTGGTTTCTGAATTTTGTCAGATGGTGTGGAAGTCAAGATTTGAAACCAACTAAAAAGTGTATCATGAAAGCCGTGTGCATAATAATTATACACACCATCAAAATTGCACCGGTTTCCCACAAGAAAATACAAAATTCGTCCTGGCAGTTAAAGTGTTAAGATCCGAATGGTACAAAGGAATAACTGCCACAAAGCTAGAAAGATCTAATTGAGGCAACATTATAAATGTTACCATTAATAGAAAATTTACCCACATGAGGAACGATTGATTGGTTAGTTTTGTATGATTTATTTTGAGTCATTTCTCTGCCGCTCTCGTCTAATCGCTGTGATGAGGATAAATACCGACGAAGAAAAATTGCAGACGCACATGTGCAGAACACAAAATAAAAACCTCTCAGAGGACTGTTCAGGCTGTGGATAAAACCGCCAGAGCTTCGTTTGCCTGCAAGGGTTTAGTTTTCCGGAGTGTGCTACTTTGATGTTTCAATGGCTTCCAAAAATATCGCCCCTGCACCTCGAACGAAAAGATATTTTGTGTTCGATACAAATTAATAATTTGTGTTCTTAATTGTCACTCTACATGAATTCGAGTCTTCGTGATCCAAGTGACGCATTGATGTGTTCCCTTTAAGGTGACGTATTTTCTTCAATTATTGAAGCCAAAGGAATGCGACGTCTGCTGAATACACCAAGGGACAAGTTCACCGACAAGGACTTTTGCACGTTTGACAATCGATCGTCGAAGACGTGAATAAATGACAGACACGGGAAGTTCGAAACAGATTCACACGTTGTTACATAAAGTGTTATTTTTCAGATCCAACCCTTAGCATGAGTGCTCATGTAATATATTCTGCGGGGTTTCTGTAATTCATTATATTTTTGCTATACATATTTTTCACTTACATTAAACAAGTGTCATGTGCCTGTTAGGTAACATTTATATATATGTAATGAGTCCAAGAATCTTATTTCCCTTTTTTCTTCACAGCTATTCGTCATTCAGACGTACTTCGACTTCGTTTACAATGTTAAAAATAAGTCGCAATGCATGAGTGGGACATCAATAATAGTATACTTTTTAATTGCCATGTTCCGATGTCCGAAAATTGTTTTGAAATATGCGTTTTTGAAACCAACTATGATCGTATCAGCTAAAAGAGATGAGTGTGTAGTAGTATTTGAAAGAAATATAATATATAGATTATCAGGAGAACGTGTTGTTATTATAAGTTGTTATAAAAATTGAATCAAAAACTAATTTATTTATTATTAAACAAACTCGATTTAGGGGGAAACATAAGGATATTAAATAAGAATTTCTTTCAAAGATTATTTAATAAGAAATTATTTCAAAATAAGGACCAAATATTAAATATACGTGTAAAATTAGATAAATCTGAAGGGAAAATATTTCTTCTGTTCTTAAATAATTGAAGACTAAAATTGGTAAACGCTGTAAGTGACACAATAATTCAAAGAACATTTTCCACGTTCAACTGTGAAATGTGCCATGCTTTATAATGTGGTAAACGTGAAATGTGGCTGGTAGCCCTCTAAGTAGTTCAAAGGGCGTGTAAAGAGGTCACTAGTGTGCGCGTTTTTACGGGCTGATGTGCGGAAAGATGCGATTTCACAACCCTTTCGCTTTTGGCACTTACAACGTTTACCACTTTTAGTCTTCAATTCACTTTCATCGCATTATAAATAGGTAGCATACATGTAATGAAATACGTCAAATTGTAACTGAACACTCTTTTTACTATTTTCCCCAAATTAAAAATGTATATATTACCCATAAGTTTGGCATATCTGAGATTTTACATGACATGAACTTCTTCCTTTGTCGCAAAGAAAAAGGTTCTAGTTGTATTCATTTGATTGTTACATGTGTCCTAATGACAAGGGATTATTCACTAATTCAGTGAGGATTGTGGGCGTGTTTTCTTTATCTTTATTATAATATCATTGGCAGTTAATTGTTCTATTGGTACGCATTATATATTTATGCACTACATAAATTTTCTCACGTTAATATTTTACTCGCAACAGAAGTTTGCGGGTTCGAATCCTTAGCATAGGTGTTATTTGTGAGTGTCTCTTCGTCAATTTCATCTAATCATCGCTCATCCTCATCATCGCGATTAGCCAGAAGTGGCAGAGAAATGACGCTAAATAACAAAAATACATTAATTTTTTTAAGAAAATGTAAGAAAATGTTTCGATAGATGACTTCGAATTCTTCTGGTTTTGCATAAAGTCTGCTTATTTTGTATAATTGTACCGGTATGCGAATAAACGTCTATCTTCTCAAACAGGCTCCCAGTGAAAGAGCATTACCACATTAAATTGAACCACCGTTCTCCTACGTAGGTCGTTCAGTTCAGCTGAAAAAGCTGTCTCGTAGCATTAATGTGGAGTCTAAAGCAAGTTATCGCAGCGAGACATTCAAACACTCTGGTGTTGTATTGAGAACGACGGGCAAGTCAATGGCGCTTCGTGAATATTTAGGATCATTATTGGGAGTCAATAAATCCAGATATCTGCTCTCAACCCAAGCACGTTCAAGTGTAATATTTAATGTGAATTCAGGGTCCCTCGGAAGTTCCACACAGGAACTTTGTAATATTCAATGCACAGAAAGTGCTGGTTTAAAAATTGTATTTGTTATGCAAAGTTTCCAAAGTTGAACATGTGTTATGTAGATTTGATTAATACGAAATGGAGATGCTTTTTTAAAATATCGAGTATAGTGATTTAGAGCTAACATTTATCAGAGACGTTATTTTATGCAATTACTGAAGCAAATTTTTGTTCATGATATGACATATGTTTACGTTGTAACGTTCCATTCCAAATACCAAACGTTAAACCATTTCATTTTCCCTTTCACAAATATTATTTTGATAACTATGAAGCAGCATTTGAGTTTTTTTATGGTTAAATACATCAGAATTACTCTTTCGCTTTTTTCAGCATGTATATATACGCAACATTCATTGTGCTAAACAATTTGCGAAAAGTGAAGTATTTTTGATGCCATTTTCTGCTCTGATTATAAATTCTAAATTACTAATTTGTATAGGAATTTGAGAATTACAAAACGCTGAAAAATATCAAGGAAAACATGTTTTCAAAGCAGATGTGACTGTTTATACGGAACACACCAACCTGCGTGGTCTAACAGTTAACAGAACTCTCCACGAATTCATGAGTAAAGTAGCCTATAATTGTTTTTTTAAACGAATTCTCTCATTTACTTCATTAGTTAGTTATTTTCATAATCGTGAATTAGAAAATAAGGTTTCTCACATTCTTGACTTCAGTAGTAAATTTTGATCGTGTAGGATTGCCACACAAACATTTTATTTTATATTACGATTTGAATTGATTATGCAGAAATAAAACTGATCGAGAAAACTAGCACAGTGTTCATTTTAAAACTCGAGTACAAATTAAAACGAAGTCAGTTTTATTGAGCCGAATCGTTACAGTAATCCAAATGTGTTGTCCTCCTTTCATGCTCACTACTGAACTTTAAAGTTCCGAATCACAGCTTGGGAATGGATTTTTCTCTCATATTAATCATCGTCGTCGTCTATGGGTCAGAAAAGCGACATGACACAAACATACATATAGAAGTCGATTTGCTGAATACGTGCTTCGAAGACAACGATAACAATGTCCAAAACAATTTTTGAATAACGACATTATATTTTCAGTTTTCAACTCTAAACACGCGAGAAAAAGTTCCGTTTGAATTTAAACTCCAAGCATACCTACAGAATGTGAGTATTTACAGTGTCAGTTAATGTTTGAAAATTGTCACCGAAGTCTTTCAGGTTTAAATCTGATTATGGGCATTAGTGTTCTTTCTGTTAGTATACCTTCGGCACTTCAATTTAATGATGATTAAGTCTCATCGCTGACATTAATCAAAAGTGGTACAACAGTAACTCCAAAATAAGAAAATAACACAAAGACAAATTTCAGATCAACATTCTGCATATTACTCCAGCACAAATTTTAATTGCGTTTCATTTGAAAATTTTTGGATAGCATTGCCAATCGTCGAAATGTAAAATTGAGGAAGGAGTTCCGGTTAAATTTAAAAATTGTTTTATGCGATTGTACGAGTGTGATATATTATATTTAGACCTGTACCTCAATTTCTCTTAGTCAGAGTGCCTGCAGCAACAAACGTACGTTTCTGCTTTGTAAAATTAGGAAGAAAATAAAGTATATTTGCGTTGCTAGTCTGATGTTCATTCATCAAGATTGAAATCTCTTTAGTGAAGGGCTCGGGTGTACAACATGGTAAGTGACATTTTGGTCATTTTTGAGTTACAAAGTAAAATGTGCCATCAATTAATTTTCGAGTGATATTACAATGTCATACAATTTATTTGTATTGGACTCAGTAAAGCCTTCTGATATTGGTAAACACAACACGAAAACAATTTATCCACAATTTATCTAATAACCTTTTTTCTTAGTGAACTCAGAAATGACCAAAATGTCACTTACCATGTTTCTACATCAACTCATATCGCCAGTTTTTATCAATCAGATCCCATATAACGTTGCAGCATACCCTGTGGCATGTTGATATATGCCGTAACAAATTAGAGAAGCGTTAACAGTTGATAAAACGAACTCATTTTAAGTAAGTAGAGCGTGTCGTTGACTTACCACACATCAAAGAGGAGGAATCATTTGTGGATCAGCTGGAGTCAAAGTTGTCCCTCGAAGAGTTCCCGCGATGAACAGGTTGGAGAAAGTGGAAGATGAGGAAATGAGGGAAATAAACAGTTTCGTTTTGCTATATATCGTCGCGAAGACTGACACAGAGAGGACCGAAACACACGCGAAACAACTGAAAGAGGAAGAAATTTTTACATGTTCCTTTTCGCAATCAGCCGCTTCTTTCTGTCGAGAGATACACATCCACGCGATGTTCCCTTCCGCGGTCCCGATTGTTACTGCGTGGACCAGAAACAGAAAGCTTTTACTCCTCGTTCACCGCGCGGGCCGAGCATACCACGTGCCGGTGACGTCACGTTACGTCACGCTGACTCGCTTTTCTCATCTGGAAGTTTTCACCGTTTGTTTTCGTCGAGCGGGGGGGAAGGGAGGGAATCGAACGTCAACAGAACCTCGTGGTCCAAAGATTATTCCCCTCTGTCGAAAAAGGGATGTTAACCTCTGAGAACAAAGAATTTTTTTAGGAACGTTTCCTCGATGCGCTCTCAACAGAAAAATAAAATTGTGTCATTCACATTTCATGTTAAGTAAATTCAGTGTAGCGTAATGAACAACAATCAGTTGATTCGCGATGTTCCATTGTTTTTTTGTTTTTTTTTGTTTTGTTTTTGGCGATTCGCGTGTGAGCCAAAGCAAGTCAGGGCAGGGCCTTTGACTAGCGCACGGGGTACACCGATTCGATTCCACGAACGTTTTCAGGGAGAATTTTCTTTCGTCGGTGTCTGCACAAACGCCTTACTATGCACATTTCTGAGATTTATCCTTTAAACAGCATCCTTCTTGGGAAACCTGACTGTAAAAGACCTGCGGGAAAGCCAAGGTGAAGATGGAATGACAGTATTAATATGAATCTCAATAAAATTGGTAAAAATTTGTCAACAGTGGATCGATATTGCACAAGACAGGGACAGACAGGCAGAATATATGATAGCTGTGATAATTAAGTTTCGGGTATAGGATTACCAAAGAATTAGTCTTTTTATCCTTTATTTCCCTTTCTCTTCCACTAGCCATTGACAGAGTGGTTAACGCAACGCAGTACGAAGCCGAGAGTCTTAGGTTTGAATCCGCACTAAAGTATCGATGCGGTATTGTGTTTATTCCATCCTCCGTTTTGCAGGCAGGTGTAACGGGGAATTTGGACTCCGTAGAAAAGTGACTGTACAGTCAATTTTCTACGGAGAAAAATGACTGCCCTTTTCAGTTCCCGTCAATTAAGCAGGGGATAAAATATCCCCGTAGAAAAATGACTGCCTCCCAATTCTCACTTCAAAAAGGGGTATAAATTCACCGTAGAAAAGTGACTGCCCCCTTAAATCCTGCTTATATTAGGAGGGGGTATAATTTCCCCGTAGAAAAGTGACTGCCCCTTAAATCCTGCTTATATTAGGAGTGGGGTATAATTTCCCCGTAGAAAAGTGACTGCCCCCTTAAATCCTGCTTATATTAGGAGGGGGTATAATTTCACCGTTGAAAAGTGATTGCCCCCTTAAATCCTGCTTATATTAGGAGGGGGTATAATTTAACCGTAGAAAAGTGATTGCCCCTTAAATCCTGCTTATATTAGGAGGGGTTATAATTTCCCCGTAGAAAAGTGACTGCCCCCTTAAATCCTGCTTATATTAGGAGGGGGTATAATTACACCGTTGAAAAGTGATTGCCCCCTTAAATCCTGCTTATATTAGGAGGGGGTATAATTTAACCGTAGAAAAGTGACTGCCCCTTAAATCCTGCTTATATTAGGAGAGGGTATAATTTCCCCGTAGAAAAGTGACTGCCCTTAAATACTGCTTATAGTAGGAGGGTGTATAATTTCCCCGTAGAAAAGTGACTGCCCCTTAAATCCTCCTTATATTAGGAGGGGGTATAATTTCCCCGTAGAAAAGTGACTGCCCCCTTAAATCCTGCTTATATTAGGAGGGGGTATAATTTCCCCGTAGAAAAGTGACTGCCCCTGAAATCCTATTATTTCCCAGTAGAAAAGTGACTGCCCCCTTAAATCCTGGTTTTATTATTAAAGGGTATAATTTCCCCGTAGAAAAGTGAATGCCCCCTTAAATCCTTCTTATATTAGGAGGGGGTATAATTTCCCCGTAGAAAAAAGACTGCCCTCTTAATTTTCTCTTAAACGTAGAGGGAGTATAAAATCCCCGTAGTAAAAGGACTGTCCTTGAATGTGCTCTCAAATGAGAAGGGATAGATTTTGCACGTAGAAAGAGTACTCACCTGTTAATTTTCTTGTAAACTTGCAGGGAGTCCAAAAATCACCATAGAAAAAATACTACCAATACAGCAATTACGAACTTCTTATTGCGTATATAATATAGTTACACGTTCTACGAAGACATATTTTTACGTTGCTTAGCAAGTAGTTTTAGGATTATGAAATCTTAACGGATACAAAACTAAAAAGAGGCTGCACACATAAGAGATATCCTACAGAAGGTAAGCAAATTCACTTCCATATTTGGAGGGAAGTACCCAGATTCTATATATTACTAGTGTCAGTTGTCGTATGTATTAACAGCTAGATGAATGAAGGAAGAAATCACTCGGCATCGAGTGAAAGAGTCATATTAGGTTGATGCAAATTGTGCATCAGTATCTGGCATCTCTGTTACATTTCCCGAATTATTCCATAGCGCAATGGGTTAGTAGCTAATTTTGACCTTTTAGCATTTAACAGAAAATTAATAGAACAGTTCCATTAGGAAAGTTTTAACCCATCATTAATTGTAAATTTGTCAGATACATTAATACTTACCTTACCTTACCCTGTGGCTTTACAGCCCCTGTAGGACCTTGACCTCGTCACACAAGAACTACCAGACGGGTCTCTTCCTTGCATTCTTCCTCCATCCTCTCACTCCGAGCTTCCTTAGATCTTCCTCATCCTCATGCAGCCTCCTCTTCCTATGCTTTCCTGCTCTTCTTCTTCCCTCTGGCTTTTCATATATTAATCTTCCCACACACCTCCTTCTCTCCTAGTCACATCCTCTTGATTTCATTCATAATATATGGTTGCTGATATAAGTCCTCGAGTTCTTTTTTT
Organism: Lepisma saccharinum; assembly: GCF_977018435.1. Taxonomy (NCBI): domain Eukaryota; kingdom Metazoa; phylum Arthropoda; class Insecta; order Zygentoma; family Lepismatidae; genus Lepisma; species Lepisma saccharinum. The sequence continues at coordinate 32,068,325 of NC_139232.1, read as the reverse complement.
GTTCTTATACGCAAGAGTCCCCTATCATTTACTAGTCCATATATATCTTCCTCAGGATGATCCGTTCCATACGAGTAGGTTTCTCTTATGTTTTGCTGTTAGACACCATGCTTCTGATTCATATGTACCTGTAGGTGTTATTACAGTCTTGTAGAGCCTTATTTTAAGATGTTTAGATAGGATCTTTGATCTGAATAATTTCAAGTGGGAAAAGTAGCATTCTGTTGTTTATCTCTGCACTTATATTATTCGTATGTGTTAAGATTGTCCTTAGATATTTTAAGTTCTCAAATCTTTCAAATTCCCTGTTGTTTATTTGTATACCCTTGACTTCTTGATATTTACTTTTTTCCGGCGTGTTTATCTTGAACTTTGTTTTTTCCCTTGTTGATTGCGAGACCCACTCTTTCTACTTCATTCTCTAGTTGTACAAAGCTTTCCTTAATTCCTATTTCAGTTTTGCTTGTTAGACATTCGTCATCTGCAAAGCAAGATATTGTTTCATTCTGTTGAATGTTTATTTCTATCCGTCGTATGGCTTCTTCCAAGACCATGTTGAATTGCTAGGTTGAGAGTACATCTCCATGCTTCACTCCTCGTGATATTTTAAATTCTTCAGTATATTCACCTCCTGCCATCACCTTTGCTTTTCTGTTTACTAATGTCATTTTAATTAGCCTGACTAGCTTTTGTGGTATACCAAATTATTTCATTATGTCATATGCTTTCTAGTAGCCTATAAACGTTTGGTGTAAGGTGGTGTTATGGTCATAGCACTTTTCGAGTATACACCTCTTGGAGAATACATGGTCTGTGGTTGATTTATCTTTTCTGAAAGCACACTGATAATCTCCTAAAATATCTTCACTGCAAGGTCTTATTATCCTCGCCAATATTCTTGACAGAGCTTCGTATGGGACACTTAGCAGCGAAATTCCTCTATAATTTCTACAATCAGTTTTATCATGTAATTTATGAATGGGACAAATAATACCCATTGCCCAGTCTTCTGGCATCTCTTCTCTTTCCCAGATTCTCTGTATTAATTCATGTAGCTTTCTTACTATCCTCTCTCCTTCGTATTTTAAAAGTTCTGCTTTAATTTTGTTTTCTCCTGGGGTTCTATTATTCTTCATTTCTTTTATAGCTTCCAGGACTTCCTCGTAGCTAGGTATGTGGCTCAGGTCCATAATATACTATTTTCTCCATAACTTCTCTCTCTTGTACTATTTGTGTATCCAACAGTTCTTTAAAATACTCTCCCTTTCGCTTTAGAATTAATTTTACTTCTCCCACTAAATCCCCTTTCTCAGTTTTACACACTGGAAATTGTGGTTGATACCCTTTCTTCATTTCTCCAGTTTTTTGGTACATTTTTCTTGTCTATTTCTTGAAAGCTCCTCTGCTTCTTGGACTTCTTTATTTTGATGGATTCTTCTTTTGGCAGAACACTTTCTTAACCACTCTTCTTTTCTCCCTGAATGTTTCGACTGAACTTCGAGTACTTCTAATTAACATTTTTGTCTTGGCTTGTTTCTTTCTTTAGTCACTGCCTAACATTCTTCATCATACCATAGATTCCTAATTTCTCTCGTTTAATATCCAACAACTTCTTCTGCTCTATTTGTTACAATTTTTTAAGTATGTTTAATTCTTCTTCGACTGATGTTTCTCCTCTGTTAGAGCATTCTGTTATTTTTCTTCCTATCTCCTGTTTATATTGTCTTGCAATATTTCTGTTATTTTCAACTTGGTTGTTTACATAAAATTTCTCTTGAATCCTTCTATTTCTCTCCTTCTTTAATGAAATCCTTCGTTTGTAGTTCATTCTGACCAAGGCGTAATCATGCCACAATCGGCCCTCCTACAACTTCCTACATCCAGCACATCTGACTTATGTCTTCTATCAATAAGCACATGCTCTATTTGATTATATGTACTTCCGCCTGGTGACATACATGTCATCATGTGTATGTTTTTGTGTGGAAACTTTATGCTGCACACGATCACATTTCTACTGATTGCAAAATCGATTAACTTCATTCCATCATTATTAGTTATGGGATGAAAGCTGTGCATTCGTATATTTGGTCTAAATATCAATTTGCCCCACCTTGGCATTAATGTCTCCCAACACAATCCTCACATCATTTCTAAGTGCACTGCCGAACACTTCTAATTTGCTTGAAAATTCCTCTTTCAGTTCTTGCTCTTCATCTTCTATTGGTGCATGTGCATTGATTTAAAAGACATTAAAAATTTTCCACTAATTCTTAGTGAACGAAGTCTTTTGCTGATAGGTTCAAAGTTTATTATGGCATGCTTCAGATCCTTTCTCACTACAAATCCTGTCCCAAACATATTTCGTTCATAACTACTACTGTGCAATAACATAAAATCCCCAGATTCCATTATATTAGCTTTTTTCCATTTAATTTCTTGCATTGCTTCTATACTAATCCTATATTTTTAAGAGCTGCTTTCAAATAGGTGAAGGCACCTGTCCTGTATAAACTGAGTGCATTCCATGTAGCTAACCATTATCATCTTATCCTCTTTCCTTGCTTTGGTCTATCCAAAATATCCGTCCGGCTTTCTCTTTGTCTTGGTTTCTTAACGAGCAAATTTTTACAAAGAGGGGTTGTTAGCCCCCTTGTTCAACCCCCAACCTTGAGGACCAGGTTATATGATTTCGGGGTTTCCGTCCCTTAGGTTGGCTGATTCACTACAGCTACAGGGCCCATCCTGCTCCTGCTTTTACTTCAGAGTTTTCCTTCTCCTAGCCTTTGGGGATCCCTCCCCTCACAACAAGGCAGTGCTTTCCTCTTGTCCCAAGAGGATGGGTTGCCTCTTCCGCCATCTACGCTATCTCCGACCACCTGAGAGTTTCCTCTTAGCCGTAGATACAGTTGAGGTATACACTGTAAGCCTGGCAAGGGGCCCATACAAGGTGCTACCATCCGGAAACAGGTGGACCAAGTTTTTAATATGTCTTACTCCTCTTGGTTCTTCCGCCTCCTCAGCCGTTGAGATGACCATCTATCTTCTTCCGCCTTCGGAGCCGTTGACCGTTAGGTTGCTTCTTAGTCTGGCTCTTCACCCAAAAGGACTGTCTATCAATTTCCTGTTAAATACGAAGGGGTCAACATTTACTACTACTAACCCTTTCCTGTACGGTATAATTCTGGAAATTTTCACAGTTACGGGATACTGATGCACAATTTGCATCACTCTAATATGAGTGTGATACTCTACCACAATCTCATTTGGGTAGAGCACGTTAACTCAGTATCTCGAAGAACTTTCGGTGCATTGAATTCACTCTATCGGCATAAAAATTAAACTAATCCAGTCTCTTGTCTTTCCCATTATTGACTATTGAGACATTTTCTGTATTAATGCCAATCAGGTGCAAGATAAACAACTACAGCGAATTCAAAATGCCTGCATTCGTTTCGTTTTCGATCTAAAATATTCAGAGAATTTGACACCGTACTTTGTGAAGGTCGAGTGGCTTAAAGTAAACGACAAACGTAGTTCTCATAAGTTCATTTTACTGTACAAAATCCATTTAATATAAGACCCGCAATATCTTTATGAAAAACTTAATATGCTGACCAAGGCAGTAATTTATTTTATTAAAAACATAAACTAAACGTAACGTTTCAACCTTCTAGCAAGGTCTTCTTCAGACTCTGTATCAAGTACAAATCTAACAAGATACAAAAACAGGGCATTATATATACACAAACATTACTCCCTCCAGACTATTAGAAAGTTGTCCTGGAACTTTATATCAGGTGGCTTTCCCCTGTCAACTGTACTTTCACCTAAAAGGCTAAACATATTTACTTCCATATAGAATGTGGTTGGACTTTTTATCTCACGCTCCTTTCCCTTAATTTTTCTTCTTTCTCCTCTCCTCTTTCTCTCTTGTCCATTTCACACTTTATAACACCTTCTTCCCTTCTTTCTTTAACTTCAGTCCCCCATTCCAGTTCATTGTGTCTTCTTCACCTTTCTTCACCTTTCTTCACCTTTCGTCACCTTTCTTCTCTATTTCTTTGGCCTCCAATTTTCTCACTAGCTTTCTCTTCTCCCTTCCTATCTGCTTAGCCTCATCCCAATCTATGTCATGTCATGTCACATGAGAGAAATTTTCAATTTACTTACTTGATACTAAAACTGAAAACATATAAGTATTTTCATTATATATGAAGTCTAAAAATTTCAGATTAATATTCTTATAGGTATGGTTTGCTCTTGGAAGACAATAAATTTTACTTTTTCTACGGGGAAGTTGTACAACTTTTTCATTTGAGAGCACATTCAAGGGCAGTCCTTTTTAAAAGGGGATTTTGGACTACTTTTGTATAAGAGAAAATTAAATGGGCCGTACTTTTCCTACGGCGAAATTGTACCCCTTCTCATTTAAGAGCACTTTCAAGGGCAGTCCTTTTATCTTCTATGGGGAATCTAGACTAACTGCTCGTTTAATAGAAAATTAAGAGGGCAGTCGTTTCTAAGGAAAAAATTGTGCCCCGTCCTGATATAAGAATAAAATGGGCAGTCACTTTTCTACGGGGATTTTGTACTCCCTCCCAATATAAGAAGGATTTAAAACGGCAGTCATTTTTCTACGGGAAATTTGTACCCCCTTCTAATATAAGCAGGATTTAAGGGGGCAGTCACTTTTCTACGGAGAAATTATACCCCGTCGTAATATAAGAAGGAAATAAAGGCAATCACTTTTCTACGGGGAATTTGTATCCCCTCCCAATATAAAAAAGATTTAAGGGGGCAGTGTTTTCTACGGGGAATTTCTACCCCCTGCTAATATAAGCAGGAATTAAATGGGAACTCACTTTTCTACGGGGATTTTGTACCCCTCAAAACATAAGAAGGATTTAAGGGGTCAGTAATTTTTCTACGGGGATGTTGTACCCCTCCCAATATAAGAAGTGTTTAAGGGGGCAGTCACCTCTCTACAGGGAATTTGTACTCCTCACAATATAATAATGATAATTGGGGGCAGTCACTTTTCTACGGGGAATTTGTATCCCCTTCAAATATAAGCAGGATTTTGGAGGGCAGTCACATTTCTACGGGGAAATTATACCCCCTCCTAATATAAGCAGGATTTAAGGGGCAGTCACTTTTCTACGGGGAATTTGTACCCCCTCCTAATATAAGCAGGATTTAAAGGAGCAGTCAATTTTCTACGGGGAAATTATACCCCTCCTAAAATAAGCAGGTATTAAGGGGGCAGTCACTTTTCTACGGGGAAATTATACCCCCTTAATATAAGCAGGTATTAAGGGGGCAGTCAGTTTTCAACGGGGACTATGTGCCTCCTCCTAATATAAGCACGATTTAAGAGGGCAGTCACTTTTCTACGGGGAATATTTACCCCCTCCTAATATAATCAGGATTTAAGTGGGCAGTCACTTTTCTACGGGGAAATTATACCCCCTTCTAATATAAGCAGGATTTAAGGGGCAGTCATTTTTCTACGGGGAATTTGTACCCCCTCCTAATATAAGCAGGATTTAAGGGGGCAGTCACTTTTCTACGGGGAAATTATACCCCCTTTTGAAGTGAGAATTGAGAGGCAGTCATTTTTCTACGGGGATATTTTACGCCCTGCTTAATTGATGGGAACTGAAAAGGGCAGTCATTTTTCTCCGTAGAAAATTTTTTTCTACGGAGTCCAAATTCCCCGTTACACCTGCCTTCATGGAGGAGTCGTTAGCGCAGCGCGCTACGATGCTCGGTGTGGGCATAGGTGTTCTTCGTGATTGTCCCTTCATCATTTTCATCATATCAACACTCATTCTCATCTTCGCGATTAGCCAAAAGTGACAGAAAAGATACCAAATCAATCAATTTATTTCTCCAATTTGCCATTCATCAGTACAGTTGCGATGAATGTAGAAAAGTGCTAACTGAAATAAAATAAACAAAATAAAATTACAAATTCGTATTCTTTCTTTCCGTTCATATACGTAGTTGACTTAGATTTACACCGAGACAAGTATCGTATTCTTCTTATTTTCGAAACGAGAACGGCGTAACTGTTTGAAACTTGGGATCAAAACGAGACCAAGGATTTCCCTTCGAAACATGGACGAGAAGGACACTGGAGTTTTGTACGAACCAGACCGAGAACAAGACCTGACTGCTGTCGGTATCGTACGAGCAGTCTAGAATGTATCATGAGTATCTGGAACCCGGTTCGTCGTATAGTGGACATGGTTACTTGACGGTTACACTCCGTCCCGGGTATCTCTGGAGCGAGCGAACGGAAACAAGTCTCTGCGTAAGTAATGACGCTAGACTGCTCCACCGATGAACACGTGAGAGGGAACGTAATTGCGTCGAGGGGGGAAAGCGACTGCAGTAACTATTTTTGTAACCGTGGGTACTGCTTCGCTTTGCCCACTTGACCCCCACCCCCTCCCTTCTCTGCGGATATATCCGGCCATGCCCCACACATTCCGGGGATAGAGTATAGGTATATATCGTATTCCGTTCCTGCCAACAAGTATTGAGTCGTACGAAGAGCAGCACAGCTGAAAATATACAGTCTCATGTTGTCGCAAATTGAGTGTGAAACGGAGCCAAACGATTTCTACTACCAGGTGCCTGCTGATGTGATTTCAAGGGGCTCCGCCCCTTTTACTCGAATATCTGGGACGATTTTTTCACCAAAAGTATTGACATATATAAACACTGAGGCATAGTCCCACAAAGACTGAAACTCCAAAAATGACAAAACCGACATGATAACGACCGACCGACGGACCATCCCAAAGTAATAAGTGTTGTTGTTGTTGTTGTTTTTTATTTGTTTTTTAATCCTACATGTTTAAACATATTACCTGTGCATTCTATGCAGATATTATAAACTATTGGAAATTAACTATCTATGCTGCACAGAGGCTTCCTTCGTGTGAAAAATGCAGCTGTCTCTTCTTTATGCGGCATTTTTGTCCAAGGTGCAGTTCGGTCTACATTATTAGAATGTTCTTAGGTAGAATTTTCTATTACTTAGTGTAAGTAGGTAAAGGTAAAGTGTTCTCCTGTGCTTAGCACCACGCCATGAAGGCGTATAGGGGGTGTGAGGGCAACGCCCCACACTTTCTTGATCCGGTCGTGAGTGGGGGTGATGTGATCAGCATCACGCCCCTGACCGCCTTTACCCCCCAGGGTTTCCCCCGGGTACCCATGTTATTCGAGGCTGGGTAGACGCCGGGGCCGCTTCCAACGTGTAAGTAGTATTTCTTTTTTTTAGTGAAAGTGAAAATTTGTCTAATTAATTTTACAAAACTTTATTATGAGTAGATCAAAATTGCACTGTATAAATTAAGACTGATTCACACGGAGCTCGATTTCCTACTCGAGTGCCCAAGTTGGCGCTGGACTAGCTACCTTGCTTGGAATGATGGCTGCCTGACTGGCTGCTAGACTAGTTTTGGTGATTAGACCGTGTTCTAATTGCAACTTGCTTCTCTGCTAGATGCTGATATAACAACCAATCAGAGCGAACATGAGCTCGTGTCAAGATAAACTGTGAGTTTGACAAGGAAAATCTAAGCGGGTTTTGTCTGTGGATTCCGAATGTTGGTTGTGCACTTTTTGTTGTTGTTCACTGCTCGATAAAATAAAGTATGAGGTGCATTCGTGTTTTTTTTAATATTTATTAATTTACCCATAGCAATGATATTTGTACACGACGGATGAGGCTAGCCGATAGTGTATTAAATGTTGAAAAAAAACTTTATTTCTATGAATTAATTCTGCGAATATCATGTATGAATACATATTCAAGTTCATTAAAAACAAAGCATGTTGAGTACACCTTGTTTAGCATATTTTCTTTCCAGCTAATTTCTAGTCAATGCTTTTCTTTTATCTTCTCAAAGTTTTAATTCTGGCTATTGTAAGGAAAAATTTCAGCATTAGGTATTCTCCTATTCTCTTTCTCAAGTTTCTCGTTCATCTCTTTGTCTTATTCTCTGCGCAATCCCTTATTTGAACAAACGTCTACTAACAAGTACGGTAAAGATTATCATGTGAGGCAAAAGTAGCAGGAGAGAAAGTGACACAACACTAATCCCAGTCCAACTAGAAAATCCAGCAGGAAATCTAGCCTCGTGTCATTTAGCCTTTACACAGTATTGTAAATTCGAACTTTTTAAATACTATTATGAGTATGATAACCTGCTGAAACACCTAGAAATAGACTTGAAGTTAGAGTTGATACGCGAATCATATCTTATTTGGAAGGAATTTTAGAGAAAAAACATCAGGTTTTGATTGCTTTGCTTAAAGGTGAATTCCCACAATCTGAGGGAAAAACCGGATAATTACTACCAGATGAAAAGCATATAAACTACAAGTATCTTCAGTTTCTATTAATTCAAATAGAGAAAGTTAAATATTCAATAATTGTTTTAATACCATTTTTAACTTTACATAAGAAGGTAATCAAACGAAGCCTTTCCATATCTAGTTCGAAATGTATCAATGTTAATTTTTAATTGTATTTTGTAAATTCCTGTAGTTTTAGGGTATGTTTGTAAAATATTTTACAAATGCCTGTACAAATATCTCATGTTTTATATTTCCATTTTTATATAACATATTCATGTAAAATTGCTGTATTTGAGGTAACCATGCTGTTCACAACAGTATAAACGTCTACATAAATAAATAAATTTGTTGCCTGTACTTAGAGTACTAATTAAAAAGTAACATCATTTTCCAATCTTTTGTAAACAATTTTAGAAATTGTTTCAAAGAGATAGTTTTTGGTGTTATTGATCAGATCTTATTTTGATAACCTATTGTAGAAGCTTCGCCATAACTATTTGTTTTGTATATCATTATGAATTGTACTGTATTTGAGTACAAGAATCAAATAAAATATGACAATTACAAAACACAGACATCAGCCATTATAAACAGCTTCAAAAAGTTGTTCTAAAATTAACTTTGAATGTGTGTGGGAAATCCTTGTTCGCCAAAGTTATGACCTTATGATAATTGGATAAATTGCTCAGACCAAAATGAAATTGCGTGTTGAATATACTTTTAGGTTGACAGTTATTTTCCAGGTGGAAGCCGTGATCCTACCCCTCCTTCTCCATGTATTTATGTATGTGATGCCAGGATATGCTTGACTATTTAATGATAATGCGGCGTGTGGCTTGTTCATTGCAGTTAGTCAACCAAAAGATGGAAATGGTCAAACTTTTGCTCTGTTGGGATTTATAGAGCTGTCCTGTCATGGCTCTATGAGCGTTCCACAATTGGCAAGGTGGGATAGGGTTGGTGGGCTACTATGTGGTCCTCCAAGCTAGATCCGAGGGATCCACTGACCAACGACAGGTGCGGTCCTCCATTCATATGGTGGATTATGTGTAGAGCTCACAACTCTTCACTCTAAAAAGATATGTCAAGAATCAGCAACATGAGGAGGCTATGGGTGTTCACAAGGTAAAATATTTCGAAGGTAAAATAGTGTCCCAATCGGATCTCCGGACGGGGACTACTTTGGGAGGTCCCTGGACTAGGGATAGTATGTGCACTAGGAAAAAGGATACCTTTACTTTCCCAATGGTCTATGAGAGTTCCATCCACAATATAGACCGAGTAGCCCGATGGCACACTCATGGACCATCGTGCAAATTAAACAATTCATGTGCTTTTAGGGCCTTCATACATGTATGTGAGGTTGTAAAAGCTGACAGATGTTGAGATAAAACTTTGAAATGTCATGTGGAAGAGAAACCCACCCACCCACCAAACCCCCCCCCCACTCCAAAGTTACGTATGGAAGCTGACGCGAATTTTAAATTTGTACACTTATTTGACATAAAATGTTATAACTGGTAGACTATTTGACCAATCTACTTCGGGTAACTTTTGTTTTTTTGCTAAAACATCAGGACATGCAACTGTGCAGGAATTAGAACGCCAAAGCCAATAAGAGAGGTTGGGTGGGCAGCGGGCTTCAACTTTCAATTGAAAAATCATAAAAATGGGGAGTTTGCCCCACTTTCCCCGCTACTTTGGGAAGGGGAGGCAAACTTTAGCCTTATTTTCAAAGCATGGTCCTTCTCAACCGAATGAAACTCATTTGATGTTCCTGGGTGCATTACACTATCGAATATATGAAAAAACTCCCCATTTTTATGATTTTTTTCATTGAAATTTGGGGGCCGCGGCCAACCCAACCACTCTTAATAGCTTTGGCGTTTTCATTCCTGCACGGTTGCATGCCCTGATGGTCTAGCTGCAAAACAAAAGTGACCCGAAGTAGATTGCTCATATAGTTTCGGAGATATAACGTTTTTCTGAAATAAGTGTAAAATTTAAAAATCACGCGCAAAGGCGGCAGCCAGAGAGAGGTTACTTTCGAAAACCCGCTCGGCAGTCTAAAGGTTAAAATAGGTACCTGGAATGTCCTGAGCATTTACTGGCCGAAGGCATGTCAATTGACAGTTAATGAGATAGTTAAGTATAAATTAGACATAGTAGCTGCCAAGAGAGTTAGGCGGCCAGGAGAAGGTAATTGTAATATTAAAAATTATACTTTTTCTATGGTGGTACTGAAAATCATAGTTATGGAACAGGCTTCTTCATAAATAATTGAATATATCTCGGCCCTTAAAACAGTAAAATTTATTAATTATAGGATATAATGTGCAATTTTGCAAGGTAAGTGGCGCAAAATTAGTTTAATAAACATCCATGCACCAAAGGAAGGTAAAGGTGATAATACTAAAGATGATTTATTTTTATGCAGAGTTAGAACAGGTCTTTGATAAATTTTTCCAGTATGATATGACTCTTAGGTGACTGTAATGCACAGATTAGTAAAGAAGAGACATTCAAACCCACTATTTGTAAAGAAAGTCTTCATGAATTAAGTAATGATAATGTTATCAGATTAATTACTTTTGCAACCTCAAAGAATTTAGTTGTAAAAAGTACCACTTTTAAACATAAAGACATCCATAAATATTCCTGGTCTTCTCCAAATGATAGAACTCATAATCACATAGATCATATACTCATTGAAAAAAAGGTATACCTAGTAGTATAATTGACGTTCGTTCACATAGAGGTGCTGCCTGTGCAAGTGACCATTATTTAGTACTTGTTAAATTAAGAGAAAGACTCTCAGTGATAAATCATAAGCAACAAAATCTAAAAGTTCTAAAATTTAATACTGTAAAATTTGCTGATGAAAGAATTTAGAAATATCACCAAATTTAACTGTCAAATACATTCGATAGTTAAATGATGATGAAAATATAAATGAAACAGATGTAAATAAGAATTGAGATCATGTATGTAATGTAATAGAATCAGCAGCTGAAGAAAGTATAGGATACCAAAAACCAAGAAAAAGTAAGTCATGGTTTGAGAATGACTGCCATAATCTAATAGAAATAAGAAATCGGGCTAGACTTAGGTGGTTAAATAACTCTGATAAATAACTTAAGCAATCATAATAGAATAAAGGGAGAAGTTAACCGCACGTTTAGAATTAAAAAAGGGATTACCTGAAAAGCAAAATTAACGAAATTGAAACAAGTTCCAAATATATATATACAAGGTGCGGCAGAATTCATTAGACAGTTTGAAATTCCAAAAGTATGTATATAAACTGATGTATAAACACTTATACTGCTGCAAGGTACATACAAAAGCATTTCATTTGGTATTTACGAATTAAACATAATATGGATTTGAACATAATATCAGTGAGATGAGATCCATTGTTCTGCAAACATATCTCTGCACGCTGCAGAACAGATTCCATCGTCTTGCGCAGCATCTCCCGTGGAATGCTCTGAATTTCCGCTCTTATGGATTCCTTCAGCTCTTCGGTAGTGTGCGTCGATTCACGTACACCTATTGTTTTAAATATCTCCACAAGAAAACATCGCATGGAGATAAGTCTGGCGAGCGTAAAGGCCATGTGCAGTCACCGTTACGTGACATGACTCTCTCCGGAAACATTTCACGAAGAATCTCCATTGGGACGTGCGCTGTTGCGCCATCATCTTGTTGGGACCATACCTGGCGGTTACGAATACGGCGTCGTAAGAGTTCTGGGAGCAAGAAAATATTCAGCATGGACATATACCGAGCAGACGTTACCGTAACTGCCCGCCCATTATTGTCCTCAAAAAAGAAAGACCCAAAAATGCCAAACTGACTCACTCCACACCATACGGTCACTTTCGGGCTGTGTAATGCTGACTGATGCAGCAAGCGTGGGTTTTCATCTGCCTAGTACCGGAAGTTCTGTTTGTTAACATACCCGCTGAGATGGAAATGAGCCTCATCGGATGTAATTAAGTTCCGCAGAAATCATGGTTGCTCGTTAATTATTTCCAGTACCCTTACACAAAAGTCTCTCTGACCATTCAAATCTTGAGGACGTAGCTCATGCACCATTTGAAATTTAAATGGATGGAAATCAAGTCCATGTGTAACATTGGCCGTACACTTCTATCCGAGATGCCCAGAGCCACTGAATGTCGACAAGCTGAACGTCACGGACTATACGGAACACAGCCACTCCCACCCTCTCCACATTTTCAGGTGTCCGTACAGCACGTACGGCTTCTTATGTTAGCAGATGCAGTGGTTCTGAAGGTCTTCACCCAAGTTAAAATTGTCTGGCGTGTTGAAACCTTCCAATTTCTTCCGATATTAAACTTACGTCTGCAGTCACGTTGCGTTTCAGTAGCTGAGTCATTGTTCTTGAAAAACCTCTCCACAGCATACGCGCGGTGCTCACATGACAAGACCTCCATGTCTACTGAAGGCTTTGACCTGCTTCACTAAATAACGAGTGAAACAGCGCGCTATCTGTCGGCAGACGTGAATGGCGCAAATTTCAAACTGTCTAATCAATTCTGTCGCACCTTGTATACATAAGAGATTTACAATATAGAAATAAATCAATTTAGAAAGGGGTGGCAACCTAAAGTAAACTTGATAAAAGATAAAAACAGTGAAATTTTCGATGATCAAAGCGATATTTTAAATAGATAATGGAACAACTATTTTAATGAACTTTTAAATCTTCATGTAGGAGATTAATCAGAAGTAAATGAAGTACACACAGCAGGACCTTTAGTTCCAGAACCTAAATTGACTGAAGTTAAAGATGCTATTAAAAGGCTAAACAATAACAAAGCACGTTGCATTGATTTAATACCAGCTGAGTTAATTAAATATGGTGGGCATTCGTTAATATCGTATCGTACCCTACGGTATGTGCGTTCTAACTGGGTGATGTAGCTCACTAGTCATTCATCCTCTATAATGGAGCAACTTGCTACCCATGGTGAGCCTGATTGTAAGGTGCGAGAGGTAACAACTACACACTTAATCGCAAAACACAACACTTGAGTATTAAACCCCTACAGACTGGATCAGCATGGCGTATGGAAATTCCTGTCTCTCACTGTGTGTAGATGCTCCCTCGAGGTGCTCAAAGCGAGGCGTTCGTTTATGTTGCCAGTCTGGAAGCCCAGTCTCCTAGACTTTTAGCTCGTACTTCTGCATCCCCTGACTGATAGTTTAGAACTGCCCATGCTCGTGCTACAAAACTAACTATATCTGACTGACCAGTGATCCCTGTTCTCCTAGACATTTATTCCAATCAAATTTTCTCAATAATGCCGACTCGGTTACCTGTAGTCTCTTCCTTGATTGCGATTTTTACATCTATTTGCAATGATTGCGATCAAGGATGCTCGGCAATGTCTGACAAGACATTCGATAGATGTGTGTAGCTATTTCCTGACTGGAAAGGTGATGGCTAAATGTCTGGGATTTGGAGTTCTTTGTACTTTACATTTTCAAAGATTCTACAGATCGTTACGATATGTTAAATTCAAAAATTAATTTGTTTAATATGCAATAAAAAAGAAATGCATCAATAGTGAAAAGAATCCATCGTTATCCCTGTCTATAAAATAGGTGATAAAATGAACTGCAATAACTACTAGATTTCTCTCCTCTCAACATCATATAACATATTATATAATATTCTTCTAACAAGACTAACTCCATATGCTAATTAAATTATAGATGATTATCAATGTAGATTGTACCGTAACAGATGAACTACAGATCAAATTTTGTACATCAGGCAGACACTTGAGAGAAAGTGGGAATATAATCAAAATGTCCATCTCCTATTAATTGATTTTAAAAAAGCATATGATTCAGTTAAAAGAGATAAGTTATATATTAGTCGAGTGTGGAATACCCTAGAAGCTTGTTAATACAAACAGTGAAACAGAAAGTAAAATTCGTGTGGATATTAATATGTCTGACAAATTTACAAATCATGATGGGTTAAAACAGGGAGGTGCATTATCTCCATTGCTCCTTTATTTTGCCTTATAATATTCTGTTAGGAAGTTAAGAGAAACTAACGAAGGACCAAAATTAAAAGGTCCAACTCAGTTGTTAGCATATAAAGATGATGTAGACTTACTAGGTGATGATATAAGTACAATTAATAATAATGGTAAAATATTTTTTTAAACATCTAAAGAGAGAAGTTAGGAAATTAGCAAAGAGAGAACTAAATATATGCTTACATGCCGAAATTAACTGTTAGGCAATATTCAAAATTCAATTATTGATAACATCTTGTTTAAATCAGTTTCCAAATTCAGGTACTTAGTAGTAATACTAACAAATGAAAATGATATTAAGGAGGAAATAAAAAACAGGCTTAATTCAGGAACTGCGTGTTACTTTTCTCTTCAAAAACGTTTATCTACTCTTATAATATCAAAGAAACTAAAAGTTAAAATATACAAAACAGTAATTTTACCTGTAGTATTATATGGATGCGAAGCTCGGTCCCTTACATTAAAAGAGGAACATAAATTAAGAGTATTCGAAAATAAAATCCTTATAAATATTAAAAGCAATAAGTTGCTGACCAAGGCAGTTTATTAAGATAAAAACACTTAACAAGTAACGTTTCAACCCTGTATCAGGGTCTTCCTCAGTCGAAGAACTAAACTAAAATGATGAAATAAACTACACACATCATTTTAGTTTAGTTCTTCGTCTGAGGAAGACCCTGATACAGGGTTGAAACGTTACGTGTTAAGTGTTTTTATCTTAATAAACTGCCTTGGTCAGCAACTTATTGTTTTTAATATGGAAACAAGGCTTAATTATATTACTTATAAATATATTTGGACCTGAAAGGTATGAGGAGACAGGTGAGTGAAGAAGGTTACAAATTTAGAATTACATAATTTGTATTCATGTCCAGATATTATTAGAATGATTAAATCAAGAAGACTTAGGTGGGCAGGTCATGTGGCACGAATGGGAGAGGAAAGAATGATACTTGTTCTCTGAAGATTAAAGTAATTTTACCTCTCTACATTATACTTGTACTCTGAAGATAAAATTGGTTTTAGCTATCAAAGTGATACTTCTTCTCTGAATTTAATAGTGATGTTAGTTCTCAAAGTAATACTGCAACTCTAAAGACGAAAGTAGTTTTAGCTCTCAAAATGATACTTGCACTCTGAAGATTAAAGTGTTTTTAACTCTCAAAGTCATACTTCTACTCTGAATATGAAAGAGATGTTAATTCTTGAAGTGATACAACTCCTCTTAAGATGAAAGTGGTTTTAGCTCTCACGGCGATACTGCTGAACCTCAGCGCAGAAGATTTAGAAGTGTTTTTTCCTAAGAGCAACAACGCGTGCTAACAGTTAGTTAACACTTTATTAGTGTCCAACGCGACCGACGGGGACGCCATGTACGTAAACGACAATCTTTTTCGAGAGCTTTCTATACAGACTATTCACTACAGAGCATAATACAGAAAGATAAGTCAATTTGACCATGTTTGGAAAGTGTGATTTTATACAGCGTTCAACACTTCCTCTCAAAACAACTTTCACAAGATGACTTTCTCACAAAAATATTATGTTACACTTTAACATAACAATAAGTAGTCTTTACTTTTCACTTCCCACTCCCATTAAGCCACTTAATTATTAAATCTAACTTTTGCTAACGGTTTCGTGAGAATGACTGCTACTTGACTTTCAGCATCAATGTGGTTCAGATTAAAAACTTTTTCCTGACTTTTCCTCTTACAAAATAGTAACGCACTAGAATATATTTTGAGCGTTTATGAAATTCATGATTTTTTATCAACTTAATAGCACTAGCATTGTCCAATAGCAGTGTGAGCATTCCTGTCAGATGAGTAATCTCATTCAAAAGTCTTGTTAGCCATATCACTTCATTCGCTGGCTACCACAAATTCAGCCTCTGTTGTTGAGAGAGCAACCGACTTTTCTTTCCGGCTCATCCAGGATATAGCTCCGCCTGCATACTTCCATAGAACTCCAGTTGTTGAGTTGGATCTCCACCATTATCTGCATCACTAAAGGCTTCCAGGATCCCAGAATTATGATTTGGACTGTAGCATATCCCATAAGCAGTGGTTCCTCGTAGATATTTGAAAATTCGTTTCACTGCTTGCCAATCAGATACTTTGGGACTATCCAATGCTTGCGACACTAATACAACAGCATAGTCAGGGACGTAGCTAGGTTGATCGGTTTGGGGGGCCCAAATGTCAGAAAAATCTTGATCAAATCATTAAGAAAATTAATAACAACCAACATTATGTATGTATGTGTGTATGTATGTGTATATATATATGAGAGTGAGAGAGAATGAGAGACAGACAGACGGTGTTAAATTAAAATCAACTCTCATATACACACGCACGCCACTCACCATCCTATGGCAGGATGTTTTTCTGGGGGGGGGGGGGGGTAGAATTGTAAAAGTGAATAATACACTCTAATGATCGTAGCTTGCTTGATTTACTTGGCGTTTTAAGCCCACTTTATGCACAGGAATTTTAATCGGGGCTGGACCTACAGTTTAAAGTGGGATCCGAACTACTGTGTGCCTCCGCTGAGATCCGAAACCGGGAACCCTTGATTACAAGCGGCGACGTTACCACTGCGCCATCGGCGAGGCCAGGAATTGAGGTTTGCTCGACTGATTGATTTTACTTCGCTTTTCTGCCACTTTTGGCTAATTGCGAAGATCAGGATGAGTGGCGATATGATGAAATTGATGAATGGACACTCAACAACACCCATGCTCAGACTGGAATTCGAACTCGGCGCCCCTGGCGTCGTAGCGCGATGTGCTAACCACTCCGTCACGGGGGCGGCTATTGGGGGTTTGCATTTGCCACTTTTTTTCTTTCTTAGGTTACCAGTCCAAATTCTCCGACAGACCGACACCGAACAGCGGAATATTTATTTTATTTGTGAAACAAAGTTTCTACTGATTTCCCGTCATAAACTATTTCTGGAAACAGTACATTCGTGATTCTAGTGACAGAGACAAATTTGAGGGTGTACCGCCCAGCACACTTGCATTTAGGGTGTGGCCAAATAGAGGAATGATGAAACGAAACGGACAGACCGTCGGCCAAAGAGAATGGGATACAACCGGTTCTCTCTGCCGTCGGCATTCAGGGCCAGAAGCCAGAAGGTCCACTGGGGTATTTTCCACCCTTTTGTGTTTACAACCGCGGGAGGGTTTCTCTGACATCAAGATAAAACTGCCTTCCGAGTATCTCGTACTTCAGTATTACAAAGCACGTAGTGCTGCTGTTTCTTAGAGTAATAAGCAGGGGTGTAGATTTATAGATGCTAAAAATTTTTAAAACGGCAGGCAAATGGCACCCAACTTGATGAAAATACATGTATGAACCTGATGGCACAAGTGTTGACTTGATTGTTTTGGTATTTTAATGTATTTTTCTTATATTTGCGTCACTTTATTTACATTCGGTTAATCGCAACGAATATGATGAACAGTAGCTAGATGAAATTGCTGATATGGAAAATGCTTTATTCAAAGAAAATAATAATAATAATATGAAGAAGAAATGTGAATTTGAGCATATTGCAGGGAAGAACTTGGAAATTGTGGATACATTTTCTGCTTTTGCTTCATTGTTATCCTCTCCTTTTATTCCTACGATAATATCTAGTTCTCGAAAACTGGCTTTAGTCGCGGCGTTGAGGACGAATGATGATAAGGACAATCACGAAGGAACATTGACAAGACAAGACAGAACCCGCCATAGGATTACACTGGCTGTGGGTTCACATGCTAGGCTTTGAAATGCGGTCATGGATCTGTAATATGGGAATTTAACTCCAATAAATCCTCAGCTGGGCATCTCATGTATATAATTTATACCAGAATCGAACCTAGCACCTTTTATTTCGAAGCGATCGTGTTATCCACAATCCTTCGGGGTGGTCCCTGTCTGCTTTCCAACTGGTTGTGAACTTCAAGAATGATGACGCTGGAAAGCAAATTTTACATACGTTTATGGTATAACTTCTTAATAAAATAATCTTGTTTGTGAGTGCAGATCTAAATATTTGATGGCACTGGATATAACAGATTTCGCACAGTTATTGCCTAATTTTATTTTTATGCTTGAGTCGAATGTAGCTTTTTATGCACCCAGCGATGCTACTTTCCTTCAGCCCACTTTTACAGTTTTTACAAAATTCCGCTTCCGACGTGTTACCACGACCTCTCACGTGAGCATCTACCAGCTTAGCACAGGGGAGAGACAATGAGATACCTCTGGGCACAGATCAGGGTTACTAACGCTACAAATATATGGAAAGAAACAACAGATTTAACCCACTACTGAGGGTACAATTCGTACTATATTCTTGATTAATTATGTACAAATATTAAATAACTTTTGAAGTCTTTTCATACAGTAATTTTCTTCTATTTTTATTTTTTTATGAATTCTAACCAATCTTCTTCGGGCTTCTTCTTCTTATAATCAATATGGCATCTTCTTCTTATGGCCTCTTCTTCTTATAATCAGTATGGCATCTTCTTCTTATAATTAATATGGCGTCTTCTTCTTATAGCCTCTTCTTCTTATAATCAATATGTCATCTTCTTCTCATAGCCTCTTCTTCTTATAATCGCTAATATTCCTTCTTCTATATATTTACATCTTTATTCCTCATTATTTCGTTACTCTTTATTTACATCTTTTGTTTCGTTCCTTGATTTTTCTAAGGAACATTTTACGTCCTTGCTATCTGGATTATTCTTTGTCCGTGGATCATTAAATGAGCTTTCCTTTATATCTTTGTATACACTCCATGGAACGGTATGTATATCTATATGCTGCAACTTATATCCACGTTCTTGTTAAGAAACGTCGTGCAAAAGACCCAGTGGATCATAATTGATAATTGGAGGTTGTATTATTTCTCCTCCTTCCCTTAATCATCTTGCCAGAATAGATTCTCTTGTTTTTCTACCTCCTCTCTTTCCTCGTTTCTTTGGCATCCCTTTATACCAATTGACGTAAATATCGATCTTCCAAATAAACAAAGAGAAAGGGGTTAGTTAAAGATCGCCGCCTGGCCGGCGCTAACCTTAACTTGGAGCTACAATGTATGCGCCTCCAAATGTGCTTGGGTGCTGCCGAGAAATGGCGCTACACCTGGGGAAAACAACCCAAAAGCCGCACGAAACTCTCAGTTCGTGGGAACTGTAATAGACACAAAATCGAAATTGCAATTCGACTTCTTTACTTTTGTATATTAATCGCTTATGTCATTACTGAATGATAATTCCCCTTTTCTCCTTATTTATATCCTGTTATTATTTTAAACTTATTTATTTATTTCCTTATAATTAGTATTAATATATACAATCGTTATTTCATCACATCTGCTCTTTCCGTTGTCTCTATTTACAATCGTATAAGTTCTCCTGGGTGGTGCCATCTCTTACCGTGCTTGACGGGTCAAATCTCAGGTCTGCAGTTTTACTTGCCTGCTCGCCAGCAAGGCGGGCCTAGTAAGCGATTCTTGCCGATGTGCAGCTCTCTGAGCGGAACGTTCTTGTGTGCAGCTCATCTTCATGCGGATAAATGTTAATGCCTGGCGCTAACGAAATACGAACACCAAAATATAAACAAATTATGAAGTTTAAAAATATATTTGGACTGAGAATCTAATGCAGTTTTGAATACGTGTAATAAACGAAGTACTGATATAAAGTAACTTTTGCCTTCACCAGTTTTCCATGAAAGCCACTCTTGATGTAATGTTTTCTTGAAGCATTGTTTGGTACATTCTCAGTACGAACAGAATGATACGGATTAGGTAGGGATTATCCATGACAATTACGCTATTTGGTTAGAGTTTGGGTAGAATGTCGAATAACCACGTCTCAAAACGCTGTCTCAACACCTCTGGAACGAAACAACAAACAAACACTTTCCACAAAACCATCTTCGCTTCCTACATACACAACAAACCTTATTTCTTTGCCCCTAAGGCTGAACGCTGAGCCTAGAAGGAAAGCATACCTATGTGACAGGCACGTATATAGAAATACATTTCTGACGGGGGTCTCAAGTGTCTCAATAATAATAATAATGATAATAATAATAATATAATTAGAAAAATTATATTAAATTAAAATACTATTATTAAATATCTAAATTAATTAATACTGCAGTGTTATTACGTAAATTGAATAGGTAAAGATGGTAAAAGAATAGATATATAACAACATCTATTCATTGTGTAACTTACGTGTAGTTAAGATCGCCAAAATTTGTATAAAGAAGCGACCGAGCTTACTGTTCTAGTGCTTTCAGGCAGTTGATTCCACAGTGTCGAGGAGGGTAACCCCGTTCCGGTTTGTATCCAAAAAATTTCGGTAGTTGGGTAGGTGTGAGTTTGAAAAGGACACACCTTATGTAGGTGTAAAATACATGTTTAATAACGCACACATATGTCTAGATACATAACACATTCCCTGTCGAACAGTGATAAAGGATAATTCTGCACACACACTACGACGTCATGCAGCCATAATTGCTGCACACTCGAAGACAAGTGTTGCCAACACCTACTTGGCAAATATCGTTTACAAAAAATGTCTTGGCCGCCATGTTGGAACCAAGGACATGGTGGGGGCCAACATTCCGCCCAAATTGAAATATATAATTTCAAAAAAAATTAAATGGTACACTACAAACAAAAATATGAAAAACAATTTTACGCATATTGTACACTAGAACTACTTGGAATTATTGAATGCAAATGTTCAGTTTTTCATTTTTCACAATCATTATTAAATGGCAAAATAGATAGCTTTAAATTTGGTCTTTTGTAACTGCCGGTATTGGTTTTCACTGTAGCAGTCCTTACTAGTCCATCAGTACCTGGCTGAATCTCACATATTCTCCCAAGTTTTCATTTCTGTGCGGGAAGTTGATCATCTCTGATGAGAACCAAATCACCAATTTGAAGATTTTTCTGTTGTCTTCTCGACTTCAAACGTTGTTGCAGCTGTGTAAGATAGTCTCGAGACCAATGTTTCCAGAAATGCTGCATCAGATTTTGTGTAAGTTACCACCGTGAAAGTTTGTTAAGTTTATATGTGGTAAGATTTATTTTTGGAGCTGACAAAAATGCATCTCCTATCAGAAAGTGTCCTGGAGTAAGAGCTTACATACCATTTGGGTTACTGGAAATGGCTGTGAGTGGTCTCTAATTTAAACACGCTTCAATCTGTGCTAACAAAGTACACAACTCTTCAAATGTGAGCAAAGAATTTCCCACAATTCTTTTAAGATGGAATTTCACCCATTTTATTCCACTTTCCCATACTCCTCCTGCATGAGGATTTAAGGGAGTTTTGAAATGCCATTGTATTCCCAAACTGCTCAGATTTTATTAGCTATTTCTTCATTGTGTTTGTCATTGTTTACAGTTTTAAGATCTTTTAGCTCTTTGTTTGCACCAACAAATGTAGTTCCACAGTCACTGTACATGTCACGTGGGTTTCCTCATCTAGACACAAATCTTCTAACTGCAGCTAAAAGTCTGCAGTGGTTGCAGTACTCACTACTTCAAGATAAATAGCATTTCAGGAAAAGCAAATATACAATGCGATGTAGCCCTTGTAACTTCGACGAGAACGTCCACTCATTTCTTTAAGAATTACTGGCCCAGCGTAATCCACTCCACATTGTAAGAACGGTCTACTAACTGTCACTCTAGGACATGGCAAGTTTCCCATTAGTTGTTTTGATATGGTGGGATTATATCTATGGCAAATCACACATTTTTACACTAATTGACGCACTCTGTCACGACCATGAATTATCCAAAACTTCTAGTGTAGTGTTGCAAGAAACAGTTGTGGCCCTGCATGCAAAAGAACAATGTGCCCATATGCAATAATTAAGTCTGTTAATCTATGTTTCTTGAGTAGCAAAATAGGATGTTTTGCACTATATGGAATGTTACTGTGTTTGAGTCTACCGCCCACCCTGAGAACAGTTCATCAAAAAAGGGATTTAAACTATGCAAGTTACTCCCTAAAGATAAGGGTAAACCATTGCTAAGAGCATTAATTTCACTGGCAAATTCACTTTGTTGCACAATTTTTACTAACAAAGAAGTGTGTTCCATAACTCTTTAGTGCTCAATGGACCATGCAGTTTGTTAGTTTTGTTGCGGGCATTGAAAATGAACCCTTTACACCAGGCCACTACACGTTGCAATTTATTTAGAGAAGAATACCTCTTAAATAATGGGTTGTCTTGTGTTGACACAAGGTTTACAACAGACTGCTTCTGTTCTACACTCACTTCACTACATTCTTGTATGTCACACTTGTTTTCAAGCAATTGTAGCTCATGTAAAAATGGAGGCCCTTGCCACCATAAAGAATGTGTCACTAAGCTGGAAGGGGGAATCCTACGACTTGCACAGTCGGCAGGATTGTCTTCACCGCTGACATGACACCACTTTATATCACCTTCCTCTTGTATTTTAGAGACTCGATTCGCCACAAAAGTTTCCCAACGATTAGGACATGAATCTATCCATGCTAAAACTATTTTGGAGTCCAAATAGGAGGTAACAGTTGTGAAGTTAACTGGCAATGCTTTACGCACATAAGTAATGAGGCGAACCAACAATACTGCAGCAAAAAGTTCAAGTCGTGGAAGTGTTATCTTTTTCAGAGGAGCCACTCTTGTTTTTGAAGGCAACAAGTTTAACCTGGACTTGTTCATCAACACAGACACACCTAAGGTAAACAACCGCTGCATAGGCTGCTTCAGATGCATCACAAAACTCGACTAAATGAATCTCGATACAGTCTTTGGGAACGTTCAATTCTAATAGTTTGCAAATTTGGTAAATAACTGCAGTAACTAACCCACTCATCAATTCCATTACTTGGAAGTTCATCATCCCAGTCAAGTTGTAATTTTCACAGTTCTTGTATCAATAATTTGGCTTTCACTATTGTAGGTGATAACCAGCCAAAAGGATCAAACAACTTAGATATCTCTGAGAGGAGAAGTCGTTTGGTCAACACAGAATGCACAATTGGACTCACTACATTAAAGGAGAAATGATCCAAGGAAGGACACCACTGAATCCCCAATGTTTTCTTACAGTCACTGTCATTAAATTGAAACGGCACGTTTCTTTGAAGCAATTCGCTTGGAATACTGTCTAATACCTTAGGATCAGTCGAGGATCATTTGCGAAGTTCAAAACCACCTTTAAGCAGGAGTTGGATTAGTTGATGGTACAGTTCTATAGCACCCTGCGTAGAATCACTTCCACTTAAGAAATCGTCTATGTACACATGATTAAGTAACACATTTGAAGCAAGGGGGAAATTTGCACCTTCATCCTCACGTAATTGTTTCAGACACCTCGTAGCTAAGTATGGTGCACAAGCAGTACCATTAGTGACCGTCAATAATCTGAAGTCTTGAAATGGTTCAATAAGATTCTCTCTCCACACAGTTCTCTGAAAGTCTGAATCCCTTTGGTTAATTTTCACTTGTCTATACATTTTTGAGATGGCATACTTGATGGATTTTGAATTGTAATATCACACCATTGATATCACTTTGTAGGTTAGGACCAATCATGAAAGTGTCATTAAGAGAAACACCTATAGAAGTTTTACAACTCCCATCAAACACTATACGAATAGGTGAAGTCATACTGTCTTTAAATACACGATGATGAGGAAAATAAAAGCTTTCACTAGGCACCTTATCTATGTCCAAGTTCCCTTATTCAGTTATGAAAGCATTATACTGTTTACGAAGTTCAGGGGAGCGAGAAGTCTGCGTTCTTGACTTTTAAGTCTCTTCACTGCTGTTTCTCTTGAACACCCTAACACGACATAATCATTCTTAAATGGTAAGTTAACTACATATCGACCATTTTCTCGTTGGTGAGTAGCTATGAAATGTGCTTCACATTTTTTTATCTTCTGATGGTAAATGAATAAGAGTTGGCAAGGCTTCAAGTTCCCAGAAATTACACATGTTAGTATTTATATCACATGACACATGAAGAGATGAAACTGAATTGGTATTTGCATTACCAACACTACCATCAATTTGCCCTGATAACACCCAACCGAAGACTGTTTCTAATGCCGATGGAGTACCAGGAGGTCCCACGCAGCGTCCACTTCACAACAATAAAAGAAAAATATCACAGCTTTATAAAATATTCACAGGAGCACTCACGTTAAATGTAGAATCAGCCAAGAGTAAGCCCTGTATGTATGATCAAGAGCACACCCCTGGTGCTTGCACCCTTGGTAAATTACATGTAATTTTCTTCACTACTACAGCCCTAACACTGTACAGTTGTGTCTTGAACTTTGACAGAAACTGAACATTAGCCATAGCATGTAAACACCCTTTTCAGTTATGCCAGAAACATTCATGTTTGTGGGTTGCTTAGGTAACTGCTACTTTTGTAAACATGTCGAGTCTAGGAGCACACGACAAGGCTGAAAATAACCCTGTTTGTTTTTAACATTAACAATAGCAGTACATAACAGTACTTGTGGTACACCAGATGTTTTAACTAATTCGTTTTCTGCAACATGAGAAGACACTTGTGTGGGGAGGGGGGGGGTCGACTGTCCATTCCTGTTGGTGTTGTCAAAATGAATTAAAGTATGGTGATATTTTCCACAGAGGTGACACCCGTTTGATGAACATAATGTTACTTTGTGCTTTTGAAAACAATTAAAGCAAAGCGCCTTACCTTTCACGAAACTGTGTCCTTCTTGCACGGACATCTGAAGAAACTCCTGACACTTGTGTAATCTGTGTTGCTTGCTGCGACATTTGGGGCAGAAGGAAACAGCTGATGCTTCGAAGGAAGAGGTTGATGGCTTATTATGATTCACAACCTTCCGCCGATTGTTGTTTTCAGTTGCCATTGATGACAATGCACAAGCTCGCTGATCTAGGAACTGGGTCAACTCGGAAAAACTAGGCACTTCTTGCGACGTGAGAGAGAGTTCCTATTGTTTTCTCGACTCCGAATCGGGCTTTCTTGTTGTGTGATAAAAAAAGAATCGCGTCTCAAGATTCAACAGGTACACTGAGCACCTTTAAAACACGAATGCACTCATTGGCAGAGTCGATATGACGATGTAAACTTGTGTGCGAGTTCTCATTCACTTGCGGCTGATTCACCAGTCGCTGGACAATGTTGCTAACTAATTCCCTCTTGTTAGAATAACGGTTGTTGAGCAACTCCCACGCGTGTTTATAGTTTTCGTCTGTCACTGCTAACAATTGTATAAGCAAGGCAGCCTCGCCCTTGAGAGAAGACTTCAAGTTTTTGTGCGCCACTTTAGTTCGCGTTTATGTCTACACTAGTACTAAACAAATCCTGGAAACTTAGCCAGTTCTCCAGTAGTCCACTGAAGGATGGAATTTCCAATTTCGGTAATTTTGACTTCACCTACTTGTTGCTGGGGTGGGCTGTCACGTGATGATGACGTCATTGATGTAAAACTTCCTAATGCCGCTAACTGTACTGACCGAAGTAAAGAATTTTCTTTTGGCAGAGCAGAGATTGTGTTCAAATACTATGATGTAACTTGTATGTTTATGTTATGTTATGTATTTTGTCTACATGTTTTTATTTTTACTTATTTTTCATTCATTTTATTTTATTTTTATGTAGTTGTCTTTTCACAATTTTTGTATCATTTTATTCATACATTTATTACAATTATTTTATCAATAGATTTTGTAACTAAATCATACAGTTTATTGTACACTGTATTAATACTGTAATAACAAAAGAAATGTAAATTTAAATGTAATCGATGACACGGGTTAGGTGGCAGAACAGCCTCAGGCTGAACCTCGCCCACGTAAATAAAGAATTTGAATTTGAAAAAAAAAAATTTGAAAGCTTATAGACAATCTGATCAAGTCTGTCTTCTTCCACACCTAATTCAACTTCATACTTTTCGAAGTCACTAACGTCCGTTGCAGCAAGATCAATTAATAGTTGCTTGCAGTCACTTGATAGTTCCGTCGCTTTATCACCGCACAATGACATCGTGGCAATGTCCAAAGTCGCGGAATTTACTCCATTCTCGAGACGCGTAATCTCATATTTGTTTTAGCACTGTCTTTGCTGCGAGAATCCGCTCCATTTTGACGCGTTCACGAACCGCGAACCGATCGAAAACTGGCAAACCGGATTGCACTACACGCTGGTAACGAAAGATGCTTGTTCAGGTCAGCAACACGCCTTCATGATGTCACTTTCTTTGTTCGAGTCTCGCGAGCGACGGACTACCGAACGGAAAATACGAATAGTGTGATAAGAAGTACTGTGTAGAGACTGTCTTTATCACACAAATACACACTCATTGTCACAGTTCACAATTGTGCATGTACAAAAAAAACAGTAAGTCACTCCAATTAATTTCACAGAATGTCACAATACCGGCCCGGAAGACCATGTCGGGGAGCGTAACTCCGTTCCGGTTTGTATCCAAAAACGTTCAGTAGTTGGGTTGTTGTGAGTTGGAAAGGACGTACGTGTAAAATACATGTTTAATAACGCACACATATGTCTAGATACATAACACATTCCCTGTCGAACAGATGATCAAGGATAATTCTGCACACACACTACGACGTCATGCAGCCATAATTGATGTACACTTGAAGACAAGTGTTGCCAACACCTACTTGGCAAATATCGTTTACAAAAAATGTCTTGGCCGCCATGTTGAATCCAAGGCATGGTGGGGGCTAACACAAAGCCTTACAGCCGATACGGAGAAAGAGTTGAAGAAGAAGTTTTATTTGTGTACCGGGATAGAGAGAGATGATGAGCTGCGTGATCTGGTGTCGCGATCGTGAAATTCGTGAAGAAATTGGAAACGCGAGAGGAGATAGGAGGAAGGTGACTTGAGGTTGAGAATTTTTTAAGTAAGACCAGAGTGTGCATCGTTCGTTTTTCTTGTATCCATAGCCAGCTCAACTTGAGAAGGTAAGGCTATGGATGGTCCCGATATAATAAATTAAAAATGTATCGTACGCAGGCGTTCTGAACACTTTGTAGACTTCTAGCTAATTGACCTGTGACGTCGGAATAAACTATGTCACAATAGTCTAAATAACATAAAACGAGGGATTGACATAGATTGGCTTTGATAGAAATGGGGAGAAGCTTACCCATCCATCATATAGAGTATAGGGATGCAAAGGCTTTCCTGCACGCGTAACTCATGTGACTCGACCATGAAAAATTTCCATGTAATGTAATTCCCATCTTTAAATAATCTGAAAAAACAAAAACTGTTGTAAGCCTCGCACCACGTAGGCAAGCTGGTTGTGAACCAATGACTTCCCGTGATAGTCAAGCCTGTTCCCTTGCATAGGCCATGATGACCGTTGTAGACCTTCAGAATAACAGTTCTTGTTCTGCCACAACTGCAATTCTTTGTATTCGAGACATTAACCAAAATACACTTGAGTTTCCTCTTTCTCTTGAAATCTCGCCTGGAAACAAATAAAGCTGTACAGAAACATAGGCAAGAATGACGCCATACCAAATTAAACGCACCGTGCCGTGTGCAGAGGGGTAGTTTTAATTAGACAAGAAAAGCAATTACGGTGAAGGGAAGAGCACGAGATGTGGACGAGGCAGCGGAGGACAAAAGGCAGTAATGACGTCACAGAGTAACCGAAGGCTATTGTAGCAGGAACATCTGTATCGGATGTTTTCATGGAAAATGGGATCATTATCTGTAAGGAACCCAAACGCTTTCTTGGAGCTCAGCTTGAAGCTATAGAAAGGTCAACAGTAGAAGCATTGTTCTCGAACAGTACTTAATTATGGATCTCCACCAACGCAAAATAATTTTTCATATAATCGGAAATTTGAGACAATTGAGCAAGTTCTGTCAATTATATTTGAATTAAAAGAAACTACCTTTTACAGAAATACTCTGAATATTAATATTGTATTTCTGGAAATGGAAGAGCTTGAGTTATTTGTGCATTCCTGTCTATTTCCAGCTCGTCTGCTCTTCGTACGTTTTAGGAAAAGTTATGACATATGCAGTGACAGAGACATATCTAGTAAATGGCATGTTACAATCCTTCATTTTCAAACGTAAAAAACATTTTAACTAGGGCTGAGCCGATACCGATACCGATGTATTGGTATCGGTAAATATCGCTTGATATTTTTGCACCGATACTGGCCGATACCATTGTTTTTGAGTCGCTAGAAGCGCAGCCAAAACGAAAATAAGTTCCCTTTCAAAGGTTCGTTCAGCTTTTCCAACTTACCTCTGGTTTTGAAAAATAATTGTTCATTTGTTAAGTAAACCTGTACTCAAGTTTCCGTGAACAGCAAGTACGTGACACAAAGATCCTTACGCAAATAAAACTCGCCTTCAAGTATCTTGCAAATCAAGGGTAACTTGAAATTATTCCCACAGGAGTTCCTTCGAAGTCTACTAAGCTATGTTCCTACAGATGCGGTCTCGTGTAACAATAATCCCAATAAGGTGCCGGTAGCTAACGAGGCACCTGGTGTATTGTGGACATTTCTCTCTTTAGAGACCTCCCGCAGTGAAAACAGTCATCTCCCACGTGAGTGGTGAACGTGTCTCAGGCATAGTGCATAGCATATTCCTGGAAATTCAAATACCTGTGAAAAAAACCCTTCTCCTCTCCAACTTTAGACTTTTGTTTGTCCAGACCTGGATAACTGATTTTCAACAGGTCTTCTGATTGGTTACTGTGATGAAAAGGATGGTTATCGCATATGGAATCAGAAAACTGACAAAGTGTTGCTCAGTCGTGGTTGTATTTTGCACAGAAACAAATTTGCCAGTAAAAGAGTCTCCTGATATTGTTTCACTAGAAAAAGCAGTAATGTTTGAATCTACTGTGGAAGAACCTGAAAGCCCTGGGAGTGAATCTGCATATGACGATAATGCATAACAGAAGATGTAACGGGTGAATATAAAGCACGTTATGAATTGTGAGATCGTCAAAGGGTGCAGAAACCTGTGTGGCAAGATGGTTATGTGTTACAGGTAGATTGCTTAGAACCGATCTCATATAAAGATGCCATGTCATCAATAAATGCTGCAGAATGGAAATTAGCAATAGAAGATGAAATGCAGTATTTAGCAAAGAACCAGATTTGGATACTTGTTGAACCTCCAAGCAATAAGAAAGTTATCGATAATCCATGGGTTCTAAAAGAAAGCACCAAGGCAGGTGGCAGTTGGCGGATTTATAGCAAGACTGGTAGCAAATGGTTATCTTCAGAAGTGTGAAATAGATTGTGATGAAACCTTTAGACTAGTAGCTCGATATGATACTGTAGCACATTGTTAAGTTAGATTAATGTGATGTGAAAATAGCCTTTCTATATTCTAAACTTGATGATGAAATGTATATGCATCAACCTGAAGGGTTTAATGATGGGACTGGTCGGGTGTGTAAGCTAAACAGGAGTCTGTATGGGCTGAAGCAAGCTCCTCGTTGCTGGAATAGACGATTCGTGAATTTCATGTCGAAACATGGTTTTACATGCAACAAAGCTGATTCCAGCATGTTCATTCGTAAGAAAAATGGAAAGAGTTTGATCCACTGTATGTGGATGATAGTTTGGATGCAGGCAATGATGTTGAAGACATCAACAACAGTTTTCTTGGAACTCTAAAATAACGGATAACTGGAAGGCCTTGCAAGGCGAAGTTCGCTTATCTTCAGCGAATGCTCATTCCTGTTTTGCACCGTCTCCAGATACATGAGTCACGCAGTCACCGTTGCCAACTTTTAGATTCTAAACTGATCAAGGAACACTTAAAATGTTCATCACTTTTATCAATTTCAAATTGCAGACATTTATTCCATGGTAGAAAACATTTGTATCAGTCACACCCAGTGGCGGCGATTGGGTTCAAAAACTAGGGGGCCAAGGTGCAAAAGGGGGGGGGGGGCAAGGACAGTTTAATATCCTTGGTACATGAGGTTAGCGTGGTGCAAAAGTGGCAAAAAGTGTGGGGCAACCGCACCCCCTCGGCCACGCCCCTAATCGCCGTCACTGCTGACACCTGGAAAGGAGTACTAACCAAGTTTCATAAAAGTGCCATCGTAAATATTTTGGAACTTTGTGTGACTGGTGGTTGTTCTACATTATACTTTTTTGGGGGGTGCTCCCTTATGGAGCAATAGTAGTATCGTCGCCTTGTAATCAAAGGGTCTCGGTCTTGATACCCGATGGAGGCACATGGTGGTTCGGATCCCACTTTAAACTATAGGTCCAGTCCCGATTAGCCGTATTGTGCATAAATTGACCAAATAAATGAATCAATCAATCAAACAGATTTTCTCTCTGGTGTAATTTTGCCAATTCAATTTCCGAATTAGTTGCTCAAGATCCCCCCCTGAACACTTAAGCACGATGGTCCATAAAATGGAACATGAAATCAGAATTTGCATTATAAAAGGTTTTGGAATATTGTCATTTCTTTCAACAAATCGTCGTTCGCTCATGTTGGTGCTAGTTACCTAGTTCTACAGACCGCATGGATAGTAATGGCGGCGATTAGGGGAGGCGAGGGGGGCAGTTGCCCTCCCCACTTTTCGCCACTTTTGTCCCAACACTATGATAAAACCATATCTACAAAGTGAAATATACTCTCTTCCCCCCCTTAGTTTTGGCACCTTGCCTCCGGTTTTGGAATCCAATCGCCGCAACTGATAATACGATGCAAAATATAATTGTTAGCTTGTATCTTCATACGGGTGCAAATAGCAGGGCATGCTATTTACACATTTCAACAAACAAACTAAGTAAAAATGAAACTGAGAGAAGATTTACGATTTCAAGACCAGAAATGTTACATAAAATGAACAAGACACAAAAACCTATTTCAAGACCTTCGAAACAAATTTTGGAAATATGTGGTAGTTGGTTTGACATAATAATGAAACTAATTTGAGAAGTTACAAAATCTTAGGTACAGTAGCGTAGCAAAATATCGCGAGGCCCTGGGCGAGATTAGAATGCAATGCCCCATCCATTCCTTAAGTTTGAAATAGCAATGTGAATGGATACACAGTCATCAAGGAAACGTCAGCAAATTATCAAATTTATATAATAGCCTATAATAATAATTAATTTCTGACGAATATTATATTTAATAGTACGCAACAGAGAAATTTACACTTGGCAGAGCTACAGTAACACGCTGCTGGAATTTTCATTAACCAAAGTAGTAGTAATAGTACGTTTTTTAAGATGTTCTTTAGGCAGTAAGACAACTGAAATATTCTTAAATGTGCTAAACGTTTTTTTTAAAAAAAATCAGAAATACAAAGTAAGAATCTTTAAATATAATCTATATATTATTTAATGAGTCGTTCTTTGTTTCGTCATTTCAAAATTTATAGGATGTAAATGTCACAAACCATGGTTTAAGTAGAACATATCGAAGGACGCACATAAAATCTCGGTGCTTGATTGAGCGGGGGGGAGGGGGTGCGCTAAACTACAATCCTGTATAGGGGCCCAAAATATCTACTTACAAGCTCTTCGACACAATCGGTTTCAACATCAACAAATCTTAAAACGATAGTAATTTGCCCCATAAGTGTGAATTTTTTGGTGTAATCAATTGGTACAGCTAATTTGACATTTTTTAAATAACAATTCTGACTTTGTAGCACATTAATTGTAACAGCTAATTTTGAATTTTAGGACTTAGATGATGATAATAATAATTGTGAATCTCACAATTAATGTTCTTGTAATATTAAATATTTTACGCAGTGGTGTAACAAAATCGTAAAGTACGCGTCCGCAAGAAACAAATTTGTGTCCCGCAAGTACAGACAAATTCTTCCAGGAAATGTATGCAATTACTTAGAATGGCTGGTTGTGGCTACACTTACATTAATAATTATACAAATCCATGCTCTGCCTCTGAATTTTCACATATTACGTCATATCTTTCTTTCACATTTATGTATTCAAAAGAAGAAAATACAAATACTTACTTACCCCTACCCCGCCCCTCTTAACAGCTAGTTGGATAAAAATAATGATTTTTATTTGTAATTGTTGATATTTTAAATTTAAATCGATCTTTTTTTGGCACCGTACACACACATTTTTTATATAGAAAGGCTTTTTCGAATAAACGGCCCTGCAAAATATTTGAACAGTTTGATTAAAGTAAATAACAAATTACATGTAAATATACATTTCCCTCTTTCTGGAACTGAACATAATGAACCTAATATGAAAATGTTTGTTGAGTGTGTTAATGAAACTATTATAATTTCGGTAACTTTTCTTACAGTGAAAATAATAAATTCTGGATATACTTCATAATTTTAACTTAAAATAATTTTTACAGTCTTTGTAGCCGAATTTTGTTGTTTTTAATAATAGTTAGCCAAATATCAGCTGCCATATTTATTTACAGTTTAATGAAAATGACACTATTTACAGTTTAACATGATTAGTATTTTGTATATTATTCTATTTAAAAAATGTGCTATTTTTGCTTATAAAAATTATTAAATTTAAAATCAAGGGAAATGTAAGTATTTTTTTCAGATGACATATTACATTTACTTTCGTATGAGCTTCACCCCATCAGTACATATATTTTGTTTCCTTTATTTCCTTTCTTAGAGCATAATAAACACCATTAAATGATTACGAGATTAATATACTTTCGCAAAAAGTGATTCTGATATCTACAAATTTCTTGTATACATTATTCTATAATTTTATTTAAAGTGATTTCAATAAGTGATTTTTTAAAATAGAATTCCCCAATTTAAATCTTGATTTAAACCAACCTGATTTAAATCAAACTACCTTCCTTGACAGAAAGAAAGCTGGCTTCTGGGCATCGAAAGACACTCGTTAAGAGTGAGATTACTGAGTCCGCTAAATTTAGGCTGAATCATACCATTCGACACTACATTCCAGACGTTTTTCCTAAGTTTCAATTTTGAGAAAGATAGTTCATTTTTCGTGGTTGTTACTTGATGAGTAGGAAACAAACAGAAGGCGGTACAGGATACAGAGAACACTGGAAGCTAGTGTAGAGCTATCAACGAGAAAAAACTTTGCCAAAGCAATTTATTTCAGATATAAGCACATTCCTGAAACGTAGAACTGATCAGAAAATTCGGAAGATAAATCATCTTCGTGCCCGTTTCAGAGGCCAATAGCTGCATCTGAAGTTGTAGGAAGGAAGGTAGGAAGAACTGCTAATATTATCCATACCCTTCTTCAGTTTATAACACCGGAAGCATTTAAATGCCCCATACTTTGCTCGGTGGCAGTTTGAGGTGCTTTATCATTAACATATTAAAATCGTGTAGGCTAAGCAAGGTCACGATACAGAAGAAAAGCCAAGACAAAGCGCTTTCTTTCAAGAAAATAATAAATGGATAAAATGTCCAAGCAATTTTTGCGTTAATGTTTCACATGAGAAATGATAATTATTTTGTTTTTTTCGGGGTACTTTAGGCTTATACCTCCCGCCCGCCTCTGATTTGACGTATTCATTCAAATTATAACGTTAAACTAGAATATAAAGCCAGATAAAAAAGGATTCAATTTTATTGCCCACAAAAATTAGCCTTTTCTATCTTTCTCACTTCCATTTATTACGTTTCTCGTATCAACCTCATGGGACGCGATGCCCATGGTGGTCGCCCACTTCGCCCACCCCTTGCTACACCAATGGTTTTACAACCTCAAGGCACCTGCGCCTAGCAGGAAATTCAAATATTTCCATGCGTAGTGAAATATAATGGCCGTTGGCAACACTGACAGTAGTGCTCGCGTCTACCTGCAAGAACTACATCGAGTCTCACGAGTCTTCTTAAGACCCTGGTAATAGAAAAACCTGGCAGGCAGGTTGCCTGTGCACAACTGTAACGTGAAGCTCGCTTGCGCGATGTCGAACACCTGGGCTTGACGAGCGTGTTGCATATTATTGTAGGCGCTCCTCCTCGCAGACGGTTTTCTTTTCAGGTCTTGTGCAGCTCTCTAGTTCCGCTCCTCCTACGTGGTTTCTCTGCGGACTCTGAGACGTAAATGTGACAGAGAGAATTTTTAATGCTCGGCGCGGAGTGATGCATCAAGTTGTAGTGCGGTCCCAGCTGACGTCACTGTCAAGATAGGTTGCACCTGAGTTTAGTGTGATAATTAAGAATAAATATGCATACATGATCGTTCTAGTTGGATGACGCGGTAAGCAGACCGTGTGGGAATAACCACTAAATCTCTTGCTGTGAGTGGACAAAGGTAAATGAAAATTTCGAAATTATTTCTGACATATCAACGACGTTCCACTCTATTGTCTCGTCATGTTTTCGATTCTTATCTCTCGAATGAAATTAATCGATGGCCTAGTCGTGGAGCACTCTGCAGGAGTCTTCATTTCGCATCTATATTTTAAAACCGTATCATCATCGCACGAGAACGTCAGTTGTTCTAGTTTTATGCCATGATACGAAGTTCATCCGAACGGCGGGTCGATATCGCGTGCTAAATAGATGTATTCCCTTCAATAGGTAGTGTTTTATGCGAACCTCTCCATTCTTTGCATCTGTCAATCACGGAGACTTCGTTACGTAAATTGTGTGCATCAGGATAGGATCCGGTGTCTTCCTCGAGTACTATTCTGCACAAGTTGGGCGTAAATAATTCGGTTCCTTTCTGTGAATTTCAGAGGAGTTGTAATTAGAAACAGCATTTTCAGATGATGCAACTGACCAGGAGAGCTCATGACCTCAAGGCCATTGGTGCATCCCTCCACATCATGTAATAATCCAAATTAAGTATTTAATTATGGCAGCGTGTATCCTACTATTCTATTACTGAAATTCACTTTGTTAAGCTTTAATGAAAACTTTACTTGATCTGTCACCTTAAATCCTACCTTTTCTTCATATGACTGTTTAAATATGCTGACATTTTTCTAATAAAGTGACTTGGAACCAGCTAATGTAATTGAATTACTAAGAAAAAATGTTCTCATTCCACCCTCCCCCGCCTCGTCGCTCATAATGCAACATAGTGCCAAGGCGAAAACTTTTGTTACATATATTTTAGAAAAATACCTGGGCAGATCGGAAAGTAACGCACAATATTATTTTTCTCCCCAGGTATTGCAGCTGGAATGCTGAAATTGCACGACGAGAGAGTTTGAAGTTTGCACTACAGAGGGATTTTTTTTTCCTGTGGAGCTCTAGCGAGAGAAGCCTGAACTACGAAACAAACATGGCGCGCATGTTACTGTCGTCCACATATGAAGAGCAGCGAAGTGTGGTTCGATTTTTGTGGGCCAAAGGGCATACACCGCGTGGAATTCACAGGGACATGCGTGGCATGTATGGGGTCGACTGTCTGGACCAAGCAGGCCTCTATGGAGTGGAAACATGCTGGTTCCCCAGTACGAAAAAAATTCAAAGTGACTCAATCTGTAGGAAAGTGCCTGTGACAGTGTTCTGGGACATGTTTGTTGTGTTATTGGTGGACTTTGCTGAAAACGGGACCACTGTGAATGCTGCAGCCTACATTAAAACTTTGGTTAGGTTGTGTCGTGCCCTTCGTGACAAACGCCGCAACATTCATGCTGATGGTGTCAAACTTCTTCATGACAATGCCCGTTCCCATGTGGCTGCTCCTGTTCGTGAGAAACTCACCGAATTCGGGTGGGAGGTGCTCCAGCATCCACCATACAGTCCGGACCTGGCACCGTAGGACTTTCATCTGTTTGGTCCCATGAAGAAATTCCTGGCCGGCCAACACTTTGCGACAGATGCGGAAGTGAAATCAGCAGTCCGCAGATGGCTATACTCCAACCAAACGGACTTCTACGAACGGGGCATATTGAAACTGGTACCACGATGGGAGAAATGTGTTGAGAAACTTGGTGACTATGTAGAAAAGTAGGTTAAAGATGTCAGTTCATTTGTGATTTGTTTGGTTTTTGTTACATATTAAACTTTTTGCGAAAAAAATATCGTGCGTTACTTTCCGATCTGCCCACGTATATACGCGTATACACGTCTTCAATTTTATATTAGCCCGACCCTGTGGCCGAGTGGTTAGCACATCGCGCTGCGACGCCAAGGGCAACGGGTTCGAACCCCGGTCGGACTTGGTTGTTTGTGAATGTCCATTCATCAATTTCATCATTTCATCACTCATCCCCATCTTCGCAAATTAGCCAAGAGGCACAAAACGCGAAGTAAAATAAACTAAATCAAATCAAATTTTATATTATTTTAAGGTCAAAATACCCCCCCCCCAAATTTTGATGGCGCGGTCTGTGACATTATTTCACTCAGTGTGCAGACACGTAACTGTCTCCTTGAATTTTCTCAGTAGGTAGACGTAGTTAACTCATTAAATGTTAGTCAGGACGAAATATTAGTTACATTTTTTACGTATAGATATACACATATCCCTCTTTACTGTAATTCTGAAAGCCTATCTCTATGGCTGAAAGAAGTTGTTTCATATTCTGGTAGGGTGTAAATACAACAAACATCACAACCCACAACCTTTAACGTATAAATAATGTCCTCTATCGTAAACATGTATTATATGTATGTGTTGTACGTGTGTCTGTGTGTGTGTGCGTGTGTGAGTGTATATATTCATTCATTTCTTGGTTTCTCTTCAATGGGAACGTTTTTCATTGCATTCTCCTGGCGTATCGTTCGCTTCATATTAGAGTAGGATCACTTCTTCTTTTGTGGACCTTGCCCCCATTAATCATTCGTTTCAGCTCATCCTTTAACAGGCAGTTCCTTCCCAGCCAGTGTCACAGCCAATTTTCCTTTCGTTTTCAAGATCGCTTACAGCTTTGTTCTTCTTTCGTCAGCTCTTTCGAACATCTTTTTATTTCTCACCTTGTCTGTCCATCCTTCGTTGTAACCTCATTTCTAAACTTTCTAACTGCTTTTCCTCACCTCTTCGTAGTGTCCAGACTTCTGCACCATACTATGTTCCAGTAGTTATGTACCCCCGTTGAAGTCGATAAATCAATTGATTGGAAAAGATCGATCAAAGATCAATTGATGACGCAGCAGTTTTTTTTTTGTTTTTTTTGATGACGTCATAAAATGGGCGGGGCTTATTTTGTAAAGATGATTGTGATTGGTTGTGACGTCATAAATGGGCGGGTTTAATTTTGTGAGGAGCGTTTTGATTGGTTGGAGGAATTCGGGTTTTTCCCGCGGGAGTTTCCGGCGTCTGAAAACAGATGGCGTTGATGAGTCAGAAAGTGGGGGTTGGGGAGGAGGAAAAGTATGCGGCGCGGTTGGTTTTCTCGGAATTGGAGTACGTGTTTCCGGTGTCTGAAAACAGATGGCGTTGATGAGTCACGGGTTTTTCCAGTGACGGTTGGGCGGTAGTTCCCGGTGTCTGAAAACAGATGGCGTTGATGAGTCAGAAAGTCTGGGTTGGGAGGAGGAAAAGTTTTTGTTATGTTATTTTGGTATGTGACATCATATATAAATTGGAGTACGTGTTTCCGCTGTGTGAAAACAGATGGCGTTGATGAGTCACGGGTTTTTCCAGTGACGGTTGGTCGGTACTTTCCGGTGTCTGAAAACAGATGGCGTTGATGAGTCAGAAAGTCTGGGTTGGGAGGAGGAAAAGTTTTTGTTATGTTATTTTGGCATGTGACGTCATATATAAATTGGAGTACGTGTTTCCGGTGTTTGAAAACAGATGGCGTTGATGAGTCTGAAATTCTCGGAATTGGATGCGTGTATCCGGTGTTTGAGGAGAGATGGCGTTGATGAGTCATTCTAGGGAATTCCAGGAATTGGGCGTGTCTATTTTCTGTCTGAAAGGAACATGTTCGAACATGTTTTAGGTTGATGAGCCATTCTTGGAAATTCTTGGAATCGGGTGTGGTTATTTTCTGTCTGAAAGGAACATGTTCGAACATGTTTTAGGCTCGGTCTTCTAGAGGACTATTTGAAGTGTGTTTAACGGAAATCGTGACGTAGAAAAAAAAGAAGGTATAAATAGAAGTGATACATGATAATAGCGTCATGCGAGGATGGATGTGTGCGGTACAAGACTGTCTGATAATGGCGTGAATTTCTACGAGGTTAGCTACGAGGAGTTCTGGGAACTTGTTCGATCTTGCGGCGACCTGGACAACGATCGAACGGCCCTGCATCGGGTGCTGAGTTATTTCCCGTTTATGTATGTAGCGATACCTGAATCTCCCTGGTGTGGATGTTACCTGTTCAACGGATTAGGAAAAGGAGTCCATCATCACTGCGAGACGTTGAAGGAGATAGAAGAGAGGAAAAGAAGAGCGGACGAGAGAACAGGATTTCCAAGTCACGGGTGTATGTGCGAACTACGTCGCAGGAAGGAAGAGGATAAGATCGGTGAAGCTTTGAAGGAGAGAGTGAAAGAGTGGCTGTCTTTGTTGGCGAACAGAAATTCCTTGTGGTGTTCTGGCTGTGATCGTCCTTTGTTACGTAAATTAGAAGGACATCCCTGTTTCCCTGTGGTTCCTGCAGAAGGTTTCGGTGTCCGCAGACGTCTGTTCCCCGACGATCCTCTGGCTGTTCCTTTATCGCCGATACCTGGGACGCCGTCACCTACAGTATCCGATTACTTCACCTTTTATGACGTATGAGAGTGTTTACTTATCACGTCTGCAGGACTCACGCCGAGCCGTATGTTATCAATTACTTATCAGTGAATTCGAGATATAGAACATACAGAAAGTGGCCTATAGGATTACGTCAGACTCCGGGAGAATTAGTGACTGCAGGATTTTACTATTCAGGCTTTAGCGACAGAGTATTATGTTTTCATTGTTCGTACGGACTTTGCGATTGGACATCCAAAGATTGTCCGATTCTAGGACATTACATGTTGGTACCCCAGTGTCCTTTTATACAGAGTGTTGCGGCGTTACATCGTAACTCCAAGAGCTGCAAGTATTGCGACAGTATAGAGACTCTTGAGAAAACGTCCGATAAACCTAGTGTGGATTCTGTGTGCAAAATATGTTTTGAGAATCCTAGCAGTGTTGTAATTCTCCCGTGTCGACATTTTGTTTCCTGCGGATCCTGTGCTTCCCAATTGAACAAGTGCGCCGTATGCCGGGGTAGCATTGAAGATACGTTGACAGTTTTCACCTGATGAACAAAATGAATGTCTGTTTTTTGGACGTTCAAGGTCTTCGAGGAGTAGGAGGAGAATTTGTGTGGAAAGAAGTCGGAATTTTAAAATTTCCTTTTGACAATGCGTTTGACTGTTTATTGAAATCTCCATATGGTTTACACTGTTTGAGTGAAAAGTATCGCCGAGTGAATTACTGGCTCCGTGCCAACAAACACGGTCTCAACTGGGGAGATGGATGGCTGCCGTATGAGAAATTAGGAGATCTGTTATATGTTGTGCTTGTGAATCAAATAGTGTACGTTAAAGGTACGGAGAAAGTGAAATGGTTTGAAAAATTACTTGGAAAAAAAGGTAAAAATAAAATATCCGTACGTAACATCGAAGAACTTGAATGTCCAAAATTGAATAGTGTGAAAAACACTTCAGGAAGATGCAAAGAACATAGCAAATGTGAAAATGTAAAAAAAACCTGTGCAGTTGAAAATGTCTGGAAGATGTACAGTTTCTATTGTAATAAGTACAAGAAATAAAAGAGTTTTTTAAAATATACAAATGTTTTATTTACAATCGGTAATATGGGTTTAAATACATAGCATAACACAAATGTTGTATTTACAATTGAATATGAAAGGTTTACAATACCTGAAGGGTTATATTACAATACATAAAATAACAGCGGTTGATGTACAATACATAAAAGAACAATGATTCATTTACAATGGCTATTTACAACATCAGGTACATGAAAGTAACAGAACTTATTTACAATGTCAATGTCTGCCCAAGATTGTTCTCAAGATATATTTCAATCATCAGTTCGTTGTACCAAAGAATATAAAAATAGTTCACTAAATTGGGCACTTCTTTTTTTTCTGAAACCATATTTTTCTTGATGCAATATACAAAAGCCTCCATTTCGGGTTGCAATTTATGATAACGTTCGTTCTTTAATTTCTGCAGAGGCCAAAAAAGGTTACACAAAAATAAGTGTAGTTCAGAGGCTGTGAAAATAAAAGCATCGGATGAATGATGCTGATACATCGAGATACAACGTTTCCCGAAAAAATTTACAGCACTGACGGTGATATTTCCTGTAACCAAGTAATTGAATCGACGACCTGTTTCGACGTAATTCAGTAAGTCAGATTTCAAAGCCCACAGTTCTCTAATCTGCTTAGAATCGATGCGTACGGGTGATCTCCCCTGTTGCGAAAACTCCCACACCAAATTGAAAGGGGATTGCTTTTCGAATCCTATTGCCACGAACTTGTTTTTTTCCTTGTTCAGAAAATATGTGTTAGCAAGATAGAGATCTAAACACGCCTCTACGTTGTGTAGTCCAGGACATTCGATTGTATCTGGGGAAAAGCCGATCTCCCTACGCCGTTTCATGAAATCACAGTCAGTAGTCAAATCTATCCCCTCGTCCATCGGTTCGTTCTTGATAGGGACAGTTTCGATTTTGAGGGGCTGCACACGTTTGCGGGTTTTACGTTTGGAAGCATCATCCTGATGGGTCATGCGTTTCACTAGTTTATCGTGTTTTTCTAATGTAGAATCCTTAGTAGGCTCCATGATGTTTTCACTAGAGCTGTCTCGACGACACTGAGAGAAAGCTACAGCAGCACACATTTATATAGCTTTTTGCATAACACGACACCGGATCGTGTGGATGGAGCAACACGATTGATCCCCTCTCGGGCACTTGGAATGGGGTAAACATTTGAAGATCTGACGAAAACGGTGTAGGATATATCCATCTTTACTGACACCGGGCAGAAATGCTTGAATGAAATCCTTGGTCGTAACATGGCGTGCTTTGTAATAAGCATACACGCAACAGTAATGTCCGCACGTCGTGGCCAATACCCCCTGTAAGGGAATGTTGTTGTAAGTCCAGACCGAGGAATGACGATTCAGGAAAGTTACGAATTCTGGATAGAAAGGATGAAATCCGTATGAATCGAAATATTCAGCAATATTGTTTTTGCCAAAATAGAAGGCTACCCAGTGTGTACCCTGGAAGTTGGAAGTGTCAGTGTTTGCGATTATCAAGGCAGGGGTAGGAAACGTCCGAGGTAAAAGATCTCTCGAGTAAACACCGTAGAAAATGTTCTTGGTGGAACAGTTTTGAGATAGAATCTCCCTGATCTGCGACGTGTTCATGCTGCCTATGTTTCCGAAAACGTAAAATGAGAGTAAGATGATATTCTTCTAATATTTTGGGGGACGGTTGCGTGTCAACAGGTTTGGCGGACAGTACTTCCGAAGAATCACTATTATAAATATCATCACAGGTTAACAGTTCGATGAGTTTTCCCATCTCACGTTACATATGTTTTCATATGTTTATAATAATATCTCTGTCTTTGGTCATTTCTACGAGTCCAGGGTAAAATCTGGCGTCTGGCAGTCGTGGAAGCAAACGTGTGTCAACAGGTTTGGAAGTCGTCACTTTCGAAGAAACACTAGTATGATTAATATCACGGGCTTTCCGTTCGGCTGGTTTTTCCATCACAGATAGTATAATGTCTACGTCAGAACTGTCTGGATAACACTGCGAGCCAGAAACACGAGCACACATATTTATAGACAATTCGGTCTCACTGATGGAGGATAACAC
Source organism: Lepisma saccharinum (assembly GCF_977018435.1). Classification (NCBI taxonomy): domain Eukaryota; kingdom Metazoa; phylum Arthropoda; class Insecta; order Zygentoma; family Lepismatidae; genus Lepisma; species Lepisma saccharinum. The sequence goes on along the minus strand of NC_139232.1, from coordinate 32,026,037 downwards.
TTCTGTCTTTTGTTATATCTACTGCACATTCGAATTCAGCATACAGAAGGCATGTTATATTTTCCGACAGCTGGGGAGAAAATTGCATCTCGGCTCCGATGATACCTTGTTCCTGGAGACTGGTGTGCGTGTCGTTTCCTGAAGAGTCAGGTGTTATGTCGAAAATCAGGAAAAAGGATCCGTTCTCGAACATTTTCCTTGTTATCTGGTGTCCGTAATTGGCGTGGTGAATGCCTGTACCGGAAAATAGAGTTTGATAGGCACGTGTTATCAATCCTCCGTTTCCTCCAGTGGTGACCCGCAAGGGTTCGTAAGGTACGAGTTCTCCATTTTTCACAAGATGGAAAGAAGATAGGTTAAAACTTCTAAAGTCGAACGGATTTTTCTTACTGTCTCCGAGAAAGCTGGCGGTGGATACCATAGCAAAAAGAACAACATTCGGAAAAGGACCTTGAAAAGCATTATCGATCGAAATCTGCTGCGTTCCGGCAACGTAAGAATAAGCTTTGATGACGCTTCTGGTGAACGGATAATGGGCAGGAGCGTAAGAGAGTGCTCTGTCTATGGCCAAACTGGTGGTAGGAGTAGGAATGATGTGATTTATTTCGAGAACAGCCTTTAAAATTTTTAATCTGGTGGTTGGTGAAGTTTGATCTCCCCAGATGTAAAAAGCATCACGTGACCTGGCTAGATCGATACGTACTTCAACACCGTTGATCAGGTATTTAGGCTGGTGGAAAAAATCTATGTGCAGTTTTCCCATAAGTTCGACTACGGCAGACACTTCCGTAGGATTTCCGGTTGTCGGAACGTGCTGGAAAAAGTCTTTCCTGGTGGTGAAACCTTTGTTGTCGGCTGTGATTGCATCTTGATGTCCAGGTGTGTCCAAGTACCACAAGGCATTTGTGAGATGCGTGTTCGCAGCATCGCTGCCGTAATTGATTTCTGCTTCGAAGATTGATTTATATGCGTAATTGTTATCGGCAACTGTTACAGCGATACCGTTGAGAGCCACTGTAACTTGTGAAAAAAGTGAATGGAGAGGATAATTTACGACCCCGCAGTTTTTTGTGAGAGCGTTGGAAGGTTCGGAAGCACTCATGGGAGACCCATCTTGATTGACCATCTGCGTTAGCAGACGGAGATAGGCAGATGAAAGATCTAGAAAATCTGTTCCTGCCGGCGGAACGGCAAATTGAAGTATGTTCTGATTATCGATGGAAGTGATAGGCTTGTAGGCGACCGTGTAAGTTTTTTCGACATTTTGCTGAATAGGTTTTTTGCTGAAAAGATCGAACTGTGAGATCATGCAAGTGTTATTCTCCATCATTATCCAAAAATATCTTTTCCTGCCGCCTTCTGTTTAATTTTCCTTTTGCGTGTTGTCCTAGATTTTGTGGATGTTTTTCTCCGCTTTTTGGATGCGGTTTTTTTACGGATCGCAGATGTTCTAATACGGGTGGCTGAACGTTTTAACATCGACTGAGCAATTTTTGTTGCAGGTTTTGTTCTTATACCGGAACCTACCAGAGAGTCGATTTTCCGTTGTGCTTTACTTTGAAGATTTTGACCCGCTTCACGTACACGTTGACGAACGATAGTTCTTGGAGTTTGCTGGCTTGTTGCAATGTCGGTGACAATGTTAGCGCCTGTTTTCAAAGCTTCTTTTCCGATCGCTTTTGCACCACTCCAGAGTAGAGGTTTCACCATTCTAAAGAGTCCTGCGAAGAGAGACCCCAATCCTCTCCCTTTTTGAATTCTAGTTGAACGATAGATGGGTCCAATTCCCCCACGGATCTGATTACTGTAATATTCGGTCTGCGAATTCATGGTGATTCATCAGCTTTTCGACATAGACTGAGCAAAATGATTCCTTACTGTTTTTTAAAAGGACTTTGCTTTCCTACGAAAATGTAAAACAGCTATTGTAGGTACGGAGCCGTTTCTCAAAGGCAGAAAATATCCTTTTCTATCATACATCGCAATTTCTATTGTTTCGAAAGAACCTTTATCCAGAGAAACGTAATGAATCGGATTAAATGTATGATGGGCTACGGGTACTGTGCAAGATGATTCTGTTTCCGAATACTGTTTTCGGGCAAGACGTAAAAGACGTAGCATTTCTCCTCCGACCAATTGCTGTTTCACGAGATCGGAATAAATGAATATGTAGGGGTTTTTATCCACGACGTTATTGGACACTACGTGCGTAGAATAAATAGATTTCAATACGTCATATCGAAATTTAGCGTAGTCATCAGTTTCGTCTATGGGTGTAACAGTATTTGTTGGAACACCTTCCAATTCAGGATCGGGAACCCCTATCACGGACAGTTGTTTGTTCACAGCCTCTTTAAAGAAAAATCTGAGATGAGTAGGAACAACGGCGTTAGCAGGGTTTGTTTTCAGGAACTGAATGAACTCCTCTATTGTATATGTTGCTGCATGAAAATAAAATGGCTGCTCGTTAATATAGAGTGTATTATCCGTAGAAACAGAAGATCCAGATGCGTCCCATTGCGCTTCCAACAGAAAATGCCAGAATTGCTTAAGAACGTTTCTCCGTATTTCCAGGTCGTTGGGGAGGGATTCTTCGATGGTAGAGATCAGGTCCTCAGCACTTGCATACGTCCGAACAGGAAAGGTCACCGTTCCGTAATCTGTTTCCAAAACATTGTCGTATAGAGTTGAATAATGCAGTTCTGCTAATCCGACTTCCCACAATTCTGGAGACAGATCGATCCGTTTTGCAAGTTTTACGTTGAAATGGGTCAGCGTGTTGTTCGGAAAATAATTCTCCGATGCAGATGACGGAAGGTAAACATAGAAATTATCGTCCATTCTCGTCGAACACAAAGAATTCACTGGATCGTGGTGACGATATATTTTGATATAAATATGTTTTGGAAATTATTTTTCTGATAACTGTTTTACGGAAGATGCCTTGATCCACGAATCGAAACTAGGTGGATATCCGAGCCAGCGAACCAGGTATTCCAAATTTTTACCTTTTCCCCGGTTGTTCAAAATCTTATCAATTTTATACTCTTCGTCAGGATCCGAATAAACTTTTTGCAGTTCATGTTTGTAAAATGTACCTTTTACAGGTTCTTCATTTAAATCGTCTAATATGTATACAGGTACAGGTGATCGCTGAACAAGGGAGTGGATTTTGAAAAGTTCTCGTGACCACGATTGTTCGTATCCCTTCTCGAAATGTCCTTTGACGACAGAGATTCGTACGAAATCACCAACATTCAGATCTGAAGACGGTTGTGAAATATGTTTGTCAGGTTTGTTGAGACGTTTCCACACGATGTAAATGTTAGACTCGTTCACATCTCGAGGTGGCATTCCTATGGAACTGTGGATAGTTGTATTGTAACCTTCGAGAAGTTGCGGTAAAATGTCTACGTAACGTCTTGTTTGTTTCGATGTGAAATATTTCCACATTCGTTCTTTCAATGTTCTGTTGAAACGTTCCACTACACTTGCTTTCACAGGATAATTTGAAGCGATCGAAAAATTTACATTTTCATTTTTTAAGAACTTCTGGAATGTAGAATTCGTGAATTCTGTTCCTTGGTCGGTCTGTAGTGTGACGGGTTTTCGTCTGCTTCGTCCGAAAATAGTTTTGAAAGCTTCGGTTACCGAATTGCTTGTTTTATTTTTTAGCGGTAATGCAAAGGCATATTTTGAAAATACATCGATCACTGTCAGAAGATATCTGTATCCATCGTTATGTTTTTGTATCGAAGTCATGTCGTTGAGATCAGCTTCCCAAAGCATGTCTATGTTCCACACATTGTAATGATTCCGGAGGAACCTTTTTCTCGCAGGTTTGTGGAGAGTGTACGTTTCCTGGTGCATCAGCCATTTTTTCACCGTATTGCGGGATATATTTTTATCCCGTACCGCGTTCCATAAACGATCTACAGATGAGAATGAAGCACGGTGTCGGGGATCGTAATATATTTTGGTGAGGATTTTATCGTGTTTTAACTTAGGGACTCCCATGACTGATCTCTCTGTCTACGGCTTTTTCTCAAAGGAACCAGCTTGTATGCGTCAGGTGTTCTCAGAAAAGGTGTAGTTTTTCTGGAAACACGGACGGCCACTTTCTTCTTCTTTTTCTGTTTCTGTCGATGAGACGGTCCAGGGCTTTCCGTTGACGACGCTGAGAAGTTCAACGTCTTCGGATCAGGAAGTGTTTTTTCCTGACGTTCGTCTATCAAATGTTGAGCCGTAGATTGGTACTCGTCGATGATATTTTGTAACTGATGACGTGTATTACGGGGTAACGTCTCTGCTAGGTTCGGAGGAAAATACGTCGATCCTGGCGAAATAGTAGAAGAACCGTCGTTATCTTGAACAATAGGAATTTGTAATGGTTCTTGGGATTTTCGACTCAGCCATAAATACTCGTCCAGTTCTTTTCTATAAAGCCGCCATTTTTGATCGTCTGTTATATTTTTCATTTTCAGAATATCATTCATTTTCTTATCCAGAACGGATAATTTTTGAGTTACAGACAAGTCGGAACCGCGAATACGTGCTAGTTGTTCCGGTGAAAGGACGATCATCTTTTTGTAAGAAGATGCCATTTTTCAATGAGGAATGAGAGTACCGAGAAGACCCGATAACAAAGACCCTAGAAGTAAGGGTAGAAATCCTCCTTTCTGCACAAGAAGTTTTCTTCTTTTTTCGATGTTCACTTTCGGTTTCACGAGATTGCGTAAGACCGTCTTGTAAGGGGCCAGACGACGTTTTGTGGACGGTTTAATCTTCACGTTTCCTTTTAAAACGTTCAGGCAGCATTCGCTGATGAAACGGATTGTCTTCTTCGGAGCACTTTTCAATAATGATTTACGGATTTTGGTCGGTGAATTTTTCAACACGTGCAAGAAAGGTGAATGTTTCTTGAAAGAAGTCGAATTCCTGTTAGAACGTGATTTGGTACGTGTCTTCCTCGTTCTCCTCATCTCGATGTTTTAAACATTCCTGAGGAAGATATGCAGTTGAGTAATTCTGGTTAAAAATGTCTGTCTGATAACGTAAAGGATCCGGTGTTGACTGTGAAAGATCAATATACAAATAACTGAAAGGTTGAGTGGTAGCATCTATATATACTTTTTCGAGTTCCTTCATGCGGTGAGGATGAAGTTGTCGTGCAAACACAGTGAATTGGTTCATATCTCGCGGATTCTTAAAAATAACGAAATGTTTTACGTTCAGCGATATGTCTCTGCAATTTTTCCCTTGATGAAAAAGATTCTGTGTTATGAACACCACCGAAATGTTTTTGTGATGACTGCCTTTTGTGAAAAGGTCAGCGACTTTTTCTCCTTGAGCAACCATCATAAGATCATCCAGGATTATAAGAGTAGGGGTTTTTCCGTTCCACGACTGCCAATCGACGATACCTTTATGATATTGCACATCTCGAAGATTTTGCGGAATACTGTTCTCCTGATCGTAACACCATATGATTTTCTTCACGGTTCCATCGACGAGATGAACGATGGAGTCGACCATATTTGTCACAAAAGTAGTTTTTCCACTTCCTGATGCTCCGCAGACCATCATGGTGAAAGGATGGGAAAGTTTAGGAAACATGTTTTATACTGGAGATTTGAAGAAAAATGAAGATCTGGCACATTGTAAACACATTTTATACACTGACTGTCCGAAGAAGGGTTCAAACTCTGGACCACTACAGGCATATTTTAGTCTGCACAATATCCGAAAGGAAACGATAAATGTTCATGATCGAATCGTCGTTTCAACAATACTGGCTGAAACAGTTTTTTTTCATATGTACTGATTACTTGGAACTGTTTTGTTCTTCTGATCCTGAAAATATTTTCGACCATAACTTCAGGTTTTTCATCGTTTATCATATCGCACATGGTATCGAAATTGACCAATTCCGATGTGGAAGTATTCAATGTGATTCCTTTCACTTTACAGATATACTGCGGTTCGGAGAACGGTTTTGTTATTTTCATGCTGTAACTTTTCGGTCCCGTTGAGACAAACTGTTCACAAACTGCATCGGGTCCGAAATCTGCCAATTCATCGGTGAGTTCTCCTAGTGCGTCACCTGTCTGTGGGTGATACTCCATTTCAGGACTATCTACGTAAATTACAGAGTCTGTATCACAATAACATATCCTATCACCCAACTTTTCGAGAAGTTCGTACAGTTTCAGACGAGCATGGCATGTTGTGAAGGCTCCGATAGGAACATTTACTTTCCTGTTCAGACTGACAGCCTCTTCAACATATTTCCAGTTCACTAAAACGGTGTCCTGATTGATGAATACGACTCCTCCAATCATTATATTTGGATCAGTCATTTTATCGAGAAAATCTTTCGATTCCTTGATGATGGTCGTCTGGGAAAGGTTGTCCCGTTGGCAGAACTTGCCTCATAAAGAATTAAGGCAAAGTTTAGCCAGAGTACGTTTACCAGGATTGACTTCGATACTGTTTTCTTCCAATAGAATACCCTCCTTATCGAAATATTTCTGTATGTACTTCTTTTTATCCTCGTCGTTCTGACACCATGAAGGCCAGCCGCTCGCTTCCTGTTTTATTTTCAAGAAGGTGTTGACATAACCAGCAAAAAGTCCTCCAGTTTTTGTGACAGGGTCGTACATCGATGTTTCATACTTCCACACTTCCGACACTGACAGTACTCTGTAGCCTAAACTGTAAGCTTTACGCACCTCGGCGATGACCCAAGTCCCCGAAAGTGTGCGTTGTTCATCGGAATGGCTGCACGTACCTTCACATTTTAATCTGATAGCACATTTGTTACACAAGACAAACATCAGTTTTCCGTGCATTTTTGTAGGTAAAACAGGATGTAAAAGGGCTTTTGGTGGCAGAATAGTACATTTTATGAGCCCCTCCATGTTCAAAACCTCATTCACCGAAGGAATAGAAGTTCCTAGAAATATGGTAGGATGACCGACAGGATAGGCACAGTATTTGTTGACATAAGGGTACAAACTTGTAAAATCATAGTACTGTAATTTCTCATTTTCCTTGATTTTGTAATACGTCCTGACTGTTTCAACTCTTCCTCCATATAAGGCGTCTCGCGGATTTAAAGGAATGCAGCAAACGATAGGATGCGTCGATAGATGTCTATCGAGTTCAGGATCTGCTTGCAATATTTTTTTGAAATCGCATTCCCACATTGTGACAACACGGTATCCTTCAGAACGTAGAGCCTCAAGTTTACGGCACGTTGTCTCGTATCTGAAGGCTGCAGTGTTCAACATGTCACTATGTTTGTCACTGTTAGTATCCTGAACGGTTTCATCTTCTCCGTCACCTTTCGGATACATATCCCTGTTAATTGATATGCAGCGTTGACAACCATGCCAGTAGCATCCAAGCGCCTCGTACACCGTCTGCGTCTCCTCGTGATAGCCGTCCACTCTGTAACGCCCTCCTATGACATATTTTTCACGAGTACGTCCGCCGTGAAGAAGTATTACATCATTTTGTTCTTCCACGTAGGTTAACCATTTCAATGCGAACTTGGACATCTGATCTGCATGATGGTAACCTCCTTTAGGTATTATTCCTATAGTGTTAGCCGGCATAAATTTCTGCCTGTAAATTAGTGAACAGGCAGATGCTATTGTGAGGCAATCCTTGAAAATGTCGATCTTGCATATGTCTAGGAAATTCTGTCTCAGCTTCAAACATCCTTGTCTCAACAGGGTAACATCCTTGATGCAGTATTGGAGTAGTTGGTTTTTGTTGTTGAAAGGTACATTTTTGCTGCATTCCATGTCATACCAAGACATAAAACGGTGCTGATCTTCAACTGTTTTCATATATTCATAGCCGTATGCAGAAGGAGGAGGCATCGGTCCTATGTAATTTCTGTTCTTGTAGGTGTTCCACAGATGCGGATAATAGCCTTTCTGAACAGGCAAACCGAAAAGTTTGGAAAATCCTGCAAGATTTGTCTGAACGTAGTTGAGACTGTCCACAAAATGAAGATTTTGGTATGACATACTGATGATTTTGGTACCGTCTAAGATCACACGAGGTTTCATTTCTCTTTCCAGCATTCTTCGTAATAGAAACGTGCAATCGTAACCTCGTGCATTGTGTGCACAAATGGTTATGTTGGAAAACTTATGTTGCAATTCCAGGTAGGACAGGAATGTGTCTACAGGGTCATCCCAGAATATAAACTCTCTTGTTCCACAAACAGAACATGGAACCGTTAGATCCTCTTTTTTGTAACATGCGTGACAGGCCGTCTGCACCACAATAAGATTAGGAACATGAAGAAAAGTTCTCTCTTTCTCGGAGTGAGGAATATCTGTGTAACATTCAAAATCGTAAAATATATATAGAAATTTTGAATACTGTTTAGGTTTTGGTATAGCCATGTAGCAGAAATGATTTATAGGTTTCACGCAGTTGCATACGGTACAGTATTTCATGTTACATTTATGCACTTTTTCATATGTATTGTGTGTTAGAATAATTCTGAAACATCGGGGACACTGCTGGATTTCACTACAGACTGTACCGTTTCGGAATGGTGTAGAAACATGATTTGTAAAGCAGTTCTCATTTTTGAAAATTCTGTGACATGTCTGACATATTCTGCGAACACCCTGTTCAGGCACACACGGTGGAGTTGAACGGCACATAGAACATAATTGTTTACACAGATGGTTATGAGCTTTTTGAAATATGAGTTCGTTACACCCGCGACATTCTTGTTTTGCCGCAAATGCTCCAACACGGTTCACTATCACATCATAATGCTGTCTGAGGTTATCATGAAGAAGGTATATAAATCTGGAAGCATTTTCAACCACTCCTTCAAACAAAACATCTTTAACATCACGAAGATTGTTGTATACAACAATTTTATATTCTGTAAGCACTTGCTGAAATTTTCTCAGTTCGGGAATTCCACTTCCTGCACACGCATTGTCTGTGAGATCTACATCTGCTTTGCGCATAAGTTCGAAAACAGGTTTGAGAAGATTTCTATTTCTTCTATACTGTGAATAGGACGGGTCATTATCAGCATGGGCCTTCCCTATGACCAGAGCTTCAGCTAAACAGAGTGGTTTCTTTCTATTCGGCACACCGACGATACTTCTTTTTTGCGTGCTTAATATGTAATTAGGTAAACAATATGTTCGCTTACCCCCACCTCCGACAGGTATGTTGACATGGTCAGCTCGCAAAATTAAGCGATCTGTAGCAGTGAAGGTTTTCGCACTTTGCAATATTTTGTACATGATGTTCCACACCATATCACTTTGTAACTGGTCACACCTATGCCACCCGATGTAAATATCTTTCACGGTGGGGTCAGATATGTTAGATAGAGTTAAACCTATCTTGTCTTCATCCTTGGTGTCTTTCTTAACGTAGGTGAGAAGATTTTCGACACCTTCACGGATCCATGTGTGAGGATCGACATTTTCTGGAGGGTGCGAGAAACTGAATTCCACACGACGTCCTTTGGAACGGAATTTGGGATATTCACGTTCTTGAATGTTATGTAATATTATGTTCCCTATTTGTTCACGAGGCACTGTATCACGTTTTCTTTTCTTACCTCTTCTATCTGATACAGAAGCATTTTGGGATAACGGTTCTGCTGAGGGTAAAGGGTCCGGTCTCCATGACGGTCCTGGTAAAGGTTCCGGGTCTGATCCGGATGCGGTGTTTCTGGAAGTTCCTGGTGATGTGACGGCTATCTGCTTCTCCTCGGCAACTCTGGATACAGGATCAGGTGTCGATGACGGGCCTGGCGACTCTTCGGAAATATCTCTCCATCCTTCTCCGGTAAGATCGGGTACGAATGATGTCACGGTCTGTAGTAGACGGTCATATTCCTCTACTAGGGAGATACTTTCTCCCGCGATGATTTTTTGCGCGATGATCGTCAACACTTCCCGCAACTGTCCATGTGTTGTGTAATATCCATCACGATAACGTGCTAACAGATCGTCAGCGGATAACTGTACATCCATGATCGTACGATGACTGTTTCACGAACACTGTGTTGTGGAGAGAACGCCTTTCTTTATATACGCAAGCATGACAAAGCAGTTATTCCCGTTCCTAACGGTTCTACTACGGCTAGTTAACCGTCTTCACCAGATGTTTTCCTGGCAGATATGACAACTCATGTAAAATTCTCAGAAATCGTCAAACGTCTTCAGCAGATGTTTTCCTGACTGATACGAAGGCTCATGTAAATTCTCGGAATCAATTAACCGTCTTTACAAGATGGTTTTTAGCAGTGACACATTGTTATTCAACGCAGATGTCTTCCTGACTCATATGAGTTGCAAAAATCGAAATTTTCAAATCGCTCTAGCTCCTCCCCTACTTGACGTAGAGCGAATCTGATTATATATTCGTAATCTGCACGTCGAGACCTTTCGTTAGAGTGGTCGGAAGGTGGGTCTACGGTTGAAAATAAAGAAAGTAGGAAACCACCGGTCCTAGAACAATGAAACCTGGTTCACCGGAAAGAGAACTTCACTCCGAGTCCGACAAGCTATCGATCACCCTCCTAGCTCAATTAGGAGCCGAGCTACAGCGATTTTAAATTTTCGCAGAAAAAAAGGTAAAAAAAATCGAAATATTCAAATCGCTCTAGCTCCTCCCCTAATTGACGTAGAGCGAATCTGATTATATATTCGTAATCTGCACGTCGAGACCTTTCGTTAGAGTGTTCGGAAGGTGGGTCTACGATTACAAATAAAGAAATTAGGAAACCGCGTTGCAAAAAATGATACCAGATGTCCGTCTCTATAAGGAAGTCTTGTTCGTAGAACATGTGCTGACACGGAACAAGGAACTTCTGTGAAATTCATCAAGGAACTGTTGTGTCTCACAAAAACGTCGTGATCTCATATGCAGACTTCTAACGTACGTTGCAAAAAATAATTGCAGATGTGTGTCTCTATAAGGAAGTGGATAGAATTCCTTCTGCAGCCATCCTGCCCTCCAGTTCATCTCCTTTTCATCTGGGCAGCAACATGGATGGCCAAGATTTATTACATGTTGTAAGTACCCTTTTACATTTCACAACCATACCTGAGCAGAATCAAACATGTTTTTAGGGAACCTTAGTTAATTGCAGGATTCGAATCCAGGGTCTCCGTCGACATTCGCAACCATACCTGAGTGGGATTCGAATCCGGGTTTTCTTTATGCAAACATTGGCAATTCCAGGATTCGAACCATGTCTGGAGGGTTTCGAATCCGGTACCTCTTTTATCAAAACATAGTTAATTTCAGGATTCGTGGTACTTTTTTCATTTAACTTTTGGGGTTTTTATCCTGTCTTATTCATTCTAATATAATACTATTTATATACAAAAACAATATTGTTCTGTACAAAACCTTTTATTAACACATTGAACTTCTACAGAAAATTACAAGTTTTCTACATATACAAACTTTTCATTTCAACTCGTACTACAGGTTATTAGATATTTTTACATACTTTGTTACACTACTGGTAGATGTTAGTGTATTAGTATGTGTTTGTTACTCGTTCAGTTTTCTTTTTTTCAACATCTCCATCATTCGTTCATGTATATTTTCCCCTGTTTCCCCTGTCTTCTTATTTTCACCCTTCTCATTTCTCACACCTTTAAACACCTCCATCAATTCGAAACATATTCTTAAAGATAGATGGGAAGGTACATATTGCGCTCTTTGTATATTCTCTACAAAATCGCCAAACACTGGCGCATCTCGTTTCTTGTCAACAATGTAAGTAAATATTTTGACCAAACAGTCCACCGATACCTCGATATCTTTACATGTCTCTTCTAATTTTGCCAATAACTCTTCCGCCAGTCCATTTTCTTCACAGAAATTCACATAATTGCCGATGTGTTTTTCAACCTGTCTTGCATGTGTTTTGCTCCATAAGTTCATTCGTTCTGTCGGACTTGCTGTCGTCTCCTTGACATCGCCGTACACCAAACTGAATCCAAGGGGGAGTGTCGACATCTGAAATTAGACAGAAAATATGTTAATTATGTTTTACACAAATTAATCACTTTCATATATTAATTCACACATATTTTCAGGAACACATAATCCATCACGGGGAGGCTCTGCGAAATGCTTATTATCGACATCAGGCAGGCACTGAAGGCGCTGCGCATTTCGCAGAGGCTACGAGGTACATTGAGCGGTACCTGGAGGAAGAAAATAGAATTGAGGAGGCCCAACAGCGTGACTCCGCTATTTTCCGGGATCGACGTACCCAGAACAGGCAAAGGCTCCACGCCAATCTCCGTCGGTATAGAGCCAGGTAATTATTTTTTCAGTTTATTTCTGATAACATCGTTTATTCTAGCATGCTGTTTTTCCGATTATATATGCTACACATCTGATAACTTTTCTTTCTAGCCGATATCTACATGGAACGGAATATATTTTAATTCTTATATTTTGTTTTTCAGAATGCGTAACCGAAGTGACGCTAGAGCCAATCGGCAGCGTCAACTGGTGCCTCCTGTTTCTCCTTCTATTTCTCCTACTGTTTCTCCTGTTTTGTCAAAGCAGGAAGAAGAGGACGACTTCACCGATGTGGTTGAAGAAGAGGAGGATGGACGCTCTCCCACCCCCAGCAGAAGAGGACCGGGAGCCGACCCCCCCACCATCGATCACTGTTAAACGTCATCCTCTTCTGCATTAAACTGTTGATGACACAGGTACCGTTTTTATTTTCACACCTTTCCAGCTGTCTGCTTCAAAAGAAATATGTATTTATGTTTACGATTCTCACTGTGTGAAGGTGATGATAGTCTTTGACCAGCGGTTTGCATTGTTCTAGGTAGAACATTAAAACTAAATATTTGTCTCTTACCTTTTCAATTTTCTTCACTCTCGCAACAGATGTGCCAGTCTCGGTTATGATCTCCGATCGGTAGGCTTCGATCAACAGTTCTGCGGTACGTACACAATTTTTCTTTTTTATATAGTACTGTCTCCGTGACGTATTTTCGAATTATATTCGGCGCGCATTGTTTTGCGCAGAGCATCCAACGCCCACGTGCCTCTCCTATCTTCTTCCTGGCCTGGTACACTATGCACAGTCACCCCCTCCGTGAAACGTACTTTTTTTACTCTATTTATTTTCTTTACATCTAGACGCTCTCTCTCCTTTTTCTCTTTTTGCCGTTTCTCCATCACTCAAATTCATCAACGGCCGCCCGAGAAAAACAGCTCCCAGAATGACTCATCAATCTAAAACATGTTCGGGCATGTTTCAGACCACACCCAATTCCTGGAATTTCAAACTCATCAACGGCCGCCCGAGAAAAACACCTCCTCCCAACAATGACTCATGAACGCCATCTCTCTTCAAACAACGGAAACACCCAAATTCCCAGAATTTCTGACTCATCAACACCATCTGTTTTCAGACACCGGAAACACGTACTCCAATTACCAGAAAACCAACCGTCATCGCGTCGCCTACTTTTCCTCCTCCCAACCCAGACTTTCTGACTCATCAACGCCATCTTTCTGACTCATCAACGCTATCTGTTTTCAGACACCGGAAACACGTACTCCAATTACCAGAAAACCAACCGTCACCGCGTCGCCTACTTTTCCTCCTCCAGACTTTCTGACTCATCAACGCCATCTGTTTTCAGACCCCGAAAACACGTACTCCAATTCCGAGAAAACCAACCGTCACCGCGTACTTTTCCTCCTCCCCACCCCAGACTTTCTGACTCATCAACGCCATCTGTTTTCAGACACCGGAAACTACCGCGGGAAAAACCCGAATTCCTCCAACCAATCAAAACACTCCTCACAAAATAAGCCACGCCCATTTCTGACGTCACAACCAATCAACATCAACCTTACAAAATAAGCCCCGCCCCTTTTATGACGTCATCAAAAAAACTGCTGCGTCATCAATTGATCTTTGATCGATCTTTTCCAATCAATTGATTTATCGACTTCAACGGGGGTACATAACTACTGTTCCACTCCACACAGGACACTATATTACTTTATTCCTTAGTTCTTTGTTCAAGGTCCCACAAGCAACACTCATTCATTTAGTAAGGTCTTCCTCCACCATTGCTATCCTCACTTTGACTTAATAACTCCAGCTCTTGACTGCTCACGATATATTCCAGGTATTCGAAAATATCAAAATCTTTTATTCTTACGCCTCGAATTGCCACGTTCTTGATTTTTGAATATGTTTAAACTCGCACCATAAGAATAGCTAAATATTCAGAGTCAGTAACTTCTTAACAGGCTATTACTAAGGTACATGATGATTCGAAAGGTGCGCTTTTTCGGCATAATCTTTCCCCATTTGTGAGGTTCATTTCTTTAACGTTTCAAATCATAAAGTGAGTCAAGTGTCATCTGGCTCCAGAGGTCTCTTAATTCCAACAACCTTTCTATTGGGGGACAATTTTTGTTCTGCTCTGTCACCGTTTCCGAATGGATGCCAAACAATTTCCCTTATATCTTGCACTTCGTTTCTAACAGATCAATATTAGAGAAGTGGAAGAGAGAGAGAGAGAGAAATTATAAATATGGTTTATTTCAAGTACTTAGTGGTTTGATTCGTGACTATGAATCGTGTCGGTACCGAGGACTTTTAATGATCGACCACGATTTCGTCACAGAAGGTTCCAGGTTCGAATCTCAGCGTTCTGATTTTATTCCTTAATGTTCATTCATAAATTTCCTAATTCATTCTCATCTCATCAAAGTGTCAGGAAAGCGACGCAAAATTTGAACATATTCAAAAACTAGAGTGGCCGCGGTGGCTCAGTCGGTAACGCGTCTGACTACCATGCTCAAGGTCCCGGGTTCGATCCCCGGCCGGTTCAAATCCGGGAACTTTTCTAACGGTGGAAGCGGCCCCGGCGCCCACCCAGCGTCGAATAACATGGGTACCTGGGGGAAACCCTGGGGGGTAAAGGCGGTCAGGGGCGTGATGCTGATCACATCACCCCCACTTACGACCGGATCAAGAAAGTGTGGGGCGTTACCCCCACACCCCCTATACGCCTTCATGGCGTGGTGCTATGCACAGGGGAACACTTTACTTTTTTTTTACTTTTTTTATTCAAAAACTACAATACGTGACTATGGTGGCAAACGTCTGAAGTTCACTGCGAATTGCTTTTGTGCACAAATTGAACTTTATAATATAATACCCTCGTATTCATTTAAACAAAGCATCTCCGACATATTCCACAATAACTGGATATCTGCATTCATTCCTAACATTCCGTATAAATTACACAGAAACTGATAATATTGGAGTTATCTCCCCTCCAAAATGTTTCTATTTGACCGCACCAGAAAAACATATAACCGCTCTCTGTTTATTAACACGACGAGATAAATCCCAAACTCATTAATTTTTCCTAATCAGCTTCATCCACGGAATAACACATCGGATTACTTTGAAGCAGCGATGCGGGCATTAAAAATGTAGAGACCGCAACAAAAGAGCTAATGTATTGAAAAAGGAAGCACATGTTTTATTTAGCGACTAATTACCGTGAATTGCAATTTGTCTACGCTAATTAATGCTGATTAGCCAGTTTATAAAATTAGCGTAACTGACGGCAGGCCGCAATTTTACAGTTTCCGCGTGCGAACCACCACTCTGTCTCTAATGTGTAAAGTCGCATGCAACATTTACCATAAAATTGGCAATTCTACAGTAGTTGCAATGTTGAATTGCATAAATCAGTGTTACTTTTGTACTTAACAGAAAATAATTTACCAGTATATTTCATTACATATAAATTATCACAAACTTATAGGAAACTTCCATTGCAGTGTAGTTATAGAGCGGTTGTGGTTAAATAAAATTAACATCGTTGATGTTATCCAAAGTAAACTCGGAGATGCAGCAGGTTATTAATTTGATCGGCTAACACGTGCAACTCGTGCTCAACACGTCGAATGCACCTGACCTGTACCTGATTTTCTAAGACAGCGTTCACGGTGGATCGGTTAGTGGTTCGAATCGCACTTTAAACATAGGTCCAGTCCTAATTAGCCTATACAGATTGTTTCTGTGACCGTGTTACCGACTTGCAGGGATGGTGGTGGATTCTATCCCCTTTCTTTTATGGTTCCCCTCCGCGTTGTGCGTGGTTGCCTGCCCTTCGAAGGTTTTGGCTTGTAACTTTTGACTGCTACATTTCCGGACCAGGGTTCCTTATCTCATTTTCTTGCGTTTGTTCCCTTCCACCATCCCTGCAAGTCTGTCACAGAAACACCCTGTATGTGCATCTAAGTGGACCTAAAACAAACCAACAAAAAAAACAACAACTTAAAACAACTCCAAGGTGATATACTGTTCAAGTAGCTCCTCTGTTGTCTAATCACGAGCCCTTGTGAAAGGTATACGACAGTGCAATTGTAGTTAGTAGTGGAAAGGTATTGTTTCTACGCAATCCTTGTAGGTATGCCTAGTATTTAACCTCAGTTGTGACATATTTTGATGATTTTTTTATGGATTTTATTGCGTTCGACGATGTTCTAGCCCTATTTTTTGCTCAATCTCATTTTGGAGCCTCATCTTTGTAGGTATGCTATGATCTTACGTGATATAACTTAACCTATTCACTTTTTTACAGCCTTTTACGAGTTAAAATAACCTACAAAGTGTAGAACTGGTTGTTTCTACGCAACCCTTGTAGGTGGACCTGGTATTTAACCTCACTTGTGACATATTTTGATGATTTTCATGTTTTTTTTGTTGATTTTGTACCATTTGACGATGTTCTAGTCCTATTTTTTGCTCAATCTTATTTTTGTAGGTGGTGGGCCCTCAACGTAAAAGCCTACGATGTATTTGGGTGTTTTTTTTGTAGGTGGGGTGGGTCCTCAGCGTAAACGGCTACGATGTATTTTTTATGATGTGTGAGCCCCCCACCCCTTTCACAATGTATGTCAGGTTCAATGCCCCCACTACTACTTTTGGAGGGTGGGAGGGGCTCGCAGTGTTGCCAAACTTCTCCACAAAAATTTCACCACATGATATTTCACAGGCGAAGCTAACCTACAAATAGAAGTTGGCAACACAGACTAGTACCAAGAAATTTGCTTCACAACCCCCCCTTTTTTTTAATTTTGCCATATGATATTTCACAGGCGAGGCTAATCTACAAATAGGAGTTGACAGCGATCTATGCTGTAATATTTTGTAGTCTTCTAAGATGATAGGTATGCAGTAAGGTGGAGAGTTGGTGAGTACGCTAACTGGCAATAGTGGTGGTGCAGTGTTGATACTCTTGTTACCCCTCCCCTGTTTTTTCTAGCATACTGATCTATTGCATGCTAACCAAAAACTCTTAAGCAATATTGGGAGACAGGCTTGTTTTTTGTAATGCCACGGACGGAAATATGCATACCTCTGTCTTCCACATGTATGTAATGCGATTTGAGGGGAAGAGGGTCAATTAACCTTAAGGCTGACAATGTTTCTATAAAATAACAATTCCTATGAACTCTGTAAATTTCCGAGCATATGTTGTATTCATATTTTTACTTATCTTCGAGTGTACATTACAATTCGGAAACAGATTTTGACTATCTCCTACCGTTTAAGAGATAAACCTACTTCCGGTCGCCATTTTGGATTTTCGAGCATAGGTTGTATTCACACTTTTACTTATCTTCGAGCGTACATTACAAATCTGCAAACGGATTTTGGCTAACTCGTACCGTTTAAGAGATAAACCTACTTCCGGTCGCCATTTTGGATTTCCGAGCATAGGTTGTATTCACACTTTTACATATCTTCGAGTGTACATTACAAATCTGCAAACAGATTTTGGCTAACTCGTACCGTTTAAGAGATAAACCTACTTCCGGTCGCCATTTTGGATTTCCGAGCATAGGTTGTATTCACACTTTTACATATCTTCGAGTGTGCATTACAAATCTGCAAACAGATTTTGGCTAACTCGTACCGTTTAAGAGATAAACCTACTTCCGGTCGCCTTTTTTAATTTCCGAGCATAGGTTGTATTCATACTTTTACTTATCTTCGAGTGTACATTACAAATCTGCAAACAGATTTTACCTGTTTCTCTCTGTTTTAGAGATATTCCAAAATATATATATATTTGATAAGCGACAACAACAGAGCCATCTCTGTGCAAATGTTTGAACTCGATGAATGCTTGAGGGGGACAAGTCATTTTTTTTCAGTACATCAACATTTTTAACTCTTTTTCCCAGTGAATGGGTTAGGTGACTTGCAACAACGAAGGCCTTCTAGCAATACGAACTTAGCTTATGCCGGCGTAATTCGCTAAAATATCTTTAATTTACATATTTCTCATACCGCCGTATCTTGTTCTATTAGACCTCTTCAAGAAAATCGCCAATTAGTGAAAGCTAATTGAGCACAACAGCAAAAGAGGTGCTAATAGGGCAAGCATACAATGATATGGGGATATGTGAATTGTCAGTTTCTTCGATTCAGATAAATGGATCGAATTGAAACTGGGATATTTTGCATTTTTTTTATATGATAGCTAAAATAACAGATATTTTGATTGGCTAATAATTTATACGTGGTGTTTTCTGATTGGTTTAAGTAAGCAAGATTTCTATTGGCTCTATAAATCTATATAAGTCAGAGCACAGTGCTGATTTCTCACCTTTGCTGGATCGGCAGAGGAACCCACATCGCGGGGGATAGAACCTGAACGGGCTCCACCAAAGTATAGGAGACTAGAAGCATATAATTTGGCGGAAAAACCCAAGTAAGGTCATAGAGTTTTTCATAGGGAATAGTTTTATCAGGTTGGTGATATCCCATTAAATTTTATATGAAAAAAAAATTAAATTTTATGTAAATAACATATCTGAAATTTCTATCGTTTGTTTGCTCATATTTTAAAGCATATAAAAAATGGAATCACCTACCTGTTTTACTTGCAAGAATGATAAGATCGAATGTGTCACTTGTGGGAAACTAATTTCAAAGAATAATTTATCGATACATAAGACAAGGTGTAACGGAGCAAATCGTTTGTTACCTTCTAAAGCCTGTGCTCAATGTGGAAAAGAAATTAGCATTCCAAATCTAAGTAGACATTTGAAAATTTGCAAACCATCGACCAGAGAAGAAACATTGAAAAGAAAAATTGATTATTCTGAAGCTGAAGCTTCTGCTCCAAAACAAATTAAATTAAATAATAAATATAAACCAGTCAGGTCTGCATTTAATGGTCGACTTCAGGATTTATCATTTACGTCGGAAGCAGGACGTGACATTCCTAGTTTCTTGCGTGAAGCGAAAAACTTTTGTACTGAATTCTATGAAAAGTAATCTTGAAAATAATTCCATAAAAGTATACGTTGATTTATATTCCGAATATGAGAAAGGCGATGGTACAACAGAAGTTTTTTATCATTGTACCAATCAACCAGATGTTGAAAATTTGGACGAGTTTTACTCTAATCTGTCTATTGAGTTAATTATGAAACATGACACTTTCGAGGCTATGGAGTCGGGATGGTCTTTATGTGGTAGTCCTCATACATTAACCGTTTACGTGAACAAATTCATGCCTTTCTCTGCATCGAGTTACGTTGCTCTACCACCGACCATTCAAAGCAAGAAAGCAGTGTTAAATATTCAAAATAACGACTCAAAATGCTTTCTTTGGTGCATCTTGGCAGCTCTGTATCCAGTTTATTGGAAAAATCATCCAGAGCAAGTTTATCATTACAAGCAGTACGAGACAGAGTTTGAAAATGTAATGTCTAGCATTGAATACCCCGTGGCATTGTCAGACATATCAAAGTTTGAGTCGCGTGCACGAGATTCTGATGGAAAACGCATTGCTATTAATGTATATTCTTATACGTCAGAAAAACATCTTGTGCATCCCATCAGGATAAATGATATCAACGATAATAATGCTCATATAATTAATCTTCTTTTAATTTCAAACAACAATATTCACCATTACTGCCTTATTCGTTCACTATCACGACTAATCAGAAGTCAAGCAACGAAGTATGCAAATCACATCGAGGTTTGTCCCAGGTGTTTGACCACGTTTAATGATCGAAGAAAATTCAATCACCAAATATATACCGCACGGCAAATTGCTATTGAAAAACATGTCGAACATGAAATATATTGCGGTGACAACAAACCAGCTCGAATGTTGATGCCCAAAAAGAACGAAGTCGAAGAATTCAAAATGTACAAGGCTTTGTTTGAACATCCAGCCATTATCGTTGCAGATGTTGAATCATTTCTGAAGCCACTGTCCTCCTGCAAACCAAATCCAGATATTTCCTCCACAACGCCATACCAGCTTTATGAACCAAATAGATTTGGTTACACTGTCATACGACAAGATGAAATAAGTAAACCATATGTATACCGTGGACCGAATGTTATCGAATACTTTTTTGAAAAGATGGTAGAGGAGGTTGAGAAAATTGGCAGCTTCTTGCAAATATCCAAATCGATGAATTCGTTGACACCAGAGGAACAAAAAATATTTGATGAAACTGTCGAGTGTCCAGTGTACAATCAATACTTCACAAACGAGAATCATAAAGTGTTTCACCATTCGCACACAGACGGTCGTTTCATCAGCGGAATCTGTAATGCTTCCAACCTCAAAATTCAAAGGCCCAAATTTGTCCCCATATTTTTTCATAATGGATCGAATTACGAATTTCATCACTTAATTCGGAATCTTGGATATGACACACAAAAAATAGATATTCTTTCTCAAAATGAAGAACGATACATTTCTATAAGTAAGAAAGTTACGATTTCGAGGACAAATGAAGCCATAGAGATGAGGTTTCTTGACTCATTCAGATTTCTCTCTGCAAGTTTGGACGCTCTAGCAAGTAAACTTTGTGACGAACAATTCAAAATTACGAAAGCTAGTTTTCCCAACATGGATATAAAACTGATTAGAAGTAAAGGGATTTATCCGTATGAATACGTAAACAATGAATCTAAATTTAATGACGACACTCTCCCTCCTCAAAAAGAATTCTTCAGTCAACTGAGAAAAGCAGGAATTACAGACAAAGAATACGAACATGCACAACTGATGTGGGATAAACTAGAATGTAAAACATTCGGAGATTATCACAACGCATACTTGAAATTAGACGTAACAATACATGCGGATGTTTTTCAAGCATTCAGGAAAACGTCAATGTCTATTTACAAGTTGGACCCTGCGCATTTCTTTAGCCTCCCGGGATTAGCGTGGTCTGCAATGTTGTTGCAAACAAAAATTAAGTTAGAATTATTAACAGATGTAGACATGTTACTTTTCATCGAGAGAGGGATTCGAGGTGGGATGGTGCAATGTGTACAGAGACATGCAGAAGCCAACAACATGCACATGGAAGAAACATATGATGCAAATAAACCATCGAATTATATTTTTTACATCGACGTTAATAATCTCTATGGATATGCTATGGTACAGAAACTTTCTTATGGAGGTTTCGAATGGATAGAAACAACTTGCATAAATATTATTGATTTTGACGATTGTGAATTTGGTTTCTTTGCAGAAGTGGATATTGAATTTCCAGACAATTTGCATGATATTTTTTCCGATTTACCACCGGCACGCGAACTCAAATGTCCGCCTAATTCTAATCAACGCAAGCTTTTATTAACTTTGGAGAAAAAGAAAGATATGTTCTCCATTACAAAAGTCTTCAGTTTTTGATTGCGATGGGTGCTAAAGTATTGGATATTAGAAGAGTCCTCAGGTTTAAACATTCCAAGTGGCTCAAACCATACATTGAAACAAACACACAACATAGAACAGTTGCCACTTCCGATTTAGACAAAGATTTTTCAAATTGATGAATAATGCTGTATATGGCAAGACAATGGAGAACGTGAGAAATCACGTGGACGTGAGATTGGTTTCATCTGAAAATAAATGCAGTAAGTTGGTGGCTGATCCTAGATTTAAATCACGAAAAATTTACAACGAGACTCTGTCACTTTTCAATCTAGATATAAAAGTGATAAAATTCGAAAACCAATTTATGTGGGAGCAACAGTTTTAGATTTATCAAAACTTCACATGTTTCAATTTCACTACAATGTTATGCATCCTTTCTACAACGATAGCATTTCATTACTTTACATGGACACCGACAGTTTTATTTATAACATTAAAACAGCCAATCTATATGAAGATGTAAAAAATCCGTCCTTGCTTGATTATTATGATACTTCTTCCTACCCTCAACCAAACAGATTTGGAATTCCATCTAGTAACAAAAACGTTCTAGGTAAATTGAAAGACGAGTGTAACGGTGACATCATTCTCGAGTTTGCCGGTTTGCGTTCCAAAATGTATACATTTAGAACTGAGAGCAGCATCGCGAAGAAAGCTAAAGGTGTTGGTAAAAATACTGTACAAAACAAACTTTCATTTCAAGACTATATTGATTGTGTGAAGGAATTGAAGAAGCAGCTACGATTGGAAAAAAGAATCCAAAATGTAGACCATGTGATTACAACAAACAAAGTTGGGAAAGTAGCATTAGATCCACATGATGATAAAAGATGTATTTTGTCTTGTGGGATCCACACGTTGCCTTGGGGGCACTATCGTTTAGATAGTACTAAGAAATGCATACAATGCACTTAAAAAAAAAAACAACTTATGGCTGGCAATATTTCTATCAACACAAGCATATAAAATAACCATGCCTATGAACCTGTTTGGCTTCAGGAAGCAAGCTATGGAAGTGCCCGTCCAGCCTACGTCGTCGTCGAGTTTCAACGAACTCCTGCCTTTAATGCTATCTAAACTTAACGGTCTATTAATTATACACTTGAATAGCATCCTGACGCAGTACGACGAGGATGTGGGCAAAACTTTCTATGTATTCAACAACAACTTGAATTATTACCGGTTCCCCATCTCCGGCAAACTGCATTTCGACATGAACCCCGAGAACAAAGGGGAGGCCAAGGTTTCCTCAGGCAAGAACATCTATCGCATCAAGCATGATAGGATGGATGCGACTACAACGTACGATGTGTCTGCT
Source organism: Lepisma saccharinum (assembly GCF_977018435.1). NCBI lineage: Eukaryota > Metazoa > Arthropoda > Insecta > Zygentoma > Lepismatidae > Lepisma > Lepisma saccharinum. Next base: position 32,002,922 of record NC_139232.1, on the reverse strand, counting down.
GGCGATCGCCTGTACGTGGAGCTCTTGGACGACTACGATAAACTCATCCCTCTTTTTGTGGAGATGCGAATCACCTACCCTATAATAAATAACCACAGTGGTAACAATGCCTAACGATATTTTTGGTCACACCAAACGCGATGACCACGGCGACGAGCTTCTCATGCTCGACGTCAGGGTTAAGAAGTTGCGAAGCGACCTGCAGGCCCTGGAGTCCACGCTCAACTCCAGCCTCCAGTCAGAGATAGTCAGCCTGCAGTCTCAGTGCCTGGACCCCGTACTCAAAATTGACGCCGAGCTTAAATCGCTGCTGCAAAAGTACACCGATCTCGCGTCAATAGACAACTTTGACAACTTGGCACTGAGTGTAGGCAAGCTCCAAAACGAACTTGTGAAGCTGCGGCAAACGCAGACCTCCGATGTGGAACAGCTGAAGCGACACTTGCAGGACCAAACGAGCACCATCCAGACTGAACTGCAAAACATTATCCAGAGTATTAAAACTCAAGATGACTACAATCGCGTGAATGCCAGTATTGCCAAATTGCACGAACAGTTTCAATCGTTCGAAATTCCTACGTTGGAAAGCATCAAGGCTGAGCTTCAAACGGATGCTTTGCATGCAGCCATCAACGAGGTCAAAACTAAACTCGAAACGCTACAGGACTTCATCGACAATCTACCATCGTCCAGCGAGCTGAATGCCATTGCCCGTAGCGTGGCCAACATAAAACTCCAACTTGAGACCTACGAGGATTTCGGGAAGCTGCAAGGCACCATAGCCCATATTGAGGATGATCTCGCCGTCATCAAAAATGATCTGGCAAACGTACACGAAGCACTGGAATCCAAACTGCCTGGCATCAGGGATACTCTGGCCAGCGTCCAACAGCAGATCACCAAGCTGGAAAATCTAAACACCAAATCAGAGTTGTCGCATTTTCATCACTTGATCGACGACATACAGGCTAAGTTGAAAACTTTGCAACAATCCACCCCCACCCAGGACGACATGACACAATTACAAGAAGGCATACGTGCTGCTGCTGCTGCCTCGGAGTTGGAAGCGATGAAAAAAGCTTTGGAGTAGCTCCAAAACACGGTGGCCACCCTGCCTACCTCGCAGGAACTGAAAAGCGTGAAGAGGGCTCTCAACCGAATACTCATATCCGACGACATCAAAAACATCCAAACCGAAATTGAATTGCTTCGGGAGTCTGTTGCAACCTTACCCACCAACCAGAACATCAGCGAGCTACATGCCTTGTTTGCGGAAATTAGAACCCAGGTCCACGACTTCGCAACCCAGAGCTCCAAGTTGACACTCGTGAAAAGTCTGCAGCAGATTATCGCCGATGTGAAAAAGCAAATTGGCAGCATAGAAGCAGGCCAGGAATCGGCCATAACCAATTTCAGTACCCAACTACATGAGTTAAACGAAAAATTCAAGAGGCTAATTGTCGATGTGAAGATCAAGCCCGATTACGACACTGTTGTCCGTGCTATCGAGGAACACCTGGAATCGGTGAACGGTAGATTGGAGGATGTGGAGAGCGAGGTTCGAACCAATGTAAACACCCTGAACGCCAGCATCGACAATCTCAAGTCCACCGTTGTCATCGAACTGTACAGCATTCCAAACAGGGAATTTTCCTCGCTCTTCCATCCGGGTGCCAAACTCTACATGCTGACTCCTGCCAAAGCCTATCACCAGTTTTTCCTCGCCGGCACACTTCAGTTCGTTAAGGTTTCATACTGGTCTTTGCCTCACGCTACCCACTACCCAACCATGACCGTGACGAACATCAGTGACGAGCCTAAAATAAGAGGAGTGGAGTTGGTCGATTTCACACACCCCGAAAGTAGCGAGACTGCCTATGCCGAAGATGCAACTCAAATTATCGAAATAGAAATAGATGATAAGCTGTACATAGAAAACCCGGCATTGTCTGCGGCCAGAAATCCCATCCAAGCTATATTCTTATTTTCGCGCAATGTCTAGGCAGGCTATTGTGAACGAGCTGCACAAACCTGCACGGCGAAACTACAAACAACTGGCGGTAGTGACCAAAGGCATAGACGACTTGTGGGAAGCTGACCTTGTGGAAATGAGCAGTGGCAATTTAAAAAAATTACATAAAATCAACAAGGGATACAAGTATCTTCTCACCGTCATAGACACATTTTCAAAATTTGCGTGGGCTTTACCCCTCAAGGCAAAAACAGGAACCTGCGTGGTGGAAGCATTCAAAACTATTTTCGATGAAAGTGAGTAGTGTGATTTGTGGTACAACCAGTGCGAGAAATGATGACCCCCCCTCAGGCAGATTTGGCTACACTTAAAACTAGCTCAAGATGTGCATATGAGCTTTTTGCTCAAGTGTGGAACTCTGTCTAATCCAAGATTTTTGTAAAAAGGCCCTCGAGAATTTCCTGTGAAATGATGAGCCCCCTCAGATTGATTTTCCTACACTTACAAAAGGCACTTCTGTGAGATTGTTGTCCATAATCCTGTCAAAAATATGCCCCCTTGATATTTTTTTGGCTACACTTAAAACTAAGCCACCTACACCCACACACACACACACACACACATACACACACACACACACACACCCACACATATTTACTTCCGGTCCACTTCCGGTTTAAGTTCAATTGGATACCAGGTTCAATTTGTTTATCTAATATTAAAACAATGTAATATGCAAAGATCTTTTAGAATTGCTCTGTGACTCTCTCATTTCTTACATCATAAATATATGATTTTTCCCCTATAAGAATAACACTACATATGGTGTCATCAGGGAGTGTATCGTGGAATTCACAGATAATTTTAATGTTTGTCCTGTCATTAACCACAACTTGTTTCCTTTTGGAAGTGTTGATGACAAACATGGGTCTCTGTGCTTTGAATTCATCTGGTGTGTAATACATGTCGGTATTGCCAATAGTGACCCTTTTGTATGCTGTAAATGCTTCATATAATTTAAGAAAATCATCCTTGGACATGTCTAAATTATAATTTTCTCTAGGGAATACCTCATTTCTGCCATTTTTAAGATATATGTTCTTGATGTTGCAGTTATCAAATCTACTTGAATTTTTTTCCTGATTATTGTGTCTTCCAGTCTGAAACAGTACCACCACAAAATCTGGCATGTCATATTGTATACTGGAGAATGAATTTGTAGCATCAAACTCATAATAAGTACCAGTGGCAGGCTTCTGTACACATTGATATGTATAAAATGGTAAAGGAATCTGTGGATTTTTTATTATATCTGCTTTGTATTTAAGAGCATAACTGGCTTCATATTCAACAACCGGGATTCTTAGCTCCATAGTCTGAATAATGCATTTGCCTTCATCAGGTAGGGTATTAGGCAAAGCTTCCCCTGTAGAGTTTAATGTACTGTACCTCATCAAAGCATTATTATCATTGGTAGCTCTTCTAAATGTGATTCTTAAACCACCCTTCCACATAATATCTTTGTAATCTGAAAATAATCCTGGCAACAGGCGCATAGGAAACAGCACTGTGTGGCTCTTAGACATAATTTTATCACCAGCCTCAAATCCACCTATTTTGTAGTAAGAAGCCTCGGTTTTGGATAATTTTAGTGTGGCCAAAGCTGTGGAGGTAATGCCGGGATAATCCACTCTGTTTATAACAACACCATGCTTTCTGATCTCAATTTCAGAGAACAGATGCGGCACAAAATTATCTACCAATCTTATATTTGAATTTGCCGGATAATCTGTTCCATCGAGCTTTACAACATCAAATTTGATGTATAGATCTGCTCTGTGGGGGTGTATAAAGCCATCCCCTACATCAAGATCAACCTCAATTTCTGTGTTGGGTTGATTTAAATTTGCAAATGTCCTCCTGTTTGGGGGGAATGATTGTAGCTCATAACTCTCAATATTTTCCATTTTTTTTGTATGTATTTTTATTTAAATATTAATCTCTATGATTGCAGTTGTTGTGGCTCCAGCAAAATCAACTAATTCTTCTTTTTCATTAGTGACCATCAACTCAATGTTATCTATTCTATTATGGCACACAGGAAAATATAATGTTGGGGATGGAGTGTAGATGATTGGCTCCATAAATTCAGAATTAGGTTTAAATGTTGCAATGATGCCAGTTTGTTTGTGAGTGCCTATGCCATTTGATTTGGTGATCATACCCTCAGCCACATTACAGTGAATATTCAGAGTCTCTATGGCTAAGAATTTAGGTATATTAATAGAAGTGTGTTTGATGGCTGGTTCAAGTTTTGTGTTGTTCTCAAAGCCTAACAGCTCTCCTACAGTACCCAGATCCACTGTCTCTGTAGCAGATACAATCTCTACTCTGTGAGTGACAGAATTTTGAGTTAATACTATACCTCTGGGTAATTGAGCATTTAGAGTGGACAGATTATACTGCCCTGGAGTGATGACAATTTTTTGATCCCCTACTGCAATTTTGTTGTTGTGGTGTGTAATATTAGGGATCAAGTACATGCCATAAAATGCTCTGAGAGCTATTGTTTTGGGATACACTATATCATCATGTAATCTGAGTTTCAATATTGAATTTTGGCTGGTGAGATGGAATACCCCCATGATGTTTCAGATACCACAAGGCTTTTTGAAAATCTTCAATTGATGGTTTATTTATTTGAGACATATATCTAAGAACAGATAAACACAAATGTCCACATTAACATCTTTGAAATTTTGAACACGGGCATTATTGTAATAAAGATTAGTTGCTTTTAGATATTTTATTAAATTTTCAGGTGGAACACCTCCAAATGAATCAAACACAAATGCCTCATCTTTTAAATATTTAAGATAACAAATCCAGTGAGTGCCCTGATTTTTGTACTTATCCAAATTAACAATGCCACACTCTTTGTTGAGTGGTTGTTCTGGTAAAGAATCAGACATGAACACACCTCTAAAATTTTTGATGCCCAGTGGCTTGATTAAAGCTTCAATATCTTGGTTTGTAAGCGGCTCTTGTTTTTTTTAAACTTATTCATGGCTCTCTTAACACCTTTGCCTTGTTTCTCCATGGCCAGGTTATGGCGCTTCAATTCATCTAATTCTGCCCTATTCTTCTTGGCATCTATTACTGTTTTTGCTATGGCAGCTGATCCCCCAGCCAAGCTCCCAACAGCCCCAAGTGCTGCTAAGATGGCCGGGATAGTAAATATGAAACCACCCACATGTGATTTTTTTCTAGATTGTTGTAATTTTTTTAATTGGGGGTACTAAGCAACAATTTCATACCATGGCCCTTTGCAAGACAAGAATTTTTTTTCTTCCGCTGCTTTTTGGTTAAAAGGCTATCAATAGTTTTAAGAGATTTAAGACCTGCATAAGGTATTTGATACATAACACCCTTGGCCTTCATTGTAGGTTTATTATATACATATTCACAGCCCACACCCCAGTTTTTGTTTGGTGTGCATAGCTATGGTGGTTCCCAATGCTGCTATTCTTTCACTTAAAGAAGCATCTTTGCTTACAAATCTACCAAATGCAGCCTCTTCTAATTTCTTGTCTGCAACATGTCTCTTGTCTAGATCAGAATGTGTGTTGTATGCTGTCATGGTCTCTACAAGCAGCATCTAGGGGATTAACACCAGGATCACCTCTGTTTAATCTATGATCTAGTTTTGTACCGGGACCACAATACTGATAGCCTGGAATGTGTAGTTCAAATGGCAACTTGTTTATAATGTCATTAACCAACCCCCGACCCTCAGAAATATTCCAAAATTTAGGTGGTAGAGTATTAATAATTTTTATAAGATATCCAATCCCCTTAGTGTCATTCACTATAAAATTAGACAATTGGGTGCTTATCATGTCCATAATTCCAACCTTTTCATTGTAAAAATTGTGGTTGCCAGCATTTTCCTCCCCAGCTATCACCAATAACCTATCTACAAGTTTCCTGACATCATCAACCCAGACAAATTCTTTAGGCAGGGTGTTGTATTGTTTGATTCCACTGCCTGTCTTAATTTGTGACCATATGGACTTGATTAAATTGTTGTATTTTGCTCCACTGCTAGACTTGACTCTTTTTTGTGTGGGATCATTGTTCTGGTATAGAGCATCTGATTTTATTAATATTTCTTTGTAATGCTCATAATCTTGATCTGTATAGCTGCCAGGCCTTTTCCTAGTCATCAGTTCCCACAATCCAGGTGTGCCGGGATATTTAACAAAACCACCTTTTTCTCCAAGATGAGATTCTGAATATACAATGAGATCATCTCCCATAAATGTTACTCTGAAATTGCCAATTCTATGTATGATGCTACCATCACGCTCTGTGTCAGCATATAAGCCAAAGACCTCATCTTTGTTGTCTTTAGGTGTGCTTAAATATTTTTGAGCAAGAAGACCCAATTCAATAGGATCCAGAGTAGCTTCAATTCTTCGAGGAGCAACAGGACTAGGTGTATGAATACTGGAAACTGGGGTGATTGGATAATCTAATATGTTCCTTGCAGCTACAGGTACAAGCTCTGTGATCAAATTTTGATTTTGCTCTGTAACAGTTTTGATATTTTTACCTAATTCACTAATAGCATCAATAATAGGCTGTTCTGTTTCTTTGTGTTGTTCATAAATTCCTCGGTTCTGTGATTTCCATCCCTTAAATCTTTTTACAAGATAATCTCTTAATTTAAGATCATCAATGATTAGCCTTTTCATGGTTATTTATATATGTTTCAATGTCTAGAAAATTGTTGATTTTATTTCTGTATTTGCCACTATTGGGTTTTCTTGTCATATCAATTGTGACAAACCCATAGCTGTCCTGGTTCCAGCACCTACTGCAAAACTTGGAAAAATCATTGTAGCTCAAGTCCCCACCTACATATTCATCATGTATGTGTTTGAGGTTGGTATGATCTTGATGAAACACACATATAAAATTGCTGTTGTCTCGGATCAGCTGCTTCGGTATTTTAGAAAAAGTCTGTGCCAGGTAGAAACAATCTATGTTTTTGTGTCGGCCCTGTGTAAAGAAATTTCTAACCTTGTTTTGATTATCTAGTATAATGTCATCAAACACAACAACAGAATTATCGAGACATTCATGAAGTGGCTTAACATCTGATTCAAAAGGGGCAATATCCAATCCATCATATAGCTTCATCAGCTGCTGATATTTTAATTGTTCCAAGCTCTTAGAGAAGACACACAAGTGCCTATTTTTCCAGTCTAACCAGTTGGGTGCCAATAAAAAATTATCAATCATTAGTGTAGTTTTACCACAAGCCGATGGCCCAACAATACGACATCTAATATTTTCAGGCAGCAACTTGCCATTTCTCTTAATCTGCTGTTCAGGTTCTGGCAGCCTTTTTATAACATCCCAGGTGCTCATATTATCACTTTGTCTGCATCGATCCAGCTGTGTTCTGGGAGTCCTAGCCATTTGACAAATAACTTGTTGCCTTTTCTGCGGATGATTTTTTCTATGAGATATGTGTCAGGCTGTTTAGTTTTGTTGAGTTCTTCTTCATAGAACCGGCCTTTGAGAATTTCTCCTCGGTGGTCTTTTATTATATATGTGTTGAGGGTCCCAGGTTTAACTTGAACCACTGTAAATAATTCAGTGCTCCAGTTTCTTGTAAAGCCTCTTTTGAATAAGTGCTTATATTTGCTGATTCTTACTTGATCACCCACCTTGTATTTGGCTTTTCTTGTTGTTGGCTGGTATCTAGGATAATAAACAGTCCTGATCAATTTTTGCTCATCAGATGAAGTTACTTCAGAGGGTTTCATGTTGATTGTGGAATGGACCGAGTTGTTATATTTATGTAGAAGTTCTGGAAGAATATTAAGCCATTTATAATTACCTTGAAGTGTAAATTGTTTATACATAAGATTTTTTAGGGTTTTGTTGAATCTCTCTACAATTGAGGCTTTGAGATCACTGTAACTCGAGTAATGTTTTATTGACTGGCTTTTAATAAATTGTTGGAACACAGAATTTTAAAATTCTTTGCCATTATCTGTTTGCAAATAGCGCGGTGATCTTCCACTCTGATTGATGATTGTCCTGATGGCTTCTGTAACACATTTTCCAGTCTTGGATTTGAGTGGCACAGCCCAGGCAAATTTTGAAAATGTGTCTATGACAGTGAGTAGATACTTGTAGCCCTTGTTGATTTTGTCTAAGTTTTTCAGCTGTCCACTTGCCATCTCAATCAAGTCGCTCTGCCATAAATCATCTATGCCTTTTGTGACTACTGGCAGTCTCTTATAATTATGTCTGGCTTGTCTGTGTAATTCATCAACAATAATTTGTCTAGGCATAATATGAAAACAAGAATATTGCAAGTATGGGGTGTTCAGCAGCTGATACTACAGGATTTTCTAAATATAATTTGTCTCCTATTTGTATATGAAATTCCAGAGCATCTTCAGCATAAGATGTTTATAATGTATTGGGATCTGTAAAATCCTCTAACTCTACACTGGTGATTTTTGGTTTGTTGTCAGCATTTGTTATTGATAAGGTGGGGTAGTGGTGTGCCTGTGGTTGAAGCCAATATTTGATCTTGATTGGTCTCAGTGTGCCCCCAACAAAAAACTGGTAATAAAATTGTGCAGGGGACAGCATATATATTTTGCCACCTGGTGTAAATGGTGAATCATATTCTTTGTTGGGGATGCTGTACAATTCAAGAATTACTGTATGTTTTGGATTCTCAATTATGCCGGTTATTTCTTTTTCTGCTGTAAGCAATCTGCTTGTTACAGATTCAAGGTGCTCATTGATGGTCCTAACAACATCATCATGGCCTGGCTTGATCTTTATGTCCACAACAAGTTTCTTGTATTGTTGCACAATCTCTTGAAGCTGGGTGGCAAAAACAGACAAAGCATTTGCTTGATTGGATTCCATGGTCCCTAGCTGTTGCTTGATATTAGCTCCAATTTGTTGCAAATTTTCAATAACTGCCAATTTTGAATTTTGAGCAGTAAGATCATGGACCTGTCTTCTGATATCCTCAAACAGGGCATGCAGTTCATTAATATGTTGATTAGTTGGTAGAGTGGCCACTGTCTGAGTAAGTTGTTTGATCTCTGTCTGGATATTCTTGATATCTTCTGATTTCAATATGCGATTCACAGCTCTCTTAATATTTTTAAGTTCCTGTGATGTAGGCAGATTTGATACAGTATTTTGCAAAGATTCAAGTGCCAATTTCACATTATTTAATTCAGATGCATCAGCCACATTTTGCATAGCATTTTGGAGCAGGGCTATATCTGCCTGAGTGGGTGTTGATTGTTCTAAAATTTCAAGTTTTGTTTGGATATCATCGATCAAGTGATGGAAATGAGATAGCTCAGATTCAGTGTTGAGGTTTTCAAGCTTTGTGATCTGTTGCTGGACACGGACAAGTGTGTCTACAATACCAGGCAGGCGGGATTCTAGAGATTCTTGTACATTTGTCAAATCACTTTGCACTGCTGCTATGGTACCTTCAAGATAGGTTATGGTACTTTGAATTTTTCCAAAATCTTCATATGTTTCAAGTTGCAGCTTAATATTGACAACACTCCGAGTTATTGCACTCAAAGCATCAGAAGATGGCAAGTTGTTCATAAAATTTTCAAGTGTCTCAATTTTTTCTTTAACCTCGGCTATGGCATTGTTCAAGGGGTCCAGATTAGGTATCTGGAGTGATTGAATCTGTTCCTTTAGAGTGGAAATCACTAGATCAAAATCTTCTTGTAATTTTATGCTTTTGACAATTGTTTGGAGCTGTGTCTGGACATTATTTATCTGCTCTTCCAATTGCTGTTTCAATTGCTCAGAGTTGGTGGCCTGGCTCTTAAATTTGGCTTGAAGAGCTGCTACAGCTTCTTCTAAACTTTGAAAATTATCCAATGTGGCCAAATCAGTATATTTCTGAAGCAGCAATTAGAGTTCTGAGTCAATTTTAAGAAGAGAGTCCATGCATTGTGATTGCAAATTTGTAATTTCTAGTTGAAGACTGGCATTGAGTGTGGTTTGTAAAGCTTGTAAATCACTTCTTAATTTCTTGACTCTGACATCAAGCATCAGAATCTCATCACTGTGATCTTCATGTCTTGTATGGCCAAATATATCATTAGGCATTTTGTTCTAGTGGTTATTTATTATTGAATATCTGATTCTTAATTCTATAAAAAAGGTATAAGCTTGTCATAGGATCCAGGGACCTCAATATATAAGCAGTCACAAGCAGAAACAGTATATACATTGCCAGAGACCATGTTTGAGTGCTTAATTCTATAAATATTTCTCCCTACTGAAATCTTGACATTACCCTCAGGGGTTGTAATAAATTGCAATTGACCACCTACAGGTAATTGGTAATGATTTAAATTATTGTTAAATATGTACAATGTTTTACCTGTTTCATCATCAACATCTGTAAATATGCTGTTCAGATGAATAATTAACAAAGCACTTAGTTTAGATATCATATCAGAAGAGGGTTGTGGTGTTGGCAGGTCCATAATAGCCTGTTTTTTGAACCCAAATAAGTTCATAGGCATGTTTATTTATTTCAAATCATGCTCTGTAATTGGGCATTGATTACCACTTTTCAAATCACAATGACCCCATGGTAGAGTATGTATGCCACATGATAAAATGCATCTCTTGTCATCATGTGGGTCCAGAGCCACTTTTCTTACAATATTTGTAGTCAACAAGTGATCCACACTCTGAATTCTATTTTCTGATGTTCTGATTGTGCTACATGATTTGAGGCAATTTTTGTAATCTTCAAATTCAAGTTCTTTGTCAACAATTACTCTGCCAATGCCCTTGGCTTTTTTTGCAACAGCGCCACTACATGTTTCAAAACTGTACATCTTGGCCCTTAACCCAGCAAATGCCACAATAACATCACCAAGTGTCTCATCTTTTAACTTGCCAGGCACCTTTTTGTTGTGGGGTTTATTTTTTGAATGTTCAGTGGCATCAAAATATTTAAACAATTCAGGCTGTGTTATATCTTGATAAACATCTTCTGTTTGAATATCAAGAACAAAACTATCTGTGTCCATGTACATCAGTTTTACACGATCCTTATAAAAAGGCTTCAACACATTATAAAACAATTTTAACATGTGTAATTTGGCCAATTCCAATATCACAGCCCCTACATAAATAGGCTTATCAAACTTAATCTTTGTTTTTTTCATGTTGAAAAGTGCCATATTCTCATCATAAATTCTTCTATAATTGAAATTAGGCTTTGCAATCAATTTTTTGCTCCGGCTTGGGTCAGTAATTATTTTAACATCAATATGTTTTCTTACATTTTCTATTGTTTTGCCATACACAGAATTGACCATCAATTTAAACAAGGTCTTATCAAATTGGCTCATTGCAGATGTTCGAAGCTCTGTGTTTGTATCAATATATGGCTTCAACCATCTTGAGTGCCTGAACCTCAAAACTTTTCCAACTTTGGTCACTTGAACACCATGATTAATCAGGAACTGGAGGTTTTTGTAATATATGACATAATCCTGTTTCGGCTCTAGAGTCATCATCAATTTCTTCTGTTTAGAGCCAGGTGAACACTCAACCTCAGGAATTGGGGGCAGATCAGAAAATGTGTTGTGTAAATTATCTGGAATTGTCAGATCAACCTCTAAGAACAGGCCATAGTTACTGTCATCAAAATCATGAAGATCTTCAATATTGAAATCTTCAACCCACTCAAGCCCTGCATATGGCAATTTATCCATCATAGCATAACCATACAGGCTATTGGCATCTACATAAAGTATATAACTTGATGGCAGTGCTGGATCATAATCAGGAATATATTTGTTATTTGCTCTGGCATATCTCTGAGAACATTGCACCATGCCTCCTCTTATACATTGTTCCATAAACAGATACATATCTTGATCCTGGATCAGATCCAATTGCATTTTAGTGTTTAAAAACATTGCAGACCATGCTAGGCCCGCAGAACTGTAAAAATACATTGGATCCAGCTTATAATTTTGCATGGAAGATTTTCTAAATGCCTGAAGTATTTCAGCTAAGAGGGTCACATCAAGTTTTAAATAAGCCTTGTGATAATCACCAAATATCTGGCATTTTAAATTGTTCCACATCAACTTGGCATGGTGATAATCATCATCAGTGATTCCAGATCCTCTGATTTTTCTGTAAAACTCTTGTTGTGGTGGCAGAGAACACTCATCAAATTTAGAAAAATCTGTAACATAATCATATGGATATACACCCTTCCGCCTAATTAATTTCAGCTCCTGATTTGGAAACAAAGCACATGTGATTTTGAATTGATCATCAGATAATTGAGTGGCCAGTGTAGCCAGGCTAGCCGATAAAATTCTGTATGAATCAAGAAATCTTAAGTGAATAGGAACACCATTAACTTTAATTATTTTGCTAATGGCAATATATTTTTCATTATTTTCAGCAAAAATATTTAAATTCTGCTTGTCAAACCCCTCGTACCTGATCAAATGATGGAAATCATAATTGGATGCTCCATGGCAAAATATAGGGACAAATTTTGGTCTCTGGATCTTAATATTACAGCTATTACACAGGGGCATTAAGAATTTACCATCTGTATGAGAATGGTGATGAACCTTGATATTTGTATCTGAAAATTCAGAATCACATACCGGGCATTTTTCTGCATTGTTGAAATCTTCAATCTGTTTCTCTGTTAAAGGCAACATACGTTTTGATTTTAATAAGACATTAGATGCTATGTCATGGCACTCATTTTCTATTTTATCTGCAAATTTTTTGATGACATCTGCTCCCATGTATAAATCTTCTTTACTAACAACACCATCCTGTACAACCACATAATAAAAACTAGAAGGTTCATGTAACTGGTATGATGTAATTGAAGGTTCATCAGGATCTGGGCTACAGAATGCAAGAGGTTTGAGGTTTGATTCAAAATCACACACTATATATGCTGGGTGTTCCAACAAGGCTTCAAATTTTTTGAATTTGGCATTTTCATTTGGGTTAGGCATAAGCATATGAACAGGTTTATGGTTGCCACAGTATTTCAGATGCTCAATTAACTTGTTTTTAGCAATTTCTGCATTCTTTTCACAAACACCATTCACCATTTTTCTACCATCAAATACAATTAAACATCTTCTGCACAACTTGAATATTGTATTGGATTTGTCTAGTTGTTTTCTGACTAAAGCTTCAAGATTATGTATCAGAGTGTAATGATATGTGTCATCCCCTTCAATTAAGAGCAGATCAACCGGAACAGCAGAATCATCATCAAATGTACTGATTCTGAGAGGTGCTATCAAGCAATTGCCACGGCCAGTAGAACAAGTAAATACATTAATATATAATTGTTTACCATTAATATCCCTGGCTTTTTTTTTCAAATTTATCAATATTCTGAACAGACATTGGATATTCTAAGCCCTTCATTGCATCATCAAAATCATTTTCATGTTGTTTATAATAAGTTATTCTCTCAGGATTCCTTAAAACTGGAAACAAAGCAGCTAAAATACACCACAAAAAGCATTTCTCATCATTATTTTCTACGTTAACCACGGCTCTTTTGTTTTTAATATTGGCAGGTAATGGCAGATATGTAGATCCTTGTAATGGGCTGAATTCAGAAATATTAACATAGAGCTTGTGTGGAGAACCACATAGGCTCCATCCAGACTCTTTTGCTGCAAATTCAGAGTGTTTAATATTCAATTGATCTATCAAACTGCTTATTATTTTGTCTGAATTTGCATTTGAATATACCGGTACAGTTTCTGTTATGTGGGGCTGTGTAAATTTTGTGCCATTTGGCTTCTTATATTGTGTAAACAATTTGAGGGACAGCTTATAAGAGCCATTTTGTGCATTTTGAATTGCCTGCACATCTGGATTTATACTGTTCAAAAAATTCTTAATGTCACATCTTGGCTCTGATACAAACCGGTAATTCCTAAGTTGGCCATTAAAACTGCTATGGATAGGTGGTGCATAGCGTGGCTGCTTTGCCGGTCCAGCATTAACAGGTGTTTCATGCTTCCTTTTCAGACCAGATGTAGATGGTTGTGGGGGCAATGTTGATGACTGTGCAGAACAAGAGCCTACATGTCTATTGAAATATGCCTTGCTAAATATTTTATGGCATTTGGGGCATATTTTTGTGGGAGTTCTATATTTGCCTGGGTCACAATTTTTTTGGTGCCTAGCAAAATTGGGGCTGGATATATTTTTATTACACTGATTGCAATATTTTTGATTTGGCATTTTTTGTTGTTGGTTTATTATATAAGATTTCCTGGGGTTCAATTCAAAATTTTGTACTTAATATATATATATATTTTTTTTTTCAGCTGTGTGCTTTGTATATTTCTTGTGTATATTTAATATGTTAATATTATTAATTTTTATTCTCGGTTTATTATACAACATTTTTTGGGTTTTAAATCAAAACTCTATTCTTATTATGACAGGTTGTAAAGCTAATAGCCTACAAGTGGAAAAAGAGAATAAATATTGATCTACACTGACCTTCCGCAAATGCCTGCACAGACATGCATGTCCTAGAAAGGCAATGACCTAGCACTGTGTTATGTATTGATTTTTGTATAACAGGCTGGGACAGATATAAGCCTGACTCTAAATAAGAGTGGATTACAACAAACAAGCTGGATGCAACAAATATCAGATTTTTTATACGAAATATAAGCCCTTTTTGTTCAATATACCAGAAATATATTTAATATGAATAATAAGAAATATTATATATTAAACCAAACAGGCCTGTAAGTATGAGAAGCACTGTAACAACACATCTGTACTCCTCAGCCACTCTCACAATACTGGCTGATATGTAATGCAAAATCTCTTTATATACCCTAAGCATGGATTAAAACATCTGAAACAACAAAGCAATCAGAATATAACACATCATCACATTATGTCATAATTAACCAATCAGAAAACAACACATGCATAATATTGGATAATAATTTGTTGCACAGCATGATGCAATAGAAATAAACCAGAAGTAAGCATGTGTGTGTGTGGGTGGGTGTGTGTGTGTATGTGTGTGTGTGTGGGTGTGTGTTTTATGAGGATTTTGGCTTAATTTCAAGTGTATCCAAGACAATATCAAGAAGGGGCATATTTTTAACAAGCTTATGGACAACAATCTGGCTGATGCAACTTTTGTAAGTATGGGCAAATCAATCTGAGGGGGCTCATCATTTGTACACTGTAGTTTCGGGAAATTCCCGAGGGCATTTTTACAAAAATCTTGGATTAGACAGGGTGCTACACTTGAGCAAAAAGCTCATATGCTCATCTTGAGCAAGGTTTAAGTGTAGCCAAATCTGCCTGAGGGGGGTTCATCATTTGTTGAGTTTATAATAGGTCAAATCATTCTACTAAAGTGGCAGGCAACCTCGGTTTCTTCACACTGTCAACGGAAAAGAATTCTACAACTCTGTCTTTCGGCAATTTATTCAAAAACAAAATATTCAACATTACTCCACTTTTAGTCACATCAAAGCCAGCATAGTGGAACGTTTCAACCGTACTCTCAAAACACGCATGTGGAAACAGTTCACGCTTCAGGGGAATTACAAGTGGCTCGACATGCTTCCGGAACTTGTAAGCGATTATAATCACAGTGTGCATCGCACGATAAACATGAAACCAGCTGACGTCAACAAATCTGACGAGCGACGTTTATTTTCTACGGTCTATTGTCCAAAGTACAAATTTACAAGCAAGAAACCGAAATACAAAATTGGAGATCAGGGGAGAATCAGTAAAGTTAAGCGTGCGTTCGAAAAGGGCTTCACAAAAAATTGGAGTACGGAACTCATCACCGTAGTTCGAGTCTTACCCGGAAACCGTCACACGTATATAATAAAAGATAATCGCGACGAAATTCTGAAAGGAAGATTTTACGAAGAGGAACTTTCTAAAACAAAATACCACGACACGTATCTTATTGAAAAAGTATTACGTAGAAAAGGTGACAAACTGTTGGTGAAATGGCTGGGACTCGAGGAAAAAAATTGGATAGACGCAAACGAGGTGATTGTGTAACGGGTGCTTGGGATGTGGTGAGGCGACTGCCAGATTTTCCATCGGAAAGTCAGGATAGGAAAAATGGTGAGCTTCTACCCGACAACATTCGTTGCCTCATTGTTGGACCTTCTGGATGTGGAAAAACAACGTTGCTTATTGATAATTTTCTTCTTGCACCCAACTGGTTAAACTGGAAAAACAGGCACCTGTACGTTTTCTCCAAAAGTTTGGAGCAATCGAAGTATCGCCAACTGTCGAAACTGTACGAGGGACTAGGCATAGCTATATTTGCTTCTGAAGTGATACTACTAGACTGCTGTCTCGAAAATTCGGTGGTTGTTTTTGACGATGTGATCCTGGAGAACCAGAACGAAATTCGCAATTATTTTACTCAGGGTCGGCACAGAGGCATGGACTGCTTCTACCTTGCTCAGACTTTTTCCAAAATCCCCAAGCAGCTACTCCGAGACAATGCTAATTTTATTTGTTTGTTTCGTCAAGACTACACCAATTTAAAACACGCTTACGATGATTATGTAGGTGGGGATATAAACTACAATCAGTTTTCCAAATTTCGCTCTTCATGCTGGAACAAAGATGATTTCGGATTTGTCACAATAGACATGACGAGGAAACCCAATAACGGAAAATACAGAAACAAAATTAATAATTTTTTAAACGTTGCAACGTTACAAGAAACGTCTTGACCTATTGTAAATAACTACATACAAAAAAAAAAACGCAAACTTGCAGACGACAACCTGAAGCTGCGTAGCTACCTGGCAAAATGGTTTAAGGGTTGGAAATCGGAGAATCGCGGAATTTACGAAGAGAAAAAGCGTCAGGACCAACCTATCATCGATGCCATCAGTGGTCTTGGTAAAGAAATCAAAGATGTCACCGAGCAAAACAAAGAGTTAATCAACGAGCTTGTGCCACTTACTTGTGCCGTTCGAACTTGCTCCGGCTCCGAGACGTCAGGCTCTAGGCAGTACCTCTTCGGACAAGCTAGTCGAGCTGGGTCCGTTGGCGAGGGATTACCTAAGCACCGGGAAATTCGAAAAAGACGAGGTATTCGGATTATACCCGACCATGGAACATAACGAGGGTGTGATTTGGAAAATTGGAAAATCGAAAGTCACGTTCGAGGGCGACGACGTAAAAATCAATTTGGGCGAAAAGAACAGCTGGACTAGGTATCCTGGCACCGTGGGACTGTGGAAACTTATCACTAAGAAGCAACCTAAAGATTATACAGACGAGGATTACCAAAGTTACACAGAAATTTTAATCATGACGGACGCCCTGTACCAAAACAACGATGCAACACAGAATCGCGTGAAATCTAGCAGTGGAGAAAAGTACAGGAACCTCATCAAGCCAATATGGACCCAGCTCAAGACTGGCAGTGGTGTCAAACTCTACAATACCCTACCTAAAGAGTTTGTTTGGGTAGACGACGTAAGGAAGCTTGTAGATCGATTGCTGGTTATCGCAGGCGAAGAAAATGCAGGCAATCGCAACTTCCACAACGAGAAGGTGGGCATCATGGACATGATTAGCACCAAGCTTAGCAACTTCATTGTCAACAACAGCAAGGGTATAGGGCACCTCATCAAAATCATCAACACCCTGCCTCCCAAATTCTGGAATATAGCCGAGGGTCGAGGTTTGGTGAACGATATTATCAACAAGCTACCCTTCGAAATGCACCTGCCAGGTTACCAGTACTGCGGTCCGGGTACAAAACTCGAACAGCGACTGGAGAAAGGAGGGAAAATTTTTGTGAAATTACCTTTTCACGATATATATAAATAACATACTATCACCATGAAACCCAAAGGTGTCGTTTACCAAATACCTTACGCAAACCTCAAGTCTCTCGGAGCTCTTGATGGATTGCTCACCAAAAAGCAGCGCGAGAAGAAACATTCCTCTCTGGCAAAAGGTCATGGAATGAAATTGCTGCTTAGCATTCCTCAGTTGAGGAGGTTACAAGGTTCGCGAAAGCAGCAGCAGAAGACTGGAGGTTTCATATTCAGCATCCCGGCTATCTTGGCAGCATTGGGCGCTGTTGGCAGCTTGGCAGGAGGCAGCGCCGCCATTGCCAAGACCGTCATCGATTCAAAAAAGAATAAAGCCGAGTTGGAAGAGCAGAAACGCCACAACCTGGCTATGGAGAAAAAGGGAAAAGGTGTGACCAAAAAGCGAAAGAACAACCTCGAAGCTTTGAAAAAGTTTAAAAAAAAGAAAAGCCCCTGTCCAACTTCGATATTGAATCTCTGATCGAATTGTTGGGGGTCAAGCACTTCAGGGGCGTTTTCATGTCTAATTCTCTACCTTCTGTTGTGAAGAAAAAAGAGTGTGGCGTGGTTAACCTGGACAGTTACGAAAATCCGGGTACACATTGGATATGTTACCTCAAAGCCAACAACAACAACAAAGCATTTGTTTTCGATTCATTCGGAGGCACGCCACCTGCTGGGTTGGTAAAGTATCTCAGTGTTGCCAACCTCTACTACAATGACGAACGCATTCAGGGTTTCAGAGATGTGAACTGTGGCCATCTCTGCGTTTCCATGCTTGTCTTCCTCTCGCAATTAAATAACCCAACAATCGAGGATTTCCAGAAAGCATTGTGGCACCTGAAGCACTATGGGAGTATTCCATCTCACAAGCGAGACTTCGCTTCTGAAACTCGCATTGCATGACGATATCATCTATCCTAAATCTATTGCTCTTCGCGCATTCTACATCATGTACCTGATATCTAACGTGACGGTACACAACAATACCATTAAAATTGGCAGCGAGAAAATTAGCATCACCCCTGGCCAGTACAACCTGTCTACCTTGCAGGCTCAATTACCAAGAAGTGTATTGCTGTCGCAAAATTCTGTAACTCACAGGGTAGAACTGGTGTCTGCCACGGAAACCATAGACCTGGGTACCATTGGAGAGCTTTTGGGATTCGAGAACAACACAAAGCTCGAACCTGGCATCAAGCACATCGGTGCTAACATTCCTAAATTTCTAGCCATCGAGACTCTGAATATACATTGCAATGTGGCAGAAGGTATGATCACTAAATCCTCGGACGGCATCCCAGGGAGTCACAAGCAAACAGGTATTATCTCTACGTTCAAACCAAACTCTGAGTTCATGGAGCCAATTATCTACACACCCTCCCCACCGATATACTTTCCTGTATCTCGTAATCGCATAGACAACATAGAATTAGCTATTACCAACGAGAAGGGAGAGGTGGTTGATTTTGCAGGAGCCACGACCACTGCCGTCGTGGAGATTAACATATAATAAATAACCATTATGGAGCAAATCGAAAGTTACGAGTTGCAGGCCTTCCCACCCAATCGTCGCACGTTTGCCAACCTTAACGAAGCGAATCGAGAGATAGAATACGACGTGGACGTCGGGGACGGATTCATTCACCCTCACAGAGCCGATTTGTATATCAAGTTTGATGTTGTGAAGAGAGACAACGGTGAAGCATTCCTTGCCAATGCAAATTTAAGACTCGTAGATAATTTTGTGCCGTACTTATTCTCGCAGGTGGAAGTTAGAAAGCATGGCACCGTTATCGATAGGGTTGACTACCCCGGGATTACCTCTACAGCTGTGGGAACACTGAAACTCTCCAAGACCGATGCAGCATACTACCAGGCAGGTGGATTCGAAGCAGGTACAAAACTCAAAGTCACACGGTACTGTTTCCCATGAGCCTGCTTCCAGGCTTCTTCTCCGACTACACAGAGATTATGAGGAAGGGTGGTTTGCGCGTCACTTTTCGCAGAAGCGCAAACGACAACAATGCGCTGATGCGTTACAGCACCTTGAGTGCAGACGGTTCAGCAATTCCCAACACACTACCCGAACCTGCCAAGTGCATCATCCAGTCCATGGAGCTGTGCATGCCCGTAGTGGAATACGAAACTAACTACGCTCTCAAGTACAAAGCAGACATTTTGAAGAATCCCCAAGTACCCATCCAATTTTACGGTTACCAGTGCGTGCAGAAACCTGCTTCCGGCAACCATTTTGAATTTGACGTGTCCACACAGTTTAACAGCATCCGGTACGATATGCCAGAGTTTGTGGTCGTGCTCTTCCAGACGGGGGAGGACAACAACCAAGAAAAAAATTCGAGCCAGTTCGACAATTGCAATATCAAGAACATCTACCTCAAAAATGGCAGGAACGAGATATTCCCACGTGAGAACTACAACCTGAACATTGCAAACAACGACTACCTGAAACTGTACGAGGCATACACAGCTTACAAGAGAGTGAACTCCGGCAACGTGGACGTGTACTACAACCCCGATGAGTTCATAGCCCGCAGACCCATGTTCGTCATTAACACATCGAAGAGAAAGCAGGTGGTTGTTAACGATCGCACCAACATCAAGATTGTCTGTGAGTTCCACGATGCTCTGCCTGCGAACACACTGTGCAGCGTCATCCTTATGGCAGAGAAAACTTTTGTGTATGATGTCAAGAATGAAAGAGTGACTGAACAGTTTTAAATACAAAAAAAATTGGATAATTCTATAAAAATTACACTGACCTTAGATCCAAAACATTCTTCACACATAAAAAAAATCACTATCCTATAGAAATTTGTGGCAATACTGAGTAGTGCCAACTTCTATTTGTAGGTTAGCTTCGCCTGTGAAATATCATGTGGTGAAATTTTTGTGGAGTAGTTTGGCAACACTGCGAGCCCCTCCCACCCTCCAAAAGTAGTAGTGGGGGCATTGAACCTGACATACATCGTGAAAAGGGGGGGCTCGCACATCATAAAAAATACATCGTAGCCGTTTACGCTGAGGACCCACCCCACCTACAAAAAACCACCCAAATACATCGTAGGCTTTTACGTTGTGGGCCCACCACCTACAAAAATAAGATTGAGCAAAAAATAGGACTATAACATCGTCAAATGGTACAAAATCAACAAAAAAACATCAAAATCATCAAAATATGTCACAAGTGAGGTTAAATACCAGGTCCACCTACAAGGGTTGCGTAGAAACAACCAGTTCTACACTTTGTAGGTTATTTTAACCCGTAAAAGCCTGTAAAAAAATGAATAAGTTAAGTTATATTACGTAAGATCATAGCATACCTACAAAGATGAGGCTCCAAAATGAGATTGAGCAAAAAATAGGGCTAGAACATCGTCGAACGCAATAAAATCCATAAAAAAATCATCAAAATATGTCACAACTGAGGTTAAATACTAGGCATACCTACAAGGATTGCGTAGAAACAATACCTTTCCACTACTTCCACTTATTTTGGCTTTGCTTCAACCAAAAAATTCAAAATAGAACCAAAATACTCTGTGGCTCTTCTAAAATAATATTTGGATTGTCCGGAAAGTTTTGAGTGTTTTCATCGTAGATAAGAAAACAAATATTATGATATCGCGAACATTCCGCAAGGTACTGTCCAGTTTTCTAGATGACTGTTCCTCGTTTTGACAACTTCAAAATACCGTCAGCGTAGAATTGAGCTTGTTTGGAGACCAAGAAATCATCGATAGCCTTGAAGTCTCAGAATAATTTTCCGTTCAAAGACTTCTGTAAAGATCTGAACAAGTGGTAGTCGGATGGCGCAATGTCAGTGAACATTGATCTCTCAGCCTAACTCGTTCAATTTTTTACGAGTTTCATCTGCTGGATGTTTTGACGAAATTTCTCCACGTACAAATTGATTATCAGATTTTGTGAGAACAGCTCATAGAACGGAATGCAATTGAAATCCCACCAGACATAGCATTATATATTTTGTAAATGAATGTTTGGCTTTGATGTTTGTTTTGGTGGTTCGCCGCCTTGTATCATGATCGTTTTAGCACAACACTCTCGTACACAATTCGATTTCCATCATCAGTCACCATTCGTTTTCAGAAGAGGCATGTTCTGTTCCGTTTCACAGAGGAAGAATACCAATCATATCAGTTTTCTCTGACAGTTCATGTGGGACACAAATATCGTAGAGAGATGTGTATCTAAGTTTCATCCAATGCTCGTACACAGTGCTTTTTAGGAATGTTCAGCGCCTCTAATATTTCTCTGGTCGATGATCTTAGCACGAACTTCGTATTTCTGGCTCAAATTCACTGTCTTTTGAATCTTCGAACTGTTGATTTGCCAATACTGTCGTCTCTATTTGTCACAAATCTGCTTGCAAGTCTGCTCAAAAGAGGAATAACATAATGTGTCGAAAATGCAACTTTTGAACATTCATGATTAACACAATACAGAAATACAACTTCGTCTTCACGCGACCGAATGTCAAAGTCTACTTTTCATTACCACCAACATTCGTCTGTTTCTATAACGAATGGTTCCATAGGAGAAGGTTAAATGTGTCCGTGTCGAAACGCTCAGAACTTTCCGAACAACCCAATATTAACCACCTTTGTGATAAAAAAATACGCCATAAAGTCTTGGTCATATTCACGAAGATATCACAGTCTGGCTCTTAAACAAGAAAACATTGTCGAAATGGGTTCAGTAGTGACCGTTAGAAACTTATTTCCGTTCCAAAAGTAACGTGCAAGAACAATGTAAACGTGAAAGAAGGAAATGGATTTCAACTATTTTCTTTGTTCCAACAGTCGTAAAGCCAGACGGGAAGTAAAGAAAAGCTACTGGAGAAAGACATTCCGAATTGTGGATCCCAATCAACTTTTCCTTTCCTGATTTGTGGAACGAAATATCTTCATTTCCGCACAGGAAATTAACATCATTTTTTTCACGAAGAGCCTCCTTTACTACCGCGTTAAAGCTAGAATAATATGCTGACGTCAAGTAGCTTCGGTTACCTGAATTTCCAAATGTAATGGGCATTTATAGGTTCAGTAACATAGCTTATGAGGGTAGGAAAATTATCATGTCTTACTTGTTTATTTCGGAGATAATCTAGGATATCTTCCTTGAACATTTCTTCAGTTATTTCAAATTATTTGCAGTTTTGTCTGCTAATAATTTTACAAAGGGTAGTTCATAGGATGAATTCAATTGTTAAGTATGAACTGCATATTTACAAAATTGTTATTATTAGTTATTAATACGATGCACTACAGTCCTCTTTCACTTTGACTCCTTAGTAAGTTTGGGGATGCACATATTCTCTGAGGATCAATCGCATTTAAATTCCAAGAAAATGCTTATTTGGATTAAAAAGGGACATTTCTTTATTACTATTTTTTTTTCTTCTTTTCTGGAGGGATGGACTGGTCTACCGCGCCGCCCCCTTTACTCTCCCACAGTCTGTTTCTGCCTCTTGTATTTTTTCACAAGCTTCTGATGTTCATGATTAGAGACCGACGTTTTTATTTTTCAACAGGGATCATGGATTAAATAACAACTGTGTTGATAATTATCTTCCACCAACAAGATTACATGGTTTTGACTTACCTTTTTTTCCCTTTTTCAGCCCATATTCCCTTTCTTTTTTAAAACATTTTCCTTTCTGGTCCCTTTATTGACTAGTTAGTCAGCCTACATTCCTTTCCCCTCTTTTTAAAAAGAAACATCTTCTTTGGTCCCTTTATTGAGATATCAAATATTTTGTACGACTGTTTTTTCTCTGAACAAAACATTTAACACTATTTGGTGCAGTTTAGAGGAAAGAAGAACAAGCTCCTTCTATACCTTGCCTTCTCTCCATGAATGTTGCTAGCGCTTTGCAGCGATTGTTACGATCTGATATTACGCTATACGAACGCATTGTAAGCGGCACACCTGTTGGGTTGAAAGTGCACTTATCTGCTCGATTTCTACTTTTATAGTGAACTTTTTTTTTAGAATAGTTTTAACTTAACTGTGTAACAGTGACAACAGTATTGAGTGTCAGTGAAATAGTGAAACCAGGTACAAGTGACAGCCAGCTATGAATGCGGTAAGATTATTCGCTGTACTTTACCTTCAAAAAAGGAATTTAAAAAGGACTATAGTTTATTCTTGCACTCCACTAAATATAATATTTTAAATCAAAACGCAATATATACCATTCATATATATAGGCCCTATGCCTAATCCAAAATAACCTTTTAGTTAAGTTCACGGGTTGCACAAATAAAAATGTAGATACATCATAATTTCGAATATATATCTATATTAACACACTTGTATAATCACAATGATAGATAGTATTCACAGCCATTTCTTAGATGTTCAAATTTTATCAACAACTTTTTAAACAAATTAAATATGTATCAGTGTTGAAAACACTTTAATTTTTTTACAATAAGTTCATAATGATTGTGAATGTCAATATTGGACAGGCACAATAAATTCCCCCTCCTCCGGGGAAAAATTTTAAATGATGAAAACTTTAAAATATTTCTTCATAATCTTCTTCCGATGAATAATTACAAGTAACAATTTACAAACAACATTAAAGTATCTATATGTCTTTTAGTCAAACCGACAAAATACAAAAGATTGAAATACTGCAACATTGCTTTCAGTTAAACGTTAACATCCACAAATCATAACACAACGTAACATTGTTCAGTTCTATCTTACAATGTGAACTAAATACATATGCTTCAAAGAAAAAAATAAACAAATAATTAATTTCCATTAAATCATAACTAATTACATTTATCACTTCTACTGAAAAAATATATCAATTTTACATTAAAAATAAATCAAGAACGATATTAAATGAACACTCTTCATTTTAAGCTCGAAAGCTCCTTTCCCTTTTCAATACTGCGGTTGAGCTTCTTAACGTTTGATAAATTTTGTCTGCTTAATATCTTCTTTCCAATCAATGATGTCAATTCTACATAGTTATTTTTAACATTGTTAACAACATACGGACCAAGCCATAGATCGAATATTATATGGATCTCTTTATTTAAGGCACTACTTTGTTGATGTTTTTTAATTAGGACTAAATCATCAGGTTCAATAGTAACTTGATTTCTATTTATTCCCTTCGATTTTGACTTATACTTTTGTCGCATTCTAGCTTTAGCCATTAAACATTTATTCTTCCACGTAACGTTCCGTAAATCTTCAGGTAATTAATTCTATCCAAAATAGCATCCCTTATTTCGCTATGTAGAAATAATTCACTTGGTGTGTGCCCTGTTACTTCTGAAATTGAGTTATTTAAAAGTTCTAATACTTCAGATAAATATTTACACCAATGTCGATGGTTACTGTTCACATACAGTCTTAATAACCTAATTATTTCTTTATTGTACCTTTCTATTGGGTTTGCAAATGGTGAATAAACAGAAGTTGTTATATGTCTAATGTTGTTTTCTTGCATATATAAAATCCACTCTTGGGATCTGAATTGCGATCCATTCTCAGATAATATAGCCTTGCAAATCGGATAGTGATAAAAATATTATAATTTAAACTTGTTGATGATTTCCTTAGCACTTGCTTTTCTGAATGGATAAGCCATTACAAATTTTGACATGATGTCGACTATGTAAGTATACCCTTCAGATCTTGCTAATTGTCCAATAAGATCTATCGACAACATGTTATGTGGGTTCATGGAATAAACGTGCAATTCTTCTTTGTTTATCTTCATAACTGTTTGTTTATTTCTAGCACAAGCCACACAGTTGTTCAGGTATTGCCTTGTTGTTTGTTTCATTTTTGGCCAATAATATAATGATTTACATTTTCTGTAAACCTTGAAATATCCGAAATTACCTTGTTTATCGCGTAATTTATGCAATATCTTTGCTACTAATGAAAACGGAACAATTAATTTCCAAGAATCGTCATGAGAATGTTTCAAAAATAAAATATCGTCATATAAAGTATATATCCTTTTAGTACATTTTGATGTTTTTCCTTCCTTCAATTTCCTAATAAGATTATTACAATAATTATCTCACCTTTGACTCCTCTTCCAAAATTCGACTGTATCCTCATCTCCAAAACTAAATTTATATTGTTAATATACAAATCAAGAACAAAACAATGTTCTGGATATCTGCTTAAAGTATCAGCTGCTTGATTTAAAGTTCCAGACACGTGATGAACTTTGAAGTTTTAATGACCCTCTATTTAAACGAGAGTTTAATGTTTTATTACACTCCAACCATGATAACGATTGATGATGAGTGTATAGATTTACCTTCGAGCCTGCTACATAAATAAAAAAAAAGTTTTCAAATGCAAAAATGATTGCTAAACATTCGAATTCATGAATGCTATTCATTACCTCCAAGTACTCTGCTAGCATATTGGATCAGTTTTGGTTCATCACCACAACCTTCCTCTGGATCCTGCCACAGTACTGCTCCTATACCAAGTTTTGAACCATCGATGTTAATATTAAAAGTCTTTGTAAAATCAGGTTGAGATAATGCTTTAGGTGAGATAATTAACTGCTGTAACCTATTGAATGCATCATTATGAACTTCAGTCCAATTACAAACATTCTCCTTTTTCAAAAGTTCATATAACTTTTGAGCTATTTCTGCAAATTTCTCTATAAATTTGCGTCTCATATTTGCCAACTCTAAAAATTTTCTCAAAGACATTTTATTTGTAGGAGTAGGAAAATTAATTATAGCTGAATTCTTGCTAGGATCGGGCATGATATTTGAACCAGATACTATGTGACCAAGGAAAGAAATTTCCTTGCGTGCAAACTTACATTTAGAAAACTTTATAGACATGTTCACATTCATAAGTTGTTGTAAAACTAATTCTACATGATGAAGATGTTCCGTCCAAGTTTTACTAAATATCAGAACGTCGTCGAAGTAACATATCAGGAAGTTACTAAAATCCATTGAGGAAATCTCGTTTATTCCTTCTTGAAATACAGCAACAGCTGATCGAATACCAAAAGGTAAATAACGAAATAAATATTGCCTTCCACGATAGGAAAACGCTGTATACTTATACGAATCTTCGGTTAAAGGTATTTCAAAATATCCACACGAAAAATAAATCGATGAAAAATAATTTTCACCCAAAGAGCCTTGTAGCGTTTCATTTATTGGTTCGACTCTTACTTGAGGTGTAATTACATGTTGATTTAATTTCCGAAAGTCTACTACTGAACTCCACAAACCTCCTTGTTTTGGAACTATGTGTAACGGATTCAAGTACGGAGATGATTCTTGATAAATAATACGCAATTTCGGCAATTTTTCTAATTCTTGTAACAGGCACCTGTGTGTCTATCTGGATTCTATCTGGTTCAACATTAGCATGTCGTGGCTTATCTGAAAACTGAATGTGGCATTTGCTTAAAAGTTCAAACATTTGGTCCTTCTGCAAAGCATTCAAAATTTCATTATCATAAATACTTTCCTTAACCGCTTCCTTTGAAGGAATGTATTCCTCTTCAACATTTTACATAACATACTTAAATTCACGATTATTTACATCACTGCCATTATTGTTATTTAACGTAATTTCCTTAGTAAAATCACACCGTTCGCTTCCATTAGGGGTTACAAATTTTAAATTTTGTTTTCTAAGGTCCAGAATTGCCTTATATTTTTTCAAGAACGGAATTCCCAAAATTAAATCTGCATTCAGCTCCTTGAGAATAAAAATGGTTGGCCGCGGTGGCTCAGTCGGTAACGCGTCTGACTACCATGCTAAAGGTCCCGGGTTCGATCCCCGGCCGGTTCAAATCCGGGAACTTTTCTAACGATGGAAGCGGCCCCGGCGCCCACCCAGCGTCGAATAACATGGGTACCTGGGGGAAACCCTGGGGGGTAAAGGCGGTCAGGGGCGTGATGCTTATCACATCACCCCCACTCACGACCGGATCAAGAAAGTGTGGGGCGTTACCCCCACACCCCCTATACGCCTTCATGGCGTGGTGCTAAGCACAGGGGAGCACTTTACCTTTTTTTGTTACCTTTACAGGAAAATATTTATCAGCAATTTTAAGAGCAATTACCTTTGATCCTACAATCCTACATCTCCTTGTTCCAGTCAAACCACAAAGTTTTATGTCATCCACTTTGTCAAGTTTTATTTTCCCAATTAACGTGGATAGTTTACACCAAATATCAAAATTTAACACATTAGCCTGACTTCCTGTATCTATTGTACAAATAATATGTATTTGATCAATACGTCCATGTAAAACTGGGACTTCTATTAATGGAATAGGTGTATCGTCTCCAGTGGAAAAGAGCTCTTGAGCATAAATTGAAGTGTGTTCATTTTAGATTGTTCTTGATTTACTTTGAATGTAAAAATGGTATGTTATTTCGGTAGAAGTGATACATGTAATTAGTTATCATTTAATGAAAATGGCGACAATTAGGGCCAGAAAGGAGGGTGCAGATCCCCCCCACTGTTTGCAACTTTTGCCACCACACTATGCTAAACCTTATGTACCAAGGGAAAATAGACTGTCCTTGACCTCTCCCCCCAGCTTTGGAACCCATTCGCCGCCACTGCTCACCTATCTAAAAGTTGTCATATATGTGGGAAAATTTGGGAGTGTGTAGGTGTATTCTAACTTCCCCTACCCTTAACTGACACAGTGGTTCTGATATTTTATTTGTCAAAAATATTTATAAATACCAGACGTAAAGAGGTTTTGAATTTCATAGCTATTCTTATATCTTGGATGAGCAAGGTAGGTTGTTCTTACCACCCTAATATGAGCCCCTGTCTCTGATGTACCCAAGTTTATATCATCACGCACTATTTTCCTTGACAAAATAACTCTTGTTCGTACAGATTCATCGAGACCAGCCTTTCTCCACATTGCTGCAGTCAAACATAAAGATATGTAGATCTAAATTGACCATATATATTTTTCTAGAAACTGTAGCGAATGATATAAATACGTTTTCCTCTTAAGGTCATTTTCTACACACCCCAAAATTAAATTTGTCAAATAATTCATTGTTAGGTTCTTGTTTATAGTCGATGTGTGTCACTCACATATCACAAACATGTACAGGATAAAATATTCCTGAATGCGTAAAGAACTAATACTGTTTTCCTTCACAATGTGTTTTTATCTGCACGGCATTCTCACCGAGAAAAACAAGTCGTCACTTAATTCCCAGTTTGGCCAGGGGACAATGCGTTTCTATCGAGAATTCTAATTTCTGTCTCGGCTGATGGATGCGACCAGCAGGGTGTCTACATAGTTGCCATGGAAACCTAATTCTTTCGGACCGCAGCTGGGAAGACTTCTCTGTTGGGATCCGTGTGAATGAGGAGGGGAGTGAGAGTTCATTATATCCACCCCCAAGCCTTCTCCGTTGTTTCTTTCTTTTCTTGATCAATTTCTTTAACTGAATTCACATATAAAACAATGTTCTTTACGTAACAAGAGTTTCCGTGAAAGTCAACAGATTTTTTGAAAGGGACAACAGGGGCACTTCCAGCGAGAGGTCAGCAAGTTAAAACATGGTAAAAATGAGAATATATTTACAACTCAAATTGAGTTGGGAAAATAAAAAAAAAGCCTTTGGAACATTTTCAAATCACTGAAATCATAATCCATACAATTACCAAACTACAAAAATATTCCAAAAATTTCAATATTAACAAAAATAGTGCATCTACATCATTCGCTGATGTAAAGAAATGTGAACATGATTTGAAAATGTAATTTGACATTCAAAATACGTAAATTCGTTCCAATATATTTGTGAAAATACAGGCAGGTAAGCACGAAAATGAGCATTATCATTGAGATAATGACTGTAAGGGGCGATTTTAAGTGACTGGTCACTGTGATCAGTTGCTTTGTAAATAATTGTAAAACGTGTAACGCCATGGAAGCATCGAAAATGATAAAGTTACAAAATGATTTCGAAAGAGGGTAACATTTGTGTAGACAGGTTAAGAATTAATGCAGTATAGTTGAAAATTTTAAAGTAAACTCTAAAATGTAATTGTTCCGTGCAGGTGAATAAAAGATAGACAAATTGATTGGAACGCAAAAGCTTTAGACTTAAAATGATGATTTCTGATTTTTCCAAACCTTGTGACTTGATCATAATAATTTGACTTTTAGGTCTTGTACATTTAATTTTCCCTCGGTTCCGCTCTCACCTAGGACCGGCTGTGATTGAAACACGACCTCTCCTATTTCAGTGACTCTTTTATCTGAAGTATATTTAAAATGAATTTTCCAAGGGCACCCACACATGCTCCCAATTAGGCATATCTAATCCTCCTCGGTTTTATCACACGAGAAGCTCAACTCATTGAAATATGGCCGTCTCGACAGACTTAGTTGTAAATGCCGTCTATGATTTTTTCGAGACTATGATAGCATAAGCACACAAGTTTGTGCCGTATCTTTTGTGCCATATCTTTATGAGATCGGCAATTTTTAATGTAGTTCAAAATCCACGAATGCATGTTTTCTGCTTTTCCTCATGTAACTGCAGGAGTGGCTTAGACAATTGCTTCGATCTGCAATCAAAGTGTGTGTCCGTCCAAAATATTCTTTAAAACATTAATTGAAGTTTCATCATTTTAAATATGATTTATGTCTTTTTAGGCCACGCAAGAATGACGGTGGATTATAGTTACATTGCATTGATGAATATAATCTCAAAAGAAACGCTTGTGGCCATTAGGCACTCGAATCCGTAACCATCGTGGCGATATCGTGAGTCAAACACTCAACACGCTTTTCCACCGAAGTGACTACTCAGACAGTTTAATAAAGCAGCACGAAAAGTTTCCGAGAAATGAGGTATTTCAACTCGCAGATTTAAAGAAAAAGATCTTCGAAGAAGTACAGCGTTCCGTACGAGAACAAAATCGAGGATTTCAGTGCGAAGAAAGTTTCGACCGACGTACGGAGGAGATGTGCTTGACAAGAAAGCACTTGAAACACGTACTTTACGACCTAAGTTAGAGTGTAAAAACCCAGGTTGCCAGTGGGATGCGAAAGAGTTCCGTTGCATTGTTGCCGGCATACTGAACTGGACTTGGTGAATGGAATTGTTCGGGCCTCGTTTCAGGAACGCTCGTTTCTACATCCAATAGACTTTCAGAGTATCTCAGGCCACTGGTGTTCGGAGAAGGGGGGCCCATGTGGCTACAGTCGTCTCCGAAATGTTCAGAAAAATCAACATTTTTAAATAAAATCATTGAATAACACAGTAAAGTGGCCGCGGTGGCTCAGTCAGTCCGTGCTTGGCCACGGGAGAGGCAGGTCGAAGCTAAGCAGTCGTGCGGGCTTAGATAACGCGTGACGCGGAAAACCGAGTGTGAGTGTTGAGCCAAGTGGAAAATAGGACTCTGATCGGTAATAGTATTTGACAATAGTTAATAAGAACAAAAATGATAGAAATGGAACGTGAAAATACCATTTTGATAAATTTCGCATATGGAGCAGCAAAACCCAGTGCAATGGACGTGCATGAGTTCATTTACAGTAAGTTTAAACTCAGTATTGATGAAATTTTAGCAATACAAATACCGACAACTGCGCGAGGTGTTTATTTGAAATTAGTGCGACAACGTACTATGTTAAAATTGCTAGAACAGTACCCAGGTGAATTAGAATTTAAGTATGATAATGGGAACGTAGTGAAAGTAAAAATTAGCGACGCAAGTCGAACAGTGAAATACGTACGTGTATTTAATTTACCTATGGAAGTTGAATTAAGACAAGTGCACGGGAAATTCAGTGAATATGGAACAGTGGATGAAGTGACAGAAGAAATGTGGAGTGAAAAGTTTCGTTACCCAGTGCCCAGTGGCGTACGTACGGTAAAAATGTCATTAAAGAAGCCAATACCATCATTTGTAACTATTGGTAAATATAAGGCACACGTGATATATACGGGACAAACTCCAACGTGTGAGTTCTGTGGTTCGGATGAACATTTAAGATACAGTTGTAACCAGCGGCAAATGACTACCCTACGGGTCCCACCGAAAGTCAAGGCAACCTACAGTAAGGCAGCTTTGCCCAGTGAGACCGACATAGTAAGCTCAGAGGGTTTAGCTAGTGCATCAAATCAGAAGAAAAATGAGGTTACCTCACAAATGAAGCCAACCAGTAATAATGAGATGGGAAAACAAATAGGAAGAACACAAGAGGAGGGAGCAAATAAAAAAACGTCAGAACCTCAAGATAAAAAACACTCGAAGGAAGAAAAAGAATCAAGAGAATCAATGAAGAGTGAGAAGAAAAAGGAAGAATTCATGGACACATCCCTCCCCCCCACTACCTTATCACCAGAGGAAACTGCATCCGCCACTAAATCACTGAGTGACAAACAAGAATCAGAAGAAGACAGTGATCTCATTTCCACTTGTGGGAGTGAGAATAGTAATCAAATGAAGGTAAGTGAAACTAAGCTTAAACGAAAAACAAAAACAAAAAACTCTATAGCAAAACGGCGTTCTACCAGACGATTAGGAAATAACTTTTCAAATAGTGCTCCGATTATTGGATTAAATTCTCCAGTAGTGAAGATGGGGACTGGTAATCGAAGTAAAGAAAGCGAAAAGGCAGCTCAAGAACATAGTACTTAGAGTAATTCATTTATATGGAAAATATGTATTATACAAAAGTGTGGATTATTTTAATACTATTAATAGTATTATATAGGAATATGGAAACATCAGTAATACGAGTTGCAAATATAAATATAAATAATATACAAAATGAAACAAAGTTAAAATCACTACGTAGTTTCTTGCATCAAAAAAGTATAGATGTTGCGATGTTGCAAGAAGTAGGCCGAAATTCGCTAGAATGTAATCAAAATTACATAGAATATAATAATTTTAATTCAAGTGGTACAGGAACTGCAATTTTAGTTCGTAAAGGACTATCATTTATCCAAGTACAAAAAGAATCCAGTGGAAGACTAATCATGGGGAAATTGGGAACCTTGACATTAATTAACGTTTATGCCCCGTCGGGATCAAGATACCGGAACGAAAGAAGTAATTTTTATACATATACAGTACCACAATACATTGCAGGTAGTGCAGGTTCAATGTATTTAGCAGGGGATTTTAATTGCGTATTATGTAATGTGGACCAAACACCGGGTTATAATTTTTCAAATGCTTTGCAAAAATTGGTGCACAACTTGCAGTTAAAGGACGTGTGGCAAGAAAAAAGAGGCAATGAACTCGGATACACATACGTCACTGCAACTAGTGCCTCGAGAATAGATAGGGGATATGTTTCAAGTGAACTAAAATCAAACATTACCTCTGTTCATATGGAACCGGTGATTTTTAGTGATCACCATGCTGTGATTACAACAATGAAATCACCGGTAAGGTTAACTAGAATAGGGAGGGGAACTTGGAAAATGAATACATCACATTTAATTGAAGAAGATTTTAGATTTGGCTTTGACAAACAGTGGGAAAAATGGACTAAGAGATCGTTATATGAACAAAATATTAATAGATGGTGGACAGAAATTTTTAAGCCAAATTTCCAAAGATATTGTAAACAATACTCCTGGGAAAAACAACACGAATGGTATAATAAATTTAATTTCCATTATGCAGTATTACACGACCTATATAAGAAAAAGAACAATGACCGTGACACGCAAACGAAAATTAAAAAAGTAAAAGCACAACTACTGCGCCTACAGGCAACAAAAGTAGAAGGAATACGTATACACAGTGCGCTCCCCAATATAGATATTGAAGAAGAAATAAATTTAGTTCACGTAACAAATATATATCAGCGACAAAAACAGAGTCTGATAACAGAAATGCAGGATAATCATGGAGTAGGCCATAATGAGGGGAACCAAATACAACAAATAGTGTATAAATATTTGGAAAATAAATATTCAAACGCATATCAAAATAATGAGAAGGCTAGTCATTTTTTAGACAAATACATACCAATCCTGAAATCAGAAGAAATGGTTGGATTAAACCAACCATACACAAATGAAGAAGTGTATAAAGCAATAGTACAGGGGGTACGGGGAACAGCACCTGGGGAAGATGGAATAGCGACTAATGCATATAAAGTTTTATGGCCAACAATGGGTAATACTTTAACAAAATGGGTTAATACAGTATTAAACAAAAATAATTTAGTAAATTATGAGACAACAGGAATAATAATTTTAATACCAAAAAATAGTCAACCCAAGGAGATGAAAGATTACAGACCAATAACTTTATTTAACACAGACTATAAAATACTGACTAGATGTGTAGCAAATCGATTAAAGTTGATTTTGACAAAACTGGCTACACCATATCAATATGGAGTAGTAGGAGAAAAAAAAAATACCATTTATTGACACTATTACGAGATGAAATAATAAAATCTCAAGACTCCCAACAAAATAAATACCTCGTAGCGATTGATTATTCACAGGCATTTGATAGAGTGGGACATAGTTTTTTGTTAAAAGCAATACAAAAGATGGGTATTCATGGACAAATGTATGAAAATATTAAAACATTAGTGACAAATATAAGCTTAAAGGCAAAAATCAATGGGTTTTTAACTAATAAATGCATAGTCAAAAGAGGACTTCCGCAAGGAAGCCCATTAAGCTTACCCCTTTTTGTAATGGCCTTGGCACCTTTCCTTCAACACTGTCGCACGACCGTAAATGATAACATTACAGGAACAGAATTTACGATTGGAGCTTATATCGACGATGTCACAGTCATATGTCAAAATCAGGCAGCGATTAAGAACTTAATGGAATGTATACGACAATATGAAATAGAATCTAGTGCCTTAGTGAATAAGACTAAAACGTGTTACTTAACATTACTTAACATTTTCCTAATGTTAAGAAGTGTACAACACGAACAGCCACCTGTCGTGACGTTTAAAAAAGTGGATCAAGTTAAAATCCTAGGAGTGTTTTTTACAAATGACACTACAAAAAGCATAAAACTTAGTTATGATAATATATATCAGAATATTAATTATACCATACACAAATTTATACAACGACCCTTCACTTTATGTACGCGAGTCAAAATAGCAAATGTATATATCTTATCAAAACTGTGGTATGGAGCCCAAATTTGGCCATGTGATAATCGTAACTTGGCACGAATAAAGAAAAGTTTAAACCGGTTCCTTTGGGCAGGAAAAGTTTTCCGAGTGAATCAGCAGACACTTAGCTCACAAAAACAGCAAGGAGGAATGAGTTTGGTGGACGTTGGTAAAAAAACAAAAGCTTTGTTTAATCATCGATATTTTTCAATGATTCAATCTAAAGAAAATGCCGAGGACATTCCAGGGTATACATATATAAGAGATATTCCATTAGAAGCACCAGTGAATGAGATCAAAATTCCCACTTCCCAAAAAGTATATCGAGAAGCTATAATGGAATATTTATATGGACTTATAAAGAAAATAGACTATAATCAGCTAACAGTGAAAGATTTGTATAATCAATACCTTACTCAAAATATGGATACGCCGCACATAGTGAAGAAACACCCACAATATAATTGGAACAGAATTTTTACCAATATCTCGGCAAAACACTTATCCAATAGACAATGCAGTCAATGGTACAAAGTTGTTCACGAACTAATTGATAATAAAGCAAAACGACATCGGTTGGGGT
This sequence comes from Lepisma saccharinum, assembly GCF_977018435.1. Taxonomy (NCBI): domain Eukaryota; kingdom Metazoa; phylum Arthropoda; class Insecta; order Zygentoma; family Lepismatidae; genus Lepisma; species Lepisma saccharinum. The sequence goes on along the minus strand of NC_139232.1, from coordinate 31,967,232 downwards.
TTAGTTCAGACCCTAATTGTGAGCAGTGTTTATTAGAAGATACAATAGCACACAGGATGACGTACTGTGGAAAGGCAAAACAAGACTGGCCGGTACTCCAAAAAATGATAGCACATATAAGTCGATCATCAGTTCAGTGTATTACTCCGAAAGTAATAATTTTTCCGGAATTTAATTTTTTCCCTGCTACAAAGCATCGAGCGATACAGTGGATTATAGGTACGTACATGATATATATTTTTTTCAATGGAAAAACAGGAAACAATATGAGGGACTATTACCGAAGTGAATATGGGAAAATTTTACCTAGTAAAAAAAAAATGTTATATGCAAACTATATTCAACACACACTGTATGACTCAACAATAATGTAACATTTGTGAATGTAACCACAAATGAAGTATGGTTAAACCTTGTTAAAAAGTAGTAGAATGTAATAGTTATATTGTAAATAAAAAAAAAAATATAAAAAAAAAAGTCGGTAACGCGTCTGACTACCATGCTCAAGGTCCCGGGTTCGATCCCCGGCCGGTTCAAATCCGGGAACTTTTCTAACGGTGGAAGCGGCCCCGGCGCCCACCCAGCGTCGAATAACATGGGTACCTGGGGGAAACCCTGGGGGGTAAAGGCGGTCAGGGGCGTGATGCTGATCACATCACCCCCACTCACAACCGGATCAAGAAAGTGTGGGGCGTTACCCCCACACCCCCTATACGCCTTCATGGCGTGGTGCTATGCACAGGGGAACCCTTTACTTTACTTTACTTTTACTTTACGAATAACACAGTAAAACCAGTGTTAAAATTGCTCCCGATTGCTTTTTTGAGGGTATAATGTTTTAAATATACGAAATATATCATTATGTACACTGTCTCCCTAGTAAACAGCTATGCATTATCCACCTTTATAATTCCAGCCCCTCCCACCTAAAAAAACCTCCTGCATACACCAGTGCCTCAAGCCGCACGTAACTTTTCAAATCATGCCTTACTTGTTTTCGCATTCTCCACTACTGATAATACATGGTTTCAATCTTGTAGAATTCTATATCTAACTTCGTATTAAACTTCTAACTATCTATGTAACACGAGCGTAATTTCGAAGTCGGTGAATCCTAAAAGATTAGAACAAAATTATTATGCTCTGGTGAGAATAATAATAGGCACATTTCCATTGATATTTTCCTAATTTTTCTTCTACATCCTTGATGATATAAGGAACGTAGTGTGCTTATGCTCAAGTACATGTTTGCCTACTGTATATTGGTGTTTCATTTGAATTCACGACCTTCACATTGCGAAAACAGAGTGAATGAACATAGTGATGAATAGTCAGTTTACTAATACCTTTCCCGTTAGTTGTCACTGGGTACGCAGTGAGAAGCTGACCTCGCTACAGCCCCTCCAGAAATTTTGAGAAAATCAAAATTTTCAAACAAAAGAAGTAAATAACTTGGGGAATAAGCAAAGTAGTAATGCAAACCCCATTAAAATGATCCCTAATTAAGAATCTTGTCTTTGAAAAACTTTTAAACGAAGACTGGAAACAGTAATTACAAAATGCTTAATTTTCATCCGTCTGCCTAGAACACACTTTTTGAATTCCAGCTCCCTCCGGAAAGAAATCCTGAGTACGTCACTGTTGGTTGCATTTTCCTTAATACCGTGCGAAAGCATTAAATATTCAAATCGAAATAGTGATCTGGGTATGCCAGGGTTGACAATTACAAATTACTGATCAAGAAACGGTAAGGTTTACTTAGGAAAGAATTTACAAGCTCAAAATACATACATACACAGCTTGAAATATTCGTGTTTGTGATGTAAGAGAGTTGGTTAAGGAGAACATGCGCAGTTGGTTTAAACGAACCTATACTATGTCCCAGCTAACTGTGGATCAAGGCCTCGCATAAGGCCGGAGAAGCGAGGGAAATTGAGTCGCCAGAGCGAAGCAGTACACGCTACTAGGAGGCAGTCGCTTTCCCCCAATCCACGCAATTCCGTTCCTCTCACATGTTCATTGGTGGAGCCGTCTCCCGTCACTACTTGCGCAGAGACTTGATTTCGTTGCCTGATCTACAGTTAGCTGGGACAGAGTATAGTAGGAACAAGTCAAAAAGTAACGACATTGCCTAATTCCCTCCCCCCTCTCTCTCTCTCTTTCTCTCTCGCTTTCACCGTTGTCCTGCCGTGCGATTTTTTACGACTTTCAGCTGTTTTAGCGAGAAAGAGAAAGCGGAAGTCGTGTCACCTCTCGCTGATAAGGCACGGGGAAGGAAGGCGACGTGGGAAGGGCCCGAGGATCCGCAATATAGTCGAGATGAGAGCGATAGTATACGGCGAGCGAGATGCCAATATAAATCTTCCATAAAGGGGTTTATAGCTGGCGTAAAACGTGGTCGGATGTGAGAAATTTCGAAGTGCATGAAACGACGGGAGGGGATGGGTCGCAAAGGGGTGGATCGAATCATAATCAATTGTACGTGTCCTTAAAGCAAATCATTCAATAAGAACCGCACCTTCAATTAGCTCCGGAGCTAATAGTATTTCGGTTTTCGGAAGTAGTAAAAAAAAAAAAAAAAAAAAAGAATAAATAAATTAATGGTCCACGGTCAAAACTATCATAAATTATATATAACAACAAATACCTACACTGTTTAACTGTGACGCACAACAGGGGAAGAAAAAAGGATGGCAGGAGACTCTGAAAGAAAAAATTGCCTGTTTAAAAAATGACAAAACAATGATAGCTTGAACTCTTTCTGCACCTCGCTGCCGTGAGCACCGAAATGTTCATGAGGAATCTCGTCAAAGTTTCACAACCCCTGTAATTTACTACAGCTTTAATGTTCAACACATTATGACACATTCTTATACTTCAGTTCTTTCATTATATTTGCAATGTTGTGTTAATAGTATTGGTAGAGGCCTCCTTTTCCCTTCTTTATACACTAAGTATGTCCTGGGACTGGGGCCTTCCCGTTGGGGCCCTAATTCTCACTATGTAACACCACTCCTCTCACCTGCCTAATTCAGTTCATTCCTATCATATACACCGTGTCCCAAAGTGATTATCGGGATTTCAAGTCACCTACAGACGAAGGTGAATGTTTATACGATAAGAACGGCTGTGGAAGTTCGCTACCCTTTCATTGTTTCCAATCAGTCACAGCGGCGTAGCTGTATTACAAGATGGCGTTTCCCGTTCAGAAGTCCTTTTGTGTCATTGAATTTGCAAGATGTGGTTCTGCTGCATCAGTTCAGCGACCCTTTCGACGGCGAGTTGGAAGGGATCCTCCGTCCGATAACAACAATCGTCGAACTTTTAATAGGTTACAAACAACTGGCTCTGTATTGAAATGTGTTGAACGAAAGCGTCGAGAAGCATTGGACTACCGTATAGATGTGTGCCGTGTCACGAAAGGTGCTCACATAGGTACACTATGTAAACTTGTTGAGTTGTTGTTTACTTCCAAATAAGCTGTGTCCTTGTACCACACATATAAGGGAAATTAGACGACTTTGAAACCCCGATAATCATTTTGGGACACCCTGTATAGTTCAGTCCTCCTCTTCTTTTGTGGTCCCAGCTTCACAGTGGACCGCTTCCTGCTTTGCTACACACACGGTTTTGTATTCTCTTCTCTTAAGGACTTTACTAAACTTCCACACACTTGAGAAAACCCTCACACTCCTTGCACAATCTTTACGGAATGTTCCTTCTCATGTAGTCTCCGCCAACTTTCTTGTCTTATCTCTTGTCTCAAGAGATAAACAAAAATCATACAAAACCTTCCTCCCTTTCCCTCCTGGGGTAGTTCGTTATGTGACCGTCAGAGGGGAGTTTCTACCAGCGTTCCTTGGTGTCCGTCGCAAGATTGCTGCCGTCTTGCGTATTTTGTCAGACTTGCTCTTTTAATATCTATCAATCTTAGAACTTGCACATTTAGGTACAGATTTCATGTTTATCGACCCATAACCGCCACGGACCGTATGCGAGGGTACATTAGCCGTACTGGCTCTAAGTTATTCCCTATAAATACCACTGGAGAATCGGAATAGATTAGGATAGAGACAAATACACGCAATATTAATATAAATAAAAATACAAAATTTTCTCCAAGCATCTTCTCACCAGAGTCCTACTTGACTGTCTCGCTTTACATTTCAGAAAAGAATGCTAACTACACACGAAAAAAAAGGAAAGGAAATGGTGGTTGCATCACATGAACGTTAACCATTAAACAGCCAAGCACAGTGAGATGTTAAGACTAACTTTGAACATGATAAATACTTCGCTTTAATAAAATGTATTCTTAAAAATTGTAAAGAAACCAAAATATCATTCAAAGGTAAATTTGTATTTTAAAAAACGAAGAAGTTCATTTATTTATTCGCATTCAAAGTATAAAACAGACTTAAGTTTTCAATTGAGGTAAATAAATCACTGATAAATCATAAAATGTTTCCTTTAAATTCCTATAAAGATATTTTTGTAAGTAACCCCAGAAACACCAAAATGAACTTCTGAAATTTATAAGAACATCTGATGCCGAAAGTCAAACAATCAGTAACTTAAACAACGAAGGATATTTAGTACTTCTTCCAACCTAAAGTTCGAGTTGATGGTAAATCAAAATAAACCTTCACCTCTGTGTCTGCAAGTGACTGTACGCCAGAAAGCTGAGAATTTCCATCCTACGTACCATGTCTTCCGAACTTAGTCATCCAACCACAGAACTTGATTACGTCCATGCAGTAAAAGTGATTACTTGTGCCTGCTCTCGGGTCCTCGTTCCTGTAACTCGCTTAGCGAAGACGCATCGCCATTCAGGATATGAGACGCGAGCAAGAACTAAATGAAGGCCGCCTGCAAAGTTCCTCTGCCCCAAATGAATTCGCGCCTTCTCCGATTCCGGTCGACTTCTCTAGAGTCCGCGAGCAGAACCCCAGGAGGGAATCAGCGGAGATAGACCCTGTGAGGGATTAAACTTTGGACGTGCTCGATTTGAGAATACCTTCATTACTAAAGAACAAGAACTGTAGTTAACTAACTAACACTTTATTCTTCTTAAACCCGAAGGTTTATGGCTGCAGCAACACAAGCCTTCCAACACAAGATCAATCAAATCTTTTCCATCCTTACTGATTTCCTTTAGGTCCATCTCAACGTTGTCCCTTCATCTTCGTCTTGACCTTCCTACAGATCTCTTACCATCAGGTTTCACAACACAAATCATGTAATTTCTTCTTTCCTCTCCCATTCGTGCCACTTAGCCTGCCCATCTAAGTCTTCTTGATTTCATTATTCTAATAATATCTGGACATGAATACAAATTATGTAGTTCTAAATTATGTAACTTTCTCCATTTACCTGTCTCATTATCCCTTTTAGGTCCAAATACTTTTGTAAGGATTTTATATTCAAATACTCTTAATGTATGTTCCTCTTTTAATGTAAGGGATCAAGTTTCACATCCATGTAATACTACTACAGGCAAAATTACTGTTTTGTATATTTTAACTTTTAGTTTCTTAGATATTATACGAGATGATAAAAATTTGTGAAGAGAAAAGTAACACGCATTTCCTGATTTAAGTCTGCTTTTCAATTCCTCCTTAAAATCATTTTTATTTGTTAGAATTACTTGAATTTGGAAACTGATTCAAACGAGTTGTTATCAATAATTAAATTTTGATTATTACCTAACACTTGGTTTCGGCCTGTAAGCATACAAGAACTGCAGTTACCCGCTTTAAATTGTACGGTTATAGTATTATTAATTCCACTCTGCTCAGTTGTAGGCTGAAGGTAATGCAAGAAGTAATAGTCGTGAAAAAGTGATACATTAGACTCTAAAATCCGACTTTCTTGTTTCTTCGTGTAAAATATCACACTCACACTCACTGAAACGTTTGAGCTGTCGGTTAATATTTTGAGAAGTTACACTACAATAAGAATATAAACTCCATCCAATGCATTAGAACTATTCTTGACCTTGCGTGTAATTAAGCCTAAACTTAAAGCTTCAGAACAATAAAATAACCAACTTTTTTAAGCGTTAACGCGAGGTTTCACAGGCAATCCCCCAAGTGCTGCCTTCAAACATACGCATTTTTTTTTACACCTTTCGGTGCCAGGAACAACAATATAATATATATGCAGACAGCGCTGTACCCGCCACTTTTTCAGGCGAGAATAAATCTAATAACATTTTATTTTAACGTTAGAAATGTTTTAGTAGTTCTTATGAGAAACATACTAACAATAACAATCAAACTTGATCAGTATGTACTGTAACTTTCCCCCAGAAGAACCACTGTGTACATGCACCTACTTTTATGTATGTTTGCGAGTGTCTACACGAACACAGGGTTGATTAACAAAAACATTAATATCAAAGTTTTTCTGTTACTTTTTACTTTTTTACCTTTTTACATACATACACATACACACACACACACAAACACCCCCCAACACACACATACATACATACATACATACATACATAAAAACCCTTTGAAATCAAGGGGTACAAAACGATTAACTTGAACACACCAGGTAATTTTTATTTATTATATTTCAACTCTTTTTCTTTCCTGTCATCAGGCCTCCCCGATGGCGCAGTGGTAGCGTTGTCGCTTTGGATCCCACTTTAAACTGTAGGTCCAGTCCCGATTAGCCATACTGTGCATAAAGTGGACTTAAAACACCAAATCAATCAATAAATCTTTCATGTGATCTTTGATTGAATAACATGGTCAGAAGTCTGACACGACCAATGTTTCCAGTACACTTCGAATTTCGAAAAAACATACATTTCATGAATATGTTATAATTAATCGCCTTAAATCGTCTGCAATCCATAAAACGCATATTTTTTTTCTTTGTCAATTCGATAAATACCCACAGAGGCCATCGATACTCATTGAAAATTATTGCAAGCGACTCCACTGATATCTTTTATCCATGTTTTTATTTATTTCGTACAAAAACCTTTTTATACCTTAGTATACCTTCCTGAACGTTCATGTAGAGAATCATTTTCTAGTTTAATTTTTTAAAATATCCATTAGACAAAGTTAATACCCAATGCAATGTTCATGTCCCTATCGCTCTTTGTACAAAAGTTACGCATTTTCATAGTCTCAGTTGCGTGACTTTTAGGACACCCTGTACATATTACGTTCTCACCCTTTCACAATTGTGGTCAGAATATAGCTCGAAAATTTTGAAATATTTTTTTTCTTTTATTGTACAGTTAGTGTTCGTGTACATGCTGAAATTTAAGTTTTGTTTTGTTGAAGGAACTTCATTATTTACATGTTTAGAAGTTGACGTTAAATTTTATGCTCATCCATAATATCCAGCATCACAACTTTCGTATTACAGATCAATATATCAATGATAATTTTTCTACACATTTAATAATATCTCCAGGACATTTCAAGTGTCACAGGTGTGGAACGACCGTCGGTATAGTATATGGTGCATCTAAGAATAGAAACGTACAACGTTCCGAACTTTGATAAAGGCAATACAGCCATGTAATAATAATATCAATATTTCAGAATGATGTCACACGCCATGGATTAATTTCAACATTATTTTCTTAAAATTCGATAACCCACAATAGAACTTTTGTTCGAACATTAATAACTAGAAGTATGTGTCTTGTTCAAGGCTTCTTCTAGGCTGGATTAAATTCCTATCACTGTTGGAAGCTAATATCGAAGAAGTATTGTCATCTCTTGAGGACCAGCTTGAACTATATATCGAAGGAAATACTTTTCGTGAGACGAAAGTTAAGTGTTTTTGGTGAAATATCTTGACGGTCAGTACGAAGTAGCTAAGTTGTAGATCGGAGTTAGGTAGAAAAATTACCATCTGGTAATAGTATCCTACAAGGAGACGATTTAATATAGAGTGGTAATTTCTCTTCCAGCCTCGTGCAGAAGACGGAATCGTAGGTAGCGAAAGATGAAAGAATGGAAAGGTAAAAGCAGTTGGAATGGCACACACGAGCGTATCTGCGACACAGTTCGTTGACTCCTTCCTCTCTGGTCGATAAATGATTTTTCCTTATGGTTCCCAAGATGCTACTCCAAGGATCCCGTGACGCGAAGGTCGTCCCCGGGGTACTTTTTCTAGGACGGAGATCAGGGATAGCGCACAGGGAAGAGGGCGTCCACGTGTGGGGCGATTGACCTCCCTTCGACTCTCTTCCCAAGATTAGCATAAAAGATTGAGATTTATTGGGAAAACGTTACGTTAAAAAAAATCCTTCCTCCTTTATACCCCTTGGATAACGATGATTGTGATCCCAGCTTTGCAAACAAATTAGATAGAGGGATTTGTAACCAAAACATAGCAAGTCAAAATGGATGAATTTAGCGTTAAATGTCCGGAATGATTGTAATGTCGAATTTCTAGTAAGACTTCTGCTTGCCTATAATCATCATGAAAAAGAAGAGTTTGCTGCAAAAAACGACATAGGCTTTATTTTTTTTAGCTACCACATAGGGCCTACTGTATCTTGTAGTTGAGTAAGTGATTGCTTGTAGTATTTTCCTTCATTATTGCCTGTAATTCGTCTTTACTCTTCTTACGAGTTGCTTAAATATTTTTGGATTAGGCCATGGGCCACCAAAGACTTCAATTTATATATGCATATGCGGAGAGTCAGGGCGAAAAACATCACAAAGGCCCCTGCATACAATTTCATTTGTAACATTTAGTCACAGTTATATCAGATGATTTGTTATGTCTCTATCCCATTTGAAATATCACGAGTTTTTCATTTTGGGCCCTTTTCGAAGCATTTTTTTTCTTTGCAGATGAAATGTTTCCTCCCTTAAATCCGGCCCTGGATCTCCAAGGAAGAAAAAAATAAAAATTGAGAGTGTTAATAAGTTGACAAGAGTGTAAAAGATAACAACGTGTTATCATATAGGGAAACTTGTTCACAGAAGACCAATAGACCAGACTGGGAGTTAGCTACAAGAATATGGTAAACGATGTCTGAAGTAATACGTTACTCTAAGAATGTCGAGAGAAATATAAACAGCGTAGCAGCGTGAAGTAGCCATTTCACTGTCACTGGAGAACATCAGAGCTGTGCGAATGATCGTGACACATACCATGGCGAACCAATAGTCATAACTAACTCTTTGGCCTTCTTAAATTCGAATGTTTATTGCTGCAGCACCATAGGCCTTCGATCTGTGCCTATCCTGGGCAAAGATCGATCCAATCTTTTCGATACTTAACGATTTCCATTAGGTCCATCTCAACGTTGTCCCTCCAACTTCGTCTTGGCTTTCCTACAGGTCTCTTACCATCAGGTTTCCCAACAAGAATTCTGTAAACTCTTCTTTCCTCTCCCATTCGTGCAACATGGCCTGCCCACCTAAGTCATCTTGATTTAATCATTCTAATAATATCTGGACATGAAAAAACTTATGTACTTCTAAATTATGTAACCTTCTCCACTCGCCTGTCTCCTCATCCCTTTTAGGTCCAAATATTTTTGTAAGGATTTTAATTTCAAACGCTCTTAATTTATGTTCCTCTTTTAATGTAATGGACCAACTTTCACATCCATATAATACTACAAGCAAAATTACTGTTTTGTATATTTTAACTTTTAGTTTCTTAGATATTATACGAGAAGATAAAAGTTTATCATTAGAAAAGTAACACGCATTTCCTCCTGAATTAAATCTGCTTTTAACTTTCCTCTTTAATATCAATTTCATTTGTTAGTATTACTCCTAAGTACCTGATTTTGGAAACTGATTCAAAGGAGTTGTTGTCCATAATTAAATTTTGATTATTACCTAACACTTGGTTTCGGCCTGTAAGTATATATTTAGTTTTCTCTTTGCTAACTTCCAAACCTATCTCTTTAGCTACTTTAACTAATAGTCATCAAAAATATAATGTTTTCGGTCGATATTGATCATCGTGCACTGCACCAAGGCACACTGCTAATCAACTCCTTAAGCAGACTACAATAGGCGGTGATTTGGTGAATGAATGAACGAATGAGATAAATTTTCTAGTTGCGTCGGAACATGAGGCCGTTTTGCTGCCTTCAAAGTATATGCGGATAACTCCTCAACTAAAATCTTCACCTGAAAATAAAAAAAAGAGAGGTGTAAAACGCTATGTTAAAGGTGCAAGGTTGTAAAGAATCTGTACAGGACATACGCAACACGTTAAGAAGGTAAGGAAACGCTAAAAACTTTCACAGAGATAGTGTAAAAGGCCAGTTGTTCTCAAAAAGCTAAAGACATTTGTTGAAACAAGTTCTTTCCTTCTGGTAGTACGCAACGGTACGTCCTACCGGCACACATTAGATAGAGGGATTTTACAAGTGGGAATAAAACTACACTGGTCAAAACAATTAGGGGAGCAAGCAAGAAATCCCAAAACCAAAGTTGGAAAGTCAAAAGTAGCAATGTATGTTGATGAAGTGAGTGTGTCCTCAACCAGTACAATTCATCTGTTATGAATCATCAACATGAAGAGCTCTCTAGTGACACCATAAGGCACGTGCCAGAATTTGTGATATGAGGAGCAATCACGAGGTCACTTGGGAACACCGGTTGTGTGGTGCTGGCAGACCGTAAGTGCAGGTGGGATTCAGTTGAGTAGTGTTGAATAGGAACGATGGCAGAACAACACGATTTAGGGGAATCTAGCGCATGGAGAGACATTGGGAGGATGGAAGCAGGGCAAACACAACGTGAGGTGGCTGCAGCCCTTGGTGTGTCACGCAGTGTCATTTCCAGGTTGTGGACACGATTTCAACAGACAGGTACAGTACGAAGGAGGCCTGGGCAAGGTCGCCCACGGTCAACAACAGTTAGGGAAGACCGGTACTTAGCATTGTCGGCTCGCAGGAATAGGCAGCAAACTGCAACTGACTTGCAACGCGGCCTTGTTTTGGCAACAGGACGAAGAGTCTCGGACCAAACTGAACGAAATCGCCTGTGGGAAAGGGGTCTTTATGCAAGAAGACCAATGGTGTGTGTCCCTCTGAATGCCCAACACCGTAGGGCCCGCAGACAGTGGGCTGTGGAACATCGTGAGTGGGGACATGGAGAGTGGAGTTCAGTTCTCTTCTCGGATGAGTCGCGTTTCAGTCTCCAGTCAGATAATCGACGCATTCTCATCTGGAGGGAACGTGGGACTCGCAATTATCCCGCACATCTGCGCGAAGTGTCTCAGTATGGTGGCGGTGGCTTAATGGTATGGGCAGGGATCAGTGTTGGTCGACGTACCCCCCTGCACATTATCCGGAACGGTACTTTGAGAGCCTTACGGTACCGGGATGAGATCCTCGGGCCTCATGTTGTCCCAATGGCTGCAGATATCGGTGATCGTTTCAGTTTTGTGGACGATAATGCCCGACCTCACCGAGCACGTCTGGTTGTCGCCATGCTACGGGATGAGGGTATCGAACGAATGGTATGGCCAGCGTCCTCCCCAGACTTGAATCCCATTGAACATGTGTGGGACACACTCGGAAGACGCATTGCTGCTCGGCCAGCGCCGCCTACAACTCTGCAAAAGTTGGAAATGGCCCTTCTGGAGGAATGGGCGAATATCCCGCAGGCTGTCGTTGATAACCTTATTGGTTCCATGCAAAACAGATGTGCAGCTGTCATAGCAGTTCATGGCGACCACACGCCTTATTAGAGGTATGGATCTGTTGCGTATCTGTCCATTTCTGTTGTCTTATCACCGTGCTGTTCTCCTGATTTTGTTCAGTACCTTGCAGAAATCACCGCTAGAACTCTGTTGTGCTAATGACTCAATAGACATGTATTGTACTGGTTGAGGACACACTCACTTAATCAAAATACATTGCTACTTTTGACTTACCAACTTTGGTTTTGGGATTTCTTGCTTGCTCCCCTAATTTTTTTGACCAGTGTAATAACATTTGATTTCAACGAAAGAAATATGCGTGTGCGTGTGTGTGTGTGTGTACATCGACGCATGATCGTTCATAATGTGTGAACATATCACAATATTTTGAGAAGTGCCATACGGATGGCAAGGAGTTGGGAAGATGAAAACTTTGTGTGAGGTTAAAACGGCACATTCGATAAGGATGTGCCGAATACTTAAAACAACGTTACATATACTGCACAGCGGAGGGTCCAGACTTTCAGCAAATTGCGATGTGTGAGATGACTGTGTCTAAAGCGAAGCCGAGTTCGAATGACATCTTCTCGACGGAGATCCATCCACGCCGTGGCCGACTGGATTGCACAGCGCGCTACGACGCCCGGGTTCGAATCTCAGCCTGGACGTGGGTGTTGCTCGTGAGTGTCCCATCATCCATTTCACCACATCATGACTCATTCTCATGTTCGCGATTTGCCAAAAGCTGTAGGAAAAAAGAAACACAAAAAATTAATCAATCACCACCATTCCCGTTAGGTTTCAAGAAGGAAAGAATGTAAAATATTCTGCAGGTCTGTCTCTGGGACAAGGTGGACGGTGGACCAGCACATCTCCGTCTGCATCAGCTGCTGCATGAAGAGTTTAGAGATGATCAAGATTAGATGAGACGAGGCTTTGCGGAATCTCCTATCGTATCGTGTGTAACGAAGACTACCCCGTTTTCCGTCCCGTTTCGAGTTACAAGGGAATGCCTCGCTCTTATCTAGGGTCTAGCAATAGAATCAACGCCTCACCGCACATATTTTCACAGCTTATAGACATATCGTTTCGTCGCTATGAACCTTCAAAGAATGCAATTTTATCCTGAATGTATGCAACCACGCTACACAGTAACCTGTAATAGGTCAAGTTTGGAAATACGATAACTATTTAATTAATGAGATACGTACCTCTCTGTTATGTCTGAGTGAGGTAAAGGTAAAAAAGGTAAAGTGTTCCCCTGTGCATAGCACCACGCCATGAAGGCGTATAGGGGGTGCGGGGGTAACGCCCCACACTTTCTTGATCCGGTCGTGAGTGGGGGTGATGTGATCAGCATCACGCCCCTGACCGCCTTTACCCCCCAGGGTTTCCCCCAGGTACCCATGTTATTCGACGCTGGGTAGGCGCCGGGGCCGCTTCCATCGTTAGAAAAGTTCCCGGATTTGAACCGGCCGGGGATCGAACCCGGGACCTTTAGCATGGTAGTCAGACGCGTTACCGACTGAGCCACCGCGGCCGATGTCTGATGTGAGTCGTGCAGTAAATAAATGTTCATAGTTTATCTAACTCTTGAACGAGACAGAGATTCTCGGAAAAGTATAGTCCCGATTTTCCAGAGGTCTGTCTCGTTCTAGGTCTCGTCTCTTCAAGCCTCCAAGGAAGCGGATTCGTTCTCCTCTTAGTGTTTAAGGGAGATTTCACACTGAAGCGATAAGCTGCAAGCGTCATGCGACAATCAAACATGTTTCTCTGCTCAGTTCACATGAACTCGGCATCAGGGTTTCGAAGCGGAGTGCGGAGCGTACTAAAGGAGCGCTCCGGAGCGACTTCGAAGCGTCAGTTCTACTCCGCTCCTCGCTCCGGAGCGGAGCGTGGTACGACAGCACTCCGATCCGGAGCGGAGTGGTTCGACTTCTTGAGAGACACGCTCCGCTCCGGAGCGGAGTGGTTCAGCTTTTTGAGACGTACGCTCCGATCCGGAGCGGAGAGTGATACAACAGCAGTCCGCTCCGGAGCGGAGTGGTTCGGCTTTCTGAGACACACGCTCCAATCCGGAGCGGAGCGTGATACAGCAATACTCCGCTCCGGAGCGGAGTGGTTCAGATTTTTTAGACGCACGCTCCGATCCGGAGCGGAGCGTGAGACAACAGCACTCCGCTCCGGAGTGTGGTGCTTTTGACAGCACGCTCCGATCCAGTTAGGAGTTGTTTTTTTACACGAAGGCTGTAATGCAACTATGAATAATGGGAACGTGCACATTAAAGGGATTTCTGTGATGGAGTGGTTATAGTAGAACCACATGGAAAATAGCCTGCAGTCCTGTTTCCACGTACTCTAGTTGTTTGCCTGTATGATCGCCCCCGCTTGGAGGGGAGGGACAGAGTGGATCATGCTTCCTTATGGCCCTAGTCGAACGGCTGAAGGAGGAGGTGTGCGGGGACTTTTGGCCGAACCTTTTTTGTTTGTGGTCGCTCTACAGCACAGCACCCTATGACGTCAGGGATCCGTGGGGTGGTTCAAATCCCGGCATGGGCTTGTACAGGGTCAACGAAGTTAGTAATAAGTTTGTTTTATACACTTGTATGTTGAATTGTATCTTCTGCAAATATGCTGTATAAAGAAACAAACTGCCGGAGTACTAAGTGAGGCGAGTGTACAATCTTTGGATGTATCGTTCATTAATTTAATCATAACATCGATCATCCCCATCTTCGCGATTAGCCAAAAGCGACAAAGAAGGGATGTAAAATGAACTAAATCAATCAATGAATCATGCACATTAAACATTGGTAAAACAATACAAGAATGTTGTTTTGGCTCAATAGAGAGAGAGAGAGAGAGAGAGAGAGAGAGAGAGAGAGAGAGAGAGAGAGAGACAAAGAGAGAGAAATAGAGAGAGAGACAGAGAGAGAGAGAGAGAGAGAGAGAGAGCTATAGTACGTAAATTGTTCATTTGATGTAAGTTGAAATATGAATTACGTAAATAGTATTTCAGTATTGAGATGTTCTATTTTGTATTGTGACTCTTAGATATAAGAGTTTGAATGTTATGTGTTGAATGGGTTACGAATCATTTCAAGCAATCAGTTTTTCTGCTTTGCGGATTTGTCCGACCCACCTCCCCCATACAACAGACAGCTTCGTTTTGTGCCGTATTCCGCTTTCCTTGCAGGTGACTCAGTGCAATCGGCTAGCGCATTGGTCTTGTGGCCGTTTCAAGGGAGAAGCAGGGTGAAACTGGTACATAGCTTGTTTGTGTGTGCTTTCGGGGTTGAGAACTTCGTTCGCTGTGCTGTACGTTGCGTTCAACTTATCTGTACATGGTAGAGACATCGCCTTTGCCAGACAGATCCAGTGTTGCCAGTTGTATTAGAATTATGCTACACCAATTCTGGCTAGATTGTTCTCTTATAAAAGTATTACTTGCGCGTGTTTTTCTTCTCTTCACTGTCATAAAAAGAAGCCTTTTAAAGCTGTGTTCTCTTGTATCATTACATGCATATTATGTGTGCTTGTCAACGGTGGTGTATGAACATTTAATGAAATTTTTAACGCCGCTGATACATGGACGTCTTCAGGATTTTTTCCAGGAAGGGACAAGGAAGGTATTTTTCCAAGGGAAGGGGGCAGAATGAGGCAGAATTTCCCCAAAATAATATTACTCCCTTTAAAAAAAATCTACAATTTGAAGTTATCATGTTCCTGCAACGCCCTTGCAATACTTAACATATATTACTGTGACTGAAATGAAATTATATGCGTGAAATATGTACTTTCTGATTGACTTTCATTTCCGGGTGGCGTGGCCCCCTCCCTTCCGGACGTCCATGCGAATGGAGAAATCATTCCAACCAGTCTCGGTTAATGGAATTATAAGGTGACTAGATTTGTTAAATCAATATACAAGAACAACAAATAAAAATCCGTAATTGTTAATTCTATGCATCATAAGCCACGAGAATCATGGAAGATCTATTCTGTAATAATGAATTGAAGGAAACCATGCCGAGTTTTTATTTATAGCCTACCTTTTCAAGTAGGAATGGAAAGGTGTACAAAAAGAATTACAAAAATGTATGTAAAAGAAAACCAAGTATTTCGATCAAGTTATTTCTATAATTGTAATCAACAATGACCAATTGTCCTTTCAACTAAGTATAAGTTTCAATTTATCTTTTCCAGACTATTACCTTTGCCTTGCCTTTAATCGTATATTTCTCATGATCCGTAATTTTAAACAAGTCCTAGATAAGTCGGTAAAAAAATAGGACACCGAAACTATGGAAAAGAAATATACTGTGATAGAGAAATAAACGCAAAGGAAACACCAATGACATTAACGCGGGTCAAACCAACACCATTTGTCGTTGAGAGCTGAACTCACATCCACGAACTCGCAGACATATTCCCGTGGAATTCGTTATTCGTCTGATATTGAATACCCAATGATGCTTTCTGTTATGTAATAGACACTTATGAAGTGAATACATTATTAGGACTTAGCCAGATTTCAGAAAACACACATACATACACACACACACACACACATACGTAAAATATATGAATAAGAGGTTGTTCATTTGGAAAGTAATTTCCAAGTTGTATTTTTATGCTCTTGTGAATAGATGTAAAGGAAAGTGAAGTATCTCTTTGTTAAACAGAATTACAAATGTATATTTGCTTAAGGATTAATTTATCGCAATATACATTGCAATTATACATTCAACATACGTTGAAACAATACCTTTTGTTATGGACTTTTGGTGGATTTAAGACTCAACAATACGCTATCGAGAATAGACCTACAGTTTAAATCCTACCTAAACTGGGATTCGAGCCACTATGTCCCTCCACCGGGTATCGATCCCAGTGCCCCTTCATTACAAGGCGACGTTGTTACCACTATGTTATCGGGGTACAGCGCGCTACATTTGTTTTAGTACACATTTATCAGTTCTCTCATTATCATAGTCGCGATTAGCCAAAAATTCAAAACTAAGTAACAAAAATCAAATCAAATGCCATCAGTGATTAGGTTCTACTAATTGATCATAAGAATAAAAGTCTAATAAATAATATTATTAGCCCACTATTATAATTTTTTTATAAGGCACGTATTGCTCGCAGACCTGTTTTCCAAAATGAAACCATAAAATTCAGGACATGCCCCTATCCAAGTAGATAATATTACATTTTGTGTTTATCACGGTTATTAAGGTTTATACATCTTGTTTCGACTTATCTGCTGATTACACATTGTTCATTACTGAAAACTTGCTTTCAGTTTGCTGTGTACAATGTACTTAATACAAAAAAATATTAATTTTATACGTATAAGTTTTCTGGCTTTCTAGACTCAGAAAGTGAAATATAGCAACATTCCATTCGTCGTTTTTCCAAAATTTTGCAATTTTCTTATAACCACCATGCCTATTTCCAGGTTACTGCTTACAAACTTGAAATGTTAGATATGGCAACCAAACATTTTCTAATTTTTGCAGTAGTATACCATTAAATACGTATTTCAACTTCCTGCCTTTAAAATTGGGAAAAAGAATCGATATGACAACCCCGTATTTCATACTATTTAAATTCCCCTGTTCGGCTGTATACAAACAGCATTCCCATTTTCGACTTTATACCTTCATAAAATTCAAATAAATGTGGCAACTTACATTTTTGGTTAAGCCGGTTTTCAACTTTCTAGTAGTCAGGGTTTTTAAAAACTTAGATATGAAAACTCTGTATTTCAAATTAAAACGTTTCCTAATTGGCCGTGTTTACGGTAACATTAATAAGCACGATTCCGATTTTCAACTTCATACATTCAAAAAACGAAAAGTTAAAATGAGCAACCTGAATTTCCAATTACTTTAAACTTTTCCTTTTCGCTACATTCAAAGTATCATACATAACCAGCCTAAAAGAAAGTTAGATATGGCAATCGTGCACCACCGAGTGTTTTGCATGAACACCTGTCTGCCTTTTATCTTCTTCCGTACAGGTTCCTCTGCGTGCTCCTGGCCTTTAGAAGGTCAAATGGATTCTCTGCAGTTGTTTCGCCAGTGTTACTCGAACCAATATTCCGGAATAACTCACTTCTACCGCGCCGTGCACTGTAACGTCGGGCCGATATGCCGAAGTGCTTAGCCCGAACCAAAAGTTGAACCGAAATGAGTTTCAGTCGCGATCCCTGGTGGCAGGAAATGAGAGAGTGGTTCCATTCTCTCAACTTATAAAACCACAGGTGGCACACCTGCTATTGAAATATATTGTCCCCAGAAGTAGTAGTAGAGTAGTAAAAGTGATAATGAAAATAGTAATAATAATAATAATAATGTCGCTCTCTTCACGAAAACAGTCCAGTGAAGATCGAAGCTTCCCCTTGACTCCTCCACACCCCTGGCCCTCCAAGTTTGCCACACTTCTTCTACGCTTCACAGTTGACACATTGCGCGTTGTATACGTATGCGGTTCATTGTGCCTTCCCTGGTGTATTGTGTAAGGATTATTCCTTGCTTATTGGCAACACTGTAGGTGAGTGACGTGATCTTGACTGGACTGTTTCCGTGGCGTTAGCTTTAGTAATAATCAGTTTTATAACAACAATAACGGGCCATTTTCAAATGCCGTACAAATTCCACAAACAAAATTACTAATGTACTCGTAACCTTTGATCGTTAGTTTTCTGTATACACTCGTATTATCCAACCTCGGAGCGCTCCGGAGCGGAGTGGCCTAGTTGTTTGAATATCGCTCCTCGCTCCTGAGCGGAGCGAGAAATTTTCCAACTTCCTCTGCTCCGATCCGGAGCGGAGCGTGCCAAGGTAGCGCTCCGCTCCGGAGCGGAGTGAACCATTTTCTAAAATTTCGCTCCTCGCTCCGGAGCGGAGCGAGAAATTTTCCGATTCCCGCTGCTCCGCTCCGGAGCGGAGCGAACCATTTCTTAGAATCTCGCTCCGAAGGGTGTGCAACAGCCGGAGCGTTGATCCGCTCCGCTCCGAAACCCTGCTCAGCATTGAGTGATGATACCGTCATAATTGCACTAATCAGTTTATTAGTCACCAGAAGAAGACACGTTGTTATGTGTCAATCACGTAAAATTTGTGCAAGTTATTGAAACTCGAGAGAGGCAAGTTGTCCACGAGAAAACGAAGATATCGTAAGCACTGACTTCAATCTGTATACGCTTGACTTTTCACTTTTTTTTTCCAGAAGTGGTTCTCAACCTTTCCGATGGCGTAGTGGTAACATTGTGGCAATGTAATCCCGGTGGAGGTACATGACATAGTGGTTCGGAACCCACTTTAAACTGTACGTGCAGCCCCGATTAGTCTTTCTGTGCAGAAAGTGGATCAAAATCAACAATTCAAACTTCGTGAGACCGTGGTCCGCTAAATTTTATTTTGAACGTCGATGTCCCTATCACAAGAATGTTCCTCGTAAATACCTTTGCATTTTTTTCAAATTTTACACATGGATAAATATGTACCCTTGAAATTAAAAATTGATAAATAAATTCTGGCATAATCATAAAGAGTAATAGTTCGATAACGTCTAAGCTTGTTGACAAATAAGTATGAAAATATGGATGGCGTATCTGTAACGTTGTTGCATTGTAATCACGTGATACAATACCCCATGGAGGCACATAGTGGAAGGAATCTCAGTTTAAACTCTAGGTCCAGTCTTGATTAGTGTATTTGTTCATAAAATGAACTTAAAAGACAAAAAAATCACAGCTCAAATATGAAATTGGGATTATTTATTTGTCAACCACTTCCAGCGGAACTTCGCATCACCCAGTATAATTGATACCAGGGCCAGGTACCGATCCGCGGTCCGGCGGTTGAGGAAACACTGCACAAGAGTATCCTGCCAACATGATCTACTTTTGACTGACTTGCGTCCAAGCGCTGCCTGTTTCAAACAAAAGCAGTCACGACATAAATGGCCAAGACTAGGCCTCTTTACATGATGATACAGTCGATTACTGCACCAACACACTTGATACAGTCAAAATAACGTTGTGTTTATAACTTGAAACATTGTATGTACGTACATGTTGATGCTTCATTATGTCAACAAATTAGAGGTTAGCTTGTTGTGATGAAGCATTAATTGAGCATCCGCGAGCAACAAACTGATTGAGAAAACGGCCCAGTTCGAGCATGCAGCTTGTCCTGTCGCTTCGGTTCGAAAGATGCAATTGATAGTAATCAATAAAGTATTTGCTTCTAAGGGACACGTGTCGCTTGTCTTTTGTCCCCTGTCGCGTGTCGCTTCGGTGTGAAATCTACCTAAAAGGTTGTCTCGGGAACATCCCCATAGAAGTGGACACTGGTTCCGAAGAATTCCATAGCAGCGACGATGAACCAAACATTTCAGATGACAACAGTGGTAGGTGTAAAGGCGGTTGAAAGATGAAGTAGAGGCTGGTAATTAATGTAATTAGGCATGATTTCTACGTCTCAGTACATTTCGATATGAGAAACAGAATAAGAAAAATCATCACGATTTTTTTTCAAGCAAAAACATAACTTCACCTTATTTTACTTACGCCATTGTTGTACTAAGCGCCATGCCATGCACTTTGTTGTTACAGCGCTCCTAGTGGAGCGCGGCGGCGACATAGTGTGCTTCGCGTAGTATGAATAAAACTTTTAGTTTTTTGTTCTTCCTCCCCGATGGCGCAGTGGTGGTTCGGATCCCACTTTAAACTTTAGGTCCAGTCCCACTGTGCATAAAGTGGACTTAAAACACCAACTCAATCAATCATTTGATAGTTTTGTTGTATTTTGATGCCTCGTACCTTCAATAGTTTATTCACAATAAATACGTAAAGTTGTTTCATTCTTTTTTACTTACCCTGTATTTTAAGTGTTATGCTATCTGAAAAGAGTTTAATTCGTCGTATGAGAACCAGAGGAACGCAACTCCAAAAATTCTGTTTTCGATTTTGTTTAACGTGTCTCCTCTGAAGAGTTGTATTTGGAGTCAGATCGACGGACATTTACTTCTAATCCTCAGCAGCAAGGTTGTGTCACGTATCTCCAGTTTACTGACTCTTTTCAAGAGTCAGACACATTCCCGAGGATATACTCGTATTATTTCCTGACTCTTGTGAATTTGATAACTTGAAGTTAACCTCTGTTTCTAACACGACGAATTATCTCCAAACTCCAGTTATTTTAAGATATTTCGTGAACTTTCTGCTGAAACCTCTTCAAATGAACTAAGTATCATAATTAAACCAAACATTAAAACTTCTCTGTGGAAATTTATTCTCGAGTCAAATTCACGTTGGTGATAATAGTACAACGTAAATTGCTGAAACCGTAATTTGTGGGTCCCGTCTCATATTAATGTAATGAGACATCAAATACTGCCATTATGATATTACATAATTGAGAGACAAAGAGCCGTGGTTATAATTGTTAGCAATTCCAGGATCAATTTTCTCAACTTAACTGCTACTAAATGCCCGCAGGCAGTTTTTGTTAAAAACGTAATCATTCTTCGGTATATTTCACGTCGCTTCTTAGCGTGTTGTTACATGAACAGTATGTCTAGTGTTGCCAATCCAGATTATAAAAAGATAACTAAATCGTAGCTAATAATCAAGCTTAAATGACCAAAATTAAGCTAGTTTACGAATACGCAAAAAGGTCTTCCTCCTGCTCTAGGAATCCTAGGTTGAAGTACCAGATATACATTGAACGAGCTAGCGACTGACAAAGTAATGTCTACCATCATAAGAGCACTAGTTTTTTTTTATGACAAGTCATATTTTTTCTGATCCCGTTTGTTCATTTAGAAATTCTTCCATCTTCTGTGAACACTTTCTTTCTTCATATTTCGGTTATTTTGTCACATTTCTGTAACTTTTGGCTAATCGCGACGATGAGGATGCGAGATGAATACTCAGACCGTGGTAGAGATCCAAACCCGGAAATTTCGTGAACATAATGGCGCTAGTTTTATTGGTGATTTATTTCTACCATCGTTTCGCGTTATGTGGTATTTTGGCTAAATACAATATATACAGGGTGGCTCAAAAAGTCACTTAACACCCTCGGTACAAGGTCACTGCAGCGTGCAACATGGAAATGGTGATGACCAATCGTTGCCAGGCCAAGGGGGAACCACATTGACGCCACCCGCACGGTCGGCGGCCATCTTGATGTCCGCCATCTTGAATTCAACTTCAGAATTTTAAATGGGAAAGGGGTGATATGATATATCAAATCAGGCTAGAATTTCACGAGAACTGCAACGGTGAAGGTTTCTTTGATGTGTCCTTAACCAGTAAAAAGTTATGATTGAATTCTTGTTTGCTCCTTTTCGAGGTGTTACAAAAATGCCTTAAAATTTGTTTATCGCATCGGCAATGCATCAAGATCAAAGTGACGTCTAGGGAGAGAAGTTTGCATGCCATTGCACAAGATTTTAATCGGATACATCCATGAAGAGCTGTGCATTATGAATGGTTGTCGCGAACAATTACAGTGTGACGCTTCCATTGAATGAAAAGTCCTTCACAGTGACAAGGCTAATGTTTATGTTCATAAGGAAGTTCATAAACAGAATATTCGATGCTTTTTATCTGAGATTTCATTTTCGACAGATCAAAGCTGAATGGTTAGTGCTGGTAAGTTAATGGTGTGGCGTGCTGTGTGGAACACGATTGGTTAGTCAATGTTCCATGAACGGAACCATAAATGCTTAGGGCTACTTGGATTTGTAAAATAAACAGGTTTTTTCATCCTTGCTTATGGAAGAAGGTACTTTTTACAGAGTTTTTTTTCAATATGGAGGAACACCAGAACACTATGGGATCGTTGTGAAGCAGTTTCTGTCCAAAGTTAGTTATCAGATGATAAGGGTCGCATATTCTGTTTACGAACTTCCTTATGAAGATAAACATTAGCCTTGTTACTGTGAAGGACTTTAATTCAATGGAAGCGTCACACTGTAATTGTTCACGACAACCATGCATAATGCACAGCTCTTCGTAGATGTATCCGATTAAAATCGTGTGCAATGGCATGTGAACTTCTCTCCCTAGACATCACTTTGATCTCGATGCATTGCCGATGCGCTAAACAAATTTTAAGGCATTTTTCTAACACCTGGAAAAGGAGCAAATTGGTACAAGAATTCAGTCATAACTTTTTGCTGGTTAAAGTTACGTCGAAAAAATCTTCACCATTGCATTTCTCGTGAAATTCTAGCCTGAGTTGATATATCATATCACCCCCTTCCCATTTAAAATTCTGAAGTTGAATTCAAGATGGCGGACATCAAGATGGCCGCCGACCGTGTGGGTGGAGTCAATGTGGTCCCCCCTTGGCCTGATAACGATTGGTCATCACTATTTCCATGTTGCACGCTGCAGTGGCCTTGTACCGAGGGTGTTAAGTGACTTTTTGAGCCACCCTGTATATTGTATATATATATATATATCTTTGATCATATTTAGGGGCTTCTAACATTTCACCAGACATTACTTAATAAAATCATGCTTGTGCCTCTAATGCAAAGGAATTGTGTTTGCCCTCCCCGCAGCCTTTTCCTTGGAAGCCTCATGTTTTATGATTTCAAGTGGAAGGAGATAATGAGTTTATCGAAATGTTCTGTAGAAAATACCATGAGATTGATCACTTGTTTTTCTTCATCGGAAAAAATATCAATTCGTTTCATAATTTGAAAAAATAATGATGAATTTATGAAATGTTTAGTAAAACAGGAAACATTTCGTAACTGTTTGTCTCCTATGGTCCCACCCGTAGGGCGTCTTTCTGCCATTCGGGAGACTCGGGTTCGAATGACGGAGTGTGTGATCTCATATGAAACAGCCAACCTCCGTGGTGGGGTTGTTAGCACAAGGCGCTACAGCACCAGGTGCGGTGCATTGGTGCTCTTTGTAAGTGTCCCTTCATTAATTTCACCATATCATCACTCACCGTTATCGTGGTTATTGGGCAAAAGTGATAGAAGAGCGACACTAAATAACAAAAGTAAAATAAAAGACAATAGAAGAGCGACACTAAATAACAAAAGTAAAATAAAAGACAATCATTTTTCCGACAATGTCCTTTCATGAAGCGTGTCTGGGGTCTCGTTCAGCGTGTAACAGTGAGTCCCTGCGGGCATCTCCTTCAATATGGCCAAGATCCCTAGCTACGCCTTCCCCCATAACCCTTAATTGATTGATTGATTGATTTGGTTAATTTTTTTGCTATTCTGCCACTTTTTGCCAAATCGCGAAGATGGGGATGAGTGATGATATGATGGATAGATGAAAGTACAGTTACAAAGAACGCGCATGTCCAGGTTGGGATTCGAACCCGGGATCCCTGGCGTCATAGCGCGCTGTGCAAACCATTTCGACACGGAGATCGGCTATTGCCATTAATGGAACAGTATAATGCACAGGGGATAACTTTACATTTCTTTCCCTGGTAAATTTTAGCAACATTTTAAATTTATACTTTCACTTTTGGACAATATTATGTTAATTTTTAGTTCATAAAGTTTTATGTCCTGAAAATCCGAATCTAAACATGAGTAATTAAGTGTGACATTTAATGCTCAGAACGACAGTGAGAATTTTTAAAAGATCTCACTTAAATGCACGATTCTGATATAAATTACTAACTGGACGTTTCTTACTTTCGCTTATACAAATCATTCCTGTGCATCTAGCTAAATAAATAAAAACACCATTAAGGAGCTCACAACAGGGTGTACTATGAAAGAGACAGGCTTTAAAGAAATCATGTATCTACATTACCAATGTTATGTTTTAACAACACCGTAAGTGCAATACTAAAAGTGTTACATTTGAATTTTCCTGGTGGAGCTAAAAAAATCATTGGAGAATATGATGATTTTTAGAAAGTGCGTGAGGGTGTTAAAAATACATGTCTCGGTCCAAATGCGCCGATTTTGTTTGTTTACTGACAATTTCTGAAGCCTTACAAAGCGCGTTATGATTACAGTGCCTTTACTACAAAAAGCCATCATGGGAATTCAGCGGGGTGAACTTAAACCCTACCCACTGTCCCCTATCTGCTTCCCTACTATTTTCTTTTTCTGGCACTGTAGTTAATACAAAATCTTCGCTCATCTATAATCTTTATTTTTTCCATCCCCTTGAAACTGAGGCGGGGGAAGATATTTATTCATTCATCTGAACTGCTTTAAATTACAGACTGCTTAAGATTCCAACACCGCCCTCTCTTGCCGAGCTTCGATTACTCCAAAGGGTCTCTTCAATTTGCATTGCCTTCCCTTCGCATGGTGGTACGGCAGGGAGGACTTTCCATTTTCTCCGACAGATGGCAATCCAGTTCGAGAGAGCGAAGTTTAGCTTGAGAGTTTATCCTATATTAACAACAAAGAAGGATGCTGGCGGGATTTACGATGGCACTTTGTGATTTTCAATTACTTGCATTTTTTAAACTTATTTCAATTTTACGAGGCGACTAATACCTTCTTGGTTCAGGTTTGCCATATGTTCTTGTTGGTTGTGCACTTTTGACGGGGGAGTTAATTTCTTACCAATTTAAATGCTGAGCATTTTACTTAAAACACCTTGCTCTTTTGTTGCCTCACAGGATTCTTCTTCATTATCACAATGCTCCAGCTTTATCCAACTCGTTACAAAGTCATAGACACGAGGTTAAGCCTTGATGTCAGGCCCATGCTCAGGATTTTTTATAGGGTGTGAAACAAAGTTGTTTTTTTGTTTATTTTACTTAATTTTTATACAAGGCAGGAAATCATTGAAGACTCGGCGGGGTTGAGGAACGAAGATCTTAATTTACACACACACACACACACTATGTACACATTAATTATTATAATATATATATTTATTATGTTACACATTCAAGTCAATTATTAAATATATAAATATATATTGCTAAATATAGCTACATATAGGAATTCATTTGTTAATATTTATAAAGTAACGAACTAATTCCTTTACCAACTGGTCAAAATGTCAAATGGTTGAAATGGTTTTATTATGATTAAGTTTTTGTTCACATATTGCTGTTCATTAATAAAAATCAATTATATTTCATACTTTATTGTTTTACTTTTATTGTGAAAATAGTGTTGTTGTTGTAGACCTGTCCATGGTCTCTTAAGAGAGAGAGAGAGAGAGAGAAAGCATGCAGTGTTCACAAACACACACAGGGACAGACAATATCCATCGTTCTTTGCACGTGTTTTGAATATTTTCCTTAGTGAAAGCAAAATGTATTTGAATAAATTTTGAGTATATCTGAATTCAAAACTAATTGCTTATCTTGTTGGTAATTGCTTGTTCTTATAACAAAATGAACACAACGCGCTCTGCTAACCATTCTGCCACGGATGTTGGCGTGAAACAAGGATCCTAAATGCTGTTGGAATTGAATTTTTTTAAATTAATTTTTCTATTAACTGCACTTTATGCACAATTAGGTTAATCTTCACTGGTAAAGTGGTATCTGAAACCACTATGTGAGTCCACCGGGTATCGAACTCGGGACTACTTTTGATCACAAGGCGACGACGTCACCAGTACGCCACCAGGGAGGTAACTGCTGTTGGAGTATTAGATGTGACCATCTACATTATGGTAGTATTGTAGCTAGAGCTAGACGTACAATTAGAGAGTTGCAATATTATAGTTCAAGGTGACGAAAAAATTCAACTCACCAACAGACTCCTTCCCCCTGACCAAACAATCAGCTTACAGACATCACACAGAGTACTACCTGGCGTTTATTTCTTACATTAAATTCTCAAAATTATTCGAATATTACTGCATTCCGCAAATGAACGATATCTTCAAATTTCCTTTAATTTTCTTTTAGCAGTACTTCTGAACTGCCATAATTCTATGTTTAGAAAACAATATATTTATAAATTAAATTATATGTATATGTATTATATGTATATGCAAGCACAACATCGAAATTCCTAGAAAATCTTTAAAAATGTTAATGTTTCTTCGTAGGTTTTTATAGGTCCACATTACAACATTTCATTGTTATAGGGGAGCATGGCCTCCATGTCCCCCCTTGGGTACAGAACCTTGGATGTTTCATTGTCTTTTTCTTCACCTATTTCATCAATTCGCCCTTCATCCTCATCGTTGTGATTAACCTTCAAATGTTGAAAAGCGACATAGAATAACAAACAATACATTCTTTTTACTTGAATTTGTGTCGAAATTTTCTTAACATTAATGTTCTATTTATATTTTAATTACACATGCCTCACTGGGCACATTTCGCTGTCAAATGTCATGACGGCAAAAGGCATGTGTATCATTTACATTCTCTCTCTCTATCTTTCTCTCTCTCTTTCTCTCTTTTTCTGTGTGTGTGTGTGTGTGTGTGTGTGTGTGTGTGTTGGTGTGTGTGTGTGTGTGTGTGTGTGTGCTCGCGTGCCCTGTATACATTATAATGTATTACTTCATTTTGGAGGTAGTGAATAATAACTGGATATACGTACCAATTATTTTTTAACTTGTTGTTTTATACTTTTGAATGCTAATAATATCAAGAAACATCTGGAAACCGTTACTTCTAGTATTGGAAAATATATTTCGATATCACACTTCAACAGTCACGTATATCCTATCAAATATTTAATTCGATTTGAAAGGAATTTTAAATATTAATGAATAAAAATTGTTATTATAAATGCGTTATAACTGATTAACAGTATTAAGTTCAACATCAATTCCTCGTATATGTTTGTCACATATGGTATAAGAGGTATAAGACGAGTTTCATGCACAGCAAAGAGAAATAAAATGACAGTGTGACGATTTATCTTTATTTGCGCTCAATTTTCATTTCTGTTTCTCTCTTTCTCTTTATCTATCTCTCTGTCTACCGCTTCTCTTCCTCAACTCATTGCCGTGCTACACGTTTACAATTCTACTCAAGTGTGCACCCTCTTTGAATACTTTGAATGCTTGAGAATGAAGTGATGGTCTCCGCAATGATAACACATAATTCGAAACTAGTAATGGCCAGATCCGGATCCTGGCGGATCCGAAATCCGGATCCGGATCCGGAATTTTCAGATCCGGATCCGGTACTTTCGGATCCGGATCCAGAACTTTCGGATTCGGATCCAAAACTTTCGGATCCAGAACTTTCGGATTCGGATCCAGTACTTTCGGATCCGGATCCGTTTTGCCATCCCACATGCGCTTCTTTGGAAAGTAAGAATGTGTTTATAACATATTGTTACCTGCTAATATACATACATATATATATATATATATATATATATATATATATATATATATATATATATATATATATAGTGTGTGTGCGCACGTGCGCAATTTGTAATTAATTAATACACATACAAGGGAGGTCTAAGTCTCCCCCTCCGATTTCCATTAAACTTGGCAGGTGTATAGAGGGGCCCAAAGGAAGAAATACGTGTTTTTGTGTTTCAGCTAAAAAACTGTTTTAGGGCGCCACCCCCCTCAAATGTCAAGATGAGGAGAAATTGAAGTGGGGATCTGACCCCGAAACTACGTAAATATGGCATAGGAAGAGACAGGGGGCATAGGGCCTCTCTATACACCTGCCAAATTTCATGGAAATCGGAGGGGGACACAGGGGTCAGATGATGCCCACGTCAATTTGTCCTGATCTTGACATTTGAGGCGGGTTTTGCCACCTAAAACAGTTTTCAGCCGAAACAAAAAACACGTATTTCTTCCTTTGGGCCTCTCTATACACCTGCGAAGTTTCATGGAAATCGGAGGGGGACACGGAGGTCAAATGCCTACTTAAATTTGTCCTCATATTGACATTTGAGGGGGGTTGCCCCGTAAAAACAGTTTTTTAGCCGAAACAAAAAACACGTATTTCTTCCTTTGGGCCCGTTTATACACACACCTGCCAAGTATCATGGAATTCGGAGGGGGACACAGGGGTCAGATCCTCACTTCAATTTGTCCTCATCTTGACATTTAAGGGGGTTTTACCCCCTAAAACAGTTTTTTAGCTGAAACAAAAAAATACGTATTTCTTCCATTGGGCCCCACTATACACCTGCCACGTTTCATGGAAATCGGGGGGGACACTTAGGTAAGCTCTTTTGTTAGTCTTACACTTTGTAATTATATAACACTGCAGATATTATAATGTTTTATTTTAATTTGTAAAACTGTAACTGTAGAAAAATTGTATAATTTTTGTATAACATTTCTATCTTGTTGTATGTGTTAAAGGTTTCATTCTGGAATGGAATGTATCACATTTATGTGTGTTTCCATTTCCAATACATTCGAATGAATACGTTTCAATGGCATTTACAAAATCACCTCTGACATTTTATGTTAAACAAGTAAGATTATTTTTGTGCACGTGTGTGTTAGCCGATGCGTAGCAAAGTATTTTAGGAACAACACTTGAAAAAAATTATTGTAGGACTAACTAATGAAAACTTTCTTTGTAATAGAAGATCATAATATCTTTTAAGGTGTGGTAATATTATAATGGGATTGAGATACGAAACTCTCAGATCCGGATCCGGATTTTCGTATCCTAAACTTTCGGATCTGGATCCAGATCCGGAACTTTCGGATCCGGATTCAGATCCGAAACTTTCGGACCCGTATCCGGATCCGTTTGGCCATCCTTATTCGAAACAGAGTATTTGCAAAGAACAGCGCATCACATCAGGAAAGGTGCAATCATCCAAGTAGTTCGCCATCATGTCGCTAGATGTCTCCCATCGCTTGAAGCCTCGCCGTAGAACGAAGCTTTATGCGGTTGTTTACAGAATATTGTTTTTACCTAACGTCACTTATTTAATTCAGTAGATTAATGGGGAGACAATAGATGAGAGAACACACACAATGCACTGTCGTGATTAGAATTTTCCAAAGTGCATGCATGACTGTAAGGAATGAGTTTGTCTTCTATTTTGTTAGTAATAAGTCGTATATTTCGCAACCTTTACCAGGATTTGATGTCCTGCTTTTAGGAATGCAGGCAAAACGATGAGTTATAACCTTCACTACACCCCTTGGGCACGACACTGCCTAAAATCCTCCACAGAGATGTTCTGTATGGGACACTCAACACCCTCGGCCACCGAAGCTTTGATGGGCAAGCTCGTTGACTGTTCGACTCGGTATCTCTGACAGTTTCTTGTTCGAATCCCGGCAGGACATGGGTGAATATTTGCGTTTGTTCTTTCATCTATTTCAAGTAATCGTCATTCATCCTCAACCCTGCGTTAACCTAAGTAGTTAGCAAAGTGACGTTAAATAATAAAAATACGGTACTATAACGAAATTAATAAACTTTCAAGTGGTTCCAAGACACCCAATGTATTTTTAAGCTGTGAGAGCATAAGCGTATCATAAATAGATAAAAACAAATAATTAACTTCATGTAACCAAGCCACTGCTGTCGTGCTGTTAGCGAACGTGCTCATATCGAACACGTGCTCTTAGCGATTACAGTTACGGAAATATTTGCAGGTGCGTCCTTTTAGCGAACACGCAAACTTGTCCTGTCGTTTTTGTCCTTGAAACTGATCAGCATGCAAGTGTTGCCAGTGATAAGCCAACTTGCGTGGAGAAACACCTCATTGGCTGGTGCCTCTTGACCTGACCTGACTCGGGTCTTGCTTGCTACAGTTTTGCTACCTTGTGTTTTGAAGTTAGGCGAGGAGTGCCTACGAGGTTAGGTTAGGCCTGTTAGGTTAGGTTCCATTTCCATAAATACAATGAAAAATTATTATTTAGCCTAACCTAACAACGTAGGCATTTGGAGTAAAATTAAAAATCTTTCTTCCCTGACGTCAGAACACAAGGTTGCTCAAGTGATGTAAGATAAGTGAGACCCCTTGCTTCACCTCTGATCATTCTTCAATCGACTGTGAAACCAGCAAGATGAGTGAAATAGAATGCATTAAAACGAAGTACGGGAATTTGTGTTTGTCCGAATATATTGCATTTAATAATCAAAAGAAAAGTGGAAGCGGTACATGCCATGTTCCAAATTGGGCAGGGAGAACTTGGAGTCTCTAGCTGTAAGGAAGAAGACTTACATGAACATCGAACCGAATAAAAACATCTTTGGAACAAATGAAAATTGATAATAACATTTACAAATGTTTTAGGAAGTTGTCTTTTGTACGAAAAGTAACCTAGGTTGATTAACATTTACATTTTCTATGTAAACTTTGATTATAAGAAAGATGAAATATATCAATACAACAAAAACTTTCATGTAATTAACCTAAATTGTTGAGGATCCTTCATTTAGCTAATTTCAAACACAAAATGATTATAACGTATCACTGTCAACACTTGCAATTTGACCACTTTCAAGGACAAACAAGACAGGGCAAGTTGTGTGTTCGCTAACAGCATGCACCTGCAAATCTTTCCGTAACTGCGTTCGCTAAGAGCACGTTCGCTACGAGCAAGGAATCAAGCCACTAAAACCTCACAAAAGTCATTGATTTCTTAAACGTCGTTCTATTTCTTCGTTGCATGATATATGATTATCCGCACACTTGCTGTAATTTTCTTCAAGTAGGCCGTACTACTTTGTGCGCGCGTATGTAAATACAGTGTCTTTGTAGTTGCTTTAACTCATATTGACCTTCATCGCTGATTTTCTTGCTGCTCAACCACCTAACCCTTGTCATGAGCTACATAAGAAAATATAAGTATATATAATATAATATGATAATATATGATAATATATGAATACAGATGGAAAGCTTGATTACACTAAAGATAAATAAAGAATTTCACATTACCTACAATTACGAATATTCTCATTACATTGATTGTTATGGTGTATTTTACTTTGCCTGTATTCCGCTTTTGGATAATGGAGAATATAAGAATGTGTGATGAAGTCAAGAAATTGATGAAGGGATTCTACAAAGAGCAGCCATTTACAGACCGGAATTTGAACCACTCAGTGCTAACCACTCCGCCACAGAGGTCAGCGATTTCCTTCCCTTGTTGTTGCAAGGTACTACGCATGGCTCCGCTACTTGCCGTTTACAGCAAAGAACGGTTAACAGTGATCCGTTTTTTAGTGTTCTGAGGGTGTACCAGGGTCAGAAATCCACCGAACGCCTGTATCAAAATATGTGAAAGTTGCTCTTGAAGTGTGTTCGAATTGAGAAGTTCAAAAACACGAAAGAGGAGCAGGACACCCGTTGACATCCAGTAATTGACGACAACATTAAGCAAGTGCGTGTCGTGATTCTAATAAACTGACGAATGACTATTTATGAAGCGGTGAGTCATCTGCACATAATTGCGATCATGTGATGCAAGTGCTTGGTGGATTTTGTCTCCTTGTACACTTGAGACCTCCAAAGAAAAAATATATAAATGCTCGCTCTTCTTCTTTGATGAAAATGAAGAGTTTCGCTACAAGAGAAATGAGTGATGAATGTCAAATACGTGCTAGAGCGCACTCTATTGATATGCGCGTGCATAAGAAGAAAATTACAGCAAAAGTGAGAATAACTATTTACTAGCTCTTTGTATATTCTTGCGTAAGTTATTTGTATGAAATACTATGCTTTCATTTAATTTGTACAAAGTACTGAATATTGAAGCGTACACAGTACTTCTCTATGAGATGGTTGAGAGATAGGTAATATTAATTGCAGAATATTTATAAATATTGTCAGTGTATTCGCTGATGAAATTCAAAATAGGAGATGTTGGATAATTTTTAACACTCGCTTGTTATGGCCTCGAAAACCTTAAGGAAAATATTACATTGTAATGACATGGCTAAAAAGGGTAAAAATCACACTTGATACAAATGATGATTAACTTCGGTTTACCAGGGATCCTTTATATAGTGGAAAATTATTTCAAGTTTTATTTCAAATGTATTGTTTTGTAAATTAAGCATTTTTCGAATTGACCGTGTTATCAGTTCTCCTATATTGAATCGCCTTAGAAACAAAATTTATCATAATAATTGTAAATGTCACTTTCGGCACAAATTTATCTTATCTGATGTTACGTTCACTTTCACGGATTATGAATTTTTAAAACGTTAAAAATTGATCACAATAATGATTGCGAGAGCTTTTTTTCCGTTTTATACACAAAATCTCACGAATATCTTCTTAATTTCTTCTATCTTTAACGTACATTTTGTTAATTAGATGAAATAATATTTAATTGTGCGCAGTTTTCTCTCAGGTAATGCCCAAACTTATATTTATGAAGGTAATTTTTATGTATGAAGTTTCCCAAATTATCAGGTTGCTGCTTGTCAGAAGTCAGATTTGGTAGTGGAACTTCAAACAACAGTATCTCGGTGGAAAGGAACTTTCATTAATCGAAATAGACACCATTCAACGCAATATACTTCTCCTAACGCGATACTACTGCATTAACGCCAGTTTCGTAGAAGTTCGAAGTTCTGGACTGAAATAGCTCCTTAACTGTGGAATAATATACACCAAATGTCACTGCAATGTTCCTTACAGTTTGGCGAGGTCAGACTCCACCAGCAGTTCGCTGTTGTCGATGGCTGGCAATGCGTGTCCACGGGTTCACTTTCAAGGGTGATATCGCCGAATTGGAATTTCTTGAACCATCGCTGTATGGTTCGTTCATTTAGTGTTTCAGGTTTTAAATCCTGTGTCGTTGATGTTCCTGGCTGCCTCAGCTGCATTATGGTCACAAATTTAAACTCGTGATAGAAAGGTGAGTGTATTTGATTTGCATCCCATGTTGTGTCTCTACGATCACACGGCACGCTAGCACTAAACTGACGCCAGAGGTCCCAGGTTCTAATCCCGGACTAGGCATGGGTGTTCTTTGTAGGCATCCCTTCATCAATTTCATCATAACACCACTCGTCATCATCATCGCGATTAGTCAAAAGTGACAGAAATGCCATGTAAAATAAACCAAATCAATTAACAATAAGACCAGACATTTTAATGTATTCTTACTTACCGAAAGTTTTAGATCCACATAAATATGTACCACTATTTACTTAGTTTACATAAGCTTGCTACAAAATTCACAATTTATGTGATAAAAAATATTGCTTTCTTTTTTTCCACAGCAAAAAATAAAGATTTGATGAATACTGCGTGTATTGACGAGCGTTTTCAAACGAGGTTAAATCGGATTGGGTTCTCAGAAGACCATAAGATACTAAGCCCCGCGACAGGTTAAGTTTGCAGCAGGTTTTATGTATCAATCCACTCTAGAGAGGTACTCAGCATCCCCGTGCCAGTCTCACCTTAACCGCTGAGCTGTTCATATCACAGACCGTGAGAAAATCCGCAGTATTGCAGCGGACCTATTTTCTGCGTGCACGTTTGGGTCTATATATGCGAAAAGTTGCTGCAAGGTTAACCTGTCACGGGGTACTTCGTTATTTATCCACGGGGAGTTGTTTCTCAATATAAAGTGTCGGGAAACTCTCGCTTCCTTCTCGAAAGTTTTCCACTTTCATTCGCCATTGATAAATTAACCAGTGAACATCTTAATACATAATCCGCAAGAAGGGAAAAGTTTGGAGGAGTTGTGCGCGAGAGAGGTAACCTTGACTGGGCATTGACCAGTGTATTTGGTTATTGAGATATCTTACAACGAGTTGTAGTTTCTCCAAACACGGATGGTCAAGGATTTGCGAATAAATGTAAAGCTACCATTGGGTGAAATATGGGTTATTTTCGAAAGTCGCTATAGAAAACATAATTACAAGAAATTTTATCTTATAATGATATAACGAATCTCATTGCGGTGTAGGCCTCCTCGATGTCGCAATGGTAGCGTCGTCGCTTTGTAATCAAGGGGTCGCGGGTTCGATACCCGGTGGAGGCACGTTGCACAGTGGTTCGGATCCCACTTTAAACTGTAGGTCCAGTCCCAATTAGCCTGACTGTGCACAAAGTGGACTTAAAACACCAATTCAATCAATCATTGTGGTGTAGGGAATGGGATCATAGTAGGGGAGTAAAAGAGTTCATCGCTACGCTAGCCTGTTGTATTTATCATATCAATGTTTTTATCATTTTCATTAGTATTATAGAATATATATAATACGAGGTTTATCTTTTAATTAGGGGCCGCTTTGAAATTAAACGAAAACTTGCAAAAGAATTACCTCTGTGGCTGTTCATAAGTACATTCAGCTACTTCTCAACGTAGTTCCAATAGTTGTTGAGACACTTGTCGCAGCGATAGATGGGCTTTTGTAGACTCTCATCAAAGAAATCTGCCGCCAGGTCAGAGAGCCAATCCGTCGTGGTCTGTTTGGCTTCATCGGCGCTGTTGAATCGCTTCCCAGCGAGGAAAGTCTTCAAGTGGAGGAATAGGTGATAATCGCTATGGGCGAGATTCGGACTGTACGGCGGGTGGTCCATCCGCTCCCAGCCAAATGAGTCAATGAGCGACTGTGTGGCAGCTGCAGTGTGTAGCCGTGCGTTGTCGTGCAGCAACGTGATAGCGGAAGACAGCATTCCTCGTCGTTTATTCTGCGTTGCTCGGCGAAGTTTCTTGAGAGTGTTGCAATACACGGCTGCATTAAC
The DNA here is from genome assembly GCF_977018435.1 of Lepisma saccharinum. NCBI lineage: Eukaryota > Metazoa > Arthropoda > Insecta > Zygentoma > Lepismatidae > Lepisma > Lepisma saccharinum. The sequence goes on along the minus strand of NC_139232.1, from coordinate 31,931,964 downwards.
TGTTTATCCATTTGGCAGAAACTCAATGAGAAGCACCCCGAACCTGTCCCAGAAGAGTTTCTTGGGTGGATGTCGCTTGCTTGCTTGCTTGAACTTCACCTTTGTGGGGCGCCATTCCTTGGATTGTTGTTTCGGGGTGTAGAGGGACACAGTGATGATATGGTTCAACAGTTCGTCACCTTCACTTTGATAGCGTGTCAAAAAAGACATTGCACTTGTCATTCGCTTACTCTTGTGTTCCTCTGTGAGCATTTTGGGCACCCACCGAGCACACAGCTTTCTGAACTTCAAATTCTCCACTAAAATCGTGTACAGTACAGAACATGAAGCTTGTGGAAACAAATCGGACAGCGTTGACACTGTCAAACGGCGGTTGGCTCGTATCGCGCTCTCAACATCATGCACCAATGAGTCGTTATGATTGAGGGGCGTCCTGATCGTGGTTCGTCATGATCATTCGTGTAACCGGCCATAAACAGACGTACCACTTACGCACCTTGCCTTCAACAATGACATTCTCACCATACACCTCACGTAACTGGCGATAAATGTCTGCCGCTTTCACAAAATCTGATCACTGATTGTATCTCACACTCGGCGGGATTTTCAATCACCTGCACCAATTCCATTGTCCACCACAGCCACACCAAGCGTTTCACAACATGCAAATAGCGTCTGTTTACGTGCGAGGCATGTCGGTAACTAACGCACATGTTCAAAACGCCAAGCACGCAGTGTTGCCAACGTGAGCGCAAAACGGCCCCTAATTAAAAAATAAACCTCGTATAAACTTCTTGATATATATATATATATATTCATTCATTCATTCATTCATTCATTGTTTTCTGCCTAATTGGCAGGTTTTTCACTGCAATCTCCAGCTTTCCCTGTTCTCTGCCTTACGCTTCGTAATAGCATACGACCCAGTTAATTTAATATCATCCATAAGCTGATATCTCTTTCTTCCACGGACTTTTCTTCCTTCAACCATTCCCTCCAAGGCATCTCTTAGCAGGCAGTTTCTTCTTAGACAGTGTCCTAACCAGTTTCTTTTCCTCTTCTTGATGGTCTCCAGTATAGATCTTTTTTCACCAACTCTTTTCAGTACGGCTTCGTTTCTTACCTTGTCCGTCCATTTTACACGCTCCATTTTTCGCCATGTCCACATTTCAAAAGCTTCGAGTCGTTTCTCTTCATTTCTTCTCAACGTCCAGGTTTCTGCACCATATAGTGCTACACTCCACACAAAACATTTCACTATATACACACACACACAGGGTGACTGGTAATTAGATGTATTCCCTGAAAGGGGTTAAAGTAGAGACAATTTGCAATAAATTTGACCATATGATACCCTGTCCGAAAATTAGTAGTTTTCGAGAATCGAATTTCAATTGTTTTTTTTAAAAAAATGACAATTTTCCACATAAAAAGATGCACTGAGAAAACACTGCTCATTGTATGGAACTTATTTCAGAGTTTTCTGATAGCTAACAAATAAATGGTTCGTTGAAAATAAAGTTTTTCCCAAATAACAATCACATGTAAGTACCGGGTGGGTCTAAACTTACAAGTGATGATAAAAAAATGAGCTCTTAGTTTACTTGGCAACGTATTAATAACAAAAATGGTATGACACGAAGCGTACAAATTACTTAAATTACTTCCTTGTGGCATCTGCTATCCAACAAGCTACAAATGTTGCTAACATTCACATTTGTGTACAAGAAATAATACTTCATTCATCTTCATGTGAATGGAATCAATGAACAATACAATTAAAGAACATTACACGTCTTGCTCAAACTGGACACCTCCGTTACGAATGCAGGCACGCAGGTTTTTACGGACATTTGGTCTCTTAACTCGCGATGTGATGGTGTCCTTGATGTGTTGACCAGCCGTTAAGATCGTCTCCCTGAGCTCTTCTTGCAAGTTTGCCTGTGTCTTGTCATGTGGCTCCAAATGCAAAAGTCGCAAGACGTCAAATCGATCGGGGGATCGAGCTGGGCAGTCATCATGCTGATAAATCATGTCACGTCTTGTAGCTAGAGGCACATCCTCCAACAACATTGCCATCCCGTTCGTCAGAAAATGTTCATAAGTGATACCATTTAAGAGTTTGGGCAGGAAAAATGGCTCGATCAAATGATTGTTGATGACGCCCATCCATACTTCTACCTGGGCGTGCGACAGTGGCTGGATGACAATTACCCAAAGAAATGGATTGGCCGAGGCGGCCCGATTCCCTGGCCAGCTCGATCCCCCGATTTGAAGCGTTGCGACTTCTACCTTTGGAGCCATGTGAAAGAATTAGTTTACAAGACACCGGTAAACTCGCAAGAAGAACTCAAGGAGAGGATCTCAACAGCTGGTCAACACATCAAGGACACCATCACGTCGCGAGTTAAGAGACCAAATGTCCGTAAAAATCTGCGTGCCTGCATTCGTAATGGAGGTGCCCACTTTGAGCAAGACGTGTAATGTTGTTTAATTGTATTGTTCATTGATTCCATTCACATGAAGATGAATGAAGTATTATTCCTTGTACACAAATGTGAATGTTAGCAACATTTGTACCTTGTTGGATAGCAGATGACACAAGGAAGTAATATAAGTAATTTGTACGCTTCGTGTCATACCATTTTTGTTATTAATACGTTGCCAAGTAAACTAAGAGCTCATTTTTTTATCATCACTTGTAAGTTTAGACCCACCCGGTACTTACATGTGATTGTTATTTGGGAAAACCTTTTTTTTCAACGAAATACTTATTTGTTAGCTATCAGAAAACGCTGAAATAAGTTCCATACAATGAGCAGTTTTTTCTCAATTCATCTTTTTATGTGGAAAATTGACATTTTTTAAAAAACAATAGAAATTCGATTACCTCGAAAACTATTAATTTTCGGACAGGGTATCATATGGTCAAATTTATTGCAAATTGTCTCTACTTTAATCCCTTTCAGGGAATACATCTAATTACCAGTCACCCTGTATATATATATAAAGTATATATATAAAGTATATATATATAAAGTATATATATATATATATATATATATATATATATATATATATATATGACTCCCGCACCATTTGAGGCGTCAGACTCGGGGGCGCTAGTCTTCTACGCAGCGCCAGCTCGGTATCTTTGACACAACCCCAGAGGAAGCCGACCGGACACGTATCTGGTTTAGAGCCATCACCTGTTTTTCTGAAAACCGATATTGCCAAATTTACCTGCAGTGTTTAGACATCCATTCATTCACTGCGACGTTATATTCCCAGGGTATTGTATAACAAGAATTGCGCAACAAAGTAACACAACCTAGCAAAGATAACGCGAATTGGCAACATCTCATTTACTCCACGTGGATGTGACAAGACATGTCATTTCTTGGACGGACGCTATTGATGGGAAAGGTTTGAGGGGACGTTTTACTTGACTCCACGTGTACTTGACATGTGGTTGTTAGAGGGAAAACTGATCTTTCGGAACTTTGTTTGAAGTAAAGTTAGGTTGCAATGAGGACCATAACTTTTACAATTTTTCTCCTGAGATTTCGGCCTGTGTATGGGACCGGTGGCCACCACCCATCATCGTGATGAAATTGGGACTTACCCTGAAGGTCAGTTACTCTACGGGTTACTCTACTATTTTGCTCTAGAAATGGACGAAAGAACAACATAATAGACAAACGACAAGCGACCTTGTGTGTTATTAGAAGTGCGTCCGACAAAAATTAGGTTCACTGCTTTCCGTATTATTATTACAATAAAATATGATTATAGTTATAAATTATATAATTGTAGTTAAAGACCCCCTGCTGAGAAACACTTTAGGACTTCAAATACTGAGTTAGGTTCTCGGGTCTGTAATAACAAAAGGCGTTTAAAAAGGTTTCGTGGTAAATGAGAGATCAAGAACCAATGGTCTAAATTTTTTTTCCTTAATTTTGTAAACCTCGCTTTTCAATTAACACCCACACACAAAACACTGATATGCTGACATACAGTCGGTCACTATTTTTTCTCTCGAATAGTCGTACATCCTTTAATCTTTTGCATTTCCATTTTTATGACTGCACTTAATGCATTGCTCCTACACTTAAGTACCCTACACTACTGTAACATCGTCTATGTTATCTGACATTCTAGACCAGAGTCCGTTTTTTTAACACACACGCATGCACGCACACTCCATCATACACACACGCACACACCGTCACACATGCATGCACACACATACCATTTGTGAGAGCCAGGGTGGCGTGTCTTGCGAAAGAACCTGGGTGGGTGATTTCAGGTCGGAGTTTTTTCAACGGTCTCGGCAAAAGCAGCCGGAGCGTGATGCTAATCACATCACCTCCACAAATGGGCAAGATTGTGAGTGTGTATGGCTCTACCTCTGACACCCCGCCCCCTTTCCACCGTATGTTTTGGTTTGAATTGTTGTTTAAAATTCACTTTATGCACACACACAAAGGTTTCCCGGGAGTGGTCATACAGTTTGAAGTAAGATCCGAATCACTATGTAGGAGCCTCCCTGATTGCGCAGTGATTTCTTCGTCGCCTTATAAGCAAGGGGTCACGGGTTCGATACCCGGTGGAGGCACATTGTGGTTCGGATCCCACTTTAAACTGTAGGTACAGTTACGATTAACCTTACTGTGCATAAAGCGGACTTAAAACACCAAATCAATCAATCATTCAATCAATATGTATCTGTGTGTGCGTAAATGAAGTCGAAGCCCCTTGCTGTCACGAAGAATAATAATTTTAACTTCATATTAACAAAGTTTCATTAGCCTATGGTATTTTACTTTTGTTATTAAGAGCTTCTGAGATTATGGCCTTACCATCAAGAGTTTCAGGATTCTGTTCCAGACAGCGAAATATACCTACTTTTAACATTAGATTCGATGTCGATTAGGCGCAGAATGTGCAAACTAGGTCATAAACAAAGATCCAATATCCAGGTTTTCTTTCATGGAAACGTAAAAGCTATTTTTAATAAGGGAAATCTCGCGGGATGTAGTAGCCTTGGCATGACTTCGTTATCTTCTTTCTTTCTTAAGTAACCTAGTAACGAGATTACACGCGAGTCGTCAGCAGTGGTCTGTTTGATCTGTCCTCCGGAATAGGCCAGATTGAAAATAAAAGTTCATCGAGATAGAAATCTCTCCTACTATGGGGACGTAAGCTCGTTTTAATAGGGAACAGTTTTTCATTCAACTCTTGCTGCTCACAAGTACAGCGTATGTTTTTACGTATTTATTATGTAAGTATATTTAATGCAGGTCAATTACAATGCAATTTATTTGGATGTGAGTATAGAAAACAAGTGTTATATACTCACAGAGAGACAAGCAAGGCGTCATTAAAATGACGGAGTACATAAACGTATAGAGGACATGGAAATAAACAACTTGTCTCGGTACAATTTTTGTCGTTTGTTCGTCGTTTCGGTGCTTCGAACGTTCTAAAAAGGACCGTTTAGCAGTCTGTATGCTGGATACCCAACATAACAGTTGTTCGCATTTGTGACATTTCTCCCTGTCGTGAAACGATGTGTGTCAGTGTTGCCAGGAACACATATTCTACAAACGATACGAAGAACTGTGGAAGAACAAATAATGTATGCACGCATATAGGCTACATATGTGGATCTCCCCGGTAGCGTAGTGGTAAGCTCGTAACAAAGGGTCCCGGGTTCGATACCCGATGGAGGCCCGTAGTGGTTCTGATCCCACTTTATACTATACGTCGAGTCCCGATTAGCCTATCTGTAAATAAAGTGGGCTTAAAGCAAAAACTCTATCAACGCCTATATAATGTGCACACATGGGAATGAATATGATGTCAGTAAGAGTGATGAGAGAAAATAGATTGAAATAGATTCTATCATTCTGCCGGCCCCCGTGGCAGAGTGGTTAGCGCTACGTCGCCAGGCGTCCCAGGTTCAAATCCCGGCCTGGGCATGGATGTTTGTGAGTGTCCATTCATCATATCATCACTAATCCCTATCTTCGCAATTAGCCATAAGTGGCACAAAAAGAGAAGTAAAATAAAGCAAATCAATCAAAATTTTCATCATTCTAGAGAACAAAACACCAAGGGAAATTAGGTGGAAGGCGACGAATGGAAACGAATAAGGAAAATTTATACAGGTATGAAAGCGTTTTTATAGAAGATAGAAAGTTTATATTCAATTGTAAATTAAACAGTTATGAAAAAAAATAATCACAATATACATGAGTCGTGTTAGATGAAAATGGAAGAAAGGGCGAGAATATCCTTGACTGGAAGACAGGAAGAAAATGAGAGTGAAGAGAGAGAATATGAAGAAATAAAGGAGGTTAAGAATACTATGCATTAATAGTGGTACACAGGAAATAATTTGAAAGTGAAAGATGTTTATGGAAATTTGCAAGAACATCTTGCTCTCGTATTGATATAAATTATGATAGAGTGCACTGTAAAACTATTTTTGCTTAAATTTGCATCTCTACAAATTTAGTTAAAACATCTAAAAACAAGAGTTTAAATTGTGCACTACATATCGATTTTTCACCGTTGAAGATTCAAGAACCGAATGAAATATATACGAGTATCTACATCTTCTCGGAAAAGTCACACCATGAATATATACCAGCTAGTCACGAACAGAATATAGCAATCTTCGTGTTGTTGTTCCACTTGTCTTGATCCTCCTCTGTACTTATTGCGATAATTATGCATCTTTGAAATCTTGACACGCAAGTTGTTTCGAATCTACCTGCACTATTCTGGTAATAGGGGCCATTGTTGTGTTCTGTCGTGAAAACAAGCGATATGATTCGCTTCAAATATCAAGATCAGGGTTTCCAGGAGGCCACAGGAAAGCAGCATAGAATGATCGCATCGTTTGTTCGTCTCATGTGCTAAGGCTGAGTTTTCTTGGTTTCCTGAAAATTATGTACGGTTAATAGATTCCTGTACTTTTTTCTAATAGACTTTTGCTGTAATTCGTTTTTATTTCCTTCACACATTGACTGCCACACTAGATTTTCTCCCACTTTGCGCCACGATGTTTTATTACGAGAATATCATAAAAACGTTGAAAGCAATATCTTTCTTGATGATTAGATGAAAAATTGTTATTTTTAATTAATCATCTTAATGTGCGTGAGTCGTATGTAACTCACGCGGCGCTAGTACCAATTATTACGCTGCACGCCACGTGAGTTACGTATTTGGATCACAGCATATTTATTGTTTTTTTCTTATCATTGTTATTGTTCTTTCTAAGCATTGTTACTGTTATTTTCTGAGCATTGAGTCATTTGTTATTTGTAACATGATTCTGCCATATACTATTCTACCAATCTCGTTCGAGGAGCTGGCCACGAAAATTCAAGTTCAAACGCACAATCGGAAAATCTTGAAAACAGATCATGAGGAAAATTGCTTTTTTGTTTACTTGTCAGATTTAAGTGAAATTTAAAGACAAATGTAAATAGAAAAGAAGATAATGCACATCTGTTCATTTGATCCACGTCTCTTAAATTGTTCGTATTAATTGTAACAATAACAGCATCACTAATCAAGATTTTCACGAACCATCTGTAAAATGCTGTCCACGGGGTCACGCTTCACGTAACATGTATGTTACGACATAGTAGTGTGAGTTGCTTATGCACCACGAGGCTCCCAAAACGTGTGAGTTAAATACGCTTCACGAGTCCCTGGGTTTTGAACTAGCGTGAGTTAAATACCACTCACATGGCAGTTAACGTGTTGATCAATAGAAATTAAGATTTTACTACAGAGTGGTACACAAACCATTCACGGCGCCCCAGGGCGCTGCGGCGCACACTTTGGGAACCACTGCCTTAAGTAATAAAAGGATATAAATTTCATTTGAATATTTAATTCGTTGGAAAAATGTAAAGGTGTTTAATAGTCTCGCTTACAAGTAAGACGTTCCACTGGTTATTTAATAGTTTTTTTTTTATTTTTGTTAATATCTTGATTTTAGTAATTATTTAACTTAAACTCTGCAACAAGTTCCGACAAAAGTTAACTTGAAATTGAACAAATGAACATGTCGTGGCGAAATTCAGTTATCCCACTAGTTTCGGTAAAAAATTGCACTTTATCAAGGGATAATATTTAAGGATGGCATCCGATATTTAATTCTTTTACATTTTCTCTACTGTACTCAGTATTGTGTTGCAACACACTGCATGCAATGACGTCTGGGCAGCTGGCCGGTGGGCGTTAATCTTGCCAATAAAATTAATGGAACCCTTAAAGTTATATATTTAACGCATATATATTTTAATTCCTTTTGCTGATTTTTATAAAGGATTAATAATTACAAGTAAGACAGGTAGATATCATTGCAGGAACACGATAACCAAACTGAAACAGAGTATTGGCATCGAAATCGAACAAAAATTCATCAATAACACAAATGAAAAGATTCTTTTCTACTTGATTCTTGCATTTTTGTATATTATTACTTTGTCGTGCTGTGCCTATATTCTTGTTCTAGTGTCGTGAGAAACTTTTAATGAACAGTTCTAAGAAGTTCCTCGCCTCGCCACCTTTCGCCTGAAAATGTAATGAATGCCTTTGCAAATCTGATGCACTATCGTCATACAATGTTAACGTAGAACCAAATAGTGTGAACGCTTAATTTGAGATTGGGATTAACATAATTAGTAACCTATGCGTAACGTTTAGCCTGCACACAAAGCTCTTGCATTGTGGATTATTAATCGCAAAACGTTGCACTGGGCATGCGCTTTCGCTGGTGACCTTCATTTGTCATCTACGATGATCACGAGGTCTTGTTGGAGGAAGGAGAAGAGTCTGTTTAAGTACATGGAACGTACCATAAAGTATTGAGTGTTTTGTGATCGCAAGATCTGTACTTCTGCATTTGCAGCTTAAGTCATTAAGTAAAAGTGAATTAAATGTTCTGAAGATTTCATAAAGTAAAGTAAAGTAAAGTGTTCCCCTGTGCATAGCACCACGCCATGAAGGCGTATAGGGGGTGTGGGGGTAACGCCCCACACTTTCTTGATCCGGTCGTGAGTGGGGGTGATGTGATCAGCATCACGCCCCTGACCGCCTTTACCCCCCAGGGTTTCCCCCAGGTACCCATGTTATTCGACGCTGGGTAGGCGCCGGGGCCGCTTCCACCGTTAGAAAAGTTCCCGGATTTGAACCGGCCGGGGATCGAACCCGGGACCTTGAGCATGGTAGTCAGACGCGTTACCGACTGAGCCACCGCGGCCACTCTGAAGATTTCATACGGGGTTTTAATTCTGGATGTGTTTCTGTAATTTTCTTATTTTCCGTAGATTGTCTACCATTTTTAGCTAATCACTATGATGAGGATGACCGACTATTAAATGATATTGGTAACGCAATTAAAGCTTGTTTCCGTGTTAGAAAAACACTAAAGCTGCTGAACAAAGCAGTATTGAAAAACACTTATACTTGATGTTTCTACCTATATCAGGGTCTTCTGCAAACTAAGAACCAAAAGAAAGATCCTAATATAGGGTGGAAACAACATGAATAAGTGTTCTTTTCATTAATTCATTAATAAATACTGCCTTGGTCAACAGCTTTCGTGTCTCTATAAATGTTGAAAGTACACCACAAAGAAGCACTCTCCCCGGGTGAGTACTAGAACGAGAAACTTCGAAGGCCAGAAAGTTAGGGGACCACTGCATGCGTTAGAATACGTGTATTCTTATATTCAAATGTATGCAGGTACCAATTCACATAAAATGTCTAATCAATCGGATATGTATGCCAATAATACTGCCCTTTCTTTGTGAAAAATGTAACATACTAAGCAAAAATTCCACTTTATGTTCAAATAGGCTAATCGGGACCTGACTTACAGTTTAAAATGTTATCCAAACCAAGTCCCTTGTACCTCCACGCGAGATCGAATCCCACGCTTGTACGGTATTGTATGATATATATTATGCCTCCTCCAACAATTGAAGTGTCTGGGACGAGATAGTAACAAGTCACTTGTAATTGTGCGAAACACAGACGTGAAAGTACAAGCAATCAATATATCTGCGGTTACCTTTAAAATTTCTATGCCTTCTCGAACTTGTAGACGAGCCCATCCAAAAAATCTGTCTTCATAATATCTAGAAGTGAATTTCGTGTCATTTACAATGTTTCAAAAGTAATGACGTTTCAAAGGTACAAAACATCTGCCACTGACATCTTTACTAGTCCCTGCAATTTTCATACATTTCCTCACCTCCTTGATTTCACTGACATCTGCATCCATCAAGTTCTGCATTTTCTTCCAGGAATAGGGCTCCTCGATCTCGTAGTGGTAATGTGGTCGCCTTATATCGATTCTCCTATGGAAGTGCATAGTGGCTCGGATCCCACTTTTTACACTGTAGGTATAGTCCCGATTTACCTATCTGCGCATAAAGTGTACATAAAAACAAAATCTCAAACGTTCTTCCACGGAATTTCTTCTCCATCATGAATTACGAAACTGGTCTCAATCAGTTCAAGATATAATTTCGTTCTTCTTCTCATTTTCTTTGCACAATTTTCGTGCTTTGTATCGTAATGGTTTTTCGTTGGGTGATGTGTTATCAGCTTACAGTTTCCCATCGCCGCTGTTGTTCTGGTTTTCGATGCAGAGTCCGTTATTATTATTGTTTTCATCTAGATCTTCAATTAAACGGTGCCTACAGGTGCAGATAATGGCACAAACCGCACCATTAAATATTTGGGGGTGATTTTTTATTTAAAGACATACACAAAGAAGGTTACATTTTGTCACCATGCTGCAATATGTGCGATGAGGCGGTGAGAGGATCAGAATATATTTCCTTAGTTCTTCATTTACTTTAGCTGATTATAAATCACTTTGCTAGGTGCATCATAATTTATCCGTTATATGAAGGAAAGGAGGAAATTAGGGTGGCAGATCAAGTAGACTGTAATATGTTCCCTTTATTCTTAAGGAAATGGATGTTCTTATGTATATTTATGCGTAATGCCAATAAGAGAATGATGCTCTGCTGTGAAAATGAGACTCGCTGAAGCACACAGATTCCTCTCACGTTAGGCTGCTACAAAATTTCACAGCACAGAGAAAGAAAAAGTACATTACTGACGTAGACAAAAACTGAAATGATTTATTATTAATTTATTACAGTTGTGATGTAGATATAGATGCGCTCAAACAAATGTAAGGATTTCGCCTTATCGGTGTCTTGACTCAACTATAACACACAACCTCTATGCGTAGCTATCGGTTGTCTATGGTCGCAAAGTACAAAAAACATCCTACAAATGAAAGTGACAACTGCATAAGTTTCTATCTAGGATTTATAACCCTCTGCCCACAAATGTACTAAATGTGCTGGTAACACTGCAACTGATGTCATGCCTGGATTTGATTGGCTGTTATGCTCAGAGCCGCCAGGAGAAAAACGAGAACGTTTGTCTTGAGGCATCGGTCACGGGAGAAAGAGCTGTGTAGCTCTGACTGTAAACGTGTATGGTAAGTGTGGCGATATGATGGGGAATTTACGTAGTGTGGTTCCTTTAAAATTCTATAGTTTATTTGTTCATTTCTTTACCCTATATTAGGTTTTTGTTATTCTAACTTCTAATTAAATTAATAATATTTTGGGTATTGAGGAACCTATTCTTAGAATTCTCGGTCGTATGGCCGCATTCACTATACACGCATTGACCCCTAATTACTTGTCAATTTAAGTTGTAGAATATAAATTTCAGTTGCATATCATACAGTTGTGTGATTATGGATATATAAAGAAAGGGAATTTATTTACTTTTGATTGTTACAATTCTATAAAAGTACTTTGCACTGTTAAAATAAAAAGGAAAAGATCTAAGTTTCTGGTTTTGAATTCGTAACTAATTTCCTAGAATAATGGACTCTGATAACAGCTTGCTTTCACTGTCCCTCTGTATGGTAGATCCTGCTTTATGCAGTTAAGGTTGAGCGTGTTGAATATGAGTAAATGGGCCTTTTTTACAGCTTAGTTGCAGATTATACAAAATATTTATAAATTATTACTCGATACATAAATATACACCTAGCATTACTCAAAGTTGAGCATACAACACAATGAATATTAAACTAGAGACATAACATGAAAAAATATAACGTTCAATTTACAGACAATAATACAAAGATTAAGCTTTCTCTCATTAAAGGGTATGTCGGTAACATTTATTAAAGTAGTGATGTCACTTCAGGATATGGGTCATATCATCTGTTCACTTAAGATTAAAAAAAATACTTTATTTAATAGGGTAGTAGTAGACACGTGGTCTAATGTCAATGGGGATTATGACACTAGCTAACGGGGATGCGTCACTGGCCTTGGTAGGAAGGCCAACCTTGGACCAACCCAGAAACTATGGAGCTCGCACCAGGATCCTAGCCAGGACAGCTCGCACCAATGGCGAGAGCACTAGCCATCTAGCTATACGGGAACTCGGTGACAACTTAGTAGACACAACAATTGGTGTAAGACAACAACTGACCAAGCTTTTAAGGCATTGTTTGAGAATCAATAGAATAATAAGGCACCAAAGATGAGGAACAAAGTCAGTTCAGCATTAACACCAAAAGGAGAGTTCGGTTGCAAGAAGTTTGAGTAACACCACGCTTGGTGTAACTTTGCACCACATAGCAATTTTACAACATAGTTTCGTAGCGTTGAATAGGCTTGTAACCAGCCATATAACCATTTAGTCCTGTAACGTTTAATTAGGTACTGTGATAAGAATATATGAATGTTAATGAAAATTTGAAGGTACGACATACTTTGTGTAGGCAAAAATTCAGTATTTCGAAGCGCACTGTGCTAATCTAAACTACAAAGCCCTGCTTGTATTTATTGCACACTGGTTTAATTCATTCATTTGGCTTATTTTACTTTTGGCTAACGATGAATGATGATAAGATGAAATTTATGAAAACAATACCAATGCTCAGGCCGGGCTTCGAACCCGGGACCCCCAGCGTCGTAGCGCGCTGCGGTCACCACTCCGCCACGGAGGTGGGCTTGCCCATTGGTTTATAGACCATGAAAATTAATACATTTTTCTATGATTATTAGACACGTGTAAGCAAGAGGAGCATGTTTTCACCCTGAATTTAAAGAAGAAAAATTCTCTTGGAAGCACTGTTTGCACTACGGTTTAGAGGGGTCAAAGTAAAGGTTACGTCATCGACCTGTAGCAGCGTATATGACGTCTTCGTGACGTCATAGCGAAACGTCACCGGTTGAACGTTTCCGATCGAACCGCGGGGCGGAGCAGAGAGCAGCGTGCACGAAGGGCGACAGTCTATCGTTGTTGAGGCAGAAGATGTGACGTATCGACTTCGAGAGAGAAAACTCGCCACGCGCTCCGTAACCGTATCCAAGTTGTACGTCGTTCGGAGTTTAGAAAAATGAGTTGGTCCGGTAGTTTCCCACCTTATCTCCTGATGGCATACCAAGCGCGAAGCGGCAGCCAGTCGTGTGTGTGCGTTAATAGGGCTTGCTAGACGCGGGGCAGAGCCGTGAGAAATCAACAAGTTAAGGAGAGTGGGAGAGTGTAAACAATTCCATTACAGTGAACTTGCTGTACTTACTTAAACTCTTATTCTGTAGTGTTTTTCCGTCACAGCCTCGTTTACGTAAGTGATGTGCTCGTTTTCTTTCTAGACTCCGGACGTAATGCTCTTGACATTCTCCTGCTGCAATTGAAGGTACGTGCGCACTTTGTTTACTTCACAAAATTTCCGCTGTTTTTGCATTTGTTATTTTATGTCTCGTTTGTCTGGTTTACAGCGACAATGTGGACGAATGTTGATGAAACATCTGAAAAGGCAATCAAGCAATGTCAGTGGCTTAGTCACGCAATTAGGAAGTTCAAGTTTTGCCGGGGTGGTTGGAGCAAAGCGCCATGCAGTCACAGGTCTCTACTTGCAACTGTGGATCCATCATTGTGTTTGTCTCATATATTTCATCAGTTCATTATTCATCTTCATCGTCGCGATTTACTGTACAAAAGTGAAACAAAACAACAGAAATGGAAAGAAGAACATACTGATGTTATTTTTCAATATCATTAAATTTGTTTAATTTAATGTATGATCGGATGATTTGATTTATTTTATTTCGCGTTTTAACCAATTTTGGCTAATTGCGAAGATGATTGATTGATTGATTGATTTAGTTTATTTTACTTCGTGTTTTGTGCCTCTTGGCTAATTTGCGAAGATGGGAATGAGTGATGAAATGATGAAATTGATAATGGACATTCACAAACAACCAAGCCTGACCGGGATTCTAACCCGGGACCCTTGGCGTCGCAGCGCGATGTGCTAACCACTCGGCCACAGGGTCGGGCAATTGCGAAGATGAGGATGAATGGTAGGTGATAAGATGAAATTGATGATGCAACAATCACAAACACAAATGTACGGCATGCAACACAAGCCCCACAGAGGATTATAGTACTATCCTGACCATAGGCCCAGACGCCAGAGCCCAGACAGTCTGCAAACGATAGTCCATATACGTGAATGTGTGATTGACCCAAGGTGTCTTGAGAAAGGGCCACCCCTTGTTTAATTTTAGCATTGTAATTTGAGTACACCATTAGTATATTTATAGAAAAATCTTCCTGGTCTCCATAGTAATGGATTAGCGGACCACTGTATATTTACGGCATACGGGTTTACTAATTCTCTGGATTTCTAGCAACACAAGTCTTTCGATTTTTCTTTGGCAAGATTAATCCAGGCTTGCCCATACTTGCTAATTTCTTTAAAGTTCGTCTCAGCATTGTCCTAATGGCCTCGGGTTAGTATTCCAAATAAGGCATGTTCATGATTAGTCATTTATCCAGTTCGTCACTGTGAAGCATCTTATAATTATCCCTGCAGTGTAAAATACTACAAAAACATCAAACAACCAAGTACATGACTTACTCTATTATTGAAAATTGGACAAAAATATTGCGTTATTAAGTAATTGGTTAAGTTTTCTGCCCACTTTGATATGTTTTTCAAGACAATTGTTTAAGAAGATAAAGAAAGATATTTTCTTGAAATTTATGTTTCGACTGTAAAATCCAAGAATTTTTTAATCCTGTTTCTACTTGCAAATGATTATATTGATTGATTCATTGAGTTGGTGATTTAAGTCCACTTTATGCACAATAAGGCTAATCGTGACTGGGCCTACAGTTTAAAGTGGGATACAAACCACTATGTGCCTCCACCGGGTATCGAACCCGTGACCCCTTGATTACAAGGCCACGACGCAAAAATGATCATATGTTCGTTTTAAGTTTCTTGAATTGATTTCCCAAGATGAATATGCAATTTCTGGCTACGTTGGTTATGTTGTAAGAGGGGCGTTTGGTGTTTTCTGAACGAAATTTCTATGTCTTGCACCACAGGTTTTTTTTCCCATTACTCTGAGATAATCTGCAGTTTTTTAGGGGTTTATAAATAGATGACCTACCATCACTAAGTAGTAAAATGTTATAACTTTAATATCGCTGCGTTCCCAACTCTAAAATAAACATCTGTATTAGAATATTAGAGAAGGAAATGTAATCATTTTAGAGGGCCTGGTGCTTGTACTTGAAGCAGTGATTTCCAAATTAAGATTTCAAATATTTCAGACATTTATGATGTGTATGTCTATTATCATTCTTCACATGATATCTTTGGTCTCTTTTAAAGGAGTACCATATTAATGTACAACTGCCAGTTGAGAAAACTTGCTACAGTACACTTGCTCTTCAGATTTTGTCAGCTTATTGGGTCCTTCTATAGCCTACTTGCTGATTTTATAACCTTGTAATCATGGGTTCACCTGTTTGATTCCTGGTAAAAATAAAGACTTGCATGATTCGATCATACACTTTAGACATTAAGTCCTGAGAGAATAGATAAGACTCTCTCTCTCACTCTCTGTCTCTGTCTCTCTCTCTCTCTCTCTCTCTCTCTCTCTCTCTCTCTCTCTCTCTGTGTGTGTGTGTGTGTGTGTGTGTGTGTGTGGGCGCTCGCGCGTGTGTGTTGATTGACTGATATGGTATATTTTGCGTTGCTTTGATACTTCTTTTGGCAAATTGAAACCATGAGAATGAATGGCGATTACGTGAATCTGATGAAGAGACAATCACAAACATATATGGACAGGATAGAGTGTATCCAATACAGTGAGTCTACGTGCCAGACCCTCATTTGCCTGTAAAAATGTAATTTCTAAAGTGTAGTAGGCGGAGAATTTTAAGAAAACAAGAAAGTCACCTTTTACGTCCAATGTATATGCAGGGTTATTCAAAAAGAACTCGACAACATAGCAGAAAAGTAATTAATTAAAGTTCTTTATATCCCGATCATTAGCTGCTATAGTGCGCGTCAAATCTCCTGCATATGGCGATAGCCAATAGCAGCGCACTGCAGCGGTGCCATGTCGAAATCTCACACGGAAAAGAGACAGCGTGGTTGAGCGAAACGGCTTGTCACGGAGAGCACGGAACATTAGATAATATAACATATAATAAACTTAATGGGAGAAAAGAACATACCTGATTATGCCAGAGGGACTGCATAATTGTTTCAATATTCTCAAGGTGGATGTTGTACAGCCTTTGTAAGATATTTTGTCCCGTAAAGAGTACGTTATCTTTTTGGCAGTAGAAAATTCGCCACAATCGTAAATTTCAAAGACGGTTATACGAACTACGTCTTTTTCAAAGTCATCTAAGTTTGTCGTTCTTTTTTGGTACGTTAATGTGCTTTCTAGGTGATTGAAACATTGGAGCAGGCCCGATCCACACTGTTTTGCCCCCGATCATATCCGAGAAACGGTAGCTTGATTCACCACACGCTCGAGCTGTTAGAGCCGGGCACTTCTTAAAGTCAATTTTCCTGCTCTCTTCTTCACTCGAACATTTTTTTTTAAAAAATTGTACATCTGAAAAATCACCTGTCGTGCCTGGCTTCGTACAACACTGTATTGTTCTCTCTTCTCTCGCTATCACTACCACTTGGTTTACTCAACGACATGCTGCACACACACACACTAAAAACGTGGGAAAAACGAACAGTGACGGTATCCTCTTCGTCAATTTCTCCTTCTACCATCACTGGGAACGAACCTGCCCTGTTCCCTTCGCTAATCGGAAAGTTTCGGAATGCAACAGGAACGAAGGGAGAACAAAAACGATACAATGCAAATACGTTTATAATAACATTGCTTCTACAGAGGGAACGGTATAAGCTACAATCACGCTTGTTTTTCGTACATACTCGCAAATTCATTATCTTTCCATCTGTTGAACTACTGACACTTGAAATAATATATTTATATCCGAGCGCCAGGTACACGATTTAGTAGCGAGGTGAAACAGGTTCTGAACTAGGCAACGCCGCACGTCTGTGATTCGCTGGTGCTGTTCAGCAGTTCAAGGCCATATGCAGGAGATTTGACACGCACTCTAGATTCCTTCCGTTGGGTTTTCGTGAAGAACCTTTGTGTTGTTCCCGTCCATTCCTGCTTCGCCAGACGACTTACGAGGACGCGTAAATGAAGTCATCAAACAAGTTGATCGGGAGATGCCGATAAAGTATTGGCTGAATTCACGTTTCATTTGGGGGACAATTTTATTTGGATGGGTATAAGTCCGAAACTGAGTTTTCCGACAATGCCAGCATACTTTTGTATAATTTTGTAAATTTACGTTGTCAACTAAGAATACATTTTTGCAGGTTCAATTTTCTTCGTTCATAATGTTCTACAAATTTAAAACAGTGTTTTTGTTTATTATATAACCCAAAAGTAGGCGGTGAGGACCAAACTTTTTCTAACTTTCTTGAATGAAATTAGTCCCTGTCAGAACATTTTTTTAAAAACAATCTGACTAGCAATAGGCCTATTTGTTGATTACAAAATATTTTATTAAAAATTGCCTAACTTAGAGATGGTCCAGTTGGGTCCAATTAATGATTACCTGTCAGCAAGGTAGAGTGTGATACTGATCACTTCATATCAAATATGACCGAGACCGAGAATATGTTGTGCTCAACAGGGTATACGTAACATACCCTGTGTGGCTTCTTGACACAGTGAAATGTTAAAGGGATAAGCATTCCACTTTTCATCGCACCTTTCTACTAAAGGGGTAATGTGGATGTGGAAGTGATGTGATCAGTACCCGGCTCCGACCGCCTTTACCTCCAAAGGTTGACTCATGAGTAATATGTACAGCACTTTTCAAGGTTAAGAGCCCGTATCAGCGTCACTCGAAAAACGCACCGGACAGATGTCAAATTTTCTTCCTAGTCTTGCCAATATTGATTCCATTTCCCCCTTCGAACGCAAATCCATTGCATGGTAGACCGTTTGAGACTTTACTGGTGGGAGGGTTGCTGTGTCGAAAGAAACAGAAGACAAGGTTCCCTGTCCGCTACTCCCCCCCCCCCCCCCCGCGGGGAAGGTCAGGCTCTGACCATAATAGACCTTTCTTTTGAGCCCGAACGTTTATAACTCCGAGCCGAGAGGGTTTCTGTGACAGGACAACACATGTTCCGAGTGTCTGAAAGAAGAAAAACACACATTGACGAACATCGCAATACAACTTACATGTAATAGAGCCAAGGACTATTTAGGGGAGGCGGGGTGTCCAGGGAGTCCGAATCTTCCACGAGAGACTTACTAAAATTAAATTATGTAAATATGCTTGTTTTGTTTAGCATCTGTCGTATAATCGAGATAGGTGTATTTCCGTCAAACTTATTGTAAGGGAAGGATTACATTGGGGTCATACAACTTTGGATGACTGTATCAAAGAAGATTTATACACACCACTACCTAAGTAATATGCTTAAATATTAAATTAAGAGCTTTACTTTTCGTCAAATGGATCTAGCATCCTTTTTCGTTATTCAATAAATATTCAATTCCTTATCTGTTTCACAATCACCTTGCCAGGTCAGTTGTGTTTATACAAATTGAAGCGATCTTAACTATTCATGAGCTAGATAATGAATACGTGCTGTTATATTCCTATTCTTATGCCATCTTTTCCCATTCATGTGATAACAATATTAATTAATATTTTAATATTATTAATTTAATATTACTGTTATTTTAACTTGTTTTTATTATTAGAAAAAGGTACCAACATCATAGGCGTGCGCAGATCCTCTGATAAGGGGGGGAGCAAAAACCTTGAAAATTAAGTCAGATCGGCAAAGAAAAACCTCATTTTATCTCACTGTTTTAGTTTTTTGCATTGATGTGATATATATATGTGTGTGTGTTTGCGCGCGCGAGTGTGTATATTATATATATATATATATATATATATATATATATATATATATATATATACCTAGGTATTAACATATTATTTAAATACATTACGTAATCTATTCATCCGCCCCTTAACAAACCAACAGCAAAATTTATATAGATTGTCTCTGAAATGTGAGCGCTCGTTTTCCTCCAAACCAAACTGTTATAGCAGCAACTGTATGAATTACTTATTCGTTCTTACTTTCTTTCTGGTAATTTACAATGTATTGGAGAAAAGAAACTGCGAGCGAAGCGAGCAAGAAAATTTTTCGATCCAAATTTTTGAAAGTTGAAAACAGTATTGATTTAATAGGGCGCATGGGACGGCATGGCATTCTTTTTTACAATTTTTCTCAATCAGATTGTTCGGCGCCCAGTGCCAACTCCCGCTACTTCCTAGCTACGGCTCGGAAGTTGACAAGACTGCAAGAAAAGCAGGTACCCCGAGCGAAGCGAGAAAGAAAATTTTAAGAAATGTATTTTTATTTGTATAAAATATAAAGTCGAGGGGACAATTGTCCCTCTGTAACCCTCTGCAAGTGATCCTGACCGTCTGGAAGAAATAATGAAGATGGACGTGAAAACTAATTCCGTCTTGAGTATCCTTTTGTCCTGCTACTAGTAGATTCTGCTAGTCTTGCTTTCTTTTAATTCAATGATTTCCGTCCAAGGTTGGAAAAAGGCATAAGCAATGCCCCCTGTCCCATTGTGGTTGCGCCATTTCCTTTTAGAGTATAATATTGTTTAATAACATCGACAATATTGCTCTCCACTAAATTTCTAGGTGAAAGTATAATAATATAGGGGCATGGAACGTCTGGAAGGGGGGCAAGGATGACCACACCTTGAAAACGAAGGTCAACCTAAAAGTATATATTTCACAAGTATAATTAGATTTCAGTCATAGTAATTTACATTAATTATTATGTAATGGGGACGCAGGAATGCGATAATTTCAAATTCAAGTGGTGTTTTTTGAGAGGACAGTACTAGTATCGGGGTAATATGCCCAATGAAAAAATACCTTTCTTGTCCCTTTGTGGAAAAATCTGCGAACGTCCGTGATTGGGGGGGGGGCAATCAACCCCCCCCCCCCGCCCGTGCGCACGCCTCTGACCAACATATATGGAATAGTTTATAACATCGAGTAGCAGGATATCTCTCCTGTATGGTGCTGTAAACTATGGAAATAATGACGATGTTTTGTAGTAGTGCATAGCTATTCACCCTGTTGCGACACATGTGCAGAACAGGCGGAAGACATTCTATTGTGTTTTCTGCAGTTGGTGAATTATCCTAAGTGAGATGATTTTGATGTTCTTTCTTTTCTTAACGTAATAAAAACGTGTCTTACAACCTAAGGCGTCATGCTTTGTGCTCCGCCTGAGGATGAATTGTATGATGAAACTGATGAACGGACACTCACAAAGAGCATCCATGCCGGGATTCGAACTCCCGGATGTGCTAACCACTTCACCACGGAGGCCAGTGCTAATGCACATGAATATCAATCCAAGTTAGCCATTTGGGATCATTGGGAAAGTCGTGTAGTTAGTAAAATGTGTACTTTTAGCATTTTTGATACAATTAAAACTATTTACAGCCAATGCATATTACTCGTATTGAACCGGAACGACGAATTTGTGAATTTACTACAGGACTTTTCAAACATCCGCAGATAAGGCTAATACAGTTTCTTGTTCATATCTATCATAGTTATCCTGAAATACACGTATGTCAGTTTTCACGCAGCTTACTAGTTTCCAGATATGCTTGATTCTCTTAACTGTACACTCCTCTTATTCATAGTTGCGAACTATCTCTCCGGATCCGAGCATGCATGTGAAAAAGAACTGAATCACTCCGCCACGGGGGGCAGCTTTTCTGATTGTAGTTTGTCATTCGAGTATTTGCAATGAACATAATTGTCAGCGATGTTTTCTCAATCCTTTCATCGTTACATCGTTATTGAAAACATCCGAGAGGCAAAAATACGACATTAAGGAATTAAAAGACTAAAGAAACTAACTAACTCTTAAATGTTAATAATTAGAAAGATTATAAGTGAACCTTCCCGCCTCGGTTAGCGGTAATAATGATGCTTTGTAATCGACGGGTCACGAGTTCGATCCACGGTTAGGGACATTTAATTAAGTGGCTCGGATTCCACTATAGGCTGTAGGTTTTGTCCCGATTAGCCTCTGTGCAACTAAACATTGCAATTTAGTGCAAAAATCAGCAAGCTTGGGCAGTTTTATTCCTTGTAAGCCTAGGTCTTCATGTTAATAAATTATTATTTATGACGTTGGAAAATAATTTATGCCGAGTGGCCAATTTCTATTCCATGGAGAAGAATCAGATGTGAAACATATATAAAACTATTGGTAGTTATTTTCACTACTAATCACATCTGCCCAGTGCGAGAGCTGCAACTGTATCCATTGATTTATGTCAATGATATTGATAGTCAATGCTTTTGTCTCCTAGTGTAGGTGAATTTGCACTGAAAATATGTTTGTTCTCTCAGTGTTACCTTCACAATACAATTGGTAACATCCTCCAACTTATAAAAATTAATTTTTAACACTCGCTCCAAAAATAGTGACATGATTTACATAGGATAATAATTGTTATCATTTAACTTCGTAGGCATCGTATTATCATCGTTTGACCCTCCAACAACCAAACAGCAATCCCACAGCCTCTGAACACATCCACCTACCAGATAGGCAGCAGAGTATCTGTAAATTTTTTTGGCAAGTTTGGAGACTTGTGATTTAACAATTACTTAGTACGTATTAAATAATCAATGTCCGTTGTTGATCCATGCAGATCTGCAGCTGCCACCTCCAACCACGATTTTACGTACAACACGTTGCAATAATCTTGCGATCTTATAAAAGCAGGAAATGTACTTGAACATAGCAATGGCCTTGCCCTAAGGGAAGTTTTATAATGGAAAATATTACGTAAGATAGCTTCTACTTCTTTAATTTTCGATCGAAAGGCGTCTACCGTACTATAAAAATCTGGGGGCTACAGGGAGCTTAGATATGTTGTTGGGGTTTCATCCCTCCTGACCTCCTTGTAGCTCCGTCCCTGGCTGTATGTATTTCGTCCAATGAGTACAAGCTAGCAAAACTGTGAATTTCAACAAGTTTGTAGGTAATTCTGCAGCTGTTCATAAAAACAGACGTATATTATTAGTTTCTTACTGTGGTTCACTTTCCCATTTCAGCAAAAAAGTATTCACACTCTTTGCATACGGTGAGTAAATGGGGGGGGGGGGAAGGGAGAAGTTGCCCCTTAATAGCCTCACTTAGAAATTTAGTGCAGAAGAATCTAATAACAGTTCTTAAACAACATTATGCTTTTATAGAAATAAAAGTAAATACTATTTTCAAACCTACGAAAGTTCCAAGTAACTACGTAAGGAAAGGGTAGTGTATTACTTCCTATGTAATTGGACTCTCCCACTAGCAAATTTCTTATTAACACCTCCACATATTTTATTCTTTAGTTGTATTATCTGTATGTGTCTGCAGAATAAATTGCCCATATATTGCACATGAATAAATTATGTGTAGTTCTTTTGAATTTGCGATACTAAACCACGTTTATACGTACAATAGTCTTTGAACAGCAGAGATGGAAAATAAAGCGCCAGCAGAGAACAATGGTGCCACTGAAGTTGAAATTCATCTAATAAAGTGATTTTAGATGCGTCGGGACACACACGACCCTGTTTTGTTCCCATCAATGTAATAAAAACAGTGAGATGGAATGAAGGCTTTATTTCGTCAGCTGAACTCTTATCAAGGCCCTTGCTCCCCATAATCGGAGGATCTGAGCACGCCTAAAATTCCTTATACAGAAATAGTGTTATTTGTCGTATATCCAGAAAGTTGATTGATTTGCTTTATTTTACTTCGCTTTTTGTGCCACTTTTAGCCAATTTGCGAAGAAGGGAATAAGTGATGATATGATGAAATTGATGAATGGACACTCACAAACATCCGCGGCCAAGCCGGAATTCGAACCCGGGATCCCTGGCGTCGTAGCGCGAAGTGCTAACCACTCCCCCACGGTGGCCGGCCCCAGAAAGTTGAAAGTGAATGAAATTTCTATGGTGTGTTTTGTATGGTCATTATCAATAGTAAGTCTGTCATATTATTCAACTAAATAATGTCTTTGGAAAAGAAAAAACAACATATAATTAATGTATTTTATTTTACATAAGACCTATGCCTAAAAGTATTTTTGTATATGATGACACAGAACTATCTTATGTTGTGACTTCTTTGGGTCTGACTGTAATATATATATATATATATATATATATATATGTAATTGGTGATAAAATAACGCAGTAAAGTATTAAGTAAATATATTTTATCCCCCTACTTACAAATCATGAAAGGAGCCAAATTCGAAATTAAGTTGAACGGACGTTCAAAATGTTTAAAAATAGCACTATTTCCATCAAGTATTTTTTACCATTGACCCTCAGAAATATCTCAAACTGACAATGAACGTTCATTGAACTTATTTATGATCGACAGCTAAAAAGTCATTAATTTGCGTTACTGGTTGATAATCAACCACCAGATAGAATTTACACAATATTTACCTAAAAACTTTGAGTAAAGTCACCTTCCCCCTAAAAAAATCCCTTGGTAATGGACTTTCGTGTTCTCACAAAAAAAAAGTTATAATTTGGCACAATTTTTCTTTTGCAGACAAACCTTTTGTAAAGGTGTACTTGAGTCTGTGTAACCAGCCCTTCCCATTCGTGAACAATATACTGGAGAAATCCCCCGTTCTTCACTGTTGTCATTGCACTACAACCCCATCGTGATTTAGTATTAGGATATAGCGTAGTGAAGAACTGTTTACAAGCATCGCCCAAACCATTGATTCCCCCCAAAACCTTTCCCTGAATTATTTTTTCTTTTCCTAGCTCTCAGCATGCGGTTTTCTTGGAAGACCGGCCGATTGTGAAAGAAAAAAGGGCCGCGGAGGGGGGGGGGGCGGGGTTGAGCGCGAGCGGTACAGAGGGGGAAACGGCTAGCGCGACCAGCTTAGAAACGTCAAAGTTAGAATTTACATACATTGCTCTGTACGTCGACGAACTACAGACATTCTAAAGAAAATTATGTAAGATCAGTTTCATTTCTTTGCTGTAGAAGAACAGTAGAAGCTTTCTTGTTCTTTAAAATGTTGATTTAAGTTATTACATATAATTGGCGATCAAGTGAATTTTACGAAATTGAGATAAGGAAAACTACGTAATAAATAATGTATTTAAAAAAAGGCTTAACGACATAACAAATTTCATATTTGATCTTTAACTCAGTAAAATTTAAATGCCACACACTTGACTGTTCGAGCACAGAAGGTCGACGCAAGAACCTATTTTTTAGGTATCGTCACCAGCGGTGATACGGGCTCTTAAGTCTGCCGTGGAGCGGCGGCTAGCGCGCCGGGCAGTGAAAGCGCGGCTGGTGGCAAACTGGGCGTAGCTGGAACCTATAGCAATATAATGAAATAAGCTCGTACATTACATCGACAGTTACAATTAAAATGAGCACGTACCTTGTTACAAGAGGTGTTGGAAATGTTGTCCTCCTGGTTTCACACATTTATGGTATTCTAAGGAAATTTAAACTAACATGTATCAGTTTCTCTTCCGAATATGCTTCAATTTCTCTTCTCGTGTTTTGTTTCAATTCTTCTAAAGTATGACTTTAGGTTTATAAGTTTGGTAGCTCCCCAAGCAGACATAATAAAAATGTCTGTTTCTTGTGCAAGGTGCCGGGGGTGATTTTTGAGGAGTAAGTTCCAATCGTGCTCCAACGTCGTCTAATTTCTCCTCAGTGAGCACACGCCGTTTTATCCTTCGCTTCTTAACAAGAACAAACCCTGTTTCCCTAAATTTGTTAACAAGTTTTCGAACACTGACTGTGTGTGGAACATTAAGATCTGGGAATTTTGCTGCATAACGCCTTCTAACTTCCCTGGAAGAATTCGTAATGACGGACATAATAATTCGTTGTTTTAAATTGTACGTATAACGTAGCATTTTTAGACAGCAGAAAAGCACCAGTAAAACGTAGAATAAAAAAACACAATCTTAAACACTTCTTAATGCACATCCACTGCCCGACGCGCTAGACGCCGCTCCGCGAGCGACTTAGCTAACTGTAAAAAGCACTGTATAATTAGCCCTAGAATAACTCTATACAGGTACGTAGTCGAAAAATATCCTACCTGAGACTATCCATACCGATTGAATTCGGGTCTCTCGTGTGATAATCAGACGCCCTACCAATTGGACTATGACTCCTCTCTAAATTTAGAAAAGATTTCCAATCTTCATTTTGTTGCTTATTCAAAATCTCAAGCAGGAAGAAGAGACTTGTGCCTTACCTTCGCTATCCAAAATCAGAAATAAATAAATAGAATAAAATAAAATAAATAAATATTTCTGACTTTTTCGAAGAAACGGGATTCTTCGGTGTTACGTTAACTTCACATTTTAGTGTTATTGCTGTGTGAGTAATCAGTTGAGAGTGCTAGTTTTAGCCTAATTTCAGTTATTCAATTGCAATGTTTCCAGTAGACCGTTCCGATCAACTGCAAATGACCAGTCGCAGCTCATGTTAACACAGGAGGATGGATTTTCCGAGGGATTCCACAGACCATGACGCGTATTGATTTCTTTATCATCACTGGGCGAGAAATCGACTGAATGACATCAAACGAATCCTCTCAAGCTCCCTTCGCTGCTGTGGTTTCCTTCACGCTGGCGGCTGCTTTTGACGTCCCCGGGTTGTGCTGGTCGACGCGACACACCTTCCACACGTGGACGCGACATCGTTACCAACACACATATTGAATTTTCTCCTTTGGAATTTCCACCCATTTACTTCAATCGATTTTTTTTATTGGAAACTGAAGATTTCTATCCTTACAATACGGATTAATAATTTATTTGATATTAAACTCTGAATGTGAATAAGTGAAGATGAAGAGTACAAATAGGTGTACTGCCGTAACATCATTTTAATGGTACTTATGTTAAACATTTCATCTACAAGCAATAATATTGCCTGACTTCCAACTGTACACGGATGTAGGTATGCCACACATGTGCACGTGCATTCAGGCATGGTTGCCAACTCAAATTGATAGATACAATATGTGCCACCCTGTATATATATGAAGGTTTCAAACAAAAAAATTGAGGAATTTTCCTACACAATAATGGTTTCATTAATTTTCTGCCACTTTTGGCTAATCGCAAAGATGAGGATGTGTGATGATATGATGTAAGATGAAATTGACGAAGGGACACTCTCAAAGAACACCGATGTCCAAGCCGTGGTTTGAACCCTGGAGCCCTAGCGTCTTACCGCGCTGTGCTAATCACTCCGCCACAGAGGTCCACGATCTTATACAATGAGAACAGTTTCTCCTATAGAGTAAAGACGCCTAATATGAGACACATTTTTTTATGTGACAATTACAGCCAACAATGATGTAACAATGTGAATGTGACAAATGCATACAATGGCCAGACATGTTGTTGTTGAAATTCAATAACTAAAATTGCCCTAGAATGTTCTTGAAAAACATAGTGATACAAAATACAAAACTATGTAAAAATGAGGTTTGAGAAAATGGGGTCCTAATTTGAGATACTACATTCACTTGCAAGTAAGTCATCACTAAAGTAAGCACTGGTTACTTCAATTCATACGATACATAACGCACATGAAGCACACTAGTCTTGGCACCTGGTCACTTCACATGCATGCACATGAAGTGTCCAAAGTATCTTTTATCCATTTCTATGCAATTTGATTCCAATGCATCTTCAATTTCTGGTGGAAGAACTGGTTTTCTGCTTAAGGTGAGTAACACTAGTTGTTCAGGTGGTCTCGGGTCCTTTACATATCATAAAAATAATTTTTGCCTAAATCAGAACATTCACTTAATCTCGATGTGCTGAGACATTATAAATCTAAGCTACCTTAATATGAGACATATCTCGTATTGGGAACCACTCACTGTCTCATATTTGGAGCATTGGTACACGAATAAACAACCGCCATGTTTTCATTTAAATTTGCCATCACGAATCTTCAAAAACTGACAGCACATTGCTTGGTTCATTACCTTTAACTGTACATCAATGATTTTATGTCTCCCAATTAACTTACCTGCGAAACCCGCAATGTTTTCCACCTCTGCAAAATATTCTGCCTTGACAAAATGCTTCCAACACGTCCTACATCTACACTGTTCAACGACCACAGCACATTTTCTCAGAGACTAACAGAGTTGCCAAGTGCTATGTATCTGATGTGTCATTGATTGCCTGTGGCGTCACATATGCGAGATCGGCCGCTATCTCATATTAGGGACCATCCTCATATTAGGCGTCTTTACTCTATCAGGTCTCTCGCTTGTGATGTTTTTATAACCAGAAAAAGTATCTTAAATATCTTTGTATGTATTATATATGAATATAATTATAGAAAACGTTTCAATAATTACATAATAATAAAATAACAGCTATGCAAGCTTACCTCAGTACATAGATAAAATTTAAGGGTGTATGAATGTTTCCACGACAGAGGAACCGATTTCGTGCTTTGAATTCCCTTAAAAGTAAAGGTTCCGTCTTTATAAACCTCTGGAGTTATTCTCCCACTATAACCTATGGGTTAAAGCTATCTACGTGGAATTCAAGTGTCTCACTAGCTTATCTGGAATTAAAGTACACGTAAACGTTTCAGAAGTTACTAAAAACATCCAAGCAATATTTTACATTACTTTGCCAGACTGTGAGTAACTTTTGTTGTTTGAACACCTGCTTTAAGCTGACATTTTAAACGTATATACACAATTAGAAGGTAGCCTACATGTTACAGTCAAGATTTCTACGAATAAATAGTTAGTTGTCGTAATGAATATGTTCACCAAGTTGTGGCAATTGTTGATTCTGTTCTTTACCACCACTAGAATTATCTTTATCAAGGCACAAAAGTGACTAAAAGTAATAACCATGAATCGTGATGCGTGGTTGCATACATACATGAAGCTAAACTCTGTGACGCAAGAGCCCTTCTTGAGAACCCAGTCTTGCCAAAGAGCTTTTTTATTGGGCAAGGTCTGGTCATGATATCGACTACCATAAAATTGTTTTCTGGTTTCTTCAGCGAAGCCACCTACTTTTCAAATAGTTCCCTAATTGTCCTCATGATGCTGGGTCAACACAGAGAGATTGAAGCAAGCTCCCACCGAGATTTGAACGCTCACACCAAAGGCAAAAGGGAGAGATAACTATTGGCGGATGAGGCAACCCTGTAGCCTTTTAGCGTTAAAATGATCCATTCATGAGTAATTCTTGAGGAAAGTCGTTCAGCTTAACGTCCTTTTTATGCTGTAAACATTTGTCTGTGTCTGCGTTGTATAAGCTTGTACGTACGAGGACATATTTATATACAGGGAGGCGCAGTTCGTATCTACCGATGTCAGTTGGCAACCCAGTAGGAACCCAGGTGAGCATGCGGAGAAGGCTCCCATGCTTAGGCAGCTGCAAGTCTGGCACTAAATTTGCAATGGTACGTTCGCTTATTCAGACAAGAGAAAGCGAATGGCAGCGTGCAGAAACAGAAGTCCCCAAGTCGGAGGAGTCTCTGGCGTCCTAATGCTTCCCGGTGCAGTGCCATCTGCGTCTCCTGAATGAACGCCGGCACTGCCACGATTCGTGTCTGAACAGGTGAACATTCCATGGCAGACCGATTGCCAGACTTGCACTTGTCTAAGCATGAGAAGTTTCTGCGCATGCGTACCTGGGTTCCGACAGGGTTCCCAAATGACATCGGTAGATATAAACTGCGCCTCCCTGTATAATTTTTGATGACAAATTAAAATATTGACAAAATGTTTCCGTTGCAGCAGCACAGACGCACAACACATTGACCCAACCGAGTATGTTCTGTCCGCTAGGTGGCAGCGATGAGTTACATGACACTCCTTTGAGTGCTGGATACGACCCTACATTCAATTTGCGTGGGGGGAGCAGTTCTCCTTTGTGGAGATACAGGTTGACCTCGGAAGAAATACTGCGCAGTGCCATGAATGTTTCAGATGCTTTGTCTTCTTCAAGAATGAGACAGTGGACGGTAACGTTTAAAAAGGTCGTAAGGACGTCAATCACTGCGCTGCTACTGGGAGACCTCTCCAGGCCAATTGTAAAATGCACGTGGAATAATTGAGAGATCGTGGAAAACCTGCCGTATTAACCGGACATGTCATCCTGCAATTTAGACTTGATTCGAAATTTTTTGCATCGTAAAAGATTCCCTTGAAAAGATACCATTGTAGCTACTATAGCTGTTCATGCGCTTTGTCCTTGATGACGGTGACCACCACCTGCCACAGATTTGGCACCAAATGCAAGACATTACCAAACACTATGTGGAGGGTCTCTAGTTGTTTTTTTTATTGCTTAGAGATCAATAATTATAACATGATCTTCAAGTAGTATATAATAATCGCATAAGCACCTGTCTTATCTTTACGGTACAGTATTGTCGTTTTCACCATTGTATAGGGTTTTCCAATAAGAACGATATGATTTTACAATGAAATAAAATAAAAACTATTTCAAATACAAAAAAAAAATTAAATTATTTTGAAGCATAGTTTATTACATTATGTTTTGAATAACACAGCATTTAAGTGTCCACCTCGACTTCGTGCACACGAGTGAATTCGATGAACCGAATTTTCGATGACTTTGTGCAACAACTCGGACCTAATGTCACGAATGCAGCCTTCGATGTTCAATCTTAAAGCATCAAGGGTTCGTGGTCTGTTTGCATAGACTATAGATTTCAATTAACCCCACAAAAAGCAACATAAAGGAGTTAAATCACAACTTCTTGGAGGCCAACTAACAGTTGCAATTTTTTAAATTATCCATTCACCAAACTGTTGTTGCAATACGTCGGTAGTGGCATTAGCAGTGTGACATGTGACACGGTCTTGTTGGAACCACATGCCTCCAAACCAATTTCATCTAAATTTGACCACAACATGTAACGACCCTGCGTGGTCATCACATTTAGCTATCCTGCGTGATAGCCATATTCTTTAATATATAATTATTAACTTGAGAAATGCCCTGCGAGGCTTACGCTTTTGATTTATCTTTTATCTAATTTTGAGTGCATTGTTGTTAAGCATGAAACATATATTGTTGTAGCACACGAGTTTTGGTTAAAGAAAGCATGCTAAATGCCCTGCGTGGTTTACGCATTCAGTTATCTTTTGTGCAGTAATTGTTGTTTAATTTGTAACTTGCATTGTCGAATCTCTTTATCTTGTAATTTCTTTAATGTAAAGTGTTCAGTTTAGCACACAAGTGTTAAGTTTATATCGCCACATGCTAGTGGTTTTTACAATGCTAAACTTGATATTTTATAACGCACGAGTTGCATCTCGTGAAATTGAAGGGAGTTTGCAACGCTGCAGCCGGCTTAGTTCCGATCTTCTCCACCCGCCTCAGTGCTGCCACCAAACAGTATATAAACAAAGCAGCGAGGCCCGGAGCGGAGTCGACTGCCAGATGCCGACTGCGAAAGACCTGGTTCCCAGATCTAGTCTGGAAGTTTCCCCTACCAGGATCCAATAGCTTCCTTGAGAAGGAAGGAGGAGAAAAGAAAAGCAGTTTTCCTACCTACCTGGTCTGCCCCATAAGAGCTTGATGTGCTACCCTTGGGTCGTGGCGGCCCAAGCCCAAGTCTCCTGGGTGCTTCCAGACCTACCCTTTGTACCTTGCCGTCTCTTGCTACTGACTGGACATGCCAAAGGACCGAACCGTTCCCTTGTCGTAGCTGGATTGACTTTGCGGCGTCCTTTCACACCAACACCTTTGTGAAACCGCGGGCCCCTTGGCCCGTCCCTCGCTATTGACGCTTTCGCATGTTGTCCCCAGACGGCGTGGCACGTGACGGCTACCCAGGTTCCTATTGGTTACCTGTACTAGTTGGTTCCCCCCTAAATTAGATAAGAATACTAATACTGTCCAGGTACCTCACTGAGGAGGATTTAAGAGCGTATGTGCTAAACTGGTTATTTACATGCGTGTATAAATATAAATAAACTTTTACAAGTTGACCTTTGACTTTTCCATACTAAACCCCGCAAGCCCTGAGATACTTTGAGTCCATGTCTTCGGCTGGCTACAAGCTAGCATATATGGGTACACTTTTGCACCGCTCCGTGGCGTAGTGTGCAGTGCTCCGGCGCGCGGACGTTGCAAAAGTTTTTGGCGCCCAACGTGGGGCCCGATTTGCAAAAACACAGGGCTCGACTTGTAAAACGTGGGGTCAGATTGGTTACATAGTGAAGCCGTATATGGACTAGAAGTGGCTCACTGGTTGTAGGGCAAGAGTTAGTGACAGTGTTCGTCCATTGAATTCACGAAGGTAGTTAAGTGTTTTCGGATAAACCATACAGAATTCACGAAGGTAAAGTGTTGTGACATATACGATTGTGACTAAATGGAAAAAGAAACGTCTGGAATGAGTCTACGGAGCAGAGGGAGAAAAACCATGGAAGGTGAGACTGGGTTCGCATGCTGTGATGATTCTGGAGCCGAGATGGAGTCCTTCCAGTGTTTCCAGTGTCTCAAGAATTTCCATTTGAGATGTGAGGGGCAAGAAGAGACCTCAGAGACTGATGCAGAGGCTAGGTGTAAAACATGCTTATCAGTACCCTTGGTAGCGTCCCTGCTTGAACCAAGTCTTCCAAGTAAGACCCAATCAGACCATTGGCTGCTGGAGTGGTTGATGAAAGATAAAGAGGAACGTAAGAAAGAAAAGAAAGAAGAGGAAGAGCGTAGACAGATTGATGAAAAACAAAGAAAAAGGGAAACTACTCAATTAGAGAAAACTCGAAAGAAAGAGTTGTTAGATCTGAGACAGGTGGTCGAATCCATGGAGGAGAGAAGACTCTTTGAGAAGGAAGAGGAGATAGCCAGTATTAAAGAAGAGAAAGCAGAAGAAGAAGCTAAAAGGGCCAGAAAAAAAGCAGAAGAAGAAGCTAAAAGGGCCAGAGAGAAAGCAGAAGAAGAAGCTAAAAGGGCTAGAGAGAAAGCAGAAGAAGAATCTAAAAGAAAAGAAGAGGTACAGGAGTTTAGGACTCTGATAAAGTCTCTTGAAGAGAAAAGAGAGGTGGAGAAGAGAGAAGCTGAAGAGAAAAGAGAGGTGGAGAAGAGAGAAGCTGAAGAGAAAAGAGAGGCGGAGAAGAGAGAAGCTGAAGAGAAAAGAGAAAGGGAGTTAGAAGTTCTCCGTGTCCTGGTGGAAAGTCAAGAAGAAAATAGAAAGAAAGAAAAGGAAGAAGAGGAAGAAAGAAGGCAGCTAGAAGCCGAGAAAGGTAGAGAGGAGTTACGAACGCTTTTCTCTCAGCTTAAGGTTGACCAACGAGATAGTGTTAGAGAAGAGTTGGAGAAAATCCGGATCTCTTGCCAACAGGAGGTAGTAAGGGTAGTAGAAGAACAACTAGAGCCCTTAGCTGAGTGGCGTGGAGAGATAGAAAGAGAGCATGAGCAGATGAAGAGGAATCTAGATACCTGCTTAGAGCTGGTCCAGTCTAGAGGGGAAGCTACTAATGAAGATCCCGAGAGGGTTAAACATATAGAGGGCTCTGTCGAAGCAATGAGTTCAGTGGTAAAAACCCTTGGGGAAAGGACCGAGCAGATGGAAAAAACTGTACGAGAGCAGAAGGAGGCTGCCGATGCATTGACGCGGAATCTCCGGGAAGAAGTTGTAACAACTGCTGGAGAAAAAGTGAACTCTCTCCGTGAAGAGACCAAGAGACTGGAAGTGTCCCTTCGAAGAGAGATCCATGAACAAACTGGAACTATAATTAGAAGAGTAGGTGAGCTGCAGGATAAGTTTCAAAGACTGCAGTTGCAAACCGAAGCCACTTCAGATGTACTCCCGGATTCTATTGAACGGGGTGGAAGCTTAAACCCGGAAGCGGTCACCTTTGAACCTCCTAGAGTAGTGCAAAGTCCCTACTGCGTCGAAAGAACAGTTCGAACAGATAGAGGTAAGCGACCTAGAGAGGGAGACAGTTCTGATGGATCTCCTCCTCGACGTAGAGCCGATTTCAAGATGCCTAGGATGGCTGATTTCGCCCACATACCAAAATTCAAAGGCGATATCGAGGCACAATCGGCAGAGAAGTACCTTAGAGAGCTCAATGTCAGTTTCGAGCTTATGCAGATACCTGAGCACTATAGACTTGAGTTACTTCCTAGAGTATTTGCAGGCAAGGCTGAACATTGGCTGGCGGGAAACATAGATAGTTTTGTCAACTATGCCGACTTTTGCCTAAGATTTAAGGAGGAGTTTGCCTCTGAGAAAGCCAAACAGAGACAGTTAACTGCTGTGAGAAATCGACGATATTTTCGCCCAGTCCACGAGAATATGGAGAGCTTCGCTTGGAGCATCTACGCTGCCTATCGAAACTTGAGTGACAATTTCAGCGAAAGTGAAGTGCTGAATCTAATAATAGGACAGCTGCCGTATCGTATCCGGAACCTCTGCCTTGCGCATGCTCCGAGATCAGTTGATGAATTGACCAGTTTTCTCAAGGACTTCGACATCTATGACGATCCCGATGCCTGGAGAAATAAGGAAGACCCCAAGAGTAAAGAGTCTGGAATCAATAATAAGAGCTTCAAAGTCCGCAACATCGAGACCAGAACCAGCGGTAGAGAAAGGAATGCTGCGAGGACTCCAAAGTTTTATAGAAGACAAGGCTGGAGAGGAGCGGACCGCAGCCAACAGGATGGTCAGAGGAACTTTAATCGACCTTATCCAGAAAGAGGTCGAAGCTTTCCTGATATAAGGAATTATCAGGATGGGAGTTCCCCTAGACGATACTCACCTCGGGGTGCAGAACAGACTAGAAGGCAGTCACCAACCAGAGAAGACTTGACCTCTGAGCAGGAGGAAGCCCTAGAGACAACCCGGGACTTCCTGCATAACCAAAGGTCACAGTCTAGTCAAACAAACTAGAGCCTTGTCTAGGTGCTTCGTTCCCATTTAGGCAAGGGGCCTCGGAGGAGCGACCACTAAGGTCTATCCAGGAACTAAAAGTAAATTTTCAATTGTCCGAAACAGAGGAAATAAATTTGCAAAGTGATCTGAAATCTGCACGAGCATCTAAGACTAGTTATAAATCACCAGCAGTGTCTGCCAAATTAATGGAAATACCGATAAACTGTATAATTGATACCGGAAGCGAATGTTCAATTCTAAGTCATAAGGTCTGGACTAAACTAAAGGATCAAATACCAGGCATTCAGGTACAAAATGTTCCAGAAATAAGATTAGTTGATTTCTCTGGTACCCACAGAAAGCGAGTTTTTGGAAGTTGGCGAGTAGAGCTAGAATTCGGCGGAATATCTTTTAGTACAGCAGTTTTTATGTTGAAGAAATATGTTGCGAATCTTCTTGAAGTCATGCACTCAGCAGAGTTGTTTTTCGTTAAGACTCCTGAACATGAGGAAGGGAATCCTCTGGATATTGAAGCTGTGCGGTACATCCATGTAGGCCAGGTAGAGAAGGCTGAGATGTATAAATCCGCTGACCTCTCAAGGAAGGTAGAGGTATTAGATATTTTGACTGATTCCCATAAGCAGGAGTTCCTAAATGTGCTGAGACGCAATTTGAAGATTATTCTTGAGAAGGTCGTACCATTGAAGGATGTTGGATATAAGCAGTGTGCCGAGACAGTTCTTTACGAGTCGCATTCTTTACCGTTTTTCCTGATGGCTTTACTGGAGAATGAAGATTGGAAGATTTGGAACTTCGTCCAGCAAATATTGTGTCTCATTATGAATTTATTGGTTATGAGTTCGCTGATTAACTTGCCATGCACCCTGTCTCAGATATTTCGAAATGTTTTCCTCTTGGGTTGCTATTCCATGTATCCCTGTCTAATGAAGTTCTGGACTACTTCACCATCTCTACGACGAAGCCATATCTAAACACTCTAGCAAGGCTCAACAATTGTTGATACAGAAGAATGAAAGAAAAAAAAACACTCTACAATTAGAAGAAGGTGGCTTGGTTCTTGTCAGGAATCACAAGTTAAGTTCCCGAAAGAATAGGACTATCGCCAAATTGTTTGAGGTATACATTGGCCCCTATGTAGCCTCGGATGTTCGAAGCAACACTGCCCTGCTGTTGAACCCGACGACCAAGAACCCAGTCGACCGAGTGAATTTTGACAACCTTCGTCTCTTCAGGTGTTCCCCCGAACGGAGAAGACAAATAGTGAATGAAGAAAAGACTTAGTGATTGAAGAGTAAAAGAGATATAGACTCTGGTTTACCAAAAATTTTTCTGAAAATTTAAACTTTTTAATTTTCCTCAAAATTTTTGCCCGAGGGAGGGGCATATGTAACGACCCTGCGTGGTCATCACATTTAGCTATCCTGCGTGATAGCCATATTCTTTAATATATAATTATTAACTTGAGAAATGCCCTGCGAGGCTTACGCTTTTGATTTATCTTTTATCTAATTTTGAGTGCATTGTTGTTAAGCATGAAACATATATTGTTGTAGCACACGAGTTTTGGTTAAAGAAAGCATGCTAAATGCCCTGCGTGGTTTACGCATTCAGTTATCTTTTGTGCAGTAATTGTTGTTTAATTTGTAACTTGCATTGTCGAATCTCTTTATCTTGTAATTTCTTTAATGTAAAGTGTTCAGTTTAGCACACAAGTGTTAAGTTTATATCGCCACATGCTAGTGGTTTTTACAATGCTAAACTTGATATTTTATAACGCACGAGTTGCATCTCGTGAAATTGAAGGGAGTTTGCAACGCTGCAGCCGGCTTAGTTCCGATCTTCTCCACCCGCCTCAGTGCTGCCACCAAACAGTATATAAACAAAGCAGCGAGGCCCGGAGCGGAGTCGGACGCCGAGGGACTGGTGGCTCCAAGCGCCGGCGTTGGACATGCTCTCTATCTAAATTTGGGGAAGGACCTTTCGGCACAGCAGCAATGCATAGAGAACATGACTGAATCCAGTACCAGACAGCAGGCAGCGAGAACACCGAGATTCCAGGATGGGAGGCAGCAGTCGGCGGAAATCGGCGGCAGTCAAGCATCGTGGAACTTCGGCGGCCCCATTGTCTAACTTTTTGGCGGGAAGGGGGGGGGGCGCGTGCGTGGATCCTAACGGTGACAACTAAGCGCACAGCCCAAATTCAAAATTACACGTACCCCGGACGTACGTTCTCGTTCGCCTGCCGGACGAGAGGGCTCTGAAGCTCCAATCTCCCTCGGGGAAAGTGCCGGTCGCCGGCTTCCCAGTTGCAACAAGCTTGGTACCCGAAAAATCTCCGACTCTCTGATACCGAGGTATTTCCTTTTCAGGATTGCCAAAGTGAAGAGAAACTTAGCGAAAGAACGATTTGTCCATCGAAATTGTCTGAAAGTGCAGGATGTCCTTCTTAGGGCTGAAAGCACTCGTCGCTCAACGGCAAAAACGGCCCTTCTAAGGACCAAAAAGCCGAAATCTCCGATGTTCCTTAGGGAAAAAGAAAAAACGGGACCAAGTGCAACTGACGATAGAGTTTTTCCCCCTCCTTCTCAGGAGGGGGGGATATCTCGAAAAACCGGTAGCCGAAAACTCAACCGGGGGAGAAAGGAGTGCGTGGACCTGGGCAAAGAAGCGGATGCGGAGGAAAAGGACAGCGGACAGCAAAGGCAGATCAAAACCGACCGGGTTGGTGGCCCTCAGAAGGGCCTTTCCACCCAAAGTCTGTCGGGGAGTAGTGACCCCCGGCAGCACCCCCCGACTGCTGTGCGCTTTCGGGCGTAGGGGACCATGTGTTCTGTCGCGTCATCGGTGTTTTGTTGTTTTTGGCCGGTGATAATTACCCCGACTCGGAAATGGACCTAAGGGGTATAGGCAGGCACATGGGCACAAAGGTGGTTCCCCCGTAGCAGCAGTCACCCACACTGCAATGACGTTAAGCTCTGGGTGTGGTTATTACCGATACCCCGCAAGGGGACAGATTTCAGACCGGCCTCG
Source organism: Lepisma saccharinum (assembly GCF_977018435.1). Classification (NCBI taxonomy): domain Eukaryota; kingdom Metazoa; phylum Arthropoda; class Insecta; order Zygentoma; family Lepismatidae; genus Lepisma; species Lepisma saccharinum. Next base: position 31,894,430 of record NC_139232.1, on the reverse strand, counting down.
GCCGTCGGACTGGTCCTACGAGAAGTCACTCGCCCCTAAGGCAATGAAAAGCCAATGCTGTCTTAAATCCCGATCTGAAGCAAAAGTAACAATGCCCGGAGAAACAGACGAGTTCTCTCTAACGGACAGACACCCCAAGCAACGACTTCTCCTCTCTTTCACGCAGACGTCTTTGGCAGTTAACTTCCGATGCGGCTTTTTTCGGCTTTAATTCAAAATTCATTTTCGATGTTTGTTTCAAATAAGGTTGTAAGTCGGAATGAGTAGGTCCAACTAACACACAGATTTGCAGAGAGCCTTCGGGCTTTACCTACCTGCCCTTCCAAATTCCCGACTCCATCCTCCCCGTAAGGATAGGAACCAATAGGGTGTGTGTTTTTTTGCCCCCCTTCAACGTGGGTTTTTTTCACACACCAGTATCTAGATGAAGCTGTTATTCCAAGACATCCGAGGTTTTATCTGCTTGCAGAATTTTATCCTCGGGAGCTTCCCTTCTATTTCTCTTTTTTGTCTCTTGTAGTTTTTTCTGTCTGTCTAATTTTCGCCGTCTGGTAAAAATCCTCTTTCCATAGGGTTGAAACCAGATTTAGTTAAAGTATTCGATGTCCCACGTAGGTAGATTTGCATACTAGTGCATGCCTGCATGGAATGGAGGTTTCCCCGAGGGAGAAATCCGGCTGGACTGGATCTATCCCGAAGGGAAGATTGTACCTAGGCAAAAGACCGAACATGAGGCTATAATGTGCTTGGAGAGTGCATTAGTGTTTCAGGCGAGGTCTGCGCCTTTCGGTATGGTTGCCGGTTGACTTAGGTCGGGCACCACTCACCCCCGCGAGCTCCTTTGGGGGCGGGGTTTTTTTTCTTTCTTTCTTTTTTTTTTTTTTTTTTTTTCCGGAGCGGAGTCGACTGCCAGATGCCGACTGCGAAAGACCTGGTTCCCAGATCTAGTCTAGAAGTTTCCCCTACCAGGATCCAATAGCTTCCTTGAGAAGGAAGGAGGAGAAAAGAAAAGCAGTTTTCCTACCTACCTGGTCTGCCCCATAAGAGCTTGATGTGCTACCCTTGGGTCGTGGCGGCCCAAGCCCAAGTCTCCTGGGTGCTTCCAGACCTACCCTTTGTACCTTGCCGTCTCTTGCTACTGACTGGACATGCCAAGGGACCGAACCGTTCCCTTGTCGTAGCTGGATTGACTTTGCGGCGTCCTTTCACACCAACACCTTTGTGAAACCGCGGGCCCCTTGGCCCGTCCCTCGCTATTGACGCTTTCGCATGTTGTCCCCAGACGGCGTGGCACGTGACGGCTACCCAGGTTCCTATTGGTTACCTGTACTAGTTGGTTCCCCCCTAAATTAGATAAGAATACTAATACTGTCCAGGTACCTCACTGAGGAGGATTTAAGAGCGTATGTGCTAAACTGGTTATTTACATGCGTGTATAAATATAAATAAACTTTTACAAGTTGACCTTTGACCTTTCCATACTAAACCCCGCAAGCCCTGAGATACTTTGAGTCCATGTCTTCGGCTGGCTACAAGCTAGCATATATGGGTACACTTTTGCACCGCTCCGTGGCGTAGTGTGCAGTGCTCCGGCGCGCGGACGTTGCAAACAAATATGTTAACATCAATCGGTACCGCTCACCAGTCACTGTAACTGCATCTGCTACCTCGTTTTGGAAAACGATATGGTCCAATGATGCCACCATGCCATAAACCACACCATACAGTGACCTTTTGCGGATGTGACCAAGGGCTGCTCGGGAATCTCTTGTAGATTGTTTTTACACCAAAAACGACAATTTTCTTTGTTAACATATTCACTTAACCAGAAATGAGCTTCATCTGAGAAGATAATTTTTTGCCCAAAATTATGATCCGTTTCAACTTCAATAGAACGTCTATTTTCATAAAATGTTTGGATAATAACCAAGCGTTCTTGAAGCGTGTATTTAGCCATGATGAATTGTCACAGTATACTAAACACAAATGACAACTAGTGACAGTTATAACATTTGAACCATAGTTGCCAGTTCATTTCAAAATCATATCATTCTTATTGGAAAACCCTTTACAACTCTGTCTTGCGGAAATGTTCGTTTTGAGGTCAGAATGGTGAAGGATCCAAGTTTCTAACTTGACTCAGTTAGTAGGTTATCTTATCCTTTGGGAAATGCAACGTGAATGATTCAGTGGACGCCGAGGTCCGCTCCAACTTCCGTGTCCTGCGACAGATTGTGTTGTGTTCTCGTAATTACTCTCGTGCATCTTCCACTGACCGTTTTATCAATGTTACCGCCACTCAGCACAACGCTGAAGTTTGGAATCTCGTTTAGGATGGTCATTTATGAGGCTTTCGGGCAAGCGAAAGTGCAAGACAAGCCACAGTAACACTCTTCAATCAAAGTAAGTAGTTAAGCAGTTTGCCTTCTGGAAATGTTTGTGTAAACGATCGTAAACACTTTTCATGTTTCTTCAGATTATTTGCTTTGTCTTCGAAAGGGACATTTAAGATTGGTTTATTATTTAACTTCGCTTTTCTGCTACGTTTGGCTAATCGCGAAGAAGGGTGATGATATCATGAAATTGATGAAGAGGCACTCACAAGGACCACCGAAGTCCAGTCTGCCATTCGAATCCCGGCCCCGCTGGAATCGTTGCGCGCTGTGCTAACCACTCCCGCACGAAGGTCGGCAGGGGCATTTTCGAGAAGAAACTATCGATACGGTATGCTACAATGCGATATATAAATATAATCATTTACACAGACACACATAAATACTCACGATTTCAATGATAGAACACCATTAACATCGGAAAGATGCATTATTCGTGACGGCCGTCCTGGTGAAGTGATTAGCGCGAGAGTTACAGGTGTCGTATTCTAGGCCGTGTCCAAATCTGCAAGCTCACGTTTTTGTTCTTTCTCTTAGCTGCTGTCCTGTGAGGTCAAAACTACCCGAATCTGAAGGCTCCCGAGTAGCACAGTTGTCACTTTTCCCGCCAGGTGTCAGTTCAAACGTCACCCACCGGAGCGCAAGGACAGAGAGCGAAAGCAGAAACCAGACGTCAACCAAACCATCATAATGTTCACCACTTATTTACTATTTGAACTGAAAATGTACCAGCTGATTTCTTGTTTTACATTTTTTTCTAAATACAGTGTTATCGGTAAAACATCCAAATGGCAGTCAATTTTAGGTCATCTATTCAATCAACCAGGGGGTTTATTCAGAATTTTCCATCTGGGGGAATGTTAGATTCGTGTTTATGGGTGTGTACGGGTAAATTATGAGGCAAAATACTATAATTTGGGTCTTTGTGAAAAATGTCAGGGCTGTGTTGAGGATGTTTTGGGGGTGTTGAGGGTATGTGTATAAATCACTACAATGAACGTTTCTTCTACAAATTGAAAGTTGTAATATGGTTGCCGAGCGCAGTGCTACAGCGAGTTCAAGCGTGCAAGTGTCAGTCATACTTACACTCTTTTCCCTCCTACTCCACCTATGCCACGGTTTTAAATTACAATGGTACGGACTTAAGTAAAGCAGGGCAGCAAATATACATCACTAATGTGGAAATCGCAACTGTGTGAGTGGCTATGGTAGCCGTTTCTTACATGACGGAACGATCCATCACTGATACCGTGATACATGAAACATACCAGTGCAGTGGGAACGAGAGTGTTCGTGGTGTAGTGGTTTAAGGTGTCTTGTGGTTGTATTTTTCCCCACTTCGAGAACCGTGACTAACATGATGGAATCCGGATCATTTCCTTGTAACATTGTAAAAAATAACCTGTCGTTCTTGGGGGCATTGAACTTGATATTGTTAGTGTTAGTAATTTTACATTTTGTTGGGTCAGGCATTATAGTTTCGATACTATTATAAGTTTGTTGATTTTGTTTAGTAAGGTGTGTTTAGGCTGATTCTCTCAGAAATTTACCAGCACTGTAATAACGATTCAGAAGTACAGGTCAATATTTTTCTCGGTTTAAGGTACGTAGCAGCCGAAGACATCATGTAAAAAATTCGCTACTATTAGCTGTTGCCATTAGCCATGCCCACAGTTGCAATTCATACATTGATTTTGTATATACGCAGCTAGGCTTAAATGGCTGGGACCTGAAACAAAATTATAAAAAATGAGCTAGCATTATAAAATATGTACTAATTACTAAACAGTTGATGTACATCTTATGTATTATTAGTGCAACACGATAAGCGAAATGTGACACGGTTACTACGAACTCTCTTAGGAAAAGCAAATATGTTGAAAATTTGAAGGGTGTGCATATTTTGAATTTTTATTTCTCTCCATTTTTGATGCATTGCTATTTGGCATTATTCAAAATTAAATACAAAATCTTGTATAATGCCAAACTTAATATTACTAATGAATGTCAAAATTTCAATAGAAGTCGCTGTTAAAGTTATTGGTATTTGACCGCATAAACACAGCCATTATGAGCATATACAAATTGCTGTTCACGCATCCAATGTTAAAGTTGGTTGTTTCCGGTTATCACGTTACATACGAATTCCTTTCGGAAGACAGCTACCTGGAAGCGGATCGTTTAACCCAGGTAGCATTCTCCTTTGGAAGCCTCCTGTCGTGAATGCACACAGACTAATACGTAGAGGCCTGCACAAGACCTGGAGCAGACCCGTTCGCGAGACATCGCTCCTAAAATGCTATGCAACCTGCGCAACACCCTCGCTTGAGCAGCTTGTCTGGCCACCTGCCCAGATCGTTTCTGGCAGGCATTGTAGACCCACCGGGTACCCGCAGTCTTACGATACCTAGTAGGTCTCAGTTCGTTCTTTCCATCAACTGCAGACCCCTCCTTCTGCATGACGAGTTGCTTCGAATAGAAACTGCACCGGACCCACACCGTTCTGCAGTGTTGCCAACTGCAATAGATTTTCACTACTTAAAAAAGGGAACTCGAAGCTTCGTAAGCCACATCACCAATGAAATGAGATTTACGAATGTTGCTACCCCCCCCCCACACACACACACACACACATTGAAATAGGTTTTCCGTGGCACAGGATCCATAAGTATATGTCGTAAACAACCAATATACGTATATATAGTGATATAGGGCAGGACTGAAACATGTCACGTTCGACGCTGAGGTCGCGAGTCAAACAACACACTGTTCTACTACGAACACCAGGGCCGTAGCCAGCCAGGGGCATTGCCGTTACCCTCGTTTGGGGGAGGGGGGGGGGGGCAAGTACTTGGATAAACGTGCCAACAACAACAATCACAATAATAGTAATGAAGTAGCATGAAAGGCATTATTATCCTCTAAATCACGCAAAAAGGGGGTAGAAGTCGGTTCTCACGCGCATTTGTGTTGAAACAGACGATTAGAAATATTTTTTTTCAACACGTCAATTTCACATTAGCTAATAATGGAAAACAAGCACACAAACTGTTTTTGAAAGAAAGAAAGTGCATGATAAATGCATTCCGAATGTACAGACATATGGCATGTAAAATTTCCATCTACAATATTTTCTTTTCACATGGAGCGACGTATTACATAATCAATTCATCCAACTCGTAACAAACCAACATTAATAGCAAATAATATCACGGGCCGCCATAGGATTCTCTGTTTTAAAACTTTTCTCACTTAGATCGTTCGGCGCTCAGGGCCGACTCCCGCTACCCCTTTGCTACGGCATTGAACTTGATGAGACTGTATAATATTTTATAATATATTTCTACTTTCATAAAATTTGAAATCAAGGGGTTGTAATTACCCCTCCATTCCCCCTCTGCAGGTGCCCTTGGCCGTCTGGAATGAAAATGCAAGAAAAATATGAAAATTAATTCCATCTTGAGTACCCTTTAGCCCTGCTACTCTTTAATTCTGCCAGCTTGTTTTTTCTTGTACTTTAATGTTGGCCCCTCCGCTAGACTTAATTTCCGTCCAAGGTTGTGAGCAATGCACCCTGCCCCCTCTGTTTGCGCCACTGCGTGCCTGGTTAAGGCACCATGCAATGAAAAACAATTAGTTTTCAGTGAGGAGATTTTTGTTTGCTCGATCATTCATTTAGATAAATGAAGCTGTAATATTGCGTGCATTTCCTGGCAATAAGATAAAAACTGCTTACGCTGAACTGAAATCGCTAAGTATATAAATTCTCCTTGGAGGAGAGAGCTCCTCCTAGGACTTCCTAGGATTTAGGAGCTACGTAAGTAGGCAACACTGGCTGCAGCCGTCCACGTGGTGATGAAACACCTGGAGCGACACGCTGCCGGAGGGCTGTTTCCTTCCAGCAGGTTTTGCAGGCGCCCGGGTCTTGTTGAATGCCCAGTTACCTTGTAAGCGCAGAGTGCCTTGAAGACCAAGAAAAGACGCAAGTCGACTCGTTGCCGTGGGCAGGTGAGCAGGTATACCTGTCCTCGCGGGCAAGCGGGCAGTGGGTAGGTAAAATGCAGACTATGCTGGCCTCTACTAATACGCACGCGTTTTACACATAGGCCTACTTGAACTTGAGACATAAATAGACCACTTATTAACATGTAATAATAGATTTACTGACACACAGCTAAAGATACAACTTCCACAATCAACACCTCCATATTTCAACAAACCATAAACAAAAGCCTAACGATATTTCACACCTAACACATCCTAGGGTTGGCCCGGGTGGGCCCAGCCCAGTTTTCCCCCATGCGTGTTTTTTCAGAAAAACTCACCTTTAAAAAACCCACCAAAAAAACAGTCAAAAAGGTTTTTTTTTTTTCAGAAAATGTAAATTATTGCTTTAAATACTTGTGAGGTTCTATTATTGTCAAAATGTTTTGAAAAACGTGTAAAGGAGAGCTTATAATGCCAAAAATGATGAATATAATACAAGTCATAGTGAGTTTTTTCAGGTTATTTTCCTCAAGTCATGAAAAAATGGACTTTTAACAGAAATAAAAATAATACATATCCAAGGAACAAAAAATAAAAAGTATCATAATTTTTTATATGAAACGTTTGCATTGATTGATGCAGCATAGTTGAAAAAAGCTTATAATTTTAAAATGTTTTTGCTCTTTGGTTATCAGTCACTTCCTTATGCAGGGGAATAAATAGTGATACATCATAGTTTCAACTGTGATGATCAATTGATACAATACATTTTTTTCATGTTTAAGCATTAAAAGAAAGAATTGAGTACATTTTATTGAATTCTCGTTAATTGTGGCAATTAAATCGGAACATTCTTTAAATGATTTTTCTCATTTCTCATCATAATGGTTTGCTTGCCTATGCAAGACAAATGTTATTTACGTCTGGTTAGGAGCTTGTTACCACAATTTCTGTTTTTTTCTTTTTTTTCTTACTTCCTTTTAAGGGTGTATAGGATACTTAAGTAAATACAATTTCATATTTTGATCATTTTTGACATTTTCAAAACTTTGAATAAAACCTTTGAATACACTTTAGTTTTGGGCTTTGTGTACGAACCTTACAGCAGCATTGTGTACTTGCACTATAATTCGACAATGAAATTATCAAAGTATGGTTTAGGAGAAGCATGAGTTAGGGTGGATGGGCAGAGGGATGTTATCTGCTTAGTGGCTATGATAACTGAAGCAAATTTACAATCATTTAAGTAAAATTATTTCTGCAGCTAGAAAACTTGTGAGTAAAATTGGACAATATGTTTCAAGATGGTGGATCAAAAACTGATTTTCCCCATGTTGCAGGCCCTATGCTATGCTCTACACCTTTTTTTGATCAAAACTGTCTAGAATACATTTTCATAGTATAGGGAATTAAACTGACTCATTTTAATGATTTCATAGGTCCGCAATTTTGCAGAAAAACTTTTAAAATAATATTTCATAGCATAGGGTAAGAGTGGTGGTAAAATCACAAAAGTTGTATTTATGATAACCACCATAAATGGAAAGATTTTGAGTTGCAATTTTTATAGTTGCAAGATAACTTGAATGATTAGTCTCGCATTCTATTTGCAGAAATTTGGTCATCATGTTTAAAGATAGTAGACGACATGTCATCCAAGAGCTTTAAATTATGCTCATATGACTAGGTTACATTTTCGTAGGTTAAGAAAACAAGTCTCTATCAATGTTACGACATCACTTGGGTTTTAAGCTTTTAATAAAACTCTGTAATATATTGTGTGTTTTAGGAAGGGTGGGGATAAATCACAAATTTTGAGACCATGATAACTGCAGCAAATTTATAGGTTTTTAGCTGAAATGAATCACAACTACATACACCTTGGGAACGATTATTTTTCATCTGCATTTGTTCAAAGCATTTCAAGATTGTAAATGGAAAATTGATTTTTCATATGCTGAGGTGGATTCCAAATTCTGGTGACTTTCAAATGCCTAAACTACATTTCTGGAAGTTAAGAAAAGAAACTCTTTTAAGAATTTTAGACAATAAAGGTTTTAAATATAGTGCATGTTTGGGGAGCGTTGGGGACCAAATTGATGGTCACTGATGTTGTGACCATGGGAATTGCCATTTTCATAGCAGCCAGATATTTTGGAGGATGTATAAGGTATTCTATTTGGACGAAATCAGCCACGACCCGGAGAGGGTGACACCATTCCGGCTTAGGCCAGGCTAAAATATGAGATTCTCAGGGTAACTAAAACTGATTGATAACTTATTTTAGAAGGAGAAAAGAGAACAAAGGAAACAACTTGTTTAACCTACTTCGGAAGGTACAATGCACCGTATGCTCTTAATTTTCATATTACATTAAATTTATAAACAGGATTGTATTTGAAGCTGTCTCTTTGTTTCTTGGTCACATATATCTCTATTAAACATATTTCATCTACTTCTTCTTCTTCTTCTTCTTCTTCTTTCTGGATACGTGATAAACATGTTCTTCTATTTGGCTAACAAGCTTCTTCTTCCGTCTACTAATAGGCACCCTCTTCTTCTTTATGGATATGTGAAAGACTTCCTCTTCTTCTATCAATTAATCGGCTGATTTTTCTATTGGTTAAGAGACTTCTTCTTCTATCAATTGGTTAATAGACTTAATCTTCTATCAATTGGTTAATAGACTTCTTCTTCTATCAATTGGTTAATAGGCTTCTTCTTCTACTAGTCGATAGTCTTCTTCTTCTACTAATCAATATAATTAAATATTCTTCCATTGGTTAGTACACTTCTTCTTCCATTAATCAATATATTTATTCTTCTATATACTTCTTCTTCTATCGATCAATATACTTATTCTTCTATAAACTTCTTCTTCTATTTGTCAATAGGTTTCTTCTTCTATTAATTAATAGAATTCTTATTATACTGCTTCGATATATTTCTTTTTCTATTATTTAATACACTTATCCTTCTATTGATGAAATCATATGCCTTTCATATATTTATTATTCTAGTAAATATATCTTATTTACCAAGGCACCTATATCCAAAATTCCTTCATCTATTAGACATTGGATTGATTCCCGTATCTTCCCTGCTATGCTTCCCTTCTTTTTTGAGCTTTGTCAAAGATACAGCAATAATTCGAATCATTCTTTTGCTGTGCAATAGCCTAATACAAGCAGAAGAAAAGGTTAATCAAAGAGCGCCGCCTTTCCCGCGCTCGACCTCGATCCGGGTTAGCAATATATGCGCCGCAACGGAAGTGATTGGGGGCCGCCACTGAGTTGGCGCCGCACCGGAAAAAACAACCAAAAAGGTCTAGTGGGAAAACTCCTTCCCACTAAGACGGTAGAGATATAAAATTTTAATCGCTTTTTAACTTCATTAATCTTTACATATAATCACATACGCTGCACGTGTCGATCATTTCTTTATCTCGCCTTTATCCATCTCCGTTGTTTATCTCAGTTCATAAATTTATGTAGGCAAAATTAATTTCAGTTCACCAAACACTTTCATTCAATTCGCGTGCGCATTGTTACTATAATCTTCCATTCTAATATTTCTTCCGCGTGCTGCCATATATCATTCCTTATTTCAATCATTTGCCATAAGGTTTACATGTGCGGGTACGTAACATAAAATACCCCTCCTTTGGGTTAAAATTTTCTCATAGCAGAAAACTTCGTAGATGTGGGAAAAAAATTCTCTCACGATTGCATCTACAAGATCCTACATTTCTCCTATCCTAATTACTATTGTCTTCTTGCTCATAATTTCTTTTTCTTCCTTTTTTTTTGGTACGACAGCATCCACTTTTTCCTTCTTACCACAGTTTCTATTTCCACTTGACATACTTCCTTACAAGTTCATATTGTTTCTCTATTTTCTTCTTCTTCTTCCATCTTCTATGGTACAACATAAGCCAATTTTTTCTTCTTACATATTTTCTCATAGGTTAATACTGTTGATCCATTTTCTTTCTCTTCTTTCTTCTTCGACACGGCATCATACATTCTTTCCTTCTTAATTTCTTCTTAATATATTCTCTTACAGGTTTATACTGTTCATATTTCTTCTTCTTCTTCTTTCCTACTTTTGTTTTTTCCTTGCATTTCCATTTTGCATATTTTCTTATTTGTTCGTATAATTGCCCAGCTTGATTAGATAAATTCTGAAACTGTTTCTCTCGTGTTGTCACTTGTTTGTTCAGTTCTATCATAGATACATTTTCATTGCACTCGTCGATCACTTGTCTTAGACTAACTTTCATACTATTGGAATCTCCTCTATCTTCCCATTCGGTTGACTTCTGCATTTCTCTCTTCACTTCTTCTCTTTCTCCGATATGTATGGAATATTGTATGGATACCTTTGATCTATCAGTATCTTCTTTGGTTTCATCTGCATATTCGTCGGTTAACCCTGGCCGTTGACTAAAGATGTCTCTACATTGTTCTATAATACATCCTGATTTCCTCTAATTTCCTCTAATTTCCTCTTCCAAGATATCTTGGTGTTCGTTGGCTTTTAACTGTCTTTCTTCCACTCATGCGTTATATTTTTCATCATTTCTTTTCACTTTATTTTCTTTTATTTCAATTTTCTTCATTTTGCCTATATCATTTATCTTTATACTCTCGTCGTATTCTTCGTCGTATACCGCATCACTTTCATTAATAACAATGTTTTGCCTTTTAACACCAACTTTCTCTTCAGATTTCTCTTCTTTGGTCTTCCTGTGAACATCTATTTTATCATTTCCTAACTGCTCCAGTTTCAACCTTCTTCCAGATGCTCTCTTATTATGTTTACAAATTGCCGCCACCGCTTCTATTTTTTCTTCTAACATTCTATTGTTTTCTTTCATTTCTTCTAACTTTCTATTGGTTCTTTCATCTCTCTGCTGTTATCTTCCATCTTTCTGCTGTTGTCTTCCAAATTTATTATCATCTCTTCTTTCATTTGTCATCATTTCTTTGTTGTTACCTTCCAACCTTTTACTTTGATCTTCCATCATTTTTCGCAACATCTCCATCATGCTACTTTCTTCGTTCTTTGCTTTCTTTTCCTTTGATTTTGCTTTCCTGCATTCCTTGCATTCATATCCTTCTCCCCTTTCACATATTTTCTCGTATTTCTCCTTCCGGATTCCTTCACGTGCTCAGTATTTCGTTCATTCACATACTCTGCATTGTATGATCTCCTCTTTATTTCGTTCCTCTTCACAACATTTATATTTTCCTTCATCCATTTTGGATTCCTTTCGACCTTCAAATTCTCAATATTATCTCAAATATTAGCTTTCGTCGAGCCACATACGTTGATCGCCATATATCTATGTTCCAGGATCGGAGAGGGTGACACCATTCCGGCTTAGGCCAGGCTAAAATATGAGATTATCAGGGTAACTAAAACTAATTGATAGCTTATTTTAGAAGGAGAAAAGAGAACAAAGGAAACAACTTGTTTAACCTACTTCCGAAGGTACAATGCATCGTATATTCTTAATTTTCATATTACATTAAATTTATATACAGGATTGTATTTGAAGCTGTCTCTTTGTTTCTTGGTCACATATATCTCTATTAAACAAATTTCATCTACTGAAAGGCAACTTCTTCTTCTTTCTGGATACGTGATGGACATCTTCTTCTATTTGGCTAACAAGCTTCTTCTTCCGTCTGCTAATAGGCTCCCTCTTCTTCTTTATGGATATGTTGAAGACTTCCTCTTCTTCTATCAATTAATCGGCTGATTCATCTATTGGTTAAGAGACTTCTTCTTCTATCAATTGGTTAATAGACTTCTTCTATCGATTGGTTTATAGGCTTCTTTTTCTACTAGTCGATAGTCTTTTTCTTCTTCTACTAATCAATATACTTATTCTTCCATTCGTTAGTAGACTTCTTCTTATATTAATCAATATACTTATTCTTTTATAAACTTCTTCTTCTATTGATCAATATACTTATTCTTCTATAAACTTATTTTTCTATTGATCAATATACTTATTCTTCTATAAACTTCTTCTTCTATTATTTAATACACTTCTTCTTCTATTTGTCAATAGGCTTCTTCTTATATTAATTAATATAATTCTTCTTATACTTCTTCAATATTTTTATTCTCACATTGATTACTAGACTTCTTCTTCTATCAATTCCGTAATAGGCTTCTTCTTCTCGTCTTTTTCTTCTACTAATCAATATACTTATTTTTCTATTCGTTAGTAGATTTCTTCTTCTACTAATCACTATACTTATTCTTCTACAAACTTCATCTTCTATTAATCAATATATTTCTTCTTCTATTATTTAATATACTTCTCCTTCTATTGATGAAATCATATACCTTTCATACATTTATTCTTGTAATAAATATATCTCTTATTTACCAAGACACCTATATCCAAAATTCCTTCATCTATTAGACATTGGATTGATACAACAATAATTCGAATCATTCTTTTGCTGCGCAATAGCCTAATACAAGCAGAAGAAAAGGTTAATCAAAGAGCGCCGCCTTTCCCGCGCTCGACCTCGATCCGGGTCTGCAATATATGCGCCACTGAGTTAGCGCCGCACCGGGGAAAACAACCAAAAAGGTCTAGTGGGAAAACTCCTTCCCACTAAGACGGTAGAGATATAAAATTGTAATCGCTTTTTAACTTCATTAATCTTTACATGTAACCACATATGCTGCACGTGTCGATCATTTCTTTATCTCGCCTTTATCTATCTCCATTGTTTATCTCAGTTCATAAATTTATGTAGGCACAGTTAATTTCAATACACCAAACACTTTCATTCAATTCGCGTGCGCATTGTTACTATAATCTGCGATCCTAATATTTCTTCCGCGTGCTGTCATCTATGATTCCTTATTTCAATCATTTGCCATAAGGCTTACATGTGCGGGTACGTAACACGAGACAGTTAAATGTGGCAAGATTGTAATTTGGCATGTTAATGCACGGATGCTTGAAACATCTAGAAATGTAATGGGGAAACACAACTGTGAGAAACTGTGAAATAACTGCAATGATGCAGATTGAAAATATTGTGTTGCATAGTACAGTGCATCTCACAGTCGGGTCTTCCACAGAGCGGCGGCCGTTACATTGGGCAGCGAGAGCGTGTCTGCCGACAAACTGGATGCAACATCCGCGTTACTGGAACCGCTAGCTATGTAATGAAATAATCTCGTACACTCGAACAATTACACGGACAGTTAAAATTAAAATGAGCATTTACCTTGTTACAAGAGGTGTTGGAAATGATGTCCTTCAGCTTCCAAAAATTTACGGCACTTTTTAAGGAAATTTTCACTAGCACGTATCACTTCCTCTTCTGAAATTGCTTCAGTTACACTCCTGATATTTTCTATCAATTCTTCTAATGTATGGTTTCAGGTTTAAAAGCTTCGTACGTCGCCATGCAGACGTTATGCAAATGTCTGTTTCTTGTGCAAAGTACCAGAGGGATTTTTGAAAAGTGTGTACTGATCGTGCTCCAGCGTCGTCTAGTTTGTCCCCAGTAAGAACACACTGTTTCACCCTTCACCGCTTCTTATCAAGAACAGACCCCGTTTCCCTAAATTTGTTCATAAGTTCTCGAACATTGTCTCTGTCTCTTTCAGGAACATCTGGGGATTCTGCTGGCAAACGCCTTCTGACTTTCCTACAAGGATTCGTAATGACATAAGAGTCGTACATAAAAATGTTTAGTTTTAAATTGTACGTAGCATTATGTGGACTGCAGAAAAGCACCAGTAATAGAGGACTAAAAGTGGTAAACGTTGTACGTGCCAAAAGCGAAAGTGTTGGGAAATCGCATCGTTCAGCACATCAGCAAGTAAGAACGTTCACACTAGTGACCTCTTTACACGCCCTTTGAACTACTTAGAGGGTAAACAGCCACATTTCACGTTTATCACATTATAAAGCATGTCACATTTCACAGTTTAACGTGGAAAACAGTGTTTGAATTATTCTGGCACTTACAGCGTTTACCAATCTTAGTCTTCAATACATAAATAAATAAAGAAACAATCTAAAACACTTGTTAACATCTTAACACTTCACAAACACGTGCAAACTAGACACCAGCCATCTGGATACTGAAGCATTGATACGTTCCGTGCCAAGGTCAGCGTACAGCTATGGGTATAAATGCCGGTAGACGCCTTCCCACCAGCCGGAATGTTAGTCGCCGCTTCACGGAAGACTCGACAGAGAAAGGCACTATATTTTTTGGATTATTTAATGGTCTACGGCACATGAAATAAATTAGATAAAAAAATGTTTACCATTATTCATTCCAACACAGCACAAAACTGCATTTACAAAATAAATTGTTTCATAAACTGAAGTTCAGAATGGAATATTCACTAATGGTATTTATTAAAAATGTGTTGCATCTTCAAAAGCATATACTTTAACATGCTTAAATTTGAATATCGTTGCAGGGGGAGAATGTGACAAACTGATTGATAAAATTGAAAGGCTCACTTTAAAAAGTTATAGTTATTGCTATTTTTCTGGGAAGAATGATTACGGCACTATCCAGGTTGACTTGTTATGTTACTGTGTTGCTTGTTCATCGTAACAACTACTCAAAATTGTGTTTGTTCATACACAATGATGCATCCAAGTACACACACACACAAATGCATTTATCTTGTTTGATTTGGTTTACTTTACTTCTCTTTTGTGCCACATTTGACTAATCGCAAAGATGAGAATGAGTGATGAAATTGATGAAGGGACACACAAAGAATACCCATGCTCAGGCCGGAATTTGAACCCAGATTCTCTGGCATCATAGGCATTTCACTTGCTAAAATAAAATGTTATTAGTCCTCACCTAAAAGTTGCCAGCATGGAGTATCGTTGTTGACTGCAGGTAAAAAGCACTGAGCCGATACCGAGGTCAATACTCTTAGCGATTTCCACCGATACCGATACTTGACAATTGCAACAATTAAAATTTGTTCAAAATACTGACCAATATTGGTGTGTAAATATTATTCTCCAATTATATGTATCAATTTACCTAGAAATTTGCTTTAGAATATTTTAGAATTACAAGAGAATATTTAATTACATACTGTGGAGTCACAAAATATAGTTTTTCATACAAAATTAAAATGTAAATGTAAAATGACAACCCTGACACATCCCCAAGCTTTCACCACATCTTGTGGTTTTCTCATGAGCCCAGAGGAAATTTTGGTTATATGATGTCTTTTTCTTTGTCAAAGTTTGTATTTAGTCCACTTCATACGCAAATAGGGTAATAGGGACTGGGTTTACAGTTTAAAGCGGATCCGAATCACTATGTTTCTCCACCAAGTATTGAACTCAGCTTAACATTCGCTTTATCTTTCATTATACTTTATTCTAAATTTTGGTCCATCCTCCTGAGGAAGCCACACGCTACGGTGAACGTTTGATGACACAAAGGGTACTTGCAAAAATAGAACATTGCCCCTGTGAAGATGTTAACATGTGGTCACTGAGTTAAGCTTTCTCAGATCTTTTTATAATTTACCCAGCTTTTGACGTGTGCACGTTTGTCTGTAAGTCAATAAATATGCTTGTCTAACATTGTAACTCAAAAAAACAGACTGCAATTTTAACATGAATGCGTAAACATAAGACCTGAGAATGTCACTTAATATCAGAAACCGAGAAACCTGATAAGATTCTCATAAAATTTACTTTTGCTACCACGTATTTCGCACCAGTCAATTTTACGTCAGACACTGAAGTGAATTTTTATGTTTGCATGTAAACTTTCATTTTGCCATTATCATCCCATTTTTTTTTTGTTATGTTGCGTCGCTTTTCTGCCACTTTTAGATATCTCGACGATGAGAATGAGTGATGATATTTATGAACGGACAAGGAACACCCACACCGGGGTTCGAACCCGGGAAGTCTGGTGTGATAACTACTCCGCCACGGATGCCGGCCCCATTTTATAAATCAATGTATGAACGTGAAAAATTATGTAAAAAACGGCTTTAGCTCAATACTTTACTTAGAGTCTGATTTCTTAGTAATATCCTTTGTTTGTGAGTGTGGCAAAGCAGTTATTTTTTTGGAATTTTCGAATAACTTTTCTTCCGAGTCTTAGGTGCTAACATTGTAGCATAATTTTGTTCTCTATCGTTATGTGACTGCGTGTGGTCATCGATGCGACTAAGGTAGAAAAGTGACGACATTTAAATTATACCGTAATATAGTACATACTTGCTTCTTGCGATGAAGTTAACATACAAAGATAAACAAACGACTTTTCCTGTAAGCGTAACACAACGGCGCCTACAGTGAGAGGTGGACCGTGTCTCTCTCCACCTAAGCCTGATTAACTGGTCTCTTTGATGTCTCGCGAACGGATTTAACGGGCCCCCAGAACCCCCCCAAAAGCTAAACAATGCCGCAATCCTTCGTCGTTCCAGCTTTACAGCCTCGTTAATAGCTCGTCATTCCCTCCTGCCCTTTGCAGTTTTCAAGTTCAGTCCCAGCGCGTCGAGGCTTCTGCTTTGCCACGCGGCGGGCAGCTGTGCGCCAGATGCTCTGAGCATTTCGCAAATGGAAAGATCAAGGAGAGGACGCGGTGGCTTCAATGCCAGACGCCTTCAAAGGAGCCTCCACGCGAAGAACGTCCGTTCTCTTGTCAGGGTTGTGTAAAAGATGCCTCTGCCAATGACGCTTATGCAATGTTTGATGTGTGTCCGGTAGAAGATGGCGATAACCTATTTCGAGGATGTCCAAGCTTAAACGACTGGAGATAACAGAAGGAGCCACTTTCCAAGTAATATATGGTCTGTTCATCGAATGTAGTATAGTATATAATAATATCCATGACGTATATTCTAGTCTAGCTATTATTGGCGAACCCCAGAGAGTAAAATACAGAAGAAACATCGATTACAAAATGTGCATAAAATTGTTCATTTCCATAAGAAAATTATGATTGTTCAAGAGTTTTCGACTTGATTTAACAGTAGTTAGCAACCTGTCCTGGCTTTTTCTTTTTGTAATTTGCCAAGGGCCACAAATCTTCCCCTCCCCGCCCCTCCATTTCGGCCGTCAAACATTCAGGTGTAGGAGACCTCCTTCCTCTGAGCAGAGCAACAGCGTGTCTAGCTCCCACAGTTTGTTGCCAAATTGATTAAAAAGAGACAGGTTTCAGCAACAGGTTCGAATAAATACTTACAGGCAGATATAAGCCCGTAAACTCAGATTGTAAAGGTTCATAGCCTTGATTTTTGTTTGGAGTAGGGTGTTAAACGCGCATTTGGTCTCGTTTGAGGATATCTGGGACGACGCTTGTATGGGGACACTGAAGCAGGTGGGAGGATGCTTACACAACTTGAGCTAGCTGGTAAATGCTGCACGTAAATTTTCTTAACTGAGGTGACGATGCCCCACTAGTTCGTGTTCTGCTTATCGTCAATGCTCGAGGTTACTATCCCCGCAAAAAGAACATTTTCATGAAGCATTCCTCAAGTTAAGATAATTCCCATCTCCCACCTACTTCATTTTATTTTCTCCATGTCTATCCATACAAGCGTCCCACACCTATCTCCAAACTCATCAAAGCATCCCCCAGCTAGGAATGTCCACTTCAAGCATTGAGTATTGGCATCACACACTAAGGCTGTGTCCGATAGGTGCAAGACTGTACTTGAAGCGATCATCCTCCGAGAATGGTCTTGCAGTGCGGTCTTGAAGTCGTGGACTGGAAGTGAAAGTCTTTCGAATTGCACTTCGACTGCAGCGCCACATACGATCAGTAGATACGATCAGTAGATAAAACTGAGGACATGTTGTTTTACCCACGTTTTGAACACTTGTTTTTTTACCACAGAAATCACATAGCATATTCAAATGTTCTAATACTTACATTTCCACACATTAGAAGAACTTCAACCAACAACTTGCTGGCCTATAACGTATAATTAACCTGTGTTGCTAGCTTTCTGCCTCAGTGATTTCAAAGAAATGAACAACGAGCGCAGAAATCAGGTGATCAAGTCTGCAACGATCCGTGCTGCGAGCTGTGGTATCGATTGCTTGTGTACAGTGGGATCCATGAGTATTACCGTGCACGAGAGCAGCGTGTTATCCTTTCTGGCTCCTCTTCCAGCTTTCTACCTGTCCTATCTGGTGTCCCTAAGGGGACTGTCTTAGGCCCACTTTTATTCCTTCTTTACATGTATGATCTACCCGACAGACTATCTTCTCTTTCCATAAATGTACGGTACTTCTCTTTGCCGATGACTGTAAACTCTTCACAGAAATCTCATCAGAACACGATGCTTTAATCTTACAGCAAGCTCTTACAGAACTACTTGTGTGGTGTCGCCAGTGGGAACTTGAATTTAATCCTAAGAAATGCTCCTGCCTCACCATTTCCCTAAAAAGGAACAAACTCGATTCTGCTTATTATCTTGAAAACAATCCCTCTCAAAAAGATCTCGGAGTTATCATCGACGAGAAACTAAACTTTAATGAGCACATTACAAACACTACTAAAAGAGCAATGCGTCTTCTCGGTCTTCTGTACATATTCACTGAAATCCAAAACCAATCATCCATCAGCATGTTTTACAAATCCCTTATCTCCCCTATCTGGACCATGGCTTTAAAAGCTAATCTCTCGCGGATTGATTCTGTCCTCAACTTTTTCCTCGCCATTGCTCGCCACAGAATACCTTCTCTGAGGCACCTTCACAAAACAGATATTATGTCTGTCTTCAATATCCAACCACCACACACTCGTCGCGAATTACCAGCCATGAAATTTTTGCACAAATTCATGAATGGTAAAATTCAATCCGAATTTCTCCTCAACAAATTTCATCTAGTTCCCACACGGCCAACCCACAACGTAAAACTCTTTCACAATCCCAACACAAGACTCTCCATTTTACAGCGGTCTCTTTTCTACAGGCTTCCTTGCTCATAATAACCCGCCTCCAAATGTGGACATATTCTTGCCAGAACAAAGTTTTAGAAAATTGTTAATTGTTTTCTGTGCCATCTTGTAGTCTATTTTGTTGTTATTATTTTTATTTTCCTGCTGTTACTGTTTCAGTGTAAAATGGTCATTCGGTACTGTATCTGAAACATTAGGTAAAATAAATAAATAAATTGTCCACCGCCATGTTCGTGCACTTTATTTGACCCAATAAGTGCTTCAAGAATTAAAAGAAAACTCAAAATATGCTGTTTACAACTTCTGCATCAGCTTACATAAAAATCCATCGCTTAAAACACATGGGATGTAAGAGAGAAATTAATGAATATAGTAATGGACAATTTGCACGTTAATACTCATGGATCCCACCTTACTAGGAGCTTTCGAACTTCACTATGTTACGTCACTTCCGTTAATACCATACTTCAAGTCTTTCGGTTTTGATTGATTGAGTTGGTATTTTAAGTCCACTTTATCCACAGTAAGGCTAATTGGGACTGGACCTACAGTTTAAATTAGGATCCGGAACACTGTTTGCGTACTGGGTATCGAATCTTGACCTCGTGATTACAAAGAGAGACGTTACCACTACACCATTGGTTAGATTCTGTAAAATACACACAAACAGTTCCGTGAGGAAGAAATTCCATTAACTTATTTCTATGCATCGCTCTATTATATATAAAAACCTCTCCATGGGCTAAAAATTTGTAAACACAGTTGAATGCAGCATGCGGGGAGAAATTTTCCTATATAGCGTTACCGCTACAGATTGAGTTCATTTCAGATTCTATGGAAGCTAGGATACAAGCAATCTACTAAGAAGGTCTTACGACTTCTTGCGTGCGTTTAGTGGCTCGAGCCTTTGTGTGGAAAGACTCGGGGTCTTAAATATGGTTATATTGTAATGTACAGGCTGGCTCAAAAAGTCACTTAACACCCTCGGTACAAGGCCACTGCAGCGCGCAACGTGGAAATGGTGATGACCAATCGTTGCCAGGCCAAGGGGGAACCACATTGACGCCACCCGCATGGTCGGCGGCCATCTTCATGTTCGCCATCTTGAATTCAACTTCAGAATTTTAAATAGGAAGGGGGTGATATGATATATCAAATCAGACTAGAATTTCACGAGAAATACAATGGTGAAGGTTTTTGATGTATCTTTAACCAGTAAAAAGTTATGACTGATTTCTTGTACCAATTTTTTCTCCTTTTCGAGGTGTTAGAAAAATGCCCTTAAAATTTGTTTAGCGCATCGGTAATGCATCAAGATCAAAGTGACGTCTAGGGAGAGAAGTTTGCATGCCATTGCACAAGATTTTAATCGGATTCATACAAAAAGAGCTGCGCATTATGAATGGTTGTCGAGAACAATTTACAGTGTGACGCTTCCATTGAATTAAAAGTCCTTCACAGTGACAAGGAGAAGCCCTACATTCATTTCGTGTATATAGGCTACCTACATTGCCTTTGTCCTTTCGTCTTCTCCATAACAATATTGTGCTTTTATTTCTCTGCTTCAAAATAGCCTGTGCAAAAACCTTATCCCAGTACCTAGGATGTGTCTCTGTGTGTTTGTGTTTCATTGTTGACCGCTGGACATTACAATACTGTAAGCTGCAGGATTCCTTCGCAGAACGAGCCTCTTCAATAGGACAAAGCACTTGAGGATCAAATTAAAGCGTGCAACAGCCTATCCTCCTCCTCTGCTTTTTTATTTCAGTTCTCTACTTCTTGCTGTCAAGCATTTTTTACAGGAAATGTTGTTTAGTCGTTTGGACAACAAAGTTAAAACAGCCCTTCTCTTCTTCCTTTACCTTATTTAACTGTTCTCCATATCACTCGCCTATTCTCATATTGAACCGCGTCACAGGGGTTGTGGAGGTAGAGTTCAGCATGTTCCCAAGCTTAGTCGCAGGTTACTTGATCAACCCCCTCTTCATCAATCCTAGGAAAACCTAAGAACTGGTTGCGAGATCATCCACCCCGGGAATCGATTCAGGTCTCCTGAATAACAGTCACACACCATGGTATAGGGGTGATTATTATGCCAATTCGAACAAGCTCGTTAGATAAAAAAATGTAAGTTCCATTGTCTGTGACTCTCGTGCAGAACTAAGAAGCAAGATCAGTCCCAATCATACAAACCAGACGCCTAGATCTCTTCATGTTCAGTGGCAATGGACCTTAGATGTTTGATGATCTGTTGCTCGGGGAAAGATTATTAGAATAATAAAATCAAGAAGACTTAGATGGACGGCCCATGCGACACGAATTGGAGAGGAAAGAAGAGTGTACAGGATTCTTGTTGGGAAACCTGATTGTAAGAGACCTGTAGGAAGTCCAAGATGAAGATGGAGGAATAGCATTGACATAGACCTAAATAAATCGGTAAGGATGTATAAGATTGGATTGATCTTGCCCAGGATAGAGACAAATGAAAGTCGTGTGTTGCTGCAGCCATAAACGTTCGGGTTTAAGTAGGCTCGAGAGTTAGTTAGTTTTTGGTCGGGAATGCATTCTTGTGTAATGGTTCATAATGTTCAGTTGAGAAAGTACCTTCACAGAGTTTTGTTCCGATAGCGCACTTGTCGAGACTCAACTATTTGAGAATTATTTTCGTCAAGTTTTAAATGAGTAGTCGTTTTGATAGAGGTGTTGTCATCACAGTACGCCCTATTTTTACTGTTTTTATCTTTCACGTTGACCCAAAATCGCACTGCTTCCTACTTCGCAAGAAATGTCAACATCCGCTAATAGTGTTTATGCAATCCTTGCGTAAGCATATCCATCTCTTGAGAGACTCGTTCGTAAATAATTTCAACATTTAATAGACTTATCGCTGACGAGAGCTGTAAAAAAAGACCACGAACAACGGACGCCGTTTTTCCTCAGCTATCCAAATTAGCTTATCCGCAAATAACCTTGAACGGCGCTACCTCTACGTTCTCAAGTTTATTTGTTCAACCATTTTTCATTGTTGGCACAATGCACGAGGATTCGCCTACTTAAAAATCCAAATCGATATTGGATCCGCGGAGGAGGAAAAGTTTATTTAACTTGTGCTGGCCGCTTTCTTTCTGGCCTTCTTTATTGCTTTCTCTTTGGCTGGACGAAAGCGCTGACGCGTCTGGGCCGCCCTGGGAACCATCACGCACCGGGACACAGGACTGGCTGTCAGTCTTCTGATTCTCCGAGTGATCAATCTTGTCTGGTTTGTGCCAGTGTGGTCTATGTCAAGATACACCGTGTTTGCAGAGTTGATTACTTAAATCCAAAGGTCGTGTGTAAATATGTGGGCTAGTCTAGAAATTAAAAAAAATCAAGATTGGCCCAAAAAAGGTCTCGGGTATTCCAATTTCCTTGGAATTTTTCGAAGATTTGTAAACTTCGATGAACAAGTTTATGGAAGTTACAAATCATCATACTCTCTGTTTATGACTAATTACCAAATAACCCCCCTCTCTTTGTATGTTTGTGTGTGTGTGTGTGTGTGTCCATCTGTGACTCTTTCTCTCTCTCCCTCTCTTCCTGGACACACACACCCATAGTATCTATATCTCTCTTTAGGTTTATTTTTTATTCCACTGTCTCTCTCTCCGTTCCCTCCCTCCCTCTCTCTCTCTCTCTCTCTCTCTCTCTCTCTCTCTCTCTCTCTTTCATCAAACAATAAATGCTAACTACCACGTAAGGTATGTGTTACTATCACGTTCTGATTATCTTCCTGTCGTTTCAACTGTGCTTTGTTTTTCTTACATAGGTACATAAATCTACTTCCGAATATTTTTTGGATGCCTGTTCACACTTTCTTGCCAAATAACTTGCTTCGTCTGTTCTGTATCTATTCACATACAGAAATAACAGGGATGACCTACATGTGGACCAAGTAGTTAACTTACTGGTGATCACATGAGCTATCATGGTACTACTACCACGAATAGCGCTCACAACCAATCGAACACAACATGGTAGAAAAACGACAGACATGATCATAACATGGTTGGTTACGTGAAAACAAACGAACCGCTCCTTTCGTAAATTGTAAATGATGTATAGCAAGTGGTAATTCCAGCCAACACGACACAGTCTGAGCGCAGAAGCCGAGTTCAAATTGTCATTAAGTTGGCGTAACTTTAAATTGAAACATAAAACAGTATTGAACAGTAATCGTCACGTAGTAGTTTAAAAATCACTGAGAATGATGTTATATTAGCATGCTGTTCATTGTTTTAGTGGGAGTCCAGTAGGGCTAGCTGCACTTGATCCTTGCACTAGAAGGACCTAAAGACATTTCAATAGTTACTTCGTCGCTATTTAAGAAGAGGTACACAAAATAATACAGTCACCTTTGTCAGAGTATGGCGTACAGTATAAGTGTAAATCTTAAATAATTTATTCAGCTCATAAAGATGCTGAGATCTCAGATTGCCTCTCATAACGAGAGTGGCTGAAATGAGCTTGCCTGATTAGCCTTGCGACTATCCAGAGACCATTCTTTAACGAGATAGATTGTTCCGCGTGACAGTCACGTGAGAGTCGCTTTATCTTAAGTCCTTCGCGTTTACTAGAATTCCAGCCACAACAGCTTGTTGAAAGCACGAACATAATTTGCATACATTGTCCCATAGAATGCCGTTGTTCTGGCTGTTAAGGTAATTTCGGAAAACAAGGTCCCTCAAGGTGTACGGACGTCACGTCCCTAGTAAGCGCACCTCATGTAATATAGAGGCTTCAATTATTGAAAAAGTTGCAAACATAGGCCAATGTTCATGTTCATAACTTCTAAATAACTACGTTCCAAGTCCAAAGTAGCGAAAAACGTTATTAGTTAAGTACAGTCTTCAATAACCTGTGTTAGTGGATACATTTGCAGAACACGAAGCATGCGCTTTTCGCTCTTCAGAAAAAATACGTTAACATTAAAAACCTTCGAATTTAGAATATTAAACGCTGTCTTCCCTTTTAAAATACTGCATCGCATTAACAAGAATAAGATTTTTTCCCATTACGTGATACGAATCCGGTCCATGATGACAATAAAAAAAACGCAAAATTTTCTATTCTGCAAATAAATGTTTCAGCTCACTTAAAAGCGTCAATAAAATCAACAAATATTTCCCACAGACTAAGAATATTGAAACTACAAATATAACGGAGAAAATAATCTAAGCGGCTGAGAGAAGCGGGAACATCTAGGTATTCTTCCAGAGCAAAACACCTATTTATATTCTGATGTGGAAATGTCTTATAGTGCATCAAATACTGAGTAAATAATGAGATTTTGAGTTATTTACGTTGTCAAAATATTTTAAGTTCACTTCGTGATGAGATACACTAAACAGGACAGGACATACAGTTAAATGTGAGCTCCGAGATATAGTGTTTCTATACTGGGAATCGAACTCTGAAACGTTGATTACACGGCAGCTGTGTAGCCAGTAAACTATCGGTTAGGTCCGGTTTTGCAGGAGGTTTATGTAATGCAAATAAATCAGTAGATTTCTGCAATGTGAAAGCACTATGCTATATTTGTAAAGAATTTTAATGAAGAAACTTCATAAACGGCGAAAATTGAAGATAAAATAAAACCCATTTTGGTCAAGTTAACCCATTAATGCCGAAACAGCATTTCAAGTATTTTTTTCAACTCTTTTTTTGAAATGTCATAGTTGAGCTCCGAATAAGGTGAAAAAACATTATTTTTGTTAAAACTCATTTTATTTGCCTTCTTTACAGACTGGTAGATTTTCCAGCCACCAAACATTTGAGATAACAATTTCAACTACTTTTTAACTATCTTTGTGATTATTTTGTTTTATAATTTAGTTACTTAACAACAATTTTAATACATTGGTATCTACGTATAGCATAACCTATTTATATCGAATATATACAATCACAGAAACATACAATAGTTCCAAAAATTTACTGTAAATAAATTTCTAAAAGATACATATTTTAGCACATAGTTCAACAGGAAGCAGAATTTTCAATCAATCTCTTGAACATCACTTGAAATCTGCTCCATTATGCGTCCCAAACCTTTAAGTACTAAGGATGGAGAGCAGATACACATTTACCACAATTGCATGTAGTACGTCCTGAACATTTCTTACATCTTGAATTAGGTTTATTGCTCTTCACAATCCAATGTCCAGCGTTATATTATTAGAGTGCATGTTGTATCTCTTTTCTCAAAAATTGTGACCTGGTAACTCTTATTGCTACTCCAGACTGCTTGATGAGTAGGCCTTACTTTCTAGTAACAATCATTGGTTCATTTTCATATTATCAGTAAAATGTAGGTGGCACATTATGTGATCAAATATATCCCGTGTCACGGCACCAGATATCATTTCATTGTGTATATCTATTGCATCACTCCACTACATATGGCGGTTTGGTAACCTACAATACTCAA
Organism: Lepisma saccharinum; assembly: GCF_977018435.1. NCBI lineage: Eukaryota > Metazoa > Arthropoda > Insecta > Zygentoma > Lepismatidae > Lepisma > Lepisma saccharinum. The sequence continues at coordinate 31,868,622 of NC_139232.1, read as the reverse complement.
AAACAAAAAGGATTCTAATGAAGATAGATTATTTTATTTTGTTATTTTGTTATTGACTCAGTACGTACATTTTTCTGAATTGCATAACTTTGAGTTTGTTCCACAATCATATCAACAAAATGTGCTGATAACATCAATTGGAAAATATCCAGTGATGGTTCAAGTGTACTTGCATAATCTACAGTAGTTGGAGAGAACGGGGGATGAAAATTTCGTACTTTGCTTTCAACATGTCTCTCGTGCCTTTCAAACTGGACAATGCCCATTTTCTTTCTTCTTTGAATTTGTGCTTCTCAGGTTGTGAATCTCCATTACCAGGATTTTTGAGACTCCCTGCGAATCTCTGGGGCAGTACATCTTATCTTGTTTGGAGAATTCTCCTTGGCAGGTGTTCTGGTAGTTCTTCTGTTAAGTCTGTTTATCCGAGTCAAAATCTGTATCTGCTTCAAGGTCTTCAACTGGTTGCAGAAGAGCAATACTACAGCCATTCCAGTGGCGTGCCCAAGATATTCGAAAGGGGAAGATAAGTATACATTTTTTAGCAGTTAGTCCTAATTTTGCCATCATTTCCTGCTTTTTAAATCCTTCTTTTAGGAATACTGAGCCCCACTAACACCCATACCTTAGGCACACCACAGAGTTATTTGTCTCCTCATCTGAGTCTTCAGTCAGCCGGTCGTAAATGTCATTGAGAGAGAACCTGTAAGAACAAGTAGTAAGTGTAACTTGTCTTTGTACAGATTACTATTTTCATGTAATATAATGGAATAATAGTAGTATTATTATAATAAAAGTTTAACACTACTATTGAATTATTGTGGTTTTGACGACTAAGATACAAACTGTAATTCAGCAATTAAAATTCAGAATTTTGGGGACTGCAAAAAATGATGTATTTGTACTGTACATTTTCGTTTGTGCTAAACGAATATCTACTGCAATACAAAGGAAAGGAAAATGTGGCAGAAACAAGATTCGAAGATAGGGAATGACCGAAGCAGTGGCAGCGATTGGGCTCCAAAACCGGGGGGGCAAGGTGCCAAAACTGGGGGGGAGCAAAGACAGTACATTTTCATTTGTAGATAAGGTTTAGCATAGTGCGGGGTCAAAAGTAGTGAAAAGCGAGGGGGCAACTTTCCCCCTCGCCCCCCTAATTGCCGACACTGGACCAAAGCCAAGCATCCCTTTACATGATAGATGTTTAATATTATTCTGTGAAGCACAAGTTTGTAGAAATGTGCAGTACAAAAAACATAAGAGGAAAACAAGTATGACGTTCGCTGAATTGTATGTCACTTCAGATTTACAGCACCTAAATGACTGGTGGCAGGATTTCCTGCCAAAGTAACTTGAACTAATATTTTTGGGCATATTATATGCTACAATTACAAATCGCTTATTTCAATGAGAGAGAGATATTTCAAGATCAGAATTCATCTATTAGTTTACAAGAATATAATAAAATATATTTATACTTCCCTTTTATTTGAAGATCTGCAAGCCATTTTCCTTCCTATTCTCGCAAGCACAAAAGAATTGACTCCTTGAGAATGCACTAAGTCACGAAACTGCATCGGGATGGTCGACAAAGAAGGTTGGAGGTCTAAACATTAAAGCAGTTGCATTTTCAGTTAAATTAATCCATTTCTATGGAAGGGAGGCCACCAAATGTGGAATGTCAGACTTGCCAATGAGGTGATATAACAACTACACCGCTAAGATCGTCGCAATATATATGAATATGAAAGTGTAAGAAAGAGGCTTTTCTGCTTTTTCGATAGGTAAACACACAGTATGCTTCCACCTATGGATTAGGTGCCATAAAGATAAAATATCGTTTAGTGCCGAATTTATACACGCAAGCACTCTAGTGCCCTGCATGCAACCATCATCATGCATGTAGGAATTAAGAGTGAGATATTATATTGACCCGTATATCAGACTGCGTGAAATGTGATGCAGTATATACTAGTAGAAGATAGCAATAAGGGTAAGAACATGAAAAAAGAGAAAATCTTGTTTACTTTATAAGGAAAGGACACTACAAAATGTAAATTGTAAATGAAGTACCAATTACGAAGCGATAAATAATTGATATGGTCTAATTTTCAAGATGCAGTGGGGAATTATCACAAGACATACGTAAATTTTCAGGTGAATTCTATCATTCGTTTTTGAAATGCACACTTTCAAAGTGTGGACTAAATAGATGTAGGTGCTGTTCCTAACAGAACCACCAGACGCTACTCGACCTCTCTGCAGGAGTGGTCAGCGAAGCCTACGTCTTTGTGTTTCCTCAATCATTAATTTCATCATTCATCCTCATCGTCGCGTTTAACAAGTTGTAGAAAAGCAGCGTAAAATAATAAAAATAGGCTTATAATTGGCATCGAGTATAGTGTCTTGCAGATGACGTAGTGATAACTACGTCACCTTGTAATCAAGTTATTCCGGAGTGGAGGCACATAGTGGTTTGGATCCCACTTTAAACTGTGTGTTCGTTTCCGATTGTCTATCTCTGCATAAAGCGGACTTAAAATCTCAAAAAGGCATCAGATATAATAAAGCTCATCTCTAGCTATTTCACTCACATTTCCTTTATCCAGTACATTGTCAATTGATTCATGATATGCGCCAACTGACTATAAATGATATTGCAACACATCCCATGCGAATGCGTTTCTCGACGCAATTTTAAGCTTAACACCCACTGAGACGGGTAGAAACGCAGCAACAGAACGCAACAGACTCGTTTCCGGCGTCTAAGTGGGCGATAACCTTTAAGAAAACCTGCAGACTTCTGGCACGGAAATTCCACGCTTCGGTTCCGCCAATTCCCTGTAGTGGGTGTTAAAACATTTCATTTCAATAGCAGCAGACAACAGAAGTTCTGTTGTCGCTTTTCTCCGCGTTTTCCCACGTATCAGTGGGTGTTAAGCTTTAGTTAGTTAATAACTACTAATCAGGTTTTCCCGAAGATCATAGGGGAATCTCTTTAGCTGTACATCTTTTACCTGCTTGTTATGTTACCCAAACAACTGCAAGGTGTGTTCGGTTGCAGCACGTTTAGGGGCATTATAAGCGGTTGGATATAAGTATGTGGAATGACCTTTTTTTTAACACATTAATTCATATGTCAGGAAAATGAAACTTGGTTACGGAATACGAGAGGTAGCACATTACGATGCCAAGGGTTCCATACTTGAATAGGCCTTGACACTGGTGCTCTTTGTAAATATCTCTTAATCGATTTCATCATATCATCACAAGGGCTGAACCGATACGCATATAGTAATCGATATCCTTACCGATACAGATGCTCAAAAATTGTAACAATTAAAATTTGTTCAAAATTTTGATTACTGGGTGAGTTTTCCACTCCAATTATAAGCATCAACTGAGCAGAGTTTTGGTTTAAAATATTCAAAACTACATCAAAATATACGTAAGAATACTGTTGTGTAATCACAAAATGCAGTTTTCCACATACGTAATATTGGCCCAACACCAACGGACATTCCGGGCCTCCCCCATGGCGTAGTGGTAACGTCCTCGCCTTGTAATCAAGGGGTCCCGGGTTCGATACCCGGTGGTTCGGATACCACTTTAAACTGTAGGTCCAGTCCCGATTAGCCTTTCTGTGCGTAAGGTGGACTTAAAACAACAATTCAATCGATCAATCAACCAACGGACATTCCGAATTTTGCATAACTTCCAGTATAATTAGAGTCGCCGCAAGTGTCGCGAGACATTTTTCCGAACCGCACAAACGATCAAAAAAGAGGAAAAGTATCGGCTGGTACCGGTAAATTAAATCCAACCGATAATTTCTGATATTGATACCGCTGGTATCGGCCGATACCAATACAACGGCATCGGTATGGGCTCAACTCTAATCATTCATCCTCGCCTTAGCCATTAGACAGAAATGGCAGAAAAGAGAAGTATAACGAAACGAAACCAATCAATTAATCAATCAATATGGGTATAAACTTCTTGCAAGTTTCTGTCCACATGCATCACCTCATATCCTTATCTCCTGCCGACAACCAAACTTCCTAATATTCTTAGCATCAAACCGACACTCTTGGCCGCGCGCGGTGAATATTCAACTTCCTACCTAGATCTGGCATTAGAATTCCGGTCCCGATTAACTAAAAACGGATCGATAAGTGTTACTAAATAACCAAACTACAACTGAAAAATTCGAAATTTAAAACTATGTGTAACTTACGAAACGGATTTTTTCTATTTTGTTTGTTTTGTTGATGTGTGCTGCTATTTTGTGACTAATAGCAGTTGATATCGTAGTGGCTGTTGATTTTTTTGTCATTGAGTGTTGCTTTTCTGCCACTCTTGGCTAATCCCGACAGTGAGGATGAGTAATTATTTGACGAAATTAATAAATTGATTCGAACCCGGGACCCGTGGGTAGTGTCTGTTGCTACCGGCTTGTATTCTAGGAGTTGATGCTCGATTCCTTGTGTGATCTAATTTCTGATCATATTTTCAACTGTGAGTCTAGTCCAGATTAGCCTATCAGAGCATAAATGGACAAACTTTACTAATTCTGTCAATAAACTCCACTATACAAAACATCGCGAATGACATTAAGAGTTTTATATTTATTTCTGCCATGATGTATTGAGTTTCCATTCGTTCCGTGCTGAAGCACATTATTTATTTAAAAGTGTAGCGAAAGTCTCTCTAAACTTCACAAATAAAATGAACTTTCTTCCGCCTGCAAAGAATCTAATTTTTCCTTCGTCGAACACAAACAAAAGAGAGATTAGAGTGAGGGGGAACATTAAGCTTACTCGTGGTTGTCTATAAACAGCTGTCGTATAAGATTGGGTCGATACAGAACATTATGGATTAATAGTAGAAGTCGATTTGTCTTCTGCCGGTTCTTTCTTTTTCCTTCCATTCCTTCTCTCTTGAACTTTTTCGTCCATGAAACATCATTCGCAAATATCCGTAACTTATTGATTGGGCAAATGACAATCGGCGACCTCTTCCTTCAGAGAAGAATATGTCTCCAGTTATAGCTGCTCCGGTTTATCAATAAAAGTGACACACAATTGCCGAGGAACGTGTCTATCGTAGGCGTAAGAAAGGGGTGGTGTTGCCGTGCAACCAGCAATGTAACATTAATGTGAGAAATTGATAAATAGGGCGGGCAACGCTTACCATAATGATCACTACATTACATATGCATATAAACCGTTGTCGCAAAGCAAAGTCTCTTTTATGAACTTAAATTTGAATTTGAAGGAATGTTCTGGCTACAAGTAGCTTCAATCGGTAGGGAAATATTTGTGACTAAGCAAGAATTATAAATACATTTACTAGATAATATAATAGTTGACTATTCGTTATATTTTTCTTTTACGTTGAGTTGCTTGGTAACTTTCATGTTTTGATTCCAGAGAAATAGATACTAAATACACACAGAGAAAATATGATATTCTAGGTACCTTACATTCGAACAAACATCAGTGGTTCCGCCTTCAGAAAAAATATTATGATCCTTTTTAGCTCCGAAACTTTCAAACGGAAACAAAAGTAACCGTTATTGGAGCTTGGTTTTAATAACCTCATTTTCGTCTGAAATTAAGACTAAAATCACATAAATATTACAATATGCTTATTGAACCAATATTTTCTTGATTGGTGTAATAATATCAAAATTTAAAAACAAATAATTACGTCAAGTATGAAAATATAATTCATGTCATTTAGCGTGGGTATTAAATAATGGACGTTAATATTTCGTCCATGGCAATACGTATTATCAACGAATATTATTCCCTCAGCAGTTTATCGAATGCTAGAATAGAAAGTCTTAACAATAATGTCATACCTTTATCACACTAAGAGTAAAAATGGTTTCAATTTCAAAATAAAAATGTATGGTCAGACAAGGTCTTTCGCGAATTATGTAATATAGTTGTAAAAATAAAGTATTTTTTCAGTCCCTTTTATCCTCAGATGGGCTAATCAGGACTTGGTCTGCAGTTTAAAGTCTAATCCGAAGCTCTGTGAAATCTACCTCCTCCTGTGACGGATCCTGAACCCCTTAGTTACAAAGAGATAGCATTACCAATATACCATCGGGAATATCCACACTTGTATGGATGTATCAAAAATTATAGTTATAAGAATGATCAAATTTCTTCTTATACACAAATGCATGTACTTCCTCGTCACGTTTCAGCCTTAGTTGGAGATTGACGGATGTGAGCAGTGTATAATGTAAGTCGTAGAAGGTACAGAAATGCAATAAAAAATATAATTCTGGTAGGAACGTTAGTCTCTAAATATGTGCTGTAACGTATGGCAGCTTTCAAAGAATTTGTTTGTTTAATAAAGAAAACTATAATTGTTTTTCCTTTCAAGCCAATTAGAAATCACGTCCTTGTTCCTTTATATAGCATAAGGGCCAGGCAATTAACTAATATAAAACACATGGTGCAACAGCCTTCTAAGGGCCAGTGCAGACTCGTGGTCAGTGCATCGAGTTCCATCGCCGCTGTTTTATGGCTTTGGGAACCTTACCCACTACTGCTACTTTTCAAGTAGCTCTCACGACGCTGGGCCAGCGCCGAAATTTTGGAAGCTCTCACCAGGAATCAAACCCGGACCACTCGCACCAAAGGCGATATCGCTAACCACGTGGGTACGCGAGATTCCAACATCCAAGCAATTATGATGTATGATTTAATTCAAGTTTTCTGTAAAGCGCGTGCACTAAAACATTCAAGGTCATAGTCTATAAATTAGATAGTTAAATCTAATTCTTTGTCAGACTATGTTTGAGTCTTTTCTGGTTGATTATATTATTTACAAAATTGAGTATATACTCGTACATTGTCTTCCTGCTTCAACATCAAATAAAAATCAATCATTTCTATGCTTTCTCAGAATTGATGAGGTAATCTGCACCAAATGTAATGTTTCTATCCTCTAACGTAAAAATCTCTTGGTCTCCTCTTAAGCATCTAGCACTCTACAAACTTAGATATTTCATCTTCATTTCGCATAGCCACTTTGTTATGCTCACTTACTTTGGTTGCTTTGCAGTAATCTTCTCAGTTTCCCCGTACTCTTATAAATTATTATCAACCCTCTAGGGAGTTCAGTGGCCCAGAATAGGTGTAATGTTCTCACTTTCAGTGAACGAAGGCAGTTTGAACTTCCACACCCACCAAGCACCTGCACTGAAACACAGCGGACCTGTCACCACTCGTGAAGATTAGATAAATCACTAAATTTACTGCAGACCAGGCAGGGGCGGATTAACTGCTTCCTACTTTGGTTCTGATGACCAGGGCTGGGATTAATATGTACTAACAAGTGGTTTTATATGTACATACATGTGGACCAACATATGCGTAAAATGACCCAAAACGATGTAAACAAAACATCTTCATAATGATTCCATATTTGTGTGATTTAAAATCAAATAAACAATTTATTATTTTCCATTGCGTTAATGGATTTGGTGGCACTGTAACTTTTCACTCCGTATGCACACATCTTCACTGCTACTGAAACTATAACAACAGGTAATACACGACTAACACAACCTCTGGTTTGAGAACTAACAACCTGCGAACGTATTAAATCTTGACAATTAGACCACAACACCCCTGCTTCAGTACGTAGTATTATTGCCTACCTGTGATTGGCGATAGTGGGCTGCTTTTGTTGTACATTTACAAACGATGCCGGGTTCAGCAACAATGACAAGTACAAATGCTGCCACCAGACGATAAGCGGCGCGGCTTTTTTTTCTACTATGTACTTGTCACCCATCAAAGCATGGCAATTTTAACAAAGAAAACAATGCAAAAATGACAGCCTCCTTTATGCAATTCCAACACAAGAGTCGAGAGATGAATTGTTCATGGTTTTACTGGTTTGAACAATTACAAAATGATAAAATATGAACAATATGTTAAATAAACTTGTTTGAATATGTAAAATTTAGTATGGTTTCCTTAAATATGTAAAAGGATTATTATAAACAGAAATATGAAAAATATTGAAAATAAAATTTGTTTTAAATCACTAACTAACTAACTAACTCTCTAGCCTTCTTAAACCCGAAGGTTCATGGCTGCAGCAAGACAGGACGTCCATCCTTCCCTATCTTGAGCAAGATCTATATACTCTTTTCCATCAATACCGACTTCCCTTAGGTACATCTCAACGTTGTCCCTCCATCTTCGTCTTGGCCTTCCTACAGGTCTCTTACCATCAGGTTTTCCAACAAGAATCCTGTAAGCTCCTCTTTCCTCTCCCATTCGTACCACATGGCCTGCCCACCTAAGTCTTCTTGATTTAATTATTCTAATACTTTCTGGACATGAATACAAATTATGTAGTTCTAAATTATGTAACTTTCTCCACTCACCTGTCTCCTCATCCCTTTTAGGTCCAAAGATTTTCCTAAGGATTTTATTTTCAAATACTCTCAATTTATGTTCCTCTTTCAATGTAAGGGACCAAGTTTCACATCCATATAATACTACAAGCAAAATTACTGTTTTGTATATTTTAACTTTTAGTTTCTTAGATATTAAACGAGAAGACAAAACTTTATGAAGAGAGAAGTAACATGCATTTCCTGAATTAAGCCTACTTTTTATTTCCTCTTTAATATAATTTTCATTTGTTAATATTACTCCTAAGTATTTGAATTTGGAAACTGGTTCAAACGAGTTGTTATCAATAATTAGATTTTGATTATTACCTAACACTTGGTTTCGGCCTGTAAGCATATATTTAGTTTTCTCTTTGTTAACTTCCAAACCTATCTCTTTAGCAGTTTTGAAAAATATTTTAGCATTATTCTTAATTGTATTCACATCATTCCCCAGTAAGTCTACATCATCTGCATATGCTAACAACTGAGTCACACCATTTAATTTTAGTCCTTCTTTAGTTTCTTTTACCTTCCTAACAGCATATTCTAAGGCAAAATTAAAGAGCAATGGAGATAATGCATCTCCTTGTTTTAACCCATCATGAATTTTAAATTTGTCAGACACATTAATACCCACACGAATTTTACTTTCTGTTTCACTGGTGCATATTTTTATCATACTAACAAGCTTCTTAGGTATTCCAAACTCTACTAATATATTATATAATTTATCTCTTTTGACCGAATCATATGCTTTTTGAAATCAATGAATAGCTGATGGACATTTTGATTATATTCCCACTTTTTCCAAGTGTCTGTCTGAAGTTAAAAAAGTTGATCTGTAGTTGATCTGTTACGTTTAAATCCACATTGATAATTACCTATAATTTCATTAGCATATGGAGTTAGTCTTGTTAAAAGAATGTTAGACAATATTTTGTATGTTGTTGAGAGTAGAGAAATTCCACGGCAATTATTGCAGTTCATTTTATCACCTTTTTTAAATACAGGAACAATTATGGATTCTTTCCACTGTTGAGGGATTTCTTCTTTATTCCATATTAAACAAATTAATTTATGAATTTGACATATTAATGAATTTCCACCATATTTAATTAACTCAGCTGGTATTAAATCAATGCCAGGTGCTTTGTTATTCTTTAGCCTTTTAATAGCATCTTTAACTTCAGTCAAATAGGTTCTGGAACTAATGGTTCTGCTGTGCATTTACTTCTGATTTATCTCCTGTATGGACATTTAAAAGGTCATTAACGTAGTTCTTCCATCTATTTAGAATATCGCTTGGGTCAGCTGGAAAATCACCGTCTTTATCTTTTATCAAGTTTACTTTAGGTTGCCACCCTTTTCTAAACTCATTTACACCTTTATATAAATCTCTGATATTTTTGTTTTTGCTGTTTGTTTCAATTTCGTTAATTTTGCTTTTCAAGTAATATCTTTTTTACTTCTAAACGTGCGGTTAACTTCTCGCTTTATTCTGTTATAATTGTTTAGATTTGTATCATCAGAGTTATTTAACCACCTAAGTCTAGCCTGATCTCTTATTTCTATTAGATTATGACATTCATTATCAAACCATGGCTTACTTTTTCTCGGTTTATGGTATCCTATACTTTCTTTAGCTGCTGATTCTATTGCATTACGTATGTGCTCCCAATTCTTATTTACGTCTGTTTCATTTATATTTTCATCATCATTTAAATCCTGCAAAACATCAAATCTATTTGACAGTTTAATTTGGTAATCTTTCTTAATTCTTTCATCAGTAAACTTTCCTGTATCAAATTTTATAACTTTTAGATTTTGTTGCTTATGATTTATCACTGCGAGTCTTTCTTTTAAATCACTACAAATCTTATTATTTATAAAGATATTACAAAATGTCGGTGATAATTCGTCTAACTAAAAGTATGTATTTGAATATAAACTTTAGACGTTCTTATCTGACGCCCGCTAGGATTGTTGTTGCTTTACACGTCTCCTGGAGCGATTGCTTAATTTTAGAATTAAAAGTTAAAAGTTTACATTTATTCGTGTTGACTGAAAATGTATTGTTAGTTTTGAGACGTCTCGAAAAAGGGTGACAATTTTAGTTGTCAGGGAAGATCGGCTTCTTGATGTTGAAGTAAAGGAAGATTGATATTAATTTCGATGTTAATTAGCAATTTATGCTTCTATGAATGTTAGTGGCAATGATTTTTTATTAGCATTTAATGCTAATTACGCTTTGTTCATTGTCTAGTACTTGTACTTTTAACTACTCGACAGCGTGTCCGAGAAGATCCCGTACTCCTAGACTATATATACATAGTACTTACCCCTAGATTATATGTGTAAGATATTTATTTATTATACCTAGTCTTACCATAAATACTGTCACAAAGTTTTAAGTAAATTGACACAAAATGCTGAGAGATATTTTAATATCCTAATAACATTACTGAAATGGATGCATGACAAATCAAAATCACAAATCAATATTCATAATGGCCGCCCTTAGCACGCACACATTCCGTAAGTCTTTGTGGCCACGCATCAATTGAATTACGCAACACATCGACTGGAAAATGAGAACTGCTTTCAGAAGAGACCGACCGCTTTCAACTTCAAACATTGGGATGTCTCTTCTTACAAGGCATCTCCTGAAGCTTGGACCACAATTTGTAGTCCAAAGGGTATAGGTCCGGACTTGCAGAAGGCCAATCTGAAGTGGAAAGGAAGTCTGGAACATTTGCTATGAGGGCACGCTCCATTTCTGTGAAAAAGGGGTAAAAACATCAGCCAAAGTGTACCAGCAGACAGTGCTTGAAAGACTAGTCAAGAATGTCAACAACACTTTCTTCCATGGTCAGAACTGGAGCTTCTAGCAGGATTCAGCCCCAACATATGGGGCCCGAACAACACAGCAGTGGCTGGAGGCAAATGTACCAGACTTAATTTCCACTTCGGATTGGCCTTCTGCAAGTAAGGACCTATGCCCTTTGGACTAAAAATTGTGGTCCAAGCTTCAGGAGATGGCTTGCAAGAAGAGACATCCCAATATTGAAAGTTTAAAGCGGTCTCTTTTGAAGGCAGTTGCTCATTTTCCAGTCGATGTGTTGCGTAATTCAATTAATGCGTGGCCACAAAGACTTACGGAATGAATGTGTGCGTGCTAAGCGTGGCCATTTTGAATAATGATTTGTGACTTTGATTTGTCATGCATCCATTTCAGTAATGTTATTAGGATATTAAAATATCTCTCAGCATTTTGTGTCAATTTACTTAAAACTTTGTGACAGTATTTATGGTAAGACTAGGTATGTATCTATAACGTACTTGCGAACCTTACATTACGTTACAGTGCATCGTTCGTGCACCCACACACACGTCACTAGCCGTCCCTCAGCACTGTAACTCAGTGGGTGCTGGTTCGGCGGCGCAGATCGTATGCGCAGTTGTCCGTGGATGCATTACGTCATCGTCGAGAAGCTCGGCAAGGAAAAGGCTGGTTCCTTATGCAAATATTGAGATATTTGACAACGAATATCTTCTAAAATATAGGAGCAGGGGAAAAGTTACAACTTTTACTGTTAAGATTCATCCCTTCTAATCAATTTATCACAAAGTTGATTCAAATGTGTAAAATGGTTTTCAAGAAATCGTGTTACGAAGGAACCCCTGTTTTGTTCTCTCCAGGCTTCCAATGTAAGGGAGTTTTAACTTAAGCGCGTTGGATTTATTTTTGCTGTACATTTTGAAATAAGATTATTTTGTTCTTGTCAACTGAATTCATGCCTAAATGCTATGGAAAGCTGTGAAAACTATTATGAGAAAACTAACGGAAGAAATCTAAAATATCACAGCCTTTCCAGTCGGTAATTGCGTAAGTAAACGAAATGACAAGATTGTTATAAAAAATGCGGGATTGCCCATTTTTGTGAAAAAGGCATTGTGCGAGATCTAAAAGCAGAAAATTTTAATATTGTATGTAAATGTAAGGGTGTAATAAACGTGACTGCTTCTCATAAAATATTACTGCACTCTCCACGTTTCTCTTCTGTCTTTTCTTTGGCACCGTCAATAGCTTCAACACGTTTTTTTATATATATATATTTGTCACATATTTGTTTTAATTAGTATTCTGATTGTTCTGCCACCTGAACTCAGCAGCTAGGGCTCAAAGGGCAGTGAAGTTACACCGGAAGAAGGCTCCGAAATGGTAGGCTTCAGAAATTTACTCATCCAAATTAAATTAAACAAGTATGTGCTCTCTCTAAATTTAAATCATAGTTCGCAAATAATTTTATTACAAGTTTTAAATGTATCTGTTTTATTTAATAACGTATTAATTGGTGCATTCTTCTCCAGCATTGCTATAGGCAGTGACCACACTACAGGGGGGGGGGGGCAGGACAATTTCTCTCTCTCTCTCTTATCTGCCCCCAGTATAACGATAAAAATAAATAAATGAATGAATCCTCTTTTAGCCAAAATATGTATTTTTGTGTCGTATGTAACGGAATAACAAACATAATTGCCCCGGGGAAATATGATTTACTCCTCCATCTTTTCTATTGCGCCGTCACTAGCTACAACATATTTTGATTTCTATTGTTCCCACATATTTATTTTAATTTTAATATTGTGAATCATATTCCACTGTGTTACCTCATATAGCCCCCCCCTCACACACATGTACGGTTTCAGTTGTAAGTTTTAGACTAAGCTTGTCAAATGTCCACTTATATAGTTGTATTCTTGAGCCATTTAAAAAGAATTATTTCGCCCCTTCTTCTGGACGATGTTTTCCCACTGGAAGCCCCCTTTGCAGTTCGAGATCCGGGGCTATAGCCTTCCCAAGCCACCGTCCCCTCCAAATACTGTCCTGGCCTCATGAAAGAAAAATATATGTGTTTATACGTACAAATATATGAATTTGACTTGGCAGTTTCTTTTTTCGAACAGGAATAAGTTTTAAATTTTAATAGCTTATAAATTTACACTATCAATTTTGAGTAAAGGTTTTGCGTAACCCTAAAAGTACATTTAGAGACTGCAAGGTCAACTCTCGATATTTCAGATATATTAAAAATTTTCATCACAACGTCTAGTAATAATTATTTGTTACTTCAATAAACTCCTCGCAAATGTTTCTCGCATATTAAAACATAGATGCCATATGATTGTCATTTTCTGTTTATTTCCTTGTAATGCTGACCTCCGTGGCGAAGTGGTTAGCACAACGCTTTACGATTCCAAGGGCCCCCAGGTTCGAATCCCCGCCCGGGCATGGGTCTACTATCCTTTCATTAATTTCATCATATCATCACGCATCCTCATCTTTGCGATTAGCCATATGTGACAGATAAGCGAAGTAAAATAAACTAAGTCTATTAATCAATATTTTTTAAAACTCTTTAATTGTTCTTTAGCATGCCACGTTTTTGTTAAAATTATATTGCGATTTGTAAAATGACGAAATTCTAAAGGAGAACACGTAACTTTCTTCGTAGCGTATTAGTCAGAAAGTTTCAGAAAGTTTTCAATTATGTTACTAATCATTAAAAGGATGCCTCAATACCATCTTGGCGGATGACAATTAATATTTTCCCCCTCCTAAAAGTAATAATATACTTTCGCTCTCTGAATCTCCCATACAAATGCTAGGTGCCGTCTGCTTCAGCCGAGCTCACTCCCTCTCTGTTGACGTCACGCGTTCATGCAAGATCGGCAACCTTCGGATGGCTTTACCTAATTTCTATGTACCTTGACTGTAACTATGTCCGCTCACATCAGCAACATACGAAATGGAGCAAGCATTCCATGTGTCATGCGGGTATGCCAACCAAAAAAAAGAAACGAAATCATTTCCAAGGAACCGAATCCTGGCCAATTTTCAACAGGATCACCTCACTTAGTACTCCGGCAGTTTGTTTCTTTATACATCGTATTTGCAGAAGATACAATCCAACCTACAAGTGTATCAATACGTGCTGTATAAAACACATATTATTACTAAATTCGTTGACCTTACATGCAAATAGGGGTACGAGAACATCTCGGATACACTGCACTGTAGAATACTAAATTCTTTGAAGGTCGGTGGTTATCTGTTTTAACCACATTTTGAAGGTCTTGTCGTTGTTTACTAGCACGGTGGTTAACGTTGCTCGGCATATATAAAACTCTTCGTGAAATAATGTTTCAAAAAAGTAATTTAAATATAACACATTTTATAAATATTTCAAAATGAATTTAATTCAAAATCATTCTGCCCCCCCCCCCCCAAAGAGAATCCGTAGTACTATACTGACCACGGGCCCAGCTGGCGGCTGGCCTACTCTTTGCTACATACTTGTATATGTCCACCAATCGTCTTTGGGGGTGTGTACCTTGGTGATTATCAACAACCTCAGTTGCGAAGTAAAAGTTGTAGGGGTAACACTGCTCTCTAGTTACAACGTTGACAAGCGTACGTCTATTTTTGTCAGTTGTTTTTATTAGCTTGTTTAGACAGTGATTGGGTGTTTTGTGTACTACTTTTTCGTGCTTTGTGTACTATTGTGCAACGTTTATCCAGTGACGGCGCTGATCAACTCTCTCTCCCGTTTTACAGTACATTTGACAACATGCTGTGTATCCGAAGCTCTTTTGTTTCGTCCCGCCGGGAACTTTCGGTGTCGTCTGACTACCCTATATAAGTCGAAGATAATTCAACTGATCGCTGATTCGTTGTTTCCCAGCCGCCAGTTGGAAATGCGATCAGTATAGAGAACGGATAGAGTCCAATTAACATTACATGTTAACCAGCTGCTAGTTTTAGACGTCTCGGGAGGGCAATCGCCCCCGCCGCCCTCCTCTTAGATGAGTAAGAGAAGAAAACCATGTGAGCACCGCTTATTTTAATTTAGATACAATATTGATACCCTTTTCAGAGACAGGGCCTCCTTATGATAAAGTTGTAACGTCATCGCCTTGTAATCAAGAGGTCCTCGGATTCGATACCCGGTGGAGGCACATATTGGTTCGGATTCCACTTTAAACTGTGGGTCCAGTCCCGATTAGCCTTACTGTGCATAAAGTGGACTTTAAACAGCAATTCAAACCAACCTTCAAGATGTGGGTTTATCATTTATTATATAAATATAAAAAAGGAACTAGAGTACTCCGCAACCTAATTGAATACTTCATGAATATTTTGTATGACTTCGTTAGGTGCAGGCCAACAGTGCCCTTAGAACGTATTTCGATTGCATGGCGGTTGCAGTAAACGTAACTCCAACTTGTTATTCTTTCTAGATAGCGGCAATTGTATGATTACTGTTGTCGTGCGTACTCTCTCTCTCCCCCAACGTCATATTTTCAGAACACCAAGCATTTGGTGCAAACGTTTCTCGAGGCATTCATCTTGTTGACAGTCACATCCTTAAGAGGCAACAACACAACGGAAGCTATCGATTGACACAGAAATTGCTTTCCGGATCGATACCATTCTGTAATGGATTAAATGCTTTCATTTGTGTTTCGGTGCACGAACTTATCCGCAAACATCATTGATTCTTACTGAGAGCAAGGTCTTTTTCGGATAGATCAATTTCCTGCACGTCTTTTCACCACATACAAGGTGTTTAATTTTAAGAACTGTAACATTAACCCTAGCTTACCCGTGCAATACCAGGAAACTAACTTACCTGAAAGGGGAGAGGCTACAGGTCCACACTTTCTTTTTTTATTAATATTCAAGAAACCATTTTGTTATTGAATCACTGTTTTCTTTGTTGACTATATACGTTCAGTTATTTATTAATTATAATAATTACAAAAATTACCATCGTTACCATCCAATTGTACCCTGTCACTGGCATGAGCGTCTCGAATATCACGCATCCAATATTCTGCCCCGATAGGCCATCCATGTGCATTTTGACTCCTATCACATTACATTTATGTTTTTATGAACAAAAGTAATACAGAAATATTGGGAATACCATAGGGAACAATGTAATTTATTATCAATTTTTTATTAAAAAAATTCACAGTTGAAAAATCTAATAAATACAGGTGGTGGGCCGGGTCCAGGGTGACCATGCGTCCCGTTTTGACCGGGACAGTCCTGTTTAGGAGACGTGCCCCGATCGTCCCGTCCATATTTTAAAATCCTCAATTAGTCCCGTTTTATAAAAATCTAGGAGTTTGCTCGAAATTTAAATTTTAAATTTCAGACATTTCATGCTAAAGAAAAGTCGATGCAATTTTTAAACTAGTGTCATGGAAACTCTGTTTCAAGTTCTTCATGGAAATTTGTTATTTTTCAGCGCTTTTGTGCCACTTTTGGTTAATTGCGCATACCAATCGAAATGCAACAATTTCGTCGAGAAGATTCGAACAGGCAGCAGTTTACTGTTTAACTTGGCTCGCATCGGGGATTTTGTTTTGCGTGAGTTCCGTTATTTCTAGAGCAGTGAATTAGTATGGCCAAGAGCGTACATGTAGTTTCAATGCGGGACTGCACGAAGAATTTAAATTCCTGCGCCTCGACACAAACTCAGAAGACAATCCCTAATGAATTAGTGAATTCTAACAAATTTTCTAGTTCAGAAGACAAAACAAAACCGTTCGATCAGTGGCGATTTCCAAGAGGAATCTTAACAGAACTCCAAAAAGACTGGAAAGAAAATTAAAATAATAAGGTTTGCTTGTCCGATAATGGGTAGAGATTTTTTGATAAGTTAGAAGTGGACCACATAAAGTATGCCGTTCTTATGAATGCGGTGGAAATTGTGTTGTACTTGTCTAGTACAGTTATGGACACTTTGGGTATGTAACGATTCAATTGAAAGCCAATTTCATCCTTACAATCCAGAAGTGTCCGTGACTGTACACCCGTGAGTGAAAGAAACCGCCCACCCTCGAAAATTTCTAAGATAGACTTCCCCACCTCTACTCTAGATAACATTAGGAATCCATAAGGAGAGTTACTTTCGATTCCCTGTCTTAAATAAGCTTGTGAAAGGGAAATACATTTTGAAGTTGATATCCCATAAACACTATTACATCTTACTGTTGTGTACGAGTATTGAAACGCAAGCAGGATGCACTTAAGGTGTCGAGTTGATTTTAAGAGATATGAGCCGCATATAAATAATCAGTGATCAGAACGCTACATTTTAAAAGTAGCTTCGCTACAGCTACCGCTACTTGTCCAAAATGTAGCTTCGCTACAGCTACAGCTACATTTTCCAAAAAGTAGCTCGCTACGCTACTCCTGTTCGCTACTCGCTACTTCGCTACTGTTGCGCTACTTTTGCATAAAAAAAATTAAAACAACCACATGGATATTCCAAAGACGACCCTAGTATGATAGTTGTACTTACTGGAAAATAGATATTGTTATTTATTATCATGATTCCCGTCATTCGGTAATTTTGATAGCAGTGTTACTTCAGTTACTTATTTTTAATAAAGTGTTTGAGAATAACATACCTATGTAAGCAGCAGATCAATTTAAATTTGATATAATATGAGTAGTGCAATTAGGGTGACACAAAATTAATGATTACAACTATACTCAAATAAAATTTGGTAGAATTATTTACCTTTATATATCAACATATTTTCCTTGAGAATAAATATTGAGTTGAGTCACATAGTGGTTCGGAACCAGTCTCAATTAGCATATCTGTGCATAAAGTGGGCTCAAAATAAAAACTGGAAAAGACGCCTGTAGGATGGATCCTCCTGCTCCTCCATTCCCCACGCTGCTCATCGTCATTCATCATTCTTCCTCATTCTCACAATTAGCCAAAAGTGGCAGAAAGTGACTCTAGAAAAGAGAATTAATAGATAAAACATTCACATTCATTGTTATGGTTAGCGAAGGCAACCAAAAAGCGAAACAGAAATATATTGAGGAAACTGATGTGCAAATCCGAGTGTTCCAAACACATTGTAATTTGAAAATTTGTGAACAAATATTATGACAAAAGTAATTGTAATTCCAGAAAGTGTATGTGTATCGTTCTTGTAACAATAATTTCTTGCTGGTGATATCTATATATCCTGACAAATGTCAATTCTGTTAACATACTGATCCATTTATTGCTGACACTATTGCTGTCATTCTAGTGGAAAATGGATCGCTCCTGTTTGCACTGCAAGTTGTGTTTCACACAGTAATTAATGACATTTTGCTGCGTCTTACACTAGGGATATCCACAGGTGGTGGCGCAAACGAAGCACAATTCTCCTCAAAATAGTGATGCAGATCAAAAATCTTAGCTGTTAGCCAGAATGTATTCATATATATCAGATATTATTCTGGATATTAGAATTATTCAGATACTAATGAAATAAATTATGCCAGTATCTATAATCTACGCTCAAGATTTTTATAATCTATCCGTATTTCCACGTACACAATAGACTTTGTCTTTATGAACCTCATAGAAAAGTAAGCGTTATTGTTGAATTCTTTTTGACGCTGTTGCCACATTCAAAATTTATCTCAAATGCTGAGAAGAAATGTAGTTGTAGCGAAATTTTCGCTACAACTACAGGAATTTTGTAGCTTCGCTACCGCTACAGCTACAATTCGCAAAATGTAGCGCCGCTACAGCTACAGCTACAAATTTTGTAGCGCGCTACTTCCGACCACTGTAAATAAAAAAAAGGTAAAGTGCTCCCCTGTGCTTAGCACCACGCCATGAAGGCGTATAGGGGGTGTGGGGGTAACGCCCCCACTGTAAATAATCCAACATTATTTATTTAACACATAATTGCCACTAAACATTTTACAACGAATTCCACGTGAAGAAACAAAACACCATCTGATTACTGCGTTTATATACAATTACAAAGGTCTTATAAACTGTACAGTTCATTTACGTACGCAGCGTCACAAACGACAGTTGAAATATGGCCAGCGAGATGATATTAAAATAAAACAGACGCTTCATAAAACCTTTGTTGACCGAAATATTATAAGCGGATCGGATTCCGTTCCTGGTAACTTCGAGTAACAGCTGCTCGTTCTCCCATGAGGACAACTGTATTTTTCAATAGATTCAGAAGCCAAGAAAAGACACCTGATCGTTCCGTTACGTAACCTCCCCCTTGCTCGGTAGGGAAGACAGCTCGGGAGGAAATGAATCCAAATCTCGTGCCTGAGTCTTCCGATAGGACAGGAAACGAACCTTAATCAAATATTCCCTGTGCTTTAAAGATTCTGACGCAGAAACGTCGATACTCGCATGTAGGCCAAGTTCCACTGAGGATCTGCTAATGGTTGTCTTTGCCATGTGAATGTTTGTGTGTATTGTACGCTGGTGTTGAAGGGTCTCATTACATTAACTCCTTTAATGTAATGATGGGAATTTCGAGTTCGATTCCCGATGAGCACATTTCAGTTGAGATGCAAGTGTACCATTTCAGTAGTTGTGAACTGTGAGTACCTTAAACCTAAAGGTTATTTTGCATCTGTTACTTTTATTTATTTTACGTCTAGATCATAAACGCGTAATTAGCTTAGAGCTCAACATGTATGTTCTTATCTTAGTGTTGGTTATTTGTGTACTGGGCAGAACAGAAAATGCAGTTAGCATCAGAAGTAGTCATATTTTGGCAACTTCTAAATGTTTGCTTGAAGTATAATGTTTATACACACGGTATGATATCTGTTATTCGTAGTTATGACGTCATAACGTAGCTAATATTTGCGATTTTGTTCTTGTTCTTGGTAACACCGTAAGGACTCTTGCAGGTCTTAGTGTTCCATAAAAAAGGCAGGAAAATGGCGGCTTTATTTGTGGCGGCTCCCTTTGTAATGATATAGCGTTGGTACGAACGTAAGTTTATATTTCTACATCAATAATCCGCTTGAACCTCTAGTTGGGGAAAGTGTCGTTGCTGGTTGCTGGAAGTTTTGAAAGAATTTTCCTGGTGGGAGGGGAGGGATTTTGACAATGTCCGGTACTTTGTTGTCCGGGGGGAAGGGGGCAAACACCTTTTTTTCAGAAATTTTGGAATATTCTTGGTTCTGCGCCCTCTCCTCCATGGATACGCTCAATGTGCATGCATTTTATATAGTCCGATTCTATGGTTCATTCCGCGTACAACGGTATATTATTATCTCTGTAGGGCAATTACAGCCTCCGATCTACAGTAATCTCTGCATTTAGCTAAAAAATGGCCCGGTCCCAAGGGGCTTACCTGGTGAAATGGGCTTGGTCTCCTAAAGGTTGGCATGTGGCTTAAAAGCGGAGCTGTCATATCAAGACATTTGAGATTGTCTTATTTATTTATTTACATTAATGAACTCAACAGGCTGACGCCCAGTTAGAGATCATGTTACATAATTGATCAGAGATACAGGTTTACATACATGCTTCAGTGAGCGTTATTTGATAGTGTTTTCATTACAGCATTTCTAAATTGCATATAAGACATACAGAATATATCAATATTTTTGTTACGCTTTTCTAAGGCATTGTAGAGAACACTCATTCTCCAGATAGGGGATTTCTTGACAATGTTTGTTCGCGCTCTATTCACATAAAATGCTTGATGATTAGGTCCCGTCTTATTGTTAGGAACATGTAATTTAAATTGTG
This sequence comes from Lepisma saccharinum, assembly GCF_977018435.1. Taxonomy (NCBI): domain Eukaryota; kingdom Metazoa; phylum Arthropoda; class Insecta; order Zygentoma; family Lepismatidae; genus Lepisma; species Lepisma saccharinum. The sequence goes on along the minus strand of NC_139232.1, from coordinate 31,847,580 downwards.
AGATCCAAAGAGGAGAGCGAAGTTTTCCATTATATATTCTCAGAGCAGCAGCAGCTCGCGGACTGTCCTTCGATCGTCAAGCCTGTGCATTCGGAACTCGTCTATTAGATTACTGTACGAATCAAATCTGGGATAAGTACCTTCAAGTTTATACTTCATGTAACGTAACATTTTCGATTGTACTCGCTCTATTTTTGTAGTCTGTACTATACTGTCAGTGTTACATACAACAGACCCGAATTCAAGTTTTCAGCGTACTAATGAGTAATATACCTTAAGTGTTTGGGTGTCTCTAAAGCCTCCGCCCATTCTAATAATGAGTTTGTAAGCGTCGCTTATCACTTTGTTAATATGGTGAGTGAAAGTTAGCTTAGAGTCAAAATATATTCCTAGGTCCTTTGCCGTTTCAGATTTTTTTTAGATTGGTATTATTAAGTTTATATTCAAAATGTAAGAAGACCGTTCTTTGTTTAGAATAAGTAACGGAATAGCATGTTGCTGCATTCAAAGAAAGACCGTTGCATAGGCACCAAACACTCAATCTATTTATGTCCTGTTGTAGACAAATACAGTCTTCAATATTTTTTATTCTTTGAAAGAATTTCAGGTCGTCTGCAAATAACAGTTTCCTAGAATTAATCAAATGTTCTTGTATGTCGTTGATTAGTAGAAGAAATAGAATATGTCATATGTTTGACCCTTGAGGTACTAGAAATTCGCTGGATGCGTGGCCTTTATACGAAACATATTGTTTTCTATTCATTAAATATGACGCCATAAGTTTCCTGAGGGTAAGGGAAAAGTTGAAAGTGCCCAATTTACTTAGTAGTACATCATGATCTATAGTGTCAAAGGCTTTGGAAAAATCAGTATATATTACATCCACCTGCCCCCATCATCTAGTACTGTGCTTACGTAATGCAATTCTTCACCAAGGTTTGTTTCTATTGAGCATTTGGGCAGAAAGCCATGCTGGTATTCAGAAAAAGTTTCTTTGACATGGTTATATATGTGGCAATATAAGATTTGCTCAAATATTTTAGCAGGGGCAGATAAAAGAGCTATCGGACGATGGTTTTGTATGTTTCCGTTCTCCGAGGATTTCGGTACTGCACATACAGCAGTAACTTTCCACCGTTCGGGAAACTGCATAGAAGATAATATCGCATTGTAGATAATAAAGAGTGGATTTTTAAAAATGTCTACACATCCTTTGAAGATGTAGGGTGGGATTTTTTCTGGTCCCGCCGACTTCTTTGGCTTTAATTTTTTCACAGCTGCTTCAATTTCAGCCACACTGATCGTCTGAATGTTGAGTGTATCTAACGTTTTGCACTCTGTGTGCTCTGCTATGATTTCGAGGTTGTACTTTGCTGTATTGTTTGCGTACCTAGATTGAAAGTTTTTCTTCAACGACAGTATTAAAATTTGGTATGGGTTCATTGTTTGAAGAAACTGGAAACTGATTATTTTGCCTTTTGCTATTTATGTACGACCAGAAAAGTGACGGGGCACTTTCAATATTGCTTTCGATGTTGGATAAGTAACTATTATGAGTGGCTGATATTTCGGCCGGTTCAAATCCGGGAACTTTTCTAACGTTGGAAGCGGCCCCGGCGCCCACCCAGCGTCGAATAACATGGGTACCTGGGGGAAACCCTGGGGGGTAAAGGCGGTCAGGGGCATGGTGCTGATCACATCACCCCCACTCACGACCGGATCAAGAAAGTGTGGGGCGTTACCCCCACACCCCCTATACGCCTTCATGGCGTGGTGCTAAGCACAGGGGAACACTTTACCTTTTACCTTTTTTTTTTCTGTGTTCCTTAAATTTGTTGGCATGGTAAATTGGATTACCTACATTTTGTTTCCACTTTTGATGATGGTGAGCCTTTGCTTTTATTTTTTTTAATTATATTGGCGGTAAACCAGCATGGATATTTAGGATGGGTTAGGCGTCTTTAGGAGATGCACGCACGCATCAAAGCTTCGTATATTATATTGTAAAACATATCTGCCATTCCGTTTACATTATCACGAATTTTAGTGTATCCCAGTTAACGACCGATAGCTTTTTTGAAATTGTACGAGAGGTTGTTCGGTGGATGGTTACTTTGTGTTCTTTTTGTGTGTTTTATTTCAATTACGAGACAAGGATGGTGCAACATTGAGTACAAATCATGAAGGTAATTGCAGTATTTTTCTGTTAGACCGTAACTCTCCTGTGTTTGTGAGACTCGTTCTACGCTTCAATTTACATCAGTGTAATTCAGCGCTATTCCAGGCGAGGTGCCCACTTTCTCTGAAGCAAGTGAACAAAAACAATACTGTAGCGAGTAGTTACGCAAGACAGTTCCACCAATGAACACGTCAAAGGGAATGGAATTACGTGGAGAGGGAATGCGACTGTAGTTACCAGCCTTCGCAGCAGCGTGTACTGCTTAGCTCTGCTCACGCGATTTCTCCCACTTCTCTGCCGTTATGCGCGGCCTTGCTCCAGAGGTAGATAGGACAGAGTACTGTACTTTTAAGCCATTTTTACATTGGAATGAATAAATAAGAGAAAATAACAACATAACGTAAAATTGCATGCTGTAAACTGACTTACAAATTTTACACAACAGCCTTTTAAAACATAGCTTATTTTCAAAATGTCTATTTGGTTTGATTGGTCATTGTATTGACTGGGTAATATATGAAACAGGGAATGGTTAAGCAGACAGCTTTCACTTTGGGTAAAGGACAAGCTTACTGCTTCAGGTATTGCGTGAAAATATTTGGAAGTGAATTTTGTGGAATAAGCGCTCGCTTCTTGTATTACCACTGACTATTGACTGATTGATTAATTTGGATTATTTTTACTTCGCTTTTATGCTATTTTTGGCTAATCGCGAGGTAAGGATGAGTGATGGTTTGATGAAATTGATGAAGGGACACTCATAAGGAACACCTGAAATTCGAACCCTGTACCTCTGGCGTCTTAGCGCGGTGTGCTAACCACACTAATGGGATCTGCAAGTTCGTGTCCCTTGTCAGAAGGGTGGATATTTAGCATTTTTGCATATGTCTTGTTGGTTACGTCAAAAAAACCATGGTTACGCCAGGCATCACGTTGTAAACGGCTCTCGTTAAAAAGCTTGTTGAGCACCCTGTAGAAGTCCCTGTAGAGCACCCTATAGAATTCGTACAAAGGGATTGCCTTCTCTTCAGATTCCATTAACAGAATACTAATGAAATCTTTATCAGGGAAATTATGAAATAACTGTATATTACGAATTGATGGTCTTTACAATGTGCGAAGAAAACTGTGCAGTTCAGATTTCACATGGAAATACTACCGGAGCGTACTTCTTAAGGTGGAAATATTGGATCCCGCTGCAACAGCCAGGCATCTCAATTTGTCTCCAGCTTTCTTCATCCTCGAAATATCATCTTCCAACTTGGCAAATGCTCCGCAGAAGTTCTTAATTAACGCAAAAATCAATCTTCCGCCTGCTTTGAGTGAGTACAGTGAATCGTGGGATGCCCTGAACGGTGAAATCTCCACATCACAGCCGTTGTTGAAAGAAGTTTACCTGCGTTAATTATGTTCTCCAGTTCCTGGCTTTGTTATCGGAAGCAGCGTCAGTCTGCAGCGATAGAGGAAGAAGGATCTGTATAAGGATAAACATACACTCATTATTATGAAATATTGAGCGTCAACTCGGCTCTCACAAGTTAGGAAATGCAGCTCAGTTTAAGCAAGAATCCCCTGAAAGAGTATCCACGTTCAACGATATATGAACAAAATACTTGTATAAGCTTTGTTCTATTATTGTTATTATTATTATTATTACTATATCATATAAGTAGCAGAGTTACAGTGGAAGAGACCAGCTCTTCGAAGAAGCTGGTAACACTTTTGTCATCTGCCAATACGGATGACAAACAGTTGGGAAGATGAACGAACATTAAAAGGACATCACAGATATGACACATTGGAGGGTCCAGCCCTTGCAGCAAATAACACTGGATGAGAAGGCTATGTCCAATACGCAGTCGAGTTAGAAGAACTTCTCGACGAGATAGACGGGACGAGGAAAGACATGCACCTATGGTGGGCTTAATAGCGTGATGCTTGTTCCCCGTTACAGTATCCAACTCTTCCTGTAACGTGTCAAGAAGGGAACAGCTTGAAACATTCTGCAAGTCCCTGGTTGGCAAAAGGTGCATGAAAATGCCTATATGACTGAGGACCCAGCAGAAGCGGAATTCCCCTTCATCAATTTCATCATAACATCACTGAACCTTGTCTTCGCGATTAACCAAAAGAGACACAACGGCGAAGTAAAATTTACCAAATCAATCAAAATCAATCACCGATCATTTGAAAGAAACTAAAATTACACATCCAACTGCATCACCTGATACACGAAAAGTGCATCTACCGTGATTTGGCGCATTTCGAGTCTTTATGTACTTGCAAAACCACATCATGCCAAAAAGTATGTAATATTAACAAAATTACATTGATGGAGGTCATGAATTGTACATGTTTGGCAAGGCAACGTGTAACGAATATTCTGAATAGAATGGCGTATATGTCCATGCGTCCACTAGAAGCAGAGACGGATACGGTGTATATTTACATGTATTTCCCTGTACCGAAGATAAGAATTTCATTTTCCATTGAGAGTTCTATGAAAGTTAATCATCATCTGGGACTGCATTTTACGTCCGTTGGGTTTGACAGCTTTAATGCTATCTTACACGACCTTTCCTATTTATTTCGGCATACTGAAAGCAAAAGTCACAATATGAAGTTGTATTTATATTATTATTATTTTATCGTTCGTATTTGTAGTTAAACACTTTGAGTATTCATTTTATTTTTGTGTATTTCTTACATGTTCTACGTAGGTATATGTATCTTTCTAAGTGTAGTTTAGTGGCAGAGCCTATGGGCTGAACATAGCCCGCTTAATAAAAAAATGTATTATTATTATTATCATTATTGTTATCATCATTATTGTTATTATTATTGTATTTATTTTTACTGGCTACGTAGCCTCTGTATACAAATGTCTGTTGTATTTCTATTTTTACGCCATATCATTTTTACTTCATCATGTAATAATGATGTTATACTCTCATTGTTGTTGTTATTATTTTATTACTTGAATTTTCACTTTTGCAAGCTCCCCGGTAATTCTTTAAATAGCGACCTGTTCTGGGGAGAGAACCGGTTAATCAGCTCATGGTGACTGCTATCGGTTAATTTGGTAATATGGAAATTTACCTACTTTTCTTAGTGATACAAAACTTTTGTAACTATTGTCATTCCTTTTACACCGTTCTGTCATTTATTTATTGTCTTGCAAATTATTTGTTTAAACAAATTTCGTTTAAAAACATTTCTAAGTTTATATTTCTGTGCTAAAAAACAGTCAGAGTAAAGTATATTCTGTTGATAACTCAGATTCTGGAGAAATGCTGGCAGAGGCCTTTCCGATGAGGTAATTAATGTTAAGGCAGTCGCCCTGAAATCAAAAGATCCCAGGTTCGACTGTTGGTCCAACTTTAAACTGTAGGTCTAGTCCTTGCATTTTGCAATTTTTAAGTGGCCTTTCTGCCAGTAACCTATCTGTATAAAATTGCACTTAAGAAGAAGTTTTGATCAATATTCTATATTATGAGTAGACCCCGGATTTAAGGTTTTAGGTTCCTAAAATAGGCTCCAAAAATCCTAAAATACGTTCAAAAATTCTAAAATAGGTTCTAAATATTCTGAAATAGGTTTTAAAAATATTAAATAAGGCTCGAAAAATCTTGAAATATAAGTTCAGAAAACTTAAATGGTACAAATTTCCTGAAAATTCCTGATTATATAGAATCGTTAAAAAATCACAAGAACCTTAAGATATTTTAGTAGCTATGTATAACAACCAAATTTTAATTTTCTAACCAAATTTTAATTTGTCTGCATAATTTTCAAAATTATCCACAAATTATTGTATTACTATACTTGTGCTGTTAGCAAAAGTTACTTGTTGGTATGAGAAATTAATTACATATGTATAATTTGCTGCACAATATCAGGGTGGCTACTCACCGAGAATTCTTTGAATTCCTGGAATTATGCGTGAATTTTGACTCTGGGAATTAAGCGTAAATTTTGGTAAATTTTTTTTTAAAAAAAGGTACAAGCAGATTTTTTATATAATATTTTAAATAACTTTCAACTGAAACATAGTCTGGTGAATGAACGTTACTTCGCAAATTCAGTGGATTTAGAATTATACGTAAGTGTAAGAAAACTTACGGTTGTTCCACTGCAAGAGGAAAAACACTTATACACAGCCTTTCATTTGTATATGCGGTGCTCTCCAGTGTCACTAGTAGGAACTCACTGTTACTTGAATATCAATTTTAATGTGCTGATACGCAAATTATTTCACATTTTTGTATCAATCTACAACCTTCATCGTAGCAATAAACATTATACAATAGCTCTATAAAAAACATTTTACGTATATTATTTGTAATCAAGAAGCTGGATTCTGTTTTTCTTTTTTAAGTTTCTCCTATCTACGGTAAAAATACTGTACAATAAACAGTGGTGAGCCATCACTAGATGGTCTTTAGAATGTCTTTAGAGTGCAGTGACCCTCAGAAAATTTTACAGATTCCTCTCTGCATCTTTCTCTTGTTCTCCTCTCTTTATTATTCTCATCACGCCACAGTAATCTTGCGTTCCAAGGGTATCCTGACTCTTATTTTATGAATGAAGCCGCAATATGCACGGATGTAATCCCTTCCCTGGGTTCTGGTTCTAATGCACCAATTTTTCCCTCGCTCCAACAAAAGGATCCTGGCTAAACTAACCATTACATTCCCTCTTTGTTTTCCTCTTCATTTCAGATTGCTACAAACAACGCTGTTTGAAAACTTCAATTACCAAGAAACAAGCTTTTGATCATTAATATGTATTTATGTTTCTGGTATTTATAAATAAGTGTAATTGTACATACACACACACACGCACACACACACGCACACACACACACACACACACACGCACGCACGCAAGCAAAATGTGTCAATCTGACACAAACATTCTGTTCGTTCTTTGCATCATTTATTGCCTTTATCAGATGGTCTTCACAACACGCAATCCTCGAGACTTGTAAAGTGTCATTGTAATGAAAAACATAGAAAGTGTTCTTAAGAACCGGGATATTTACTAACCAGACACATTTCTTTAAAAATCACGTCGTCAATAGTTCTTTTCCAAAATGAAATAGGATAGAGTAAGCATACCATCACATCTATGCTCCCTGCGACCAGTGTGAGTCGTGAACACAGAAAATGCACTCCTCATGGACCATTGCATTCTACAAAAAAAAAAAAAATAATAATAAATAATAATCCGCTGGAATTCTAATCACTCTTTTATGCATAGCAATGCCTAATACAAATAAATGAAAAACTTCACTCTCCATTCCGACCTCCACACTTTCTTCGTGTCGAATAAAATATCAACAAAAAACACACGTTCGATGAAACAACCTAACCTTGCGTTGAACAGTAACTCATGTTTCTCTTACACGAAGGCTTACACACAGTGGTGCCACCTACATGTTTCTCATGCGTAAACAGTTGAAAATCAAAAAGCGTTATTGTATCCATGGCGTAAGTGTATCCAGTTACCCTATATATAATCTTTTGACTACAGAAACATATTAAAGTGCACAAACTACGAATGATGCATTTCGTGCAAATTATAGAGATAAATGCATCAAAGAGTACTTTTACCAGCTGCTGTTCCGTGTGGTACACTAAAACGTCATCAATTGAACAGATCAGAAACGATAATTTGAAAGAAACCGAAAGTTTACGTTTTACTGTGACAGTTGATACAATAGTACAATAGTGAATTGATTTCTGTGTGCACGATATTACCTCATACACACGCCACGCAATTTTACTTCTTTGCAAATATAGGTCAGCATAATTAATATTACAAATAATTATTAATCAATTTCACTACAAAATGGAAAAGCTAGATTTGACGTAAATGTTAGGTTATTATAGCAGCCGTAGAAACAGACGAGAAGAAAGACAGCATAGCATGACTGCAAAAATATCTAAAATAAAATGAACACTTGTTTTACCCTTAAAAATATAATTGGAGATGAAACAATACACCGTTCTAGGCAATGATACTTAATGTGGTGTTATTTATAAAATTGATGAGGTCAGTGGCCAATTTGTTACATAGATTATTGAGAAAATTATCGGCTTTCTTGTTTTAATATTTCAATTGAAGTGTTTACAACAAACCATATATAACTAGAAATATCATCAATTTATTTCGTGAAGAGACGAGTATTACGTCAGTTTTTCACAATCCGAAGTAGTCTTTAGCTTTGGGAATCCGTAAAATCTCAAATAACATATTATATTTTCTTAGGCTGTGACAAACAATAGGACCAAATTAGCATAATTTTATTCCAAGAAACATTTCAATCAATAGATCCATCGAGCATCGTAAGACAACATTTCTTAGCTCTTGATATTGTTAAACAACACTTCTTGTAGAAGCATAATACCTTTAGAACTCGATATGTTCTTTCCTAGGCGTGTATCGTGATACCAGCTATCAAACAGCACCACGGCTTGTAGATTAGTGCTGGTCCTTCTACTCCACCCCCCAACCAGCACCCTACATTTTCAAGGTGTGACATATAAGGAGTAATCATAACATCCTGTTGCATATCCATAAATATATTCGAAATAAGCCTCGCATGGATCATAAAATGTAATAATTATTACCTTTCATTCTGACAAACGCATAGAATTTTTAAAACTAATTAAAAAATATGAAACATGCAGTGCAAAGCCATTCTTTACCGACAACCTACGGCAATATGTTTGCCTTCAGTCAGGTCCATAATAATATGATAATTTTCTAAACCATGACATCCCTTTTGGATTTATTTTTGTTATACATTTATTTGTGTTGTTATCTAATGTCTCCATTATTCAATATTTCGGTATACAATGATATTTATGTCCTCCATCTAAACATTTTTACCAAAATAAGCACATTTCACTGAGTTTTGCACGAATATGCACTTTATGAGCTGATAGACTATACATATATTGCCAAATATGTACTTCATAATAGCTGTATACAATATTTAGCAGATGAAAATAAGTTATCGAGCAAACATGTATCTTTCTCACATTAAAATGTAAACCTGCTTGTTGTCAGGTTACGTACTCTGTTTTTGATTGCAAAATAAAAGAAATGTGAATTATAATACAATCGCTGATTGTGTAAGATAACATTTCAGATTAATTAAACCCTTGGCGTATGTCAAGAAAGATTCCATTGTACGTACATCACTATGTACTCAATCGTTTATCGCTTACATATAAAAATATTGTGTCTCATTAGCCCTTACATGTTATTTCGATCACACATTAATAAAACTGAGCTCCATTATATACTGATTAAACACTAAACATTCGATTCTGTTCTCTGTGTTTATCTAGAATACTTGACAGTGAAGCCGAACGAAAAGGTCAGCCTCGTTCTGAGGAAAACACTTCCTCCCTAGAATAGTTCTTCCGAGAATGAAATATTAAGTGCGCAAGGCCTCGTTTAGTTCGTCGTTCAATTCTGATTTAGTAAGACTCATTGATTTCCAATGTTACTCGCGGGATACTTCCGCTGACGAGATGACAAGTGAAATGTGAAAGACGAGGCTAATTTCAACCCCTCAAGTCGTGTTTTTCTCCAATTCAGTCTGACCAAAATGACAGGGACCGCCTGTGACTTGAAGTATCACTCACCGACACCCAAGGGTCACAAAGAATTGAATTGTTGTTTTAAGTCCATTTTGTGCAGAGATTGGCTAATCTGGATTGGACCTTCAGTTTGAGGTGGGATCCGAACCACTGTGTAATGTACTTCCAAGGCGACAACGTGATACGTTCTTGTAATTAGACGCGTCATGTTATTATACTATTAATATTAACTTAATAATACTCAGCGGTGAACGATGAGACTCGGTGAAGTACACAGACTCCTCTCAGGTACAGGGATAGTGTTAGGCAAAGACAATATTCACAGCACAGAGAAATAAAACCACATTACTGCAGTATGTATAAACTGAAAGGTTTTATTCTTTATTTATTGCAATTATAATGCAAATATACTTGAGACGAAAGCGAGGATTTCGCTTTGTCGATGAATTGACTCAACTAAAACGCATAAACTCAATGCGTGGCTATCGGCAAGCCTATGATCACATAGACCTAGCTTGCGCCCCGAACTACCACACCAAGAGATATGCAATGATAACTAAGCCAATATTTGCTCTTTAGCCTTTTATTTCCAAATTAATCCTTAGGCTAGCTTTATTATTTAACGTAGAATGGTTGCAGTATTGTGCATATCATCAATGCATGGCTATCGGCGTACCTATGATCACACAGGCCTAGCTTGCGCCTCGAACTACCATACCAAGATGTATGCACAACACCGAGGAGTTCTTTTTAATTTTAAAAGCTTCGTCGATCCGTGGCGAAAAAGTGTGATATTTCTTACGCGATATCCTCGCTTTTATACTATTTCGAGAACACAGATTCAAATACAGATGAATCACTCACTATTTACAAAAATATTCTACCAACAAAACTGACATCTATGCATATTTAGAAATACAAATTCGTATAGTGCACTCTCTCAAACAAAGATACATTAGATTACCCATAATGTACCATAAAATACAATAAACAATAAACAAAAGATATACATTACAAACAAGGTGCATTATTACATATAATAAAAAAGAAAAATAACGCTTTGCTTCACAAAAATAAATACATTAGTGACATATTTTCTACTGGTGACGTCACATAAAAATGTGGATCATATCATCTGCCCCTTCCTTTCGGAAACTAAGTTTCAGGAAGGAAGTTATCTACCTGGAGGAAACTTAGTTTTAAAGTACAAACTCTTTCTTTTTTCCTCCGAAAAACGCACCAGTTTTAGGTTATCCAAGTTAACCTTATATATATAATTCTTTAGTCCTTGGAATTAGTAATGTCACAACATTATTTTGCACTTTGTCCACTAGATAAGGTCCTATCCACAACATAAATAACTTTTGAATGGTCCTATCTAGTGAGGAGCTTAAGGAATGGTTTTTAACCATCACGAAGTCTCCAACTGTCACTGTCTTGGCGTTTCCGTTCTGTTTTAAATCCTTCGACAGGTTCTTCTTCTCCCTGACTTGAGCTAAGAATAATTTGGACTTCGAATCCGGTTGGGCTTCTTCCCGTTCGGGCCAATTGAAATGTGTTAGGATCTCTCTGGGTATAGGATGATTGAAGAATAGTTCAGCAGGCGAATATCTAGTTGTTTCAGAAATAGAATAATTAATTAACCACACAACTTTTGATATGTATCGCGACCAAGTCTAATGTTCTCGATAACAAAATAAACGAAGTAATCTGACTATCTCTTGATTTGCTCGTTCTACCATGTTCCCCTTTGGATTGTAAGCTGTTGTGCAAACATGATGGATACCACGGCTTTTGGTAAATTCTTTCAACTGCTTAGAGGTAAACTGAGCTCCTCTGTCGCGTAGGGTAAACGTAACGTTTGGATAGTGAGCAAAATACCCTCTCTGAAGAGTGTCTATAATTTCTGTAGTGCTGGCAGTCCGTAAAGTATATATGCGGAGACAAAACGTGTACCCACATCAATAAGGCTCAAGATGTATTGGTATCCATTAGACCTAGGAAGCTTCCCAATCAAGTCCTGAGAAAGCATCTCATGAGGTTGCTTGGGACTGATATGAAGGGTCTCCTTGAGTATCCCTAATTTGTCTGGTTTACTCTGGGCACAAATTTCACAATCTCGGATGTACTGTATCACGTCATCCTTCATGCCTTTCTAGAAGTATCGTACTGGAAGTCGCTTCAATGTCTTGGATACTCCAAAATGTCCAGCTTCATCATGAATTACTTTCAAGAGAGGTTGCTTCATTACCACAGGAACACACAATTTCCAAAGGGACTGATTATCTGATCCATTCTTAAATAAAATCCCTTCGTGAATGCAATCTGGGGTTAGGTTCCTGAGAATTAAGAAATTGGAGTAAATTTTTGCAGAATTCATCTGCAGATTGTGCCTCTTTCCACTTGTCGATGTCATCTATTTCTCCTCTTTCGGCGCACAGGTAGTTTATTCTGAATGTCTGCTGGCTATTTTCAGGATGAATCTGGGGTATATCATCCGCGGGATACCGAGATAAAATATCTGCCAGATCGTTTTGGCGACCAGAGACGTATACTATTTTATACTGGTACTGTTGGAGTTTTAGAGACCAACGAGTAAAACGACTGTTCCAGTTTCTGGCGTCTTGTAACCATACCAGCCCCTTGTGATCACTGTAGATAGTGAAAGGCCTGCCTTTCAAATAAACAGCATACTTCTCAACCCCAAAGATTATGGCCAAACATTCTAACTCATGGATGGAGTAGTGGCCTTCGTTCTCTTTCAGTTTTCGGCTTGCATACTGAATGACCTTTCTCTCTTCACCATCCATTTGGAAAATAATACTACTCAATCCTTTCCCAGAAGCATCGCATTGGATACAGAAATCCTTTTCAAAATCAGGCTGTGCTAATTCAGCATCTCTTACAAGTTCATTCTTCAGTAGCTGGAAACTTTGTTGTTCCTCGTCTCGCCAAATCCAACGTTGATTTTACCTAACAGCTTGGTGAACGGTTCAGATCTAGCTGCAAAATTTTCAATGAACTTCCGCCTCCAGTTGGAGGGGCCAAGAAATTTCCGAACATCCTTTCTAGTTTTAGGTTTAGGAAATAACTTAACGGCTGAATTTTTGTCTGGTTGGATTTTTATAGCATCTCCAGAAACAATGTGACCCAAGTAGGTAATTTCCTTTTGGACAAATTCACACTTTCGCAGCTTTACAGTCATCCCCACTTCCTGGAGTCGCTGCAACACTTCGTCCAGATGTTCGAGATGATTGGAGAGTTCTTTTCGAAAATCAGCAAGTCATCCATATATTGAGTTAGATACTCACTGAGTTCCGTGGTACACGTACAATTTTATTCAAATTTCTGAAGTGAATGCATGGACGTACTGTACCATCAGGCTTGTCGACTACAATTAAAGGGTTCAAGCAAGGGGAATTACAAGGCATTATAACACCCCATTGTCTCCACTTTTCTAATTCTTCCTCCAGGAGTTTCCTTTTTGCTATAGGTATGGGATATGGAGATCGATACACAGGTTCTGTGGTGGTGAGTTCAATCTCACACTGGAAGTTTTTAATAGTACCTGGTCTCTCGGAAAATACATCTCTATGCTTCAATAAGACTTCTTTCAATTGGCTTCTACCCCTTTCGCATAAAATGTCATTCGCATTGACATTCTGAAGAATGTCGTCAGGACTAGCCGTCCACTGATCGACATGGGAATCTTCACGTACTTTTCTTACATACGTCCCTGTCGAAGATCCATTATTCACGAGGTCCTGCTCTACCGGAACTCCGTCTATGGTGAGGGATAACTTCTCGCGCTATAGGTCAATTCCTGCTTCATATTTCCTGAGGAATGGGTAGCCCAAAATAAAGTCAGCTTCGAGACTTTTCAAGACAAACATGTTCTCCAAAAAATTTCTTCCAGCAATCTCTAGATATACTTGTCTACATCCCACAACTCTAGTTTTGTTTCTCCCAGTGAAATCAGTCAGCCTAACATCTGGACATCTGTAACTGCAATGACGGCAGCTTCTCTTTAATCTTCTTCCAAATGACGTAGCTCATGAGATTACATTCGCTGCCAGTGTCCAGAACACAAATAAAGTCGACGCCTGTTACAGTTGCTTTAATTAACGGAGCCCTGGGTAAATTTTCCTTTCTAACTGCCTGTTGTAGTGCTCTATATGAACTTTGTTCTCCTTCATTGAGAGTCAGCACAACAAAAAGATGATTATTTTCACTATTTATAACGCTGTCATCTGTTCTCAGAGAAGTCCAAGATTTTAGCCCAATCGTGATCGGGAACGAAGAATTCACGTTGGGCGACTGGCTAAATCCGACGGCATACCACTCGGATTAGCACTAGTCGATGGTGCCAAACAAAAGTCTCTTCTTATGTCGACGCTTTGACGTTGCTCGTTCGTCAAACGTGAAGCAGAAGGTTCAAACGGAGGCGCCGTCGCTCTGAAGTTACTGGGTTCAGAGGCGTTACGCGAAGAGTCACGGGAATGGTCTTCTGGATCAGATCTGGAACGACGCGGCCCACGTGCGTAGTTGTTCCTGCCATCCCTTCTCGGAGAATTACGCCGCCTGTTGTAATTGAAATAACCATTTGTATGGTTCTGCGTAACTTGTCTGACCCGATGGGGTTGGTTTCCAATTCTATTTTGTCTAGGAGCATTTCCCTGACCAGCACCTTCTCTATTCCACACCGGCTTCCAACTGTCCTGCTCCTCAAGCACCTCGAATCTTTTCAAAAAATCAGCAAGCCGTCGTACAGTTCGAGGAGAATTAGCCAAACTCAAACTGCGGGCTCTATATGGAAGCTGGGAGATGATTAAGTTCACTATCTCTGGTTCTACATAACGGGCAGACAGATTGCGGTAGGCTAAGTAAATGGACCAAGCGTATTCCTCCATACTCATACCAGACTGCTTTGAATATCTGCGAGATCTCACTGCCGTCAGCTGCCTCTCTTTGGCCTCTTCAGAAACATATTGCTTGCGAAAACGGCGGCAGAAATCAGAATAGGACCTGAACTCCAACTGATTTGCTCGAAACCAATGCTCAGCCTGGCCTTTGAACAACCAAGGAATAATTTCCAAACGGTATTCGTATGGAACTTACATAAAATCAAAGTTGATATTAAGTTATTCTAAATACTGTTCAGCATTCTGGGCTTCCAGGTCTCCCTTGAACTTGGACAAGGAATTAAGGTCTGCCATTCTTGGGGTTCATGTCGTTGCTGATCGCTGAGTTCGCGGTGGTGACTCATCTGATCCGCTTCTCACATTTCCATGCCTTCGTGTTCGCTTCCTAATATTCGCTTGATACTGAGAGTCAGAGCTGGTGCTGGAAGAGGAGGAACTGCGATCTGTCTTCCTTTCTATACGTTTCCTCTTTGCCCCTTCTTCATAAGGACGATGCCGTGCCATGCGAGATTCACGCTCTCTGTAACCTCTATCATCGCCCGAAAGACTAAATGTAGGTGGAACTGGAAAGGTCACTTCATTAGCTCTTGAATCAGCAGTACTTCGTGGGCGACAGACTTGTTTGTCTTCCCTAGTTCTCTCTCCGCCGGCTCTGTCCATCGCTTCATTTAGTTCACTGTTCATAGTGGACAACACTGCACTCTCAGTAACTGCAGACGGGTGACCGGCTGTTCGAGATCCAATTTATATTTCCGTTTGCCGGGAAACGTGCATACTCTCTAACTGATTTGTAAGTTGTTCTACTTGAGTCTTTATTTCCTCAACATCCTTGCTTCTTTGAGACACAACTACTGAAATCTAACTAATATTTTTTTGGACCTCAGCCCGGAACTGTATTTTGTCAGTTTCGGCCTCGGCCAACATCTGTTCTATTGTCAGCTGTTTTTCAATAATCCTATTGCACTCTCCAGTGAATCTCGAGTTAATATCCTCCACATCTGTGCGAACATTTTCCGTGGCTTTATTTACATCGGCTGCCAAGCTACGCCGGAACTCATCAAAGTCTATCTCCCTAGCCTGCCGGATTTCCTCAGAGAATCGCGCCCTAGTTTCCTCGTTCTCAGACTTCAGTTGTTGAATCTCACAGGCCATCTGGCCTATTTCAGCTCTTAATACTTTCATAGATTCATCATGCTGCTTACCGATATCATCCTTTAGCAACGCACATTGTCTGAGGATATTTTCCTTTAATATTTCAGATTGTCTACAGATATCAGCCTTCAAGTTGTTAATGGAAACAGCTTGCTGTTTAATATCAGCCTGTAATGTTTCAGACTGTTTGCTAATATCAGTCTTCAAGTTGTTAATAGAATCAGCTTGCTCTTTAATATCAGTCTGTAATGTTTCAGACTGTTTGCAGATATCAGCTTTCAGTGCTTCAGACTGTTTACACATATCAGCCTGCAATGTTTCAGAATGTTTGCAGATATCAGCTTTCAGTGCTTCAGACTGTTTGCTAATATCATTGCTAATATCAGCCTGTAATTTTTCCATACTTTCGACTTGTTGCTTGCTAATTCCTTCAATCATTGCTTTTAATGCTTTGAACATATTTAATGGATCAGATGAACTATCCGTAGACAATGATTCACAATCTTTACAAACAAAATCGGTAGACTCGTGGCTTTCAGTTCGAATATCCAGGCCACAACATTCATAATGTAGAAGCTTTGTACATTTCTTGCACACAAATGTGGTTCTTTCTTTATCAATGTCCCGACAACAATCGGGAACATTAAGTCCTGAACTCGAAGTAAGATTTTTATTTGCGCTACGCAAATGCTTCTTGTCCATATCGAAACAAAATATAACTGTGCTTTTCTATGAAAGTTCAGTGCTCTTGCACAATTAATCTCAACTTTAAACAATTGTCTTGCCCTTGTACACTACAATATCGAGCCAACACGTTCAGCTGCCACTTGATACGTTCTTGTAATTAGATGCGTCGTATTATTATACTATTAATATTAACTTAATAATACTCAGCGGTGAACGATGAGACTCGGTGAAGTACACAGACTGATCTCAGGTACAGGGATAGTGTTAGGCAAAGACAATATTCACAGCACAGAGAAATAAAACCACATTACTGCAGTATGTATAAACTGAAAGGTTTTATTCTTTATTTATTGCAATTATAATGCAAATATACTTGAGACGAAAGCGAGGATTTCGCTTTGTCGATGAATTGACTCAACTAAAACGCATAAACTCAATTCGTGGCTATCGGCAAGCCTATGATCACATAGACCTAGCTTGCGCCCCGAACTACCACACCAAGAGATATGCAATGATAACTAAGCCAATATTTGCTCTTTAGCCTTTTATTTCCAAATTAATCCTTAGGCTAGCTTTATTATTTAACGTAGAATGGTTGCAGTATTGTGCATATCATCAATGAATGTCTACATACCAAGATGTATGCACAACACCGAGGAGTTCTTTTTAATTTTAAAAGCTTCGTCGATCCGTGGCGAAAAAGTGTGATATTTCTTACGCGATATCCTCGCTTTTATACTATTTCGAGAACACAGATTCAAGTACAGATGAATCACTCACTATTTACAAAAGGATTCTACCAACAAAACTGACATCTATGCATATTTAGAAATACAAATTCGTATAGTGCACTCTCTCAAACAAAGATACATTAGATTACCCATAATGTACCATAAAATACAATAAACAATAAACAAAAGATATACATTACAAACAAGGTGCATTATTACATATAATAACAAAGAAATTACGCTTTGCTTCACAAAAATAAATACATTAGTGACATATTTTCTACTGGTGACGTCACATAAAAATGTGGATCATATCAAACGTTACCATTACGCCATCGGGGAGACCAAAAGGATCACAATGGGAGGGGTAAAGAACATAGAAACTAGGCCCAGACAGATAACACAGCAAATCTACGAAAATAAGTTGAGTAAGTGATAAGTCGTGATTAGACTTTGGGGATGGACTCTAAACTGTATTGTGGATTTAAGTTAGAACTACTTTTTACTAACTAACATTTGTTATTTTCTTCGACGTGGTTTGTGAGAGAAAGTACAAAAGTGAAATTTTCTCTCTCTCTCTATCCCTCTCTTTCTCTCTCTCTCCAAAAGTAAAAAGTAAAGTGCTCCCCTGTGCTTTACACCACGCCATGAAGGCGTATAGGGAGTGTGGAGCTCTCTCTCTCTCTCTCTCTCTCTCTCTCTCTCTCTCTCAAATTACAGCTTGCCATGAAACGATGATGACTGGTTTCACGTCATACTTAAGGCCTTGCACAATCACAAGGACAAGTACATTTCATGTAGGCAAAGGAAATTGATCTCAAAGCTAGTTTTATTTTTTCTGGGTAATAAATGTCTATTAATATAGCGTTTTACCTGATACTAACAACTATCTTCTCCTTATATTGAGGAGACAGAAGTTATATATTTGGAGATAACATCCTATTGTTCTTGTTTATACATAAGTTTTGTTTCATTCGTTTCGCAATCACTATGATCTATCTACAAAATAATGGTTTACCCAGTGAATTGAAGAGACTAGCAAAAATACTAAAAAAATGTTTTCATTTTGGATAAACAAGGTCTATTTGAATTTTAGATACGGTTTTCGAGGCGCCTAAACGTTTATCGTAGAGACATAAAGAAAGAACTCTCTAAGCCTCTGGACTGCGTTGTTGCAAGGTATACAAAGGAATCTTTGTACCTCGACTCTGAAGCTTTTTCAGTCTCGCTAACGAAGCCTCTGATAGAGCAAACAAACGAAGCCTCTACCTGTGCCTCACTCGGTCTTCCTGCCTCCCTAGCACAGGGAAGTCTCCTTCGTGTCTCTCAACGCCAGCATTCGCGAGCAGAATAAAGGGGATCTGAAAAACAAATGTTGGAACGCCTCGAATCCAAGTATCAAACCAACCAGTTGTCAAATTGTCTTATTGCTATCATTCCTTCTATCTAAATGAGTTCCTCGTTAAGTTTTTGCATTCATTGAAAACTGTCTAACTCATTCGTCCGTCTCATCATGTTATAACCGTCTAGAGGGATTTAGCTCGGCGGGTTGAAAATAGTAGACGAAAGATGCGGCAAATTAACGTTTAACTGAATTTTATAAAACTATAATAACAGGAAACAAAAAAGTTAGAAAAGCCCACGAAGTGGTTAACAATCTACAGGGTGTTCGAAAAGTCCCCATACCCATAGATTATATTACATAGTGTATATTACACCTAGGTATGTGTATCAGAAGTGATAGCGCAAACGAAAATGGTGGAAAGTACACGATAGTAGAAGCAAAATGTATCTTAAAACCTGGGGTCACAAACGAATCGGTTGCGAGATAATTGAGAATGTATGGTAACGATCCCCCACTGACTTGATTGTTTGTACACATCGTACGCTTGTCTCCTTGTGCACTCCGAGTTTTCTTTCTTTAAATCTGATCACCCGAAGGGGACGTTGTAACCAAACCATACGCCCTGTACAGAACGGAAGGCATAACAGACACGTCACTTGTAAAGTGAAAAGCGCGCGATGTGTACAAACAATCTAATCAGTTGCGCATCGTAACCATACATTCGCAATTATCTCGCAAACAGTTCATTTGCTACACCATGTTCACTGAGACTTTTTTGCTTCTACTATCGTGCGTGTACTTTCCACCGTTTCAGTTTACGTTATCACATCTGATACAACCTGTATATGGCATTTATTTAGCTCTGAAAACAACGTAGAAAAATAAGAGGATAACTATAGATACCAGAGAGAACTGCTATCAGACTGTAACTATTTACTGTAAGGTACAGAAGTAAACATCTATTCTTAATTCAAAATATATTCCGCATTCTGTTTCTCAACTGCATTGTATCCATGAACGCACTCCAAAATTTCGAACCGTCTATAGAGAATGACGATGAATTGTTGTGTCCAGTATCATGGAGATGTAACATTGTGTTCAGCTACTCTTACTGTTGTATCAGTATAAATAATGAAGTAGTGCTTTGTTATGTAGAGAGAGAGCGAGAGAGAGAGAGAAATGGCATGTTAAGGTGTTTGTGATGTTTTGGATAACTTGCCAAAGCATGAATGTTGCATGAAATTTTCCTCGAGAGTTGAAAGCGAAACATTCCTTCTCAACAATATAAAAGCTATTCTCTTACAAGTTAATAGTCCTTTCTTGTCCTTCGGCGTGTTTAGAACCATTGTAGAGACATGGTAACGCGTATTCGGTCGTTATACTCGTGTCAAGAGCAATCGTTTACGGTAGGCTTGAGAATTTCGCTTGCAGTTGTGCGGTGCGAGCTTCCCGTCCATACTTCACTCCAAGGGCAGTAAGCAGCAGAGCAGAAGTAGGGGAATCGCGTGCGTTGATATATAATAGCTATATGTATATTGCAAGCGAAGGCGTCCTCCTTGTTAAGAAACAACCTTCTGCTTCTTATGCCACACTGCACTGTTAAGCTTAACACCCACTGAGATGCCGGAAACGCGCCACCCGAATCTCCGAGTAGAAAATTCCATGTGCCTTTCCGAGGGTAGTCCGCCCATGTACCGCGCCGCCAAGCTTCGAACCACGCTGCTACAGCGGGGCCGAGCATGACGCTTACCGGAGCTAAACGAAGAGACGCGGAATTACACGCGAGCTCATTGGAGATACGGCCAACGGAAAATGTCCACTCCAGAAACTTGCAGACTTCTGGCACGGAAATTCTGCGCGTTTCGCTGTAATGGGCGTTACACCATTCGATTCTGTTGCCACGTTTCTCCGTGTTTCTCCGCGTCTCAGTGGGCAATATGCTTTACTGAGATGGGATGTTTCCTACTGCATGAACGCGACCGACGAAGCCTCCTCTCCCGTCCCTCTTACAACGTTACAGTACCGTTGTTCGCTCTACAGTCTACACGTGCATACGAGAGCGCTCTTTCACAAATACGGTTGACCAGGACGAACCTGGGAACTTGAAAATGACCGGAGGGCTGACCGATCAAATAATGTTAATTAACAAGAAAAAATGGTGAACACGGTTCGGCGACCGGGGTGAGTTATCTCAGAAATAAATTTGTGGGTAGTTGTCACTTCATAAGCGGTTCTGGAGCTCACTTTATGATCTCACCCGTAAGTAAATGGAGGGCGATACTAGGGCTAGGGCACAACATGTATATCACACTATCTCTACTTTGTAGAAGATAAAGAATTTAAGGAATCCCACATCCACCTTCCCCAACTCTCTTTCCCAAACCATATCCCTTTATAGCAATCGGCATTTCGCCCAGAAAGACAGACAAGACCACATATACTCAATTAGGACCTTATTGGTTAGATTTTTGATCAGAGGAACAGAAGCAAACTTGTCATTTCTCGATTTGAAGGCTACTCTTGACATGATACCAAGGAAAGTAATATGAGAACTACTAAAAAGGAGGAAGGTTTGTAATATTCGTATTGACCATTACTGGTTTTTGTATAATGTATTAATTAATTGCTGACCAGCTGCAAGGTGTAGGGTTAAGCAATATGTTTCCATGAGTGTACTTTTATGTTATTACTGGATGTAAGTGTATGTGCTTATTGGATTGTGCTTTACTGGATATTAGATACTCCTGTATTTTATCTCCCTGGTTGGGGGAGCTAGCTGTCTTTCATAAGACCGTTACAGTGGAATTTTCCAACGCTACGGGGTTCACGTCCACGGACATTTACCTCGACTATAAAAAAGGCCAGTGGGCTTTAGCAAAAATACAGTGTTTCCCCATTGATCGACGACGAGGAACGTCTCCTCAAGTTTAGTCCACTTTTGGTGGCTAGACTTAATATAATAATGTAGCATTTCGTCTAAGCCAACCCCTGTTCCTGTTCCTGTCCCAAGTCCCCTTTTAGAAAAAGCATTGAATATGTGGATATTTCGGTATTGAATAATCAAAAGAAAGAGTGAAAGGCGTAAGAAAACGCATTTGTAATGAACGGAATATCATTTAAGCTGAGGGTAAGCCCGCAAGAGATAGTTATGCTAAGTCTACGGTAAAAGAAGTGCAGATGGTATAAGCCATACGTGTGCAATTATGTTGAATTAAGGAAATTGGTTGATTATGTAAATGTACACATGGAAACAGTATGTAAATATGTATATAATAGCAACGTATAATAAACCCATATAATCCTACTAGAATTGTTATGATTTGCTGAATTAACTCCAGAACTACGGTACTGTACATTTTAAACCAAATGTTTATTCACTTGCTGTACATGTGTAACGAACCAGGGACTAAAAAATATAAATTGTTATGTGAAACCCCCGTTCGTAATGCAGGCGCTAATATAATATGCTCGCTTGGCACCCAGGATAAGTTGGAAGGAGATATTGAAAGGATAATACAAGGGTAGTAATCCAGAGGGCCGGATAGAAACGAGGGAATGGGGGGCCGCCTTTCACAGGTTCAGAGCAGTAAAGGCGATGTATAAAAATAGGAGAAGGAGTTGTTCGACTGAATGGTGTAACATCACGAGACTTTATGATGGATAGAGGAGTGAAATAAAGGGGCAGTTTGAGCCCATTACTCTTTCTAACGGTAATGGATGAAGTGATAAAATTAGGCAAACAAAGAACAGAAAAGACCAAAGTAGGAATGTGGAGAATGAGGCCAGTGTATTGTCAAACTTTAGTGTACGCAGATACTGGTCATTGCAAATATAGAGGGCAAGCTGCAAAACATAATGTGTACCAGAATGGACAGAAACATTAGAGGAAAAGGGGGTGGTTGTTAATTAAAGTAAGAGCAAAGTTATGAAGATGAGCAGAAAAGAAGCCCAAGTAAGAAACCTACTTGAGCAGATTCCAAGCTATGAACACCTTGTAACAATACTTCATTAAAATTGAAAAATAGAACCAGAAGTCTCAAACCGTGTCACAAAGCAAATAATGTATATTATCAATTTAACCAGGCAATATTTGGAAGGCGAGAAATATGAATGAGGGCCAAACTACTAATATATAGATCATTAAGAGAACCAATACTACTGTATGGTTGGTTGATTGGGTTGATTTGGTGTTTTAAGTCCACTTTATGCACAGTTAAGCTATTCGGAACTGAACCTACATTTTAAAGTGGGATCCGAACCATTTGTGCCTCCACTGGGTATCGAACCCAGGACCCCACTACTGTATGGAAGTGAAAGCTGGCCGAGGAAAAACAAGACGAGGCGGAGTAAGAAACGAAAAGATAAGGCAAGAGCTGGAGCAAACATCAATTGAAAACCATCTAATCAAAAGGCAGATAAAATGGTTTTGCCATGTAACCAGAATGGAGGAAGAAAGATAACCTAAGCAGTTCCTGGAGGCAAGACCAGAAGGAAAAAGGCCTAGAGGTAGACCAAGGAAGTCATACGAGGACAAGGTGGAAGAAATAGGAACAAAATGAGAAAATACATTCCAAGAAATAAAGAAGATGATCAAGAACTGAGGAGAATGGAAACAGTGGGTCGCGACATGCCCGACGATTTAATGGCATAAGGGGTAGAGGAAGAAGAAGAATTATTAGGGAATACTTGACTGCAAAACTTTGTTATCTATCATCTTTCTCCTTTATTTCTCACAGCATAATTCCAATTTTGCTCTCACTACTTAGACTTGCAATGGTTTCCAGGTAGAAAATAATCTTCAGATTCCAACTCGATCTGACACCCTGTGTAATTTCACAGAAATACATACTAGTTGGTAAAACAGTATTGTGTCTCGATAGAAATTATTTTTGCTTTCATATTACTTTCTTCAGCAGCCAAATCGAATTTTGCTATGATCCGAAACATAGCCATCGGATGTGGAGAAGAAAAGAGAAGCCCGTGGGCGGGGATTTTCATTGACTTCTCGAACAATGAAACAATATCTGACGGGAGCAAAATCCAACACGTTGCGCGGACCTTATTTAGAGAGCAGAGCTCACCCGAAGATAATCCCATATCTTTCCACCCTTCGCCCGATCCTCTGTTCCATGCAAACGTTTCGAACCGTTCAGTGGGAGACCACGAAGGAGAGATTTTACGCAAACAAAGGCGAATCTTTTTTGTTGTTGTTCCAGAAAACATCGCCCGAGGCTAGAATTAACGTTCTTTGTCCGAGGCGGAAGAGAGAGAACGTACATGAAAAGAAATGCTTTCATATCGGAACTTTGCAAATGAGCCTACCTTGGATTTAAATATCTTCGTGAGGCAAGGTGTTCTCTTTGTTCCAGAGGATCTGAGCGGATCTTCCTGTGTTTTTGCCTATCAGTGTGGGATGGAGCGAGGGGGTTGGTTTTAATCCTTTAGCTTTCATTTTTCACGGTGAAACAAAAGCGTTATTTCTATCTATTTGTATACATCGATGTATATCCGAGATGAATCGAAAAGTTTCATCCTATCTTGATTAACTTCAGAATAAGGACTTTGGCTATTCTTTATTTCCACTCATTTTGTCTTTCCTTATTTGTACACACGCACAAAAGTGTGCGTTACTATATGCATATGATGAAGGGTGCATTAAAAATCGTAACAGACCAAATTTTCAATACTAAGAAGAAATAACAAAATCTTTACGTCATTGACATGAAAATGCATACATAAGGTGAGTTGAATGATGGCATTTAGAAAATTCGTGGTAGGTCTATTAATTTGAAGAAAATGCCCCCCCCCCCCATACAAACATATAGTAAAAAAAGAGTATCTTAGAAACCATTCTTATGAAACGTAATATTTATTTACAAATAATTTCTAGCCTCCATGACAAAGTCGCAACGGAGCTAGAATTACAGAGGTTTTAGTTTCGCACTCTGGGTATAATATGAAGGTTTCGTTATTTTTTATTCTTTATCTATTTCATCAATTAATGATTCATCATTATCGTAGGGATTAAAATGACGTTCTAAACACACAATGAACTCGCAAAGAATTTGATGCAATGCATGTAGTTGGTGTAGGTAGAATGCTTTTCCATTCTCTACATCCAAACGTTATGGCCTTCAAGTGCGCCCTTGAGTCCTGAGAATAACTTCTAAATGTTCCTTTGTTACGATCATTCTTCAATGGAAAATTGAATAAAGAAGCAATTTTGGCTATTGTCATCTTTAAGGTACAGTGTACCTTTTTCAGGAATGGAACCAATTTCAGATTAGTAAGGGAGTTTCGTCTCCAAATGGTAGACGAGAAGTTCCTTGTGCATGTAGCACCGTGCCATGAAGGTCCATTTAGGAGATGTGGGGTAGGGCCCTACACATTCTCATTCTCAGCTATTTTGGAGATGATGTGATCATCACCACGCTCCTGCCACCTTTACCCCCTAGGTTTGCACCTAGATACTCATTGATTTGAGGTTGGGTGATCCCGAGAGCCACTGTATGCGGGGACAAGACAGTTAAATTCCGACCCTCGAACACCCACCCCGGGAATCGAACCCCGTGTGGCAATCAGACGCCCTACTGACTATATCACTGCGGCTCCAAGTGCCAAATGTTCAAAAATGATAAAAAGGTGAATCACATTACATCGTACAACATCTAGATAGTGATTTGGTGTTTCGCCCCTTCACCACACTAGCTACGCAGTTAGAAACTTTAAATATATCCTTCATCTTCTTAGTTGATATTTACGAGGACAATAACTGCAACTTTGGGCTTCCATCCCTCTTCCAGAGATAACTACAATTTCCAGTCTGTGACATGATACAACCACCTATTATTACACCAATATACGTTCATCAAAGATATGTCGTGCATTCATTTGCTTTTCTAATTCCCCTCTGACACTTTTAATCACACGGCCAAGGAGATGAAGTTGTAAATTGCGAACCTCGCGTTATCACATACCTTGAGCTCCTTAATCTCAGCTGCCGCAGTTCTTGGTTTCTCAATTGCCTGCCTGTTGCACACCCAGGAAGCCGGCCTCTAATCTCCCCTTGCTGATAGCGACGAAGGGCTTACTTTTTAACTACCTCCTGTAATGGTTATCGTCTGATGTAAGACCAAATTTACTTGTAAATTTCAGAGATCACCAGAAACGTTGTAGATTCTATCACAAGAATGGGAGAGCTAAAAAGGCTGGTGGCACGTAGATATATACAGGGTGTATCAGAAGTGATAGCGGAAACTGAAACAGTGAAGTACACGCTGTAGAAGCAAATAATCTAAGTAAACATGGATCGCAAACGAACCGTTTGCGAGATAATTGCGAATGTATGGTTGTGATCCGCCACTGACTTGATTGTTTGTACACATCGTATACGCTTATCTCCTTGCGCACTGCGAGGTTTCTTTGTTTACAGGTGTTGTAAACAAGCCATACGTCCTGTACACGACAGAAGGCATAACATAACACTTGCAAAGTAACAAGTGTACGATATGTGCAAAAAATCAAGTCAGTGGCGAATCATAACAATACATTCGCAATTATTTCGCAAACCTTTCGTTTCGAACCTCATCTTTAACTAGACTTTTTTGCTTCTATTGTCGTGTACTTTTCACCGTTTCAATTTACGCCATCACTTCTGATACACCCTGTATATACAGGGTGATACAGGGAAGTGTACTCATTTTTGAATTAACAGTATACAGTTAATGTTACACCAAACTTTATTTTGGGGTTTGGATAAGTGTGGGAAGTAATGTCATTTGCGTTACGTAGAAAAAATCACATCTGGAAGGTTATGTCATCTTCCATAATGCAGTTTTCCAGTCGAGAGGTGAAGCTGCCCCACACGCCATCCAATGTCTCCTGAGTGATCTGTTGCAGCGCACTACGAGTAGCTGTCTTCAGTTCGTCTAATGAACGGGGTTTGTCGACGTAAACTCGCTCCTTTAAATATCCCCACAGAAAGGAGTCGCACATACTCAGATCGGGGAGGCCAAGGCACATCTCCGAACCTGGAAATCAAATGACCAGGAAACAATCCCCGAAGGATGTTGATGGAATATCTGGCGGTGTGGGCTGTAGCCCCATCCTGTTGGAACCACACATCTTGTTCCAAGTTCAACATCTGTAGTTCTGGCAGAAAAAAGGTTTGGATCACGTGCGTGTAACGATTGGAATTCACTGTTATCGCGCACCACACTGTCACACGGGGTGAATGCAGAGGTCGTTCATGAAGTTGTCTTGGATTTTCCGGTGCCCAGTACCTGAAGTTTTGCTTGTTGACGAACCCGTCTAAGTGAAAATGCGCCTCATGACTCATCAAGATAAGCGCATCAGGTTCATCATGGAGAAGAACTTGGATCCGTAAAGCAAAATTTTCCCACTGAGCATAATCTGTTGCGCGTAATTGCTGCACACAGACAATCTTGTACGGATGTAATTTTAGATCGGTTTTCAAAATTCCCCTAACCGATTCCCGCCCCAAACGTAATGTTAATGAGTGGCGCCGAACCGAACATCGGGGACTGCGGACAAATGCTGCTCTCACTCTCTCCACATTCTCTGGTGTTCTCACCGTACGTTCAGCACCTGGTGGTGTTTTTAGAATTATAGTGCCTGTGGTTCGAAACTGCTTAACCCATTTTAACATTGTTTTGCGTGTTGGAACTGTTTCATGCAGCCTTACGTGGAAGTGCCGGCGAATAACCTCTGAGCTGCAATCACTGAGGCATCATACGTGAACACGCGATGTTCCACCGACCACGACTCCATGGTAACTGCAATAAATAAATAAATAAATAAATGTAAAATAAATGGCAATAGATCACACAATACAGTTTGGTGTACAATTAACTGTGTAATGTTCATTCAAAAATGATTACATTTCCCTGTGTCACCCTGTATATTCTCTTTACAGATGTGTATTGAACAAAACCAACTGTATTTTCCAATTGTGCTGAGCAACATTGTTCACGTAACGCACTCTTATTTCGTCCTTAAAGCAGAATACCGTGTTAGTAACAGTCGTAGTTACTTGGCTGGAAAGCAAGGCAGATCGATGGTTGATTTGGTTGATTTGTTGTTTTAAGTCCACTTTATGCACAGTAAGGCTAATTGGGACTGGACCTACAGTTTAAAGTGGGATCCGAACCACTTGAGCCTCCACCGGGTATCGAACCCAGAACCCCTTGATTACAAGGAGAAGACCCTACCACTGCGCCATCGGGGAAACCCCTCAAGGCAGATCGAGTTACTACCTTTGAAAAGTAGTGAAATTCCGGTTAGTGCATTCGAACTGCAGCGTGCTTCTAGTAACTGACTTTCAAAAGTAATCCAGTTGCAATTACTGACTTCAGAAAATAACTCAGCTTGAATTCTGTTTTGAGTAACCCAGTTCAAATTACTGACTTTGAAAAGCAACTCAGTTCCAGTTAGTGAAGTTGAAAAGTAACTCAGCTGCACAGTAATTTTTGCAGGGGCAATATATTGGCAACTTGTTAGAAATTCACCAATATAGTGATTTTCTGACACGTTAAACAGGGTCCTGCGTAACATCAATCGTAAAGACGACCTATTTTCTTTACAGTTGGCAATTTGGAGTATTTTTTAGAAAAACGATTAAAAAAACAGGGGATTTAACTTAGTTGAGGTCATGAATTATTATTTCAACTGTAAAATTTAATATATTTTTACATATTTATAAGGTTGTAAAGTAAAATACGTCACACATGCGCAGACATAATATACTATGTAACATAACCGTAAAAGTTCCAAGTACTCGTATAAGGAAGGTTTATTCATACTCTAAAGAGCCTAATAAAATTTATTTTCTGAACAGACCCTTTGTCTGAAACTGGAAGGAATATTGTTATCATGGTTTTCACAAGGTAGAATTTCCATTTTGTGGATAACGCTGTGTTGTCCATTTATTCTATATCTCGACTTGTTGCATACTAGAAGTTTGCAGGATCCGTAAAGTCAACAGAAAGAGACGCTTCTTTGATGTAATCATTCCTTTACTTTGTCGGGTGACCTCATTACGTCGTTCCCCTGTATACACTTCTGTCTCTCGGCAGTTGCTCTATTTCTGATTCTATAATGGATGGGGCCTAAATATTTGGAGAATAACAGACAGCCTTAATTGATAAGAAATGTTTATCCTCCATTTCCTGTCTTTTCCCTCTCTCTCTCTCTCGTTCTAATTTCAAGATTCAAGGTTTTCCTAGTGTTGAATTGGTTCTCTTATTGGAAACATTAATTCCGTTAAAAGGAATTAGTACCGTATTTGCCTACGTATTAGACTCACCGGCGTGTACACATTTTTAAGGAAAAGCTTTATCACTGAATAATATAATTCATTTACAGCATTTCATTTATAAAGTAATTCGCAGGTCTATTTTCAACAAATGACTTACCTAATCTAATTAGGAAATAATGCATTTTAATCTTCTGAGTCAAAACCCAGACATTCTTCTCCAGAGCTAAATTTAGTCACTTGAAACCTCTTCTAAATCAGAATTGAAGGTACAGTTAATCAAAAACTGAGTGTCGGCGTATAAGACCATTTTCTTCAGACCTATTGGTAAAGGAAAACGTCGGCAAATATGGTAATTTCGAATAACCTTACTTTATACTACAACTCTAACATTTCTTCTCGTTTCTAGTCTCAGAAGTGATATTTTTCTTGTGGATAAATTACGAAAACGATATTGCAATAACAATAGGTGTGAGAAAACGGGTTACAATTGTCTGTGTAATGTGTAATGCTTACGGCTTTATGCAAATTACGAGTGTGAACAGGCGAATGAATTTGATTTGACACAATCGGAGCTGGCTTCAGGGCGCCTGACGCTCCGCGCGCCAGGAGGCCCCGCGTCAGATAGTAATTAAATGTTTATTAATTGTTTATTACGAGCTTCAGATTGAAGAACTGAGAGTTATGATACTTCAAGACCTCGCGAATTTATGTTTATGTTATGAACAAGTTGTTCAACTTGTTGGTTGTAAGCCCCGCAATCTCCTAGAGGAGGGGGGAGGGGTCTCTAGCGTATCACCAAACAAAAATTTATATTTTCGAACCACCAAGTAATGTTACGGGGTTTCAATGCTAACATTAAGAATTGCGTGACTATTGCCTGAAAGTTATAACAAATGATTATACAATTACTATAAACGGATAGCTACTTATATTACATTATTTAATTGACATTTTAAATGAGATAACTAGTATTATGTATTAATAATGTATACAATACATAATACACTTACAATTATTTGGAAAAAAAATGCAACGTACGACATATTGGTGTGCAGCAACTTGATGGTAATGTTCTTTATTACACGGACACGCAAACTTAAATTGTATTTATGCGGTTTAAAAACCAACATGCTACAAATAACGCTAATTTAAAAGTTTATGCAAAACCTTCTAGAGGCATGTGTGATGACGTTTAAAAAGAGGCACTTTGAAGTACTTTCGAGTAGACAGGTAGAATAGTTACATAACAAGATCTTAGGGAGAATTCACACCGAAGAAACACGCGACATGCAACACGAAACACGAAACACGTGTCGCTTGGAAGCCAACACTCACTAATCAATGCAACCTTTCGAACCGAAGAAACACGGCAAGATGCAAGTGTCGCATGTCGCTTACGTGCCTCTCTGACTGTGCCGTTTTCTCAATACCGTGCATCGTGTTGCTTCAGTCTGTTGTTCGCGCATGCGCAGAGAATGCTTCATTCCAACGAGCTGTATTCAGACTCTAGAAGAGAGCCCAACCGGCATTATGTTTGATCCTCTAATTTGTTGATATAATAAAGTATCGATATGTACAATGTTTTAACAATGTTTTAAGATTTAAACACAACGTTCATTTCGCTTTATCAAGTTTTTTGATGCAGTTATCTATCGGCTGTAATTTGCCTTCAACATCGTGAAAAGAGGCCGTGTTTTGGCCATTTACCTGACTGCTTTTATTTGAAAAAGTCAGCTTATGGAGGCACTTTAGTCCAAACTATATTAGTTAACATGGTAAAGTACTCTAGTGCATTGTTTTTCAACCACTGGGCCGCGACCCGATGCCGTGCCCTCGTATCAACTATACTGAGCTGTGAAATGTTCTGCTGAAACTGGTTGACAACTATCATAATCCCAATATCATATTTGAGTTGTGAGTTTTCGTTTTTTAAGTCCATTTTATGCACAAAAAGACTAATCGGAACTGCATCTGCCCGGTGCCTCCCCGGTTATCGAACCCGGAATCACTTAATTAAAAGGAGACGACGTTACCACTTTGTTTTCCATATTTTTATATTTGTCAACAATCCTACACACGTAATCAAACTGTTATTACTCTTATGATTATGCTAGAACATATTTATCAATATTTAATTTCATAGGTACATGTTAATTCATGCATAAAATCTACAATACTGTAAAGATTTACGAGGAGAATTCTTCGGCTAAGGGCATTGACTTAAAAAGAATACCGTGGCATGGTTTCACGAAGGTTGAGAACCATTTCTCTAGTGTTTAGGTATTCGCTTTATTCAGGCTGAAAAGTCTAGCGTACACAGTTTGATTTCAGTGCATATTATTTCTTAGTTTTCTCGTGCACAACATGCCTCTCCTAAGTTTCAATAACTTGCACAAATTTTACATCATGCAAACTGAGCAAAAAAACCAAGTGTCGCTTGCCGCGTGCATCTTGTCTCTTCGGTGTGAAACACTCGTGTCGCGTGTTGCATGTTGCGTGTTTCTTCGGTGTGAATTCTCCCTTATTGTTCACTGTTACTAGTGTGGTCTTCAAATTACTTTTCCCTCAAGTGTTTCAGTTATAACGTTTTTAGTATTATTAAAGTTAATTACACAGGGTGAGTCATTGAAAGCGTGCAAAAATGAAACAGGAAATAATTGACAACAATAACAACTGAACACTTTGAGATGGGGAACCTAGTGTCATAGGAGCGACCGTACCGAGATATGAGCTGAAGCGTTTTGAGCACTAGCGCGTACCGTCGTCCTCAGGAATGGCAAATAAGTCACATGTAGTGACACTAATGACATACAATGAGGAGAGACATTTATAGGAATTGTTTTAAGCGCATGATATGCACGCTTGTACATTTGGAAACTATTGTTACATGGACAAAAACATTGTTAGCAACTGCAGTTATCCTCATAACAGGTTTCTTTTCTTCAAAATGGCGGCGGCCAACGACAAAGCAAGCATAACAGTGCCGTACGCAATTCTGACGCATCATTTCAAATATCCCTGGTGTGTTGCGAATCACATGACAGGCGACGATAATCCTGCCAACTAGTTCAAGGTCCGTGTCCACTGGAATCTCATAAACAATAAATTCGATATAAAAAAACGAGTGGATTCAGGTCGAGTGACCTTTCAGGTCAGACAATAGGATGGCCTCCCCGTTCAAGGAAGGGAGCAGGAAAGGTAACATTCAGATGGTTGCAGACATCGACAGTGAAATGAGACGGTGCTCCGTATCTCGATACGATAGCTTCTCCGACCTTGGGTTTCAGTTTGAGTTTTGGTTTTAATTCCACGTTATCCACAGAGGGCTAATCGGGACTGAACGTACAGTTTAAAGTGGGATAACTTGTCCCTCCACCGGGTATAGAACCCGGAACCCCTTGATTACAAAGCGACGACGTTACCAGTACGCCATCAGGGAGGCCGACCCTACGTTTCATATCGCAAAGTGTTCAATGGTGCATCACCTATTTCGTTTCCTTTTTGCATGCTTTTACTGAATCACCCTGTATATATACTGAAAATTCACATGGGAAATATCAACAAGAGAATAGAATACAAAAACATGCTGTAGTATGGTTTATAAAATACTGCTGTAGCCTTTACGTTCAATAGCACTCATTATAATATGCGTCTCATATTTTTTTAAAAAAACATATCTTTTATGTTGCTACATGCTTCCTTTATGCCAATTGTGAGTATATCAGCGTGATCATCAACTTTCGTAGAAGTTTGTGATTTCATCTATGTATTTAATGCAAAAATAGTCCAAAATTAACGGAAACATGGTACCCACTTAAGGTTTCACGAAACTTAGCATAGGCTCTCAGAAAATTGTGGGATTACAGCAGTGCTTATGTATGAACCCTTTGAAAATCATCCCACACCATGTCAACTTCATCTCTTTCGCGCGAGATGTGGCGTGTGTTAGGAATCGTGGCGTCTCCAGTTCATGACCTTTCCTTGCCTTGCATGCTGCTTTAAAGGTTGAGGCAGGAATTCCTACGGGGATAACACTGGGACGTTTTCCTCCTCTCGCCTGCTTCGCTCGAGGAAGACTCATCTGGAATCCTGGAATTCCTTGACGTGATCTCGTCTTTGTTCTTATAAAAATTCATCATCACTATTCACTACGGCTCGTGCTTTAGGTACGTTCTTCGAGACATATTGATCGTGGAGATCATTTTTAACTTGTAGATGTTCACATGGAACGCTTGGATCTTTTTTTTATATATAAAATATTTATTGGTTGTGGACAAAATCCATGCACCAGTTAACAATTTATCAATTGGTATTATATACATGTATGCACATAATATTTACTCACAATTATTCTTTTCATAATAAATAGTTTCCAAATTTCATTACACTTTTACAGAATTATGTTAGACTTATTAAGATATTTTGTAAGAATATAGATTACCGAGGATGAAGGTGAAGTCAGTAAACAAGGCAGTGTCAGTGGCGCTTGATGTCCACTCCTGTACAATTCCTGTAAAAATGGTTCTCTGTAAGTTTCATAAAGTTTGCATTGAAATATAATGTGGTTTGGAGTTGCAGTATATTCATTGTACAAACAAACTGGTGAAGTCACTAAATTCTTCTTGTACAGATGAGCTGCGGCGATAGTGTGATTTAACCTGCAGCTATATAGTTATAGTTGTGAGGGAACTCCGGGAGAGTTGAATCTGTTTAAACCAACATTCCTTTGGAATTCTTTCTTGTATATAATAGTAGGCCTTACCGCATTGAGTGCCAGTATTTGTCCACAAGTTTTGCCAGTCAGTAAATAGTATTTTTCTAGTGTGTGATTCCAAAACTACGGACGGAATCTTTATTGAAAGCGGCCGTTGGATTGTTTGATTCGCTGCATATTTTGCCAAAGTATCTGCTATATTATTCCCTTCTATTAAAGAATGTCCAGGTGTCCAAATAAAGTTGATATCATATCCCAATCTCGTTAATTTCAGTGTGAGTATTCTTATGTTAACAATGTACCATTCCGTATGACCTTACCATGATACAAACTGTAAAGAATTTAGCACAGAGGCTGAATCGGTTGCAATTAGAACTGAATTTAACTTCTTCTTTTGTACATAAAGCAATGCCTGTCGTATTGCAAAAGCTTCTGCAGTGTATATTGACAGATACGATGGCAAAGGAAAAATTTTGAATTCTGCAGAATTATCACAGTAAAATGCTGCTCCTGTTTTTCCAGACGTTGATTTTGAAGCATCTGTATATATGTGATATTCACATTGTAATTTTGAATGTATGTAGTCTTGATATATATTATTTGAAATTGTAGGGATTGTCTTCCTGAAAACTCTACTTGGGTAGGCAGGAAAATGAATCCTCATGGGAGATATCATATTAAAGTAGTCTGTCATGAAGCATGGTGCATTAGGTAAATGAATAATATTAGCTTGAAATTTATTAATGTCCTTATAAGCATAATATAGTATAGGTAATCTGGATTTATATTTTGCTGTACGTCTGTTGAGCATCAAAGAGTCTAACAATTGAAGTTTTGGTATGATCGGAGATGTCGTGTTGGCAATTTTCTTAAGTAAAAATTTGCTCGCAAGATATTTAACTCTAAGTTTGTATGGTGGATCTCCCACTTCTACGAAAGTTGCTTGTTTTGGAGTTCCTTTCCAAAGGCCATAAATCCTGGATAAACTGCTGTATTGGATAGAAGATAGCGTGTTAAAAGCCCAACTTAAATTATCATTGTACATAAATGAACCATACTCTAGTCTTGAGTTTAGCATCTGTTTATGGATCTGATGTAATAATTTAGGATCAGCACCCCACTTTTTCTTAACTGTCAACATTTTTATTATGTTAAACACTTGAGATCCCTTACATTGTGCCAGTTCTACTTGTGACTTCCATTTAAGTTTTTCATCTAATATAAGTCCCAAAAATTTATGACTTCTTTGTTGACTAATAGTTTTTCCGTTTATATTTATTGATATGCATGAATGAGATCTCTTCTTATTAAAAACTACCACCGAAGACTTATCTGGATTTACTTCAATTCCATTGATATCACACCATGATGATAATTCATCCAGAGATTTTTGAATTTTTTGAGCCCCTTCTTGAATATTTTTACTACTAGTGTATATAACAATATCATCTGCATATTGTAATAGACGAGTGTGTTGAAGAATTTTTGAGCCTAAATCTGCCGTGTGCATATTAAATAGCATGGGACTCAGCACTGCGCCTTGTGGTAGACCTTTATGTGTATAACGTGCGGTGGATAACTGGGATAACTGTCTTCCATATCGAATGTACAACTTATGTGCCAATAATAATCCAAGAATACTTTTTATAAAATTACGTGGAACGTTCATTTTCTCCAATTTTTGTAACAGTATATTTGGAAGGACAGAATCATAGGCGCTACTTAGATCGAGAAAAACTACGATACAAAATTCTCGCCGTATGAAAGATAGCCATATATCTAAAATTAGTGTCGCTAATACATCTACTGTTCCAGTTCCTTTCCTAAATCCCATCTGATGTTTCGGTAATTTCTGATTATATTCGACCCACCATGTGAGTCTGTTGAGTATTAAATGTTCATATAATTTAGCAAGGCATGATGACATTGCAATAGGTCTATAGTTCGTATGTATTCCTGATTGTTTACCTGGTTTTAATATGGGTATTATCACCACTTCTTTGGACTGTGATGGAATTTCTCCAATATTCCATATTGAATTGTATGTATTTAGTAAAATTTCATATCCATTCAAAGGCCAGTGTTGAATACATTCGTATGTAATACCATCTAAACCCGGAGACGTTTTCTTTCGTTTATAAACAACATATTCTAATTCATCCATAGTGAATAGCGATTCTAACGTGGATGTTTCTGGATATTTGATAGAGTTTAACAATTGACAAAGATTAGTTTCAACCGTATCTGGTGTCAACTTGCGGTGAAATTATTTTATCCAGGCTGAATTGATATCTCCTCCAAAATAATGACAAGTATTATTATTGAACATACTTCTTATTATTTTCCAATTCACTGAAATAGAAGAATCTTTAGTTAATGTAGAGCAAAATGACTTCCAAAAGTATGATTTTGATTTCTTTAGGAACCTCTGAGTTTTTGCTGCAATTTCTTTATATCTAATAAAATGATTGATGGTAGGATTCTCCTTATAATTTATGTATGCTTTTTGTCGTTCGTTTACCCATTTCTGGCAATCCGTTGTCCACCACGGAGTCACTTTTCTTCTAGATCCAAAATTAGATACTGTTGCATTTATTTGTTCTTGTCGAATGAGAGACACCAATGTGTCATACGATACTTCTTGTTTCAACAATTCATTCTTTATTGCATTGTTTACATTTCCGGAGAATTTCTGCCATTCAACCCTTCTTGATATATATTGACTATTGTTTTGTTCAGAGCGCATAGTAAACCACGTTATATTTTTATTATGTTAAAAGGTTATCATAATTGGCATGTGATTACTGTTGTAACACTTCTCTAATACACTCCAATGGATTTTTGAAGCTATATCATTTGAGGTAATAGTTATGTCTGGAGCACTCGGCTGTTCATTAGGTCTTGAGATTATTGTAGGTGTTCCGTCGTTGAGTAATACAGCTGAGGAATCTTGCAAGTAATTATACAAATCTTTACCTGATCGATCAGTTAGAGAACAGCCCCACATAGGGTGGTGTGCATTAATGTCCCCTGCCAGCACAAATGACGTGTTTGGTGGAAGCTGCCCAACGATATTCTGCCACACTGTAACAGGGAGGTGCATTATGGGAGGGCAGTAAATTGATACATAAGACGTATCAGCAATCCGAACACCTGTAATCTGAGTTTGACTGTTTATATTTTGAAACAAAATAATGTCATACTGTATATTTCTTTTAACACCTATAGCTGAACCACCGTATCCATCTAAACGATCATCTCTTATCCAATTGTAACCTTTAAACTTCAATGTTGAGTCAGTTTTCAACCACGTTTCTTGTATAAGAAGGACATCTGCAGAAAAATAAGATAAAATATGTTGTAAATTATGTCTATTAGGAATTAAACTTCGTATATTCCATTGTAATATTTTCAAGACTTTGTCTGGCATGCTGGTTGTTGAAATAAGTATTGCAAAATACTTGTAGCAATGCAAGTCCAGTCCTGGTTAACGTTCAGTGTCGAAGTCCCTGCTAGGCTACATAATTGTTCTATAAATAATGAAAAATTATTTAGGAATTTTGTAGAATTTTGTTCTTGTGCCCGATTTGGCTGGATAGCTTGAGCCGCCTCTGCAAGAACAAATAAATTATTTTGTTGGCATGTTGTCGACAAATCCGGAGCATTGTCTTTTCGAGATCCTGACAAAGAATAATCAAGGCTTGTCATTCTCTTTTTATATTCATTTTGTCCAAATGGTTTCAATGTTTGAGAAGATTTCTGGCGTTTTCCTTGAGAATACTCAGTCTCTTCCAAATATTTTTCAGCTTTCTTTGAACTGTACAATGACCTTTTATTAGATACACTGTATTGATCTTGTATTATATTATTATGATATGAGGTGCTACTCGACTTGTTAGATATCGAAGCATATGTAAATGGCATTACTGTCTTTTCTATTTCCTGAACATGGCCAGTAGATATCTGTTCATATCCATACATATAATTAATTTTTGGGACTTTCTTCATAGCTTCGTTAAACGTAACATTCTGAACTGTCATAATTTTGATTATTTCCTTTTGGCGTTGTTTTTCAGGACAGTTTTTGTCAATTGCAGTGTGCTCCTGATTACAATGGAAACACTTGATCTTATTTGTGCAAGAGGACGATTCGTGATTCTCACCACAGCGTTTGCATTTTAATTTACTTTTGCAATTAGCCCTGAAGTGCCCATAATAAAAACAATTAGTGCACTGTTTAATCAAGGGAATGTACCTATCAATATCAAACTTTTTGTAAAACAGTGTGACATATTGTGGTAAGGATTGCGTACTTATACTTCACAATGCGTTTTACCTTTATTACTTTGGCTGTTGATGAATTTCTATTTTGCAAAATTTCATCTTCACTTATTGACTGATGTACATCTTTCATAATTCCCATTCTTCGTACTCGGTGTGATGGAACAAAACCTTCCCAATTATTTTTTTTATATTGACCAAATCATCCTATGAGAAGGCGAAACATTAAACTTGCAGCTTCGTAAGCATATCACGTGGTTCATTTCCACCGGCAGGCGGTTCTTTCACGGTCATTAGTAAGTCACAACTTTGCATATAATTTGCTTCAGGAGGGAAACCTCTTCAACCACTCTAGAATGTCTACATCATCCACAATTGTATGAAACTTGGCAGGTCTACTATGACATACATATGGTATCGGTGCACGACCAAAACATAACTAAGACTGTAAGCATGTTATTGCCCAAGCAATCTTTGAAGTAGACTGTTGTGGAACTAGGAAACGTTTTCGAATAATGTGGTTTTATTTTTATTATTTTGCGTTGCTATTCGACCATTTTTGGCTAATCGCGACCATGAGAATGAATGGTTATATGCTGAAATTCATGAATGGACACTCACAGAGAATACCCGTGTCCTGACATGGATTCGAACCCGAAACCCCTGGCCTCGTACCGCGCTGTGTTTGTCAAGCGAAACTGGAAACTAAAAAAATATTTTGGAACTTGATAAGGCTACTTCAATGGCAAATCATCAGGAGCTGCTGAAAACTTGTGCCTTTCAGGTGGAACAGATTGCAACACTGTCGACGGTGATGTAGTATCTCATCCTCCGGAAGGTGCGTTTTAAAAGCTCCACAATAAAAAGGAAGGGGGAGGGGGACAGGAAATCCTCCACAAGTCCCGTTGATCTTTCCAAATGGGTATCAAACGCCTCTGCAAAGTCATTCCGAAAAGGTGAAACGGGATGCAAAAACCTGACATTTTCAGCTCTTTATCCATGGCGTTTTGATTATAGCTGTTTCTTTTCTCGAGGAATTTATCATTGATTTTTTCTTTCTTGTTTTCATCTCTTATCACTTACTTCTGCCATTTTATGTTCATTCTCTTCACCTTTCCTTCTGTTTTCTTTCGGACTTACTAACGTCAAATGACAACTTTTGTAATCAATTCGAGAAGAAACATTTTTGTTGTTCCGATATGACTCTTCATATTAAATCACTTTGTTTCAACAAGTGTCCATCCTCATTTCTTTCACAAGTTTTGAGATACTTTTTTCAGGTAACTGTCACTCTCTTGTTTTAAGTTAAGAACACTACATATTTACTATATTCCAGTAATATGTACCACTCTTCTTGGAGGAGTGGCTTAGGTTCGAATTCTGGTAAGGTGTGCTGAGCTGTCGATTCACGGTCTCACTGCCTAATGCTCTGGTTTCGAGTACAGGCCTGGGCATTATTTGTGAATTACCCTAAAGAGCAAGAAAAGAGACTGAAAAATATAAGAATTATGATTAAAGGCAGAAATGTTTCTGTGAAAGGGTGGGGAAAAGAGATGAATATCAG
This sequence comes from Lepisma saccharinum, assembly GCF_977018435.1. NCBI lineage: Eukaryota > Metazoa > Arthropoda > Insecta > Zygentoma > Lepismatidae > Lepisma > Lepisma saccharinum. The sequence goes on along the minus strand of NC_139232.1, from coordinate 31,808,113 downwards.
CCAGGCTTTTGCATCGTGCTATTAGCAATTCAGAACCTTATTAAAGGTGTACAGACATGTTACAATGTACAATGATAACGTGTGTTAACACGATACGTTATAAAATGGAACACGAGATAATAGCATGCCTTACAGGGATTAATTATAACATAGATTTATACATTTATTTAAAACATTAGCATCACCATTTTGGAATAGAAGAGCATATTGGTGATCCCCAGATAAGAGCATAGTGTGGGCCTTATGGCGACAGTGTTGCCCGTGATGTACAGCAGAAGAAGGTTCCACCGTGCATTAAACGCGTGCTGTAGTACCCACCTACTGTAAAACAAAAGTTACTAAGTCACCGTTACAGTATAAAGACCGAAAATTCCACTATTTAAAATAGCAATTAAGAGGAACTAGCAAAATTATCATAAAGAGGTGCAAAACTCTTGATTCCCTCGTTCCAGTTTCAAGAATCACTCAAATCAAGAAAGAGCGCACAGGTGCAATAAATCACTATGCAGGGAGGCTGCAATACAGTTGCGCACAAATGTGCACTATGAATATTCTAAACAGAACACGAGTGCACTAAGCCTATTGCTGTGTTGCCAGATTGGGACATTTTTAGGGTTCAAACACAAAGAGAAATACATTATTCCCAATCTAATATTGCCGAAACTTTCTATATAAATTACAAACTACTGTGTACTACACCATCTTTGCTAGTTAAAGAACAAGCGTCACTCATTCTATTCATTAACGTTACGTTCTACAAAATCAGTGTCCCATCGCTCTTATGGAACAAGCATATTTCTGTAATGATTTGATCGACGTGGGTCGGGACGATATTTGCTGTGTGCTGAAAGCTCGTGATTGTAAGCTCAAGATTCTGTCGTAAGTTGTCTTAAGTTGTGGTTTGCAAGCTTTCTTTGTGCACCTAAGAAAAAATAAGGAATATTTTTCTCAACACTTGAAACACGAATAGATTTAACATAATATAAAATATGAATTTGCAATTAAAATTAAATATGAAAGTAAAATCGAACGTAAAAACTTATACGTAAATTCTTGCTCATACCTGCCTCCATGTTCTGTTTTCGTTTCCTATACAAGATTCACTAAACTTGTTTCCACTGAGTAACATGCATTGAACAACCTATACTGAATCCGTTGATCTATCCATTGCGTTACACAGAATAGATTTTCATGTGCGGGTTATTTGTCGCAACTTGCAATTGTTTACTTCGTGCAAATTATGTATTTTCCTTTAAACTCGGAATTTGGGCTGAGACATGATCACTGAATCATATCTTTTCTTTCCTTGGGTTTCAATAACATGAGAGACCGACCACCACAAAATCACAATGGCTTAAATTAATTATTTTTGCTCCAGAAATATTGAGGATGATGATTCTTAACGCAAACCATCATTATTAAGATGAATCTTCACAAATATATTTTTACTACTAAATATTGCAACATGGTAGTGAATTGTGTGCGCTCGAAGTCTAATTTGAGTACCATCAGCTTAAGTTGTGCGCTCCTGGATTATGATCTCAGGGAAGGCTATTACCGAACGTTTACCTGGATATTCGCCGCCCCTTCTCTTGCCCCTTGCGAGTGGCAAGTTAGCAGGTTGTTACTTTTATCTCCTCAAATCACGGAAAACACAAGAAACGTATATGTTTTCGTAAGATGATCTGGATTGTAAGAGAAAGTGTAGGAAAATGAAACATTACAATATCTATACTTAGTTCAAATTCATTATTTTCTCTCAAATGTTAACGACTTTCCTCAAACGTAAAAGTTCGCAAGGGCTCAAACTGAACTCTTAAGTTGGTATTGCCTATATCAAACCATCCAGGTCCTAATTTAAACCACAATCTTGCACTTTCAACAATTATTGTCAACCATCATATTCTCAGTTGTAAGATAAAGAAATAGCGATAGCTTTTGTCTTCATAGCGGTTAAAGACAGCTATGGGTTGTTAGACTGAAATAAACATCTACTGCACCCTGTTGCTATTTCTTAACTTACCCTTTTGGAGGAGAGAAAATAAGAAATAGGTTTATCGCTTCTGTTCAAAACCCATGGAATGAATCTGGAAAAACTATACCGTTCTGTGTTTTCCAGCCGTAGAATACAGGCCTAACAGTTGACGGGATATTATTCACTTTATAAAGGCATTAAAAGTGGCATATTAAGTTATAAATTTTTACACATTAATATTCACTTTCTGAGTTACAACTTAGATTGAACACGGAGGTTCTTGAAATATCATTTCTTTAAGTTTCCCATGTGATTCTTTAGAATCTGCCCATAATCGTTAACTCAGCTACTCATCACCTACAATTGTAACTGAAGAAGTTCTTCTCACTCGACTGCGTATTGGACACAGCCGTCTAACACATGGTCACTTGGTGCAAGGGCTTGACCCTTCAATATGCCGTGTTTGCAACGTCATTTTAAGTATTCGTCATTCTCTTGTTGAATGTACCGAATATGCTTTCCTCAGGCAGTCTTTTAATCTTCCAAACTTTAGGGAGATGACCGTGTTTTAACACTTGTTTTTACTGTCTGTGAGGAAGTTTTTAGACGATTCTTCTTACCTTTTTAATGTGTTTTGTTTGTCTTGTGCAGGTCCCTTTACAACCTTGCACTTTTAATTTTTCCCAAGGGGCTTTTTATACCCCTTGTTTTAAATTTTTAAGTAAGAATTTTAGATAAGGGGATATTTATTTACATACCTATATTAAAGGGTGAAAAATGACCTAAACTGCCGACGCACACAAAAATTTTAATTTAATCAATCAATCAATCAATCAATTTCTTTCCAAAAATTAATAGTAATTCAGAAAAAAAATTTAGTGGGGTATAAAACCCAGACCTGTTTCATTTAACTTCCTTTAAAAAAGTTATAGATTTGTGTGAAGCAAATAATAAAATGTACCATGGACTACCAAAAAGAACTTAAAGTACAGCTCTCTTACAAAATTTCGTGGCACGTTTCTGATCACAAAAACTTTTTTTTAAATAGTAACCTTAGTAAGAGCATGGTAAACAATAAACACCGTTGTTCCAAAATACTTCTGTTTTGTCATTTCAGAATGATGACTGTTGACTTCAATATCAACCTTCGCTCCCTAACTTCTGCAATGTCAACGTTACAGCTTTCGCATAGTTCTCTTGGTGGAAATTGTTTTTCTTATTTGCTCTGCACGGGGCAGCGGTTCACTTTAGGAACCTCTGGCAATAAGGCTTCTGAACGCCACACTGAGTCGAAACCAACTTTACAATTATGCAAACTGACATGTTCGAACATCAAATTGCAGAGACCCTCTTGGTTGTTCGCGCCAACCACCTCAATTGTGGCTGCGTAAATATTTAATTTCGAGAGAATGTCCAAAGGCCTTCCCAATTGACAATGACATTAGCTCCCTCTGCTTCTTTCTGCAGTTAAATTGCTAATTAAGTACACAATGGGCGTCCCACCCCACCCTCACACACAGGCGCACTCTCGTGTGGACGTACAGGATCGGAATGACATGCCAAAGCATCAATTTGGAATCTAATTTCTGTCTGCACTTCCACTGACCAACTCCATCGTTTTGTTCGTCCTTGGTCACTTGAATGTTGCTCTTGTCCTTTTCCATAATTTATTTCTCTCTGTTTTATAACATGCTGTTCTTTGTTATTTTGAGAGTAATCGTATTTGTGGAGTTTATGAATTATTTTGAAAAATAAGTATTTTTATACACTTTGATCAAAGCTTGAAAATATTTTGCACCCAACACACCGTAAAATTTCCGATACGCTCTCCCGGCTATCTCTCGAGCAAAGCCGCTCATATCGGCAGAGAAAGGGGGGAATCGAGTGAGTGGAGCCAATCAGTACACGCTGCTACGAATGCTGGTAACTGCGGTCGCTTTTCTCCTTTACGCAATCCCATTCCTTCTCACGTGTTCATTGCTGGTGCTGTCTCGCGTCACTAGTTTCGCTGAGACTTCTTTTCGTTCGCTTGCTCCAAGAGATAGCCGGGACAGAGAATAGATATGATATACAGGATGAACCATTTAAGTTGATTATGAGAAATATCTCACAAATGAAGCGTTTCCGAAAGAAATGTTTTAAATTAAAGTTAATTGACTTGAAGGAGGAAAGCTAATGCTACAATAAATGTTTTATTCGGAGGACATTCAATGTCATTTGAAGGTCCCGCAATTTTTTTTAAAGGGAAACCTAATTTTTTTGGTTTAATATTTTTATTCCTCTTACAAAAGCAAACCATTTTTGTAGCAACCATTTTTCTATTTAGAACGTAGTTTCACTTATATTTCACAAGTAAGAAGTGGTACCAGAAATTCGTACTATGTATTTCATAAACAACAAAGGACGATGTAAAGTGTTTTGAACAGTGGAAGAGACTCTGGGAGAAGTGTGTGAGGTCCGAAGGTGTCTGTCTACCTTGAAGAAGACTGAGACGTCATTGTCCTATATAATTTCCTGTACTTTGTATATTATTTAATAAATATGAATATATTCATATTCATGGCTAGATACGTTTCGAACAGACCACGTACATATTGCCCATTTTTTACATTTTTGTAACTACGATTCTTGTGTTTGAGCTCAATAGAATTAAGCGTTCCAAGATGGCGAACGAATAGTTTTTTTCTGTACAGCACTATTTCAAAATGTGTTGTTATATTTATTTTTGTAGACCAGGATAATATATGTACGCAAGGTCAATAGGGATTAGAATGTGGAAATATAGATCCCTCGGTAAAATGTAAGAAAGGGGTAGTAGATTAGTAGATTAGTAATATGAAATAAATGATTTCTGGTCTGAAAAATAGCATCTGAAGTCTACTCACCCACCCACTATTGGCGATTGTAGAATTATGTAGTATACCACATCACTTGCAACTAGTATTAATGTATGAGCTTGACGTGAGAACCCATGACCCAAAATCTTGATTTCTAATTACGTACGATTATGTTTCTTCATTGTGTTTATATTATATAATTCATCAGTTGATTAAATAACTCCAAGCATGTACACGTTGTCTTAAAAATATTATCTTGCCGTTCATAATTCTGTGCTAATGTTCATTCAGCTAATGGTTCAAACATTTAAAAAATATTGCTTTATTTATTATCCTATTAATTATGAAATCACGTAAGTTATGTCACGTTCATTCTCGATAACAGGCAATACATTATAAATGAGGTCTGTTCGATCGGCTGATTAGATCTCCTGAATATTTAGCAAGTGTGAGCAAACGTGAATATAACTTCAGCACGATATATTTTCATCAACATTTGACAGTGTTTTGTTTTACTAAACAAAAGGGCAAAGGATCTTCCTTAAATACATCAGGGACAGAAGAAAATTTCTTCATCGATGTATATTTGTCGGTTTCTGTTTTGAAGTGCAAAGGCGCCACGAATCGAGGGGTCCTAGTTTCGAATCCTTGTAATATGGCATTGTTTTTGTCTCAATCGCGTATCCAGGAATAATTTGGGAGGGATTTTGACAAGGTAAACACTACATTCACATCGCAGGAAACATTTTGGTGCTAGAGGGGGACATTGTGTAACAGAGTGCTGAAATACATTTCCTGTGTTCCTGAAACGTATCGTGTTTGTGTGTTGCAACATAACATAAGGTAAAACAACAAAAAAATCGTTTTGAAGAGTCTCGTTATTATTTATATTTTCAAACGGTTGAAAAACAATGTCTCTATTACTTGTAGGTCTAGTTAAAGTAGTTTTCACTTGCTGCACATGAGAGCTGGTAGAATTTTCTACATGCAGAGACGTCTATTCTTATCGATTGAGTGGATTTAATGTAATAAGTTTTATTCCAACATACACCACCATTTTGGGGAAAGGAGGGGAGGGTTGAACCTCCAAAACAACTCTCCTGGTACCCTTGGTTTGTTGTCTTGAAAAGCAGTGGAAGGTAATCAAAAGTAGAAATAGAATTGAAATGGTTGTGAAATATTTATAATTTTACAAGTTGAATCGCATTTTCTTAGTTATATTAATCGCAAAATTGTCACTTCGGATCATAAACTGAACGTGAGTTGTATTGGCTTTGAGAATGTTTAACAACTTTAAATGTGGGGGGAACCGTGGCAATTCAACTCAACGTCCTACTACTTCGAACATCCCAACACGCACTGCGGGCAAAGTTTACTTTTCCGTGAAGAGGAAAACATGTCAATTCCATCTGAGTGTATTGAGCCGGTGCACGATGGTTGTCATGAACACGAAACAAGAAAATACAATCGAAAATGGCTTTTGGATACTGGCGCCTGCTTAAGTGCTTTGCAGCCTTGTTGGAGTTGATTGAGGTCAGGGAGTTGTCGAACAGGTAACAAATTAGACTGCTAGAGTGCGTCAATTGAACAGTTTGCTTCTTCTATGGAACCTGTGCTGAGCTTGTTATTTACAAGAATTTTTTTTTTCTCTTTGCGCGTTGAAATAAAATTATATCTGACAAGAATTGACTCTAATAAACATTAATATCGTAGAGATTAAGGTTGTTCTGAAAGAAAACTGTTTGTATCCTTTATTGCATACCTGTAGTATGTGAATAGTATTTATAATTGACACGATTTTTAAGAAAACGAGAAGTATCGAATATGAGTTTAAATTCAAATAACAATTATTGCAAAGCTAATAAAATAACATCTCATGCTCAGAGGATCAAATTTAATATAGTAATGAACTCTTATCAAATATATATATATATATATATATATATATATATATATATATATATATATATATATATGACCTTGATTACAAGGCGACGATGCTGGCACTAAGCCATTGGGGATGCATAGTAGCTGATTTTGTGGGAGTTTTGGGCCCCCATACTAAGACCCAAATGACTCCCCTATTTTATTTTAAAAACACCCTACAAATATTCAGTAAGCAAGTACATATACGTTCAATTCAAAACAGTGTCTAAACCTCGAAAGATACTGTACCCATGTCGTTACGCTGCTGAAAATACCTTACCACTTTGAGAGACCTTGAAAATTAATATTCGAACACACTATGACAATAAAATTAATACATTGTCATAACAACTAACTAACTAACTAACTCTCTAGCCTTCTTAAACCCGAAGGTTCATGGCTGCAGCAACACAGGCCTTCCATCTGTCCCTATCTTGAGCAAGATCTATATACTCTCTTCCATCCCTACCGATTTCCTTTAGGTCCATCTCAACGTTGTCCCTCCATCTTCGTCTTGGCCTTCCTACAGGTCTCTTACCATCTGGTTTCCCAACAAGAATCCTGTAAACTCCTCTTTCCTCTCCCATTCGTGCCACATGGCCTGCCCACCTAAGTCTTCTTGATTTAATTATTCTAATAATATCTGGACATGAATACAAATTATGTAGTTCTGAATTATGTAACCTTCTCCACTCACCTGTCTCCTCATCCCTTTTAGGTCCAAATATTTTCCTAAGGATCTTATTTTCAAATACTCTCAATTTATGTTCCTCTTTCAATGTAAGGGACCAAGTTTCACACCCATATAATACTACAGGCAAAATTACTGTTTTGTATATTTTAACTTTTAGTTTCTTAGATATTAAACGAGAAGACAAAAGTTTACGAAGAGAGAAGTAACATGCATTTCCTGAATTAAGCCTACTTTTTATTTCCTGTTTAATATAATTTTCATTTGTTAATATTACTCCTAAGTATTTGAATTTGGAAACTGGTTCAAACGAGTTGTTATCAATAATTAGATTTTGATTATTACCTAACACTTGGTTTCGGCCTGTAAGCATATATTTAGTTTTCTCTTTGTTAACTTCCAAACCTATCTCTTTAGCAGTTTTGAAAAATATTTTAGCATTATTCTTAATCGTATTTATATCATCCCCCAGTAAGTCTACATCATCTGCATATGCTAACAACTGAGTCACACCATTTAATTTTAGTCCTTCTTTAGTTTCTTTTACCTTCCTTACAGCATATTCTTAGGCAAAATTAAAGAGCAATGGAGATAATGCATCTCCTTGTTTTAACCCATCATGAATTATAAATTTGTCAGACATATTATTACCCACACGAATTTTACTTTCTGTTTCACTGGTGCATATTTTTATCATACTAACAAGCTTCTTAGGTATTCCAAACTCTACTAATATATTATATAATTTATCTCTTTTGACCGAATCAACATTGTCATAACAACATTTGAAAATGGTTAGGTTAAGTTCAGAGTTCGACATTTGTGCAATGTTTGTAATAGTTTGGTCATATGATTGCTCAAAGTTTATTCATATAAGGCAGTTGAATGTCGGAAATTACTCTTTAAACTGGTTTTGTTGAGTATGATGTTTGGAAGGGCCAATTTGTGTATAATGACAAAATTATCAAATTGTGCAATATTTTGAATTCATATTCATAACAGTTATTTTTGACTGACAAAATGAAAAACAAATATTTTCAATCATATGTGTTCTTTCAGACAAGGAAGATATGATACAATCAAATTTATAATTAAATTTATTGAAATTGTGTACATTTGCATTGGCATCAAGGTTTATATACAAAGGTCAACTCTTTAAAATTGTTCAATGTATAATATGATGTCATTCTTGGTATTTTGTATCAACATTCAAAAAATGGTAATTGTAATCATTAGATAAGTATATTGTGATATACATTGTAAAATAGGTGTAACAGAACAAATATGTACATTTACGACACAAACATTCAAGCTGTTAAGCACTTATTGACAAAAATATAAAACAAAAACAATTGAAGAAAACACATACTAAAAAATCGGGCTTGAACTAACTACTCTGATACTAGTTGTCTGTGACTTTTGAAAAAGCTCATGACGGATGGGAGATAAGTAAAAAGGTGGCTATTGGCGAAGGATTGATATTTGTATAAATCTTGATATTTTGAAAGATTATACTTTGCAAGTTAATCTTTAATAGTTTGTTTAAACTATATAGAGACATTTTGTTCATAACAGAATCTTGAAAATGCTTTTATAATGGCACAATCTTTAAAAAAGATTTGGAACTTGTGAAAAGTGCCAAGTTTAAAAATTGGAAGCAGGAAATTATTATCTGCTTGCATCTGCATTATCAAACTGGTAGATGAATAATGCATTACCTCAAATGAATGTTTTGAGAAATAAGACAAAGTGAGAGAAATATCTTCTGCATTTTGGATGTGAATTAACCATATGTGGAGTTTTAAAAATTAAAGAATGGAAGCCATGTTGTAAACCTGGTTGAAGAAATTGACATATTGAGTATACTCAGATGTAGAACTGATGCATGCCAAAATATTAAGAAAAAGACTTACTCTACCTCACAAGGAGTTAATAAAGAAATATTTTCTTCATATAAATAACATTTATATGTTATAAATGTTCTTGTAAACAAATGCATAATTTGATGCTCTTGTAACTTTTGTTACTTCTAGTTTTTTATCAATATAATAATAATAAAAATATTTATTATTGTTTGAACATAAACACTATTCATCAGCATATGTAAGCTGGTATTCCTTTTCAACATATATCCGTAGCTTCCTACTGAGCTATAACATTGATTTGAATTTTTGACAGGGATATACATAAAATGATGTGCCAATCAAGACTTCATATTTAAACGAGGACACTTATCAAAGTGATTGATTATAATCAGTGAGATAGTTTAGACTGAATTGTCTCTTCGATACTTAGTCTCACTTTCTTCACTTTTCATCACATTTATCGTCATAGCACCAGTAGCTTGTAAATGCGTTCAATCGTTTAGTCTTGTACGTGGATAACAGAAATATACAGTGCTAATCTTACCATGACTTGAATTTGAATTTGAATTTAAAATTTTGGGTCCGTCCGCACTGAGGTTATTTTGCACCCGTCAAGTTATACGGGTTCCAGCCCCTTACCAGAACTTAAATAACTGTAATGTTATATCACTAAAAATATTAAAATATTCTGACCTCGATTAAAAGCTGAGGCTATAAAGGGGTACTCAGCACATACGTATAAAGACAAAACAAAGGACAATACACACACAGTCAAACGAAGATTACGCTGGCCGTAGGTCCAGACGCCAGAGCCTCGTTAGTCTGCAAAATACAGTGCAGGGTGTACTACGTGGAAGTGAGGTTGACAATAGGGTGCACTTCGTGGAAGGATCGCCCCTTACACCCCTTACCATGATTTGTTTTAAAGCTATTGATGTAATGTATCAAATATGTTACTACTGTAATGGTTCACGCTTCTGAGTTTACGACAGACTGATTGTATCGTAATTGCGAACAATCCATGAATAGTCCTAATTGTGAACACATACACGTAAACAAAAGAAAATGAATGACCTAATTGCGAACACATGATATGAATAGCCTGTTTTCAAAAACCAATAAAGGTAGTGACCCAGAGACACAGCTGGTTTGACTAGCAACAATAGTCACCTGATTTACTATATCATGGACCTCTGTGTTGTAAGTCCCTCCAAGGTCATTTCAGTCTGTCTTAATCTAACTTTCATTCGTGTGTAATGTAATGTCTCGAAAACCCCTTAGTACCAAAAGAGACGTGGAACTGCTTCAAAAGAAGGCACCGGACAAGTAATGCAGTGGAGGTATGAAACCACGGAATCAACGATGAGCTAGGTAGGCCACATCCAAGAGTGGAAGACGTAAAAGAGTTGAAGGCCGAGGCAGAAAGTCTAATGTAATGACATAATTCTTAGGATAGAAATGAATCTGGAAGGTGTAAAGGGAGAGAAGAAATATGTCTCATTGAGCGAAAGAATGTCGAGGAGTACTAACAAGTGTAAGGAGAGTGGTGATATTCCTAAAATTTTAAGAATAGTGTCATGCGTGTGAAATTTAGGTAAAGTTAATGAGTGTATTATTGATTGACGAAGCTCTTTTCAGTTAAGAATTGTACAGTAAGTAGTTGTATAAAAATATGCCACACATTTATTATTAAATCATGTCGAATTTTGTATGTTCCAACTGACATGCTTGAATTTGAACTGCAGCTTTTAAACCACCAGCGACCCACAAGTCACTGACCAATCTTAAGCGTGGAACTGAGCTCTTGAAAAAATTGGTTAGAAAGACTCAGGAAGTGCGAGAAGAAGTTGTAGGTAGGCCTCAAGGCAGAAAAAAATGTTCGTAATTAGCACACAGGCTTTCGTGGTAATGTAGTTATTCTTCTTCAAGCAGAGTGTTCGCAATTAGGACTGCTCGCAAATAGGGCGACACCAACAGATACACCCGTTTGGTAGGAAATGTTAAAAATTTAGGTTTCAAAGAGTTGCCACAAATTATGATAGATTCGTTTTTATGAACGCTTTAAAAGTTGTTTAGAATATTTATGGGCACTTGGCGTGATACATCGGGAGATATCGAGCTGTGACCTCCGGAAAAGTTTGACACTTGGCCAAAAATATCTAGATAATGATTGATTTATTGGTTTGTCCACTTTATGCACAGAAAGACTAATCGGGACTGGACCTACAGTTTAAAGTGGGATCCGAACCAGTATGTGCCTCCACCGGGTATCGAACCCGGGACCCCTTGATTACAAGGCAACGACGCTAATATCTAGATAATGAAATCGATTTCTATGTTCAATCCGTATATGTTAATTTATGTGATTTTCATTTTCACAAAATTTTCAAATTTGTTTGTTAGTATCGCACTATACTTGTGTTTCGAATTTCAGTATTCCTAAGGTAAGAAGTGGAGTGTTGAGAATCACTGGTATAAACTATGATAAAGAAATGGTAATCGTAACTTCTACAATAATTACTAGCACCCCAAAACAAAAACATAAATACACTGTCCGAGATATCGCTGACACTTGGAGAATTCTTTCCATGGCAAATATTATATTTCCCTCAGTTGCCACATGTTCACAGTTTCGTTTACTGACTTGAACGAAATAATTGTCAGCCAATATTAACCTTAATTGGATTCTTCTGGTTTTAATTACATACACATACATGCATACATAAAATAAACTTTTTCAGAATTCATACGTGCAAATTGTGTAGTTGAGTGCATTGAACCCAGAATTGTCAGCGTCCTAGGGTAACCATAATATTTTGACACACAAACGGGACGTCAAGGAAGTCAGTTTACCCCATCCTAAAAAATATTGGCAATCATAAAACTATTATTATTATTATTATTATTATTATTATTATTATTATTATTATTATTATTATTTGTTCAAGTATGGATCACATAAAATATGGACGGAACGACCGGGACACGTCTTCTAAACGGGACGTATGGTCACCCTACTAGCAACCTCATCTGAGCTCTGCTTGACGAAGCCTGCCGTATCAAGTTTTCAAACTACCGTAAACAGTTTGTGAATATTAGTGTTGGCAAAACTGTAGTTCTAGACAGACCTAAATTGCAAGTAAAATGTAGATAAAACTACTTGTAAACATATTTATGGAGGTGAAATAACCTATTCCCGTGATCACGATCACATAACAAGGTCTGAAACTAGAATTCTGAAATCTCAAAATATATAAACATGCCGAAGAGTAAACGAGTTTACTCTCATGTGTTTCATTTAAATACACGTGAAACGAATGTAGATTTTTCGGACTTTCGTCTGCTCAATAAGCTGTTACAGTAATACCTGGATAATCTTGTTTGTCGCTTTTATGCTCACTTAGATAATTATAGCAATTAACCTAGCGGTGTCGCCTCGGTGGCCCAGTCCGTTGACTGGTCGACAAATGATGAGTCATGTAATTGTCCACGTCGGAGTTATCTTTTAAAGAAATAGAAATAATAAAATTTACGAAGCTAATTTATCAAAACTGAAATAAAGTTGGAAATGTGAAATCTCTGCTTTAAGAGAGCGAGATTGAAACTATAATTATTCTCTTCGAGTTTAGAAAAAAGCTGCTTCATCATGTTCCTGATTTTATGGGCTAACAGAGACGTACCCAGAATTCTTGTAAGGATTATGCTTCTGTATTTTTTCCTGCAGAGAACATTCTTTCTCTTTAAGGAAATCTGAGATAATAAACCCCTAAACAACGCCTTCCCCTTTAGGGACACTAGGCAGAATGCAAAATGACTAAGCTGGCTCCTGAACAGCGAAGATGGCATCAGAACGCAACAGTTCAGTGAAGCGTTAAGCATACGCGTAATAAGCTGAACTCTACACGGCTGCGTAAATGAATCAGTTTGGCAGGCATCGTGTATCTAGTCTTTCGTTTGTTTGCCTCTGTTTAATGAGGGGACCATTCGCCCCCTCGCTCTCCCCGTGCGGTTACGGCGACCCCATTCTCGCGCCTCCATTTCAGATTCCGATATCTGAACATAAACCGAAGTAGCATGCAAGCGATATGCCCAATCACCGCTCTGTGTGCATGCAGCAACCTACAAACGGGTTCATTATACGTGGCAGGTTTACTCCCTCCCCCTCTCCCTTAGAAAGAACATCAGAGACCGTCAGCGCCAGTTTCTAGTTCAAGTTTTCGACGCACTAAACTCTTGGGGTGGTATCAAGAGGAGACGAGAGACAGTACTCACTGTCTCTTGTCTCGTGTGTAAGACGTTTGTCTCGGTCTCAGTTTCGTCTCGACGTGTAACCGCATGAACGTTCACATCATAGAGAAGTCTGCAAGAGAAACAGCTTGTCCTAAAAACAAATCAAAGCTCTTTTGCCGCTGGAGAGGTTCTCAGTTGCCACTAACGGAAAGGCTTGCAATTACGATAAACAAACGTGGCCAGTGCGGCGTCATGCTTTGGGCTCCAGCAACGACGCGTGCATCCACCATCGTGAGGAAATTGGAGAGCTACGAATGAGTAGCGTAACTCGGTCATGAAAAACTACAACCACGACTGGGGGTTTGTCGTGCTGACCACACGTCACTGGTTAGATGATGTCCTACCTCGAGGCCGCCAGTCGGTAGGTAGGCCCTGGCTCTCACGGGCTGATGCGCCAAGGGTTTTTATTATTATTATTATTATTACTATTATTATTATTATTAATGGTGACAAGAATGCTTTTTGGTTTCACTTTAATAGAAAGAAGAGAGAAAATACTATCACTGAAATTATTTATGAAAATGATGTACTGTTCAATGAATATGATATTGCTAGTGCTTTTAGTGAGCTTTTTCACAAATCTTTCTCAAAAAGAAGTCATGTAAATTTTAAAAATATTAATCTTCATTCATACACCAACTTAATTGATGTACCTGTTATCTTGGAAAAGGATGTGATACAATTAACAAATTACAAGGCAGGTCTTCAATAGGTCCTGATGGCATACCTAATTTTATTTTGAAAGCAAACAAAGATGTTTTTGTACCATTGTTAACTAAAATTTACAACATGTCACTTACTTCTGGAAAATTTCCAGATATCTGGAAAAATGTGTTTATTATACCTGTAACTAAAAACAAAGATGGAAAAGCCAATGATATTAATAATTATAGACCAATTACTATATTAAATTCCATGGCAAAGGTTTCTGAACACATAATTGCTGACTATTTGTCTTTTTTCGTTTAAACAATATATTGATGGAAATCAGCATGGATTTTTTAGAAAAAGTCTACTATTACAAATTTATTAGTTTTAATAGACTCTCTTAAATCTAACATTAGGAAGCAATCCCAGACCGATATTTTATTTATTGACTTGGCTAAAGCCTTTGATAGTGTCAGCCATCAGCTATTAATTTACAAACTCGACCAAATGGGATTATCACCACGATTTCTGAAATGGTTTTCCAACTTTTTAGTAAATAGAAGTTTCTCTGTTAAGATTGGTGAAACAACTTCTAAAAAAGAAATACTTTGTAGAGTACCTCAAGGGTCGCCACTTGACCCAATTCTGTTCGCTGCTTTTATCAATGATGTTACATTATGTTTTAAATCTAGCACATGTTTACTATATGCAGATGATATAAAAAAATTTAAGAGTATTTTAAGAAATAATGATGTCGCTCAAATTCAGGATGATTTCGATAGAATGATATATTGGTGCAAGATTAATGAAATGGAAATTAACTTGAAAAAGTGTAAAGTTCAAATTCTTAAGATGTACTAAAAAGTTCATTATATAGTCTCCAACTATTTTATTTATGAAAATAAAATCCAAGTGTGCGACAGTCATAAAGACTTAGAAATAGTAATAGACTCCTCTCTCATATTTGATGAGCACATTTCAGAAATTTGCAAAAGAGCAAAGAGAATGCTTGGTCATATATTTTTCACATGGAAAGTTTTTAAAAAGGAAGATACTTTAATATTCCTGTATAAAACGATAGTTCGTCCTATTCTTGAATATGCAAATGAATTATGGTTTCTGACTGCAACCAGTCACCTTCAAAAAGTTGAATCAGTTCAAGAACTTTTTATCAGGTTATTATGCACAAAGTTTAAAAATATTACTATGACCAACATTACTCTGAATGGTTATCACAGTTGAATATGTTTTCCTTAGAAGAAAGAAGAAAAATGAAAAGGATAAATTTTGTAGAGAAGATATTAAATTTCCAAGTTGACAGTGAATACTTTTTGAATAATATAGCTTTTAAAATTCCCTGATATTCCCATAGGTATATCTCAATTCTCACATGCCTAAACAAGGCAAGAGGTTTAGTAGCTGATCTTGTTGAAACCTACAATTTGAATTTATGTTGATGTATAAGATTGTAGGATCCACTGTTATTCAATTTTATTTTATTTTATTTATTTTATAATAATGTATTCAATTTTTTAATTTTGTATAACATAGTGGTTGTTTAATCGTTATCATCACTTCAATATATATAATTATTATTATTATTATTATTAGAACAATACACAGTTAATTGCACAATATTATATAACAATAAACAATTATTAGTATCAGAGATATAATAGATCTCGTTGAAAACTGTAACTTGAAGTGTAAATATGCTAACTTGTTATGTTATGTTATTCTACAGCTTTTGTATTTTATTCGTGTAACTTTGTACTTTTGTATTTGACTTAGTGCTGTATTAGGTTTCATACTGTGCTCAACACTTAAAATAAACGATTATTATTATTATTATTATTATTACTATCTAGATATCGACCTGCTATGTATAAATAAGTCGTAGGTATACTAAAGTAATTTAGCATACCTACGACTTATATGTTTTCAAGTATCATCATTTACAGTTTACCAAAGCCTCGGACGCGGCCGATAATATCGGACGGCGCTAAATCTACTTTTGTCTCGATTTTACAGAGAGGCTGTATCGTTCTCGTCTCCGTGCTAACAGGTTATTGAAAGTAAAACAAATGCAAAACACCAATATCTACACATGTAACAAAACAATAAAATAAATTGAATCTGAATAAGATGGAGTAAATATGATATTTACTTTGTTCATTGGGAGCTGAGATAGTTTTAAGCAAAAGAGGTATAAAAGGTAAAGTACTCCCCTGTGCTTAGCACCACGCCATGAAGGCGTATAGGGGGTGTGGGGGTAACGCCCCACACTTTCGTGATCCGGTCGTGATTTGGGGTGATATGATCAGCATCACGCTCCTGGCCGCCATTACCTCCCAGGGATTCCCCCAGGTACCCATGTCATTCGGCGCCGGGGCCGCTTCCAACGTTATAAAAGTTCCCGGATTTGAACCGGCCGGGGATCGAACACGGGACCTTTAGCATGGTAGTCAGACGCGTTATCGACTGAGCCCAAACCTTAAATTGAATAGTTTTCTATTTTAGCTATTTTTGTCGATTTCTTACCTCGTGACGATGAGAATGAACAGCGAACTGATGAAATGGATCATGGAACAAATACAAGCTGGAGCCTTTGGCTTCGTATCCTGTTATTCTGACTACTACGCCACGAAGGGTGGAGATCTATCTAATATCATTCTTCTTGTAAGTAGTAATATAACACTCCACTGACCGAAGTGAAACATAACTCTCCTGACCGCAGAATAATGGTATGAGTTACAGATTGATGAAAGAAGAGCCACAAAGAGCACCCACGTGCAGGCCTAGAACCGGGGAACTTCGGTGA
Source organism: Lepisma saccharinum (assembly GCF_977018435.1). Lineage (NCBI taxonomy): Eukaryota > Metazoa > Arthropoda > Insecta > Zygentoma > Lepismatidae > Lepisma > Lepisma saccharinum. The sequence goes on along the minus strand of NC_139232.1, from coordinate 31,791,060 downwards.
CGAGATCAAAAATACACCAATTAGAGCCGAGCCACTATACGAGGTATACGTTGTATACAAGGTATTTCCGTGACCAGACTACAGATTTTCAGGGATGATGAAGGTGGGCAAAAGCAACAACATAAACACACACACAAAACAAGCAACAACATAAGATAAGGAACACCTGTCCGGAAACGCCTCGCTCAGAGGTTATAAGCCAAAACAATTGTGACGAGAAAGGTATGGAACCTCTCAAACATGTTGGATAACTCCAAAAAAAGACAGGGGTAAGTAACTTCAAAGAAAGACCATGGATAATGAATAATAATCTGCACCTGTGAATAATTAAGAGGAACTCGTGTTGTCTGTGTTGTCGTCAGAACGACTAAAGTGATGTTAAAGAGGATGCTACAGAGCTTATTGCGGAGTTGTCATGGCTGCATCGAAGCTGGAGGACGCCATTTTGAACAACTGCTATAAATGTATTCATCTTGGCTTGCTAAGTGTGATGTAGTAATGGTAGCAGATAGCAATTTACGTATTAAAGCTTCAGATGGCGCAGTGGTAGCGTCATTGCCTTGTAATCAAGGGGTCCCGGGTTAGATACCCTGTGGAGGCCCATGGCACTGTGGTTTGGATCCCACTTTAAACTGTAGGTCCAGTCCTTATTAGCCTTACTGTGCATAAAGTGGACTTCACCAAATCAACCAACCATCCAACTTATTAAAGCTACAAGCAGAGATCTTTCCGTTTATTACCACTTTCATAAGCATCCCAAACTTTAGTTAGCTTAGATTGGTTAATCGGGACTGGGCGTACAGCTAAAGTGAGCAAAGCCACTGAGCAGATAATTTTGCATCCCAGAATAAGGGATTCGTAGAACCTTTTCCTGCCTTCTAACAGCGGTTTGATTTGAATGGAGCGTTTCCAGACTGATGTTCCTTATCTCTTATGTCCATAAACAAACACCATATCTGTCAGTTTCTCAATGTCACGTCCCCTGTCCTTTTGTGTAGTTCTCCTACATGTTTGTGTTTCGTCACAATGGTTTTGGATTATATATTCTGAACGAGGCGTCTGATGTTGGTGAATTTGTCCCCCTTCATCATCCCTGAAAGTCTGCAACTAACATTGAAAAGGGAACACCATGTATACAACAAAAGTTGAAATATTTCTTGCCGTTGGCTAAAAGTTGTAATATTTTACATTTAATTAAATTTCACAGTATGGAAATGTCTAGGCCAGCGGTACTCAAACATATTTCTCATTGTACCCCTTTAATCGTAACTAAACATCGAATGTACCCTCACCATAGATTTTCTCCGAATAGTGAGTTTTGTGGATTCTTTTTGGCTGCCTGATTGGTGGAGCTTTTTTGATACGTTGGAGGCGTGTATCTGCAATAGAGCAAGATGGCATTCGGGCTATATGTGATTGATTTATTTGGTGTTTTAAGTCTACTTTATGCACAGTAAGGCTAATCGGGACTGGACCTATAGTTTAAAGTGGAATCCGAACCACTATATGCCTCCACAGATTATCGAACCCGGTACCCCTTGATTACAATGCGACAACGCTACCACTGCGCCATCGGGGAGGCCCTCGGGCTGTATGTGGAAAGGTGGTAAACAATTAACATTACAATACTACGTACATTATTTTATTGCGTGTTCTTGCGTTTACAATCTTTATGATCAATTATATAAATGAAAATGTGAAACATATGTATGCTAAGATGTAGCTATATAAAAAAACGTAAATTTTTAATGTATTTTTCCAGAGTTATTGAAAAACAATAAAGAACAAAAGTAAGTTTGCAAACAAACTATCAAGCACAATTTTGGAGTTCTTATTGTAAATCTTCACATTTTCTAGCGAGAAGGATATACCTGCATAGCCTGACATACTTCCTTGTTGTCTGATTGTGCTCTTGAAATTTTCATGTAGTGGTTCGGCTCCAAATTTAATCTGTTTCGGTACTTGTTTTTTTAGGTACACCATGGATGAAAAACCGCTCTCACATAAGTATGTAGTGGTGTGGGTATTCTGCCTCTTCCGAGCTGCGTACCCACTTCAAGTCATTTATGTACCCCTGGGGGTACGCGTACCACAGTTTTTAGAACCACTGCTCTACACAACTGCAACCATTCTCGTTTCGTCATTCTCACATTAAATCCTTGCACAGGAAGATGAGGCTGATGAACTGTTTCTGGAAGTTCATGCATTCACACATACACCCATACGTATATCACAAGTGGGCATGGAGTGCCAACGTATCAACCTTCTTCGTGGGGACAGATAGCTGTTTTTAGCCATCACCCACTCAGACGCTATGCTCATTGGGAATTTGTGAGCTTTAGAAGTCTCAGAAACAGGGATAGCACATCCGCCAATTATTCTAATGATTAAGTGCTAGATGGATGGCTATTTGCTGTTAGTTTTAGACGTTTACTTGAATCCCCTTCCTCGCTCGCTCTTTACTCCATCACCATCACCTACCTGGTTCGTTTGTATGGAGTGCGGCGGCTCACATCCAGCACGTGGCTTTTCCTAACAACAAGAATATTAAGAAAACATAAGTTAAGTGGACATGATCTGCTTATTATAGGCCTTGCTGAACATGACTTTGAGGACGTAGAAACCTCGTGGGTGTTGGGGATGAATTATAGAATTCCTGCAGGCACTTGATTAACGATCTTCGCTCTCTGGTCGATTTGTGAGAGTTTGTAGAAAGGATTCTGACGTCTGTTACCCATTTCGCGTCCACTCAGGCAGAAAAAATAGAAAACGTTTTCTCATGCTTAAGTCACAATATTAGGATGTCTCGAAATAGAAATGCTTTCTAAGCGTTGAATAATGTTTTAAAGTGTATTAGTAACAAAACAGTTTATTTTCTATAAAGAATTATCCAAACTATGAAATATTCAAGTTTTTTTTTTTCAAAATTGCTGTGAATTTCATTAATCGCTGAAATGAGTTGATTCTGTGGGTGGAACTTCCATCCGCTCGAAAATTAGATTCTAAAGAGGAAAGAGTGTAAATAGTTTGGTCTTTCGGCAACTGAAGCTGAAGCGATAATTTATTATTTTCTTATCTTTACGACTGCAACTGAACTATTTCGCCCTTAACATGCATGCCGACAGAAAGGTTATCACATCGCGTTATGACACCAGAGTCGTTGGTTCCAACCCTTTCCTGGTCATGGGTGTTCTTTGTGAATGTCCCTCCATCGATTTTTTTCATGTCATCAGTCATCCTCACCGTGCAGATAAGACAAAAGTAGCAAGAATCAAATGTATGATCACTCTGCTTTTATTGTACTTTACCATGAATGGAAAATGGTAAAACAATAAACAATGTGCATATATATATATATCACAATTACCCCTACACATATGTGTGTTATTTTGACTTTTTTAAATTAAGAACTTCATTTCTCTGTTCATGCAAATAATTAAATATATATTTCACTTTTCACAATCACTATGTAATTATTTACTTATTTCATACGTTGACTGCATATATCGTAATTCCATTTCTTGAATAGTCACGCCAAAGAAAATAAATTGTCAGGTTTCGTAATGCTCACTATATTATGAAAATACACAGGACTACAGTTTATGTGATCCTCACGGCAGAAGTGCTCTTCGACTTTCCGCAAAACAACCAGCAGAACTTCCAGTCTCTCGCTGTCTCAAACTACTTCACGTTTCTTGCTTTTGTGGAGCCAAAGTGCTTGTCCTGATTTTTGGCCCATAAAGAGGCGAACAGTCGTCTTTGCACTATACTCGCCTGTGCTTTGGGTGAAATGATAACGTACAGAGGGTTCTTTGGGAATCCCTTCCCCTACCCTCCTTCCGCTCCTCCACTTTTCAGATATTTCTCTGGCAATTGAGGCGAGATTCTGCTGTTTTGCTTTCAGTGGCGATTGCCACTCCACTGGCATTCCTCACATTGAATCTAATATTTTGCCCAAGTGCTTCCATACGTTCGCATTTCCTGTAGAAACAGGGGCATATATATATCATCGACTTGGCTTCTCACCCTAACATTTGTTAAAACAGTTTCCTTGTTTCAACACTTAAAAAGGAGACAAGATTTGGATTTGGTAGAAAGTACATGTGAAAAGAATTCAACTGATTACCACAAATATATAGTTATGTAATAAGTTTTGTTACGTGAATCTCCGTGGGGGCTCGCTCAACTTTAATAAAAAAAAAATAGAAGACAAGTAACGTCAGATATATATGGGAAAATGATAAAATGTTGCACCGACCAGTTCAAAGAAGTCTTACCTCCTTGCGGAATACCCTGAGCCTCCCGATGGCGCAATCAAGTGTTCTGGATTTGATCCACGGTGGAGGCACATAGTGTTTCGTATCCCATTCTAAACTGTAGGACCAGTCTAGTATGAGCATAAAGTGAACCTAGCAGCCCTCCAAGCAAGCTAGCTAGCAAGGATAAAATTATAATGAATGCTCTTTTAGTTCAAATATGCATTTTTGTATGGTATTTTTAGGGCTAAGCCGATACTGATGCCGATGTATCGGTATAAGTTGATACCAGTAGTATCGGTAACGGAAATTTGGACTTTATTTACCGATACCGGCCGATACTTTTCCGGCACTTTGATCCTTAGCGGACTCCGCAAAAATGCCGCGGCTCTCGTGTGGAGCTTTAATTATCCTGGAAGTTGTGCAAAATTAGAAGTTTCAATTGATTTTGTACCAATATTATGTTTTAAAAACTGTCTTTTTGTGATTACATAACATGTATTATTATATTCTGATGTAATTCTTCATTATTTCAACCCTTGCTTACCCGTGTCGTACTAGAAATTTACTTACCTGAGGGAGGGAGGGGGGTTCACAGGCCTACACTCTTTTTATCACTAAAATTCAAGAAACCATTTTGTTATTGAATCACTGCTTTATTTGTTGATTATATATGTACATTTAAAAATTAATTATAATAATTTAAAGAATTACCATCATTAATAAAACATAGTAACCAATTATTGCATGAGTGTTACACACATATTATACCATTCACTAAAAGTCACAAAAACATAAAAAATTTTAATTAATGCTATTTTGATAATAGGGGTGAAGTTGTTTATTAATTATACAAAAAATCCATCATTATCAACCAATTGTACCTGTCAATGGCACGAGTGTCTCGAATGACACGCATTCAAAGATGACGACTGATCGCCGATCAAGTGCATTTTGTCTCCTATGCACATTATATTTATGTTTTTATGAACAAAAGTAATACAGAAATATTGAAAACATCCTAGGGAACAATGTAATTTATTTTCATTTTTTTTGTAAAAATCTTCACATTTGAAAAATCGAAATAATAGAGGTGGTGGGTCTGACCCCCACCCCCTTAGGGTATCCTAGGGTTAAAGTTAGACTCAGGGAGGTGCAGTCTGGCGTTCGGAAAAGTTCGGAACCATTCGTAAACCTCCACGGATGACGTCAGCCACGGGACATGTCAAAGACGAGCACCAGCAACGGCATAGGAATTCACACTTCTTCCGTGTTTTCGGAAATAAATTTGTTATAAAATCGAATGAATGTTCTAGCGTGTGTGTATAAATAAATGTATATGTATAGAGCAGACTATATCTAGTAAACTGTGTCGCTGAAAGTTAACTATCAATAGAATTAACATGAAATGAAAAGCGGGAAAGCCGGCTCGGAGGTGGAGCAGAGAGGTTTGTTCAGAATTTTCTATTTGAGTGGTGTAAATTCGTGTTTATGGGCGTGGAAAGTTATACTTAGAGCCAAAATGACCACAAAGTTGTCCTTTTTAAAACAATGTGTGGGGTGTTAGGGCGAAGTTCTTGGATAAATCACTGGGACCGAGATATTACAACTTCATGTTTATAATCCAAAAGTTACTTTTTTTAGCACTTTCATCGTGCAGTGTTTGCAGTTTCTTTATTTGTTCTTCAGCACATTTTAAATTCTTTTTTAGAGTTTCCAACACACTATCTTGTTGGAGATTGGGTATATTGGGTATATTTCCAGTACTCAAAGTCTCTGAATTATGTGCCATGCAAATTCTTTTGCGAGGAGACAACTCTTCAAGTGTGTCCACTGCTCGCTTTCGAATCTGACGTTTATTGGCACGTAAACTCCGATCAATTATGCCATTTGGCTATTGAACACTACTACAATTCACCACACAACCACGCAAATTTAAACATGGTACAGCGTTTCTATTAATCTGCGATCTACAGGTAATAATACTCAGCAGTTCTGCTTTTAAGTTCCGTTCGTAATCGGCATCCAGAAAATGCGATGAGCACACTGTCGCTCTTTTGGTGTTAACAGGATCTAATCTCTTCACTTTGAAACCCACATCTTGCACGTAATCGGATCCTTTAGGGACGAAAAATAGCTTACACCCAGGCACGTATCCAGGAATTCCTTTCGGCCAGGTGGGTGAACACCATTTTTTAAGGGGTATTGTATGTTTAAAGCCAGTGGTGGCAATTTGGTTCTAAAACAGGGGGGTTCGCAAGGAAAGTTTACTTTCTCTTGATAGACAAGGCTTAGCATTAAGAGGACATAGTGTGGAGGCAAGAAAATGGGGAGCAACTATCTCCTAAATCGTCTTCTAGAATACAGTTGGATCGCGAAACAATTAATGCACAGTGAAAACCCTTCCGTTCCCAACACATCTAATGTTTCGTCTCCCAATATCGTTAAATGCTTACTTATTTATCTCCAGTGATGTGCCCAAGGGAGGGTTGGTGGGGTCATAGCCCCATTTGAACGTCAAAGACAAGAAAAGATGGCTAAATGAGGACTGACCACCAAAAATAGTATACGTAACCACTTTCCCTTCCGAATATTCTGGGAACGCCACTCGTTATCTCAGACACATTTTTTGAAATCAAGTCGCCAGAAGTTTTTATGATTTCGTATTGGAGACTGAAGTAAAGCGCCTTGTACACGATCAAATAAATCTTGAACAAGTCCTTGAATTGAACACTTAAAAGGCAATGAAGTCAGAAACAACGCAATTTTTCTCATTGGATCAAAAAAAAAAAGGTAAAGTGTTCCCCTGTGCATAGCGCCACGCCACGAAGGCGTGTAGGGGGTGTGGGGGTAACGCCCCACACTTTCTCATTGGAACCAAGGTCCGGTCAAAGTATATCTATTTAGGAATGGTTCTAATTAACGCATATTTATCCTCATTATATTCTAGAATGTTCCGCAGATAAACGATTCATAGATATTGCCAGTAGTTTGACTCCTCTTATTCAAGAACATTCCCTCTCGCGTCTTCCAGAGATTAGAAATTACAACGAATCGCCCTACGTGTGGAGCTACCTTTGTTGTGCAGCTTCCAAATACTGACAAGTCTCTACATATTGCTGAAGTTCACTGCGGCAACACTGAAAGCTCAAGTAAAGTTTACGTGCAATATTATCAACAACAGGGTAATACTCCGTCTTGCTTTCATAAGTATTTCTCTCCTTAAATTATCGTCACATTATTCAAGAAGATAAAAACCTAATTTTATGTAGTGTAAACTGAAAAATGACCCGAGGGGACTCGAGCCACCTGATCCCCATCTTGGATACGCGCTAGTAACAATAACAGGGTTATAGAACATTCTCAGTCATATTATTGACGAAGCCGAAAGCCAAATTTTATCTAATGTAAACTGAAAAATTTCCTGGAGAAAGGGGAGGGGGTCAAGCCCCCTATACCCCACTTTGGATACGTGCTATTATCAATAACAGTGTTACAGAACATTCTCCGTCTTGCCTTGATAATTATTTCTCTCCGTAAATTATCGTCACATTATCTTATTTCACACAAGAAACCAAAATCCTCATTTTATGTAGTTTAAACTTTTGCTTAGATATGTGCCTGTCTTACTGTATTTCTTGCGTTGTTCGGGCACAAAGGAACAGCACAATTGCGCGGCATTTTCCTGAAATGTTATTGTTGTTGAAAAAAATCTCCACTATCACACAAGAAAAAGAAAACACAAGGCACTTTCACACAAATGCAGATCCTATAACAAGCGGAAAGGTCTGTGACAGCGTCAGTTCTGTCCCGTGAGTGACGTCAGGGTTGGGAACGGCCACGACCCTCTTTTTTTAGCTTCGGGAGGGAAGACTGCGCTACTTTCTCAACTATATTATATACTTACTTTGGGTCTGACCCCCACCACCTTAGGGTATCCTAGGGTTAAAGTTAGACTCAGGTAAATTGATGCTTATAATTGGAGTGGTAAATTCACCCACTAATATTAAAAATAATTTGAAGAACTTTTAGTTGTTACAATTTTCAAACGTAGCTATCAGTTGAATCAGTAAATGTATTGGTATCGGTTTATCTGGTTGTTAATATCGGCGTAGATTCACTTTAATTTCTGTTATCTCTCTTCGTCTGCCAGAGCCATCTGTTAACCGAATTTAGAACCAGTTCCAATCTAGCGACCTTTTTGATTTTCTACATCCCTTTATTTTTAAGTGGTTAGAATCCTCATCTCACAACCAGAGCAGAGTAAATACGATGGACCATATGCAATTAGAGCTACGCGGAAACGCAGAAGTGTTTTTTTGGACGTCGCTGGTGAAACGCAGAGATTTAACTAACGTTCTCTTGTCATCCATTATGGATATGCATATTCCGTTGTCGGAGGAATTTATTTAGTCATGCCACAGAGACGGTGGGACGGACACAAAACAAGCTTGGAAACGAAATCGCGGCCAGAGTAAACAGAGGCCATTTGGATTCCCTGTAGTTTCCAAGAATGACTGTTCAACAATTTATGGAGCGGAATTCCCTCTCTCTAATTCACATTTCAACGTTTTGAAGCGTTTCTCTCGTCGGAATTTATGTGGCAACTGAAAATATGTCACCTTTATCAAATGAAGCACTCACGTGTTTCTTAAATCATTTCGAACAATTGCCAATTTTGACAATTTCCACCATGTGTGAAAATGGTATTACTTTTTATTATTATTAATTTATGCGTATGCACGAGACTTGTTCCGTAAGTTCATGACATGGTAAAACAGGATTACATGACCTCCATTTCTGTGTGATTTTGTGCCTCAAGTCGATTTATTCTGTGGTGGGAACATTTTTCAGTGACTTAGATTCTACTTTCAACTGCAGTTCCAGTCTCCTATTATCCTATTTGTGCATAAAGTCCATTCAGAATAACTTTTACCAAACTTTTAATTCAGGATTTTTGGAACAAACATCTCGCTGGTTGTGGTGAAAAAAGTATTTTTTGATACTTTCCGCATTTCTATACTTCAGTTTTTTTAATCGCGACTGTGATAATGAATGTGAGTTGCTGAAATAAGGAACAAACCACGATTCAAACCTAGGACCTCTGGCTTCGTAGAGAGCTACGCCAACTAGTCGACTGCAGATGCTGGAAATGGTAAAAATAAAATTAGCAAATGAAAGTTATGGAAAGGGAGGTAATACATGTTGATGACGTAATTAACAAAATGATCTGATCATTTTAAGTCGCTGTTGTTACTACTACACAGTATTTGTGTGACAACGGGTCTTGAGAGCTGTAGAATCTTGGGAACAATTGCATTGCATCCGAAGGAAGACAAAAGTCTATCGTAAACCGCTTACCAAAATAAGACAATTTTATTAAAATGTACACGTGCAATTACCATTTCGAAAAACTTCAGGAGAAATTGCTTACTTTGAAAGTAACTCTAGAAATAAATATACCAATTCACAAGTGGCTTGTAAAGATCAGTCCCTCGTGCTCATAATGCCTTCCGAACACAGTTTTTCAAACTCAATAGTTCCACATTCTCCATCAAATTCGGAGAGAGCCCAGATCGTTGGTTCAGGAGCTTCCTCATTAAAATTTTAATGATGTTCGTTTTCTGAATGTTACGTGCACTTGTATCCCTACGTCGGGATTTAACGAAGAGGACGTGATTGCGCACTTCAAACGTTGGAGATTATTCTTGAGGAAACATATCGACATGAATGATCCATAGGGCTTTTTGCATGCATGGAGTGCAGTTTGAGCACGTAGAAATTTTCCAGGCTTTTCGTAAAATATCTGAAGCAAACAGAATGTCATAGAGAATGATAATGTTGAGAAATAAAAATAAATTCAAATTACTATGTCTAACGTTTATAAATATACTTGCCATAAATTGAAACTTTATAAAATTTAAAATTAAGTTCTAGTAAGTGACAGAAAGTGTGTGTTTAGTAACTCTCCTTTAAGAAGTTCGGTAACATGTAACGGCCTTGTTAATAATCCTGACAGTATGACGCATTTCTGAACATTTGTGGTTGACGACCAACCTTTATGTTAACCTCTAAGAAAAATGTTAAAATCAAGATATTGGTTTATTGAAAAAGGTAGTAATATTGAATGTATCAATTAATAAGTTACATACTAAGTATTTTTCAGTGTTTTTATGCGATTGACGTTGATAAATCTTAATATTTGCGGAAATGTGTAGGTTTCTTAAGGTTTATGAAGATAAAAATTGAAACATATCTGAATTTTGTTATTTGTGAAAGTGAAACACATATATTTTCTCTGCACGCGTAGAGGTTAGTGTAATCTGAGTAGTTGTGGTTCCTTGCCTTGTTAAGCAAAACCTGAGAAGTCCGATGATGGGAAATTAGCTAACTTAGGATTTTTCACTCAAGTCTAAAGGTGCGTGTCAAACAGAATGTCGGGAAGTATCAGGCGCGTATATTGTAGGCTGCCTAGGCTATCGCCGAAGCCCAGATTAATACAGAAAATAATCGACTATCGAATGTGACTGATGCTTCACTCTCAAACAACGACCGCGGGAAAAAATGATAGTATAAAACCCGCGACTCATGTGGACCATGCTTCCTTATGCTTCTTTGAACGGAAGAAAAGGCTGCTCCGGGATTTTTTGTCCAAGGTTTGTTTTCCTTGTGCTCGCTCTATACATGGGGATGGACTCCTTTCCTTTAAAACTACCACCAGGCTTCAGCGGTTAAACTCTTCCCCGACCAGCGCCTGGAGGCGGTCGGTGACGTATTTGTAGTGGCTTCTTAGGCAGGGAACTTTTCGTTTTACAACGGTGGTAAAACCTTACAGCGATGCCAATGCGTAACCAGCATGGGTTTTTCCCAGGTAAGCGAAATTTTGAAACTAAACTGCTATTACAGGAACGGGAAAAGAGTGGCTGGCATGTGATAGGGAATTTGACCTCTAGGCCAAAACAACACTGTCCCATCGAACACATGCAGAACTCGCAGGCCGCTGACCTTCAATCAAACACGCTTTACGATGTTTTCAACCCCTCTGCTGCTGGGGTAGACTGACTGGGCATTTTGCGAGTGGAAATCGCGTTGAAGGAAGTTTAAGAAAATTCTGTTTCTTACTGTGTGGATTTTCTTAAGTGTATTGAGTGAGTGAATTAAGTACAATGATGGACAAAAGTAATCATACTGTGGAACTAAAAGGAAGAAAGGACGAATTGCAGCAGCCATGGGCGTCCGGAAGGGGGGGCAAGGGGGGGCCGTGGCCCCCCCCTGGAAAATGAAAGTCAACCAAAAAATATGTATTTCACACATATAATTTCATTTTAGCCACAATAATATGTGTTAATTATTGCATGAACACCATAAATTCAAATTTAAGCAATGTTTTTTACGGAACAACACTATTTTTGGGGAAAATTTGCCTTTGTTTTCCCCCCCCTGGAAAAAAATACCTTCCTTGCCCCTCCCTGGAAAAAATCCTGCGGACGTCCATGGCAGCAGCTAGGAAAACAATAAGGAAGTCAAAACTGTTAATGCTGTACCATGTATGCACCAAACGATATATTGACAACAAAAATAAATATCAGATGCTGCTTTTAGAGAAATAAAATACAATACATTCTCAATACCCGCTTCTTTGGCTGGACAAAAGTATTCATACACCAACATAAAAGTTCACTTTGAAGAGAAGAAAGAAACAAATACCATGTCGTCAGAATTTAGTATGCATTCCTCTGTTATGGAGAACAGTTGTCAATCTCTTTTGCATAAAATAAACAAGAGGGGTGGTTATTTCAGATGTAATATTGTGCCACTCATGCAAAATGACCTCTTTCAGTCTATTCTTGCTTGTTATGTCATGTTTTTGGAGTCTGTTTTCCAAATGGCTCCAAAGATGTTCAATGGGGTTAAGGTCGGGGGACTGCGGTGGAGTTTTGAGTGTGTGGGGAGTATTATATAACAACCAAAGGCGGACAATCTCAGCTGTATGTTTTTGGTCGTTTCCTGCTGGAAGTAAAAATCATTCCCAAGACCCAAATGAACGATACTCTGCTGCAAATTGTTCTTCAGAGTATCCTATAGACAAATCTGTCCATAGTTCCTTCGATAAAGACTAGGTCTCCAACACCTGAGGCTGACATACAGCCCCAGATTATAACGGCACCAGCTCCATGTTTAACTGTAGCCAAGAGATTTCGAGGCTCAGGTTCAGTATTCGGCTTTCTCCACACCAAAATTCTACCATCACTATGGATAATATTAAATTTACTCTCGTCCGTAAACAACAAGTTATCCCAGAAGTCCAAACTTTTACTCACATACCCCTTTGCAAATGTTAATCTGGCCTCCTTGTTCTTCTTACTGATGTATGGCTTCCTTCTAGGTACCCTAGCTCTGTACCCTGATCGGTTGAAAAGCCTTCTAATACTTCATGAGAACATTTGTTTTCCCAGGTGTTCGTGAACATGTGCCGACATTGCTGACGATATTAATTTTGGGTTTTTCGTGATCATTCTCAACAGTCCTTGTTTCTCTCTCGAAGTAAGTTTCTGATGACGCCCAACACTTTCCCTATTTATCACCACTTTTGTGTCTTTATATCGTTTGATGACACTTTGCACAGTCGCACGACTTCTCCCAACTATGTCTGCGATTTCAGAATATGATTTCTTATTGTGGTATAATGATATCATAATTCTCCTCTCTTCGATCGTGGTTTCCTTCCCTTTGCGGCCCATTTGACTTCCTGCAGCACGTCAACACCAAACCAACCACTTCCTTACACAGGTGCAAGTGCAGTAAACAAATATCCGGCACTGAATGCTGGAAACTATTGTTTGACGACCTTTTTTGGGTTTATAACCTGGCGTATGAATACTTATGACCATCCAGAAAGCAGTTTCTCTAAGGATTACCCACATTTCTCATGACAATTTCAATTGTTTGCACACAATTGCTTTGCGTTTCTATTCTTGCCTTTCCAATGGAGCATATGTGCTACAGACTTGACTTGCCTTTACGGTCTTCTTTGTATAATAGCATGTTTCATTCAGACAATGCCTTTGTATGAATACTTATGTCCATGACTGTATATATATTTTGAATGATCTGTGCTGCGTCGTGTAGTGAACGAAAATGAATGATATAATTAACGAACTATTGCCGAAACAATTTACTCTGCTTTTGCATGAGGATAAACTTCAAATCGTGAAGATACAGTGATGGACAAAAGTATTCATACAGTGGAACTGAAAGGAAGAAAGGACGAATAGCAGCAGCTAGGAAAACAATATGGAAGTCAAAACTGTTAATGCTTTACCATTTATGCACCAAACGATATATTGACAACAAAAATAAATATCAGATGCTGCTTGTAGAAAAATAAAATACAAAAGATTCTCAATACCCGCTTCTTTAACTGGACAAAAGTATTCATACACCAACATAAAAGTTCACTTTGAAGAAAAGAAAGAAACAAATACCATGTCGTCATAATTTAGTGTGCATTCCTCTGTTATGGAGAATAGCTGTCAGTCTCTTTTGCATAGAATGAACAAGAGGCGTGGTTATTTCAGATGTAATATTGTGCCGCTCATGCAAAATGACCTCTTTCAGTCTATTCTTGCTTGTTATGTCATGTTTTCGGAGTCTGGTTTCCAAATGGCTCCAAAGATGTTCAATGGGGTTAAGGTCGGGGGACTGCGGTGGAGTTTTGAGTGTGTGGGGAGTATTATATAACAACCAAAGGCGGACAATCTCAGCTGTATGTTTAGGGTCGTTGTCCTGCCGGAAGTAAAAATCATTCCCAAGACCCAAATGAACGATACTCTGCTGCAAATTGTTCTTCAGAATATCCAAATAGACAAATCTATCCATAGTTCCCTCAATAAAGACGAGTTCTCCAACGCCTAACGCCTGAGGCTGACATACAGCCCCAGACCATAACGCCACCACCTCCATGTTAACTGTAGCCAAGAGATTTCGAGGCTCAAGCTCAGTATTGGGCTTTCTCCACACCAAAATTCTACCATCACTATGGATAATATTAAATATACTCTCGTCCGTAAACAACACTTTATCCCAGAAGTCCAAACTTTTACTCACATACCCCTTTGCAAATGTTAATCTGGCCTTCTTGTTCTTCTTACTGATGTATGGCTTTCTTCTAGGTACCCTAGCTCTGTACCCTGATCGGTTGAAAAGCCTTCTAATACTTCTTGAGGACAGTTGTTTTCCCAGGTGTTCGTGAACATGTGCCGACATTGCTGACGATGTTAATTTTGGGTTTTTCGTGATCATTCTCAACAGTCCTTGTTTCTCTCTCGAAGTAAGTTTCTGAGGACGCCCAACACTTTCCCTATTTATCACCACTTTTGTGTCTTTATATCGTTTGATGACACTTTGCACAGTCGCACGACTACTCCCAACTATGTCTGCGATTTCAGAATATGATTTCTTATTGTGGTATAATGATCTCATAATTCTCCTCTCTTCGATCGTGGTTTCCTTCCCTTTGCGGCCCATTTGACTTCCTGCAGCACGCCAACACCAAACCAACCACTTCGTTACACAGGTGCAAGTGCAGTAAACACTCAACTGGCACTGAATGATGGAAACGGTTGTTTCACGAACTTTGGGGGGGGGGGGGTTATAACCTGGAGTATGAATACTTATGACCATCCAGAAAGCAGTTTATCTAAGGATTACCCACATTTCTCATGACAATTTCAATTGTTTGCACACAATTGCTTTGCGTTTCTATTCTTGCCATTCCAATGGAGCATATATGCTACAGACTTGACTTGCCTTTACGGTCTTCTTTGTATAATAACATGTTTCATTCAGACAATGCCTTTGTATGAATACTTATGTCCATGACTGTATGCAGGCATCTGGCATCGCAAAGAAGAGAAGAATGTATTTAATTTGTTATTTTGCGTTGCTCTTCTGCCACTTTAGCTAATCGCGACGATGAGAATGAGTGACGATACGATGAAATTCATTAAGGGTCATTCACAAAGAATACCCATGTCCATGCCTAGATTTGAGCCCGGGACCCCTGGCGTCATAGTGCGCTGTGCTAATAACCATTTTACCACAGAGGTTGCCAAGAGAAGAATGGAGTTCCTGTCCAAATTAAATATTCAAGGTAAGAAGTTTATTATACGCGTATATTTTATTCTCGCACGTAGGCCTACATAAATATTTCACAATATGGGCCTCTATATTTTATAAATAACCATGAAATATTTGAAATGTTTTCCTTATTGTTTTTATATTAATGAAACAGTGATATTTTTATAATTATTAGTAAATTGTAATGCATGTATTTTAATCGCAATGTCATATCAACTTAAAATCCAAGAAATTGAACGAATTATGATTTGAACATTATGATAAAAAGAGATAGTCCAGCTTTTAAACCCAGCTTACGCCACTGGGAAGTATATACATATGCTGTAGATTTAGCTATCAATAATCATTAACAGGTTTGTTACCTCTGGAGCATGATTGCTTCATACCATAACTATGTCTCAGCAGAAATACAAACTTTAATTTAGTTTGCTGCAATAAAATTAATAAAATATTAATGGAACGTTATCCCTCTCAGATGCAGAATTTCTTATTTATTTTAAAATATTCGTTGCCATCTCACTTTTATGTACACTAGCAATGTATTATAAATTACGAAATCGAAAATTAGGATAGTTACTCGATTGAACCATTATTGACTCGAAAAAAAATACTTCGTAACTCGTCGTAACCCATTGTTCAGATCTGGGACTTCATGTTCTTTTTTTTCGATCAGGCACAATAAAATCTCATTCACATAATAATTTGTTTCATAAAATTGTTTCAGTTTTTAGCATTTATACAAAATTGATGACTAAAATTGGTAAACGCTGTAAGTGCCAAATTAATCCAAACACCGTTTTCCACGTTAAACTGTGAAAGGTGCCATGCTTCATAATGTGGTAAACGTGAAAAGTGGCTGGTAGCCCTCTAAGTAGTTCAAAGGGCGTGTAAAGAGGTCACTAGTGTGAACGTTCTTACGTGCTGATGAGTGGAACGATGCGATTTCCCAACACTTTCGCTTTTGGCACTTACAACATTTACCACTTATAGTCCTCAATTACGGATTGTTTAATAAAATGTATTGACAAACAACATGAATTCAACTTATTTTATTGTTCTATTCTCGTTTTCTCAGTTGAGATCGAAAGGTTGCAAGATCAGTATTCTTCTTCCATGAAGAATGTCTGTTTACCTATTAGCTCGTATTTATATATACGATCACAGTAGTCCCGCAGACATTCTCTACATACAGCCTGTTACTAAAATATTATTTTTTAAACGACTTACCACAGTAAGGTTGTGATATTTAATTGTATAAACTACAGGGTGATTCAAAAGTTCCTTAACACCTCCTTAACTCGACGATTCGGTTCATCCTCACTGAGATTATGTTGAAGATGAAGTTTAGAGGAGTGCCATTTGGGCGCTTGCAAGATCCGAACCATTGATAGTTGACTAACACCACATTCTTGTGATAACCGGCGTGTGCTACGGTTTGGGGACTTTGCAAATGAAGCCAGGACTGCTGTGGCTGTTTCTTCGTCGGTGGAAGTTCGTCTCCTATCTCTGACTGATCATGTCTCCCGGAACTTTGGAGTAATTGTACAACTGTCAAATGCAATACTGGATCTCGTTAGCGGTGTCGTTGATTAAAATCATTTACAATGACGCGTGAACTTCTCTTCTCCAGACAACAGTACGATCTCGATCCGTTCCTCACGCGTTAGGAGCATTCTGGCACTCTCACACCTGGGAAATGCGACATTTGTTACAATCATAGAGTCATAACTTTTCACTGGATAAAGATACGTTGAAAGAAAACCTTCAGCATTGCATTTCTTGTATAATTCAATATTGTGGCCACCAATATGGCGTATGTTCGCTTGGAACACACCAATATGGTTACTATGTACCTTTTTATATCATGACCATTTGTACCCAGCCTAACTCTTTACATTTTATAGGGGGTGTTAAGGAACTTTTGAATCACCCTGTATATGGACTGGCTGGCAGAGATAACCAATCGGGAAGATTTAAAATGCTGTTGTATATATTAGCTTCTTTTTTAAGTTGGTGGAGCATAGTTAGTAACGCGATCCTACAAGAAATGCACCTAGGACAGTTGTGCAGAGCATTTCACTAGTTAACGAAAGTTGATGTGAAGAAAAAATAACCAGAGGGAACATTTTAAATGAGAGAGACTGATACATATCCACAGAAAAACACTTTATAGTATGGTTATGAAAGGAAACGCCTAAGAATCTGTCACAAACACAGAATCTCACTCACATGCTACCGTTCCAAATTATCTAGAGGTGAGCTGGTGAGCTACTCATTAGACAAATGAGAAACACTCGCGTGCATAATTTGTCTCTTCCGTGTCTATTCAACAAATGGGAAACCGCAATCACTCTGAAAGGTCCGGAGATAACACGCTGCCTCATCCGGATAGAGCTGTGTTACTACTCCATTTCGCTCCGGCTCAGGTCATGGGTAGAATCAATTAATAAGAGATATACTACGCTATGCTCGGTTATACACTTCGCAACAAGATAATAGTTTTCAAAATGGATAGCAAATTGCACACCCTATCAGAGCCACATCACGAAAACACATCGACCCAGCGGAAATGTGGTACTTTGAATGTTTGTGGCTTTCTGCTAGACTGTTACCGAGGAGCCAGAGCGGGGGCGGGAGGAGGGGGGGGGGGTTCTAGGTACAAAAAAAATAGTAAACAGGGTCGCGTGACATTTAGTTTGATACGTCTCTTAATTTCAAACAACTTTTATAGAGAACGCTTTTTGTATGGACTACCACATTTCAACGGGTGACCAAAAACTTATTTCTTTCTAATTTATATACTGAAGTTCATAGTAACGTATTATTCTGTTACAAAATTACATAACGTGAAAGAAAAAGTAGTTTTGCACGCCCATTCGAGTATAGTAGGCCATACACAAAAATATGTCAACATAGCTATGCAACAAGGTATCGTTCAACCCCCTTCCCGTTCTGTTCCCTTCTCAAGCACACTCCTAGGTTGACACCATAAATTTTCAAAAAGTACAACAATTCGACTCGCCCTGTGAAGTTTCATTTTCATGACAAATTTTCAGGTTTTATTTTCTGTCTTGAAAAATGTTAATCTAATAAAATTCTTTGAAAAAAATAAAACAGTTTGGGGAATTGATCATAGCGAAAAGTATCCCCTGTAAGATCTGTCAGTAAGGCATCATTTGATCCACTTTACCATTTGAAAATTTCGAGGTGCCTGTGGAGATCTCTCTAGTGGAGCGCATTCAAAATATCATCACTCATCTTGACGGACGTGTTTTCGTGAAGTTGTGATACTTTTCTTCCCCTATTGAAACTATTGCCCTGTTACGAGGTTACAGTAATCTTAAAAGTCTAGGATTGCATACAATTTGTATTTGGATTATTTTACGTTTCTTTCCCACTTCCATACGTTAGTCATGGCATTTTAAATGAACGGTTAAGTGATTAAATAAATGAAGGAGGAAACATTGAAACGTCAGTCCAATTCATAGAATTTCAAAGCGCGGAGTACTGTCACGGACACTTCTGGGTTGTAAAAATTTTACTAACATTCAATGGAATCGTTACAACCCAAAAGTGCCCACTGTACAATAGCAAAGTGAAATATCGGACAAATTTCCAACCAACACTTGTTTGATTCGGACGTGGGTAAAATGCCAGAAGTGACAGTTTAACGTAATAGAAGGGCTTAGCTTCGGCCCTTCGATTGGCGGACTCTCCAAGGCCACCGGCCATTGATTATTGTAAGGCGGTTCGCTCGATGCTCTTCTTTATTATTACCTCCTTTGTAGTGGGGCCATCCAGGAGAGAAGAAATGAAATGAAATCGCATCTCACTTAATCTTACCTGCTGTCTCCTATCGTAACAGTTATTTCTAGAGAAAACTTACTGTCTTTTAAAGGTAGGAGGTTATGTTTGAACAATATATTGGAAGGAATGTTCACAAGAAGTTAGTTTATCAAGAACAGAAGTAGTCATCATTACTAGACTACGTGGTACTGTAACGCGGATTGCTTGGGTTTGACCTCCAACGCCATTAATTGCCGACCTCCGTAATGGAGTGGTTAACACACCGCGCTATGACGCCAGGGGTCTCAGGTTCGAATTTCAGCCTATGCATGGCTGTTCTTTGTGACTGTCGCTTCATGTCTTTCACCATATCATCACTCATTCTCATCGTCGAGATTAGACAAAAGGGCAGAAAAGTGACGTTAAATAACCTAATTCAACAACAACAAAATCAAAGACGATGCCGTTATTTGTTCTCGTTTGTGATTAATGCAAAGCAGCTCTGGGGTCTGATACTGATATCACAACCTTCGTTTATATTCTACATGGAGAATATGGTGATGCGTATAAAGTAGAGTTTTTAATGGTGGCCTCACTTACTATGCAGGTAAAGCGGGCACAAGATAATTCTTTTTGAGGATAAAGTGAAATACCCAGAAATTTTTATGGTTACCGCTGGAATACAGATAGATACACCTGGCTGATTTATGAAGTTTCTGCTGTGGTGCATGTATGTACAGGGGTGCCCACAGGAGTGAGATTATGGCGCAGACTGCGCCATCGAGATTTTGGGGGGGATTTTTCCCCTTCAAATAATATAAAATTCAACATTTATATACATATTTTTCCAAAATATATGTATCAATTTTACACCTTAAATGCACAATATTTAATCCACTAGATGAAGAAAATAAAGTTTTTAAGGGTATTATCGAAGAAAGGGGGTGGGGAGAAATATCCAACTCTTACATATTAGACCTTAATTGACACGTGGCTTTTGGGGGATTCTGAATTAAACCTTGGGAAAGGGGGGACAGTATCCAACTCTAGGTCTTAGATTATGGCGGGTATTTTATTGAGCATAAAAGGGGGGAGGCGATATCAATTCTTCTGTATTACTACTGTCTCAGATTGTTGCGGAAATTCTGGTGTGGAGACTGAGAATTAATTTTGTAGAGGAGGCAATATCCACTCTTCAATATCAACAGTAAGTCTAAAATTGGCATGGAAATTTTGGTGGTAGGATTGAGTATTAAATCTAAAGGGGGAGATAGATAGCTCTTGATAAAGTGTTAAATCTTAGATTGTCAAGGGATTTCTATAGTGGAGAGAGAGTTCGAACATTACATTTTGGAGACTGTATTTAGCAATATGGTAATCACACGATTTCGACCCCGAATATGTCAAAAGAGAAGCTGGAAAATACTAGGAAAATATTGACACCCCATTAAATTAAATATTCTTGAAAGCCTGCAAAGAAATAGATGTTAAATGTTCTAGCTCGCTTCGCTCGCATTCATCAATTCTAAAAGTATGTGTTTGTCGTTTTAGTGGGGTGAATATGAAGTTTTATACTATAGCTGCATTACAAGTCATGAACTATATATTCGCGATAATATCACTTCTTAAAATATATTGCTTAGTTTTGGTATACTGCTTAATTTAAAGCAGGTGCATTATTTGGAACAAAAATATATCCGCATTTCCAACTTCTTGTCACAGGGAAACTTTACTTTAACAAATTGAATTTGCACTGAAGATCAAATTCACGTAATTATTGTTATGGGTTACTAAAATAATTATATTTACCCCAAGAAAACGGAGGGGGTGAGTTCTTTGAAAGAGGAATCGTTTTATATTATTGCCCAGCTTAAGAATTTCTAGGTATGATTTTTGTAATGCCTCGTGAAACATTAATTGAATCGGTCATACGGCTGGAGCATGTTATTTGGTTTGCCAAGGTTGAATTATTCTATCTTTATCTTAAGTTGTGTATCAATTTGTGTTTAATACTCAAATTATGAATTTTATAAACCCACTCACAAACACTGTTTATATGCATATTTACATAATTTAATTTACTACATTTAACCAATCAATGTGCTAGCTTTAGGTTTTTTTCGAAAATCGAACAATTTAAAAATATGGACAGTTTAACATGGTATTTCATTCAAATAGACATCAATTATTAGGTATTCATCCAAACTATTTTGGGGGGATTATGATGAACGATTTTAGGGGTGGTCTTGAGTGATGGGCACCCCTGTTTTCGGAGGAGGGGCAGATCAAGTATAGTGTTCAGTGAAGCTAAGAAAAAGTTACTTTCGGTAGACACGCTGTGGTAATTAAATACTTTGTGGGAATTACGATATAGTTTGAGGGTGCGAATGATATGATTTGGGGGACGCATGACATGATTTTTGGGGGGATGGGCACCCCTGTGTATGTATAGCTTTGTGTTGACAGCATGTACATAGGGTTAAGACTCGACTAATCAATACGCTCATCTCAACAATAATGCTTTCTCGTTTTAAGAAAAAGAGATGTGTTTAGAATTACTTCTGAATCGTACACCCAGATACAATGTTCGTGGCGATGTATAAACTGAGTCTTATATTGTTTGCATACATTTATGCCGCGTGTCCCAAAACTAGTGAACCCATTGAATTTAATAACCTAATTTTAAATAGGCATGAACTCAGATTTTTCCTTTTGTTTCAGATTGCAGCTAAAACTTTTGAATTTTAGTTTAAATATAAATTAAAAAATACATACTTTTCGTAGCATTTTTCAGGAGATTTCCGGAAATCGTCTACCCCCCCACACACATAAGATTCTGTCCTCGGCAAAATAAAGATATAGTTATCCCTGTCAGGGATGTTTCTATCCCCCTCAAAGGAAATGGGATTGAAAGCAAATACTTGGTAGTATAACCTTTCATAACTATGTAACAAACACAATTGAAAAATAATTTGTGTCCATTTTGTAATGCCTCGTGCCTAATGGTCCATTCACCAAAGATTTTCCTGCCGAAAAGTATGCAGTTTTGTAGATTAAAGAAGGACAACCATTCTGAAACTGACCAAGACCGAGCCGAGACAACAGCAGGCTGTTTCATACTTAAGTTTTCACGGCATAGTGCTGATATTTTACAAGTACGAAAGTGTTCACAATACATTTGTTGGATGGACATTAAGTTTGAACTTGGGATAAAAATTTGCTCAAGTTTTCGGTGTGACTAGTTCGATAGCTCTTTTTGTGTGTGACTTTAGGTTTGCTTAGAATATAAACATATAAGTGTTTATTATTACGTACAAATGTTGTCATAATATCTAAATAACCTAGGTTAGAACCGATGCTCTAAGGTACTTAGAACCGCAAGGCAATACTTATTGACTGGTAACATGTACAAATTTGCATACGCAAAAAGACTACCTCCCTAAATCTGCTAACAATAAAGGACCCCGCAAAAAAAGTACTGAAATCAGTGCACCATGTCATTGTGACGTGATGATGAAATTGTACACTTGAAAAAATCGGAGAAAGCGCAGTTGTGGATGCTGAAGCTACGGAAATGAATCGAGATGAATCTCCTCCCTTCCGTTGGTCGTCCCCTCTTGCGCTCATCCGAGAGCGAAACTTAATTTCAATCTCCGGTAGTCTGTCCAGGGGCACCACTCTCGGGTACCAGGATCCTGAAACCTATCTTTCCAGCAGGTGATACGCGTGGTCGAGAAGAACAGTCTAACCCCGATCCAAACCCAACGGTTGATGGCTTTATGTACTTTTTTAGTGCGTCGAAAGTGCAATATCGTGTTCGTCCCTGTTCCTGAATTGGACGCACGGGTTTCTCAAGGAAAATCAATCTTGTAAGTACTTCACTTTTACGTCGCCGTCGACAAGCAAACTGACACCTGCGCCTTGATATGTCTTTGAGGTGTGATGGAAGGCATTGATACAAGCTCTGGCGTTCCAAAAGTCATTTCTGGAGGAAATGAAGCGAAAGTTTCTTCCAGAGTGCTTGAATATTACATCTTGTCAGTCTTTTCTCGTGTAATGTCTCTATCATTGAAGTAGTACACTTCAAACATGGTAACTTAGCTTATCACGCCCGTGGACCTCAACAGCCTTTGTTCTCGCTCATGTTGGTGTACTACATTTCACATGGACGTAAACATAGATAAAAATTGAAGTCATAAAATCGCATTTCGTCATTTCAAAAATGTATTTCCTTGGCAAATGTCGGTTCATAAACCTATTCTTGTTATCCTAACTCCATTGCTCCAGAGTATGTCTCAAGTTTTATATTTGTGATAATATAAAAGAAGAAATGAATATGTACTTGTTATTTTAGTAAGAAATGTTAGAAGGTGTAGTAATAATTAATGTGGGATGGTTTTCTTGACTCACGTATGTATAAATCTGTAACTTGGATCTACGAAAAGGACCAATGACATTTTTGCTCAAAGTGGCTGCAGTGGAATTCAATTCACTTTGGTGCTAATTTCCTAGTAGAAATGCTCTAAGTTGAGTGGACAATAGTTTTCAATCTAAACTATTTCCCATGCAATTTGTAACTTTTGGCGCAAGAAAAAAATAATCAACACCCAGAGGAGTTAAATTTCTTTGCAGGCTCATTTTGTTAAGGTTGGTTGGTTGGTTGATTTGGTGTTTTAAGTCCATTTTATGCACAGTAAGGCTAATCGGGACTGGACCTACAATTTAAAGTGGGATCCGAACCACTGTGCGATGTGCCTCCACCGGGTATCGAACCCGGGACCCCTTGATTACAAAGCGACAACGCTACCACTGCGCCATTGGGGAGGCCCTACTGTCAATGACTAGCAATAGTGTTTCCAATGACTGTTCAAACGCTGGTCAAAGTATATTGCCTCCTCTGGTGATTATTTGAAGGTGATAAAGTCATTTGAAGGTAATTAGTACTTGTTTTCTTTCCAAATAAAAAGTTCGGTTTTTTATGGGTGGACCTTGTAGATTGGAACTATGTCTACAATTATAGTTTGTACAAAGAAACTATCCAGTTCTGGATCCCCCTTGACCCACACACTATAAACCTACGTGGGTTTAAACCTCTTTGAGGGTTGCCTGTGCTAATCATATATTTAAACACTACAGTTGTGTTCCGGCCAGGTGGTTAACGTGCCTGGCCACATATAAAACTCTTCATCTTAACACTAAAAATAATAAATATAAGGAACATCTTTTAAAAAAAGGCATTTAAATATTATTATTGATAGATATTACATATTTAATAAATATTCCAATTGAATTTCATTCAAATACGAATATTCTGCTCCTAAACATTAATCCAAGTGTTTGAATTTGAATTTGAATTTGAATTTAAAATTTTGGGAGCGTCAGCACTTAGGCTATTTTGCTCCCGTCACATTATACGGGGGCCAGCCCCTTATCATTACAAATAACAACTCTAGCGTTGCATAACTAAAAAGCTTAAAATGTTCTGACTTATGTTAAAAGCTGAGGCTGTAAACAGGCACTCAGCACACACAAGGACAAAAAACAGGACAACACACACAAAATTATACTGGCCAGAGTGCCAGTCGCCAGAGCCTCGTTAGTCTTTAGTCCAGGGTGCACTACGTGGAAGTGAGGTTGACTTTTGGGTGCCTACGTGGAAGGTACCCCTTACACCCCTCCAAGTGTTTGAAGTGACGCACATTTCAATATTGCTTTTTGCCATTTCATTAGTTTGCATTGTTTCCACTGCGGATAAAATTATTTAAATAAGCTATTGGTGTCAATAAATTAGCAATTTGCCTGTATTGTGTTATAAATGATAGAAGGTTTCCTTTTAAAGGCAGTCTGATTCAATCTTCCGCCCATTCTAATGCCAATGTAGTCACACTAGGTAGATTTACTCTCATAACCATATTTACATCTTTTACAATTTAAGCGCCCTGGAAAACTTTAAAAATAGGTAAACGAATATTGATATTCGAACAATGGCGATTAATCCAAAGAAATAGAAAAGTTCCGTAAAATTAGAAAGAAAGTTTTGATTGAGTGATTGAATTTGAAATTTTGTGTCCGTCAGCACTTAGACTATTTTGTACCTGTCACATTATACGGGGTCCAGCCTGTTACCATAACTAAAATATAGCTAACATTACTTGACTATAATGTCGGTGGACTAAAATATTCTTACTTTGTTAAAAGCTGAGGCTGTAAAGGGCCACTCCACACACATAAGGACAAAACACAGGACAACACACACACAGTCCTACAGAGGATTATTCTGACCGTAGGTCCATGCGCCAGAACCGCGTTAGTCTGCAATATGCAGCCAGGGTGTACTACGTGGAAGTGAGGTTGACAGTAGGATGTACTACGTTGAAGGGTATTACTCCATTACACCCCTAGAAAAAAAGGGTGACGTTCATTTCTCTTTCTTAGATACATGGACGTATTGCAAAAATACCCATCGTAACATCCTAAACCATATTTTAGAGAGATGGCAAATGGTATTCAATAATTTAAATGGACGTACCTATTTCTCTTTTTGCTATAGGAACGATGTCAATACAAATACACGTAGTTTCTGACAAATCCTAATGGTGGTTCGAATGACAGCTGTGCATGCATCTTGCGCATGGGAATATAGTTGCTTGTGATAAAGTCAACCATTCAACGTAGCTGCTGTATTCAAGTAGTGAGACCTTACATTATAAGCTGTACAGCTACGACCAATATATTCAGGAGCAAACTAGCACCAGGACTATCACATGAAAGCAACTATTTCTCAGAAGTTACGCAATTTTGTTTACATTAACTTCGTCCCACTGGGTAGATGGGAGCAAGTGAGACTTTTGTGAACAGGAGCAAGAGTCATGAATTCCAAAGGAGTCCTTAGAAGGGTTTAAATTTATTCTACGAAGGTAGTACAGTATAAAAATGAATTTATTAACTAATAGCAGTGAGGTAGAAGCAGGAAAATTAATATGCCTAAGATCATGAAAGAGTGTTCTCGTTTCACCCTTTATTGCTTTATAGAGATTGGGTGCGGTTTTCTTTTATTGTAAGGAAAATGTAATAAGACTTGCATGATCCGTCCATTCAATGGCCTGTGGAAATATCTTGCAGAAATATTCTTAAGTTATTGCTCCTTTCTAAAGAGCAAGTTCGAGAATAAATGAAAAAAATAGGACGGACACTTACACGAAGAGAATCTGCAAAAAAACAAAAAAACATGCCAAGTCAGAAACTTAACGTCATTAACTATGCATAAGTTTTTACGGTTATTTCAATGGTACTGTCTTTTCCATAAATTTATGTAGATACATTATCCATTACCAAAAACATTTTCAAGTATAAGTGTTACTGAAAGTATCTTCTAAATTTCAATAAATTTGTGGTCTCTTGAGATTGAAAAACAATCTTTTCAAATATTTGACAAACGTCAAGCAAAATATCACATCAACCATTAAAAAAATTATGTAAGCTTGATTATAATCAACACAAAAGACCTCTATTTGTGTACGTGGACTTTGTAAGTTAACATTTCTGTAACCACTTTCTATCTCTTTTACCAGCAGCCACTACACTAAAACAGAATGGCAAGAACTGTAGAAATGAGCATTACACTGAATTGATGAGATGCTTTTAAAGCGCAAGACGCTGATTACCAGAAAATGTATTTTCCTGTCTTGCCTGATTGTACTAAATTGTGAATAAAATTCTTCGCACCTTTTGAATTGCGTGTATCCATAGGCGGATTCAGAATCATTTTCTGGGAGGGGCACATAATATGATGGAGGTATATAATAGGATCTGGAGTCTAGATTGTTTTTACTTATTGGCCTATGTAATATTTATTTGAGAACACATCAGGCAAATGCCCAATTACAGCGTTCTATAAATCTGGCATTGTACTCATTCATAATAATTAACTTAACTGATACAATACATTATACAATACAATACCTTCAATAAAGATGTACGTATAATATAATACAATATAAAATAATGAAGATATAAAAATAAAACAAGTACAAGCATATAAATGCATTACTATTATACCCGTATATATATATATATATATATATATATATGGGGGGTAGTTTTTCAACTTATTGCGTCTATTGTCTAAAATCATGAAATCATATTATTGGGGATTTTTTTTAGAATGTCAGCTCTAGCCCGCTTCGTTAAAAATATGTCATTTTTGTGTCTCGTTCTCAGTGAGGGAACCAGAAATCTGACTTTTGATAAGAGATTAATTCAGCCGCAGGCTGATGTAATGTAATGCTCAAATGTAGGATATACTTCCTCTATTTTGAATTTTATGTACCGAAGAAATTTCTTCTGAACTCTCTCGATCCCCTCTATCGTGTCTGTATTCCATACCACGGATTCATATTCGAGCGTTACAGTGCTATGAGTGCTTCGGTGTTTCGAAATTCCCTTCCTTGTCTAATAATAAACCCTATGTTCCCCCAGCGCGTTGCTAATTACATGATTTATGTGCTTATTGAAACTAAGATTAGATTAAAAAATGATCCCCAGATAATTTACTGCGTCATGTCTAGTAAGGGTATGGTCATGTATTTTGTGCATATATTCTACAGGGTGCTTCTTACGTGCATATGTTATGTAATAATATTTATTTATATTTAGTGCTAAGTCATTGTCGTTTGTCCACTTTTCTATTTTTTTAATGTCATTTTGTAATTAGATGCTATCATCTGTTGTAATTATTGCCTTGTAAAATTGTAGGTCTTCAGCAAAGAGTAATTTGTTTCTGTTTTCTAGGCAGTGTGGTAAGTCATTTACGAGTAACGTAAAAAGTAGTGGCCCTAAGTTGGATCCCTGGGGCACTCCTGACGTGACACTTATCTCGGATGATGTTTGCACTTTATATGTAACATACTGTTTTCGGCTTTGTAAGTAGGAAGCAAGCAGTTATTGTAATTGTTCTCGCAGGTTGAAACATGCTACTTTACTTATTAGTACTTCGCCGACTCCCGTGGCGGAGTGGTTACGACATCGCGCTACGACGCCAGGGGTCCCGGGTTCGAATCCCATTCATCAATTTCAACATATCACCACTCATCCCCATCTTGGAAAATTAGCCAAACGTGGCACAAAAAGCGAAGTAAATAAATCAACTCAATAACAATAACAATTATTAGTACATTGTGATTAACCATATCAAATGCTTTGGTAAAATCCGTGTAAAACACTTCAACTTGCCGATCTTTATTTAACGTTGTGCTAATAAATTCTATTGTGTTGGAAAGATTTGTCCGAATTGACCTGCACCTGCATGGAACCAAGACATGCTGTAACTTAGATATAACGGGTTTTACATGAGCAAATATTTATTTGTGTAAGATTTTCTCAAATATCTTTGCTGGGGCTGATAATATACTAATTGGTCTATAGTTTTGCACATCATCATGTCGTTGCTTTTGGGAATAGGACAGACTGCTGAAACTTTCCATTTTTCTGGAAATTTACGTTGTGACTGTATTAGATTGAAAAATATATAGGGTGAGTATTTTAGAATTTTTCCACATCCTTTGATCACATAAAGCTGTAATTTATCGGATACAACCGATTTCTTGTTTTAATTTCTTAATTGCATTTTCTACGTCCAAAATACTGATTTCCGTAAGATGAAGAATACCCAAGGTCTGGTGTGTCATTTTTATCGGTTCGGACCCGCGTTACGAATTTTTTTTTCGGTGGGGAGTTCTTATATACTGATTGAAAGCGCTCCGCAAAAGCTTGGACTTGGGATTTCACATTTGTCAACTTATCGTTTTTTAAGTGCACTGGATCTTTATTAATAGTACGTATTTTTTCTTAAATATGTGACCAAAACAGGGAGCTATCTTTTTGAATGCTTAGCTCGGAGTTCGCAACGTATTGCTTATAAGCGTCATCTATTTCTTTCCTAATTTCTGCACGTAATTCATTAAATTTATTGTAATGATATTGCCTATTTCCTATCTGTTGTTTCCTTATCATTTTGATGATATTTCTATTAAACCAGCACGGGTATTTGCTATTCTAAATCAGGACACGAACCCGGACCTCTTCGTTCCACGGATTATAAAGAAAAGAAAGATTTGAGCTTGAGCGTTACGTTCTTAGAAAAATTTTCTCCATCCATGTAAATTTTCCTAGTTTTCCACTATGTCATTCTTTGAGGGTATTCCCAATGAGGTAGGATTGACATTATTGTTCTGGATTCAAGATGTTCCATATTCAGTTTTTAGTGGAAGAACACTGCTGTGTCCAGTCCCAGTTAGCCTACTCGTACTAAACTTAGGTTTATATTTTCTCTGTAAAAGTATATTACTCAAGGAGGTATTGAAGGATTCTACATCATTTTACAGAAGGCTTTGTTTCTTTGGAAATAATTATAGGACCATCATGCCTTTCTATAATACTTACGTGCCCCTAAGCTAAATCCGCCAGTGTGTATATTGAGTATTTTTAAAGTACACCTTCATTTTCATATGTCGAGATCTGTTTGTGTACTTCTAGTGTGTACCATACAACCCATATATTTTTGTTTCCTATTTTGTAGTACCAGTGTCTCTTGAAACGCCTCCGGTTGCCTAGAAATCAAGGCAGTTATCTTTCTATGAAGAGATAGTTGGTTGGATGACAATTAAGTAGTTCGTGTCAAGACAACAGGAATGAACTGAACACACTTCTTTTGAGAATCAATGTCTGCAAACAGTAGGAATCGTAGATTATAAAATTGAGAGAAGTAGAAGAAAAAGATAATGTGACTTGATCAGATGTATTGTGAAAGTGACTAGAGTAATTGTAGAAATGTGGATAACGTGTACTAAAAATGTTCCAACTTACTTACTCCACGGCTCTACAGCCCATGCAGGGCCTTGGCCTCCTTGGTGATAACCAGCGGCGTATACTCTGGGTCATCTAGGTAATCGCAGATGACCCGGCTATATTTCTTTTTTTTATATATATAAATATACATTTCTTCGCAATATTCTTCCAAACCAATTTCGATGCATACATTTATTTGCTTCCAGCGCGCGAATGCTTCCAACCGTTTGCCGCTGAATGTCCGGGAACCTTTCTTCAGCTGGTGGAATGACGTCAGGGTGAGATTTCACTTGCTTCCTTTTACAACCCTTGGCGAGGAGGAAGGAGGGGGAGGAAACACTGCTTATCAGGAGCGGTGATTCCGTGGCCAGGGTAACCTCCTTCTGGTGAGAGTCCACCGCTCGCACTCTCCAGCCCCAGAGCCTTTTTCCGTTCCCTCCGCTGGCCACCATTGACCTCCTACAACCCTCCTCCGCAGTTCTCTCCCGAAGGATTATGTGTCGTCGCTAAAGATAGAAGCTGCGTTTTTTATGGCAGGGAAATTTCTAGGGAACGGGAATTTTGGGTTCACAAATTGCCTTCTGTAAGGGAAATAGGGAAAACATATCCAGTAGAGTGCGAAGAACAGGCAAATATGAATGACATGGGCAAACAAATTCTACGCTAATTTTCACTTTACATTTGCTTCTGTCTTGCTGATTTCTGTTACTTGAACAGAAATTTATCAAAAGAAAAAGCTTAAATATTGAAGATGAAGCAAACTAAATTTAAATTCAAAGCTTAAGCAATTAAAGCACCTATATGGTGACCCTCCCCCCATTCTTGTATTTACAAAAATAGTGATTGTTTCCTCTCTCTAATCTTCAAAAGCAGCGAGAGTACTTCTTTCACGGAACTCAATATTTTTTAAAGGAAAAGATATCAGAAATAAATTATATATAATTATTTAATTATTATATAATTATTTAATTTAAGTTGCTATTCTGCCTCTTTAGATTAATAGTGATGAAAATAAACGAATTAAACATATAAGGAACAAACACATCAGGCACGTAGCCAGGTGGAGGACTCGGGGGGGGGGGCTGAAACCCCCCCTCCCCGAAATCCTACATATAGCCTATCTCATTTAGACAGTGTATAGTGGTAATTAATTTTACTTCATTAGCAGTATAATACGTTGTAATAATCTGAGATTCATTTTCAGGACTTCTATCCCCAAATTTTTCAACTTTATGTGGCGGCTGATAGTAAGGGATGAGTACCCTCCCCACCCCCACCCCGAAATAAAATTCTGGCTCTGGCCTGCAATGATTCGAACTTTTAAAACGTGTCATCTCAGGGAATTTCGAGCTCGGAAAAGGAATTTTTTTTTATAAATCATAGGGAATTTCATTCTGAGCCAGGAACACAACAACAGAAGTTTGGCGCGTGAAACTGGATGTGTGTGGTCGTTGGCTTTGGGCTGTGCTTGGTGTTTATTATTTATTTAGGTGTTAGTGTTTGTCGTGATAGTGCTGTGTTAAAGGGTAATTAATGGAAGTGATAGACGATTTGTTGGCGAAACCTTTTGGAACAAGATCCTTTCAGGGGAAGTTGCAATAAGTAGAGGGTCACAATAAGACAAACATTCCCACACAATATTCATAAATCTGATATGGATCCTGACATAAATTGCACGGAAACTTTTGGAGTTTGAGGATCGAGGGTCTGAGATTACCCACTCGTTAGAACCAGAATACGCCACTGGTGATAATTGCCCACTCATCTCGATTCTTCGTTCTAGTTCTCCACCCTTTTATGTCCATTCGTTTGAGGTATTCTTCCGCCTGGTCGAACCATCCTCTTGCCTTCTTGTTTCCCTTGGTAGATCTTACATAGTGCTCTGTCTGGTTGCATCCTTTCTACGTGCTCCAGCCACCCGCTAAGGCGTTTGGATCTTATTTCACTTGTTATACTTGGGTTCTGGTAAAGTGTTCGTTTGTCGTGATTCTCCAGATACCTTGTTCATTGGTTGGTCCATATATCTTACGTACAACCTTCCTCTCTTATATATCTAGCCTTTCTTCTTCCTTTCTTGTCAGACACCAGGTTTCCAACCCATGCATCACTATTGGTCTCATCATGGTTCTGTACAGTCTTAGTTTCAGTTTTCGGTTCACTTGTGAGGATTTTAATATATTTCCAAATGCATGATAGAATCTGTTGCCTGCTGATAGTCTTGCTTTTACCTCTTCGCCAATGTTGTTTATCTTCTGTTCTTGTTGAACCTAGATATTTGAAATCTCCAACTCGCTCAAACTTTTGACTGTGTGTTTCGAACTCATTTATAGTTTGATTCCTGATCTTGTTTCTTGTTGTTATCATGTATTTTGTCTTATCGTGGTTTATTTCCAGTCCAATCTCATGTCCACCTTGTTGTATATTTTGCAGGGCATATTCTAGTGCTTTTGGTGTTCTGCTTAGTAAGGCAACGTCATCAGGAAATGCAAGGTATTGTATTGTCCTATTTAAGATGGTTCCTCCAGGATTTAATTCAATCTTTCTAATTACATGTTCCAAACGTATGTTAAACAGCAGTGTGGAGAGGCTATCCCCTTGTCGTAGTCTATTTGCAATTTGAATTCGGATAGTTGGTTTTGTACTCTAATTTTGCATTTCGAATTTTTAATGGTCATTTCTGTCAATTTTACTAATTTTTCTGGAATATCCATATCTCTCATTATCTTATAGAGTTTGTATCTTTGTATAGAGTCAAATGCTTGTTTAAAGTCAACATATAATTGATGTATGTTAATATTGTGTTCAAAACTTTTATCTAATATCATTATTAATACAAAGATTTGGTCTATTGTTGATCTATTACTTCTAAATCCGCCCTTATAGTCCCCTGTCAGTGTTTCTACGAATGGTTCTAGTCTCCTTGCCAGAATTTTTGTAAATATTTTGTATGTCACGTTAAGGAGAGATATGCCCCTATAATTGAGGACTAAAAGTGGTAAACGTTGTAAGTGCCAAAAGCGAAAAACAATGCGATTTCCCAACGGAAATCGCATTGTTCCGCACATCAGCCCGTAAGAACGTGCACACTAGTGACCTCTTTACACGCCCTTTGAACTACTTAGAGGGCTACCAGCCACATATCACGTTTACCACATTATAAAGCATGGCACATCTCACAGTTTAACGTGGAAAACGGTGTTTGAATTATTGTGGCACTTACAGCGTTTACCAATTTTAGTCTTCAATTCGTACAACATGTCTTGTCATTATTTTTGTGTCTCGGACATATTATTGCTACTGTCCACTCCTTTGGCATTTCAGCTTTTTTCCAGATCTGTTTAATAAGCTCAAAGATTTGTTTCCTTAGTTCTGCTCCTCTATATTTGAACATTTCAGCAGTAATTTGATCTTCTTCTGGTGCTTTGTTATTATAAAAGCTTTGTATGGCTTTTGTGACATTCTTTAGTTCAGGCAAGTCTTGTTCTTCATGCCATTGTTGGTTGTTGGTTATTTCTTACTTCTGATATCCTATTTTCATTTTCATCAAAACCTAATAATTCCTTAAAATATTCTGTCCATCTACTTATTATTTTCTTTTTATCTCCAATAAGATTTCCTTCTTTATCTCTGCACAATTTTTTTCGTGGATGGAATCTTTTCTTATAGTTTGTTATTCTTTGATACATATTCCTTATTTCTTTCTTGTTATGTAGTTCATTTAGTTCTATTAGGTTTTCTTTTTCCCACTGCCGTTTTTTTTTCTTCTACATTCTCTTTTGACTTATCTTCTTTTCTCTATCCAATTATCTATACTTGCTCTGGTCTTCCTTTGGACAACTTTATTTCTAGCTACGTTTCTTTAATCTAATTCTTTCTGGCAACCCTCGTCAAACCATTCCTTTCTTTTAGTTTTCTTTTCCAATCCTATAGTGTCTTCTGTTGTTTTCGGAATGTTTTCCTTTATTCTTTTCTATTTTTCTCCTATTGTTACGGGGTTTAGTATATTTTCAAAATTTTGTTTCAATCTGTTTTGATATTCTCTTCTTTTCTGTAGATGTTTTATCAACAGTTTCACATTATATTTAGTCTGTCTAATCCCTTGTTCTTTCTTTGTGTTGGAGATCCGGTGTCTATATCTGATGGTTACTAGGTAATGATCAGAGTCTATATCTGCTCCTCTATAGCTCCGTACGTCTAATATATCACTGAAATGTCTTCTGTCTATTAATATATGGTCTATTTGATTGTTTGTCATACCATCTGGAGACTGCCAGGTAGTTTCATGTATGTTTTTGTGTGGGAATATCGTGCTACTCATAGTCATATTTTTACTGGTAGCAAAATCTACTAGAATTTCTCCATTTTCATTTCAGTTTACGTGTAAGCTATGCTTCCCAATAGTGATTTATATACATCCTCTCTTCCTATCTTGGCGTTGAAGTCTCCAAGAATTATTACAACATCATGTTTTGGCTGTTTATTATATATGCTTTCCAGCTGCTCATAAAAGTGGCCTTTGTCCTTTCTTCTGCTTCCTCAGTTGGTGCATGTACAGTGATAAGTGTGATATTGAAGAGTTTTGCTTTCAGTCTTAATTTGCATATACGTACGTTCACTGATTGGTTCAAAATATATAACAATCTGTTTCATTCTTTTTGTCACTAAAAAAAACCGTTCCAAAGGTATTTTGACCATGTCCATTATAGAATATTGTGTAGTCTCCCGTATCAATGATACCTCTTCGTTTTCACCTCATTTCTTGTAGTGCAATAATCTTATATTGCTTCATTATTCGTTTCAGGTCATTCAATCCTCCTGCTCTATTAAGGGTTCTCACATTCCATGTTGCCATTCTCCAATCGTTTTTCCGTTTGCATTGCCTGTGTCGTATTTTCATATCCATCCGGCAGCTATCACTTGGTACTGTAACAAGGATTTTTTCTGGGGTTGGACTGTTAATCCCACGCCCAACCTGGTAAAGGATTGCCTCTCACAGCTCCCAGGATCGCTGCTCTTCTGTCAGGGTTTTGTCCCTTAGCCTTTGAAGATCTTCTTACTACAACGCATATAGCTATTATTACGTGTTGTAACGATGAATTATTTCGCTAGGAAGTTTGATGGTTATTTACCATGTATGTAGGTAGGATAGGTATTCATCAAAATTAATCCGCGAAGGCATATGAGGCGGGGATGTGTGGAGGTAGGGTCACACACATATTCACAATGTTTGCCCTTTTGGAGGTGATGTAATTGGCACAACGCTCGGGCCGCCTTTCCCCAGGTACTCATTTATTAGAGGCTTGGTGAACCTCAGAGCCGCTCCATGCAAGGGCATTGCTGAGAAAATTCGCACCTGAAATCCCCCACCCGGGAAATCGAACTCAGAACTCCCGCGCGACATTCAGATACCTTAGGGAGAATTCACACCGAAGAGACACGCGACACGAGACACGAGAGTTTCACACCGAAGAGATAAGGTGCACGCTACAAGCCGCAAGCGACACTTGTTTCTTTGCTCAATTCGAATGATGGTACCGATATAATTGCATTAATCAGTTTATTAGTCACCCGAGAAAGATGTAACAAGATACATCGTTACATGTAAATCGCGTTTTAAAATTTGTGCAAGTTATTGAAACTCGGGAGATGCATGTTGTGCATGAGAAACGGAGAAATAATACGCACTGACCTCAAACTATGTACGCTATACTTTCCAGCCTGGATAAAGCGAAGACTTAAACACTAGATAAATGGTTCTCAACCTTCGTGAAACCATGTCCCGGTATTTTTTTTAATGTCAATGTCCTTAGCCGAAGTATTTTCCTCGTAAATACCTTTCCAGTATTTGAGATATTATGCATGAATTAACATGTAGCCTACCCATGAAATTAAAAATTGAGACGTCCCATTCGGCTGGTCCGACTCTCGTATATTTTGAATTATATAAATTGTTTATTATGTTCTATCAGCATGTTATGATATTTTTTAACTTCGTGCGTGTTCGGAAATGTTCGGTTGACTTAGGAAGCTGGCTCGAACGATCATTACCAGTGCGTAGTTAGAGATCGGTTAGTTTATTGAACTCTCCAGCCTTATTATTATTGCCTATTTTTGTAGGAGCAGGAAAAGGTTTATTATCCAAGGTTTATTATCCAATCTTGGCAGTTGCTGATCATATCTAGTAGGGTGCACATCGTTCCCCCGCAACGTGGCTGCTCTGTGAGTCTCGATTAGCCTCAGGATGGAGGTTGGGTCCGAGCAGTTCGCCACTGTGTTGCCGAAGAGAACCGTGTGTGTGCCGTGAGAAGTTTTTAACTACTTTTTCGTCTTTTTAAGTTATTTTGTTTTTATTATTATTATTATTTATGTTTTCCTTAACATCGCTCTCTGCAACGTGGTCGCTCTGTGGGTTTTATTTTAACTTCAGACGAAGTTGGACCCGAGCAGTTTGACCATAGTGTTGCTGTGGGAGAACTGTGAATGCGTTTTTAATTGGGTGGTCTGTAGTAAACTTTCCTATTACTTTATGTACCTTTCTCTCCGCGCAACGGTGTTTTTTTTTTAGTTTCGGGTCCGTGCAACTCGACATTCCGGGGTTCGACCCAGACACTACCACTAGTGTTGCAGTGACGGAGACATAACTTTTGTTCCGTTGCTTCCATTCTTTTTCCTCTGTTTTCTTCAAGTAGATTTTATTATTTTCATTGGCGACGGGTAGGCCTGTTTTCGGGTTTGTACTGTATAGTTACCCGTTTGTTTGCCATAAAATTGAGAACACACTCCGAGATTCGAACTCGCAACCTACTATCACGCCAGCCATTCTAACATCCGACTTAAATAATAACCTTAGTAATTTTAAAGTTGGAGGAGAAAAGTCAACATTTTGTAATGCAAACATTTGTAAAGATTGATATGTAATTTGGACTTTTATTTTGAAAGATTATAATCTTTGTATAATTATACAAAGCACTGTTTTAAGGGAAATAATGTTAATCTTGGAACAGATAACTGTGAATTTGACTTGTATTGTTGTCACGCTCCTGATCAGATGGGAAGCACATTGTTACGCATCATTGTTGTCGCAGCAAGAAAGATAGATGGAAATAAAAGCAGATGCCTATGAAGCGGTAACTTCATCTCCTTGTAATTAACTGATCCCGGGTTCGATACCCAGTGGAGGCACATAGTGGCGCAGGTCCCACTTTAAACTGTAGGTCCAGTCCTGATTAGTCTATTTCTGTATCACATGGACTTAAAAAACGAAAACTCACAACTCAAATATGATACTATGATGTAATTTGTCAACGAATTTCATCAGAACCTTTCGCAGTTCAGTATAGTTGATACGAGGGCACGGCTATTGAGAAACAATGCACTAGAGTTCTTTACGACGTTGACTGATCTATTTTGGACTAAAGTGCCTCCACGTGCTGACTTTTTTAAAAAAAGCAGTCACGCCTTAAATGGCCAAACACATCCTCTTTACACGATGTTGAAGGCAAATTACAGCCGATAACTGCATCAAAAAACTTTATAAAGCGAAAGGAACGAGGAACGAGGAACGTTGTGTTTAAATCTTAAAACATTGTACATATCGATACTTTATTATAACAACAAATTAGAGGTTCAAACATGTTGTAAGGCCTCCGGTTTTGCTCTCTGAAAAAAGTTCATTTTGGTGACGCATTCACTGCTCATTCGCGAACAACAAACTGAGGCGACACGATGCACGGTATTGAGAAAACGGCACAGTCCGAGCGACACGTAAGCGACATGAGACACGTGCAGCTTGCCGTGTTTCTTCAGTTCGAAAGGTTCAATTGATTACTGAATGTTCGCTTGCAAGCGACACGTGTCTCTAGCAGCGTGTCGCTTGTCGCGTGTCTCTTCGGTGTGAATTCTCCCTTATTCGACCCCTGCGCGTTTCTCTCTCTATCTCTCTCTCTCTTTCTCTCTCTCTCTCTCTCTCTCTCCCTCCCTCTCTATGTATGTATGTAGAAAATCTGACAAACCTAAAACCAGGGTTGCTAAAGGTCAACGAACCTATAAATTTTAATGGGTTCCGCGACAGGACCGGAACCTTTTTTCTCGCACAATTTAAATTCGGTGCAAGTAGCGTATTGTTTTATTGAAAAAAGGTTCCTGGACCATATTTAAATTCACCCGGAAAAAATGTTCCTGCTCCGTATTTTAATTCATCCGGAAAAGAGGTTCCTGGACCGAATTGAAATACTTTACAGATAAAAAGGTTCTTTACGGTCCATAACCCATTTACGCTTGCTGATTTTCTCGCCTGGACAGGAATTGAATTTATTTAAAATCCATGGACCTATAACAACCCTGCCTAAAACTTACATTTGTAAATTTTACAATAGATATCCTACTAAAAATAGGTATTGAGAATACCAATTAGGTATTTCCGCATTATAAAGTACAACTTGAAATAAGTCCTTGATTATTCGCTGCGTAAGGTACCTCACGTTTAACACACTAACCATGCACATCGCCCACAGCGAATACAGAGGAGTCAGTGTTTTCGCCCAAGGGCGCCGAGGATGTTTGTTGATACGATACATGTCGAGTATCTGGGGTACTCCCTTCCGCTCCTTCTTTGAGCTCGTCTGTTTGTTTCTATTGAGAGCCTCGCAACGTGCGAGAACACGAGTGTGCTTATTTTTCTTGAATTTCGTCCTACAAACCCTGATTCCGCGTTCTTTTATGTGCTCTGCCAATGGGAGACCAAGGCCCACATTGCAGGCACCACCCGGATTCGAAGAGTTTCTTAAGCCCGTTTCTTTTTTTACCCCTTTTTTGGCCTTCAGTCGTCTTTGCGTTGTATGTTGAAGTAGCCTCGATCTGCCTTTGTCTGGCTACCCTTTGGCACTCTACTTCTGTCTGGATTAAGGGCGGTCGGATATCAAGTTTTCCTGAAAATCCGAATGCACTGATGATCCGGGTAAAATATAGCTTATATCGGATACAGATTTAACATTATTTTGCCATCTAGGCAAAAAACTCTAATAGGAGTGCAGATTTATTTTGTTCCTCTATGCACCATGTATAGACAGTAGAGTGCTGCACTGAGATCATTTCCCTCGAGCGCCTAATAGTTCGCATGGACGACGCTAGATAACGCACGGAATTGAGAGCTCGCCATGAAGTCACGAGCGAATAACGTTCGAGTAAACCAAATGAGCGGTTTACACTTGAAACATGGTAGTACACCCGTCATTTTTCTGTTTAAGTGGACTGTCAAATATCGATCGTGAACTGACGTAGTGAAATTGAAACTTTAAACAGACATCACTTCCATGGTAAAATGTAGTTTAGTCTATCTTACGAATACACAGCGATATATAAAAATGAAAGAGATGATTGATTCATTCATTGATTTGGTATTTTAAGTCCACTTTATGCACAGTAAGGCTAATCGGGACTGGGCCTACAGTTTTAAAGTGGGATCCGAACCACTATGTGCCTCCACCGGGTATCGAACCCGGGACAAAGAGATGATTGTGGTCTGAAACTACCAGGGCGGATATTTCACACATTATACAGGGTGTACACAAAGTGTCTGACACATTTTTGTCATTAATAAATCAGAAACTAAGGAAGATACAAATAAAATGGTGGCAATGATAGATAAACTCAATAAGTTTTATGTCCTGTATCAGTACACTTCTATGTGTTCCCCTTTTGTCGCACGGATAATGTCAAGATGATAATTGATTGCTCCCACATTCGGGTTAGCATGCTGACATCCACAGTGGCTATCATGTTTTGTTGTTCATTCTGGCTTTCAGTTCATATGTTCATCACTTTTGTCTCATAAACATTTCTGCCACATATCGCCAAAGAAAAGAAAGTTCAATGGGGTTTTGTCGGGTGATCTCGTGGTCCAAGGGATCGGACCATCACGTCAAATTCATCGTCCCGGCAAGCTTTCGTTCAAAACACAACGAACAATGTTGACGAACAATACAAAGTGATGAAAATAAAGCCAGGATAAGCAACGCGATAGCGACTGTGGATACTGACATACTGACCCGAACGTGTGAAAAAAAAATCTATTATCATCTTGACATTCTCCGTGCGAAAAAATGAACACACATACAAGTGTACTGATACAGGACATAAAACGTTTTGAGTATATCTATCTATCATTGCCACCAGTTTAGTTGTATCTTCATTACTTCCTGATTTATTAATAATTTAAATGTGTCAGATACTTTGTGTACACCCTGTATGATTATTGCAAGGTTAAACTATGTGATTTGATACGCTCGAACGTAGAACGATCGAGGGTGGGACACTCGAACGATTACGAGCGAGCGAGAGTGGCCACACGTAGTACTCTAATAGCCAGATAGGCTTTTCGCTCCTCTTCAGGTTTAACATTAATTGTCTGTTATCTTATCTGTATTTGCTACGTAGAAATTCTAGCACTCCACTGACCTGTCTTCATCTTTTATCACAAAGGATATCGATGCGTAGTGCTTGTTATTCTCTTAGGCCATAATTTATTGATTTTGTTTTTAAATCCACTTTATGCACAGGACGGCTAATTGGGACTGTATGTACAGATTAAAGTGGAATGCCGAACCATTATATGCCTCCACGGGGTATCGAACCCGGGACCCCTTGATTACAAGGTGACGACGCTGCCACTACGTCATTTGGGAGGCACTTTTAGGCCAGAAGTCAAACTTTCTCCAATGCCACGTGATGGCAACAATCAAGAGGAAGTTCACGGTTAAAGGTTGTTTTTCATGATAAGGTGTAAGTAGTGGACATGTGTGTTTTTTCAATAAGTCTCTAGCCAACCACGGTGGCAGAGTGGTTAACGCAAGAGCCCTACGACGTCAGAAGTCACTGGATCGATTGCCGGACTGAGCATGCGTGTTCTATGTGAGTGACCCTTCATCAATTTCATGTATCGTCACTCATCCTCATCGCCGCGATTAGAAAATAGTAGCAGAAAAGCGACACTGAATAACAAAAATAAAATTAAATCAATAAGTCTCTAGAAATGGCAATTTCGTCCTTACTGTAAAATCACACTTTGCTCATCGCAGGTTTCCGTGGTGCAGTAATCAGCATAACGTATTGTGACATTACAGGCCCAATGTACGAAACCTGGTAAAGAATGGAAAAAACTTTAGGATTGTCCCATCGCCCATTCCATTAGTTCATCATTCACTCTCATCGTTGCCATTAACTCAAGAGCTAGAAAATTGACATAATATAACCGAAATAGAGAGAGATTTTACTCATTGAGTGTTTTTATAGAAGTAAATCATTAGCAATCTATAACCTACGGGTGACAAATTGCATTTGTCTGGTCCCTGGAGGATCGTAAACTCCATTTGTACATTCGCCGAAATATCATAGCTTTCACACCTACGCCTACAGAGATAACAGAATTTCGTGTGTAGTATGTGGCAGCTTGCGACAATGTTGTTGAAGGCTTTTAAGTTGGACTCGTAAGCCATTCAACTCTATATGTAGAGGCATATATGCCCTCACTTATTGCAATACATAAGAAAAATATCCAACTTCAAATACCATCATCACGCGCGCAAGCACTTAACTATAACTGCCGTTCAAACTGAAGTGTCTATATTTTGTTGTGTGGAGTTCTCTTACGGAGTACAATGACTTAATGGGACACCCTGTATTTGCTTTGTGTTATCTTCTGTATGTATTTTGCATACTGCCGAGATATTCTTAAATCACTTTTCTCTTCTTTACGTTCACTTTTAGCAAGTATATCTAGTATTTATGAATATACGAATTTATCTATGAAGAGGTTGCTGCTCTCAAGATCAACCCACTGTAGCACAGGAAAAATTAAAATACAGTCAATATTTCGGTTTATCCTCCACAATTTATAAAGACCTGAAAATTTAATGTTCTTCAAGTGCATTGTGCGCCATTTCATATTGAATCGTACACAATTTTCCTCGCACACTGTCAAAGATTAAAGTGGAAATAATTTGTGATTTGGTATGAGCAAAATAAATAAAAATGGCATTATTTCTACATTTTTCATGAGTATCTAATTGAAATTGTACAATTGCCTACAGAAGCGTGTGAATCTAAATTAATAGAATATTGATCTTGTGACATTTTTATGTTGCTGTCAACAAAGTAACAAGACCACTTACTGTTAGTCAAAACATCCTCTATCATGTCCACCTTCTCACTATATTCAAATCGATTCACTGATATACAAATTATAACTTTTTGATTTTTACAAAAACGAAAGTTTTTTTAAAATAGATATAGGGCTTCTGAATTCAAAAATAATAGTTAACGTTCCTCGTTTGATCTGTTATATTTCTGTTATCAGTTTCTGATATTGCGTCTCAGGGAAGGCTAAGCAATGGTCATGGTTTGTACATCCATCGCCTCTTTACCTGTCGCTTGTAAGAAACCTCTCGTGACTCGGCCAGCAAGGTCCACCATGTATCTGCTACATGGAAACATTCTACCTGCCTTTAAATAGCTATTCTATAATAGAAATGAAATGTCCTGATGAAACTGTTCCCCACGTCCAACCTGAGGACACCACGGTATTCAGGGAGAAAATTGAGATGCGAGTTCAGAAAATGCATCTGAACTGAGCTTCTCATAACAGCATCTAAGCTCCTCCAGAAGACCCTTATGTCTCCCCGATGGCCTAGTGGTAACGTTGTCGCCTTGTAATCAAAGGATCCCGGGTTCGATAACCGGTGGAGGCACATTGTAGAGTGGCTCGGATCCCACTTCAAACTGTAGATTCAGTTTCGGTTAGCCTGTTTGTGCATAAAGTGAACTTAAAACAAAAAACACAAACACAAGTCCCTTATAATTGGCGACTCTTGTTTTCCCAAAACAGTGAATATCAGGCATTGTGTTCGTGATTATTAAGAAAGCACTCGCAGGGTTGGTCTTTCAAGATCTGGCTTATATGTGGACCAATGAACACACTCTCCAATGTTTTCAGTACTTAGCTTTGGGAACTTTTAGCACAATACTGGTCTTTCCTCATTAAGTGCTTTTACAAATGCCTTCTTGAAACACAGTTTTATGTATTTTGTAGCAAAACTTTACTGTGATCGACTAACGATTCACAAATATTTTTCATGCAAGCAAATAGCTGGTGGGTGACGGTATTTATTTTGCTGGTAGTGGTTGCCTCTAGCACTGGCGTCCCATTCACATATAAATCAAGAGTATTTGGTGTACCCGCCTTGCAGACCAACTAGTATCGCAATGACTTTCAAATTATCACTGTATAAACACTATTGTTTGTTTGAGTTTTAAGTCCACTTTATGCACAAATAGGCTAATCGGGACTGGACTTACAGTGGGATCCGAACCACTATTTGCCTCCCACCACGTATCGAACGCGGGATGCCTTGATTATTGCGCCGACATTACTACTAAGCCCTCGGGGAAGCCTGATAAACAAAATATTTCAATTTTTTTTCGAGTCCCAAATGTAAACATTCTCTCGCTGTATCAGTCAGAAGATGTCGTTTCTGCAATCACGATACTAAAGGGTCTACCAATTTGAACGTCAAAACTTTGAAAGAGTGTTGTGGCAACACTGACTGGAATGACGAGATGGAACTATAACATCTGTGTGCAGTAGTCTGTGGCAAGTTATCATGGAGAGATACACAATGCAACAACGCATAGAAATTATTCGAATTTATTATCAAAATTCGTGTTCAGTTCGACAGACATTTCGTGCATTGAGAGGAATTTATGGTCAACATAATCGACCGACAGAAGAAACAAAACTGTAGGATTTGGGCACATGAAAATCCGCAAG
Source organism: Lepisma saccharinum (assembly GCF_977018435.1). Taxonomy (NCBI): domain Eukaryota; kingdom Metazoa; phylum Arthropoda; class Insecta; order Zygentoma; family Lepismatidae; genus Lepisma; species Lepisma saccharinum. The sequence goes on along the minus strand of NC_139232.1, from coordinate 31,747,212 downwards.
TCATTCTGGACGTACCCCTTCATCCTAAGAAAGTGAGTGTGTGGTGTGGTTTTTGGGTCAATGGCGTGATCGAGCCTTATTTTTTTTTTTAGGACCAACCCAACATGGAAACCACGTGACTGTCAATGGGGAGAGATACAGGAATATGGTGGTGCAGTTTTTGTGGCCTAAACTGACAAATCTTGACATCAACAATGTGTTTTTCCAACACCCCGTTGCAACTTGCCACACAGTTCGCCAAACAATGGAATTATTGCAGGAAAAGTTCCCCGGACGAGTTCTGTCCAGAAAGGGTGATGTGAACTGGCCACCAAGATCATGTGACCTAACCCCCCTGGATTATTTTCTATGGGGTTATGTCAAATCTAAGGTCTATGAGACTAAGCCACTCACAGTTCGTGACCTGAAACGGAACATCGAACACACCATTGAGGCTATACCACTCAGTATGTGTGCAGACGTGCTGGAAAATTGGACATTCCATTCCACCCACCGAAGCAGGGGAGAACATTTGAACGACATTTTGTTCAAAACATAATGCCATTGTTTGCTCTTCAAAATATAAAAAAATGTATGTCATTATCACTTGTGGTTTTCATTCTATCTAATTTTAAAAATCTGACGTTCAAATTGGTAGACCCTTTACTAGTTAAGCTTGACACTTCTTCAGTTCCAGATGCCTTTTAAGAACACTGAGTTCACGTTAAGTGATTTTATTGTGGTTCACCGAGAAGTGTATCTTCAACATTTTCACACTGTCACTGCTTCTGGCAACATTCGCTGGGGGCACTGGTAGCGTGTTCTTCAGGGAGGTAACATGCAGGAGTAGCAATCTGTTGAATGATTAGTCTGTTCATGCCAAGTCAGTGTTGACTCCAGCCACATTCCTTCAGGGAAACATGAAACTTCAATAGGGGAAATAACTTAGGCTTTACATAATATTATCAATATAACAATACTAATATACTCGTATTTTAAAATTGTTCCTTGCTTCTGATATGTTATTAAATCAAGTATAATTTAGTAATTAACTTTCATTTTGAGAATGAAATTATGGGAATCAATAAAACAATATTATAGAATTATATTATTACATTCCCGTGGAGGCACATAGCAGTTCGGATCTAAAACAACAACTCAATCAATCAATATTTTACATTTACATATGTGTGGATGGCACCATCAATAAGACTTACTGGGTTTCTTGCCTCCCCCCCCCCCAGTTGACACCTTCACTCAAGCTTGAAAAGTATCCTAATCCATCTTATTTTTTTTTTTAATTTCGCAGTCATCAAAACGGATGGTAATTTAAATTCGTTCATTATTTTGACTTTTTATTATAAAAGACTAAATCAGTGCTTATTAATTACTACGAAAAACTCATAAGAAGTACGTTTTACGTTAAAGTGAATGAAAGGAAGCCAAAGTGAATATGGTTCTCAAATTTCTTAGCCATTGTCGAACGCTCTGGCAGGTTACTGAAATTTTCGGGGGGTGATCTTTTAACTTTCGGCGGGGGATTTTTCTCGCCCCCTGAATTCATCACTGTGCCAAACAGTAGGCACAGCAAACACACAGAAACGTTCTTTCCATTAGACCACACATGAAACTAGGGGAAGATGTGGTGCAACACAAACTTGTCCTGATCCATTACCAAAAAACCCAAATACGGGAAATATGCTTTTAATATTTTTTTAATGTTTGAGACCATGGTAATTTCTTCGAATGAAATTCACAAATATCTGAATTGTTAATACATGTACAGGACGTCACTGAAAGTATCGTAGCAGCAGAAGAAAATGTAACTGTGATGTAGACTGCAAAATATGTAGTCTTTATGGACTAATAGTATCAAAGGCATGCAAGGTATTCAGTAGACAACATATGCAGCTCCTTTGTTATGTTTCACTGTGTAACATGAAAGCAAGAGCCAATCGTCAAATGTTATAGCCCTTTTCGAATTTAGCACCTCTTAATCTATAAAAAACGGCTGTTTTCGTTTCTGTAGAAATTCCATTTTTGTCAGTGTTATATTATTATGACTATCTTCATTAAGATGACATTACATTTCTTGACATTGTCAAGCATAAAATTTACATTCATTCTTTACTTGCTTCATTTTTTGATCATCAACGCATTTAAATAAACCTAGTTCCACGTGCGGAATTTCAGAGTGGCTAATTTTTTATTAATATTTCACAGGATAATAATTGTACGCGGGTAACTCAAAAGACTAACGAATCCTGAAAGATAGAATCGATATTCTTTGCCTCGGATTGATCTCTGGTGCTGGAAGAAATCGACCTGTTTTGACGTTTTGATTTGTGCCTCTGAGAAGTGGGAGTGTTTTCTGCACGCGAGGCATTATTTGTTAAATTAGACGGAGGCCTTGCTGCTTTATGCTAATACGAGTTATAGTGCACTTAGTCATTTGCCAATAAGACAGTTGTTTTATAAAAGGTGACTTATTATTTCTTAGATTTCTTTCCAAACAGAAACAAAATGACAAAACATGAACCCATTTGGTTGGGTGTTTCAAATTGTTTAACATTAACCCTTTTGTACTCCACATAAAAATGGCGACTTGTTGAAAGTGATCCCTCAATAACAGTTGTAGTGAAAGGCGATTCTCAATGGTCTTGAGTATTCGAGGGAAAGCGTTTGTTTTCGAGCATTATTTCGGCTCATACGGAAGCGGCCATGGAGACGGATCATTGACAACATACAATGTTGGGGGAGATTTCTGAAACTCTTGCTCGAAAGTTCACTACACCTGCAAATTCTGCCCAATGCATTAATAAAATTGTGGTAATGTTTGAAAACATGCAGGATTGCTATGAAAAATGTTTGGTGTTGGACCGAGGCTATATGCTGACTGTTCAGCTTATGTTCAAACGTTGTGTAGATTACATTCAGATGTTGTTTTGATACATGTAACATCTTTGTCTATACTTACATTGTGGTTACAAAATTAAATAAGACAGTAAATGTTCTTCATTTCGGTATACTTTATTTCCGGCCATGGACCTACTGTACGTAAATGAGACGTACAATTCAAAACAAGCCTTGTTTCGAAGTTTGAACGATATGTTTCAAACAGATCAATCTTCAATGATTTGAATTACCACATCATACTTTTCGGTACCTTTATGTGCAAAATTTCTTCGAGGGTAATTTTTCAGATAAGAGAAAGAGTGTAGTTTGAAAGTTTACCATGCAACAAGCTTGCAGCTCCAGGAAGATCAACCGTGTACCCGGATGCAAGCCAACGGTAGTAAATTGATTTTCCCCCAGAACTTGGAATATCATAGTGTTTTCTTCCAAGGGGAGAAATTTTCTAAAACGATTTTGCTGGAGCAGGTCTAATGTCTACTGACCTTAACTACTTAAGAAACACCCAGCGAGAAATATATTCAGGGTTGTTAAAGGTTCACGAATTTTAAATAAATTCAATTCCGGTCTAGAAAATCAGCAAGCGTAAATGGGTTCTCGACCATAAAGAACCTTTTCATCTGTAAAGTATTTCAATTCGGTGCAGGAATCATTTATCCGGATCAATTTAAATACTGTCAGGAACCCTTTTTTCTGGATCAATTTATGTACGGTCCAGGGACCTTTTTTCCTGATCAGTTAAAGTAGGTCCAAGTTCCGTATTGAAATGTAACAATACGCAACTTCGACCGAACTTAAATTGTGCGAGAAAAAAGGTTCCGGTCTTATTACCAAACCCATTACAATGTATGGGTTCCTGAATCTTTATCAATTCCAGGGTTGGAGGAAGAGGGGCTTAATGATCCAGGAATTTTAGATAAATTCAATTCCCGTTCGGGAGAGAAACTTAGCAATTGTAAATGAGTTTTGGACCATAAAGAACCTTTTTATGTTTGAAGTTATTCAATTCGTTCCAGGAACCTTCTTTTTCGAATGAATTTAAATGGCGTCGTCGCCTTGTAATGAAGGGGTCCCGGGTTCGACACCCGCTGAAGGCACATAAGTAGTTCGGATTCCACTTTAAACTGTAGGTTCAGTTCCGATTAGCCATACTGTGCACAAAGTGGACTTAATACACAAACTCAACCGAATGAATTTTAATACGGTCCAGGAACCTCTTTTCCTGATTAATTTAAATACGGCCCAGGAACTTTTCTCCGGATCAATGTAAATTCGGTCCAGGAACCTTTTTTAATGAGACAATATGCAACTTGGACCAATTTTAAATTATGCAAGAAAAAAGATTCCGGTCCTGTTGAGGAACCCAATAGAACCCATTAGAATTCATGCATTCCTGAACCTTTAACAACCTTAAATATATTATGATTATGCGATTATATTACCATTATTACTTGTATAAACATTTTATTAGTCCACTTAATGAGTGTATATGAGCATACAAAAAACATGTTTATTAAATTTTGTGCATAAAATAGCTTTAAAAGTTAGTGATAAACGCATTCGTTGCTTACTTTATGTAAAGGGGGAGAGTACAGGTAAATATGCAGATCGTGTGGTGTATCTGTCCGAGGGACATGAATTACGCACGCATGGTGACTCCGCGCGGAAGTAGAGTGGCTGCAATTCTAAATACGTATTTGCGAATCCCCTGGAGAGAAAGTTGGCTGCTGCTGTGCAGGCAGCTGGAAATCAATGTGGATAAACGCCCGCGGGAGGCGCCCCTTTCACAATTTCTCCGCGGGACAAACTGTTTGCGTGAAAAGCAATTTTCATCGGCAGTTTTACTGAGGCTGATCATTTTTCTTCAACCAAATTTCCTTAGAGTGTAAAAAAAAATAATTAATTTTTGGTAAGCGACGGGAGCAAACGGGATTATTCAAAGACAATTATAAACGATTAAAATCCCTATACTGATAGGCTAATCGGCAGTAGATCTACAATTTAAAGTGGAATCCATGGGGCTGTGCAATATGCCTGTCTCTACAGGGGATCGAATCCGGCTTCCTTCGATTTATCGGAAATGCCCGAAATGAGCTAGACGTCATTGAAGAAAGTTGTTTGTCTTCATGTTCTCTATGTCCTCTGAAAGTTTATATGTGATGTATGACGACATCCTACCCATAATTCGTGATGGCCATTATTACACCCCTTCCACATCCACACAGAAACACAATTAGGATAACGAAACTTCGCTTTTAGCACTCTAAATACTAGTAACACATTAATTTTATAATAATGAACAAGTAAATAAAAAATACGTAGGCTATATTCACTGAAAATGCCTCTGGTTATTGAAACTTACCTCAGAAATGAAGCATAATTCTTTGTATACTGCGGGACACGAAAATGAGAGCCTCGCGGTCACGCGTAGCCTGGGTGCTGTTGTCATGTTGGACTGAAGCTCTCTCCCTGGGATTACAATATTTTATAATTTTACGTTATTATTTTATACTTTATACTTGTTTCATTTCTTATATTTTTCTTTAAATATATCAAATGACTGAAAAGAAACAAAAAAAACTGTTAACGAATGAAAAAATCATTTAAAGTACTGAGCAAAATTAGTAATTTATTGCTGTGGATACACATATCATCTACATAAATGGCTAACCAATTCATAGTTTCTATCCCAAATATCTTGTTTAATGCAGTCCTAAATGCCGAGACCGATGAATTTAAACCATATGGCAATCTTCTGAATTGAAACAATCTTGAGCCGTATCTGAATGCTGTATACTTTCTTGACTTCTTCTCGATCTCAACTTGAAAGTATCTCAGGGTCAAATCAAAAGAAGTAAAGTATCTGCTTCCTGCAAATGAGTTTAGCATCTCATCTATTCTATCCGCCTGGTTTTTTGGAAGTAATACGTGTTTGTTTAGTTCTCTCAAGTCTAAGACTGGTCTAACTCCTCCGTTGGGTTTGTCGACTACATGCATAGGGCTTACATGTATGCTATTTGAATCTTTTATAATTTCCCATCTTAACCATTTCTGAAGTTCTTCTTCTACAGCTTTTCTTTTCGCAAAAGGTATCGGATACTGTTTAGATACTATAGGTCTTTCTGTATCTACTTCTATTTTGTAGGAATACCCTCTTGTGAGTCCTGGCTTTTGGCTTAACAAATTCCTATGCTCTAACAAAACTTCTTGTAGCTCCTTCCTCTCTTCTTTGGAGATATCTTTGCATTCATCAACCTTATTCTTTATTTCTTCAACAGATGCCTTCTTTATTCGTTTCACTTTCACTTTCTTCACATATATCATTTGACACTGCCTTCATCTGTCCCTACATTAAATTGAGGTTGCCAATGCATTCTTCTCTCTCTATTTCGCTGTTTACAGTTTCCATAGGAACATCTAGTCTTTCTTCTTCCACTGACTCTAGATTCAATCTTCTATCTTTGATATAAATACGGCCGTCATATTTTTCCAAAAATGGTATTCCTAATATCATATCACTTCTTAGACCTTTCACTACGTGGATATGGACTTCCTTCTTAATGTACAGTCTGGATCTGGACTTCCTTCTTAATGTACAGTCTGGATCTGGACTTCCTTCTTAGTGGACGATCTGGATCGGGACTTCCTTCTTAATGGAATATCGGAATCTGGACTTCCTTCTTCGTAGATGGTTTGGATACGTACTTTCTTCTTAGTTTCCTTCTATTTCCGCTTTTCCTACGATTCTGGGATTACTTTATCCTTCTTACAGCTGTTTTTTTCCTTAGGCTTTGGGAATTATACTAATTTCCTCCCCTGTGGCTGCGATTGGAACGCGCCAACACTAAATATGTCCGACCTAGGGTGTACTTGCTGCCAAACAACTGACAAGCGCATCCAAGTAGGTGCCACGGCTGAAACGCGAAACCAAAAGTACTGTGGGGCGTCGACTGGAACGCACCGACACTGGGTTAAACAAAATTTCCACTATTGGAAAGGTAAATCAAATCAGACAGATTCAAGATCTGTCCAAAGACACAAATTTGTAGCAGTGCTTTGACTTCTTTAGATATCTGATTAATTTACATATGATCACTAGTTTAATTTATCAAGTATATACATTAATTTATTTCTTTTATATTTATTCTTTGTCTTCTTATAATAGATTCTATTGTTTTTCATCTTTCCAATTTGCTGTGTTCTTATTTACAAAGTTATTCACATATATTAAGCTAATTCTTAATCTAGCACGTCTGCTGCTGCCATCTCTATTCCTCTTTGGCAAACTATTTACATTACTTGGTCCTATTGGGTACGAAACAACTTTTTGTTTCTTGGAGTAAGAAGATGATAAAAAAAATCGTCTAGAGCCCTTGTTTTAAATCACCATGCTCTGAGGATGAGTTTGTTTGTTTGAGTTTGTGCACACTTTATGCACACAAAGGCTAATCGAAACTGGACCTACAGTTTAACGTGGGACCCGAACCACTATGTGCCTCTACCAGGTTCGAACCCAAGAAACCTTGATTACAAGGCGAGGACGCTACCACTATTTTGTTTACATGAAAAAGGAATACTTCTATAAGGAAGTATTCCCCATCATTCACACGACTTTCACTCATATCAATTGGACTATTTTCTCGATTTTACTCAGGACAGACAAACACAAATATCACTGCCTTGCCCGGGACTCGAACCGCAACCCCTGGCGTTGTAGCGAGCTGTGCTAACCACTACGTCATCAGGAAGGCTCCTCTGTGCATAAACAAAGGTGGATGTTCTGAAGATATTCCTATTTAGGCATCAATTGCTGAGTTCCCCTCGAAAAATCAGGAGGAACTGTAGTATTTTACCTTGTTCTTTAGATACTGTCTGGGGGTAACGTCGTACGGATATTGATTACTTTTATGATGGACTTGTCTCTTTTTCAGACTGGGTTCCTTCATCAATATATATATCGTTTATGAAAATTATGACCCTGCCAACTACCTTGAAATTTCCTGTGCACGGTCCATTCATATCTGCTGTACTAATCGTGAGATGAAAATATGCAGCCCTGACACAACCCTGGGATATGTGGATCAGCCGCTATCAAGGATTAGTAGCTAGCGGTGTCTAAGGCAGCCAAATGGACCTCAGCCTTTCAGTGTGCGACGGACTGCATTTGTTCACACTCAACGCATCCTGCAGCTCGGAAAAGTGGCTCAGTGGGAAGTGTTTCGAAATCAGTTTGCAGACACATTCCGAGAAATTGCGATCTTAAATTTTATTCGTCTTTCAATTGTGTCGAAATAAAGCTCTCAAAACATGTGATCACTTCAATTCAAAATATTTTTGAGCTTGGTCCTTTAATTTCTTAAAGAGTTCCTCGGAACTGACATAAAACATCACGTGTTTCCCTTAGAGATAATAGTACGAAAGTTATTGCTCTCCTGGCTATACCTCGGAGCAAGGGAAATAAAGTGGAGAGACAACTTGTTGAATTAGTGATGCAGAAGCGTGAAAGACGCTCCCGGCGCGGACATGCAATCTTTCTTCAATGTTCTTGGCTGCAGCACTTTCATATTAAGTATTTAATCTCTGATAGCTCCGCTGTGTTGAGAGTCCTTCATGTTGGATTTCTCCTTAACTGATACATGAGCGATGAGAATTGAAACCTGGATCGTTCCTTCTTCGGACACCTCTATTGTTCGACTGCAGATGAGGCGCGTAGCTCGAGTGCACGAATCCAAGAGTATGGGTAGAAATATGCGCGCAACTACGATCTAGGATTCAGATCAGTATTTCTCTTGTGTGCATTTCGTTGTTCATTGCCACTCGCTTTTTGTTTTTTGTTTGTGATTTGCGATGGCTGTTGCTGCTCGAAACCAAACTTTCGTGATAGGTTCAGATTATGAAGAGAAACTAACCGAATTTATAATCAGTGTGGCTGCCATGACGGAACGATTTTGTTAGATATGGACGTATGAATATGTACTAAAATTGTATATTAGTATGTTCTCATTATTGTGATACGTTATGTGTACGTTTACACAAGTAAACCGGTATTTTCAACTATCAGTGTTGTATTCAATGAATTTTATTTCAACTACAATAAGTCTAACCAACAGAGAACGAGACGACATAATTTCGAATTGTAAGAGAGACGATTTTCGACATGTTTAAGAATTGAATTTGCCGGCAACACTCCTATTTCGACGCTGATTTGCCTATTTGGCGCATGCGCACTTGCATCAATGGCGCAACTAGCTCAAACGGACTGTGAATAATGGTCACATTTCATTCTCCGCCAGAAATATTACGGGAATATGCAGAAGTTACTTCTCAAGAACATTATCAATAACGGACCTCGCCCATGGCGCTGTGGTAGCGTCATTGCCTTGTAATGAAGGGGTCCCGGGTTCGATACCAGCTGGAGGCACAAGTGGTTCGGATCCCACTTTAAACAGTAGGTCCAGTCCCGATTAGCCTTACTGTGCATAAAGTGGACTTAAAACACCAACTCAAACCAAGCCATTATCAATAACGGACACTGAAAACTATACCCCAGTGCTGATTAAAAAATTCCGAATGACAAACAGCATGAAAAAAGGCAATTCCTGGAATTTGGAAATAACTATGCTACTTGGTTGATTAATTTAGTTTATTTCACTTCGCTTTTCTGCTACTTTTGGCTAATCGCAAAGATGGCGATGAGTGTTGATGTGATGAAATTTATGAAGAGAGACTCACAATGATCACCCATGCCATGGCTAAGATTGGAACCTGGAACCACTCTGCCACAGAGGTCGGCTCTCTCAACACTTGGAATGAATGCTTTTGTTGCAGCCAGGTGTATTCCTTCAAGAAACTGAAATATTATCTTTAAATTATGGAGTGATAATGAAACTAGCTGGTAAACACCCTTTTCCCAACATGTCCTTCAAGTTGTCAAGTCTCAGAAGAAATAAAACGACAAATAATAAAAAAAATGATTTCATTATTATTATTTTTAACATATCAACCTACATTGGCATGACTTTTGAGTAGCTGTTCTTATTTGATTGTGTTATTTTTATGATGCGGTATCTTGTAAATGTAATGGGGCACATAAGAGAACGAAATATCTGAAAAATCATCAAAAGAGTTGCGCATCTATACAATACCTGGAACAGCAAAAAACTAACACCGCTTCAAATGACGTGGCGGTGACTTGAACAAATATAAGATGGGAAGAGGAAGCCCCCAAATACTGGTAACACATCGATTTTGTAATTAATTAGGAAAAAAACATATAAATACAGCATGTAGGTTATATTACCTGAAATTTTCTGTGTTGATTTAAACTTAACTCAAAAATGAAGCTTCATTATCTCCAGAATCTTTAGAGCTGACCCTGTTCTGGAAAAGACTAAGCAGAACTGCTTTCGGAGGACATGCACCTTTTCGAAATGCCGAGTTGTTCCTAGGCAGGAAACGGATGACCTTGGCGGGTCATATACACCACGGTATTAAAATGCATTAAGCATAAATAACATCAATGTCTACTTATACGTGTATATCACAATAATTAATTCGCAGTTGTCTCAATTTCTCTTTCCTAAAGATAGAATTGAAGTTCTATGACAACAGCTAACTGCACTATGTTGCAATGAAAACTTTCTTAAACTTTAAATCTACTAATAATATACCAACGAATCCAAAGTCGCAAAGTTTGTTTAAGGCTTACTTGTACTTCGGATAGACTAATCGGTACTAGACCTACAGTTGGAAGTGGAATCCATATGACCTCCATCATGGAGGCCTTCACATGTAGTTAACACAATGTAAGTAAAGAATGGAAGCTTAATTTAAAATTAATCATTTTGCAGAAAAAGTGCAAAATCCTGCTTTCAATTGATGAAGAAGTAGTACCTTACACTTATAAATACGATTGAACAAACAAGCAATTTCTTTAAAAGAGCGCTGTAAATTAATTTTTAATTTAGTACGTAAACTTTGAGCCAATATTCAAAGTTAAAAAGGTTTTATTTTAAATCCACCACATGCTCAGATGCACATGTAGGGACTGGACCTACAGTTTAAACTGGGATGCAATCCTTCACCTTGATTACACTGCTGAACCTTTAGCACTACACCGTCGTGGAGGCCATATAAGCCAATATAACTGGGCATAGATTTCTTGTGTAGACATCGCGTGTAGACAATAGTCTTATAGATTTACAGTCTAAGAAATATTACTGCTGTCATTGCCATAGCTTCAACTCTATCACGCTTTAACTCTGAGATCAAACTAAGATTCAATATACGTCTACAGGGAGGACATTTTCGTTCTCTTTTTGTTTCTGGTAATCATCCCAATTTGTTCTTATGTCACTAATGGATCTAGTATAAAATTCTGTCTTAATTCTCAAAAAAACTTGACAAATGCTCAACATTGAAACTGACGTGGTTGTTAAGCACGAAGACTGCTAAAATATGATCGTAAATAATAAAATTAATATTTTAAGCTTCCTCGAGTCCGAACTTTCTCTACAGTAGAGATAATCAATATACGAACGTTCAACTGGCCTTGGCTCTTTTAAATCCTTTCTTCCATTCATGTTTTTTTTTCTCTGGACCTGGTCGATTCAAAGGAAATTACTGCTTTCAGCGTCTACCGTAACGCATGATAGATAAGGGTCAATCTGTCTTCCACAGCAACACCGTGTTATCTAGTCGGCGGTTCCTTTCATGTGAGTTTACTTGCGGCCATGCGTTTAGAATCAAGAAGCTGGCTATAAATGATTCGTGTCGTCTGCTAACGTGGACAGAAAGATACGGGGTTGAATCCATGATGCTTAGCCGCTGAGGTCGATATGTCATGCGTGGTGATGAACAGTATTTCGTGTGTGAGGAAAACGAAAGTAGGCAATGTGGTTGAGAGAACACGTCCGAGGAGGCCTGCAATAAAGATAAAGCACTTTTTTCGTGCATGCCGTGCATCTGTGTCAATATAAATTAATAGGAGATATTTTCAGAAACTCACCTTTAAGACAAGTTAATGTTAATCTTAGGTTTAAAACAGATAATTTTCCTAAAACGTTGAAGTATAACATGCCTTCTTTATATTATTTCTATTATTTACGACAATGCTCTCCTTAAATCTAACTACACGAAATTGTTTCATTATAAACGAAAATATTTATCAGGTTTTTATATTATTTTTTATGTTTACGATGATATATTCTTTACTTCCATATTTGGTTTCACTTCTACGAAAACAGGTTAGACCATTGTGTGTATCCCAAAAATAAAAGTATAAGGATTGATGTTTTCTCTCTTTCTTTCAATTTTGATTAGATGTTGCTTTTGTACTTCTTGGGTATATCGCAACGATGCGGATGAATGAATGATGTGAAAAAACACTGATACATCAGTGACTTTACAAGGTTTCGAGTCTGAGAACCTTAGCTTCTTAATTCCACATCGCCACCAATCCTTCCCGGAGAACGACCAAATGCTTTCAAATATGTTCAAGTGCTGCATTCAGTTCTATACCCTCGCTATTTTGCAATCTGTAATAAGGAAATTAACTCGTATTTGGCAATCAACAAAGTGCACCTTCAAGTAACACCTGGCCTGTACATTGAAGGGGTATTCTGCATGAAAGCAGATGCTCCATGTTTAGAAGAATTCTTAGGAAAATGTACTGGTCGAAAGTTTCCTGAGTGGCGTTGGTGATGGGGAAATAAACTCCCAGGGATTGGCGTCTATCATGCAGATGATTAATCCAGGGAAAATGTAGCCGAATGAAAGCTCCCGGCGAATAAGAGATGAACGATGAACATCCTTTACGTAGTTGAGCTTCGAATTTCCATTTCATGTGGTTAAGGACCCAACGAAGCCATCAACTTTGGGGACGATTATGGGAGTGGCAAACATATTCCATTGAAACGTAGATGAACCATTCCTATTTGGAAATGAATACATGGGAATGTGGAAACAATTTTATTTCCATTATCAAACTATACAAATAAAGATGGATGAGGTTGTGCATATTTCTAATACTATATCTTCTAGCTCTACTCTGGCCCTCTGTGCCTGGATTCCATGAAGCCCGTTTTGGCCTATGGCCCGTGTAAGAACCCGAAGATGCAACCCTCGCTCGAAGTGGGAATTCCTATACTCTGTCCCGGAAATCTCTGGAGCAGGCGAGCGATAACAAGTCTCTGCGCAAGTAGTGACTCGCTATCTCCTATTCTGTACCGACATGCGAGGCCTTGAGTAACAGACAGAGTATAGATGGGAGATGTTTTCTGAGTTTGAGGCTCTTCTTATGGATCAACCTGGAGACAATGAAGCAAGTGAGGAATGCTTGAGCAAATCATCTCAGCTGAGTGGATGCTTCTTTAATATTTTCTTAACTGGAGGAATAGCATCCCCCGTGTTCCCCTCACTTCAAGCACTGGGTTCAACCCTTCAAAGCACCTTATAAACGTCGAATCCCCTTACCGGTCTTCTCTGAATCTGCGTCACAGGTAGAGTTTGAGAGGAGAGGAAGAAGGTGCGACGAGTGCACCCTTAATAAACATTTTCCTTCTCTCCTTGAAATAGGCAATAGTTAGACTGGATAGTCCAATGAACTAACCTATTCTATAGCTATACACTGGTAATGGCGATAGACAATTTCTCTACGATAGCCAATTACTATCGACAAGTGCACCCTTGAGTGCACGGTTGACTCTCAAACTGACACCTGGCGGGAGAGAGCTCCAACAGTGCTACTCTTTAGCCGTCCAATCAGTACGCTTTGAACGGTAGGGGAAAGCGACGGGGAACAAAAAGGATTCGAACACGGCTTTAAGTCTTAGGCGAGATGTGAGGGCGCCAGAAGAAAAAGGAAAAGGAATATTCTCTGATGGGCCAGGCACATTTAATGTAGCCTACCGATAAAATAAATTCCTTCTAGAGTGCATATTTGAGACAAGGGTATTTATTTATCGAGATTTCTTGATTTTCAGTTAATGGACACATCGATCATTTATACACCCTTCCCCCACCTCTTTGTGGCACCTTAACCACGAGCCTCACCCGGGGCCATAAGTCGGGTGGAGGCTCCTGCGTTTCGAGAGACAAATGGTTGCAAACAAACTCATCGTCTACCACCTTTGCAGCAGAATTGAATTCGAAGGACATGTAACCTTTCAGATTTTGGAATATCATAGCGGTTTTTCGAAAAGCGCTTCGCTGCCGTCGGCCAAAGATCCAGCCGAGCCTTAAACCAAAACAAGTCTCATGGAACACAGGGCCTTATGGAAACTGTGGTATCACCCTCATCTGCCGCTCCCCTTCCCCTTCCTCTTCCCCCCTAAGATGAGGCGACCCTAAGAGAATGGAACCCTAGTTTCTCTTCCCGCCGTGGCCAAACAGACAGACCATCGATCGAGGGATTTTTTTTTTATTAAGGTAAGAAATGTCTTGAACCTGAAAGAAAATGATCTAAGACAATGTAACTAAAAGTGCAAAATCACTGAAGACTGGTGGGCGGGAGGAGGATCTTAATGTACACGCACGCAATAATGTTTACATTAATTGAACTTTAATAACAGAGAAAATATTAAACATGACTTGACTGAACTGTTTGCATTTGAAGCTGCAAGGTCTATGTTGAACATGTGTGAGAACACGTAAGTAAGCCTTCTTTTGTTTTGAGTCCCGTCACAGCCTGCCAAGCGGTAGTCATTAAAGTACGCAAAATGGCAGAGGTGAGATTTTTTTCTTTCGAGAAACGTAACTGGTCAAATATCCATCAAGATCTCCTGATTTAACACAGTTAAATTACTACCTGTGGGGAACTGTGATGAATGTTGTGTAGCCACAAAGCCAGAGACAGTGAGTGACGTGAGACATGCAATTGAGACAACCTACGCTTCCCTTCCCTCAGAAACAGTAACTGCTGTTTTCGATCTGTTCAGATTGCACATAACGTATTACTGCCAATGGTGGTCATTTTGAACATCTATAACTTTAAGGTATGTGACACCAAAAATACTTCGTGCTTTCTGTTATTAGTGTTCCTGTTACTGACGTTCAAAAAGTGTAAACACTATTTTTTGACATTCTATCAGATATTTATAAAGTAGCAAACTAATTCCTTTATTAACTGGTTAAAGAAGATAATAGAATATACATGTAATAGTTGTAATTCTATTATTATACAATAGTTGAAATGAAACAGTTGTTTAGTTTTCACTTTCTATTAATATAAAACAGTTAAATTTCATACTTATATTCGCCTTGCATTCTTGATTTTTTTAATTGTGCATATATTGCTGTTGATGTAGATCTGTTAATGATCTCTTGAAACAGAAACAGTGAGAAAGAAAGAGAGAGAGAGAGAGAAAAAGAGAGAGAGAGAAAAACCATCCAACACTCACAACCTCAACGCTTTGTGTGTGTTCTCGATATTATTCTTAGTAAAGTATATTTGAAGTCGAAACTAATTGCTATTATTTTGTTTCTGTATCAAAAACGACAATGTTATTGGTTCTCTTACCACGGAGGACTACAATGACTCCTACCGTAAAACACCACATGAGGTCATATATTTCAGTTTTAAACATCGAGTGAACGAGAAAATAGAAAACTGTTAATTTTTCTGTTCATTTTTTCGCTTTTTTAATAATTATCTTTCAAAGTTTATTCTTAGTGTAATTAGCAGTGTGGTAATCCAAAAAGGCAATATCAACTAGAAAATATAATACATCATCATACTGTACTGTAGCCTATAAAATACTACTGTAGACTGTGTTTAAATGCATTCATACATTTCTTAATTTTAAAAATGTTTTCTCTATAAATAACTGCTGTTTCTCGATCTACCAATGGTGGTCATTTTGAACAATTGTGCCAATTATGAATATATAATCGCCATGATCAGTATTTTACCTTGAGTGACAATCTTGTAGAATTTAATTAATTATTTCATGTATGAGAACCTAATCCAAAAATTATGGAGACAGCAACTTAAACGTTGCGCGAAACTACTGAAAATTTGGGGCTACTGCTACGGCCCTCCTGAGTAACTCCATCATCATTTGTATTCATTACACTTGAAAGCAGCCATTAAGGGTTATGCAAAAGTTAAAGAACGCCTTGAAGCTCAAAGACAGCTTCTGAATTCCCTGTAATGTGTTATGTCTCCTTTTCTTCTGTTATTTCTCTTCATTCTTTCCCTTTCCTTCTCGCATCTCTAATTCTATCTCATTCATTTCTACATTTCTCTCTCTTTCCTTTCCTTGTCGCGTCTTTATTTCTTTTCCTTCTCTTTATGCCTAGCCTTCACCTTTTCAGTTTTCTTACTTTCTCTGTCTCTCACTATCTTGCTGTCCTTGTCTGGCAGGTCTTCATTACTCTATCGATTCTTTATTTCACTTCCTTTTTTCATATTCTTTCTCTCTTTCTCTCTGCGTGACTTCTATTTTTGTTATATATTCTCTCTCTCTCTCTTTCTCTGTGTGTGACTTCTATTTTTGTTATATTCTCTCTCTCTCTCTCTCTCTCTCTCTCTCTCTCTCTCTCTCTCTCTCTCTCTCTCTCTCACTTAATCACTTAAGGGCACGGGGAATAGTTTCTGCGTCCAGCCAGACGCGAGAACCCAGAACTCCTCCTCCCCCACCGACCTTTTGCTGCGACAAGCTGAAGAAAGAGCTCTCGGCGCTGGATGGTAGTAGGAGCGGGAGAAAATTTAGCATTACACTTATGGGTGTATTATTTTACTTGTTGCCATTGGGAATATCAAACTTCCGAGGTTGTAGGAAAACACATCAGCGGGAACAGGACATGCTTAAGATTTGGCAATTTGAATAGCTGTAACTTTAAGTTGTTTGTCCACAAGGTATACATGGGAGTTTTAATTATTCTTCATATTTCTTGCAGATCGTATCTAGCTTAATAATCAACTTATAAAACTGTCCCTCTTTGCCTTCAGAACGTACGTCTAAGTTTACTATTTTAACCCCCCCCCCCCCCACACACACACTCATCTACCCAAGGGCGCCCGCAAAGTGGTCTAGAGGGACACTTGCTCCCCTGAGATTATCTGGAAATGTTCATTTAATTCGAATGGTGAAATAGTAGTGATATTTAATTACAAATAATATTGTTTTCTGTGGTATACAGCTGTAAATTATAACAATTAACTATGTAAACGAGATAACATTTTATCCAGAGACATTAGAATCACATTGACAGCCGTAACTAGGATTGTGCAGACGGATGAAAATCGGATCTGAACGGGATATTTTATAATCCCGACTTTCGAGACTGAAAAAATTCGCCGTTTTCCGACCAGGTCGGAAATTTTCGATATTTCCTGATGCGGTGAAAAATTCAAATTCTGCATACAATTTCCTTCTCAAGTGATTATTTTTTCACTTCCGGAATAAAGACCGCCAACTTAAAAAAAATTATATCGTACTTATGGTGCAGAAAATGCCAAGAATTAATCACTTTTGAATACGATCCTTTGGAATTTATTGACTGTTCGGGATCCCGAAAAGTCGGAATATCATTTCTCAAAGCTGGGATCTGCCTTGACAAATTTGAAATGCCTACTCTTTGTTAGAGTACCCTTCAGAACGTAAAAACATAGATAAGAGGTGGGATGAAAGAGAGCGGATTTAGTGGTGTCTTTCTTATAAGTTTGTATTGTGAATCTGAAAAGCATTTAATAAGACAAAGAACTGGTCATGAACAAAGTTATAAATGTTCATGGAAGGAAAGCAAAGTGAATACAGTTTCTATTTGAGTACTGGACTCAACTCTGAACTTGTCAACAACGTCCAGGCATTTTCAATTCAATTTCATGATTTGTATAATAATAATAATAATAAAATGTAAAATTTAAGTTTCTATCAGTGAAGGGCAACACCCAACCCAACACCCGAGAATAAATTCTGCGCCTGCCCTTCCCCCAACAGGAGGATTTTATCTTGGCGTCCACTGGTCTGGTCTCGTTCTCATTCCCATTTTTAAGAAATCATCTCGGTCTCGGTTCTATCACTCTTTTCCAACACTAACAAGGACTTTTATCCTTTCCGTTATAACCACTTTTGTTTTTCTGAAAGTGCCTCTCCTGTGTGACTAGAAGGGTATATATATATATATATATATATATATATATATATATATTCAAATTTCAGATACAGCACTTGTAAGGACATTTTACACTGAAAATAATAATAAATCAACAAGAACAAGTCAAGATGGTTTTAGGTAAAAACAAATGGGGATACATATAAACAGATAAGACATAAACTAGGAAACAAACAAAAGATTTACATATTCGTTCTTAGAGAAGATCGGAAAATACTTTCAGGGGCAAAAATGTCGATGTTTGTAGATAGTTTATTATACGTAGAACTGTGGCAGCCTGTGGAACAGAGAGCGCTGTATAAGGGAAAGCATAGCGGTAGAGTTGTGGAACAATTCAGTGTTTCGGGTCGATCGAGTTGAATTCTGTAAGAAGAAATTCAGATCTTAGTTTTCCATTGATGATTTTATAGAAACATTTCATATCGGCAATATCGCGTCAGGTCTGGGGTAACTGAATGTTCAAAGTAGTCAGGATGTCAGGTTTCTGAAGATGCTGCAGAGAAGGAATTCTATGACAAACAATAGCGGTAAAGAAGCTGAGGACGGAACCCATGCTAGAAAGATTTGTATTGAATGCCATGGCCCAGACCGGAGAGCACTATTCGAGAATGGGAGAAATGGATGACTTGAAAAACAGGCTAAGAGAAGTTGGAGTATCAATTTCAGTGAATCTGTAGAGGAGGCCTAAGAAGCGAATTGCACTTTTAGTTGAAGCTGTGTGTGATGTGTTCCTTAAAGTTCTTACGCCATATGCATATCAAAATTCACGTTGCCATTTGGATTGCATATTATTAATGAAATTATGTAAATAAAAAACAATTCTCACCTACTGCTCGTACAGTTCCCCCTCTTGCAAGGTACTGTTTCTTCCGTTCTCCTATTTCATTAGCTTCTGAGGAGGCATCGAAGTCGTGAAGTCGATCTTCGCTGTCATCAATCAGGAAGTCTTCGATTGGTGGATTCTTTTTCCACTCGTCGAAGCCTGTCATCTAAGAAAGAACAATGTATTCGTTTTACTATCCTATGGGCACAATTTTCACTGTAATAACACAAGGAATTGTTCAAGATGTAGCTGTAATTGTAATATTCTGCCTCAGGACATATCTACGCGTTTAGATTCTCTCAAACAAGCATAACTTGCTATTTTCCTAATAGGGACAGTGTACGAATTTATTTATTTATTTAATTACTGCCTCAACAGAGCTAAATCCTCCAGGTTACGGAAGGTAGATAAGCAATCACACACAATATAAGTTTATACACAAAAAACATAATAACATAAATACAACCAATACAATTAACATGCGTACAAACATAAACAGACTGATAATAATAGGGTGAATCAACAAGTAAGTTACACCCGACCCGTGTTTCTGTACTAAGAGAGATAAAATAATCACGCTTGGTGGAAACACTCTCTGGAATGTTTTCTTCACACACCAGAAGCAGCCATGCTTCAGCTGGTTTAGTATGCGAGTAGTCACAGTGTGAGTACGACGCGTCGTATTGAGCTGGCGTCCAACATTGAGGTGCGCTCCGTCGTCCGATTTTTGTGGGCACAAAGGCATAGTCGGAGTGAAATCCATCACCAAATTGTCGAGGTGTATGATGAGAATGCGATGTCACGCCCCATTATCGCAAAATGGTGCCAGATGTTCGAAGAGGGAAGATCGAACCGCGTGTCGGGCGGCCTGCAACTGTGAACACTATCGACAACACGGAGCGTGTGAATGCAATCATTGTTGCTAACCGCCGCGTGAAAATTAAAGAGATTACAAATGAACTGAACATATCCTATGGTAGTGCGCCTATGCTGATTCGTGATCAGATGGGTTATCGTAAACTGTGCTCTCGCTGGGTGCCGCGCTTGTTAACCGACGGGCACAAAATCAACGTTTTGATGCTGCGCTGTCATTTCTTCGGCGTTATTCCACGGATGGTCCGCAGTTTCTGAGCAAAATCTTCACAGAAGATGAGTCCTGGATGCACCAATACTCTCCCGAGACAAAGAGGGCACCCATAGAATGGAGACACAAGGATTCGCCACCACCAAGAAAAGTCAAAACCTGTCCAAAAAAAAAGGTCATGTTGACGTTTAAAAAAGCTGAGAAAAGCCATTAAAGATGAAAGGCCCGGAAAATTGAGTGATGTGGTTGTTCTTCTTCACGAAAACGCTACCCCCCATACATCTGGTGTCACACAGGATTTACTACAGAAATTCAAGTGGGAAGTGTACTCACCCTCCCTATAGCCCAGGTTTGGCACCTTGTGACTACCACCTCAAACAAGACCAGGGTTTCGCGTCAGATGAGGAAGTGCAGGAAGCAGTCTCAAAGTGGTTCAAAGAAATTGGACGGAATTTTTACACACAATGAATCGAAAAACTGGTCACACGATACGAAAAGTGCTTGGAACACATTGGTGACTCTATCGAAAAAATGTGTTTTAATTATTTTTTTTTTTTTACAGGTTGTTAAACTTACTTTTTGATTCACCCACGTACAAGTATATAATCATAAATAATCGAATTAACCATTTTAAGGAAAAATTCCCACACACCCTCCTATGGGCACCCCGGTTTGAACACCTTGCCAATCATTTTTAAGCGCAGCAGAAAAAGGCAACGCTAATATGTTTTTTGTGGCTAGACCGCTAAGAACAGTGAACTGCCAAATAGACTAAACTTACTTTGTCTTTGTGTATGAGTGAGCTTCTGTTAGTACTATGTGAATCTTTATTTTTAAACCAAAGTAAGGTTTTCGTATTGCAACAACGCAGGAGATGATAATTTAAACTTATTTGTTTACGAACACACTCACGCTGGTAATGATAGTCTATGTTATGCACAATTTGAAATAGCGAATTTTGGCGTTTGTGTCTTTTGGTTTTATTTTATATATTCATGGACGAATTGAACACGCAACTTATGATTTAAAAAAAATTATCACTAATAACCTTCATCCAGTGCAATTGCGAGTTGTTAAAGTTTGGGTGATAGGAGTGCAGTATACATTTAGTTATTTTTAAGCCATACTTATTTTGTTTTCCTTGTTGATAGATTTCGGCTTCAACTTCTGTCTTACTGTGAATAGTCAATAACTTGTGAAATTTATTTTTAAGTCACTGACTTTTTTTTTCATAGCTATTTTGGCAAGATCAGCTCTGGGGAAACGGTTAGAATGTCGTCATTGTTGTTCTGGTATATTGTTACAAGTCAACAATGTAAATGTTAAGGCTCGGTGAAGGATTGCGATGTTCTAAATTGTTTGAAATCAGAGAATTGCCAGAAAAAAAAACTGTTCGGATTGACTCGGCGAAGTGTGGTATCGCTGGAAGGGTAGGCACAGGCATGTGAACTGGGAGGGGAAGAGAGAAGCAGTAATTTCATTGTTTCAGAAAGCTCCAAGTCTAGCGAGTACCAGTGTTTCAAATTCCCGAGATACTAGATTGTCTATGGTTCCAGGAATTTATGGTAAAAACTAGTACAGCGTGTCCGAAAAATAACTCCGGGGTTTCAAACAGCAATATATTAGGTGTAAGCACTTAGGCTTTCGGATCTTACTTCAAGCTGTAGGTCCATTCTCTATTAGCCTTTCTGTGCATAAAATGGACTTAAAAAGAAACTCAAGGAAACAAATAATTTTGTTGAGGATACAATGATGTTTTGAGCGTAATCGTGCAGCGACAACAAGCAAGTTTTATTTCACATATTTCTCACCAGATAGCAGCAACGTCACATAGCAGTACGGATTAAACTGTTCATAGAAGTCGTGCAACCGATGTCCAGAATAATGGATAGCCAGAGAAGGTCACATTCCTTGGCCACCGCGAAGTCACGTTTTGCCGCTAATGGATTTTTTTTTTCGTTTGAGGCTACATTGTGTATCAAGAAAATGTCCCGTCACTTGACCACCTGCGCCAAAGAATAACCACAACCATAGGTAAAGTGGAGTATTGGCTTGATATCTGTAGGGCTGTAAATGGTGCACACACACATTGAATTACACTAAAATCATTGAAACTGTGAACATTGTACTGCCATGAAATACGTTACATGCACGTACGCAGGGCCTCCCCGATGGCGTAGTGGTAGATTAGCCTTTCTGTGCATAAAGTGGACTTAAAACAACAATTCATTCATTCATTCATTCATTCATTCATTCATACGTGCACGTACAATTCAACATGCGATAAACAACTTGAACTCTAAACCACGGATTTGTATTTAGGACACCCTGATACGTACAGATAGATAATGCAACAAGCGCATATAAACTTTCAAGTAATTGCCGAATGATTCACTCACCATCTTCTATGTATAATAAGATTCAAATTATTTACTATCTTTCCTGGCTGTCAAGTTGCACGCTTCAACTGACAGTTGGTGCCAATGTCGTTTAAGAGTTAATCAATATTACATCTACCTTTGGCACCCTGCTGGCTTGGACTGAAAGAACGGAAAGTGCTTGGGGTGAAATGGAGCCATTTGTCATCGCTCTCTGGCAAGCGTTGGGAAGGAGCCAGGAGTCGGGTTCCTCTGCAGGAGATCTTCTCCAGACAATTCGCTCGGCTGTTCCGCCTTTTTGTTGCTTGTTCAGCATCACAATGCAGGTTATGTTGCGGATGCGCCAGTAAGTCCCGTCACAATGCTTTTTTTACTCACTTCAGTTACATAATTGTTTTGAGATGTAACTCTAGCCATAAAATACCAGAAAGTAAGGAGATTCATTATTGGTTGTTATATTTAAAAATTATTATTGGTGTGTCAGCACTTACCCTATTTGCTTCCTTCAACTAATACGAGAACAAGATTCTTAACAACATCAAATGTTAATTGAAGTCTGTAATTACGAGAGGATGTCAGCAGACAGATCGCTATAAAAATTTCTAAAACAGATACAAACTTCAAACCATTGCTACATTCACATATACTCTTAGGACTCACAGGGCCTCCCCGATGGCGCAGTGGTAGCGTCGTCACCTTGTAATCAAGGGGTCCCGGGTTCGATACCCGGTGGTTCGGATCCCACTTTAAACCGTAGGTCCAGTCCAGTACTGTGCATAAAGTGGACCTAAATCAACAAATCAATCAATCAATCAATCAATCTTAGGACTCACAGGGCTTCATCAATAGTGTTGTGGTAATACTGTCGCCTTAAGTCACTTTGCCCACACAAACACACAACAGCGCGTTTCTCTTCGACTGTATGCTCTTTGAGAATGGTCACCATGGTAAGGGGCACAGTAAATTACGTAAACTATCATAAAAGCCTGATAATTGCACGTAAGGTTGGTACACATCGTTTCCAAGCAATATTTTTTAGGAAAAATGCCTTGCTTGTTATCCCTAGAAACAATTATTTGCTGCAACGTTTTGAACGTTTCAGGTTTTGTTTTGAGACCACTTGATTCTCAGTGGTAAACGTACAGTTTAAAGTGGGATCCTAATAATTAACTGCCTTTACTGGGAATCAAAACCATGACTCCTTCATTACACGGCGACAACATTATCACTGCCCCATCGGGGAGTGCAGATGTCTAAACAGGGGGTCCAGTATTCAATTCCGGTGGAAGGACATTTCATAGTGGTTCGGGTTCCACTTCAAACCCTTAGTGCAGTGCCTATTAGCCTCTATGGGCATAAATTGCTCTTAAACCTTTGCCCCTGATGACTCAAATAAACAGCTTATATGTTTTATTCCGTCGCTGTACCAGTGTCCCAATACCCTGAACATTTTACCGCTTTAGGATCTCTTTACATTTTATTTTTTTTATCTCAAATTCTTTAAGTAAGTCACTTTGCCCACACAAACACACAACAGCGCGTTTCTCTTCGACTGTATGCTCTTTGAGAATGGTCACCATTTTCGACACTGGAGTTTACCTGTCGTTTTCTACCTACATTTAAACTGAATTGTACTGCCACCTGCTGACATCTTTTAAAATTAGAATTGGAATTAGAAATTCTTTATTCATGGTCTTCAGCGTGTGTATGCTCCATCACCTAACTCGCAAAACTTACACAATCAGATAAACAAAACCATAATACTACTATGATAAAGGGTGATCCATAAAGAACGCCGGATTTGAAAAGGACGCCATATTCTTTTTGTTTGGTTGGCAGCATTGTTGGTGCGATTGTTGTTATCAGTTATCATTGAGGTTTTGTGTTGAGAAGCGTTTCAGTTGTTCTACTGTTTGTGTGTGTTGTTAACGCCATGGAAAGGTACAGTAAGGAACAGCGAGTTTTGATTGTCAAAACGCACTACAAGAATGGTGAAAGTTTCGCGGTGACTGTTCGGAAACTCCGTACGATACTTGGTCATCTTCATGCACCGAACGAATCAACTGTTCGTAGGTTGATCAAGAAATTTGAAGAAACTGGATCAACAGAAGACATCAAAAGCCCTGGACGCCCTCGAAGTCGCCGGAGTGAAGCAAACGTTGCTGTTGTGCGTGATTCTGTTGCTGTGAGTCCTGCAAAATCGTATCGCCGTCGTGCTCAAGAACTGCATATGGCGCCAACAACAATGCAAAGAATCTTGACGAAAGATCTGCACTTGCACGCGTACAAAGTGCAGTTAACGCAGGAACTGAAACCAGCGGATCATGGAAAACGACGGCAATTTGTCGACTGGATCCTTGAAAGGGAACGAGAGAACGAGGGTTTCGCAAAGCGCATCATTTTCAGCGATGAAGCTCATTTTCATTTAAACGGGTTCGTAAAAAGTAGAATTGCCGAATATGGGGATCTGAGAACCCAAGGGTGATTCAGGAAAAGGAAATGCATCCTCAGAGAGTTACGGTTTGGTGTGGGATTTGGAGTGGGGGTTTGGTCGGTCCTTACTTTTTTGAAGACGAAAAAGGAAATGCTCTGACAGTGAATGGAATTCGTTACCGTGCAATGCTAACTGATTTTCTTTGGCCTCGTTTGGATCAAATGAACATCGAAAATGTATGATTCCAACAAGACGGCGCACTTGCCACACTTCAGAAGAAACAATCAATCTGCTGCGTGAGAAGTTCCCGGACAGAATAATCTCGTTGCGAGGAGACCAAACCTTCCCACCTCGATCTTGTGATTTGACACCATGTGACTTTTTCTTGTAGGGGTACACCAAGTCACAAGTTTACCAGAACAAACCCCGAAATTTGTTGGAACTTAAGCAAGAAATTCGACGTGTCCTCAACACACTTGATGGGGAAATGTGTGATCGGGTCATGGTGAATTTCATGGACCGAGTGATTGCGTGTAGGGCTAGTAGGGGGGGCCATATGCCTCATATTGTTTTCCATGTTTAAACCTTAATATCTCCTGAAGAGAATGGTATGTGTTTCGTGCTTTTTTTTTTTTCAAAAATAAATTTCATTTATAGCAACTTCAAATCCGGCGTTCTTTATGGATCACCCTTAGATACCCAATTACATTTATCCCTACTAAATATTCCGGTAACTAACACTACAAGTATAAAACAATAAATACAATTTTACTCATTCACACAAATGAAAAGATATTCATTTCTGGTTGAAATCCTTTATGTATGTGTATTCGATTACCTGTCTGTGACTTATTTACTTACTTCTTCCATTGTAACACGTCTGGAATATAATTGTTGTTAGGAAACTGAACTCCTTAGACATAATTAAGAACATAAAGAAGTACATGGGCACTCAGAATTAATTAGGTAAATACGACAACACATGTACCACCCAGTATCAGCACCCATTCCGCCGCTACTGGTGAGCCCAATTTGAGAGTTCAATATGGAGCCTTATTGGCTTTTACTTTTGAGATCACCACCCCCAAAATAATGGTATTGTTGTCAGAAAGGAAAGTCGTCGACACTCGAAGAGAAGAGAACTAGCGGCTCGTGCCTAAAATAACAGGTGAAGAAGTTCGTTTTGTAATGGTTCTGTATTTCTAACGAACTTCTCGATATTAATAATGCAACAAGTTCCTTGAAATTTCCACGATTAAGCGAAGGCACGCTTTCGTCGTGACCCCTGAACGCAAGTTCTTGTTTACATAAATACAGCGTTGCGTCAACTATTAATTGTAGGAAAAGCCTATTTAATCTTACATTTTCATTGAACCGTACATGTAAAAGCCTACTATTTTCTTGAAGGGCATCTGCTATGGTATTCCTGTTTTTTTTCAAAAACTTTGAATTGTAATTTACACTTTAAATGTTCCATCGAATCATTGCGCTTATGCAGAGAACGCGTTATATTGACAAAATCGTTATACCCTTCTTTATTCCACACATTGTATTTGTTACTAACAGTAAACAAAGCCAGCAGAACAACGATTGCAAATAACGACTACTACACAACCAAGGAAAGTCGACAAACCAGGAACTTTTAAATTTAATGTTGTACGATTTCCCTGCCTTTTTGTTCTCTCGCTTAACTGATATTTGAAGAATGTCAGTGGGCCCCCCACAATTTAAAACGTCTTTTTTGTCTTCATCCGTCCATCTGGAAAATGGTGTCTGCAACAAATTACACACTAAGTCATTTACTGGGTTCATTGTAGAAACCACAGCTCAACACATGAACACAACACACGATAGGAAACGCGAAACACACACGCGGAACAAGATCTCGCGAGAACGCAAAGATTTTGCCACAATCACTGGATGCAATGTTTTCTCCGACGAGAGAACTGCTTCACGTAGAAGGCGACACCCGTTCAAGGCCAACGCTAGGTGACGTCACCGTTGCCATGACAACCGGCTAAGTTTTCCGCAACCTGGCGGCATTTGCTCTTGGGTTGTTTTATGCTACGACGAACTCTTCACGTGCGTAGCGCCGAGCGGCGTATTATTGAGTATTATCGTGTGCGTTCTGCTGGGAAATAGTTTCATTTAACAAGCAAATGAAAAATGTCAATATTACTTTGAAAATTAGGTGAAAACATCTGCACTTGTTGCACTTGGCCAGCCGCCACTGAAGAGAAGAGAACAAATATACTATAAGCACAGAGCATGTAAAGTTTTGATGGTCTACTGTTTGTTCTACAATTCAGATAATCTAATTAAGATCGATTCATTTCTAGTGTTTACTACGAAAAGGGCTGAGAATGTCCAGGCAAAGTTCGTCAATAGACTTCCGTGGACGTTAGGTGGTTTATTGTTTGTGAGCGCGCTGCTGTCTCATTTGGAGTAGTTCTTCAAGGAATTATTATTATTGTCAGTGGCGTTTCGTCCCTTGGGGCTTCCGGGGCTTAGCCCCTAAAGAAAAACGGACGTATTGACGTAATTATCAATCACCATAACGCATAACTATCACACAGTCTTTTAAAAGGCGATTTTTACCCACGTAAATTCATGGTCTGTTGCAATGGATACGACAGCGCTCCTAGCAGCATTGATGTCTATCGTTTTCCGGGGCACGTCGCAAAGGAAGGCGTGGCCTACACCCACCTACGCTACAGTGAAGGTCACGTGCTAGCTAGAAGGGGAGAGTCCAATGGATTTGAGTGCTGATTCGGGGCTAGTTCCTTCGCGTCGCGTTCGATCTCGCGTGTTGTACTCTAGTGTTGTGGTGGCTTTCATTCGCTATGTTTGAGTGAGTTTGGCAGGGTTGATGTTCGAACACAAATTGATGAAGGACATAGGCTGTCAATTACAAGACACAATGCATTTGTCCGGAAAAATAGGCATATATTAAATAGAATTATCGATTGTTTAAAATTCTGTGGTCGACATGAACGACATCTACGAGGACATAATGAAAGAGAGCAATCTTTAAACAGAGGCATCTTCCCAGATTTAGGCTATTATCCCTTCATAGAAGAGGGAAAACTAAAGAGGGAACTTCGTGTTCTTTATTGTAGTGAAGAGTTGAAAAACATAAACTCTATCAGTAGATTGCATTCATTTTTTATTTAAAATTATTTAGAGGGTACCTTTTCAGAAACAGTAAAAATGACAAACATAGTTTTAATAACTCCAGTGGCAACAGCTGAATCTGAACGATGTTTCAGCACATTGAAGCGTATTAAAACCTGCTTAAGAAATGCAATGGGACAAGACAGACCAAATGCCTTGGCACTTGCTTCCAATAGAGATAGAATACATTTCAAACATAGAGGGCTTCAACGAAAAAGTAATAACAAAATTTGCTGAGCAGAAGAACAGGAGTCCACGTTCGTAGAAAGGTATGTTTCACAACAATACCTGTTTCTTTTGTAATCATGTGAATTGTCATTATATTTTAAATTCTTTAAAAAAATAAGTCCAGTTCTGTAGTTTAGAAGAAGATGAATACACGTTTTTTTTTTTTGTAATTCATGTAACTTGTCATTACATTTTAAATTCTTTCAAAAAAGTAAGTCCAGTTTTGTAGTCTAGAAGAAAAAAATACCTATTTTTTGTAATTCATGTGAATTGTCATTATATTTTAAATTCTTTAAAAAATAAGCCCCGGCCAAATTTGAGGCCACGAGACGCCACTGATTATTGTTATTATTAAGTATTCTAAACAGCAAACTAGCAAGTGGTAGTGTTATCTCGTGTCTAGCGTCTTACAAGTAAAGAGAGACAAATTGAAATAAATATATTTAAATATTTAAAGCAGAAAATCCCTGAAAAAAGGTGTTAGTTGGGAGATAAGTGAAACCATTGAAGCGTCTGGAATTTAGTGCAAAACTGTTTCTAAAATTCGCAGCGAAGCGATAGAAGGTCCTAACTAGAGCAGACAGAGAATAACGCAAAATACAAAGACTTTGTCCGAGGAGCTGTGCGGCTGAAAGTCAACCACTTTTTCTTTTCCAGTATTCCTTCTCCAACCCTTCAATATGTACTGCGGGCAGTAAATGCTCTCTCTTCTTTGCCAAATTTTATGAAAATAACGTCTCTCAGAGGTATATTGTTTATACCGACGAGTCGTGGATTAATGCTGGTGTTACTGTGCAAAAACAATGGAGGGAAAAGACAATAAACACTGTACAATAAGTCTCTCTTTGAGGCCTTACGAGAGGTTTGTGAGCACCTACATGTCGAGGGGCGAGATTTGCTTTTGTTCATGCCGGTAATAAACACGGTTTTGTTCTAAATGCAAAACCATTTTTTTGTCGAAAAAACATTGCCGACGCACACTATGAAATGTATGAAAAGTATATTCGAAAACAGTTATTTCCAAATTTTCCTCCAGGGTCCATCATTGTTCTAGACAATGCATCGTATGGGAGCCGAAAGAAAGAACAGCTGCCCACTACATCATGGAGAAAGGTTGATATGCGAAAATGGCTGCAGACACACAATGTCAATATGAAGGTGAAATGTAAAAAGAGATCTGATGAACATTATAAAAATACGCCGCTGTGTAAGTACAATATGTAGAAAATAGACGAAATTGCAAAAGATCTTGGCCACACAATCGATTACATATCTGACTACGAGTTTAATCTCCACAGAACTTATTTGGGCCCAGATCAAGCACTATGCGAGTTCCAGAAATAACTCTTTCAAGTAAAATACAAAACCGCCAGTAACGGTCTTTCTTCATTGGATTCCGAATTTAGTGGTACTGTAAGTGCATAAATCTTTATAATTATTTTACTATTTCCTATTTAGTTAATTTAAAAGTAGCGTTTCTTAGTTTCGTCGAACTTAATCTCTTGTATTAAACAGTAACGGCGAATCACAAGCTTTTGTTTCGGTGTATACTACATAAGACGTCCAATGCCTTCTTCGCTGCGTAGTATGCGGCAACACTGTCACCATAAGACCCACAGTGAACTCTTAAGTTTCACTCACCAATAGCAAGAAAGAAAAGAAAAACTAGGTAATGACTGCACTCAAGAAAATATCTTCACACAATTTTCTGGTACCGTTATTTGACAGGGCACGATGCCACAGAGGAAAGTGCAGCATTGTTAATGGAAAATAAACAAGAAGAAACTGAAGTAGCGGAGTTCACCTGAGTCGAAATTATAAATAGTTTTTTTTTATGTAACCTGGAATGGGTACCATTCTCGAATCCTTGGTCCATTAGAACACACGCCTTGAACCATAAATCTATCTTTCGGAATAGAATGCATTGCAAACACAAGTTCCATAGCTTTCAACATTCCGACATAAGACACGGGGTAATGTTTTCAATTTGCTCTCAAATTAAGAGAACCAGATGAAGGTGCTAAAAATCCAAGTGGAAAATTAATGGTTGATTTTTTTCAGAAAATCTCAATTACTTGAATTGCTTGGGGAAAAGAAAGCTGTTTCCAACGAAATCAAGAAATTTTAATTAAGGGTTTCTTTTTTCTCCTCTTGAAATGGAAATGGAAATGTCGAGAGCAGTTAGATCACGTGACCCTTTGGAACCTGATGTAACTTCTCACGGGTTGTCGGGAACGGGTCAGCAGAGTCCAATAAGGAAGGCATGGACTTCGTGAAAAGTGCGTCGGACAGGGTCAACTGTAATGTGCGAGGATACTTCAAATATCGAAGCAGAATATAGTTCTTACAGCATTTCATTTTCACACAAACTTATATTCCAACAGTTCAACTAACTCCTACAAGTCTGTTGGCTATAAATCCAAACTCATCTTAACTATTTATTCTGCTACTTTATAATGAAAACTAACGTGTCTTACTCTCAACCAGCGTCGTAGTTGCTCTCACAGACCAATTCCTACTCACAGACCAATTCACTGTAGAATTTTCCATGTAATATGCCTAAGCGTTAGTTATTGTGTCATATAGGAAATTATTTAAAAATACTTTAGGTAGCTTGAAAGTATTTTCTCTTGTTATTCTTTAAGTAATACAAGGACTGTTAAAAAACAAACGGAACTTATACAAAAATTGAGAAACTCCTAATATTCACCAGCTATTTGGCCTCTCCCCTTCAAAGTACTCCCCTCCATTGTGCACACATCACTCCCAGCGTTTCTTCTAGTTCTGGAATGCCTGCTGGAACTTTAGTTTTGGAATGGCCTGAAGGTCCCTTAGCGAATTCTCCTTCATCTCTTTTATTGTCTTGAATTTGTGACCTTTGAGGGTTGATTTCAACTTGGGGAATGGTAAGAAGTCTTCTGGTGCCAAATCAGTAGTGTATGCTGGTTGCGGGACAACAGGTGTCTGGTGCTTTTCCAAAAACTCCCGGACAACGAGTGAGGAACATGCACATGCATTAAAAAAATATTTGCAAGATGTAACATTTATTTAATGTACAGGGAGTCCATAAAGTCCTGCAAGAAACTAAAACTCTATAACTTGAAAACTATTAAGTTTATTAACAAAATATTTTGTGTGTACTTACAGCAAGGTTCAAAGTTTATTTCCTGCTTGTTAGGTTCATCGCCAAACCTCCAATTGTGAACCATTCACGTCCAAACACTGTTGCAGTATTTTTGTGAAACCGAGAATTGCGTGCTGACGGTGCTCTCCTGGGATATTCAGAATCACATCTCTTATTTTTTTCTTTTAGGTCATCCAGATTAGCTGGTTTCTGTGAATACACCTGGGTCTTTACATGTCCCCACAACCAATAATCGCAAGGTTTCAAGTCTGGTGTTCTTGCAGGCCAAGGTGTGGGCCCTCTTCGGCCAATCCATCTACCTTGAAATTGTTCGTTAAGAAACTGCCGAACTTGTGGGGCCGGGCCTTCACCTTCTTGCGTACGATCTTGTGTAATGTTGACTTCGGTATTCCCAGTTCCAGTGATCTTCGTTTCAGCGATTTCATTGGACTCCGATGCACGCTGTCCTGCACTGACTGAATCACATCGTCACTCGATCCTGGCCTTCCACTGCGTGGCAAATCTGACACACTTCCCGTTGCCTTGAACTTTTCATACCATCTCTTGATACTTGAATTTGCTGGGGGTGGTTTCCCATATGTTGTCTGGTACTTTCTCTGCACTGAAACACAAGATTTTAATTCTGCAAACCACAGAACACACTGTGCCTTTTCCTGGATGGACGCCATCTTAAGTCACATGATCACGTGATTACCAGTGCAAGCGTCACTGAGCAGTGTGGCCAGAACAAAACTTTAAACTTCCACCGTTCTCACCCAAAAAATGTGTATTGTTAAACGCAACAGCTAAAAAGTTATAGAGTTTTAGTTTTTTGCAGGACTTTATGGACTCCCTGTATTATAGTAGTGAAAAGGAGTTATGCACAGGGTAGAAGGTATGAAGCATTTCAAGAGCTATAAAATGCGTAGGAGGAACTGTCCATCAAGCAATAGCTCAGAGAGGGGAAAAGAAATATAACAACAACAAAAATCTCGCTAATACGTGAGAAACATCCCGCGCCGTGTATACTGCTCTCTTAATGTGGTCTAGTTAATCTGCTATTTCTACACTAGAACTTTTAATTAGTCGAGCGGTTTATAGTCTAACGAAAGGAAGCGTCACTCTAACTACGTACGCTCAGCGTAGTAGCGGACATAATTGCTACTCTATTGCCAGAAGTATAACACTGTACAACACGAAATTTGGCCTTTAGATGAAAATGTGTGATTGTAATGTGTGCATGGCATGGCAAAAACAATTCTGCAATTTGTTTCCGTGTATCACGTGTCATTTAGCCAGAAACACAAAATTTGAAAGTTACATAAGAAACGTATGGTACAATAGCCGAAAGTGTGTTTCTCCTGTTTTACAAAGAATTAATGCTCTAATTATACATTGGTATGCAAGAAGGTTACATGGAATGATGTTGCTTCCTCTGTGAGTTGGACAGTCGGGACAGAGATAAAATCATTATGTCCGTAAACACTGGCCGCCATGACAGGAATCAAGAACATATCACGAGATCAAATTGACAAACACCAAAATGTGGGATCCGGCAACGAGGAAGAAGCTTCACGCGATAAGCCCACCATAGGTGCATGGCGTTCCTCCCTTTCTCTCTAGTCAAGAAGATGTTCTTATTCGACTGTGTATTGGACACAGCCGTCTAACCCATGGTCACTTGCTGCAAGGGTTGGACCCTCCAATTGCTGTATTTGTAATGTAGTTTTAAGTATTCTCCTTATTCTTGTTGAATGTGCCGATTTTGCTTTCCTCTGGCAAACTTCTAATCTTGCCAGCTGTTTTCTCATCCCTGTTGGAAGATGATGACAGTGCCTTATCAAATGATTTTAGCATTAGCTGATCTGTGAGTAAGCTTTTAGTTAATTCGACTTTTTAATGTGTTGTTTTTGTCTTGTCTACAACCTTGCGCTTTTTACAACCCTTGTTTTAACATTTTAAGTAAGAATCTTAGATAGGGGAATATTTCCCTGCATATATTTAAGGGTACAAAATAGCCATACGTGCCGACGCAACCAAAACTTTTAATACGTTCAATCAATCAGAATGTCTTTCTGCCCCCATTACATTTCAAGCTTGGTTTGATGAAAATCTTCGTGAAAGCACTAGACCGAGAAGGCCAAGCTTTTAGGTACCTCTGGATGAAATTCCCACACTTAAGCGAGGCAAAGATTAAGGAAGGTGTTTTTATTAGCACACAGATTAGAGCTGTTTGATTCTACACTTTCTGACCCAGCAAAGGCAGGCAGGCAAGCAGGCAGGCATTCAAAGCAAACAAATATGAAGTCACTGTTCGTGACACGGTGCACTGATTTCATATCATGGGGTGCATCACGCCACATGTACCTCAAATTAAACTTTCTGGACTCACGTGTGGGCTTTTCCCCGAAAACCTGTCAGCAGTCAGTGATGAACATGGGGAAAGGTTCCACCAGGACATTGCTGGGTTTGAAAAGCGCTTCAGAAGACTCTGAAACGGCAGTATGCTTGCTGACTATTGTTGGTCTATCATCAGGGAGACCCCTACAGATATGTACAAGCGTAAACGCTCCACAACGTCATGTTCGTAGGTATTGTTACTGTGTTCTCTTACTGTACAGTGTATTGTAATATGCTTTTCGCATAGTGGCAATGAATAAGGTGGCTCTCCAATGAAAATGATGAGTAATAGAAGCATGCTGTTTTCACACTTCAATTTTGTATCCTTTGTTTAGTCCAAATCACATGATTTCATCTAAAGGACAGAAAATGTCTTCAAATTTGTTGTGCAGTGTAATTAGCGTTTCGTTTCTTCAGATGTTAACATATATTTTGATAAAACAATTTAGTCCTTAGTTAAGGTAACGTAAGGCAAAGCGACTGACTCGTGAATTCCTCGACTTGCTCCTTAATCAAAGCTCCCTTCTTTGAGGGGCTAGGAGAATGTTGTCCTTATGAATATAAATGAGTCGACCGCGGGACCTTGTTCGTTCCCAAAACTACATTTATTAAAATTAGTATCCTCTTTGCAATTATCTTAGTAGTTTATAGCTCATTCATTGTTGATCATTTACAAGTTACGGTCACTTTTGAACGAAAATTAATTGAAACTTTAAAGAACTTAAATTAATAATAACAAATTGACTCAGCAAGCATACTCTGCTGGACTCACTGAATACACCATATTGCAAGTGAGTCGGAGTCAAGCCTAATTTTTTTTCCTCCTTAGTGATAATCTTACTATTCACTTTTAGTTAAGGATTTAATTAATTAAATACGTGAAAGGTAAAACAGAATCATGATCTGAGCAAATTTATCGGGAACATTAAATGTAAAACAAAATGTTCACATAATTTCTGTAGCTCCAGCTCCAGAAATTTCGCGTTCACTAATGTAAATTTAGATAGTTCCAATGCATGCAATTTCTAATAGCATGAGTTATCGTTGATAGTGCAAAAAACACTAATGAGTGACATTTTGAATGAAAAATTAAGTTCCTGATGTTGAAGGGGTCGCTGCTATTATTTATTTATATTTTCACACATTTTCATCATTCTCTTTTGTCAAAGGAAAAGCTATATTGTGTGTGAAAATTTACACTAATTTTCATGACATTGCGTACAGAAATTTAAGACATATGCCAAACTTCGCAATGTTCATTCATTTCGAGATAAAATTTATCAATGAATGTTAATACATCCTCGTGAACGTTACCTTGAAACTGGATAGTTTCGAGATTGTCGGGGTGGATAAATCTAGATTGCGCCATGATTCTCTTATTAGCCTATGAGCAGGGAAAATGCTGGATTAGCTTAAAACAAGCACTAAGTTGCTTATTTACATTTCTCATCCTCTGTGGGTTTGACAGGACATTATTAGCAATTGCTTTACTCTCCCGGAAATTTGATAAGCTTGACGCATCTTTGAAGTAGTTAACCAACCTTTATGCAACATCCTAATGTTATTTCTCATTATTCCACCAATCAATCACCAAATAACCTAGTTGAAACCTTAACTTAATCTTATTTATTTGTGCCTTATCACGTAGCATATTGCTAGGCCTACCTTTTGTTTTATTTTCTTGATATTTGGTAACAATTGATAATTAGCACAACGTGAAGCGCCAACAAATTAAAATTCCGGCGCCATCTCACGTACGTAATTTTAAAAGCTAAAAGGCTCTATTATTTTCATCTTATTTCTGGATGAAATAGATGAAAATCGCAGCTTTTCATGTAACGCTATATTTTCTCATCGCACTTGCGAAAAATGGATGAGAATCCCAAAGCAGCCTCCACCACGTATCGCAACGCTAAAACTGCGTTGGGATCGAACCATGAACCTTTAGATTGTATTGGGTGATGTAGTTAGTTATTCCTCATTCATCTTTCAGATGGTTATCACTCGGTTGGCTTAAATGTGATAAATGCAAGAGGTTACATTTAAAGGAATGGGGATAGAAATTAACTTCAGTTAGATTTGGGTTTTTGTACTCTCCATGACTGAACCGATATGGATTGGTTTAGAAAAGGATATTACTTACCTTACAAATAGATGAAGATTATTCCCACACTTGTCCTCTCAAATGTCACTTGTCTGACTCCATGTCAGACATCAATCTCATTACACACCATTGTCCAATAATCGTTCTGCACTTCGCTTCTCTCTAACAATCCACAGTCCTTACTCTCTCTCGTATTCTCGCCAACTGACTTCACTCCCTGTCGATTCCAACAAGTCAATAACCTCACGTTTGCCCCATTGCTTATTTCGCATTCCTATCTCTGTTTCCTACTATGCTAAGAATGACAAAAGACTTGTCATTTCTATCCAATACCTTGGGTACGATACGATTCACTGTGGAACCATGCTGCACAAACTCCGAATAGACGGCCCCTGCCAGTCGAAGAACACGACCAACACCACTTTATCATGGGATCTACTCATTCTTCGTTTTCGATGGAGGTTCGACCCGATATGAAACATCTGTACCATTCGTAATATTGTGTTCCACAGAAACATTCCTCGTCACAGGCTTTATGTAACATGTTGTACGTCTCTTTGAAAGTTTTCTGCAATTTCACACAGAACTTCACACTCCCTGCTCTTCCAGTTCCTTCATGGGGTAACTGAAAATCGCCGTGGGCACTCAACGCGATTAGCATACTGCGGTTAGCAACAGTTTTGAAACTGGGCCAAGTTAATAATTAAGGACAACGTTAGGCATCACCACTGCAGGTTCTCTTCAACGAATTTACACAAAAAATTTAGCGAAACAGTTCGGTTTATTTTTGAAGAGGCCTTGTATTTTTCTTACAATTTATCCTTACGCTGTTTCTATTCTTTTGTATATAACAATATAAAAGGAAATAATTGTATTAATTAAGATTTCAGATAAACGTTCCAATTAAAATACTCTGAATTTGTTTTAGTTTCGTTTAAAGTACTGAATTTTTCTAAAAAAAAATTTGCTGTATTAATTTTTTTCAAATATGTTGGTCATATATTAAATCCTACAACATTGTATTTTCTGATATTTTCCACCATACGATACATATTTTGCGCATTTGTAACGCTATAATGGCGTTGATATTTTAACCTTACGGTCCTGGCTTATAAGATTGTTCCGACTTTAGATATGTTGCTTATTCTGGCGCAGAACCTTTTATATATCATCTCTTTACCTACATGCTTGGTAATAGCTTACTCGGCTTAATTCGAACAAGTGATATCTGGTTGCCATTCAGGTTAATTCGACGTTAGCGTCTAACATTTCGAGCGCATACATTGCTCTCATTATCATTCTCTGATGATTTGGGACGCTAACGTCGTATTAACCTGGCTGGCAACCAGAGAACAATTGTTCGAATCACGCCAGGTAATCTACAATTCGCTTTGACCAGCAACAACATCGAAGGGTCAAACAATTACACCAGTGTATATAACATATTATAATACTTCCGCTATTTCAACAAATATGTCGTTTGGTGAGATAAAAGTTATTTCCAACTAATAAAATACAAAAATACATTCGCGGATATTCTGCAAATCTTCTGATTTTTTCATAAGGATGTGCAGTTTTTTCGGTCTAATTGGCTCTGTTCGTATGTAGATACAGGTTCAACTAATACATAAATATTATTACATCTCCGTAGGAAGGAACTTATTTACTTCTTTTCTGTTATGAGGCATATACCAGAGGCGTATATTCGGGGCTATGTAGGCTATCTGCGAAGCCCAGACTCAGTGAATAAAATACAGAAAAAAAATATCTATCAGTAAATGTGCATAAAATTGTTCATTTCAATAAGAAGGTGAACCTGATTTCTTAGGAGTTGGAAACATTGCCCCCTTTCTTTGAATTCGTGAGAAGGCTGGTCCAGCGCCGGCGGGCAACTCCACGGGGGTGACGGGCAAGCTTGACAGGGCTGCAAACCAATTTTTCCAAGCATGTAATAATTTCCGCAGGAATGGGGAATTTTGAAGCCAAATTATCGCTGGCAAGGGGAAAGTTTGTCATATTTCAGGGACAAGAACATCATTGAACGCTTGCAGAGGAGTTGAAAAAGAGGTCGTTGACCTTCAAACAACTAGAGATACAGTGGGGAGTAGAAAATTGTTTGCTGAGCGGGAATGGTTTATGACAAGGACCATTTCTAGTCTAGATCGCGTCGAGTGGTCTTGGTGTGTGGAATTTATTTAGAAGCAGCGTGTGAATACAGTAGTGAGTGGATTGTATTTTTGTGAATGATATGTGCTGTGTTGTGTAGTGAACTGAAATGAGGGACATAATTAACAAGCTGTCTATTCGGCTTACGAATGACGGTAAGCTCCAAATCGTTGTGGATTTTTCTTGTATGTCCACTTTATGAACAGATAAGCTAATGGTGATCGGA
Organism: Lepisma saccharinum; assembly: GCF_977018435.1. NCBI lineage: Eukaryota > Metazoa > Arthropoda > Insecta > Zygentoma > Lepismatidae > Lepisma > Lepisma saccharinum. The sequence continues at coordinate 31,709,062 of NC_139232.1, read as the reverse complement.
CCTACAGTTAAAGTGGTATCTAAACCACCATGTATCGAACCCGAGACCCCTAAACCACCATGTATCGAACCCGAGACCCCTTAGTTTCAAGGCAACGACGTTACCACTGCGCCAACAAGTAGTACCCGAACTTAAAATCGTGAAAATAGGTATGTTGAAATTTTATTTTTATTCACGTATATAGACCTACATGGTATTTCACAATATGGGCCTCTTATTTATTCAAATAACAACTAAATTCTTGAAATGCTTTCCTTACTGACAGTGTACATTTCCATGTTTTATTTATGAGGTATATATTTTTAATCACAGAGTCACATCACTTCAACCCGCCACCCCAAATGAGTTAAAAAAAAAAAAAAAAACACCCCACCAGCAAATTTTTGTCCATTCGAACACTATGATATGGTGCGATAGCTAAGGTTAAGAACCCAGTATACACCACTGGCATATACGTATTATTATAACTACATTTTATCATCTTTCTTACCATGAATTTTATAATACTTTTTCTCACATAGTTTAAATTGCATGTGGTTCATGTTGAACATTTAAGAGAATAAATAATGGAAGTGAATGAAAAAGGGAGTATCACGTAGTATGTTTACATTGTTTAATAGCCGGCCCCTGTGGCGGAGTGGTTAGCACATTGCAGCTACGACGCCAGGGGTCCCGGTTCGAATCCTGTCCTGAGCATGGATGTTTGTGAGTGTCCATTCATCAATTTCATCATATCATCATCACTCATCCCACTCAGCCAACAGTGGCACAAAAAGCGAAGTGAAATAAAATAAATCAATCAATCAATCAATACATTGTTTAATAATAGGAACAATTTTAGAAGAAATAAATTCTGTTACAAAATCCAAAAATGAGTTTTGTTTGAATTAAACAGTAAAATAATGTTGTTTATGGTTCTAAAACAAATCTTCAGAATGTCTTTCTCTTTGGTTGAAAATAGACCTGGAAAGATTCGAAAGGAAAATGGTGCTGTTTGTAAACGAGAACAGTCAAGATAAAACATAGAAATGAATATGAGTATTACATGTTATGAAAATAAATCTATGTGTGTGTGCGTGTGGATATGTCTGTTCCTGTATATTTTTATAACATTAGGTACTCAATGATGATAATTGAGTACTAACCTGGGAGAAAATGTTGCAACGTACATAGGGTATTAGAATTCTAGCATAATTACTTACATTGTTGTGTTTAAATTACATATAATTGCACACGAATTGCGCTGAAACTGAATATAAAAGTACCACATATTATAAGAACAGTAGCATAAACATGTTTGCATGTTTTAGAAATAGTAAATAGGACAGCCTTATGTGGTATTGAGGCAAAAATATATACATGTACATATTTTAAATTGCATTACAAGCAAATATTAAAATACCATGCTTTAGAAATAAAATGAAATTTACTTTACCGTTGTAAGAAAATGTTAGTAAATGTTGAGTAAAATATTGTACTTGATAGACAACGGGGAAACAGATTGTTGACTAGACCAGAATCTTCTAATTAATGTACAAATGTATTTTATATATATTCTACATATACCAGTTCCAATAAGGAAATAAGAAATACAGATCTGTGAGTGAAATGGTTTCAGTGCTATTGTGTATGGAGTATCATTGTTGACAGAATTTGGTTGCTAAACATATTAGGCAAATAACTTCAGCATACAAACTAGCAACATGCCTTGGATATTTAGATTTAACAGTAGAAAAATATATTGCAACATATTAAAATAAATATAAAGTAATATATAATTTAATTTAAGTTTGATTCTTTTTCTTCGCTAAGAGAATAACAGATAGTATAAACAATCGATTATATTAAAATTTAATTATTCATTCATTGTGAATTGAACATAAGGTCTCTGTAGTTGACACAATCTCTCTCTCTATATATATAAAAATGGATGTATGTACGTATGTATGTATGTAATTGTGTATGTTTGTTCCGGCATAACTCTCGAACGCCTGGAGCGATTTCAACCAAACTTGGTAGACATATCACTTACAATCTGGAAAGAAATACTGTGGCAGTAAGACGCACTTGGCACCCCTAAGGCTGGAGGTTGGAAGGGGTGACATGTAAAAATAATCGAAAACGACCGATATTAGTGTTGAATCCATATTTTTCGGGGTCGCTAAAATGAATAGTAACACTCCCAATACTGTTCAACTCCAAGTTCATCACCTATCGGCATAGGGGGTGAGAGGGGGTGAAAAATAAAATGTCAAAAATTATCTACGTTATTATCGAATCTATAGTTTTCGGAGTCGCTAAACTAGTTGCTGACATACATGATGACATTTACATGTAAATAAAATTAGTTACAATTCACACTATAGTTAGAATTCATTATTTTACTGTCTAATAGAAGATTGGGATAAAAAAAATACCCGGGCAACGCCGGGCAATCAGCTAGGATATATGAAAATGGTGTGTATATATAATGTGTTTGTTCCGGCATAACTCTCGAACGCCTGGAGCGATTTCAACCAAACTTGGTAGACAAATCACTTACAATCTGGAAAAAAATACTGTGGGGGTAAGACACCCCTTGCCCCTAGAGGTGGGGTGAGAAAGGGACATAAAATAGCATTCTGTTGCGTGACATTTTCGTGCCATATCCTGCAAGTTATACGTCCCGCTACACAGCACGGCAAAGTTGGTTGCCTACACAGAAGGTGAGATATTGCTATCCTCGAGCGATTTCAATCAAACTTGGTACACATATTACTTACAATATGGAAAGAAATACTGTGGGGCTACGACACCCCTGGCACCCCTAGGGGTGAGGGTGAGAAAGGAGGTAACATGTAAAAATAATCGAAAACCGACCTATATTAATGTGGAATCCATAGTTCTCGGGGTCGCTAAGATGGATAGTGACACTCCCAATTCCGTTCAACTCCATCTTCATTTTACGCTTGAAACCGTTGAAAACACTTCTTTAACACCCTGTAGCATGAACATGAATAAAGTTTTGCAAAAATTAATGCTACCATCGTGTTTGTGAGCTTTTTTCTAGTGTAATTTCATGTGTCACATGCTTAGGTTCCCATTTTAAAAAAGTGATCTCGATCCAAGATGGCGGCTTTCAAGATGGCAACCATATTTTAAAAACTGTTCGGTAGGTTTCCTCCCATCCCCAAACTACATGTACACATAAAATTTCAATAACCGCATGCATTTCGGTTTTATTCGGCCCGTTCCGCACTTTTAGACCACCCTGTAGTTAGAATTCATTATATTCCTGTCTAATAGAAGATTGGGATAAATAAATACCCGGGCAACGCCGGGCAATCAGCTAGTAACAGATAAAATTCAAAAGTGTTAGCCGTATCCCCCCACCCAAATTGAATATTTCTACCTAACTTCATTTTTCACCAGTAAACCACTATTTTTCAGAAATCTCGCAAACGCAGAGGTATTACTTCATGCAATAACTGGTTCCCTCTTATTAAGTCTATGAAATCTGCCTTCCTTTGTTCCAACTGACCCTCAAATGTCAACTTCTCCTCCACATATGTAGTGCATTTATGTAGACTGCATTTTGTAGATTACCAAGTGTCTAGCGCAAGGATCCACACTCAGTATAATAATCTGTGGGGATTCAGTTGTGTCCTGTCGAAGTGTAGTTCGGATTGCGCACTAATTAATTTCAACTACTCGCCATTCATCTTCATCGTCGCGAAAAGCAGAAAAGAGACATTAAAAAATAGTCAAACAAGCTAATCAATTTCTGCTTTCCAGTAACAATTTCGTCGTACCTAGTCAAGATTTCGCCTGTTATACGCATAGTTAATAAATGGGATTTCGGTGGTGGAAGAAATCCAACTTAGCACCGAGACTATGACGTAACTTCTTTCCAGGAATCCACAACAATTAAAAATGGTTCGCTTCACCCTACAATACGGACAATATGTTCCAGGCTGGTGTAGTTCCATTTAGACGAGTAAATATCAGTGGCGTAGCGTTATAGTGCGCCCAGACGTCCGGCGTTCACTGATTTAAAAATTAAAAAATGTGTAAATGCTGTAAATATAAATTAAAACTTGACTAATTTCATATATGTTTGACCTTCATGGCATTATATCGCGATCCGCTTGCAACGCTCCGCTAACAACACTCGTTCTAGCATTTTATTTCCAATGCCTTTCCTAGCCGGACGCCTGGTAGGTTTGCCGTAAAGGACTCAATATTCCTTGCTGCCTATCTGGAGGGAAAGCTTGGATCTCTACAGCACGCGCGCAATGCTCTCTTGAACGCCGGCGTACGGAGCAGAGAGCCACGTGATTGGTTCCAGGGCTCATGTGACCCTCCCTACCTTACGACGCAAATGACAGAAGCAGAATTCCTACCCCTTTCTTCGCGCTCGTGCTGTGTGATGCTACAATACGCAATATTGACTGGCGTAGCTTTACCAAACTCAAATATACCATTTCTTAATGACCACTGCATTGTATAATTTATCGCACGAACAGCGATGTCCATTAAAAACTGAAAGATCAACACAGTTTTTGTCAAATAAGTTGGTGAAGTTCTCGTGGTAGAAGTTCAGCCTGTGGCTGCTCTACCACTTAGGCTAACTTAACCTTCAAAACTATTATTTTTTATTGTTATTATTATTATTTCGTTAGTATATAACTGCTTTATATGGTGTCAATGGAAATGTTTAGCATTCATTTGAAAACTCTTAACATCGAAAAGTCTCTGGACAAAATTATTTTAAAATGTTTATCAGCATTCTCAAGATGCAATAAACAGTGGTTTGAATTACTCATCAGCACTGTTACGTCAGTAGAATGTACGATAGTTGGATGATCCACCCAACTCCGTGTCAGGGTGTTTTGCACAGCGCGCCAAGACGACAGATGTACCTAGTTCGAATCCCGGCGTGAGCACTGGTGTTCTTTGTGAGTGTCACTTCATCAACTTCATCAATATCATCACTCACATTCATATTCGCTATTAAGCAAAAGTGGTAGAAAAGCGAAGTAAAATAAACCAAATTAATGACAACAATGACGTCTACTGTTGTTCAGAGGCGTTTCTGATTCAGGTAGATTTTTAAGTGTCATGCCGAAAGGTTTCTTTGATTATCAAAAAGGTATAAAACACCAGAGTTCAAAACATTTGTTCCATAGTGAGGCATCTCATTTTCTAGCTAAAACATGCATGGGTGATGTTTTATTGAAAACCCAGCCGACTTCAGGCAAATAAGCAATACCTGTGCCGACTAATTCCATAAGTAAATTATTAAGCAAAAAAGGGTCGACCCTTCCTTCGGACTTGGCGTTCCCACCCGAAATGCCCAAGCTACGCCACTGGTAAATATAGAATATACTTGTTTTAATGTTTTTTGATGATTCGTACTCTCTTTCTTTAATTTGCCACAAAAAGTGTTAGGTTGTTCTGTACAAAATATAAAGAGGAGAGGTAATGTAATGACGCGTGTGGTGGGGGTTATCGTACTGGATTCGCACTACAATGATTGTAGGTTCAAATTCATGGCGTTGCAAGAGCATTTCGTAAGCTTTAATCATTTCCATTGTTGTTAAATGAAAGGGTTCTGTTTGACTTAACGGTGAGAGATGGATAACATCTGTCAATTTAAAGAAGAAAAATTAACGTTATAATTGTCTTTATTATAAACACGAAATTAGATTTGGGTTTTTCTTGATCTAAACGCATATAAAATTAATAATCTTAGGAGGAAGATTTTATCCTGAACTGAACTTAAACAAACAACTTTCCAGCCATGCGAAAAAAATTACATTAAATATGGTATTTCTTAGATAGTCATAATTAATTATTTGGTATTACTACTGAACGTCATACAATATTTTATATAACTGAAAGGAATAACCACTTTTTACCCTTTCTCCCTATATCTTTCTATTTCTTTATTTTTCCCACACGCAGACACACGCATATACCGTCCCTCATACATTTTTGTTCAATACACAAACCATACTATTTATTGTCTTTCCTCCACTTTCCCCACCCACCGCAAGGAAAATAGAGAACTGAAGAGAGGAACCATGCTGAAGATAATTAGGTGATCACTCACATTACAGCCATATTCTGAATCAACAAAATATGGACGGGTTAAATTTACAGTGGTGTAAGTCACTTTCTTAAAAAGAAAAATAAGTCTGACTCACAGCACTTTGCTGATCAACACAAGAGCTGTTTGCTTTATCACTAGACCTTAAACTGTCATCTGTTGACAGTTGAATGAATCTCTGATTTACTTCACGTTTTCTGTTAACAGATTGACTTATACTATAGATCTGGTTTCTGTCAAAGTTGTTTTTTTTTTTTTTTTTAAGTGACTTACACCACTGTAACTTTAACCCGTCTCACAATGTGAAAGTCGTCGTCTTCTTCTTAACGCCTATCAGTTTGGAGTGTAGGTTTCGATTTCCAGGCAATACATTAGCACTTGATGATCTTCCAACCTTTAATGTATCACTAATCTACCTAAAGGTTAGAAAAATGAAAATTTGCAAGCAAGGGCGTTGTTCTGATGCAAGTGAATTGAATATTGACAGCATTCTCATCTCATGTAAGTGTTGGAACACAATTATTTATTAGCGAAGGTCAAGAAATCACAATTGTCAGTGCTATCAGTAAAGCGAAGAGGTCTACATCCGTAGGGATTCTGTCAGTAGCTATATTATTTCAACTTACTAATCTTTGCTACCAACGTCATACGCAACTAGGGTTGCCAGGTGAAACAAATCTACACTGCAGAAACCTCTGTGGGAATATCTCTTACAATTTTCTCGTTAAAATTTATCAACAGTGAGGTATCGCAACTTTTATAGGGTGGGTCAAAAGTCGCAATACACCTAAATAAAAGAAGCCACTGTGGGGATAGGTGTCAGTGAGTGTTGGATATGCGTGTTGGGGGTGGGGGAAAACTTTATGATGAGGTTGATCTTGACGGCCGCCATCTTGAAGTCCGCCATCTTGGATTCAACTTCATTTTTTTAAATGGGAAGGAGGTCGTGTGATACATAATTTTAGGCTAGAATTTTGTCAGGAATTAAATGGTGTTGTCCATTTTGACGTATCTTTATTCGTGTAGGAGTTACAAAGGTTTCTTTTTCAAGTTTTGAAAAGTGGCACACTTTACATGATGTGTTCGATGTGGCCTCCTTCATGCTAGACAGTCATTTCCATTCTCTTCTGCCACTCCGTATGCACACGTAACAGGACATCTGGTGTAATAGCCGCACATCCATCAATGATCCGCTGTTCCAGGTGGCGAAGATCATTGATTTTCACCGCATACACCATGGCTTTGAGGTGGCCCCATAGGTAAAAGTCCAGGGGAGTGAGATAGGGGGATCTTGCAGGCCACTCCACTGGACCTCGGTGGTCAATCCAGCGCTGTGGAAACTGTTCGTTGAGTAATCCACGTACCTGCAGACCGTAGTGAGGTGGTGCCCCGTCGTGCTGAAACCATAAGGGGAAGTCACCATCCTCCGTCGCTACGGATGGGAACACCAGCTCCTCCAACATCTCTTTGTAGCTGTCGGCATTCAAATTGTTGTGGATGAACACAGGACCAGTGACCCGTGTTCCCCAGATCCCGCACCACACCATGACTTTGGTATGTCTAACCATCTTGGATGGATCAGTCCAATGTGGGTTACTGTCTGACCAATAACGCAGGTTCTGCTTGTTAACCTCCCCGTTAACGTAAAAGTTAGCTTCGTCCGTAAAGAGCACATTCTGGACGAACTGTGGGTTATCTGCAAGCTGTGCTGTTGCCCATTCTGCAAACTGAATCCGGTCAGGATCGTTTTCAGAAAGGTGGTGTAATAACTGCAGCTTGAATGGATGAAAATGATGTGTCTTCAAGATCCGGCGTATGGAGCATCTGCCAACACAAGTCACATGAGACATGGTACGCACACTCCTTGTGGGACTGAGGGCGAAGCTACCTAACACGGCCATGGTTGTCGCCTCATCTGTTGATGAACGTGGCCTCCCAGACCGTGGCGTATCTTTCACACTCCCTGTGGCACTGAACCGGGACAGCAGTGATGCAACTGTGGCGTGGGAAATTGGATGTCGGTCTGGATGGCGAGCGTTGAAATCGGCTGCAATGGAGCGAGAACTTCTTTTCCCTGATATTAGGATGATCTCAACCCGTTCAGCGTCGCTTAGTTTCATGTTGTCCTATCAACCTGCAACGAAGAGAAAACCTTTGTAACTCCTACACGAATAAAGATACGTCAAAGTGGACAACACCATTTAATTCCTGACAAAATTCTAGCCTAAAATTATGTGTCACACGACCCCCTTCCCATTAAAAAAAATGAAGTTGAATCCAAGATGGCGGACTTCAAGATGGCGGCCGTCAAGATCAACCTCATCATAAAGTTTTCCCCCACCGCCAACATGCATATCCAACACTCACTGACACCTATCCCCACAGTGGCTTCTTTTATTTAGGTGTATTGCGACTTTTGACCCACCCTGTACACAGAGAAAAATATTTGTTTGGATTAGCCAAAAAAGTGATAGTGGTGAACAAAACGTTTGTTTAAATAGGCATCAACCAAACAATTGTTCACCATTACCAAAAGATTTGGTCAAGTTCTATTTGTTTGTCGTAAACAATTTTTTGGTTACCAAAACCAAATATTATTTCGGTAAATCTAACAACTTGCAGCCCATTTGTTTAGGAAAACCAAATAATTTAGTCAAAATTACCAAACAATTTGTTAAATAATTTATTCATAATTACTTATACTTATGTTATAATGTGGCTAATTTTAGCTAGCGTGGATAGTTTGTAGGAACTAAGTGATCTCAAAACACACATTCAGGATAGAAAGTTCACGTGAACTAACCGATTTTGGAGCTTGGTTGTTTTTCTGCAGCGGTGCGGTGCGGTGCGGTAATATGTCATAATCGATATGGAGTGTCATACTTATATTTGACTCCAATCTGTTATATTCTTTAACAATTAACTTCATGTACATAATAACAAGAACAAGCTTCGGCAACTGTCGCTCGAAGTTTAAAATATTGTGTTCCCAAAGTGAACAAAACAATTACAATCACCACATACATAACACAACAATAAAAAAAAAATACTCCAATCTCGGGAGTTTAATGCGGAAATGACGAGGCCTCTCCGATCCCAGCTTGCTAATTAGTGGATTTGTGTGTCCTCTTATTTTATTCCAAAAGGACAGTTTGGCTTGTCGTAGATCAAGAAGCTCTAAATTCAGATCTTCATGTATCTGGATTATGCGAGTAAGAGGAGGATGCCTTCCAATTGCTCTGGCAGCTCGATTTTGGACTCTTTGCAGTTTAATTAAATGAGTCTTCGCTGCATGCTGACAGGCGGGACTGGCGTATAGTAATATCGGCCGCACCATCATTTTATATAAATGCAGGCGTGTCTCGAGTGTGAGTGCCATGGACCGGAACATTGGGTGTATATATATCCTATCCTCTGTTTGGCCTTCTTAGTCTGGGCATTGATGTGTGGTCCGAAGGTAAGGCGTTTATCAATCAACACCCCCAAGTATCTAACTTGTTCAGCGCTGGGTACATCTCGCTGAAATAGTTGCAAGCTGGCCCCTTCTTTGGCATTGGATAGACTAAAAACGACTGAAGTACTCTTTTCTGGATTTATCTTGATTTTCCATCGTTGAGCCCAACGTTCAAAAATCGGCAGGAAAGTTTGCATCTGTTTCTGACACTGAAGGACACGTTTGCCGGTAGTGAATAGTGCAGTGTCGTCTGCGTATGTGGCAATTATCCCTTTATCTGGGGTGGGTGCATCTGTAGTGTACAAAGAGTAAAGTATCGGAGAAATCACCGATCCTTGAGGTACCCCAGCACGGACCAGTCTTGGCGTCGATTTCTGCCCATTTATGGACGTAATGAAACTTCGGTTAGACAGAAAGCTGGCTATGACCTTTATATAGCTGAGTGGAAACCTCATTCGTCGCAGTTTATACAGGAGTCCAGCATGCCAAACTCGATCGAACGCCTTTTGTACATCGAGAAATAATCCTAATGCTCGGCGCTTCCAATCCAGACGAATCGCTACATAGTCAACGACGCGAACAAGTTGTTCGTTCGTCCCATGGGAACGACGAAAACCAAACTGGTGATCTGGGAGCAGATGGTTAGCTTCTATGATCTCATGAAGTCGTCGTTGCATAACTCGTTCAAAAAGCTTGCTAAGATGAGAAAGCAAACTGATGGGACGATAATTGTTGGCATTTTGTGGATCCTTGCCAGGCTTTGGTAGTACGATGAGTTTCGCCAATTTCCACTGAAGTGGAAAGTAACCAAGCTTCAAGATGTTTGTAAATAACTTCGCCAAAAAGACGTATCTTTTACGGGACAGATGCTTCAGTGCAGCTGGCGGTATCCCGTCTAAGCCGGCAGCAGGGTTGTTTTTCAATTTCCGCGTTGCATTTGCCATCTCGCGAGGCGAGACAGGTGAAACATCCAACGACGGAGGCTGGCGTTGAAGACGTTGGAAAGCAGCATCGACGATCTGTTCTGTAACAGCGTCATGCAGATCATTGTTTGGTTGAAACTGATCGTAAAAATGATCGGCTAGAAGCTCAGCCTGCCTCTGGGGATCCATAATTGGGCCTGCAGGGCTATTAATGGCCGTCATAGTAGGCTGTTGACGTTGATTTAAGTTACGAGCAATCTTCCAAAATGTAGGATCAAGCTCTGTCAGTTGGCCAAGTTTGCGATCCCATTGGTGGATTCGTTCACGGTGTAAGTATTGATGAAGATGACGCTGAAGGAGCATCCAGTCTCCCCGGTGGATGGGCGATCTGGAGCGATGCCATCGTCGGCGAGCCCAACGCACAAGTCGTGTTAATATGTACAAAACTGGAGTAGCCTGAGTAGAGAGTGGATCTCTTGTGAATGTCGTGGATTGACGCCAGGAATCTGTGATGACGTTGGTGAAGATAGTAACACCCCTGTCGATGTCTGCAGGTGATGACAACGGAGTAGTTAGGTCAACGGAATTGTGGACACGAGCGGTAAAGAGAGTGCAATCAGTAATAGCTTCTCGTAAGGTGCGGAACTGATGTTGATATAAACCATATCCAATGGAAGCAGCGACAGGGAGATGATCGGAATCGAGGTCCCAAGTTACAAATGGCATAGTGCTGAGGCCGACATCTTTGGTCAGGATGACATCTAGCACATCGGGGCGACTTCCATTGCGTGGATAATGCGTCGGTTCGTGAGGAGCAGAGATGGAAAAAGCCAGCTGATCCATTATACCAGCCAAAGCGTTCCCGGCTGTGTTGGAGGGGATAGAATGCCAGTCACCGTGTTTGGCGTTCAAATCGCCCCCCAGTACAATTCTATCGCCAAGTGTTTCTAGTACAAGGAAATCGTTGGTGGCCAGAACTTCTTGTGGAGGCTTATATGCTGAAATGACAACTAGGTCTTCATTTGGTGCATGGAGTTTCACCGCCAAGGCTTCCAACGAAGCTAAAGGTGGAACTGGTATCTTGATAGCAGTGAGGCCACGTTTAACAAGTATTAACAGACCTCCCTTGCGACGACCAATTCGATCTTCTCGAAATATTTTATAGTTGGGAACTGTCCATGTGATATGAGGTTTAAGATGAAACTCATTGATAAGAGCAACATCTATATTCCGTGAGTATAAATAATGTTGAAGCAATAAGGTCTGTTTTTCGATGCCATTTGCATTAAAGACAAGCAAATTTATCTGACGTAGAAGTCCGTTGCGATTAAAAGCACCCATCGCTTTGCATTTCAATGAGTGTTTGCAGAACAATCGTGACATAGTTCATGCTGGTTGTAGCGCGTGACATTCGCTGGAGTCCTCTATTAATGTGCTTCAATATCTTCTCGAAGTGCATTTTGTTAACCATATCCAGTAGAGATTTGAGTATGGAACCCACATCTTCTTCGTTTTCTTCATTAGCCTTAGGACGTTGTCGTCGTCTGTTGTCTGCCACACCATTCACGGTATTTGCATAGCTGGTGGCATCCTGAGAGGAGGTTACGGCTGGAGTGGTCAAGGACTCTGTGTTCGCATTCGACGCACGTGTAGACTGAGTCGGTTGTACTGTTTGCCGTTTCGCCATGGCGGTGAAGTATCGGCAACCACGGTAATTTGCCGGGTGATTTTCCTTACAATTACAGCAGACTGCGGGTGTTTCTCTGTCCTTCTTTGGACAATCTGCGGTAAGGTGGTCACTTCCACATTTCACACAACGTGGTCGAGCTGCACAGGTACTTTGGGCGTGGCCCAGGCGCTGACATCGGTGGCATTGTAGGATGCTGGGTGGTCGATATGCCAGAATCTTGATCCGATAATAGGAAAGGTACTCTTCTGTATAGATGTCAGCAGACTTTTCGTTCCTGCGAAGTGTGACCAGATACAGAGGTATTTGCTTCCGGACGTGAGTTTTTCGGTCCCTCTGCGTTATGCGTTGTACATTTAGCACATCGTAGCCTTTCTTTGCCAACTCCGCAAACAAAGTATCATAGGGCACGTCGATAGGTAATTGCCTGATTACGACCTTCAGAGGACGATTTTGTCGAACCGGTGCACTTGCAAATTCAATCTTCTTGGTGGTGAGGTTGCGTTCGAGAGATTCGAAGTCAGCAGTTGTTTGACAGTGAACTCGGATACTGCTAGCTGTATATCGAATTCGCGTTTCGGATTTCAGAATATTGTGCAGCGTAGACACAAATGTGTGCGGGGACGATACATTGTAAATAAATATCGGAGGTATCTTACGATTGGACGAAGTTGTTTCACCCGCGAATTCAATTCCATCTTGATGTCCGTTGGTGGCAGAAGTTCCTGCCATAGAATCAGAGTCCTTGGTATAAGTCTGAAGAAGCTGGTATGCGTTGGACACTGGCACTGAGGCAGCAAGCGGCACAGATTGACTAGACTTCGCAGCTTTCCTTGGATTCACTAACTGAAAACCATCGGAGTTGGTATCTTGGTCTGCACTGGAAATCGAGTGTTGACGTTCTCTCTTGCGAGATTCTTCAAAATCTAGCCTACTCACCGGTCTGGGGTTCAGGCCACCACGAAAACCACCTCTTGGGTAGGGATGATGCCGCCGATATTTCTGTATTTCAGATCTTGGAAATGTGGAGTCATCTGGGCTGCTGGCGTGCCATCCTGGTTGGCAGTCTCTGTTGATAGGTTCTCTTCCATCTATACATCGTCTTCCTTCGGTACCCATGGCTGAAGAGATGAACAACACACCGGAAGGAATGCGGTCGTCTAATGAAATCTTCTGCTTGACCGACATCTAGGCACAGGTTCCACAACTAGGCGACGTCTTCCGTAATCCCCTGGCGTGGCTTGGTATCCACCACACCAGGGACTCCCTCCTTGGATCGATGTCCAAAAAAAGTTCTGCAGCGCACTTACCTTCTACTTATATAGTCCAGAATCAAAAGGTTGCTCATGGGAGATTCACTTTTATTCACTGCAGTACATTTTCTTCTTTAATTTGTAGCTTTCATGTTCACATATCTTTCGAAGAATGTTAAAGCAGAATTTTTCACTATGATTACAATAAAACGTACTATTACTTGTTGTACAAAAACTTATGTTTGTTGTACACATTTTGACAGAACCATCTAGCGGCCGGTGTAGGAAACTCAGTATAAAGTAAGTATATTCTTAGCTTTTTTCAGAATATTAGGTTACAGAACAACATAAAGACTCGCTTCGAGTAATTACCTATCTACATGAGTTTCAATTTTCGACAAGGGACTTTCATACTACACTCGACGAAACTGTACAATCGTTATTTCAAATTCGAAAGCACGCTCACGCACATATAGTAAATTTAACCAAACGTTTTGTTTCTCTTTACTTACATATGTATCATTTTGTTTACGAGTACCATATTTTGTCTGACCAAATTTTTTGGTATTCTTAAACAAAATTATTTAGTAATTACAAGCAACATTTGGTTATCGGAAACAAAAAGCATAACCAAACAGCTTAACCAAACTTTTTTGGTAATTCCAAACAAACCAGTTTTTTCTGTGTAGTGTGTGAAACGTTACGATTTATTGATTTATTTAAAATCTTGACACTGCAGGAAATTTCCCTTATATAGTGTTGGTACATGTAATGATAATTCTCACATATACATATAATTAATAGATAATTCTGTGATTTCATAATTATGACGCAAATGTGTGTGTGTGTGTGTGTGTGTGTGCGTGTGTGGATGTGTGTCTTATGTGCCATGATTAAAATGCTTTACAAGTGCATAATGATGCCTAAAGAACAGGAAGGTTATACAGATTTACAATTTGCATTGCATTTAATTGTTTAATAGTAGATAGGAACTATTTACGAATTTATTGTGTGGGGATAAAAATGATAGTAAATAACTAAGTGGCTTACGTATTCACGTCAACTTTCATTTTACGCAATTTAACGCGTTTCTAGAGTTGGTTTCGTTCTATGTATTTTGCACACTTTAATAGTTCTCATTGATTTGTTATTGCGATAAACAATTACATAATTAAACAAATACATAAATGTGTCTCAGTTTCGTATTATGTGAGACACGAAAAGTGATTATATGAAAATTTGGGATGAGTTGCGTTAGAAATCAAATTTATACAAGCACATTCTCGTTTATATTTGAACCGAGGTTATATCAAACGATTCAATGCAAACTTTTTTTTTCAGTAGACCATTTTTCACCGCATACGATGAATTTTGGATACCACAGGTAGCAAGTTGCTTTGAGCACATCAGCATATGCTATGCCATGTGTTCCGTCGCTCTGTTAATTATTGAGGACTGACCTTGTTTTGGTCTGCGTTACGTCAAACTCGGAATAGCAAATCCACTTGTTATAGGACCTGTCTGCCATGTTCACATTTCCACGTGCATTTCGTGAGCATCATGAAGTTCCCTGTTTTTCTTTCCAAATGTCCACTTGGCAATTTGAAACGTTCGATTTCCTCAACCTTCATTAAATTAATTGACAAATATTACAATATACAGTCACACGCAATAAAAATGTACACCTTTATCCTGAGATACGAACTTTCCTGCATGGTGTTATGCGTGTTGCCTAACTGTAGGGCGGTGGCACTCATCGAAACACACATTACATACTGCACAGAAGTGCGTTTTTCAGAATGTAAGTGTCTAATTTTATTGCAGGTTATTTTACAGACACCAGCAGAAGAAGGAGAAGTACTAAAGTTAAACAATAGAGTTTCGTTAATTTTGAAACATAATTAACGATAGATTCTGGTCTTTCTTTTATTTTACTTAGCTTTTCTGCCTCTTGGAATAATCGTGACGATGATGATGAACGATGAAGTGATGCATGGATGATGAGACAAGAACAATAACACTGGTCAACACACATTTTCTGGCATAAGGTTTTCCAATGGTTTTAAGGTAACTTTTGGGTGCTGATTCCAAATCTGATCTCAGATTTGCTCTATCACATCTCATTTGTATGCTATTGGCAAATCCCATTTTCATTGATTTTACCCGGAATTGACCGGTGGGCACTATCACATCAGGTTTTTGAGATATCAAATATTGCATTTTCAATAAAAACAGCACATTTATGATCATTTACGAAGAGCTAAACAGACATACAAATGAGAATAAGATAAAATACAATATAGAATAATAACGAAACAAACATTTAATGAGTCGTAGCACAGTTGTGACTGCATATAAATGCTCTTCGCTCAAATGACCCAAGTTCTCTGGAAAGTCGGCCAAGTGACTATGTAAGTAGTGAACCTTGATGCTCATCCTACATCCAAGTGCTTGGAAACTCAAGAGCATCTCCTCCACAATCTCTTCATAGTTGTCCGCTTTCCTGTTCCCAACGAAATTCCGCACCACATCAGAGAATGCTTTCCAACCCCTAGCCTCTGCCGCAGTCATTGTTGTAACAAAGTGTGGATCCCTGATGAGTGTTCTTATCTGAGGGCCATCAAATATTCCTGCCTATTTCTTCTCGGCACTAACACTTGAAAAGGTTGAACAAGTATAGCTGAAGCAGTCTCCAGTGTGATCAAGATCTTTGACGAATTGCTTCATTAATCCAAGTTTTATGTGCAGTGGGGGAAATATAATTTTATTCCTATCAACCAAAGGCTCATTCTTGATGTTCTTGTCACCAGGCGTCAAACTGATTCTTGGTGGCCAGGTCATTTTAACCCAGTGTTCTAATGTAGCCCTACTGACCCAGTAGCAGAGGAAACATGGGTATTTGGTGTGACCTCCTTGCTGCCCCAGCAGAAAATTAACCATTTTCAAATCAACACAAATTACCCATCCATGAACATGATATTCCAATCTATCCAGAATTGTTTTGATATGTGCATACTCTTCTTTCTCTCGTACAGAGAGTCCTATTGGGATTGAACCATATATATTTATGTTGTGCAGTAACACACATTTCAAACTCATTTTACTACTGTCAATAAAAGTCTCCATTCACTTGAATCATTGTAGGCAGTCCCATATTCTAAAGAAGCCCTTCAACATCATTACAATAAAAAAGTTGACCGTCTGAATGGAAGTACTTTCGCAGTGCTGCTTCTCTGTTTCGATAATAGGAGACACTAGTGCCAGGTCTGAGTAGTCCTTTCTCTTTCAGCCTGGAAGCCAACACTTCAGCAGACTGTTTTGGCAAATACAAATCTCTTACCAGATCATTTAATTCAGGCTGACTAAACAGAGAAATTTTATCAGAGTCTGCAACAGTTGGCGTATATTCGGTCAGATCATCATCCTCATCGTCTGTAGAAGCAGGTGAAGTGAGGGTTTCAACATCAATATCTGGTACCTCAGTAAATACAGGCACAGGTATTTCCTCACAGTGTTCAACTGGTCGTCTGGCAGATGGGATGTCTGGGTATTGTAAGTGGTGTTTGTTCGTCTTATTGAAACCTTTTACATTGACAAGGCAGAAGTAACAGTCATCCAAATGGTTTGTAGGTTCTCTCCAAACCATTGGCACACCAAACTTCAGCTTAGCATTCTTTCCTTTAGACCATGATCGCAAAGTTTCAACACAGGTCTTGCACACTTTGTGGGCAGCCCAATTTTTGTCTTGGTCTCCCAGTCGTACATTAATGTAGGCAAGATACACCTTCTTGACAAAGGTATTGATGTTGTGCCTTTGATCCCTCAAAGTGAAGGTGCCACAGATGTAGCAGAAGATATCTGCGTCATTACGGCAAGTCCTTCTTCCGAATGTTGTAGCCATTGTTAGATCACGACATGCAGATAAAAAATATGACATAAATGTTGATGTCTACATAAAATCATATTATAAACACACTATCCTACAAATACAACGCCATCTTTTATCACTAAAGCACTCACTGACTCGCAACAACTTGTAATCATAAGTGACCACCGGTCAATTCCGGGTAAAATAAATGAAAATGGGATTTGCCAATAGCATACAAATGAGATGTGATAGAGCAAATATGAGATCAGATTTAGAATCAGCACACTGAAATTAGTCTAAAACAGTTGGAAAAGTCCATGCCAGAAAAAATATTTTTTGTTTTGTTGACCAGTGTAATACATAGAACTTAACTAGATTTGGACTTGGGACCTCTGGTGTGTAATGCTCTATTTCTCTTCTGGGGAGAATACCCTGTCTTTGCTCGACCTGTTATTTGTTTCCGTTACTTCCCCAGGCAAATAGTTAACATTACACTTAAAAACGAACAATACGGTTCAATCGAATTAAAATACATAGAATAACTATCATATACTTTACCATGGATATTCGGGAAAAACTCATTTCTTTTATCTCTTTACCCAAACGTTCAATTTAAAAATATATAAAAATACTATTTTATCTCGGTCATTAAAAGAATACAAAGAATTACATCAGAAATAACCCCACATAAGAAATGACATGCTCCTCTTTAATTATAACACTGTAATATATATATATAAGAGAGGTTCGTACGCTGGCCTAGACCAGCAGTACTAGTTCAAACATGTATCTAGCTTGTCACTAGCATACATGACATGTTCCTCTAATTCCCTCCCCATCGTGTTTATAATGAAAATTGCCTCGCAAAAATAGACTAAACTTGATTCTAATTACAACAACTACTCTTAATATGCGCTGTTCTTGAAATTATATAAAAACAAAACTGTTATGATTCTTTCTCCACCCTGTTACTGTCCCTTTAATCCCAGGTTTAATAAAAACCGGACACCTTGACATTGTTGAATCTACAAATTTAAACTAATAATTTTACCCAACAAGGTACTTGGCTTGTCAACATCGGATAGACATATGCTTGAAATTAAACGTGTCCCTTAATTCCCTCGAATACGACGTTTCTCTTAGAATAATACAAATGTCCACCGAAAACTAAGCGTTGGCTTGTCACCAAACGAATAAAAAAAAAATGCGTGTACTTGTCTATGTATTTCAATGAAAGCAAATGGTTGATCCGTGACCGCTAGCCATTTGACTAGCCCAGCCACTCTACCGGCACCGACACAACCTTCCAAAGGTCTCACCTCTCGCCCAAAAATCGTAAGAATGGCAACCCCTGTTACTCAATCGGTTCCCTTATATAGGCGATTCGAAAAATGCCAGTAAACTGGACATTTCCACCCCCTTCAGGTTTGAAAGGACAAGATTTTAAAACTAACCGCCTTCTACAAACTGGTTTTCACCGTCACGTAGACCACACCTACAGCAGATTACTTTGGAAGTGCATAAAAAGTACAGCTGTCACTAAAATAAATAACATTGAACATACATAAAAACTAATAATAAAAAGGATCTTGTAGTGATTCTATCATTATAGATTTCGTAGCGCGTTATACTTGTAATCGTCGGATTGACCATTACTGGTTTATGTGTTATTGTATTAATTAATTGCTGGCCAGCTAGAAGGTGTAGGGTTAAGTAATATGTTCCCATGTGTGTACCTTTATGTTATTATTGCATGTAAGTGTATGTGCTTTATGGATTGTGTTTTTACTGCATATTAGATTCCCATGTTTTTAGATTCCCAGTTGGGGGAGCTGTCTCATAAAAGAGCGTTGCAGTGGAAAATTCCAGTGCTACGGGGTCCACGTTCACGGACGTTTACTCCGACTTTAAAAAAGGCCAGTTGGGCTTTAGAAAAAAACAGTGTTTCCCCATCTTTTCGACTGCGAGGAACGTTTCCTCGAGTTTAATCCACTTTTTGTGGCTAGACTGATTATGAGAATGTATCATTTGGTGTAAGCCAACCTCTGTTGCTGACCCAAATTCCCCTTTAGAAAAGCTTTGAATATTTGGATATTTTCGTATCGAAAATTGATGCCCAAAAGAAAAGAGTAAAGGCGTAAGGAAACGCATTGTAATGAACGGAATATCATTTAAGCTGAGGGTTGGCCCGCACAGATAGTTATGCTAACTCTGCGGTAAGGGAAGTACCAATGGTGTAAACCATAGGTGCGCAATTTTGTTGATTTAAGAGTTTTGTTGATTTGGTCAATGCACACATGGAAACGCTATGTAAATTTGTATATAAAACAACGTATAATAAACCCATATATATAATTTTACAAGGAATGTTATGATTTGTTGAATTGAACTCCCTGAGCAATAGTACTGCTTTTTACCAGTTGTTTATTCACTTTCTGTACATGTGTAACGAACCTAGGGACTAAAAATATAAATGTTATGTGAACCGCCCCCCCCCCCCTTTGCGTAATTCCGGCGCAAATATAATCTACTCGCTTGGCACCCATTGTGAGGTGTGGAAGGAGAGATTTGAAAGGATAATACAAGGGTAGAAATCCAGAGGGCCGGATTCAAACCAGGGACTGGGAGGGCACCTTTCACATGCTATGTGTGTGGATGTTATATTATGTACACATGAAAAGTTATTGGTATTTTAAAATTTAAATTAAAATTTGAGTAAAGAATGCTTCTAATAAATTATAAGTAGAGATGTGAAATAATGGGACCCTTGCCAGAATAATGTACATTAAAGTACATATAATATTATCTTATATAAGATAATTGTTCTCCTAAAAGTGATTTTTCTAAATTTCCTCCAGTTTTTAAAGCATCATGGGAGTTTTTTTCATGTAGTTAAAGTGAAATTGCAAGCTCCTTTCTAAAAGAAAAAATTACGTAAAGCCACTGGCAAAATTGTTATTTTTTGGATTTTTTGTTAAATTGTAGTGTGTGTGTGAAAAGTATTCTGAATGGATATTATCAATATATAGAGATAATTGTTTTGACCACTTTCGAACTTATCGTTGCAGAACTTGGAAGCGAATTACCAAAAACACAAAATTAATATTGTGAGAATGAAGACTGTCAATGTACGAGTTTGAAGAGTTTTCTGAGTTTACTGTTGACTTTTCACATTTGCAGTGCGATGAGGTACATATCCAAAAAACATTTTTGCTCATATATCACGGAGGTAGCCTAAAATTT
Organism: Lepisma saccharinum; assembly: GCF_977018435.1. NCBI lineage: Eukaryota > Metazoa > Arthropoda > Insecta > Zygentoma > Lepismatidae > Lepisma > Lepisma saccharinum. Next base: position 31,688,543 of record NC_139232.1, on the reverse strand, counting down.
GGTTTGTTGTTACATAATTTTACTAATTTCAACTTTATAACACTTTAATAAATTTGAAAATTTGTAAGCTAGAAATATAGTTAAAATTGTTTGATTTTCGCACTAAACTGTAAAAAATAACACTGATTTGCTGTACAAAATAATAGATTTCGAGCCAGCTCGGTGACCAAGTGCCGTTAAGTGGTCAACTTTCGATCTCATCACGTTAGCTTCTGGGTTCTGACTCCGTCCTGCGCATTGGTGCTCCTTGTGACCGTCCGTCATTAATATTTTAACTATTCACCATCCATCCTCACTGTAGCAATTAACCAAAAATAGAAGAAAATTGATAATACATAACAAAATCACAAATTCAAATACAGTGTGTCCGGCTTAAAAGTACAATAAAATAAAATTTTATAAGTTTTAAGTTAATTAAGATATTTCCGTAGAATTTTCTTCTACCTGTAGAGTAACTCAAAAAAGTTTTTTACATACCTATTACACTTCGATATGTGCACCATTTGTTGCTCTACAGATGTCCAACCTGTTGTCAAGCTCCGCCCATGTGTTGTTCAGCATTACTGGAATCACATTTCGGATTGCAGCACAAATGCGATGTCGTAGATCAGGAAGGTCTGGTACACTTGTGACTTTGAAAAACCCCCAAAGAAAAAAATCAAGAGAAGTAATGTCCGGGGATCTAGGGGGCCAAGGAATATAAGGAGAACCTCTTCAGTTCAGTTCAGTTCGTGTACGCAAGCGCGCGCGAGCAATCCAACGAGTGCTGACGTTTTGCAAGGGCGGGAGAAAAAAACATTTTGACATTACCTTTCAAACTACGTAAGGCTTAAGGTGCTCTTGGTTAAATATTACACGTAATGATTTTTTCTTCTATTGTACTTTCAAGCCGGACACACTGTACAACATATATTTTGAGGGAAAAGTGAAACTAAATGTTCACGTTCCTAAATATAATATATTTTTATTAATAGTCTACTACTTTCAACTGTTTGCTAGTACTTGATTGATTTTAAATTAATAGCACTGTATGGAATACCTGATACCAGTAACATTGACACTTATATCTGTGAAAATGTTATTCGACGAGAGCTAGTTTATATTTTGTTTTGTTTATATTCAAAGCAAAACTTGAGCGAATTGACATGTGGTTATTTTTAAAAAAAAAAAAAAATGCGGTCGGCCTGTTGAAAATAAGTAAAGTCATTATGCTTGTCCTTTCTCTTTCAGCGTGTGGAAACGAAGAGTTCAGATGTCGTTGAACGAATATTTCCCATCTCTTGTTCGGATCTCGAACCAACTCAAAGGACGAGACGAATTAGCAACACATGCAACCTTTGCTGAACCTCAACACAGCTAATATTCGCCCGCCTGTCATGGTTATATTTGCGTTGCTAGTTCTGCACAGCGCTGCATTGGTCGGTGAGTACTACTGTATAAGAATTGTCGTAAAAATATATTCACGGCTGGTTTCTTTTGCGCTTCGTCATAATACTTTCATACAATAGAAGTCAGTATTTCATACACCATGATTGTTTGACAATTATTCTTCTTTGGTTATTCTATATTGTATAATCTAAGCGGCGCGTCAGGTCAACCTTGCAGCAACTTTTCGCACAATACGAGAACTGTGTGCTGGATATTCACATTCTAATGCTGGATTGATATAAAATATCTCCTAAGATTTGTGTTGTCACACTTTGGGGGTCACTAGTATAGCCACGTCACCAGAAGTCACACATGCAAAGAAAAGTCGGTATAAGAAAGGTTGTTGCCTCAGTCGAGATGTAGACGCCACAGCTTAACGTTCATTGAGTGTATTGACGGGTGCTGGACCCGACAAAGTTGTGTGTATGTAGTCACGGTCACACTACTTAGTATTGATACTGTTCTGATCATCTTGTGTCAAACAACTTGAGAATGTTAAGATGTTTACCTGGTTTTCTTGCACTGCGTTTTTAAAAACCAAATTTCTTTAAGAAGACTCGAGGGGAAAAATGATAACTGATTTGACAATCCCAATGTAGTTTCTTATCGCAGAAATTTCGAAACTTTCAGGAAATTGTATTTGGTCTGCAGTCCCATGTGGTGTTTTGAGTCCCATTCATATCTCGTCCTATACGTCTCGAATTTAGGAAAATAAAATACCAAGTCCGAAGATATTTTTATGAAGAAGCGGATAGAACAGGTAATCTGTTAATTTTGCTGAACCAAAAAGGGGTTTGGACCCTTTGAACCCCCCTTAAATACGCCCATGCATTTGCCATTCTCGTAGAATTTCGTAGCATCTTTTATTAATAGGGCTAGGATTTTTGTGATCTAAAAATCACCAAAAATATGTAAAATTAAATATGCTCTTATGACCAAAAATTTTACAAAATATGCACTATAATATGAAAAATATGCCCTTATAACTGTACTGTTTCAAACATCAATATCTAAATGCTTAGATGTGTTCACATACGTACTATCTTTAGTTCATTTTATGGGCCCTGAGTTGCAATGCACAACAAATACTTTCTCTAAATTTAAAAAAAAAAAATGAAAAAAAGAATTTGCTACACTCCAAAAAAAACCTCTGGAGTAAACATATGAGTAAGAACGAATCCACTTGAAAATGACTGTATATTTCTTGAAAATGTAAAAATTTGCTGAATATGACCGAAAATCCATCAAAATATGCTATGTCACGCAAGAATGGCCAAATATGCCAAAATATATTCTTAAAAAGCTCTTTAATACATTAATGGCATTAATTGTGGACACTTTTAGTAAAATGTTATTTTTTTAAAAAATCTCGAATATAAAAACTATATTCTGTATAGAAATATTAGACAAGTTTAAATGGCATTGTTCAGTAACTTCAATAATTGCATCTGATCGCAGCATTGTAGTCTGATTACTATTGTTATTTTTATTTTCAACCAACAGAACGCTTGTGTGCGATTGTTGTATAGTAGGTCAACTTTGAGCATTGCTGTTGTACTTACATCGTTCAGAAACTTCAAGAATTGCATCTTACTGCAGCATTGTTGTCTGATTATTGGTATTTTCTGTACTGTACTGTGGGTCAAGTGTGAGCTTCATTGTTTACAGCAGTTGGCAGCTGACTTTTGTGAAGTGGACATCTTTTAGGTGCTGTACATACGTACGGTACGTAGAGCGGGTTGAAAAGTGATACTGAAACTTCAAATAATGGCTCCTAACACAATAATAACACTCCTTTTTAATTATTTTTACAATGTTATTTTTGAAAATGATTTTTCAGAAAATGTTTTTGAACATATCATTTTACAAACATTTATATAAAAATTGTCCATGCATTATATTCGACAAAATGTCATGTACAGCGGAAGGTATACATTTGAGCGGTGTGATACTTCGCGCCGTCCTGCTGAAAGATGCCCCACTGAACTTCACCCCAAAAACAAATCACGAATATTGGTAGCAGTTTTATTTCTAAGACCTGTTCTTGATATTTTTTGGCATTATGTTCCCCTCTAACACTGCTAGGCTCCCGACACCATGCCTTGCCATGCTTCCACACACCATTACTTTCACAGGATGCTTCATAGTGGCGGTACTGCACTCAGGTAGCATGTCTTCAACTGTTCGGCGACCCACAAACCTTATGCCATCAATTCCAAATATGCTGATCTTGCTTTCATCGCTCCAAATGACTTTACCCCAATCTTCTTGTGTCCACTCCCTGTTTGCTAACGTCCACTCCACACGCTTATTTCTCTGCTTTTGGTTGAGATAAGGCTTCTTTCTTGCGATCCTCGCTCGTAAACCATTTCCGCAAATTTTTGTCTGACTGTTCGGTCAGAAACTTCTACCCCGGAAGTTCTCAAGATGGCATTAACATATTTTGCCGTACGCCGGCGATCTTATAGAGATAGGCGGCAGATTCTATGACAGTCTTGAGAAGTTAGTTTCGGTTTCCTGCCACTTCTTGGAACAGTTTTTGTGCTTCAAGTTGCTTCATACCGCTTGCAAAATTTTCTAACGTCTGACTTTGTAGCGACATCAGCCAACCTTTTCGCTATTTCTTCATAAAAATAACCTTCATCAGGAAGTGTTACTGCCTTACTCCTTTTACTTGGTAAACAATCAGAACGTTTTATTGTGTTAGGAGCCATTATTTGCAATTTCAGTATGGCATTTCAACCCGCTCTACGTACCGTACGTATGTGCAGCACCTAAAAGATGTTCACTTCACAAAAGTCAGCTGCCAACTGCTGTAAACAATGAAGCTCACACTTGACCCACAGTACAGTACAGAAAATACCAATAATAAGACAACAATTCTGCAGTAAGATCCAATTCTTGAAGTTACTGAACGATGTAATTTAAACTTGTTTAATATTTCTAAAAAGACTAACTAACTCTCTAGCCTTCTTAAACCCGAAGGTTCATGGCTGCAGCAACACAGGCCTTCCATCTGTCCCTATCCTCAGCAACATCTATATACTCTTTTCCATACCTACCAATTTCCTTTAGGTCCATCTCAACGTTGTCCCTCCATCTTCATCTTGGCCTTCCTACAGGTCTCTTACCATCAGGTTTCCCAACAAGAATCCTGTAAACTCCTCTTTCCTCTCCCATTCGTGCCACATGGCCTGCCCACCTAAGTCTTCTTGATTTAATCATTATAATAATATCTGGACATGAATACAAATTATGTACTTCTAAATTATGTAGCCCTCTCCACTCACCTATCTCCTCATCCCTTTCAGGTCCAAATATTTTCATAAGGATCTTATTTTCAAATACTCTCAATTTATTTTCCTCTTTCAATGTAAAGGACCAAGTTTCACACCCATATAATACTACAGGCAAAATTACTGTTTGTATATTTTAACTTTTAGTTTCTTAGATATTAAACGAGAAGACAATAGTTTATGAAGAGAGAAGTAACATGCATTTCCTGAATTAAGCCTACTTTTTATTTTCTCTCTAATATAATTTTCACTTTCTAATATCACTCCAAAGTATTTGAATTTGGAAACTAGTTCAAATGAGTTGTTATCAATAATTAGATTTTGATTATTACCTAACACTTGGTTTCGGCCTGTAAGTATATATTTAGTTTTCTCTTGATTAACTTCCAAACCTATCTCTTTAGCATGTTTGAAAAATATTTTAGCATTATTCTTAATTGTATTTATATCATCCCCTAATAAGTCTACATCACCTGCATATACTAACAACTGAGTCACACCATTTAATTTTAGTCCTTCGTTAGTTTCTTTTACCTTCCTAACAGCATATTCTAAGGCAAAATTAAAGAGCAATGGAGATAATGCATCTCCTTGTTTTAACCCATCATGAATTGTAAATTTGTCAGACACATTAATACCCACACGAATTTTACTTTCTGTTTCACTGGTGCATATTTTTATCATACTAACAAGCTTCTTAGGTATTACAAACTCTACTAATATATTATATAATTTATCTCTTTTGACCGAATCATATGCTTTTTTGAAAATCAATGAATAGCATGGACATTTTGATTATATTCCCACTTTTTTTAAGTGTCTGTCTAATGTGAAAAATTTGATCTGTATTTGATCTCTTACGTTTAAATCCACATTGATAATCACCTATAATTTCATTAGCATATGGGGTTAGTCTTGTTAAAAGAATGTTAGTTAATATTTTATGTGTTGTTGAGAGTAGAGAAATTCCACGGTAATTATTGCAGTTCATTTTATCACCTTTTCTAACACAGGAACAATTATGGATTATTTCCACTGTTGAGGGATTTCTTCTTTATTCCATATTAAACAATTTGATTTATGAATTTGACATATTAATGAATTTCCACCATATTTAATTAACTCAGCTGGTATTAAATCTATGCCAGATGCTTTGTTATACTTTAGCCTTTTAATAGCATCTTTAACTTCAGTCAAGTTAGGTTCTGGAACTAAAGGTTCTGCTGTGTGCACTTCATTTACTTCTGATTTATCTCCTACATGAACATTTAAGAGGTCATTAAAGTAGTTCTTCCATTTATTTAAAATATTGCTTGGATCAGCCAAAAAATCACCGTTTTTATCTTTTATCAAGTTTACTTTAGGTTGCCACCCCTTTCTAAATTCATTTACACCTTTATATAAATCTCTAATATTTTTGTTCTTGCTGTTTGTTTCAATTTCGTTAATTTTGCTTTTCAAGTAATCTCCTTTTTTTACTTCTAAACGTGCGGTTAACTTCTCGCTTTATACTATTATAATTGCTTAGATTTGTATCATCAGAGTTATTTAACCACCTAAGTCTAGCCTGATTTCTTATTTCTATTAGATTATGACATTCGCTATCAAACCATGGCTTACTTTTTCTTGGTTTATGGTATCCTATACTTTTTTAGCTGCTGATTCTATTGCATTACGTATGTGCTCCCAATTCTTATTTACGTCTGTTTCATTTATATTTTCATCATTTAAATGCTGCAAAACATCAAAACACAAACACTCCCAAATGTAATTCTTACTCTCGTTCTCTCTTTCATACAAACAGTTTCCCTTCTGTAGTCACATATTTTAGTAAAAAGTGCAAATTTAGCAGGCGACACGAATTAAAATGCGCTGTGTAGGCAGCTGGTCCTCAGGGAAATATTTGGAAGGACTTACTTATTCTTGATCCCTTTCCTGCTCCATGGAAGCTACATTGTCCGCATTGCCGCTTGAATCCACCGCAGTCGAGAACTTCTTTCATTATTTATAATAAATTGATTCGGTTCGTATGGATTACACAGTAACACTGTTTCACGCACAAAGTTTCTGAAGGGAAGGAGGTTAATGTTAAAAAATGTCGTTAAGTGGGATGTATTGACTATAATTGCGTCGGGTATAATCGTTTTAAGGCAGGGACGGCGCCCACTTTTGTTGTTAGTAGCAGCCAATAGGCTTAGGAGGCTCTATGAAAGATGCAAAATTATGAGGGGTATGATCAAGATTTGAGCAAGATTTAGGGGGACTGCAGTCTAGGTCTTCACTAGGGAAAATTGCTTTGAAAAGTGCAACATGATAAATCAGATACTTGGAACGTGGTAAAAATATTCTTTTAAATCTATAACTAATCATCTGACATAACATGGCGTGAAACTGTGCATAGACTGGGGGAGCTGTTGTTGTTGTCAACCCCAGACCTCCAAAAATTTCATATTCGTTCTAAGTAATGACAATTAACAATAATCATTACCAAATTTTGATATAACAGCCCTTTATGTATGAATGAAAGCTTCAAAATAATTGAGTTCATAATTAGCGACTAACCATATTTAGAAATCATATTTCCATTGATAAATTTTACTACCAGTTATGCAATTATGTGATTTTTCTTTTGATTAACTTATATAGAATTTAAAAGAGGGAAGGAGTTGAAATAAAGGTTGAGTCGAGGGCACCAGAGAAGTAGCGTAACAAACATGATCTGAACCCCCCCCCCCCCGGCAACTTTCAGTTGTGCGCCCCTACTCGTTAAAAAAAGCTTTTCTTTCTACAGCCTACATTCATATTAGATATATACAAATATGAAAATACATACATGTGATTTGAATCAATGTTAAAACCGGTACGAAAGGTTAATACAACAGAATCTGTAAAAGAAATTATACAGGTGTCATTTTAATGGTTCCCACGGACCATAGAAACTTATATAGAGTACATCAAAACAGACATGTTTCAGTAACATTCTTATCGTTGGTACATCATTTCGGTGCTACAGTTGTTCAAAAAGTCCGGTTTCCCGCATGCATGCTGGCAACTCAACATCACATCATTTCTTTGCAGTGAAACAGTGCACGGCAATGTTACAAGGAACACAATTTTTCTGAAAAACGACAAAACTCCCAACCACATTATAGCGAGGAACGCGTCAAGTAGACCAACGGGAAGTGAACCAACGATACGAAAAATGGTAGTAAATCAAGGTATTGAAAAGAAAGTGGTAATATCGGATTTTGTCTTTTAGCCTACATGTCAAATTATTTGAAAATCTCGTTTCAAGGTCGAAAATCAACGTTGCCAGAGCATTTTCTTGCCTGTCGTCTTCCCATTCGATGACTTGAACTATCCAGGTAATGGAGGTTTTCTTCTAATCTGGTAATACAGTTTCTACTTTTCTAGTGATTAACATTTTCTGTTTGCAGTAGGGGCGTCAAAATATAATATGTTTGGTTGAAAATGTATTTTAACGCCGAAACGAAAACTTTTGTGAATTTGCGGTCTGTCTTAATTTATCATTCTTATTGCGCCCCCGAAGCCCGTGCGCTCCCCCGCACCGCTGGATTTGCAGGGGGCTATTTACGCCACTGCACCAGAGGCCTATAATCAAACATGATTAGAAGAGTTTAGACGTTAGAAGCATCAGAGACGAAGATGTTAACAGAATCCGTAGATACAGCTGAAGTAAAGAAACAACGTTCTGTTAGTACAGTAAATTATCCATACCTGGATATTCAAAAAAGTGAAACAAAACTTAATTTAATATGTTGTACTACTTGAGTTGTATTCGTCACATAAAGTGCCAAACAACCCCCTTGCGGGTTTCGGAGAAATAACGTCATCAATATGGCCGCCGTCAGAATTTGTAGTATAATATTTAAACGCGTATAACTTCTCACAGAATAATGATATAATAGAATCTTCGTTTTTTGCACCAAATTAAATGAAATAAATTGGACAATTTACAGAATAAAGTATTAATACATACATATAATTATGTACAGAAATATTTCGTTATATCCACCATTTTGATGACTTCATTACCGACAAATGAGAGGTTTAAAACTTGGGGTCCGGGGCATTTTACATTCTGGTCTGAATGTACTATGCCCTCCCCAAAGGGCATATTCTCCGCCAAATATGAAATAATCCACCCCGCCCCCACCTATCCATACGTTTCAACCGCACTACAGTAAGGCTGTATATCAGCTAGCAAACAACCACTCCATTAAATCAAATAACTCCCTCTTGGTTAATGGTAGAGAAAAGAACCAGGTACCTTTGTAAAGTCCATTAAACGCTCTACAATTATAAAGTCAAAATGTTTAACGATACATTATAATTATTAAGTAATTTACGCTAAAACTTTAAAAGAGGTAATGAAAAATTTAATTTTCTCCAGTTTGTGTTAATATATTTCATAAAACGTGTCACGTACAAATAATATACGAGTACTTTATTCTGTAAATTTTCCAATTTATTTCATAATTTTTTGCAAAAACAAAGGTTCTATCATTATTGTGTGAGAAGTTATACGCGTTAAAGATTGCACTACAAATTCTGACGGCGGCCATATTGATGACGTCATTTCTCCGAAACCCGCAACAGGATTCTTTGGGACCTTTTGTGACGAATATAATTCAAGTAGTACTACATATTCCAGTAAATTAAATTCATTTTATTTGAATGTCCAGGTTGAACTCTAATTTGATTGGACAACATCACAAAATAACAAAATATCCAGAAAACGTTGTGTTTCCTTGATTTCATTGTCTGGGTTAAAGTGGGTTCCGAACTATTGTGCATTATACTTTCACTCGTGGAGATCGAACCCAGCGCCTCCGTTCCAAGCGAAGATGTCAGAGAAAAGAAGTAAACCAAATTTTTGTTCATTATTGCATTGTGAGGCGACAGCGTTATGCACTGTGCGAATTGATCTTTCTGCTTTGGGGGATGCCCTCTCAATTGCGTATCTGAGATCTCATTTTGGGGGATTTAGGTTTTTTGTATGCAAATTTGTAATGTTACCAGCCAATAAACTGAACTATTGCCTTACAGTTCAAAAAACCTTAGAACATTGGTTCTAACCTGCGTCATTAAATATTATGATAACATTAACAAATAGTTTAGAAACAGTATATTTACATTCTAAGAAAGGAAAGGGAGCATAAGAGATACAAATAAAAATGAATTAGTGTGCAAAATTGTATAAAAATAGTACCAAAAAAGTGTCTACATTATTTATGTTCTACTTTAAAAAACTGACACTGCAAGTAAATGGAATTGTTAATTTAACATTTTACCGTTTGTTTAATTACGGTCATCTATGTCTCTCAGTGTGTGTTCGGTGCCCCATTCTCAATAAATGTGTCAAAGGTATAAGATATGACAATTCTGCAGGCAAGAAATACATCCCCTTCACAGTCATGAATAAGTTACCCAATGCGTCATAACGGGTACAGAGTCAGACAGAATGGTACACAGACGAGTTGCATTTGACAATGACCAACACAGTGTTGCAACATTCTCGTCTGACAGGACCACCTGCAGAGGTAGTTTCGTCCTTTCGTAGCTTTGATATTTGAATCTTTGTCATGCAATGTCCGGACCACTCGACTCAAGAAGACCGTAGCAGCAAGTTGAGGGAGGGGGAGAGCCTGGCTCATCGTGTTTTATTCAGACGCTCATGAAGAAATGACCTCCTCAACACAATCAATATTTCAATCTTATCGACTATTGGTGCCAGAAGTGTTTGAGTTGTAACGCAGCGAGTAGGATTCTCACGGATAAGTAGAGGAGACCTTCCAGCAGGTCGATTCTATTGTTGTGAAATCGAACAATTCAAAAGCAACAATGCAATAATGATAACTGAATAGCTTTCCCACAAACCGTCCTTGACCGTGATCATTAGAGACCGGATGTTAGGCAAAATGCCTATTCTTTCCTGTTAGAGATATGATGAAAACTAATGTTGCGAAGGCCAGGGGGGAGGGATTAGCTTCATTTAAAGGCAATTTAATTTTGCCTATTTTGCCTATTTCATACGATATTGCCTAAATTATTTCATAAATGCCAGATATTGCCTATTTTAGGCATTTTCTTTAAAATTGGGACATGACTGAACTCGGTGCATACAATTTCCTGTTCCCAGGATTAGTTTCCGATGCTTCCAAGAAATTTAAAAATAACAATTAGCGAGTTATTGCAGCTAATAAGGACTTGGACAAATTAAGGGCAATTCAACAAGTTCTGAAAGGTGAAAATATACAAACTGAGTTAGATCCACACGTTCTCGCGTGCTTTAAGTATGGAAAATTTTGGGCTGACGTGACTCCTGTTTTCAGTGATTTATTAAGTACAATATTGGACTCCTGTCTCTAATGATGAGCTCCTGGGTTTTTTTAAGCTACTATAAAGAATGTACAGGTATGTTTCTATATTTAAACACCTATTTCTTTTTGTATGTCTATCTTCATTATTTTGAGTTAAATTTCATTGCCTTTTTATTGCCTATTTGTATTTTAATGCCTATTTTACTGCCTATTTTGAAAATTATAAGTGCTTATTTGCCTGCCTATTTTATATGTTTTTAGTGCCTAAACATCCGGTCTCTAGTGATCATAAACATTAGGGACGGCGAATGATGTCTCTTGTTATTAATTGATTTGATTTGATTTTTGTTAGCGTTCCTTTTCCGCCACTTTTGGCTAATATCGACGAAGATGATAAGATTAAATTATTGAAGGGACACTCACAAAGAACACCCATTCCCAGGCCGAGATCCGAACCCGGGATCCCTGGCTCGCAGCGCACTGTGCTAACAACTCCGCCGCGGAGATCAGCTTCTTATTAATTGTGACTTACCTCCAACAAAAGAAGACACAATTATTGTGGATTTACAATAGCAATGCATAACAGCGAATTTTTCTGACTTTCTACGAACTCTACCGTCACAAAGGCGTTAGTGTAATTGATTCTGTTTGTATCAAAGTTTCCGGGTTCGATACCCAGTGGAGGCACATAATAGTTTGGACCAAACTTTAAACTGTACCTAGGTCCAGTCCCCATTGGTTAATCTGTGTATAAAGTAAACTTAAAACAAAAACTCAAACTGTTTGCACCAAAGGAAAAATCTCTATTGTGTAATTTGCAGTGCTCTCAAAACATGTAACAAATTTTGGAGTCACTGGTGTTGCAGCCTATACTTTTAAGTTTCGATTCCTTTTATTGGAAGTTTTATATATGTATATTGGCTTATGTGACACAATCAAATTCTGTGAAACATAAAATAACTTACACTAGCTGAACTGTACTCCGTTAACTTATTATTGAAGAAATTCCACACTTACATAAGAGCTCTCGCATAGCCGAAAGGGTAGCATCAACATCATCATCATCATCATCCTTAGCCGTTTCCTGCCTCTGGCTGGGTCGGCATAGAAGTGAAGCCTCTCAATTCTCAGTAGGAGCACACAACAGCACTGAGCGGACCAGACTTCATTATGCCGCTTGCATAACCTTGACCCTCGAAACGATGCTGCGTCACGGAGTTTAGTTTCTTGCTTTCACAGAAGTTTAATCAATTTGAAGACAGGTATCAAATTGTTAATCATAGCTGTAATCAGACAAAGATTCATGTATTATATCATCATCTGCTTTTCATAGTAAATTTAACACTAGAGACAAGAAAACCTACACAAATAAAAAAAATAAGAGCATTTACAGTTACTTCCATATTTTTATACCTTCTATGCGTATACAATACACATTGTTTTGGATTTTCCCAAATTTTAAAAAATATACAAATACCGTACTCTCTATTTGGCTATTAAAGTCCCTTTATGTCCTATAAAAGTGTAAAATATAAATGTAATTATGTCGTAAAATTGAAAAATATGCCAGAAAAAAATTAAAATATGTTTGAAAAATGCAGAAATATTCCTAGTAAAGCCAAAAATATGCACAACAGTACTTTTGAATTTCTCATTATGTGGGAAGTCAGTATCTTCCAGGGGGTATGGGGTATTAACTGAAGTCAGAATTCCTTTAACCGAATAATGTAAAGGGGAAATACTGAAACTATTGTGAGGTTCACTGCAATTATCCTGTTTCATTTACTGTTGTTCAGATTTACACCTTTTTGAAAAGTAAAGCATAATTGGTAGCTCGCTACAGCTCTGGTAAATCTAGGCAATGAATACACAAACAAAAGTTTTCTAAGGCAGATCTTAACTCTATAGAATCTGAAAAGCAGCCTTCAAAATATTTGTCAGAACATGTTACACTCAATATATTTCTGTTCCACAATGCACGTATCATCTTGTTGATTGAATTATTGGTGTTTTAAAGTCCACTTTATGCACAGTAAGGCTAATCGGGACTGGACCTACAGTATAAAGTGGAATCCGAACCACTATGTGCCTCCTTCCCCCGGGTATCGAACCCAGGACCCCTTGATTACAAGGCGACGACGCTACCACTGCTCCATCAGGGAAGGTGCATATCCAGGGGCGGCGCCGGGGGGCGCGAGGGGGTGCTTGCGAACACCTTAATTTTCTTCCGCACCCCCTTCAGCACTCCTACATTCAACTAAAAACACTAACCCTTAGAGTGTCATATTATGTCATGTCAAATTGAGCGCCGAATGTTAAGTACTGAAGTAAGACCGTTATTATTGCAACAGGCAAGCACTGAAAGAGATGCCGATACACATACTTTTTCTGTACTGGCGGCAGCCTCTATAAAGATCAGCGGCCGTTTTTAATTTCATCAGCATTGTTTTTATGAATATTTCTTCGTTTGTTTCTTCAAGTGGTCTGTTTGGTTTTCGATAATTGCCTATAGCTTAATGTGAGTTGTTTATTTTCCTCCTGCTTGTTCTTACTCGCACTGAAGCAAATATTTCAGCTGCTTTTAAAGGTAAGGTATCGGGAAATTGTAGTTAATGCGAGATGTAGAAAAAAAAAGCCCAACGCATATATTTCTGCCGTGCGATGCGCGACACAACTCAAGATGCAGTGTTGCTAATGGAGCAGATAGAAAAATCGCTGCAGTGCGCCGATGCACAGCTGTTACGTACAACAAGAAAATGAGAGAATTCAGGTCTATCTAACGTTGAGTTTTAAACGTCATGCATTATACCAGGACTAGGATTAATATGTACTAACAAGTGGCTTTGTATGTAGCTACATACATATAAACTAAAAATTCGCAAAATATGGACTAACACATACGTAAAATTACCAAAAATGCTGCAAAGAAGACTTCTTCATAGTGATTCCTTATTTGAGTTATTTCAAACACTTTATTATTTTCCATTGCATTAATGCACTGGTGGCGTTCTAACTGTTCACTCCCAAAACCCGTCTACACTGGTACGGAACTGCAACGACAGAAAATACACGACCGATACTACCACTGCTTTGAGAACTAATAACATGCGAACTTGTTAAACCGCGACAATTGGACCACAACACTCCTTCTCAAGCAGTATTATTGCCTCTCTGTGATCGGCGACACTCGGTTACCTTTGTTGTACATTTACAAACGATGCCGGCTCCCACAACAATAACAATAACAACATAAAATACAATAAACATTAAACAAAAGATATATATTACAAACAAGGTGCAATATTACATATAATAACACGGAAATTACGCTTTCTTTGCTCAAAATAAATATATTAGTGACATATTTTAAAGTTGTGACGTCACATAAAAATATGGATCATATCAACCCAAACCTGTGCGCATCCCGTAGTCCGAGATTTTCAATCTGTGAGAATTTGCGGGGCACTAGCGTATAAGACATCAGATATTTTCAGGCACGATGTCTTTATACTAACTTACTCTTCGTTACTGTTCGTCCAATAACAAAGAATAATTATTTCCTAAAACCTCCGTTGATTCAGTACTTTCACATCCCCAAATATATGCTGAACCATTTCCACTTAGCTTCTCTCGAATCAGCGGCAAAATCTCACCAAAATTCTATTGTGATGTAGTACCAAAAAAGAAACTTTTGTTCACTAAATTCTTAATTACTTACTAGGACTCGAGAATTCTTAAATAAAAATATTATTTCATTTATTAACATTATTTTTTTACTAACTTCGTTAATATTAAAATATCACATCACTTCCTATTCCACCATTACCTTCTCCGACTACTACTATGATTAAATTCCATCTGAATTGGAAGAAATATAAAGGAAGAACATAAACAGATGTGAACGGAACTCGATTTACTCGCACTTATTATATGCTTTGATAGCATGACTCTAACTGCAGGATAGATGCATCTGTGCTTCAAGATAATTCGTTTCATAAAGTTTTAAGCCCACCTTAATGATTTGCGAACTTTATTTCCGACATTAAAGCAAACTAATACCTCCGTGTTTATGGGACTTATTAAGTCTTGTGAGCGAGTCATTCTAGCGCGATTAAAGCATTGATTTATAATCCACATAAAGCTTTTGGAAGCTGTGACGGCAATAATTGGAGAAGATAGAGGAGATTATGGAAACAAAGGGAGTTTCCTCTTCCATATTTGATTAGGAAATGTGTATGGAACATAATCAAGGTCCGTAAAGGATCCTACTTAAATTGAACGTGGATCAAGAATATGGCTAATTCAGTACTGATGAATTGAAATTGATATCGGACGAGAAACGGGGTCTCTTTGTTCTCTACATGGCAAAGTGAAGGATTGAATTATTGAAAAGGTCACAGGAAATTTGTACGTACTCTAGTCATATGTCATCATAGGCGTAGCTTGGCGGGGGCAAGGTATAAAATTTACCAGTTAAGGATACTTTTGTTAATATCCTGAGACCTGAGGAGCTAAGTAATAAATAATATTTGTGATTTTGCAAATGTAACAGTTATTTAGCAAATAATCTTGAGCACTATTTTCTTGGGATGAAAAACCTTTTGACTCTGCTCCCCACCCAAAAGGTTAAGCCTCAAATTACGCTCATGTACGTCATTACCTATCCGCTAGATAATATTTGGGATTCCTTATCTCACTGAATGTTCAAAGTTGTCTGTTATCCTCTAGTTTTCCATTTTGCTTACTGCACGTCGCTTTTCTATTGTCTAGGTTAGTGATTCTCAAACTTTTTTTCTAATTGTACCCTTTAGTCGTAACTAATAGTCTAATGTACCCCATTGTAGGTATTTTTCTTCCCGAATAATGGTTTTTGAGGATTTTGTTTTGGTTGCCTGATTGGTGGGGCGTTTTTGATATGTTGGAGGCCTGTATCTGCAATAGAGCAAAATGTGGAAAGATGATAAACAAATAAACATTAGAATCCTACGTTTAGTATTTTATTGGGTGTTCCCACGTTTATAATCTTTATGATTAGTTACAAGAATAAAAATGTGAAACACATGCATGCTGAGAAGCATATAAAAAACTTTAATTTTCCTATATTTTTTCCATGAAAGAAAAAGTAATGAACAAAAATAAGTCTGTAAGCAAACTGTCAAGCACAATTTTGGAGTTTTATTGTGAATCCTCAAAGTTTTTAGTGAGAAGAATGAATGTACCTGCATAGCCTGAGATTCGGCTTCAAATTTAGTTCATTATAGATTTCGAACGAGTATTTTATTTCAAAACATGTGATACAAAGATAAGAGTGTCAGTGACAAAATCGCTTTATTTTCCCGTTGAGTGTTAAACCTATGAAGTCTGCTATACACACCTGCAACAAAAATGTCATGTTCGTATTCTCGACATTTCTCTTCCATACTGATCGCGTACTCCCTTCAAGTCGTTCATGTACCCCTGGTTGTACGCGTAGCACAGTTTGAGAATCACTGGTCTAGGTCATTCATAGCTATGGAGATGAATGGTAAACTTGGAAGGGATGAGACAAATGCATACCAAAGCCTTTGCCAGGATTCGCAGCGGTATAAGATATTCTGAGTGGTTGGCTCACCCTGTGATATCTTTATACACGTATCTGAATCTTTCAAGGTATCAGATATTGAATCCTAACGCATTCTGTCAAGAAAGTCTGTTTCTTTAAGTCTGCTTAATGCTCAGATAGACTAGTCTGGACTGGACCTACAATTTAATTTGGGATTCGAACCACTGTGATATGTGCCTCCACCGAGGTCGAACCTATGATCCGTTGATTAATTAACGCGTTCGGATAATGAATAGCCGCGGTGGCTCATTCGGTAACGCGTCTGACTACCATGCTAAAGGTCCCGGGTTTGATCCCCGGCCGGTTGAAATCCGGGAACTTTTGTAACGTTGGAAGTTGCCCGGCGCCCACCCAGCGTCGAATGACATGGGTACCTGGGGGAACCCCTGGGTGGTAAAGGCGGTCAGGGGTGTGACGCTGATCACATCACCCCCAGTCACGACCGGATCAAGAAAGTATGGGGCGTTACCCCTATACGCCTTCATGGCGTGGTGCTAAACACAGGGGAGCACTTTACCTTATTTTTCGGATAATGAAGATATTGACAACGCATTCAGAATTCGTATTCGAATACTTTTGGGTTCGGTTAATTAAGATTCGTATTCGACCGTCCATCCCTACAACACACATACCGAAATTTCAGGTTGTAGAAATAAATGTGGCGACAGAGATATTGTTTGGTGAGGGGTCTAGAGATGTCAAGCCACGCACGAATATGTAAATGAAACCATATGGAACGAATACGGATAGAACGGATGCGGATAGCACGGATAGAACGGGTGCGGATAAAACGAGGATATGTGAAGATGGAATTTTACTTTGAGTCAAAGCAAGATTTGTTCAATTCTGTTTCAATCCAAGTGATGAAATGACAACGATTCACCATACCGAAAAACTACCTGTCAAGGCTGAATATGTTTGCTCTTATATGAACTGGCCAAATAATGTATTTTTGACATGTACTTGTGAACCTAAAATACAATGTGCATACGAGGAGCTTGTACTAATAGTATCAGGACGGTCTCTAGAGAAGAGGATTGATGAACACAAGAAGAGGTGAAATAGGTCGAAAACAGCCGAACATGCATGGAATAAATCACATGGAATTCAGTGGAAAAACATAACAGCACTACAGAAAGAACCAAATTGGAAACTATGGAATATCAAAGAAGCAGATTTCATATTAATAGCA
The DNA here is from genome assembly GCF_977018435.1 of Lepisma saccharinum. Lineage (NCBI taxonomy): Eukaryota > Metazoa > Arthropoda > Insecta > Zygentoma > Lepismatidae > Lepisma > Lepisma saccharinum. Next base: position 31,670,681 of record NC_139232.1, on the reverse strand, counting down.
CAAAACAAGCGTAGAAATTAAGCAAATGTAGTCTCCTGTCCTAGGAGAATACAAATAGTAGCCTAAAAGAAGCAAATATTAGTACAGAATTCCGGGGTTGTAAAAGAAATAACAGGTTTGTTGTAAGTCCGATCGTCACCACCAACAAAAAAATTGGCCGCCTGAAGACGGGAAAAGATGTGCTCTCTCGAAAAGTAGAATTAGAATACGTACTCTTAAATAGGTAAATGGTAAATGTCCACTTAACGTTGCATGAAAACAAAATTACTTTCTCGAGTGAGAAGACATCTCATTGTCAGCAACTTTTTTACGTGATTCTTCAATTATTATTTTTTTTGTTTTTAAGTTCACTTTATTCTCAGACCAATCGGTTCTGGGCATACCTGATGTAATCCGAACACAGGAGCCCCTGATTACAACGTGATACATTTTGACGAAACCGGTATTCGGAGAGGTCTATGTGATGCTCCTGTATTTTTGTTGATGCTATTCAGCACAATACGGTTGGTGTGATTTTCTGCCATGGATTGCAGTCTTCAATCAATTTGTAATAATAGTATTCTTCTAAGTTCCTGATTGGAAATATTAAAATGAGTTTTGGTTTGCTTGTTTGAGTTTCTTTATGCTAAGAATAAATAAATATTAAATATTCTTGGAATACCTAAGAAGCTTGTTAGTATGATAAAAGTATGCACCAGTGAAACAGATAGTAAAATTCGTGTGGGTATTAATGTGTCTGACAAATTTACAATTCATGATGGATTAAAACAAGGAGATACATTATCTCCATTGCTCTTTAATTTTGCCTTAGAATATACTGTTAGGAAGGTAAAAGAAACTAACGAAGGACTAAAATTAAATGGTGTGACTCAGTTGTTAGCATATGCAGATGATGTGGACTTATTAGGAGATGATATAAATACAATTAAGAATAATGCTAAAATATTTTTCAAAACTGCTAAAGAGATAGGTTTGGAAGTTAACAAAGAGAAAACTAAATATATGCTTACAGGCCGAAACCAAGTGTTAGGTAATAATCAAAATCTAATTATTGATAACAACTCGTTTGAACCAGTTTCCAAATTCAAATACTTAGGAGCAATATTAACAAATGAAAATTATATTAAAGAGGAATTAAAAAGTAGGCTTAATAAGGAAATGCATGTTACTTCTCTCTTCATAAACTTTTGTCTTCCCGTTTAATATCTAAGAAACTAAAAGTTAAAATATACAAAACAGTAATTTTGCCTGTAGTGTTATATGGGTGTGAAACTTGGTCCCTTACATTGAGAGAGGAACATAAGTTGAGAGTATTTGAAAATAAGATCCTTAGGCAAATATTTGGATCTAAAAGGGATGAGGAGACAGGTGAGTGGAGAAGGTTACATAATTTAGAAGTACATAATTTGTATTCATGTCCAGATATTATTAGAATAATTAAATCAAGAAGACATAGGTGGGCAGACCATATGACAAGAATGGGAGAGGAAAGAGGAGTTTACAGGATTCTTGTTGGCAAACCTGATGATAAGAGACCTGTAGGAAGGCCAAGACGAAGATGGAGGGACAACAGTGAGATGGACCGAAAGGAAATCGGTAGGGATGGAAAAGAGTATATAGATCTTGCTCAAGACAGGGTCAGATGGAAGGCCTATATTGCTGCAGCCATGAACCTTCGGGTTTAAGAAGGCTAGAGAGTTAGTTTAGTTTTAGTTAGAGTTTCTTCATGCAGAGAAAGGCTAATCGGGACTAGAGGCACAGTTTAAAGTGGAATCCGAACCAATTTGTGCCTCCACCTGATATTGAACCCGGGACGCCTTGATTACAAGGCGCAGACGTTGGCCACGCATATTCGTGGAAACGGTAGTAGGGTTAATTCTTTCCGGTAACATGTTGTTGCCAAAGTATCTATACCCTGTCCCGACTGTCTCTGTAGCAAGCGAACAAAAACAAGTCTCTGTGCAAGTAGTCACGCGAGACGGCTCCACCAATGAACACGTGAGAGGGAACTGTAATGAGTGGAAAGGGAAAGCGACTGCAGCCTACCAGCGTGTACTGATTCGCTCTGCCCACTCGATTTGGCCCGCTTCTCTGCCGCTATGAGTGGCGTTGCTACAGAGATATCCGGGACAGAGTTCTGTGGCCCAGTTTGCTTAAATAATGTTCACATTTTGATTCACAAATGTAACGACCCTGCGTGGTCATCACATTTAGCTATCCTGCGTGATAGCCATATTCTTTAATATATAATTATTAATGCTTGAGAAATGCCCTGCGAGGCTTACGCTTTTGATTTATCTTTTATCTAATTTTGAGTGCATTGTTGTTAAGCATGAAACATATATTGTTGTGGCACACACGTTTTGGTTAAAGAAAGTATGCTAAACGGCCCTGCGTGGTTTACGCATTCAGTTATCTTTTGTGCAGTAATTGTTGTTTAATTTGTAACTTGCATTGTCGAATCTCTTTATCTTCTAATTTCTTTAATGTAACGTGTTCAGTTTATATCGCCACATGCTAGTGGTTTTTACAATGCTAAACTTGATAATTTATAACACATAAGTTGCATCTCGTGAATTGAAGGGAGTTTGCAACGCTGCAGCCGGCTTAGTTCCGATCTTCTCCACCCGCCTCAGTGCTGCCACCAAACAGATGCCGACTGCGAAAGACCTGGTTCCCAGATCTAGTCTGGATGTTTCCCCTACCGGGATCCAATAGCTTCCTTGAGAAGGAAGGAGGAGGATAAGAAAAGCAGATTTCCTACCTACCTGGTCTGTTCCATAAGAGCTTGGTGTGTTACCCTTGGGTCGTGGCGGCCCAAGCCCAAGTCTCCTGGGTGCTTCCAGACCTTCCCTTTGTACCTTGCCGTCTCTTGCTACTGACTGGACATACCAAGGGACCGAACCGTTCCCTTGTCGTAGCTGGATTGACTTTGCGGCGTCCTTTCATACCAACACCTTTGTGAAACCGCGGGCCCCTTGGCCCGTCCCTCGAAATTGATTGGACGCTTTCGCATGTTGTCCCCAGACGGCGTGGCACGTAACGACTACCAAGGTTCCTATTGGTTACTTGTACTAGTTGGTTCCCCGTAAATTAGATAAGAATACTAATACGGCCCAGGTACCTCACTGAGGAGGATTTAAGAGCGTATGTGCTAAACAGGTTATTTACATGCGTGTATAAATATAAATAAACATTTACTAGCTGACCTTTGACCTTTCCATACTAAACCCCGCAAGCCCTGAGATACTTTGAGTCCATGTCTTCGGCTGGCTACAAGCTAGCATATATGGGTACACTTTTACACCGCTCCGTGGTGTAGTGTGCAGTGCTCCGGCACGCGGACGTTGCAAAAGTTTTTGGCGCCCAACTTGGGGCCCGATTTGCAAAAAAACCACAGGGCTCGACTTGTAAAACGTGGGGTCAGATTGGTTACGTGGTGAAGCCGTATATGGACTAGAAGTGGCTCACTGGTTGAAGTGCAAGTGTTAGTGACAGTGTTCGTCTATTGAATTCACGAAGGTAGTGAAGGTAAAGTGGTTTGGGATAACCATACAGAATTCACGAAGGTAATGTGTTGTGACATATTCCAGTGTGACAAAATGGAAAAGGAAACGTCCGGAATGAGTCTACGGAGCAGAGAGAGAAAAACCATGGAAGGTGAGACTGGGTTCGCATGCTGTGATGATCCTGGAGCCGAGATGGAGTATTTCTAGTGTTTCCAGTGTCTCAAGAATTTCCATTCCAGATGCGAGGGGCAAGAAGAGACCTCAGAGACTGTTGCAGAGGCTAGGTGTAAAACATGCTTATCAGCACCCTTGGTAGCGTCCCTGCTTGAACCAAGTCTTCCAAGTAAGACCCAATCAGACCATTGGCTGCTGGAGTGGTTGATGAAAGATAAAGAGGAACGTAAGAAAGAAAAGAAAGAAGAGGAAGAGCGTAGACAGATTGATGAAAAGTAAATGAAAAGGGAAACTGCTCAATTAGATAAAACTCGGAAGAAAGAGTTGATAGAGCTGAGACAGGTGGTCGAATCCATGGAGGAGAGGAGGCTCCTTGAGAAGGAAGAGGAGATACCCCTAATTAAAGAGGAGAAAGCAGAAGAAGAAGCAAAAAGGGCAAGAGAGAAAGCAGAAGAAGAAGCTAAAAGGAAAGAAGAGGTACAGCAGTTTAAGACTCTGATAAAGTCTCTTGAAGAGAAGAGATAAGCTGAAGAGAAAAGAGAAAGGGAGTTTGAAGTTCTCCGTGTCCTGGTGGAAAGTCAGGAAGAAAAGAGAAAGAAACAAAAGGAAAAAGAGGAAGAAAAGAGAAACAAAGAAAAAGAGGCAGAGAATGAAAGAAGACAGCTAGAAGCCGAGAAAGGTAGAGAGGAGTTGCGAACGCTTCTCTCTCAGCTTAAGGTTGACCAACGAGAAAGTGTTAGAGAAGAGTTGGAGAAAATCCGGATCTCTTGCCAACAGGAGGTAGTAAGGGTAGTAGAAGAACAACTAGAGCCCTTAGCTGAGTGGCGTGGAGAGATAGAAAGAGAGCATGAACAGATGAAGAGGAATCTAGATACCTGCTTAGAACTGGTCCAGTCTAGAGGGGAATGTGGTAGGAAAGAAACTGAAAGTGACGATCCCGAGAGGGTTAAACAGATAGAGGTCTCTGTTGAAGCAATGAGTTCAGTGTTAAAAACCCTTGGTGAAAGGACCGAGCAGATGGAAAAAACTGTACGAGAGCAGAAGGAGGCTGCCGACGCATTGACGCGGAATCTCCGGGAAAAAGTTGTAACAACTGCTGGAGAAAAAGTGAGCTCTCTCCGTGAAGAGACCAAGAGACTGGAAGTGTCCCTTCGAAGAGAGATCCATGAACAAACTGGAACTACGTATATTTAGAAGAGTAGGTGAGCCGCAGGATAAGTTTCAAAGACTGCAGTTGCAAACCGAAGCCACTTCAGATGTACTCCCGGATTCTATTGAACGGGGTGGAAGCTTAAACCCGGAAGCGGTCACCTTTGAACCTCCTAGAGTAGTGCAAAGTCCCTACTGCGTCGAAAGAACAGTTCGAACAGATATAGGTAAGCGACCTAGAGAGGGAGACAGTTCTGATGGATCTCCTCCTCGACGTAGAGCCGATTTCAAGATGCCTAGGATGGCTGATATCGCCCACATACCAAAATTCAAAGGCGATATCGAGGCCCAATCGGCAGAGAAGTACCTTAGAGAGCTCAATGTCAGTTTCGAGCTTATGCAGATACCTGAGCACCATAGACTTGAGCTACTTCCAAGAGTATTTGCAGGCAAGGCTGAACATTGGCTGGCGGGAAACATAGATAGTTTTGTCAACTATGCCGACTTTTGCCTAAGATTTAAGGAGGAGTTTGCCTCTGAGAAAGCCAAACAGAGACAGTTAACTGCTGTGAGAAATCGACGATATTTTCGCCCAGTCCACGAGAATATGGAGAGCTTCGCTTGGAGCATCTACGCTGCCTATCGAAACTTGAGTGACAATTTCAGCGAAAGTGAAGTGCTGAATCTAATAATAGGACAGCTGCCGTATCGTATCCGGAACCTTTTCCTTGCGCATGCTCCGAGATCAGTTGATGAATTGACCAGTTTTCTCAAGGACTTCGACATCTATGACGATCCCGATGCCTGGAGAAATAAGGAAGACCCCAAGAGTAAAGAGCCTGGAATCAATAATAAGAGCTTCAAAGTCCGCAACATCGAGACCAGAACCAGCGGTAGAGAAAGGAATGCTGCGAGGACTCCAAAGTTTTATAGAAGACAAGGCTGGAGAGGAGCGGACCGCAGCCAACAGGATGGTCAGAGGAACTTTAATCGACCTTATCCAGAAAGAGGTCGAAGCTTCCCTGATATGAGGAATTATCAGGATGGGAGTAGTCCTAGTTCCCCTAGACGATACTCACCTCGGGATGCAGAACAGACTAGAAGGCAGTCACCAACCAGAGAAGACTTGACCTCTGAGCAGGAGGAAGCCCTAGAGACAACCCGGGACTTCCTGCATAACCAAAGGTCACAGTCGAGTCAAACAAACTAGAGCCTTGTCTACGTGCTTCGTTCCCATTTAGGCAAGGGGCCTCGGAGGAGCGACCACTAAGATCTATCCAGGAACTAAAAGTAAATTTTCAATTGTCCGAAACAGAGGAAATAAATTTGCAAAGTGATCTGAAATCTGCACGAGCATCTAAGACCAGTTACAAATCACCAGCAGTGTCTGCAAAATTAATGGAAATACCGATAAACTGTGTAATTGATACCGGAAGCGAATGTTCAATTCCAAGTCATAAGGTCTGGACTAAACTAAAGGACCAAATACAAGCCATTCAGGTACAAAAGGTTCCAGAAATAAGATTAGTTGATTTCTCTGGTACCCACAGAAAGCGAGTTTTTGGAAGAAGGCGAGTAGAGCTAGAATTCGGCAGAATATCTTTTAGTACTGCAGTTTTTATGTTGAAGAAATATGTTGCGAATCTTCTTGAAGTCTTGTCACGTTTCAGACAGCACTCAGCAGAGTTGTTTTTCGTGAAGACTCCTGAACATGAGGAAGGGAATCCTCTGGATATTGAAGCTGTGCGGTACATCCACGTAGCCCAGGTAGAGAAGGCTGAGATGTATAAATCCGCTGACCTCTCAAGGAAGGTAGAGGTATTAGATATTTTGACTGATTCCCATAAGCAGGAGTTCCTAAATGTGCTGAGACGCAATTTGGAGATTATTCTTGAGAAGCTCCTACCATTGAAGAATGTTGGATATAAGCAGTGTGCCGAGACAGTTCTTTACGAGTCGCATTCTATACCGCTTTTCCTGATGGCTTTACTGGAGAATGAAGATTGGAAGATTTAGAACTTCGTCCAGCTAATATTGTGTCTCATTATGAATTTATTGGTTATGAGTTCGCTGATTAACTTGCCATGCACCCTGTCTCAGGTATTTCAAAGTGTTTTCCTCTTGGGTTGCTATTCCGTGTATCCCTGTCTAATGAAGTTCTGGACTACTTCACCATCTCTACGACGAAGCCATATCTAAACCCTCTAGAAAGGCTCAACAATTGTTGATACAGAAGAATGAAAGAAAAAAACGCTCTTCGATTAGAAGAAGGTGATCGTAAGGTTCTTGTCAGGAATCACAAGTTAAGTTCCCGAAAGAATAGGACTATCGCCAAATTGTTTGAGGTATACATTGGCCCCTATGTCGCCTCGGATGTTCGAAGCAACACTGCCCTGCTGTTGAACCCGACGACCAAGAACCCAGTCGACCAAGTGAACTTTGACAACCTTCGTCTCTTCAGGTGTTCCCCCGAACGGAGAAGACAATTGTGAATGTAGAAAAGACTTAGTGATTGAAGAAGTAAAAGAGATATAGACTCTGGTTTACCAAAAAAATTTCTGAAAATTTAAACTTTTTAATTTTCCTCAAAATTTTTGCCCGAGAGAGGGGCATATGTAACGACCCTGCGTGGTCATCACATTTAGCTATCCTGCGTGATAGCCATATTCTTTAATATATAATTATTAATGCTTGAGAAATGCCCTGCGAGGCTTACGCTTTTGATTTATCTTTTATCTAATTTTGAGTGCATTGTTGTTAAGCATGAAACATATATTGTTGTGGCACACACGTTTTGGTTAAAGAAAGTATGCTAAACGGCCCTGCGTGGTTTACGCATTCAGTTATCTTTTGTGCAGTAATTGTTGTTTAATTTGTAACTTGCATTGTCGAATTTCTTTATCTTGTAATTTCTTTAATGTAACGTGTTCAGTTTAGCACACAAGTGTTAAGTTTATATCGCCACATGCTAGTGGTTTTTACAATGCTAAACTTGATAATTTATAACACATAAGTTGCATCTCGTGAATTGAAGGGAGTTTGCAACGCTGCAGCCGGCTTAGTTCCGATCTTCTCCACCCGCCTCAGTGCTGCCACCAAACAGTATATAAACAAGGCAGCGAGGCCCAGAGCTCCTCTGTCCGAAGGGACCTGGAGTGGAAACCTCACGGTGCCCAACGAAGCTCCAGACCATCGAACGTCGAGATCGCCGCGGCATAGACACGCGTTCGCGCGATGTCAGTGAGGAACTTCGACCTACCCGACCCCGTCCAGGGAAATAATGGAAGACGTTCAACAACCCAATCATCCGATAGGCCAACGAGCTCAACCATTCAAGGGGAGACAATTCGTACTCCCACTTCCTCCCTCTGATAGGTTATCGAGGCAACCAATGATAGATACAGAACGCCTTAGCGATTCTGAAATGCACAATATCGACAACCGGGAACCTCAGGGCACTGCATCGGAGTATGGTTACACATCAGATTCTTTTGTAAATGAAGAGAGAAGAGTATCCGCTCACACGGGAGCCATCTGCAAATCGCAAGAAGGAGGGAAGATGCGCCCACCACGACGAGTATATTCCAGATCTTCCGAAAAGTTATTTATGAAGCCAACGGATAGAAGAGAACGTTATATGCAATCCACACAAAACAAGACCGTTGATCCCGATGGGTTTCAACTCGTACCTCCAAGAAAGAAAGTTCCGGCCAGTACTGTGACTGCTGATCCACCATCAACAATTGAAACATCAAATAGATATGATGCGTTCACATCAGACCAACCGGAATTACCACCTGAAAATATGCAGATTCAAACAGAGGGAGAAAACGAAATACCTTCTGTTTCCACACCAAAACCTACCAGAGAGCCGTTGATCTATGTCTATCATCAACCGGCACCTCATAATTTTGTTATGAAAACTATCGAAACTACCAAGATTAACCCAAGGGTGCGTTACACAATGGATAGTATACGTTTCCAATGTACTTCATCAAATGATTTCAACAAATTGAAAACATATCTTCAAACAAACAGAAAGATTTGCCATAGCTCCGAATCGTCAAAATCGTCCACTTCGGGTTGTCATTCGACATCTTCCTATAGATCTACGTAGATACGAAGTTCATCATGTCGGATTTGAAGTTATGACTGTTCACCAAATGAGCCAGCGTAACCCAAAAGGTCCCGGAAGGAAGAACATACCATTATTCCTGATTACTCTCAAGAGATCACCAGCAGCATCAACGATCTACGATTTGGAAAGTATTAACATCTATAGGATTGAGGTCGTAGAATATCTGCCCCCAACAGTCATGCAATGCCATAAATGCCAACGTCTAGGCCACACCCAGCAACAATGTTTTACCATACCACGCTGTGTTAAATGTGGTAAACCACATGAAGCATATAAATGTCAGAAGAAGAGGGATGATCCCTCCACGTGTGCGAACTGTGGGAGAGAACATCCCGCAAACTTTAGAGGCTGTCGGATCTTCACTGTAACAGATCAACAACAGAGAAAACCTCAGATGATAACTGCCAGTCAACCTGTCATGACCACCACTACAGCTCCAGCTCCAGCTTCAACATCTATCAGGCCCACTGAAGCAGCACGTTATACATCTTATGCCTACAGAGCTGACCCACAGTCTCGAATGGGACAACGTCACCAACCTACAACAAATACTGGGCAAGCTGGCCAAGGTCTGCAAATACTCCTGGATCTGGCTAATACATGGAACTTTAGCAAGATATGGCAACATGTATCCAGAGGACTACAAAAGATCTCCCAAGCAACCTCGGGAATGTCTATAATACCAATCATAATACAAATACTGATGGAAATGCAATCTGATGGCTGTTTTTAGTCGACATAATTTGCTTCAACATATCAATTTGCTGATATACAATGTCGATGGCATAGCAAATCAGACACCTGAACTCACTCATCTACTTTGCAATAAAAATATAGATATTGCCCTAATTAACGAGACTCACCTCAAACCACATATGAAATGGACCATCTCTCGTTATAGAATTTTCCGTGAAGACCGACTCCAACAAAGAAAAGGCGGACTTCTCATATTAACAAGACAAGGGATCAACGCAGCACGAATAGCACTACCCACATTTACATCAATTGAGGCAATTGCAATTAAGGTGCATACTACTTCAGAAGATCTGATATTAGTTGCAGCGTATCGGTCTCCAGCTACAGTGCTGGATTATCAAGACGTACTACAATTGGACACACTGGGATCCAACGTTATTGTTGGAGGAGATCTTAATGCCAAGCATCCTATATGGCATTCCAGAATATCTAACCCGTCTGGAAATATTCTACTGCAAGCGCTGCCAGATACTGAATTTTCTATACCTGCTCCACTGGACCCTACTTTCTACCCTAGGGGTAGAGGAACACCTGATTTCTTAGACGTACTTTTGAACAAAGGAGTAGGCATTAGTACTGCACCACATGTTGAAGACGCTCTTACCTCGGATCATCTCCCTGTTATCGCAGCTATTGCCCAGGGCATCTACTGTCATAGGTTCGAGGCACTACAGGAACCCAAAACAGATTGGAATGCTTTTCGCAGGCAATCACATATGAGACTGAACCTCTATCAATCAATGAATACGGCTGAGGAGATCGATGAAGCAGTAAACAACTTTACAGAGGTTATTAAAACATCTTGGAGCCGAACAACGATTACCATGTCTAATACATAAAACACTTCTCCAGTACTGGAAATTTTACTTTGTTTGACACGATGGGCCCGACGTCGCTGGTATAGAACTCAATCACCTCACCATCTTTACGAATGAAGTTTGGTTGCCAAAGAATTACATAATTTCCTAGTAAGAGAGCGGACCTCCCAATGGGGTGAACGTCTACGAAAACTGGAACCACAAGATAGGCAATTTTGGAAGTTAGCGCGCACTCTCAATGCAAGATATAAGCCAACGTTGAATTCCTTAAATTCTCCAGAAGGACCTATAGTGAATTCTCAGGAAATAGCGGAAACTCTGGCAGACCAATTCCAAACGCATTTCAAACTTAATGCAGAACTTAATGATCAAGAAACAGAGCAAGAGGTTCAAAATATATACGACCAACTTCTACAACTACCATCGACTCTTGATGCTCCACACGTAACACCTCGTGAAGTCCAAAGGCTGACAAAAAAGCTAAAACCGAAAGCAGCACCTGGTCTAGATGGTATTCCACCTGCGGCACTTCAGAATCTCACAAGAAAGGGGTTTGTGTATCTTGCCAAACTTTTTACTAACATTATACGACTGGGCTATTTTCCAACACAATGGAAAATGGCAAAGATAATAGCTATTCCAAAAATGGGAAAGAATCCGCACGAGAAGACAAACTATAGGCCTATAAGTCTATTATCTCATGTTAGTAAGCTCTTCGAAAGGGTGTTGTGCCAGCGTCTCACAGTTATTATAGACGAACATCAGCTAATACCAAACCACCAATTTGGCTTTCGGAAAAATCACGGTACTACCGAACAACTTGTCAGAGTCGTTGACTATATTGCTGTTCATAACAACAGAAAGCATCGTGTCGCTGGTCTATTTCTGGACGTGCAGCAAGCATTTGATAGAGTATGGCATGGTGGACTAATGCTCAAATTACAACAACTTCCGCTACCTCAGTGCTACTTAAAAATTATGATGAATTATCTGCAAAACAGAAAGTTCATAGTAACTGTGCAAGGGCAGAAATCTACTTCCAGATCTATTGAAGCAGGGGTGCCTCAAGGCTCTGTCCTTTCCCCTACGTTACACTCATTATATACGGCAGATATTCCATATCCGAAAGAAGGATTATTAGCAACATATGCAGATGATACTGCATTGTTAGTACATGCAAAATTACTGTCCACTTGCGAAAAACGAATTAACAAGTATGTGCCAGAATTAATAAAATGGACTCAGAAATGGAAAATAAAAATAAATCCAACAAAAAGCAACAACACCATAGTTTTTGCATCGAGTGGAGCTAGGGAGAAAATCAAACTCCAAATATTCCAGACGCCAGTCCCTACGGTCAATAAGATAAAGTACCTAGGAATAAGCCTTGATACAAGACTGACTTTTGACCCACATCTAGATGAGGTGGCAAGAAGGGCAAAACAAAGAACAGGATACCTCATGCCTCTACTAAGATCACCAGCGTTGTCAATTGAAACAAGACTGTATCAAATGATGATTAGACCTATATTATTATATGCCGGCCCTACATGGTTACAGGCCACTAAAACACATTTACAGAAATTGCAATATGTACAAAACAGAGCACTCAGATACATTGGACATCACCCGTTAGCGACACGTATACAACAACTCCACGAAGACATGGACCAGCCCAGGATTGAAGATTTACTACATATTGCCCGGGATAACCTGTGGAGGCGGATTACGATGCATCCAAACCCATTAGTGCAAGCTATAGGTCAAATAAAACCCAGAGTAGAGAGGGTTTCACTTCCTCGTCCATGACTGTTTATATAAACCAGATAAATGAAATGACAATCAAGTTAATGTAAAGATTGTCATTGTGAATGTTCATATATATGTAGTAGTGAGTAGATTTTGGGGATTTTCTGGGAACATTGTATATTGTACTAACGCGACAGTTGCGTTAGTTTTTGTAAAATATTGATGTAAAGAAAAGTAATTATTGTAACAGTATTGTAAATTATTGTCGATTCCAGTTAATGTTAAATAAACAATATGCTGGGATACACAAATCCTGACGTCAAAAAAAAAAAACCGGAGCTCAGTCGACTGCCAGATGCCGACTGCGAAAGACCTGGTTCCCAGATCTAGTCTGGATGTTTCCCCTACCGGGATCCAATAGCTTCCTTGAGAAGGAAGGAGGAGGATAAGAAAAGCAGATTTCCTACCTATCTGGTCTGCTCCATAAGAGCTTGGTGTGCTACCCTTGGGTCGTGGCGGCCCAAGCCCAAGTCTCCTGGGTGCTTCCAGACCTTCCCTTTGTACCTTGCCGTCTCTTGCTACTGACTGGACATACCAAGGGACCGAACCGTTCCCTTGTCGTAGCTGGATTGACTTTGCGGCGTCCTTTCATACCAACACCTTTGTGAAACCGCGGGCCCCTTGGCCCGTCCCTCGAAATTGATTGGACGCTTTCGCATGTTGTCCCCAGACGGCGTGGCACGTAACGACTACCAAGGTTCCTATTGGTTACCTGTACTAGTTGGTTCCCCCTAAATTAGATAGGAATACTAATACGGCCCAGGTACCTCACTGAGGAGGATTTAAGAGCGTATGTGCTAAACAGGTTATTTACATGCGTGTATAAATATAAATAAACATTTACTAGTTGACCTTTGACCTTTCCATACTAAACCCCGCAAGCCCTGAGATACTTTGAGTCCATGTCTTCGGCTGGCTACAAGCTAGCATATATGGGTACAGTTTTGCACCGCTCCGTGGTGTAGTGTGCAGTGCTCCGGCACGCGGACGTTGCACAAAGTATGCCGAGTGTGGTTCCGGGCTGGGTCTGGAAACAAATGTCCAGAGAAAGAAGCATGTGTTCTGTGCAATCCAGAGAAACCTGATGCCGTGTCCGAAAGGAATACTTGCGGAACAGGAAGGCAAACTGAGGCCTCAACCCAGGAAGGGGCTTCTGAAAGGGTTCTCCCCCTAATGGACTGCCACTATATTAAAAAGTTAAGCATCTGCCATTTCCTCAACTAATAGGCTGTGTCCTTGTTTTCAAGCTTCCTGGTTAATTACGAGGCACCTTATTCCTTTGCAGTGGATCTCCTCAAAAGCGTATCCCTTATCTCTGCTTCACTCTATACATGTTTGTTCTATATTGTACTCCAATTAACAGCCTCTTTGTTTAGCATGAAAGCGCACCATGTAAGGCTCCGTGCATTGTTGATTGCAGCAGTAGTTCGGAGCTTCGTCTTAAGAATACCATATGTTAATTTGTAAGTTCAGAAAACACTGTTCAGTATCTGTTCTTTCTTCTTTCATAAAGATCCTTGTTATGTTATGATCATTTGCGCCCATAACGATGGTCAAGGGGTCGCTAACCTCCCCAGAACAATGAAAAATCAATTTCGATTTTTTTTTTCTCATTTAAAACTCTCTTTCTCTATCAAAATCCATTGACATCACACAGTTTTCAATACTTCTATTTCGATTATAAGCCGCATTTGATCATATTATATTTAATCACGACCATGGGGATAAATAAAATAAATTTATATGAGGGGCAGAAAAATACTACAACATATCTAAACCCACCACAGAGTATTTTATTTATTTCTTATTTGACCCATCATCGATTTTCCATCCTTTCTCTTATCGAAGGCACTTGAAGTTTGCTTTAATTCCACTTCATGCACAGATAGGCTAATCGGGACTGGACCTACAGTGTAAAATGGGATCCGATCCACTATGTGCCTCCACCAGATATCGTATTACAGACCCATTTGTTACAAAACAACATTTCCGCGACTCTATTGGGATCATTAATCTAAGATTGTTTTACAGTGAAACGAATAGTTATGTTACTCGACATTGCAAAGGCTACGATAGCTTTCTCGTACTTCTTCTGTCCGACGTCAGCGCATGGATCTTTCAAAAAAAATATTGATGGGTGCTTGAGACATGACGTCATCAAGATCAGGCTCCACTGCGATAACTTTCATCTATTACAAGTGCAAAATTGTCCTTTTATAAAATTTTACGAATGAAATAAGGAATATTTTTTTGTCTATTTAAAGTTTTTCTCTGTCTTTTATAGCTTATCCACAAAACGCGTAAAACGCTAGAAATCGCGTTTTTCACTCCAAGAAATGAAATTTTTGACCACAAGTAACTTTATAATGGACACATTTACCCCTGGATAGAAAAATTATCTCATTTTACGGTTTTTCCAATAATATCAAAATCATTACTGATGGGATTATATTTGTGGGAGTCAATATATTACATGGATCGTCAGAACCTAAAATGTGAAATGCTTATTATTATTAAAACTTCCTGTTATAAATTATAAACCATAACTCTAGTACTATAATTTTGGTCCGTCTAACAGGTATAATCAGTGCCAAAAGTGTGTGTGTGTGTGGGGGGGGGTTGACAAGGACAGTTAACTTTTTCTTGTTAGACAAGGCTGATCATTACTTAATCGCCGACACTGATTGTAATTACTATTTGTAATTTACTTTATTATAGTTATAATATTCAATCTAATAATTATTTCTGAACCTCTCCACCTCCAGATAAATGTGTTTCTTTAGAGTCATCTATATAGCACGCAGGGATGTTTATAGGATACATTGTGAATATTTTTAGCATAAATATTCGCATCTAATTTTTAGCTCCAAAGAAATTAATACCCTACTGACGTTGTGGGTGGTACAGACGACCTTCTAATAATCGAGACACCTGTTTATAAATCGAGAGACTGGAATCAAGATAGCTATGTGTAACACGAGACGAGACTGAGAATGAAACAAGAGTCGTTAGCATTCCTATAGTTGGGGTTCATTGTTGTGACATGCCTACAACAAAGAAACTTAACCGAAACAATTAATCTGCATTTGAGGCTTATCACGTTACTAATTCAACAATGCATCCACAATTTGCTTCCTTGATTTTATGGAAACCTTACACTCCAGAGAGCGATTGCGAGAAAGAAATGTTATTATGAAATTATTTATTCGTGCTCTCTCTCCAAAATGCAGTGTACTTTGGGAACTTCCCAACAACCGGGATATAGCTTATGACGAACGACTACCGCATTGTGAGCTCCCATTCCTAATGCAGTCGCTTCCAAAGCACTCTTCGGGTACAATCAGAAATAACCCCCCAGCCAAACATGGCTCTTGTCCTGTCCGGAACAGACCACTCACGCATTATGGATTAGTCCTCGGTGTGAAGAGTACGCGTATCGCGTAAGCTTTCCTACATAATGTTGGCCGAGGTCATTCATCAATACAGATGCCTGTAAGTAACAGTATTCTAGAACTGTAGTATTGCTTCACCCCTCCCCCCTTTTGGATTTACTATTTTTCCCAGGAAGCGCTATGGAAGACATTTTTTAAAAGAACGATGTCCCCCACCCACGAGCGCCCAGGGAAGTCACTTCACCCCTCTTCTGGAAAGAGTAAAAATTTGTTAATTTTTCCTTCACCGTTTAGCTTGTAACTCTTTCATGTTTTTCTTGTATCTTACTTTTATAGGCTCATATGAGTTCGGTACATACCGGATATACGTCATTGATCCTCCTTGGCGATGCGATATTGCCACGTTTGAAGTTGAACAAATGAAAAGTAACACACGTTTACGATTTCGCTGTGCATTTCCTTCTCGGTCCAGTCGATGACCAGAGGGGATTTTTTCAGTTCAGCAGAAACATGCGAAGGGCGTGAGGAATGGAGATTTACGTAATAGCACACGTAATATATAGGACTAGGTGCATTTTCAGAATTACCATATGAAACTCCAATCCCATTATGACATTATTATTTTATTATTATTGTTGGCATTTTTTCCAGCTATTTTTTCAACATGTTCATTTTCATATTAGCAAATAATGGAAAACAAGCATACAAACTGTATTTTTGAAAGACACAAATGACGAATACGTGGGCTGTTCAAAAGATACCGGACTTTTGCAATACAAATTTTATTACCGCAATTACAACATTACACGTGCTTGTCCCCATCAAAGTACTTCTCCATGCTTGCAATGCAGTGCTCCCATCATTTATGCCACTGTTCGGACGCCTCCTGGAACGCATTTTTAGCGATGTCTCCCATCTGTGTTATCGCGTTCTGTTGAATTTCGTCCACACTTGCAAAATGAAGTCTTTCAAGGTTCTTTTTAACTAGGGAAACAGAGGAAAGTTCGCAGGGGCCAAGTCTGGAGAGTAAGTTGGGCAGGGCACAACGGTTATCACATACACGCTATACATACATATAATTACATACAAAGACGCTGCTCCGGCTGGTTCTTCATCTTCACTGCTGTGAAGCGTAAGCAACGAGAAGTTAATGCACGTGTTTACTTCGGTGACTCTAACCGGATTATTGATGAGCGTAGCGTGAAGTGGAAAGCAGCAGCGTGTTTCTGAAGGTTGCCGCTAGAGAATTCCACCTGCCGGAACTCGCTACGAACAATGGATCCCGGGCTATGACAAAATTGTGGTCTTTTTTTTTTTTTAACAAACCACGTATAATTCTTTATGTACAGTCACAGGCAAAAATAATGAGACACCTAGATCCTGAAAGGTGGCCGCGGTGGCTCAGTCGGTAACGCGTCTGACTACCATGCTAAAGGTCCCGGGTTCGATCCCCGGCCGGTTCAAATCCGGGAACTTTTCTAACGATGGAAGCGGCCCCGGCGCCCACCCATCGTCGAATAACATGGGTACCTGGGGGAAACCCTGGGGGGTAAAGGCGGTCAGGGGCGTGATGCTGATCACATCACCCCCACTCACGACCGGATCAAGAAAGTGTGGGGCGTTACCCCCACACCCCCTATACGCCTTCATGGCGTGGTGCTATGCACAGGGGAGCACTTTACTTTACTTTACTTTACCTAGATCCTGAAATGCTCGCTAGTCCGTATGGGTGTTGTCTAACTCTACGGCGATGTGAGAAGGTGGGGTACAATCAAGTGAGAAATCTAATATTTAGTGTTTCAAACATCACACAAAAGCCCTAAAATATACTTACACCTGGATTTTTACGTTTCTACGTATTTGTAATATTTTTATTTGCCAATTTATGCCGTAACCGAAATTAATTTATGTCGAAATTAAGCAATAGGGAAATTTGAGATAACTTATTTGTCCAAAATATAAATTTCGGAAGAGAACTAGAAATTGCCATAGAATCGAAATTGAAAGTTTGTTGGAACGTGGAGAACGTTATGGGTTTGGGAATATCGATTCCTTGAGCGAGGTAAGAAAGTAAACTTCAGTGGAATATTGTTTTTTTTTTTTGTAATTATCCTTCGTTGCTTAAGGCTTTTCTCTATGATAACATTACTTCGCGATTCATTACAACTTCTATAGATATTGACAAGGTGTATTGTTGTCCTCATCGATAGTGTAGTGGTAACGCTCTCCCATTGTGATCGAGAGAATCTGGATTCGATCCACGGTGAAATCACATGATACAACCAGCATTCCTGAAGCACCGTGTTGCTGGATTAGGTAAAACTGTCAAAGCCGGGAATCGGATTTCTTCAAATTTACAGGAGAAAGTACTTACGGAATTGAGTTTCTGTGTAATTTCAGAAGGTCGTAGAAGTGTTTTCTCGCATTTTTCAATGTGTTTGGCCGCTAATTCATGTATTTTTCTATAGGTAATAATGTCCGTCCGATGCACGAAAGCAGTTTCTTGCATTTCCATCCATGTACTTGAACTGGATGTTGCGAGCATCTGATGACGTAATCCCCGGTAAGTGTTTCCAAACACATAGTTTTTTCACTATATTGCCCAACCTAAAGCAACCTAACCTAACCTTACCGTGATGGTGCCTGGGGCTATCGTGAATGGTTTTTGGGGCTATTCGTGGATGGTTATACGATCCAGAATGGTTTTTGGGTCTATGCGGGAATGGTTTTTGGGGCTATTCGTGGATGTTTTTTGGGGCTATGCCGGAATGGTTTTCAGGGCTATGCGGGACTTTTTCTGTTAAGAAGGTTGAAACACTGCTTTGCCGTTTGAAACACAACGCTAGTCAAGATTTGCCCGCCATTTTGTGTGTTCAGGAAGCGAGAAAAGAACGAACAATAATTACTCGATATGTCGACAATAGATACTAATTTCGTTAAAAAAAAGCAAAATCCCTTGTTAAACAATCTTTCGCAATGCAGAATAAGTAAGTACGAATGTCAACAATTACAGAATAAACGAGTTACAGCCTATTGCCGGCTTTGACAGTTTTACCCGGGATTCAACTATATATCCAATTGATAACAATATTTTGGTTAAAATTACGCTTTATAATTTTCTAATGTGATTATTTGGTTATATGATCAGTAATTTACTGCATTTTCCATCCCCACTTTTAGCAACAATCCACGGGTTATCATGCAGCCTGTCACGATATTTTGAATTATGACTTATTTACGATTTGATATGACTCAAGTGTTTAACTACCTATTCTCGTCTTCACAATTTGCACTTTGTAATTAAAAATCTAGTTTGGAGTGATTTGGTACTCATACTAATGTAGACTTTAACAATACTCTTTTCTACCGTTTCACAGGATGCAACTTGTCCAATCGTTTTGTATGGCTATCACATTTGGTTTCAAAATCCAAGGACGTGATGAATGAGTTTCTTGTTATAGTTGATCTCTTGGCAGGTACGGTCGCGTGTTCGATTACTGGTACAAGTACTCAAACTTTCGATGTTGATTCAGCACCGAGAATAATTGAGCAGCTTACTTAGAAAAGTAGCGTACTCTGATGTAGAAAGCTAGTTGACAACGGTGAAGGGACTCGAAGCACTATCATACACATTATCCAATAACGAACTGCTTTCTAGATCATGTCATTGGATATTGTCCGTTTTGGATAAACTTTGGATTTCTCAAGGCTTTGGTTTCGAAAACTTTCTAACTTCTGTGGGTCTACGCCTAATATTATCTTCAGTTTATCGCAATGGCTTATTAACACAATATGATCACTCATCATTTTCGTGAATATAAGTTTAAGCAGTAGTCTGTCCAGGGGAACCGGCGATCGTTAGTTTTTCGTTCTTTCATTATACTACCTATCCTTAATGCTAAAACGAGTTGAGCCTGTTCCAGCTAGTCTTACGTGCAGTTTTAAATCGTAGATTGGTTAGGAAAAATCGAAACAAACGGTTGTTTGCAAAAGTACATTTTTAATATTCATTGCAGAATGATTTGGAAACACGCGTGATTCGCCAAATATTTCTGTCTTACCAAAGAAGTATTTCAGTGATTTAAAAGTACGATTCAAAAAAATTCGAAAAAAAAAACCACTCTTATGTGGTGATCTTTTAGCATGTCTGCGGCTCTGTTTCCGTCCTTATCAACTATCGATATCTCAAAAATTACAAGAGGTACGAAGA
The DNA here is from genome assembly GCF_977018435.1 of Lepisma saccharinum. Lineage (NCBI taxonomy): Eukaryota > Metazoa > Arthropoda > Insecta > Zygentoma > Lepismatidae > Lepisma > Lepisma saccharinum. The sequence continues at coordinate 31,650,726 of NC_139232.1, read as the reverse complement.
GATTTGTGAACTGATAGACATACAAAGTAATAGCTCAAGGCACCATAAATTAGTTCGATCAACCCGTCTGGCTTACCGAGAGGGACATCAATTGACCTATAATAAACTGTCAATATCTCAACAAGCAAGAAACGTAAAGATCCAAAATTTTCTGAAATTTCAACGTGAAATGGTGCTTAAACAAGGCGTGATATACATATTTCCATTGGCTGCCTTTCTCTCTGTGATAGTAAAATAAATGAATGTCAAAGAGCTATAAATTTGTAATGTATCAATATCTTTGAAACTACTCAAACTTCAAATACTAGTGGACCCGAGTAAGACTCGCGCATCATTGTGTCTGTGTTAACCATGTCATCGGTTCCGGACTGCACACACCCTCCCTTTTAATACGCCATTGACTTCAAGTGATTTATTTTAGTAATCGGTGTCTTCCTCGATACAGACATCAAGGAATTGGTAGGAAAAAGACGTATATAAAACAACTGAACAAAAATTTGCAATGGGTAGTAAAACGTGTGTCGAATGAACCTACGTTGGCCTTACAAGGCATGGTTGAAGAGCATGAGTCATTCTCTAACCTAACGTCAAGTTCACCACACAGCCCTGTGAAGCCGAGGAAAAGCTTACGCAATTGTTTCTTCTTTGGGGGAAAGGGACATGGGAGGGCGATGGCGGATTCCAGTGCTTGCTTGAAGTGTTTTGTTGCTGTTACTTTGGTGGATCTTTACTTTTGCCGTATGTATTTAATAATTGATATAATTACATTTTATCTACTGAGACTTGGATGCAAAAATATATGCAGCTCCTCATACTACACTAATTTCTTTATTTGTTAGAAATATATACCCTTTCAACTAGGGGTGCGCATAGGGGCGATTATGGCGCAGACTGCGCGATCGAGATTTTTTTCCTCTTCAAATAATATAAAATGCAACATTTATATATGTTTCTAAAATATAAGTTAAAAATAAAACCTTAAATGCACCATGTTTAATCCATCAGATGAAGAAAAGAAAGTATTTAAAGGCAGGAGTGGTCACAGGTGGGTTTGTGGACGCACGTTACGTCCACCCAACTTTAGGGAGGTGGGATTTTTATGATGCAAATTTGACTTCAACAATATAGCATTGGAAACAAGTTAAATTACGTTATCAAATAACCATGCTGCTATATAAATAGCAATTTGTAGACTTCCAAGGGACTTGTAACGGGTAATATGTATTATCGAAGAGGGGGGGGCATCGAAAGGTGACTGGGGGCAATATCGTAAGTTTTACATATTAGGTCTTAAATTTACAGGTAGATTCTGGGGTGGATTAAGAATTAAATGTTGGGGGTGGTGGCAATATTCAACTCCTGAATATCAGTGTTAAGTCTTAGACTATTACAGATATTTTAGTTAGAGGGGATTGAGCCTTAAATTGAGGGGGTTATCCAATTCTTGCGTATTACTATTGTCTTAGACTGTTGCGGAAATTCTGGTGAGGGGAGAAAGAATTATTTTTTGGAAAAGGCAATATCCACTCTTCAATATCAACAGTAAGTCTAAAATTGGCATGGAAATTTTGCTGGGAGGATTCAGTATTACATTTAAAGAGGGAGATATGAAGCTCTCGATAAAGTGTTAAATCTTATATTGTCAAGGGATTTCTGTAGTTGGGGGAGAGTTCGAATATTATATTTTGGAAACTATATTTAGCAATATGGTATCCACACGTTTTCGACGCCGAACATGCGAAAAGAGAAGCTGGAAAAGAGTAAATACAATCACGGGATCCTAAGAAAGGATTGACACCCTATTAAATTAATATTCTTGAAAGTCTGAAATGAAATGGATGTAAACATTTCCTTGCTCGCTTTGCTCGCCATGATGTGTTACGAAAATGTGTGTTTGGCGCTTTACTGAGGTGAATGTGAAGTTTTATATTGAAGCTGCATTACAAGACATGAACGACATTCTCGATATTCATTAATAACATCACTTCTTAAAATATGATGCTTAGTGTTGGTATACTGCTTAATTTAAGGCAGGTGCATCATTTGGAAAAAAAAATATATCAAATTCGCATTTCTAACTTCTTGTCACAGAAAAAAATTACTTTAAGAAGTGAAATTTGCACAGAATATAAAATCCATGTAATTATTTGTATGGATTAATAAAATAATTATCTTTACCACAAGCTGAGAGGCTGAGTTCTTTGAAGGAGGAACCGTAATTTTCAACCTGAGCTTAGGAATTTCTAGATAGGGTTCTGTAATGTCTCGTGATACAATAATTGAATCGGTCACACGGCTGCAACATGTTATTTGATTTGCCCCGGTTGAATTTTGTATATTAAGTTGTGTAACAATTTGTGTTAAATACTCAAATTGTGAGTTTTATAGATACACTCACAAACCCTGTTTAAATGCATAATTATACAGAGTGTCCGAAAAGTCACGCAACCCGGTGTTTACGACCGTATAACGGAATAGCGAAACGGAATGAGTAGAAACGCTTTCTGCCAAGAGAATGCCCTGTATATTGGGAAAATTTAGAGAGACAAACATATGTAAGAACATGCGTGTTTTAATAACAAATAAGCAAAGTGTTGCCAAAGGCGGAAAAAAAATATTTGCAAATCGTGTATATTGATGCACAGAACTCACTGAGGTAAATTATTGGAACATTTCACAATACCAACGAACAATTTGGATGGCCATCTAATGAATTTGACAGAAAAAGATGTTTGACGAAGTTTCAAAAACATTGCAGAAGGGAATAAATGAACTGTTCCAAAAATCGATGTTTTCACAATATTACGAGGGACACTGGCAACACTGTTGGTGTCACGTGTCACTAACAGATGTGTTTCACCTCAGACTATCACACTAAGGCACTTTTAACGACAAAGGAGAAAGTTGGTTATTCTCGAACATATGCAATAAATTACATACACCTTGCAACCTGAAATGTGGTTTCAATTGGATAGGTATGTCAACAGCCAAAATTCCAGGCATTGGTCGACAGAAAACCCACATCAGTTGCATGAACTACCCTTGCACTCTCCGAAAATCGGTGTATGGTGTGGAATATCGCGACGTCGTATTGTAGGACCGTTATTCTTTGAGACAACAGTGGATTCTGCTGTGTACGGGGATCTCATAATGCAATTCGTTGCTCTCCTGGAAAAAGACGAACGTGATGTTTGGCTACAACCAGTAGCGTACGCAGGATTTCATCAAGGGGGGTGTTATTTCTAAAACTTTTTTTCCAAATTCACATTACCATTGTTTTATTATACTTTAATTACATAATAATAATAATAATCACAATTAATTAATAATACTTATAATTAATTAATTAGCTAAATTAATACTACTAATACCACTACTACTACTATTAAGTAGTAGAGATCTACATAAATATAGTATTTATGAAAACATTAGAACAATATCACTTTCTAGTCATTCGATTTTTATCAAATCCTGGGAGCATTTTTTTGTTTCTTTGTTACGAAATAATTGTCTGGTGAACGAGTTGAGACATTTCAAGGGTGAAGAAGATCCATAAATACAAGAAAATATATTAAAATAAATTGAAATAATCAAAGTATGGAAATCATCCAAGAAGCTGCGGTAATCTGGTCGGTAGAGCGTCTGAGAAGTGACAATCACGCGGGAGATCCGGATTCGATTCCCGAAATAGGTTGGAATTTTTCCGGCTTCTTCCCCGCATAAATGTCCCCGATAATTCACATCTGGATTGTCTCCCTGTTCTTACCAACAAAACATTTTACAATAGTTAAGCTTATTGTCGTTTGAATAATTGTCTAGTCAACAAGGTGACACATTTTAAAGAGAGACATTCAAAAGTGCTGCGGTAAACAATACAATGGGAAGGCGAATTGGTGACTGTATTCTTGTCCGCCTAGCCTTTGTCTATACATTAGCCTCTTACAACCAACCAAGAACTTTATTTAGTTAATTCTCATTGTTCACACACAAAACAAATTTAGGTTCGTTGAACACTGGCGTACGTAGAGGGGTGGCCGATGGTGTTCCAGCCCCTACCGAAATTTTGAGAAAACCAGAATTTTCAAATAAAAATCCGTTAAGAACTTTAAAAAATCAAAATGTGTAAATGCGAAACTTCTTTTAAAGTGAATCCCGATTACCATTTTTGTTTTTGAATATAATTTTAATAGACTGAAAAGCTCCAAAAATACGAAATATTTTATTATGCATCCTGCCCTCCAAAACGAAGCCATGTGCTATCCACATTTACTATTCCAGCCCCTCCCGAAAAAAAAATCTGCGTACGGCAGTGTATTGAACATTGTTGCAACTGAGATACAAAACAACTTTTTTTCTCTTTTAAATCATAGTTACCCTAACCTAACCTCATAAACTCGTGTTTATTTTCAAGGCATTAGTCTGAAAGACGCGTGTGTTTGGAATGCTGTGCTTTTCTCCATGCTGCATGGAAATAATAATTCAAATTATTATTATTATTATTAGTAGTAGTAGTAGTAGTAGAAGTAGTAATAGTAATATTATTGTCCCAGATCTTTGACTGTAAAAATTGGCTATTTCATTTTTTTTCCACAGCATTTTTCATAATATTTCACAAGCTCAAGGGGGGGGTTTAAACCCCGTAACCCCCCCCCCCTTGCGTACGCCACTGGCTACAACAAGATGGAGCAACTTGCCATACATCTAATGAATCTCTTCGTATGCTGAGAGAATGTTTGGTGATCGTCTAATATCCAAGGATTTATGGCCCAGTCGCTCGCCCGATTTAACATCTGGAGATTTTTTTTCTGTGGGGTTACTTAAAGGGGAAAGTATACCAAACAGACCCAGAACATTGGAGGAGCTGAAACGAAACATTACACAGGAAATTAATAATATCGGTGCTGCAACCCTCAGGAAGGTATCTGAGAACATGATCAAGCGAACCAACTTAAGTATCCAAGAAAATGGTGGACACTTCAAACATTTGCTTTAATTTGTAGCGATACCAACATTTCAGGGTTGCAAGGTGTATGTAATTTATTGCATATGTTCGAGAATAACCAACTTTCTCCTTTGTCGTTAAAAGTGCCTTAGTGTGATAGTCTGAGGTGAAACACGACTGTTAGTGACACGTGACACCAACAGTGTTGCCAGTGTCCCTCGTAATATTGTGAAAACATCGATTTTTGGAACAGCCCATTTTTTCCCTTCTGCAATGTTTTTGAAACTTCGTCAAACATCTTTTTCTGTCAAATTGATTAGATGGCCATCCAAATTGTTCGTTGGTATTGTGAAATGTTCCAATAATTTACCTCAGTGAGTTCTGTGCATCAATATACACGATTTGCAAATATTTTTTTTCCGCCTTTGGCAACACTTTGCTTATTTGTTATTAAAACATGCATGTTCTTACATATGTTTGTCTCTCTAAATTTTCCCAATATACAGGGCATTCTCTTGGCAGAAAGCGTTTCTTCTCATTCCGTTTCGCTATTCCGTTATACGGTCGTAAACACCGGGTTGCGTGACTTTTCGGACACTCTGTATAATCTAATTTATTACATTTAACCAATCAATGTGCTAGCATTCTGTTATTTCGAAAATTGAACAATATCAATTATTACGTATTCATCCAAACTATCTTGGGGCGATTATGAAGAACGATTTTGGGGGGGAACGCTCTTGGAGTGATGGGCACAACTGTTTAGGGAGGAGGGGCAGATCAATTATAGTGTTCAGTAAAGCTAAGAAACGTTACTTTCTGTAGACAGTACACACGCTGTCGTAATTAAATACTTTGTGGGGGTGTGACATGGTTTGAGGGTGCGAATGACATAATTTTGGGGGACTCATGATATGATTAGGGGGAGACAAATGACTTGATATTTGTGGGGGACGCGCCATTGGCCGTGGGGGCGGGGTGACACCCCTGCTTTCAACAAGAATAAATATGTAAAACACATAAACAGCTTCAGTTTCTTACATAGCAACAAATTAACAAACCTCCATTAATTTCGATCAAAGCTCTCTCTTCCCTTCTATCTCACACACACATAAATATACATGTATATTTATCCACTTATACTTAAATATGAGGCTTCAATCTCAAAGAGCTGTATTATGAGAATGAAAGTTTATGCTAATTTTCTGGTCAGAAAGGGTTAGTGGGCAATATGAAACCCAACCTAAATTATTGCCATTCTATAACTACAGTAATACTGCATATGATTTGTTACTTAGAGTCACTTTTCTTACACTTTTGGTTAATCGCAACGATAAGGATGAGTGATGACATGATGAAATTGGTGAATGGACACTCACAAAGAACAACCATGCTCATGTCAGGAATCGAACCCGAAACCCCTTGCGTCGTTACGGATGTTGGCTTTTCGTAGATTGTGATGAAGAACAGAAACATGGAGAAGGATATAAACGGGAAAGCGGCTATCTCAGAGCCGCGACTAGAAAGAAGGACGACGAACGCCAAAAATTTGGAATAAATTTGCAGATCTCAGCAAAACACATATTTCTAAAAAAAGAAATAGGTAAATTTCAATGGGTGCCGTTATGATATTTTTTTCCTTAATCGAAGGAAAAGGCAAAATTACAGTCACATTAGTTACAAGATAGACGAATATGGCTATTTTGCTCTTGAAATGGATATTCCCAAAACCCATAAAGCTCCCCACGTCATTCACAAACTTCAAATTTCGATCCTATGGTAATTTATTTTCTCTCCCGAAATTGACATTTTGGACAAATATTTATCCTATATTTCCCCATTATTAAATTTCTAGGGATTACCGCTGAAATTGGCAAATAGAAGTATTACAAATACGTAGAAACGTAAAAATCCAGGTGTGAGTATATTTTACGGCTTTCGAATTTGAAGCGACCATAATTAGAATTGCCTGACGTTTGAAACACTGCATATTAGGTTTCTCACTTGAGCGTAAAAAGAACGCTTCCCAACGATCTTCTCACATCGCCGTAGAGTTGGGCAACACACATAACGCCATCTGGGCTGGCGAGCATTTCAGGACCTAGGTATCCCATTTTTTTGCCGGTGGCTGTACATGTGACGTGTGTAACTTTCATGTAGATCATATGTTTTACACATATGCAACATGGAGATATGATTTCACTGGGCGCCATGCAGGGCCGGATTTACCTCTTTACCGCCCCTAGGCAAAACAAGATCTGCCGCCCCCCATACCGTTTATCAAGAATGAAAAAAAAACATTATTTTCTGTATTACTATTTTTACTGTTAACGGCATGCAGTATTAATAAAATGTTAGTTACATACAAAAATGTAACAAAGCTATATGACATAAATTATATAAATTACATTTTAATATTTACCTTGTTTTTCAGAGAAGACTTTTATTTTTACTTTATTTAAGTGATAGGTACATACCATCATACAAAAAATGTAACAAAAGCGATATGACTTTTTCGCTTTTCTCTTTTTGTATTGTGACTCATAATATTTATCACTCATAATGAGCGTAATGACGTTTTAAACTTACCACAACAAACGCACGTCGGACACTGACACACGCGAGACGCGGCACACCACCTACTTCTCGAGCAACTAACAGTAGAATAGTACAATGCGAAACCCCTTTAATAATGTTTGCAAAGACAGTTTAATTCTCAACAATTCAACGCGAATCACATGCTTTCGATATGCGGCCAATGCCGGCAGTAACAAGGAACGGCGTTGCTGGAACGAAGCCAAGCCGGTGTTGTCTTTCAAAAGCAAGCGGCAGGCTCCACGTTATTGCCGCAAACTCCCACCCGGCTCAGCACAATATTGTACATTCGAAACAGCAACGTCGGTAATTAAAACAGGCCCTGCTAGCCTATCCCTCTTAAGAAATATTCTTCGTTAACTTATATTTACAATACAACTACATTACGAGTCATTCCATTCGTGTGTCTGGAGAAAAAGAGAGGCAATCCGAGAATTATGTATTCCTAGTAAATTTAAAAGAAACAATCGTGCCGCCCCTACCAAAGTGCCGCTCTAGGCCCGGGCCTATGAGGCCTATTGGGAAATCCGGGCCTGGCGCCATGGCGTTCTCTCTTTTGCAACTTTTTTTAATTTAGATCGTTTGGTGCTCAGGTCCGACTCCTGCGGCCCCCTAGCTACGGTTCTGAACTTGATGACACTGTAACAATAGCAGGCATTGCGAGAGAAACGAGCAAGACAATTTTACGAAACGTATTTTTATTTGCATAAAATTTGAAATCGAGGAGGGGTGGGTGGGGCAATTGCCCATCTGTGCTCTCCTGCAGCTGCTCTTGCCGTCTGGAAGAAAAATGCAAGAAATATATGAAAACTAATTTCATCTTGAGTATCATTTTGTCCTGCTACTCTTACATTCTGCTAGCCTTGATTTTCTTTACCTCAATGTTTGCACCCCCCCCCCTGCCCTCTCTACAATTGGTTTCCGTCCAAGGTTTGGAGAACAATGCCCCCTGGCCCCCTGTAGTTGCCCCACTGAGAATACCACAAAATCTAAAATTGTAAACTTGGAACAATTCGTCTTGTGAGAACCAGAGTAACGTAACTAAAAATGTAACGTAACTACAACGAATCTCCATGGAGTCAGATCGATGTATTTCTATCACTAATCCGTGGCGATAAAGTGGTGTCACCTATCACCAATTTACTGACTCTTCAGCGATTTTCTAAGAATACATTATTATCTCTCTCCTGTAAATTTAATAAGTTCTAGTTGTTAACCTCTGGTACTCACACAACGAATTTAAAAAAAAAAAACAAGTAGAGACATTGGAACCAGCTGAAGGCCTACCGGAGAGTTCTGTATCGCCTTGTAATCAAGGAGTCAAGGGTTCGATTCCCGATGGAGTCATATTCCTCAGTCGTTCGGATTCTACTTTAACCCAGTCTGGATTAACCTACATCTGAGCATAACGTGCAGTGGCATAATAACAGTCACTGGTCGCTAGGAACTGGCGTCTCAAGGGACCCGTCTGGCATCAGAAATATGAAAGGAAAAGAAAATTGCCAAATTTTTCCAGAATATTTTACAACATCCCATGAATTTTGAGTAGCTATTTTCATCTCAATTACGTTTATGAAACAGTAAATGTCCTCCTGTTTGGATGCCCACTCTAGCTTTCTTTACCGGAAGGTATCCACCATATTAACGCAATTCTCTGTTCGGCCGAGAACAACCATTTGCCTCTTTCTTGATGGTTCTGGTAATATTCCGGGGAAATACACGCCACTTCCTCCCACTCTCAAAACAATCAATAAAAAATCAACGAAGAAACAAGTAAAAAATAACAATATAACAACCCATGATATCAATGATATCACAATGCGAAACATTCAGAAGCACATTTTCAGGGTGTAAGCCTAATAGCCCATTCAATAAAGGTTTTGTGTTGGGAATAATTCCGTAAAAGCTGAATTTTGGCCAGTTGTTAGAACACTACTAGTAGTGCAAAATCCCAAACGTCCCTGCCCCCCCCTCGCGGTGCTTCCCCCCGCGCCCCACCCCCACATTAATTTCGCAGACTCACAGTTCCTGACCTATATCTCCGTAAGCAATGGTCGTAAGGAGATAATCTTTTTTTAGTATTAATCCTCATTAGACAGGCTACAAAAAAGGTTATGTTTAATGTTTCGATAATGTAAGTAGTTTTGCCGCAATTTAAAACATAGTCTCCAAAAAGTGATTTTTTCTAATACTTTTTAAAGTTTTTGTTTGCATCGTAACTTTTGAACAAATTAAATGACAGGAAATTGTTTCGAATGAAAGTTGTAGTCTAATATATAAGCTTTAAAATGATATAAGTTTTAATATGTATTTTAATTAAAGATACACCATAAAATATGTCTCCAAATGGAGGATAACACCAAAACAAACTGTGTGCGTTTATCACAAACGCATTAGCGTTTTTGATACGATCAAGAGACTTTGTAAAATTAATTGTTAACCATTTAAGATATTTTCAGACGATTAGCCAATCGCAATCTATATGCTAACGGCCACCATCTTGAAAAGAACCCCCCATATTGTTTTTTCATATTTGGTTTATCTCGGGAACGGTGGCACCTATCTACTTTCGGTTTTCTCAGAAATGCCCCAAATAGTGTAAACTTTCATGAACCTTCGGATTTAAGAAGGCTAGAGAGTTAGTTACTTAGTTAGTGTAAACTTTCATAATAGGTATATCATTAAATCTACGATTTTCGAAAAAATAGTAGTTTTGTAGAGAAACTCACTATTTATAACATTTTATGTTAATGACTGCGACTTTAAAGTCTTAATAATTCTCTAACCAGACATTGATATTTTATATTTCGTAAGATTACGAAATGTTTGTTAGAAGACTTTGGACGAACTCAATCCTATACAATCTATATACAACCCAATTTGATTTCTGAAAATTGGAATCATCTAAATTTATACAATATTGAATTGTTTTATTATTTGAAAGAATAACACATCTTTATTGCAATTGATGATACGAAAATAGTGAAAATAATTTACAAAATATTTTGTTATGAATTTTTGATTAGATCGTTTTTCCATTTTCATCATGTCTCAAATTCGTATCCTTCACATTCCCATAATGTAGTGGAAGCAAGATTTTCCTTTCAACACTTGGAACGTCCTGTGTACTCTTTACTTGCTGCGTATTTCATGATTTGTATGCAGTTAAACCATCAAGTACTGGTTAGCTGTTAGCCATTGAGGTATCCACTGACCACTGTCGCTCTGCACTCTTCCAGCAAAAATCAGCAGGACTGATTTTGGTTGACAACAAGGGAACTTACAAAAAAATATAACAATCCCATAGCTAGAAGTTCTTTCATGATACAGAAATGTTATTATTCTTACATCCTCATGTTCACAAAAGTGCACCAAAATAGCACGTTTTAACCATGTAAAATCCAGTAAAAGCGATTGAGATGTTTCCGAATAGTTGCACATTTGCTCTACACGTGTATTTCTTAATTCTGGTGCCAACAACAAGTAAACCCTAAAATAGAATAAATAAAAAAAAATCACACACTAAGAATTTGCAAATAAAGAAACCACCTCGTGTTGACATGTTATGAACGGCAGTAGCTCAGTTGAGTTGATAGGAATCAATCATTTTGGGTATTATAGTTTGGATACCACTTCAACTCATCCATGTGATGTAACAGCACTGCTGCAATTGCAATGATGTGACATGGGTTTGACGTCATTCAAAATATCGTAAATCTTCTGAACACAGGGAATTTCCAATTATGTTTGTGACCAACCAATACTCAAAATGTCGGTGGCCTCCCTGGCGGAATGATTAGCACATTGCGCTAGGACGCTAGGGGTCCCGGTTTCGAATCCCGATCTGTATATGAGTGTCCGTTGTAAGTGTCTCTTCATCGATTTCATCATATCATCACTCATCCTCTTCGTCGCGATTAGCCAAAAGTGGCAGAAAGAAGGCTCTAATTAAAAATGAAATCAATTATTCAAAATATAGAACTGGATTCAATTGTTCTGGCCACAAATATGTGGAGACGATAAGAGTCTCCATTTTGGGAGGCGCCACTAAGAAAATTACAGTCTTCAACTGCATCATGGTGTTCTTGATGGGAGAGACTAGATATAAACTCTAGAGCAAACCAAAATTCCTTCTTATTTGGTACAGTCACGGACACTGCCGGCTTGTAATGAATACATTGACTTTCAATGGAGTAGTTACAAGTCGGCAGTGTCCGTGACTGTACAAGGGATTTTTTTCGTAAACCTTTCCATGTGAGGAAAACAGCCCGTGCGCATCAGACTCCAACGTGTGATCTCTACAAACTGAGTATGGAGGTATCTTGTCAATTGTAACACAGAAACTGACTCCAGATATCTCAATTTTGAAGACTGGTGAAAGCAAGGAACTAAAAAAGAAACTCTCACTCGGACAACATAAATGAGACAGAACTTTACATTGTTCACCTGGGAAAGAGACTTCATGAAATAAAATTTGTATTTATGTATGACTGTGCAAATCACTTTGCAATCTACAGTGGCTTCTTCACGCTCAAGACCATTTCAACCATACACGAGGTGTTCGGCCACTTTCCTTCAAATAATAAAGCAATTTAATATTGTATAAATTTAGATGACTCCAATTTTCAGAAATCAGATTGGGTTTTATATAGATTGTATTTCTCTTAAAAATGTTATTTAAAGATTTAAAGTAAATGTGTGTGTGTGTGTGTGTGTATATATATATATATATACACGTATATATATATATATACACGTATATATATATACATATATATATAGTATTTTACGGATTGAGTTCGTCCAAAGTTTTCTAACAAACACTTCGTAATCTTATAAAATATAAAATATCAATGTTTGGTTAGAGAATTATTAAGACTTTATAAAGTCGCAGTTATTAACATAAAATGTTATAAATAGTGAGTTTTCTACAAAACTACTAGGCCTCCCTGATGGCGCAGTGGTAGTATTTTACCGTGGCCATGCGACTTAAGGCGTCATGCTTTGGAAGCAAGCTACAAGAGACACGCTGGTTCGAATCTCCAGGCTAGGAAATGTAAGATTCGGCCTTCGTGGCGGAGTGGTTAGCACAATGCGCTGTAATGCCAGAGGTCCTGGGTTCGAATCGGACGTGGATGTTTGTCATTGTCTGTCCTCAAAGTTCTGAACTAGATATTTGAGTGAAAATGATATGAATGAATGAAGTGTGATGGGGGAAGCTTCCACTTATAGGCTTTCAAAAAAAAGTGGTAGCGTCGTCACATTGTAATCAAGGGGTCCCAGGTTCTATACCCGGTTGAGGCACATAGTGGTTCGGATCTCACTTTAAGCTGTAGGCCCAGTCCGAAATAGCCGTACTGTGCATAAAGTAGACTTAAAAACACAATTTAAAAAAAAACTACTATTTTTTTTAAAAAAAATTGATTTATTGATATGATATACCTACAAAGGAAGTTGATAGGTGCCACCGTTCCCGAGATAAATCAAATAAAAAATCCAATATGGCGGGCTCTTTTCAAGATGGTGGCCGTTAGCAAATATACTACTTTTCCGGATTCTCTGGAGTAGCGACGCGCAGAGGGGAAAGCTTGTGGGCGGGGCAAGACTAGGTGGGGAAGGGTGCGGGATGAAAGCAACGAAGTGCTGCGCGGTGTAACGGCCGTAAAGCAAAACGCTTCTGCTGCCAATATCTTCTTTTATTCTTAACAATGGCCAGTGTATTGTTTTACACAAATAACAATAATATTGCACGTTTATTTGTCTTTTGATGCTACGAAGAACAGAAAAAAATTCAAACAAATTTAAACATACATTTTCAAAAAACATGCAAATAACCACAAACTATGAAACATCACGTATCAAAATTTGTTTTAAACAAGTCTGAAAAACATGTTTCAAAACACTTTCTTTTAAACATTTTTAAAAAAACAAAGCCATGTGTTTTGAACTTTTCAAACAAGTTGTTCTCGAACACATTCAACACTATGAGGCGCTCTCCTGAATCCAGCGTTCCCCTAGACTTGCGAGCTGACATGTTTACTACGGAACACTGGACCGCGAATGAGCCCCCTCCGCGCGTTCATTGGACGAGGCGCACACCCTTCAACATGCGCACAGAACGCGTTCGCGTTCTCTTACTCCAGAGAATCCGGGAAAGGAATATAGATGGCGATTGGCTACTCGACTGAAAATATCTTAAATGGTATAACAATTAATTCTACCAAGTCTCTTGATCTTATCAAAAAGTCAATGATTGGGGACTTAACTGCCGGGCACACTCTTTTTTTGTATTATTCTCCATTGGAGACATATTTTGTGATGTATCTTTAACTAAATTAGATTAAAACTTATATCGTGTTAAAGCTTATACATTATGCTACAACTTTCATTCGAAAACAATTTCCTGTCATTTAATTTGTTCAAATGTTAGGATGCAAAAACTATTTTTTAAATTACGGCAAAACTACTAACATTATCGAAACATTAAACAGAACCTTTTTTGTAGCCCATCTAATGAGGATTAATACTAAAAAAAGATTATCTGCCTACGACCTTCGGTTACGGAGATATAGGTCAGAAACTGGGAGTCTGCGAAATTAATGTGGGGACAGGGGCGCGGGGGGAAGCACCGCGAGGAGGGGCAGGGACTTTTTGGATTTTGCACTACTAGTAGTGTTCTAACATCTGACCAAAATTCAGCTATTACGGAATTATTCTCGACATTCGATGTTTTTGGCCTTCATTGACTTAAAGACTTCTTTTAACTAGGCACACATCTTTCGTCACCTTAAGTAGGCGCGTGCGGGTCAATATGACCCCAAATATTAAATATTATTTATAACAAAGTAAGATTCATATGTGCCAAAGATAATTTTTATGTGATTACATTTACTATTTTCAACAACTTAGAGTAGTTTCTGTATATAAAAAGTCTATCAATTAGTTGTAAAAAATGATATCGAGACACATTGTATGTATTTTTACCATTGCGTAATCTTTCCCTGCAGTAGTGAAATTAACTGATAATTATAAGGAAAGTATGGAATAAGAAATACAAGCAAGATTGATTATTTTTGTTGAGTATACACTTCAAATAACTGTGCATATTTAGCAATGCTCATTCTTTTGAAAAAGTGTATGTCCTTTTGTGAGAATCTTTTCCATTGAAATAATTGCAGTTCGAATACATACAAATTTTCACAATCTTCTTGTTTTACATGATTTAGCTAAATGTGACCATTGCATTATTTTCCTACTTCATACATGATGTTACATAAATTTGTTGTTGTTGTTGTTTTTCTTTTAACTTCTTCAATGGTCAATTTGGCACCTCTTTTCCTTCCAAATTCTCCCCGTATTATTTTTATGTACCTATTGATATTTTCCACAATTATTCTTACAGTTGATTCATCTATAAACGTCTCTCTCTCTGTGAGTGCGGGGGGCAGAGAATATATGCTCTAAGCATAAGATGTAAAATTGGAAATAAATAACGTGCCGAATTTACGACATCAAATAAGATGAGACGCCTCGTATAGGAAACACCTGTCGTGTCTGCCGAGGATCTCGTTACACGCGTTAATGTCGCCGCAGCGGGGTTGTTTGGTCGCACTAGACAATCGTTGATTCGGCGTTGTCATTTCTGCGTGGAAGTTAATGGCAGACAGTTTGAACATCGTCTGTGATGTGGTTCCCTCGGCACCTCCACTCTGCACACAGTGAACATGTCGACACGTATGCAAACTAGCGCACCACCACCACCATCTTTGTTTTTTTACGTAATGGTGATGTCCACTACGAATATTTGGTTGTCAGTCTCCACATATCACTTTCCGTGGATAACACATCTCGCTAAACCCTTCCCTACCCTACGACTTCAACAGATCCATTCTGTTCCTTTGGGGAAACCCTTGCGCATCAACTTCACACATCTGCCATGTGATTTTTTGAATAGAGCATGCCACATTTCTTTGTGGAACGCCCTTCGCCGCGGTCATATGTTTGGCCGTTGTGCCAGTATTTCCTTGTAAACATAATTTTCACACTTTTTCCCACTTCAATAACTCCGAATGGGTGCCGTTTTCGACATTTCGTCACATGAACTTTTGTGTTTATTTTCAGTTGTACAATGGCCTCCTAAGCGTTGGAAGCGAACTTTAGTAACACCCTGTATATTTCACAAAGGTTTTACCGTAATAAATTACGTACAGATTCTATATTTTGACACCATTCTCCTTCATTAAGTTTGGAGTTTGGTAATTTTTTTTATTTATTTGAACTACAGGATTTAGAGATACATTTTCATCGGGGTCAATATTTATTAATTTACTTCTTGCTTTTATTCTATCTACCTTTTTGGCATATAACTGAAGTAATTGCGCCTTGACCATTTTTATACGACTTTGTGTCGACCTATCCATTTGTGCCTTTTTATAAAGTTCTCGTAACACACAAAAATGAAAATGTATTATTTTTTTTTCAATTTCTCGTCTTTTCTATACAGTACATACGACAAAGGGATGGTTTAAAAACTTGATCCCACCATCGTATAATATCGGTATTTCTCAGCGTTCGTCTTTGCCAACCTTCCTATGCCGTTTGTAAATTGATCATCCTTCAGTACCATGGTATTCATAATCCAATATCCCCTTCCCACATGTATATATTCAAATGGGGATCTCATTTTCATTACTACTGCATCATGATCGCTAAAAACTACAGAAATTACCTCAATGTCAGAAACCAAATGTTGTAAACTATTATGAACATACATACGGTCTAAACGCGATGCGCTGGTTTATGTTCTATAAGTAAAGCCTAATTTTCCTGGTTGTATTTTTTTCCATACATCAACGAGTTTTAGATCAGTTACTAAAGAGTTGAGTTCTGGGGAATAACTAAAGGTGGAAGTTTGGTCTTCTTTATGTAACGTACAATTCCAATCTCCAGTAACACAAAGTCGATCTGTGTGACCATCTAACCAAGGAGCCAATTCCTGTGTTATAAAAGTTCTCCGTCTATTTCTTCTGTATTTTGAGTACCAGAAGGAACATACACATTACAAATACTTAAATTACCCAATTTTGCCAATTAAAATCCTCGCTCCGGGGTGAACCTAAACATTTAACATATTTAAACCATGACGTACCAAGATGGATGTTCCCGTATAATTTTGAACACAATTATTATATTCTTCATAGTATTGATGACACTTCAAGGAAGGAACCGCCACCTCTTGAATACATGCAATATCTACATTTATTAATTAAGAATTCACGTAAGGCCATAAGTTTAGTGTCACTACTTAACTTATTTACATTTATGGTTGCTAACCGGAGAACCGGATTGGCCATTTTACTTTGCAAGAGGAAATAAAGGGGACATATTGGTATAAATAATAACATTGTGCAAACATTTTTGGTCATTATACACTCAAATTTTTTTAACCTGTCCTTTTGCAATGTCATGGCTTATCAACCATTGGCTGTTCATTACTATCCAGCCGATTTCTGTGAGGAGTATCGTAGTTCTCTCTTTCGCACACCTCTATTTGGAAGTAAGGAATCCTTTTTACAGGCGCGGCTCGTGCATTATTTACCCGGGGGTTCACTGAAGTGATGTGACATATATTCACTTTCCGCAAAATATACTTCCTTCGCCCAACAAAAGGATGGGGGAGGGTTTAAAAGCTTTGTCAAGAATTATTTTTATCTGGGAGTATAAGGTTTTGTTGTAGGGGTGTGCGAATAAATTTAGGGCTGAAACTACAATAAATTGTGCCTTTATGAAAAAAGTTGAGTTTTGTTGGTATATGATGGACGTCCTCAAGTAGGGGCAAGTAATATATTTTTTCCCCACGAGGAGCAAAAAACACTCCTTCAGTCTGAAGTTACTGCAACGCTTTTATAATAATTACCAAAAATTACTGTGACTGAAATTAAATTATATGCGTGTAATATATAATTTTTGGTTTACATTCAATTTCCATGGGGGGGCGGCCCCCTTTTCCCCTTCCGGACGTCCATGCTGACTAATCAGAACTGGTCCTACATTTGTTAAAGGGAAATGGCAACTAATGGCATGCGCATACTAGAAATCGAACCTGAGACCCTTTCATTTATACGCGACAGGTTTGTTCAAATTTGGGGCTGGTCGACCAGCACACGCTTTTTTTCAGTGGACAAGGAAGTTTGTTTACGTTAATTATGTGCATTTCTATCGGTCATTTCTTACCTGCGCGGACAGCAACGCCTACACTGCATCAAATGACATAACCTAGGTAAAGTCCATCCCTCGTTTCACTCGCAGCATCACTTAATACTTTCCAACAAGTATCCAAGCACTTCAAAAACTAAAAAACTTGAGACTTTGACACCGAGCGACAGCGAGTCACGTCTTCGCGCCATTCTTTCTCTTTCGCGAACCCGAAGTGTTTCCACCTTTAAGGAAAAACCTCTGAATGCATGCACAAGGTATTTTGGTAATGTATCTCCTTTATTTTAATTCATCGCATCTAATTCCAGCTTCTATTTGTTTCCACTCATCCATCTCTGACACAATCTTGCATTTATTCCAAGAAGTTCGGTGCAAAAATGATACAAGAGAAGATTGAATATGTAATGTGTGCGCTTCAAACTTGAACCGCACACAGCAACAATGGAAGGGAGGAAGCAGCGAGAAAGGAGCCTTGTCCCGCGGCTTCTGCGAGAGAACGAACTGCGCATGACCGTTGGGTAGAGACATAGGTTCTGGAATCTCATCTCCCATGTATCTTGTCCTATACCCTCCTCGCGCTTCTGCTCCCGCACGAAGCTTTCACAATGGCACGAGCTGTCCTGTGGGGGTTCAACTGAGGGTCTGTATCAGGGCGGCCGATTCGCGGTTTCTTCTTCTCAGCAAGAGAGTTCGCCGTGTTACGGGCACAAATACATGACTTATTGTGTAGAATTTTTAGCGAAATAATGTGAAAATTTAAAGACATTGTTCATTCTCGGGGTGATTATCGTATATTACTGGGGGTTCACTGATCCTGTGCGCTATAGGGCCAACCGCGCCTGCCTTTTTAACATCCGTTGTTTCATCATCTTCTTCATGTTTCATTGGATTTGATTGGTCCATTTCTCGGTCGTCCACCTCTTGGGTTGGTGTGACGTCGATTTTTAGTTCCACTTGTTGTTCAAGGAAAAAGTCTTCTTTGTAAGGTTGGACACGTTTTCTTCAACTGGGCCGGTAGGAATCAATGGGGTAAGGGGTGTCTCTTGTTCGCTATTTTTGTCATTCACTTGTTGGTCACTGGTCTCCTGGGGAAAGCCATTTTCCATTCCATCATCTTTGTCTTCCATAGATGCCTGCACTACCGCTCCACTATAAGAACTAATGGGGCGAATTGGGACACGTAATACCGTTGTTGTGAAGATCACTAGAACAAATTTTGCAAGTGTGTGTCTGTCTAGTACATATTATGTGCGCCGTAAATTTATCGACCTGAATAAAGGACGGTATGGGTTTTTTCAATTACATTTTCGCTACTCGCACTCCGTTTTGTACTTGATATCTAAACTTCGTGCTCCATGTTTCACGTGTAATGTTATCTACTACACCGAAGTCACTTAATTTGGCACTTATATGTCTATCCTCCAATTCAAGCGGGAGATTGATCATTCGAATGTATTTCACGTCTCGGCGAGCATCACTGAGTTTCACTTTTGTCATCTGTCCATTTTCATAATGGAAGTTTACCTCACCAGAATATATTTCTACAATTGTATCCATTGTTGCTCATCTTACTAATTTTACATATACACCGCGAACAGTTGTCGGTATCTGTATGACATATATTTCATCTAATGTCAATTTGAAGGTTCCGTATATAAATTCATGTATTTCCCTAGCACTCGGTTTAGTTGTTCCATTATCAAAGCTTACCTGAATGGTATTTTCACGCTGCATGATAATCGTATGTTGTAGTTTCAAGTCAATTCACAATTTCAGTGGGAAAATCCCAATTTGATCGCGTACACAGTTCACCACGGTACACAGTTAACTCGTTTGCTCACAGCAGCTCGCAAAATGTTTTTACTCTACCGTACCGTGGCACTGACTGACACTGCGCCATCGGGGAGGCCTTGTATGACATTAAAGCAGCACACACAAACACAAGTATGCATATTGTGTGTGTTACATGTACATTTGTGTACGTGTGTGTTTGTATGTATTTATATACACTCGTATATGTGTATATACGTATATCACAAGAAAAGAATTACAAGTATTCGTGTTTTTAGGTCAAATTTGTGGTCAGATATACTAATCGGGACTAGACCTTCAAAGTGGAATCCTACAATGTACCTACACCGGAGAACGAACCAAGGACCCTTTGATTACAAGGTGACAGATTAGAATATTTTTTGTGAAATACAAGTAGTTATACGTAAATTGTACTAACAATGATTACAGTATGATAAAAGGTGCCAATAGCATTATATTACAACGAACAAAAATGTTTAAGCTATCTTTTTTCCGAACATAAAAGAATGAAACATAGTTTTGCATAACTACATTAATCGGGACTATATTTACAAGACACTTAAATAAGTTGACACTTGAAATCAAACTGGGTTGTTGGCTGCAAGGCAATAAGTTTAATTGATGATATACACAGAGCAAGAGGATTCTAGGTGAAATGTTTCCCATGGTTTTGGCCGTTTCGCCTGAGAAAATGAATTCTCAAGCTTATCGCTTTCTGTAATCATTGTTAGTACAATTTACGTTGAACTACTTGTATTTCACAAAAATATTCGAGGGCCTCCCCGATGGCGCAGTGGTAGCGTCGTCGCCTTGTAATCAAGGGCTCCCGAGTTCGATACCCGGTGGAGGCACATAGTGGTCCAGTTCAGTCCCGATTAGCCTATTACTGTGCATAAAGTGGACTTAAAACACGAAATCAAACAAAAAATACAAAGAATCAAGAATATTCTAATTTATCGATTCGCATTTGAAAATTTTCAACCCATGCACATGTTCCTTACTATCAAACGCTGCTTGAATTTGGAGTTCTTGTGTTGTTCCGACGGACATGTACAGTCACGGACACTTCCAATAAGGTAAAAGGTAAAGTTCCCCGTGCAATGAAAGGGGATATGGGGGTAGGTCCCCACATATTCTCAGCCATTTTGGAGTTGATGTGATCAGCACCATGTTCCCAGGTACCCATTCCCTTGAGGCTGGGTGAGTCCCAGAGCCGCTTTGTGCGCGGACAAGGTTGTGAAAATTTTAACCTTAGATCACCCATCCCGGGAATCGAACCCGAGTGTTCAGTGTCGCAATCAGACGCCCTACCAACTAGATCTCCGTGGCCATCATCGACACTTCTGGGTTATAATAACTTCTGGTTATAACTCGGAAGTCCATGGCTGAACCATTCTTACTCATCACTGTAAAAGCCCTCCGTTTGCCCCATATTGAGGTGTTAGTTGTATTTTCCCCACAAATCTGTTTCTATCAATATCGGTCAGTATAAATGAATACATTAGTGCACATAATTTATTTACTTTTACTTATGAAAATATTTAGCAGCCTCCTTAACCAAGTACGTTGAATGGTCTCATCGGCTTCGAATCCTGGTCTGACAAAATGATGTTCCTTTGTGAGTGTCCATTCATCTAAACATCATTCATCCTCCTCGCCGCGATTAGCCTAAATAAGCAAATAAGTAAAATTCAAGTACAAACATTTTGTGGGGGTAATTATTAGAAGCAATATTGAACTACCGCAAGGCAGAGCTGAAGGCTGAAGACTAGCGTTAAATGGCCTAGTTACAGGTTTACCAAGAAGCTAAAACCCCTGGCAAACTCGCAAACTAAAATGGACAGTCATTTATTTGTTTTCTCCTCTCGCTTCAACTACGCTCGTACTTACGTATGTACTCTGTGTTGCCGCATTCATTGTAATCCAATAATGTTGTTTTAATAAACCAACATGAAATTAGAATTATTGTAGTTATTAGTTACATCATGCAAGTGGCATAATAAGCTCATTACTAACCATTATGAATGAAATGGTGTGTAAGGTAGGAGCTTCTTTATTTGTAATTGCTAACGTAAATTTGGCTGTTTTTGACCAACTCCTCCCTGTTGTAACTTTGTTATCCATGGAATATAAATCTCATTTTTTTGCAGGCATCCCTCACTGAGTACTCCTTATGCTGTAAATATCAACTTTTTATTAGGTCCTCCACGAGAGATATTTTGGTATATGGGAAACGAAGTCTCAAAGAGGAAACCGGTAACTGAGCTCCAATATTTTCTGCTAAGACTTTGGCTGAAAAAGTTCCTTCCAAAAAATTACAGCTCTGAAATTACTCTCCTTTGCTGCTACAAATATCCTGAACTTTGATTTTTGTTGAAAACCGAATATCAATTTTGGCCCTAAGTTTCAGCCATATGCATTAGAAATGGTGAAAATCGTACAGGACATAATATGTAGCTGAGAACAATATGTGTATTACCCCAGCACATACACAGCCTTCATAGCGTGGTGCTAAGCACAGGGGAGAACTTTACCTTTTTTACCTTTACCCAGCATCTAGCATTTTCTTAGCTGAGTTATCAAGTTCAACGCAACTGTCTGGAAAAGCCAAAAATGTCGGAAGCCATGAAACAAAAATGTCGGAAGCCATGAAACAAAAATGGCCGCCACTTTTAATCGAAGTCATACAAAATAGAAATAATGCCTGTTTTGAACTACCTTCGCCTAGTTACAACAACAACATCAACGATAAGAAATGGTTGGTTCTATTTTTTATGGCCAAGCAACCAGTACTGAACCATTTCATACGGTTTGACCCGTCGAGGAATGGTGTAATTGTAACGAATACGTGCTTTATTTATTTACACATATTTATTATGCCTATATTTACACTGGATAAATATGAAGGCAACGAACTTTTGACAGAGCTGCACATTTGGCAACGTAGATTCAAGGCTACAATGCAGGCGGGTGATTGCATCGTTTACTCTCCAGACGCAAGCAGGATGTTTAAAACTCTATGACAACGAAAGCGGTCGTGAACTTACGGAATCACTATTACTTAGTTTTAGTTTGGAAGTCGTGTGAGGAATACATTGTTTTTCAGTTTTCTGATAACTGAAATTCCTTTAAGGTTTCTCCTTCCTGTCATAACTTCACAGTGAAGAGAGTTTAGCTTCTAACTTTGTTATGTAGAAACAGCACATAGAATGTGCTTCAAGAATTAATATTTCTTTAAAAAATTTTCCACGTCGAGCATTTCATGTCTTGCGAAAGTCGACTCCGCCGCACCCCCAGGGCCCCCATTTCATGGAAAATCTTGACTTGACTATTCAAATATTCTTCAAATTAAAACACATGTCCTTTTCTCTTTATTAAGATCTTTAATAACCAAGTTATCAAACAATGAAAATCTAACCAATAGGTTGATTGCCTTCTTACTTCTTACAAAACAACAGCAATTTAAAACTGCCCAGCCATCCTCACTCCTTCTCTCCCAGTTTTCCTTGCAGAAAGTAAACGTTCGTAACACGACTATGAGCAATGCACTGGATTGAACCGTGCATTATTATGGCTCTCATTCAACGTCCTAGTTATTTGGCTGGGACACCGTCTTTCGTGCCATCTATCGGCCTAATGTGAAAGCGTCAGAAATATGATCGCACTGCTAAGGGTAATCACGACAAGGAAAAGGGACGAATCGGATTACTTCGAAGCGAAATTGAGGCTCTCGGCCCCTTGCAAATGATGGATGAATGGATAATCAAACCTGAACCAATAGCCTCTACTATTTCAGTTTGGATTTCGAAATTTGAAAACGGGAGAGAAGGGGCTAGTGAATTATGCAGGGTGAGGTTCAGTTTGTGTCACTGAGGGATAAACAGCAGTAATGGGCACGTAAAATGTTTAATTCTTGCTCTTTTACATATAGACCTACAGTATTTATTAAAAGAATTGTAAATGCAGTACATTATTATTTATTCAGTGCTTTGCTTTGAAGATTCGGCGTGTACAATTAAGCCTTTGAGAATTCCATACTCGCTTCGCGCGCAAAGAGAAATCATAACACAAAAAAGTTTTTATTTGGTGCTGAGGACAGGATATTGTAAAATGTCAGTGAAAGTGTATGACCGTGTAAAATACTACCAATAATGGTTAGTGGCGTAACAAACGACCACGTAGGGAGCCCCGGTCGATACCAGAAAAAATTAATAAATGAACTAACAATTTTATCAAATCGTCCAGCATATTTTACTACATTGCCGTGGATTTTTAGTACCTACTTTTATTTCCTTTGTTACGTTTATGGAACAGTATTTTGTGACGAGTTCTGTGTTGTAACTATCACAGTGAGTTTCAATCGGATGATTACAACCTGGAAGTGGCCGTGACTACATATATGAAAAACAGCTACGGAGTACACGTCACAGCGACAGACAGCCTCCTCTGTAAATGAACTGCTGAGACTTCAAATATATGAAAGTTCTACTTTCAAGGGACAAGGATGTGATCGAATTTGTGGACTAACATTGAAAACATCAAGCTAAAGTATCCAATAATGCTAGCAAAAGGATCTATCTGACGAGTTTAGTTATGAATAGACCTCGGATTTTAGATTTTGAACCTATTTTTTCCTTTACAGGTACAGGGTGGCCAGAATTAAAGTCACCCAACTCAAAACCCTCTGTAGCCTGTTTGAGGCATCGTAGAACTCTGAAATTTGGCGAATCCACTATGCAGACCGTGGGAAAGAGGATGGCGATTAAACAAATAGTTCAGTTTTCCGCTACCAGGTTCAAATGTGGCACTGTACTTCCATGATTGGTTGTAATAATGACGTAAACTTCTCCAATTGATTATGGATTTGCCTTTACCTTGCAATCTTGCAATAAACGAGGGATTATTTTCTCGCAACTTCCAGCCAGTAACAAACGTCTTTCTAATTAATAACTCAGCTAAACCACTTAAGGTGAGTGCTGAACAAAAGTTTGGAAGTGATCAGCATGCCATTAAATAAGAAAGATCGCTTCCAACAGGCTATTTACACTTCTGGCACGCATATTGAACACTGTTGTACTGGCAGAAACCAACAATAAAGATTTGTACACCCGACTTAAGTTTTTCAATATTCATTATTACAGCGCCTCATTTCAACCTGGTGGCAAAACATATATTTTTAAAGGTTTTACAGGATTTGTATGTCTCACAGGAGCATTTGCTTTGTTTGGTCACGAAAAAATTCAATGACGAATGTGTTTGAAACGTACTCTCTGTCGATTTCCCTTCCTCCAAGTACATGGTGATTTTTCAAAGCTCAAATGTCTGGTGCCACTGTTACCTGTACAGTCCAAAGTGCAAACTTCTGATCTGCGTGGTTTTGTTAACTTTCGCGTCACTTCGGTGCTTTGTGGCATTCACGCCTTGCAAACTAACATTTCAGCATTAAAGCTTGCACCACTGACTGTGTTTTTGTTTAAAGATTATTTTCTGCATATAAGGTGATCCTCACAGACAAAATTGTAGAGTTTGACTGTGATAACATGAAAAACGATTGTTGCCTAACTATGCGGCGAAGAGTGGATTTTAAAAGCAAATTTCCAATAGTAAATTTTGCCATCGTCGTAAGGTTAGGCAACACACATAATGTTATGCAAGATAGTGCGTATTTCAGGATATAGGTGTCCCATTTTCATTGCCGGTGACTATACCTAATCAATATTTTCAGAAATTTTAAACGATTTTAAATCCTACTTTAGGATTTTTCGAGCCCAACTTAAGATTTTTAGAACCTATTTTAGGGTTTTTAGAACCAATTTTTAGAGCCTATTTTAGGAACCAAAAAGCACACTTTTTAGAAACTAAGAATCCGAGGTCTAGTTATGAAGAAAACCTGTTGATATCATTTTTTAGGTACGCTTGATGAGTTGTCAACGGTGTGAATGCTTTGGTTGCTGTTCGTGTTTTTTCTCATGCAGTGCAATGTCACAAAATCGATGTCGCGGAAACATGGAAATGTGAGGTGGAGTTGAGCATCAATATAGTGAGTTCTGATTCAGGGTTCTTCTAAGTTTATATTGTACCGTTCGTCCATTTCGATCTTCAGCCGAGAGATCGGGAGAAGCTGGGCGGGCGTCGCTGACGGAGATGCCGACATTTGCGGCGTGTAATGCCCGCTTATTTTTATGGACATATGCAGACATTTATATAAATATTGCAAGACGAACACAATCTGTGTTATAAGAGTTGTTCAAAGTGATGTCCACCTACATTCACAAATTCCTGGCATCGTTTGATGAAATTTTGATACACACGCAAAAGTTCTTCTTCCGTAATTCTTCCAAGTTCTGCCCTTAATATATTGTCTTTTAGTTCGTCGATGCTATGAGGGTTATTTCGGTAGACTCTATTTTTTAAGGTTCCCCACAAATAATAGTCACATACGGTAAGATCTGGCGAACGTGAAATTATTCTGTCATCAAACACCTCCCTTATAGCGTCCAAAGAATCAGCGGCGGTATGGGCTGTGGCCGAATCTTGTTGAAAATACCCATATTGTCTCTCATTATCTGATAACAACTGAAAAAACGGCGCGAGTATTTGTGTGCGGTACCTTCAAAAAATATAGGCCATATTATTTATTCTTTTTGCACTTACAGCACACCACACACCAATTTTTGCATCATGTAACGGAACTTCGTGTATTATTCGGGGATTTTCAGTGCTCCAGTATCTATTGTTCTGTGATCAAACATGACCACGCAAGTGAAACCATGCGTCATACGAAAAAATATTAACTGTTGATCAACAATACCATCTACATTATTCTGCAAAATCCAATTACAGAAATTTACTCTACTTACGTTGTCAGGGGGCCGTAATTCTTGCACTATAGAAACTGTGTACGGTTTTAATTTTAGTAGCTTAGTGGCTGTATGTGCTGATGATTTTGACACGCCCATCCCCTGTGAAACACGGCGTAGAGGTTTGTTTGGAGAACGTTCTAACGCTGCACCAATTTCATCGAGTTTTGCTTAGGTTAGAGTTCGTCGTTTTTGCTTAGGTGTTTTACAATTTAACGATCCAGTTTCTCGTAATTTAAGGACAAGGTTCTAACCGTATCTCTATGTGGAGGTGAAACGCCTGTGAATTTCTGTACAAATTTTCTACACACGTCTCGACAAGAGTCTGTTTTCACGTAAGTATCATACATAAAAATTCTTGTTCTACGAGGGGGGGCTGATAAGTTCTGGGCCTGACCCCCTTCCGCACATGTCATCCTGAAATCATGCATTGCATTTGAACCATTGATCTTTTGGAAGTTTAAGTGTCAGCAGCTGGGATGATCGTATCACTAACGGTTTTTCCTTTACAGGCCATTGATTGAAGCATGACGCAGCCAAATGTGGAATTTACCAAGGAGGAGTTGCGAGGTGTCATGAAGTTCTTCTTCCTGTAACAGGAGTCGCCGAAGGAAATCCATGGTTGCATGCTAGACACATTGGGTGTACATTGCCCTGCACTCTCCACTGTGAAGAAATGGTGCTCAAACTTTAAGCGTGGTGAAAGGTGTGGGAGGCCAACCAGAGTCAACTCTGGAAAAAGTTGATGAGGTTCATGACCTGATTTTGTGTAACAGACGAATTTGACTTCCAAGCGATAGCTGAGACCTTGCACATATCCAAAGAACGTGTCTGGTCAATAATCCATGATCAGTTGGACATGCACAAGCTTTCCACGAAATGGGTGCCCAAACGTTTGAACGCCGATGAGAAACGCAAACCTGCGCCATCTTCTCAAGTGATTTTGCGGTATTTTGCGAACTCTAAGGACGATTTTTTGAATCGGCTTGTTACCCAGAATGAAAGTTGGTTCCACTACTTTTATCCTGAGACCAAACAGCAATCATGCGAGTGGCGCCACTCAGGATCTCCTAGGCCAAAGAAGTTCAAAGCACAGAGGTCCGTAGGTCTGCTTGAGTCAATATTCTGGAATACGGATGGTGTTTTGTTATCAGACTACCTTCCAAAGGGACAAACCATAACATCAGAGTATTACTGCAGTCTTCTGGCTAAGTTAAAGGACGCTATTAAAGAAAAGCGCCGGGGAAAATTGAGAAGAAATGTGTTGTTTCTGCAGGACAATGTTCCCGTTCACAAGGCTCTGGAAGAACAATGGATTTTCTGAAGGACCTAGGGTTTCAGTGCATTGACCACCCACCTTACTCACCAAACCATGCGCCCTCTGATTATTATCTCTTCCCTAGACTGAAAAAAGTTCTGAAAGGACAGAAATTTAGAAGTGATAACGAGGTTATAGCAGCTGCCGAACAGTATTTTGCAGACCAGGAGAAATCACATTTTTTTGGAGGGGTTAGAGAAGTTGGAGCAACAAAGTGCCAAGTGTGTAGACCTTCGAGGAGAATACGTTGAATAGCCTGAAACTTTCGTGCCTGTAGCTAAAGTCCTTCTGGGTCGGGCCGAGAACTTATCAGCCCCTCTCGTAAAGTGAACCTTGCAGCTGGCATTCCAATCGTCTCACTGACACAACACACATACACACAGGAATAACACAAACAAGTAACGGAAAGTAACCAAGAATAACACTCTTGCGCACAGTACGAAATTAACACGCTCTTGGTTTACATCTGCTCGCCACTATATTCACAGCTCTGTCTTCGTCATCTAGTCGCGAAGGAACAAAAAACTCGAACTCGGAGATTTCGGATTGCAAGGAAACTCACGAAAGCCATTGACTTTTAACGGTTTCGTCTGCAGCGTAATCTTGATACAGTGTTGCACATTCGAAATCCCAAAACTCTTTCAAGGATATAAACTTAAGCAGTACGTTACTGGTCAAAACTATGATTAAAATGTTTTATTATCCGTGGCTCTTAACATCGTTTCTAAAGCGTAATTATTTGTGTGATGGATTACAGAAGAACTTTTGCGTGTTATAACACAGGTTAGTGCTCGTTTTGCAATATTTATATAAAAGTCTGTATATGTCCATAAAAAGAAGCGGGCATTACAGGCCGCAAATGTCGGCATCTCCGTCAGCGCCGCCCGCCAGGCTTCTCCCGATCTCTCGGCTGAAGATCGAAATGAACGCACGGTATTATATGTGTTTATTTCTATGACAGCTATACTTCTAAAGGAATTAGCTAGGTGATGAACAAACTGAAGAAAATTTAAGTTGTAGAAATTCAAGAGTAGGGTCTCCTTAAGTTTCTTTGCGGGAGGGCCCCGAAATCGTTAGTTGTGCCACTGATATTGGTGTTACTGTGGAATAGAAATTGTTGGACATGATCTACTTTTGATCCGTCCTTTATTATTCCTAATCTCATACATATGTTCCTAGCTTTATGGTTAACGTAAATATAAGAAACTCTATCTTGTATCACAGATTATAATATATATATAATATATAATATCTGATATTATAAAATTTTAATAATAAATTATATAAAATTAGAATATGGCATCTGTATTATAATACGTTTGGTTGCGATACAAGTTAAGTTAAAGTTTCTTACATTTACGTTAACCATAAAGCTACGTAGAAACGCTGATGTATGAGATTAAGAATACGTTTATTGTGCTTGTATCACCCTTAAACAGTAGGCATAACGAAATAGGTATATTCCACGTGTGTGCAGATCGAACTTACCTTAAGCGGCTCCAGAAAATGTGTTTAATGATCACTTTTCTGCATCACAATACATATAAATGATAATAAAACTTGCTTGTGTCATGACAATATTATAAAACTATAATTTTACAATATGGTATACTCCCCTCTATGTTGTGATCAGGTAAATTCTAAGACAAATATCGTTTTGAATATCTTTCTTGTTTTGTTTTCTTGTTGTTGTTTATGTATTTTAAAAAATCAGTGCTAATGACATGGAAAGTTTATTTCTCTTAGGTGTATCGTGTAAAACGCTCAATGTAATCAGTCAAGACTTTGTAAGGGTTTGGTATAATATTTATGTAGTGAGCGTGTGTGTGTAGGTATGTTCCTTGTTTTTTAACTAACAGAGATCTACAAATAACGGATTTAAAACAGATTTTTAGACCACATGCACAAATAAATATTATTACGTTCTTGGTAATGTATTTGCGATTATTTACATAAAACTTGAGAAACATAAGGTGTGTGTACTACGGTTCGCCATGGCGTTGATTCTCAGTTATCTTAAATGTATTGTACGCACTTTTAACATTAAGTAAATTTTCCACTCTTGGAGTATACCATGTGATTTTGTAACTTCTTGTATTGGTTTTCCAGGATCCATGCCAGAGCGTCCAGAAAACATCACCGTCATGTTCCTCAGTCCAACGTCGGTGAAGATCACGTGGTCCACTGCTAGTGACGATGTCGAGCAATATGACGTCGAATATAGGCCAAAACTTGATAGGTGGGTGTGCATATCGTTTGTGTGAACCTTATCGTTACAATCTTCATCCATAGATCAAATAAATAAGATTTGGTGTAACAAAGTCGCTGGATGGTGAAGAGGGACTTACTGGAATACCAATATAAGGTTCCGGTGTTTCCTCTGACTATGGCGGTCTGCTTTCGAAAGTAAGCACATGCTATAGTGCATCCAGTTTGGCTCGGGGCCGAGATAGCGCGTGACTGCAGACAGCGAAGCATGGAGTAGAGTACAGTAGATGCCGGCATTTTCGATCTTTAACCTCTCGCTTATTTTTACACAAATATGTTTACCATACAGAAAATTATATTTATATTGCATAAGGAGTAATAACCTATGTTCAAACTTAATATTATTAGGTTAATGATTGAAGATATTATTTACATGCTTTTGAGCCAATTAAAATTCGAACTTAAGAGGCCTTCTTGAAAGATGTAGGTAATGTGTGAATGCAGTTGGCACTTTGAACAACTCTTATAACACAGGTTAGTAATAATAATAATAATAATAATAACATCAACAGTACCAATAATCTCATGATACCAAGCAGGAATGTTTTAATATTAAAATTAATACATGAATGTTTACTTTCAATTTCCATATTACAAACTTTCGATTTGCCGTTCCGTTAAATTTGATGAGGCCAATATGTAATCTGTTGTTACATCCCGTTAAAAAAAATGTTAAAAATATCCATCAAATATTTAACATTAAAAATAATATCGTCAGTAACTAATGTTATTTTATTGGAAGTACAGAATTAGGCAAATTTTCTATGAAAAAAATGGGAGCCACATGTTCTGTTCTAAAATAAAAGCCACCACCCACAGTCACATGAGGGTACAAAGTTCATCCTCATACATTGTATACATGTAATAGGTGAGTTGAACACACACGCACACAGATATAATATGTGTGTGAAATTGAACTTTTACCACCACCACCCCCAAAAGAAAACGTTCTGATCACTTACTGTTAGCTGTAAAATGGAGATCACCTTTTACACTATGATAAATGATCATTTATTGTTATTTGAACGTCTCGGTTAGGGGTGATCACTTAACCTTAGATATCGCGTCTTGGAGGAAGCGAGCGATTACCCTCCTCTTTCCAATGAAAACTTGCTACTCTTTCGAGAGCTCTTAACCGCTATCTGCAGGAGCACAGATAATAAATGTATTTATAATTTCCTTGTAAGTTAAATATGTATCATCCACAAAACATTTTTCATCTCCATTTTTGTATATTTCTTTGATTTCTGATTATCTACATCACATAATAAGTTGTATGGAATTCAAGAATTAAGTAACGTTGACGTTACTAAACGATGAAAACAGTTTTCGTTATGAGAATCCACTAAGACTGAGTTGTAAATTCCAGGTAGTGTTGGTTTTATTAGAGGTAAACATATCATAATATGCATGCACGACAAGGTCACCTCACTTTCTTCTTTCTCCTACTCTTCAATCCATAAAGATGAGGAAAGCGTTAATGAAAGCTTCGATATTCATCTTTTTGTCTCTCGCTTTCTCTATCTACTTTCGTCTTTCTTTCTGTCTGTCTACCTGTTATTATTAACCCGTTTCTATATTCCTCTCTCTTTCTTTTTCTTTCTATCTGTCCGTCTGTTGTTTTATCTCATTTCTAAAGTTCTTTCTGTCTTCCTCTCTCCCTTTCTTCTTTATTTATGTATCTCTGCATGTCTGTAATTTTATCTCGTTTCTTTCTTTTTCTGTCTTCTTTTTTCTTCATTCATTCTTTCCGTCTGTCTGTCTGTCTCTTATTTTGATATTGTATCTATCTTCCTCTCCCTCTGTCTTCATTCATGCTGTTTCTCTCTCTCTCTCTCTCTTCTCGAATCACCGGAATAAGATATAAAAGAATGCATTTAGATCAGCGAGAACTTTATTTGAATCTCACATAAATGGATTCCGCAAACACATACTTTTAGGATTGGGTTTTTAATGTAGCCATATTCCCAAGAGAAGTACTCTCCTAGGCTGAGATAGTTAAAGGTGAATACATCTGTAACTTCCTCTTGAAAGCCAGGTATACGAGGCTTTTACTGAAACCTTACTGGAAGTAATAAACCGCATTCTGCAAATTATGATCAGCCATCAAAGTCGAAACCAAAATACATGTCTTGGCTTTCTATCGTTCCCAAGGCACAGCTGGATTCTTCCACCTGAGCGTCTTATTCCCGCTGCCATCCAAACGGCATTGTTTAACTACCGTCTCTTGTATAATGTGTAGAAACGAAGAATGCGTATATCTTGGTATGTACAAAATATGAGGCTGATTTTCATCTTGAAGGTGGCTTTATGTAAAATCGCATTGTTTTATAACTTTACTGAAGAGAAAATCCTCCTCTTCAATATGTTATTAAGCCCCTGCCATTCGAGATAAATACTGCAATTTTTACTCAATAACGATTTTGCTCCAAATTATAGACCATGAACATACCATGTACGTAGTTCCATAATTATATCGAATTCACCTTTGATATTTCATGAATATCATTGAAAACCTACCTCGTCGTAGCCTGGCAACTAGATACTGTTTCCACCCAAACAATAGATACTGTTGTTTTCGTGTAACACTGTGCCTTCCTACAGATCCGATTTGTTGATTTATGCACGTGCATAGCAAGGTCATTAGAAATATAGAGGTTGCGTAAATGGATTGTTTTCTTCTTTATGACGGAACGACGGTAGAAGGTTTAATCTATCCATGAAACTAATTTCACATCTACGCGCTAGTGTTGCACTATGCAGTTAGAAAACATGTCAGAGAATTGAACACAATATATTGCACCAACGCGCAATCCATGATGTCGGTTGCTTTCCTCTTCATGAGAAATGAACCCATTTACAGTTTCTGGCTTCAGATAAATTCAATATACTGACGGGTACTTATATCACTGGAAAGCGATGAACTTTTTAGCTTCTTTGGGTCAGAGGAATCACCCTCCTCTCTAATCATCCAAGGATAGCTTTTCACTTTTTCCCAGAATAAAAACTATTGCCCGATGTTTAAAATGACATACAAGATATTTTTGTTTCAATGTTTTACAATATAAACACACCATCTATAATGTAATTTGATGAAATTTAGTAAATCATTTGATTATTTTCATGTAGACCGCGGACTAATCGCAAAAGCCTGTTTGTTATTTCTCCATCGTTTTGTAGCTTAAAGTTGCCGTCCAACCATTTGATGGCGTTAGTGATTTCTACATTAACTTTTTCATAGGGTATGGTAAACATCCCTTGATTAGATATTGTTCCTGCTCAGGTTTTTAATATCTGCATGTTGCTACATTATCGTCTCATCGTTTCACATTCTAGCGATACATTAACATTGCCGCCATTAAAGGCCACTACAAAGTATCCAGAAGAACACTTAGAATAATCTCTGGCGCAGATCGATACGTATCTAACATTCAAATAAGAGAAACATTAGATCAATAAATGCTATTTAATACATGCAAAGCGAAAGGTTGAAATTCTGGGCCAATCATCCTCACCACCGTAATCCGACCATAAATACCATAGGCGAACGAGATCCAAGAAGACTCATTCACAAAATGCCTAGACCTAATTAAGAAAAAAAATTAATGTGTCGGTTATTAATGTAATCAAATGAGAAAGTAAATCAGGCAATGCTACGTCTAGAAAGCACTTGGATAGGTGACCGTCTAATCTACCGAATCAAAACATTTAAATTACTGTCAATTAAAAGTTTACTACATAAAACTCGTCATGTTCGAATTAGATTAAATTAGGCCTATTGTTCCGATTACCTGGTCCTAAGGCAATACGTGGCAATTGAAATATAAGTACACGGTGTTTCAAGATTCCCATACCCAAATGGCCACAACACGTACTAGAAGGCAGGCCAACAAAGTTGCCGAAACTTGAAAATAAAAAGCCATGATAACAAACTCAAAGTGTCACCTTGGAGAAAATACGGGGTTGCATTCAAGTCCAAGATAAGAAGAAGGGTGGTGAATACCAAAAGAGTTTCACCTGCTGAAGTCATCCAATAATAAGTAAAGATGAAACCTGCGCAAAACTAAATTACTAATACATTACTTTATTCACTTATCCAACACACTGAAAATTAGACAGTCATTAGTTAAATAAACATAATTACATTCAATTTCTTGTTCTTGTTTCTGGGAATTTGTTTTTTTTTTCGAACTCTTTAGATTGATGCAATGATGAAGATGAATGGTGATTACTACCGAACGGTATGTAGTAAAAATGTGCTAAATATGTAAATTCATATTTAGATATTTTCACCAAAGTAAGGAGTTAAAGGTGTACTTAAAATGTAAAAAATTAACTTTTTAATAATATAAAGACACTACACGAGGTATATAAAATGCAGTTCGGCATTGTAACTATTACCGTGACTGTCTTGAAGATAAACCAGATAGCCCAGTCAATGATCGACAAAAAAGGCCAATGTCGGAAATAATTCCGTAAAAGCTGAATTTTGGTCAGTTGTTAGAACACTACTAGTAGTGCAAAATCCAAAAAGTCCCGCCCGTCCTCGCGTTGCTTCCCCCCCCCCCCCCCCAATCCACCAAACATCAATTTCGCAGACTCTCAGTTATGGACTTATATCTCAGTAACCAATTGTCATAGATAGGTAATCTTTTATTAGTCTTAATTCTCATTACGTGGACTACAAAAAAAGAGTCTCTTTAATTTTTCGATAATGTTGGTGGTTTTGCCATAATTTAAAAAATAATCCTTAAAAAGTGAATTTCTTCTAGTACTTGCTGAAGTGTTTGCGTTGTAACTTTTGTACAAATTAAATGACAAGAAATTGTTTCGAATAAAAGTTGTAGTATAGTTTAAAAGCTTTAAAACAATAATATGTCTCCAAATGGAGGACAGCACCAAAAAAGTGTGTGTGGATCACAGTCCGGCGGTTAAGTCCGGAATCATTGACTTTTCGATGAAAGCAAGAGACTTGGTAGAATCAATTGTTATACCACTTAAGACATGTTCAGGCGAGTAGCCAATCGCCATCTGCATGCTGATGGCAGCCGCATTGAAAAGAGTCCGCCATATTGGATATTTTTTATTTGATATATCTCGTGAACAGTGACACCTGTTAACTTCAGGATTCTCCAGAAATGCTCCAAATTGTGTAAACTTTCATAATATATCAATAAATGTATATTTGAAAAAAATAGTGGTTATAAACTCATTATAATACGTAAATAACTGCTAGTTAAAAGTCTCAATAATTCTCGAACTATACATTAGTATTGTATATTTGGTAACG
The DNA here is from genome assembly GCF_977018435.1 of Lepisma saccharinum. Taxonomy (NCBI): domain Eukaryota; kingdom Metazoa; phylum Arthropoda; class Insecta; order Zygentoma; family Lepismatidae; genus Lepisma; species Lepisma saccharinum. The sequence continues at coordinate 31,615,426 of NC_139232.1, read as the reverse complement.
TTACGAAATGTTTGTTAGAAGACTAGACGAACTTAATCCTTAAAATACTAATTTTTTTTGTATTTATAAATTTACCTTCAATAATATTTTTAAGACAAATACAATTTATATACAACCAATTTGATTTCTGAAAATATGAATGAACTAAAAAGGCATTCATTGTTATTTATGATACGAAAGTAGTGAAAATTATTTAGAAAATATTTTGCTATGAATTTTTCATAAGTTTGTTTCCCTTCCTTGATCAGGTCTCAAAATCGTATCCTTCACATTCACATAATGTAGTGGAGGCAAGATTTTCCATTCAACACTTGGAACGTCCAGTTCACTGTTAACTTGCCGCGTATTTTAAGATTTCTCTCTAGTTATCACCAGGAAATACATAGTAGTATTGTCAGCCATTGAGGTTTCCAAGGACCAATGTCGCTCTGTACTCCTCCATCAGAAATCACCAGAGCTGGGTTGACAACAAAGACACTTACAAAGATACCAACCCTATGGCTTTAAGTGCTGCAGGTTCTTTCATGATACAGAAATGTTATTATTCTAACATCCTCGTGTTGACAAAAGTGGATCAAAATAATCCATTCTAACCATGTCAAAACAAGTAAAAACTATTGGGATATTTCCCAATAACTGCATGGCCGGATGGCCTTAAGCTCAAAATACTTTTCTCTTCATGATCTTTTATCCTCTCGCATAATATCTATAAAACAAAGTTAAAATTAACAAGAAAATAGTAATTTTGCCTGTAGTATTGTATGGATGTGAAACTTGGTCCATTACATTAAAAGAGGAACATAAGTGAAAAGTATTTGAACATGAAATCCTTAGAAAAATATTTTGACCTAAAAGGGATGAGGGAGGAGACGTGAGTGTAGAAGTTTACACAATTTAGAACTGTATACTTTGTATTCATGTCCAGATACGTATTATTAGAACAATTAAATCAAGAAGACTTAGATGGGCAGTCCATGTGGCACGAATTGGAGAGGAAAGAAGAGTTTACGGGATTCTTGTTGGGAAACGTGATGGTAAGGGACCTGTAGGAAGACCAAGACGAAGTTAGAGGGATAACGTTGAGATAGACCTAAAAGAAATCAGTCAGGATGTAAAAGATTGGATTGATCTTTCCCAGGATAGGTACAGATGGAAGGCTTGTATTGCTGCAGCCAAAAACCTTCAGGTTTAGAAATGCTACAGAGTGAGGGAGTTATTTAAGTTCATAAGCTAAGTACCCTTCATCTTTCAAGATCGGATGAGTAAAGAACTTGCAAGTAAAGAAACTGTTGCTGACATGTTATGAACTAGATGAGTTGTAATCACATTGTGTTGTAACAGCCCTGCGGCTTTTGTTTCTTAATGACTAAATAAGTCGTAATGATGTGACATGGGTTTGACGTCACTCAAATCTGAAACCACTACAGTTCCAATTTTTGCATATTGATATTGAATGTACGTACATATACAGGGTGTTGCAAAATACCTGTTACAACGCTTGGGAGGTGATTCGACAAGTAAAAACAAGGAAAAAATGCCATGTGAAAAAATGTCGAAATCTGCACCGTTTGCGAGTGACAGGCGTGCGAAAATCGCCTCACACCATGTTTATAGCATAATAACTCAAGAAGGAAGAAATATATCAATGTCGGAATAAAATAATACAAACAAAATCGTACCTGGCGAATACAATGGTGCATCAATTGAGGCCCAGTGTAAATTGCGCAAGGGGACTCTCAAAGAAAGTGGGGAATCCCCTGATGGAAAATACAAGAAATTTACTACTATCTTCTACATAATGTTGAGATCGGAATGTAGCCAGTAAAAAATGGCGACGTATGTCCACATGTCCCACTACTGCTGGGACAACGTCCCACACTCGGGAAATAGGAAATTCACTCGAAAATGACGCTATGCCGTCAAATTACGCTCAGATTGATTTCAGCTAATTGATACAGAAAGCCCCACTATAGGCGCTGGGAGTGTAGGTCCCCTGTCACGTATTAGTGTTGGTGGATACTACGTAGAGAGTGTAGTCTACCGTTGTTTTTCCTCTTTTGTTCTGCGTCTCGCAGCGTGGAGTTTAGTCTGGCGTGTGTGTATGGTTGAATTGCGCCAAGGAATAGTGTACGTAGAGTACGTATTCTCGTGTTCTTTCTCGGTTTGCAAAAACTGCGTGGACACCTGTGTGACATTACGTGGGTGCTAATCACGGTAGTTGTGATCCGTCACTCGAAGGGAAAGTGTCCCTGTTGATGGGCAGTTCTCGAACAGGACACTGGTGGAATGCTCTACCCACGAGCTTGCTGGTATGCATCTCGTTTATGGAGAGGCAAACCGAAACAGCCGTGAAGCACGGCGTTCGTATCACGAACGTTTTCCCAATAGGCGGTTACCAGCACATGCACTCTTTCAAAGACTTGATGCTCGACTGCGTGAAACTGGATCTCTACTGCCCCGTAGGTGGGATTGTGGAAGACCCCGCACTGTGCGCACTGTGCAATTTGAAGAGGACGTGTTGGACGCGATACGAGATTGTCCTAACATCAGCACACGTGTCAAATCCACCATAGCAATGTGTTCCGCGTTCTTCAGGAGGAGGGATTGCACCCATTCAAATTGCATAAGGTGCACCACATACTGCCCACAGACTTTCCCCTACGCATGGATTTCTGCCAATGGTACGTGCAACAAACTCTTGCCATTCCAGATTTCCCAAGAAGAGTTTTGTGGACCGATGAGGCAATATTCACCAGGGATAGCCACAACAGACACGTCTGGGATATGGACAATCCGCATGCAATCATTGTGCGCCATCATCAACATAGGTTCGCAGTGAATGTGTGGTGTGGCGTAGTAGGTGACCACTTGATAGGCCCGTACATTTTGCCCTCTACTTTGTGTGGTGGGAATTATCGGGTGTTTCTACATGACGTATTACCTGAACTTTTGGAAAACGTGGCACTGGCAGGTACACAACGTATCTGGTTTCAACACGACGGCGCCCCCGCACATTTCGACCGGGGAGCCAGGGCCTTACTCAACGATATTTTCGGCGATCGTTGGATTGGCAGGGGTGGACCTTTACCGTGGCCACCTCGTTCCCCCGACCTCACACCACTGGATTTCTTTGTATGGGGAGAAATGAAAAGGCTCGTGTATGAAACCCCTGTGGAAAGTGCTGAGGATCTCGTTGCTCGTGTTAGTGCCGCTGCTGGGACAATTGGTGACATGCCAGAGGTATTTGCGCGTACCAGACAATCAGTGCTTCGCCGATGCCATCTTTGTCTTGAAGTCAATAGCGGGCATTTTCAACAACATCTCTGAGTATACCGGTGTTTGTGAGCCCCTATCAGCACCGCATAGTGTCAGTTAGTGAAAGGTGCGAGTGAAGATGCTGGATATCGCTGTACTTCATACCGTCGATCTGCATGTGCGGAGGTTGTGCGCTTCTCAGTGGAATCCCTTCCAGATGTGCTGTACCTGGAAATGTTACATGCCATTGTGTGCGTTTTCTCGCCATTCTCCGTCTTCATTCCTTCGAGGATTACCCACTTTCTTTGGGGAGATCTCTTGTAGTATATGTACAGCCTGACGACATGTGGCCATTGTTTAACTTTTGTTTTTCGTACTGCAAAGTAGTGTGTCAACATTAAGGGATTGAAAACGTTTTTTATGATTTTCCCGTATTTTTTCCATTTGGGATGGTGTCCCAGCAGTAGTGGGACATGCGACAAATTGGTTTCTTTTCTTCTTCGTACCGCAATGTGAACCGTGTACAACAGGAGATTTGCAGTTATTTTCCTATTTCCCGGGTGTGGGACGGTGTCCCAGCAGTAGTGGGGCATGTGGACATACGTCGCCATTTTTTACTGGCTACATTCCGATCTCAACATTATGTAGAAGATAGTAGTAAATTTCTTGTATTTTCCATCAGGGGATTCCCCACTTTCTTTGAGAGTCCCCTTGCGCAATTTACACTGGGCCTCAATTGATGCACCATTGTATTCGCCAGGTACGATTTTGTTTGTATTATTTTATTCCGACATTGATATATTTCTTCCTTCTTGAGTTATTATGCTATAAACATGGTGTGAGGCGATTTTCGCACGCCTGTCACTCGCAAACGGTGCAGATTTCGACATTTTTTCACATGGCATTTTTTCCTTGTTTTTACTTGTCGAATCACCTCCCAAGCGTTGTAACAGGTATTTTGCAACACCCTGTATATTCAAAATATTGAACTGGTTTCAGTGGTTCCCGGCTAGCCACAACTATATGGAGACGATGAGAAGAGGACATCATGTTTCACCTTGAAATGACCGTCTTAAAATGCATGGTGGTGGTCTTACTGGAGGAGCCTAGAAATAAACTCTGAAGCAAACCAAAATTTCTTCTTATTTGGTACAAAGGATTCATTTAGTAAAGCTTGGCATGTGAGGCAATAGCACGTGCCCATCAGACTACCGCATGTGTACTCTACAAACTGCATAAGGATGTATGCCTTGTCAATTGTAACACAGAACCTGACTCAAGATATCTCAATTTGGAAGATTAATGCATGCAAGGAACTAGAAAAGCACAAATCTCTCAGCGTAACAACTTAAATTGAGACAGAACTTCACATTGTTCACCTGGGAAAGAGCCTTCATGAAGTAAACTTATTTTTATACATCAAAACTCTGTGCAATCTGCAGTGGGTTTTTCACGCTCAATACCATTACAACTTAGCATGGGTACTCTGTCCCACGAATCTAGGAAGCAAACAAACGAAAGTAAGTCTCTGCCCAAGAAGAGCTCGAACAAGGATATGTTGCGAGGAAACATGATTGCGTGGACGGGCAAAAGGGACTGCAGTTACCAGTTGCTTGCATCAGCGTGTATTGCTTTGCTCGCTTTCTCCCCTTCTCTTCCGTTATGCGCGACATTGCTCCAGAGCTTCCCAGGAGTATAGGTGTTTGGTGTTGAAAGGGAAATCTTGCCTGAATTATATTATCCAAATGTGAAGGATTTGAATTGAAGACCTGATCAAAATGAGAACCGATGTAATGAGAAATTCATTACAAAATATATTGTAAAACAAATTTTCGTATTTTCATATCATCAATTACAATGAATGATTCTTTCTTTCAAATAATAAAACAATTTAATAGAATTTCAATTACTCCTACTTTCAGAAATCAAATTGGGTTGTACATAAATCGTATTTCTCTTAAGAATGTTTTTAAGGTAAATTTATAAATACAAAAAAAATAGTATTTTAAGGGTGAAGTTCGTCTAAAGTCTTGTAACAAACATTTCGTAACGTTACCAAATATACAATACTACTGTATGGTTCGAGAATTATTAAGACTTTTAACTAGCAGTTATTGACGTAAAGTATTATGAGTTTTTCTACAAAACCACTATTTTTTTTTCAAAAATAGATTTATTGATATTATGAAAGTTTACACTATTTGGAGCATTTCTGAAGAATCCTGAAGTTGACAGGTGTCACTGTTCACGAGATATATCAAATCAAAAATATTCAATATGGCGGACTCTTTTCAATATGGCTGCCATCAGGAAGCAGATGGCGATTGGCTACTCGCCTGAACATGTCTTAAGTGGTATAACAATTGATTCTACCAAGTCTCTTGCTTTCATCGGAAAGTCAATGATTCCGGACTTAATCGCCGGAGTGTGATCCACACACACTTTTTGGTTCTGTCCTCCATTTGGAAACACATTTTATGACGCATCTTTCATTAAAATATATCAAATCTTATATCGTTTTAAAGCTTATAAATTACGCTACAACTTTTATTGTAACAATTTCTTGTCATTTAATTTGTTCAAAAGTTACAAGGTAAAAACTTCAGAAAGTACTCGGAAAAAAATCACATTTTAAAGATTAATTTTTAAATTACGGCAAAACCACCAACATTATCGAAAAATTAAAAAGAATCTTTTTTGTATCCCATCTAATGAGGAGTAAGACTAAAAAAAGATTACCTGTGTGTAACCATTGGTTACTGAGATATAGGTCCATGACTGAGAGTCTGCGAAATTGATGTTTGGGGGGGCTTGGGAGGAAGTACCGCAAGGAGGGGCGGGGACCTTTTGGAATTTGCACTACTAGTAGTGTTCTAGCAACTGACCAAAATTCAGCTTTTGCGGAATTATTCGCGACATGAAACCTTTTTAGACTGGGCTAAGAAGCGAATCGTTGCTTCGTTTCTAACAACCAGGAGCCAATGTTAGCCCTCATTCTCTATTATTGAAAACAATTGTAAATAAACAGGAATTTCAAGTGTTTCACAAAAGCAAAAGCAAACAGTTGGGAGATTTTAATAAATATATACGTATATTGTTCGTATGGCAGAAAACTTTTGTAATACCGCGATTGGAGTAAAATGGTCGTAAACTTTCGTTTGTTTAACGTCGCTTCGGAGTTTGTCAACTATTCGCAAGAAATTCAACCAACTATTTCGGTCACACGAGGACATGTAGTTATTGCGCAAATATTGAGAACCCTATATGTTGCGAAATGTTCTTAAATATGGAAATAATATGTAAAAATAACTAAAATATGTAAAATACGAGCCAAAATTTAAAATATGTACTAATATGGAAAATAAAAACTGATTTTTTCGAGACTACATGCGATGATGAGCAAAGATAACACAAAATATAACTGATTTCAGCTTCATACATAAATATGTATTTACATATAAATCCGTTCCCTTGTGATTAGATGCGGGAGAAGAGAAACGCAACGAAAGACTCAAGGCCTGGTCGACATCTTGACAGATATCAGAGAAGAAAGAATAAAGGAAAATATCAGTTTAAATATAAACTTACAACTGATTTTTGAGCTTCCATCGTTTACCGTCTTTATTCGATCTAGCTATGTTGCTCTAATTCTGATTGCTGTGCAATTTCTTGTACATTATTGCATTTTAAAGCATGTCTTGCTTTGGAATAGATGTCACCTTGTAATCAAGGTGTTCCCTGTTCTCTCCCCAGTGGAGGGACTTATTATTATACACATTAGTTTCGTCAAGTCCCGATTAGCCTCATAATGTTAACTTGTAACAAACGTGTGCATATACAGTATATGTTGAAGCGTCGAACAAGACGATACAACAACAAATAGTTCATTATTAATATTCCAACACCCCTCCTGCCACTCTGGTAATATTTTACAGAAAGTCTTAATTCATAATCTTTAAATTTACCTTTACACACTATTCTCGAGAATAGGGCCAATGGTATTTCTGTTCTCCAATAGCATAAGATAGCAGGAAAATGTCAAGGATATGCTTGTCTGATTGACTGTTCCATCCACCTGCTGTGATGTATAGGGAGCATACGGCTGTGAGAGCCAATCACGTATAGCTCAGCTGGATGCGGCCGAAGCTAGAAGAGAGAACTGGTACTGCTGCTGCTGCTGTCGTAATTAAAAAATATATATATAAGGGTGGCCAAGAAAGATAACCGAAGATATTAAGTAGTCAGTATTTCGGTTATGTTTTGCGACCAACCTGTATTTAAAGCAAGTCGATTTTAATTGTTTTGATTTTCAGTGATGTGCCGATAAAGTAAAATATCGAATTTATCATGCAAGTTTCTTTATTTCTTTTTTCAGATCCTACCCCTTCCTATCTATTGTGACGTGTACAAGAGGATCGGTGACGCTAGACAAACTAAGGCCGTCGACGGGATACGAACTGACCGTGACGTCCGTAGGGAAAGGACGAAGAACCAGGAGTAAAACCGTGACTTTTAGAACGTTAGGTAAGGCTACGTGCAGTAGTTTCAATAGCGTGACTGTAGGGAGTTGATGAACAAGTTTATCCTGCAAATTGAAGGACTGGGGGAAAAAAAGTTGGCCGCGGTGGCTCAGTCGGTAAAGCGTCTAAAGGTCCCGGGTTCGATCCCCGGCCGGTTCAAATCCGGGAACTTTTCTAACGATGGAAGCGGCCCCGGCGCCCACCCAGCGTCGAATAACATGGGTACCTGGGGGTAAAGGCGGTCAGGGGCGTGATGCTGATCACATCACCACCACTCACGACCGGTTCAAGAAAGTGTGAGGCGTTACCCCCACACTCCCTATACGCCTTCATGGCGTGGTGCTAAGCACAGAGGAACACTTTACCTTTTTACCTTTTACACATAGCCATTCTAAAGTAGCATATTTCAGTAGCTACTTCTCATGACGTAGAGCATGGAGGAACTTAGTTATCGATTACGCTCGGCTGTAGATAAAGGCAGGCAACGCACACGCTTCTTGCGTGAGGTCCTTCTTGAACTCTACCTAATGCGACATGTGATTCCATCATCCACTTCCCTTCTCGCCCTCTGCACTTCGTAGTACAGCCGCCATACATGCATGCCGTTGCCTTTCAAGCACAAACGAGATTTAAAGGGTAAAGCGCCTTGTACAGTCACGGACACTTCTGGGTTGTAACGATTCCACTGAGAGTCAGTGATATTGTTACAAGCCAGAAGTGTCCGTGACGTAGGTCCACGATCCAATGAATCACGAACAAGTCGTTGAATTGAACGCTCAAAAGGAAATGACGCCAGAGATCACGTCATTTTTTCATTGGATGTAAGGTTAGGTCCAAGAATTTATATTTAGGAAGGTTCTAAATAACACCATCCAAGGAATACTGTCGACCAATCAGAACACATGCTATTGAAATCGATTATCGAAAAGATGCATTGAGGTACAGAATGGTATTTATTTATATTCTGTGGTGAAGAGAAAGCATCAACAAGGGGCCCGTTCCGAAAGTCGCACGAGTTTAACGCGTTAAACGAGTTATGGTAACTGACCGTTCCATAAGTGCTTCCGTGCGTTTCGTGAGTTTCATTATGCTGTCCCAAAAGTCGCATTCCGTGCGTTTCGTGCAAGAACGAGATTCACCAAACGCACGGGCCAGGATGCTGGTTTGTTCCGTGAAAATCGTCTGCTCCTTGCAGACAAAGCGCGTGCTAATGGATTCAAACTGCACTAGTTCGGAAAATGTATTATAATTTTAACAGATAGCGATATGAAGCAACATGCACAAGATAAGTATGCCTTGATCGTTCTTAGAATGTGATTAAAATGAGTAACAGTGGCCATAATAGAGTTTATTTTTGCCATAAGGACATTCCTTCCGCTGACGCCATGCGGAAACTTTCTCTAAACAAAACGCTGCGCCTGCGCTTTCGCCTAGTGTGTCCCATAAGTCCGTAAAATAACTGGTTTCACCAGATTCACGAGCCTAGTTATTTTCGTTGAATGCGTTCGTTTCGTTAAGACTTTCGGAACGCACCCATTGTAAGGTGGGAAGGGAAGGGAAGTGTGAACACGTGTTTGGGACTTGCGAGAAAAGAAAGGACGAGCAGTGGAACATTTTGTACCAATTTAATCTCAATTATACAAAAAAAAGAATAATAATAATTCTACAGCAGTGAGTAATGTGATTATAAAGACGGCATCCAACGGTGAAACGCAATATTTTGTGTTGACCTTAAATTGAAGTTTAGATAAACACAATGAAAAACAACTACAGTATGTAACATTCTTATTCGTACACACGGATTTTCAAAGAAAATGCTTTAATATCTGAAAGGAAATACATTCTTTTGAAATTGTTTCTTTACAATTCAATAACTAATATCATTAAGAACATAAACTCTTACCCAAATTCTGTATAACCAATGACAATAATAAATTAAATTAAACTGAAAGAGAAACATGCTATTTTTTGTACAACTTTTCTATTCGTACACTTAATAATATAAAAGAGAAAAAGTATATTCAGAGCAAATTGACTGACAGTTCTAATACTTTGATGCGTATCCTTTGGCTTTAATTACTACTTGACACCTGTTCTTCATAGAATTAACCAATTTCCGACATGTTTCAGAACTTATTTTATTCCACTTGGCTCGCACAACAGTTTTCAACTCTTGTTTGGATTTGACGCCTGCTTTATGTACTCGCCTCTACAAAATTGCCCATAAATGCTCAATGGGATTTCAGTCTGGACTTTGAGCTGGTGTTTGTAGTAGTTTGGGCGCATTCCATATAGCCAATTCATGTTAACTCGCGCCTTATGCTTACTGTCATTGTCTTGTTGGAATCTGTAGATAGGTGGCATGTCCATTTTTGGGCACTCTGCTTTACATTGTTCTTCAATATGTCCAAATAGACATATGCATCCATGATACCATCAATAAACTGGATAGTACCAACACCTTTGGACGACATACAGCCCTAAATCATTAATGTCCCACCACCGTGTTTAACTGTTGGAACTGTGTTAATGTGATCATTGTCTTTATTTGATTTTCTCCAGACCCTATTTATCCCATTTGACCCGTATATATTAATCTTGGACTCGTCTGACTATATGACACTATCCCAAAATTCCTGGTCCTTGTGGATGTGCACCTTATTTACATACGGCCTCTTTCGTGGTATTCTGCCATGATATCCATACTTCCGCAAGGCACGTCGCACAGTTTGATCGGACATCATCTTGCCAGCAACATTTTTTACGAACGGTCGTAACTGAGGAACACTTAGTCGGGGGTTTTCTCGCACTCTTTTTAAAATAAAGCGTTCAACACGTTTATTCAACCTTCTCTCTTTTGGTTTTTTCGGCACATTCTGTGTTGAAGCTTCCTCTCTAAATTTGTTTACTATGTATTGCGCGCCTGCAAGTTCAAACTTGTTACGAAGTTGCAAACTGCACGAAATCGCCCGAATAGCGGTGGCGCTGTATGCTAGGAAGATTGAAACTCTTGCCTATAACAATGTTGCACGAAAAAGCGAGTTTTTCTCTTTTCACACAAATTATATGCTCTGTTTATACACTTTGAACATACATTTTTATTGACATTTGTTGGTGAAACCTTCATTAACATTAATTTCCAGGTACATATGAAAATGATTATATTTAATAGTAGATATGACATTTTTTCTCGGAAATTCTATGTGTACGAATAACAATGTTACATACTGTATCTGTATATCTGTGTAAATGAGATTTTTATAAAATTATTTTGTTGTGTTCACATTGTTTTCCTAGTATCTCAGATTACATTTAGACTATTAATATCGAGAAAATTACATCTACATCGCACTTCTTTCGAATTTCTAACGTGCGCTACTTCTTTCTATGGAACTTAAATTACAGCTAATCACTAGTCTATTTATTGCTTTTCATAACGTACACACTGCCACGCTCTGGTAAAATGTTAACTTGTCCAATTTTTCTTTGATCGTGTAACATGTGCAATTTCAGACCATCCAAGATTTAGCGAATTTCACTGTTAAATGACTTTCAATTGCGTTCAATTCAATTACTTGTACATGATTTATTTTATCGTGTACAAACAGCTTTACAGATGTTTGCCAGACCCTACTAAATTTATTTTCATGTAATTTAATATTTTCCAAGTCGTCCGGCGTCGACGTGCCTCGGATAGTTCTTGAATTTACATTTAAAGTCCACCGTATGCACCGATAAGCTAATCCGGACTGGACCTACAGTTTAAAGTGGGATCAGAACCACTACACGCCTCCACCGAATATCGAACCTGGGACCCCTTTATTACGAGGCGATGACGTCATCACAACGATATCGGTGAGGCCAATGAAACATGTGTGAGTTTCAACAACCCCACTGATTCTAAAGTTAGAAGTTAAGATTAGAATCAGTGGATGAAGTGATTCTATTAACAATATACGAACAAAGGGTTCAAAAATTGTAAAGCTAAATATTCCTTCCAAGGCTGTTCCTAATCGTCATTATCTAAAAACTGCTGGCATTCTCTTTTGTTTCAAATTGCCCATTAGCTAAGAGCTGTTAGATTTCTATTTGCATTATTTCAAATCGACCGTAGTTAAGAACTGCTAACCGTCGCTATTCTACATCCATAAGTTAATCGTGACGTTGAAAGTTAATTATTGATTGGTGACAGTTGGGGAAAAGATAATGAAACGTCCATGTTTGCCAAAAATTAGGCCAGAGAACATCTTGCTTTGTAGTGTGCTACGCTGCTACGATGGCTATTTTAAGATTTTCATATTTTGTTCTTTTGTAATTTGGACGTTTTCTCGATGATTGTTCGAGATATTTGTGACAATTACATGTCCTTGAACAGAAGGTCATATACGAGTAATATATTTTGGCTTGGAAGTATTATGACTCGATTTCTCTTTCTTATGTGGATAATGTCAATAAATATGAAGATTACCATCTGATAGCTTATTGTTTGATTCCATTATCCCTTAGCTTGAGGAATATGTATGTAAGTAAATGCTATCTGTCCTTGATTATTCAGATAAGGAAATGCATTGAAGCAAGTAACTGTACAGGGTACACCATGCAATTCCTAACTCAGCAAATAATATTGTTGTTATTAGGAACGTTTCATGCAAGTAAGAAATAAGACTGTTTGTCGCCTGAAACGGTCAATAAAGCAAACTATTGGGAAAAAGGCAATAACATCAAACTGTTTTCATGTTCTAATTATGGTTTACGTGTTTAAGTGGAACAGAGTTGAGCATGAAAGAAACGTCACATTCCAGCCAGTAGCAGACCTGGAATATCATTTACGGAAAAGCTGAACCAAACTAGAGCCAACTTCACACTTTGCCTACTAGGCTGTGTCGAAAAAAGGTCCTTTTCTTGGAGATACAAAAACCTACAGAGTGCATACGTTGCACAATAGTACCAAAGCATCTCACCAAATGTATTCCATTTTGAAGGAATTCCAGCCGAGTCTCACGTGGGAGATTTTTGTCATAATTTTTTACAAGATAGAAAAATTCTAAGTTGCATATGTTCAGTTTTCATTGCAAAAATAGGTACATTGTTTATATAAAACAAATTAATAAATAAATATGATTACATACACACATACATTAATTAGATATATGTATACAAGGTACGAATAAGAACACCCGTAAAAATCCCGATACATGATACAGAACGGGGGGAAATTTGTTGGAGTGTGTTACCAACAGAGTGATCATCTTAAAATACACAATATTGGATTCAAATCAAATTTCTCAAACACGGCAGAGGTACTAAGCTATTTTCTCTGGTTTAGTGTATTAATTAGTTTTTGCTGAAAGTGGGAATTCTTATGAATGGGTTGTTGATCTTGAAGTGTGTAACTGGCCGATTCACAATTTATCTGCTTCGCAATCTTTCCCATTGCCTGTTATGGTATTTTCTTAAAACTTATCAAACTGTTATCGGGTTACCAGCCAGGTTAAGGCGATGTTGGCTTCCAATGTTTTGAGAGCATACATTGCTCTCATCTTCAGGGAAAATATAAATGGAGACCAGTGTAGGGTTAAATATATAGTTATGATGGGGCGGAGTTTGGACTCTGTCTTCCTATTGGCTTGCTCTGGATCACAGACCAGGATCTCTCCTTATTTAGTGTTGGATTTTTTTTACCTGTTTCTAAGAATTAACCCCGCCACCATTTCCACTAACCATGATACCGACGAATTATTTATATATATATATATATATATATATATATATATATATATATATATATATATATATATATATATTTTTTTTTCAATTTCAAGCGCTGTAATTACAGGAGCTTTCCTATATTTCAATGCTCGAACTTCATGATCTGAATTGCAATTCGCAAAACTTAAAATTATTGTTTGAAAGTTTACCTGCAGGAGTTTATAACAATTATAATTTATTTTCAATAGAAATACCGGGTGTCCCACGTGAAACCAGCTCACGTGCCTTTCCATGTAGAACAGGATATTTATCCATACTCGTTCACATGTGAACCTTTGAACCTTGATACTTTCTACTAGCAGTGTCTTCGTCTTCTTTCTTTTTGACTCGTTTACATTATCTAAAGGTTTAAGCAACACAATGTCGATGTATGCATAAATCTGGTCATTTTGATGATATAGTGTTTGAAAACATAAAACCTTCGCTATGCAAGGCTTTGGATGGCCGACAACTATTTCCAGTGGAGTTGTTGAGGAAGTTTGCGGCCTTAATTTTCGGCGAAATGAATTGGAAAGGAAAGATATTAGGCTAAAACATCGAAGATCTTAGGAATTGCTATAACAATGCAAACAGTGTTTGCATTGTATCTTAACTATTGCTTATTTTTCTCCAATACAGAAGCTAAATGAAACGAAAAATAAAATAATGGGGGGGAAAAAGCGTACCTCAGGCGGTATCCACAAATTCTCCAAACATTTAACAGTTGCTGCCAACTGTTGACAGTTTCTTTCGGAAGGCGCAAGTGCTCCGATTTCCATTTTCCCTCCTTGGTTTCTCTCGGCTCCTTCGGTAGAGCTACAACACAGGAAAAATACAGCAGAGGGAGTTCGCAGAGTCTGATGTGCGACGGGTTCTCGCTGCCTAATATGGTGAGCTTTTCTTGTCAACAGTCGGAGGAAATTGGTAAATTTGAAGCATTGTGAATATTTTATGAACCAAGAAAGCTGCTTTGTTAAAATAAGTATCTTCAAATATAGTGTTTTATAAAGCAGAAAAGAAAACAAATTGAAGTTCTTCCGTTTTCAGTTCGGGGCTCGTGTGCTCCGTGAACTACCATCAGGCGACTCTTCTGGGAGGAGAGGGGGGATTTTAGAAAAGATCGTTGGTCGGAAGGTGGGATTTCTTACCCTGGATGTGACAACCAACGGAATGGTAGTATTGGAGCTGGATGTACAATTGTAGAGTTGTAATGTTATGGTCCAAAGTAACGGGAAAAAATTCAAAACCCCTCTCTCCTTGACCCGACAATCATCAGTACAGTCGCTTACAGAGAAAGGGTGTCACACGACAAACAGCTTCGTGCTTATTGCTTGCATTCAATTATCAAAAGTATTCGAATAGTACAGTATTTCCAAATTAACGATGGTTTCCATTTTTTTAATTGTCTTATACCATAACCACTAAACGGCCATGATTTGAAGTGATTTATATTAATGATAATCTATGTTTAGAAAATAATATATTTATAAGTTAAATGATACATATTAAGAATGATTTTTATAATGAAGAACATATCTGAATGTGAATTAACTTAAAAAGGACATTTTTCTCATCAAGGCTGCAGTTCGAAAAAGTCAGAACGCATGGCTCGAGGGGAGTTCATGCCCCCCCCCCTCCTTGGGAACGAGCCTTATAGAATCTAGGATCGAGATCTCGTATGTAACAGTCAGAGGATGTTAGCAACAAAAATGCTCTTCAAAGTGAAAGCATATTGTGAACATCCTTTCAACAATGTGATAAAAGTATGATACACTTGTATGAATGAGGTAAAATAACGAACGCAAACAATGTTATTTGGATACAATTATACAATTCGTTTTCTCAAGAATAACAGGATGTCCTGCGGATGTCTTCACGGCCTGCTTTGTCATTAGATCTGGATAATATTAATTTCCCTCGGTATTCACTCAGATCGGAATATTTTAATCAATGGCAAAGTTTTTATTTCATGTTCATAGATGGATCTAAAAGTGAGGTAGGAGTTGGATGTGCAGTGTACGTACGACCCACAACAGAAAACAGACCTATTCTATTTTTTCGGCTTCCACAAGATTGTTCGATATTTTCCTCAATCTTACGCAATTTACCAAACTTTAATACATGTCCAAAAATTAAATTTGACAAAGTTCCAAATATTGACCGACTCGCAAAGTGTATTACAGGCGCTTAAATTCTCTTACAAAAATATTTATAAATTATCCCCGTATATTATAAATTGTATTCAATTAGTTCAAACAATACAAGAACTGGAAAAATCATCGAGTTTACTTGAGGTGAATAATAATATTACCAGCAATTCCCTTGTTGATGAGTGTACAAAGAAAGCAGCGTGTCTTCCAAATATTACGAACTTATCATTATACTACACTGATCTTCTCTCTAGAGTAAGAAAGATAATTTTGAATGAATGGTTTGATTGATATCGAAATGAACTTGTAAGAGTTGGAGAATCATACAGATCATTTGCTGAATTCAAGCCACACAAACCATGATTTTATCATGTTAGTGGTATGTTAATTAATAGACTGATATCGGGTCATTCATGTACTTGGCAATATTTATTCACAATTGGAATAACGAGCAATAAGAGATGTGAATGTGGCTGGGAAAGTGCAGACGCACAACATATAATACTGGAACAAAATATAATAGAGAACAATCTTATATAAAACTTTAAGGTTCAGTTTCCAATAAATTTGTCAAGTTTCGTTGTTTATCCAGACGTTCGGATGGCTTATAGTTTGTTAACATTTTTTAGAAAGAGGTGTAACATACAATTGTAAATGAGGACGCTTTTTTTTTGTATCTAATGTCTGTGAAAGAGGGGGGAAAAGACTGATTATTTTAATTTAGAAGCAATTATGTAATATTGTAATGGACAAAAAAGGCTTAAAAGCTGTTATGTCCAAAACAAGAGAATGAATGAATGAATAACAGTCAACTCATAAACTATAGAATGCACAGAAATGCATCTAAAGCAAAGAAGATTTGAGTACGATAACCTTGACGATAGTGAGTTCTTTATGTACAATATTGATATATACTCTTGATATATTTTATGTCTCAAAAAAATGTATGTGCGCTTCTATAATTGTAGTGTCAAAAGGGTTAGTAATTCTTCTGATTGGTAGTACTGTAGTAGCTTTTTAAAAATTGTCTCATTATTAATTTTATTGTCATTTTCAGACGAAAATCCGAGAAGCGAGCGACACCAGTCGAACGAGAAGTTCCAAGTCCGCGGAGTGGAAGTTGGGATCGTAATTCTCGTCCTGCTCGTATGGATCGCTGCCATCGTTCTCTTCTTCAACCGATGGGGCAAGATTCGAATGCTCTTGCCCTACCAGCCGGATTACAAGGAGCAACTCAAAGTGACTTCCACCTGCGGACCAAACCACCAAGCGGGACAGGCGTGTCCTCAGGTTGGTACCCTTCGACACTTACTCATTTACTTAGCTACTGCTTTTATTCTCAAAAAAGCACCTAAATGTAGTATAAAGAATTTGCAAGAGTACAAAAGTTGGTCTCACATTACCAGAAAATGTGTTCTAGCATCCACTCGACTCGTAGTACCTTCGCGCTGTCTATTAGTGTATCATTCATCCTCACCGTCGCCGTTAAATAACAAGCGACATTTTGTAGCCGAACAAATGAATTCAAGAAATGGGATGTAAGGGATGCTCCTTCCACATAGTGCACCCAATAGTCAACCTCACTTCCACGTAGTACACCCTGGACTGCAGACTAACGAGGCTCTGGCGACTGGCCCCAAGGCCAGTATAATTTTGTTTGTGTTGTTCTGTGTGTTGTCCTTATTTGTGCTGAGTGCTCCTTTACAGCCTCAGCTTTTAACGAAAGTCAGAATATTTTAATGTTTTATATTTTATGATTTTAGTTATGCAGCGTTAGAGTTGTTCTGTGTAACGATAAGGGGCTGGACCCCGTATAGTGTGACGGGTACAAAATAGCCTTAGTGCTGACACACCCACAATTTTAAATTCAAAATCAAATCAAATCAAATTCAAGAAATATGCAACGACATATTACATGTCCATGCAGAACTTGCATAATAGATTTCTACTTACTTCACAGATCCAGTTAAAATTTAAATCTGGAATAGAAACTAGAATTTCTCCATCAAGCAGGTTAATGCGAGCTCCTAAATTACTCTAAGATATACGCTTTCTCTAAACAAAGCAGCACTTCTATAATTGCAAAAATTCGTCACTTTTTACAGATTCAAGGAAATTAAAAGCAAGTCGAGACGGTGGCCACAATTAATTAAAGTTGTTCTCTGGAGCCCTTTCGAAACAACGAATTTTGCTTTAACTTCGAATAGCGGCTATGGAGACCATGGGGAAACGAATGCTTGCAAGTTCCACGTTTCACCTGGTGAAAATGTGTCGCTGAAATCTGCCATATTTCTTACATCCCGGGACACGCTTTGTGTGACCATTGATCACACTGACTTACTCTTCCAAAGGGTTATTCCCGTTGACAGGGCGCATATTGAACACTGCTGTACCGACATAAACTCAAATTATTTGCTGTTTTTACTTCAGCGCCTCATTTACACCTGGTGGTGAAAATTTGAACTGTTTTTGTCGTCGGCATTTGCTTCACCATGGTCTCTATTGCCTCTATATCTATATCTTACTCCCTTGGTTCGAATGGACTCCAACTTTGGGCAACTTTAATTGTGGCCAATCATCTAGCTCTTGATCAAGTTTTAGATGCGAAATTTGGGCTACCGTTTGTAATTTTCTTTTATAGGTTTGTTTTCCCACGTATTACTTTTTTAAGACACTTAAGAACAAGGTAGTACATAATTAATGTCATGTTTTGTTAAAGTAGTTACACAACTGAGCTCACCCGTACACGAATGGTTAGAGCTCTACCTTTGGTGCAAGCAGTTTCGGGTTCGATGAGCTCGAAAGTTTCAGTGCTGACCCAGTATCGTCGAGACGGTTGGGAAGCTACTTAAAAAGGCAATAGTAGCGGACTATTGTCTCGAAAACCAAAGAAGCAGTGGCAATGGTAATCGACGCGCTGACCACGCGTAAACCAACTAAAAGCCGCTTGGCAGCTCTTGGCCCTGACGGAATGTTGCTACACGGAGTTTATACTTTTAAGTTACGCAACGTAGTCTTATCCTCACACTTGATCCCCAAAAGACACGGTACCTTGTGGCTGGCTTTTGATTCCAGAGAATGTCCGTAATTTTTTACTGCTCCTTTAGCTTCGTGTAGTAAAAGTAGGAGAGTGGTGCTGACCACAGCAGGGCCAAGCACAGGGTGATCCATATGAAGCCGTTACGCCTTCCGGTTGGTAAAATAATATGCACACTGTATCTAGATTACAAGTAATGACAAGGCTTACCTGTTGTAACAAATGCTGTAAGTATCTTCCACCGACATCCATGTCACCATATTTTGAGTAACAAGTCGTAATTCTTGAACAGACAAGAACACAACTATAATTTTACGGACTGTTCCCACTGTAACGTACAATTAGGAACGCACGACCCTGCCAGCACTGATGTGTCTGTTCCAACTCTCCAGATACACTGAACGAGGTTAGGTCACTATGAAGAAAAAGCCTTCGCCACTGTCAAAACGGTACAGACATGGCTACACAAGGCCACATGAACAACCAGGACTGGATCCGAACCACTATGTGCCTCTACTGGGTATCGAACACGGGACCCCTTGATTACAAGGCGACGACGCTACCACTGCTCAGGTTTTCCCAATTGCATGGATACTGTCCATGACGTTTGATGCGTTGTTGTTTTCGAGCCAGTCCAGATGTATGATTACTCCTGGATGTTCATCATGCAAATCAGTCACAACACAAATCAAAAACGTTAGAGATACATAGCTAACTCATTTTCCTTATAGCATTTTGTACATAACTTCGGTGTCAGTCATAGTTATTAGATACATATAAGGAAAAATTATGAAAAAAATTTTGTCACAAAGAGAGAGAAAGGATTTATATATGGTGCTAAATTAATATTATTTTGTACTATCTTTGTAATCGTGCTGTGTAAGCTCAAAAAATGCTATTTTATTTTTCCATATATTAGTTTTTAGCAGATATTTCAGTATTTTTACATACAATTTTCATATTTTCAAATATTTTCCGTCTTGGAGGCACATTGCACATACACAACCTCGCTTCCCTGCCAGTGCTGCCACCTAGCAACGCGGCCTGGAACTCCTCTCGCAGACATGTGACGTACTCCAACCTGGCCTACATATCTCATACGTTTCATCCCTCTGTCACTTTTTTTCGCTTTTTCACGGCATTAATCCGGTTATTTATTGACCGTACTAATCAAACTGTAGAATAAAAAATTCCCTCAGGAATTAATAATTTATCTGTGATTTTCTCTTTCTATTTTCGTAATGCAAATTATGTGATGGTCGATATTTACGATTTCTTTCAAATTCCTCTCGGATACTGAACATATGATTAAAATTTATATCAGATAAAAAAAAGAGATCTCATGAAAATTTCCTTTGAACCAGATAAATTCAGGTAGAATTGTACGTGAAGAGGACAAACAAAAAATTTGTGAACTTGTCCAAATTTCATGGAAATTAGAAGATATTTGAACTAAACTTTACATAGAATATTAATTTGGCATTTGGCTTGGGTACAATTAATTTCTTTCCACTAACCAACTTTTTAAATTATTGTTGACTGTTGTCATCAAAATTGTTAAATTATTTTGTATGTCAGGCCTCCCCGATGGCGCAGTGGTAGCGTCGTTGCCTTGTAATCAAGGGGTCCCGGGTTCGATACCCGGTGGAGGCACATAGTGGTTCGGATCCCACTTTAAACTGTAGGTCCAGTCCCGATTAGCCTTACTGTGCATAAAGTGGACTTAAGACACCAACTCGTTATTTTGTATGTGTTTCACAAAGTATAAAATTTGATATTAATTAATCTTAATTGTTCCCTCATTATCATTCATTAAATCAATCCTATTTTGTTTTCTTTTTTGTGACTTGTCATTTACTCTAAGTGAATTATATAATAATATCAACAATACTGATTACTTTTTGTGATCGATGCTACAGTTCTTAAGGGATGAAGGGGAAATTTGTATGAAAAGGGAAATTTTGGACCTAGGAAAAGGAAATTACGTTCAATGGTTATAGCAACACTGGGACGTGTAGTGATCATGTCCACCTAGTTTTTCTTTGACCTGGCTGTACGCTTACTGGTTCGATTCCAATTGCCAGAGCAACGATCCTTGAAATTCTGTCCTCTATTCTGATTGCGTGGAAGGGATCCAAAAGACCGTGGTTCATATTGCAAAGTTCTTGACCTACATTTCCTTGGTGTAATGCTCAACATTATTAAGCCAACTACTTTCCCTTCAAACTGTTCGCTATTTTATGCTTGGAGGTGTTAGTATGCCGGCCAGGCTAGCCATAAAATAAGTTCTTACGATGGTAACGTGTACACATGAATGTTCATGGAGGAAAAAGTTTCAACGTAAACCGAAGTCTCCTGATTAGAAGGCGGACAAATGTGTAATAAGAAGGACTAGTTTCCTTCTGGTAAACAGGCTCACTCCGTTCCTGCAGCAAACTAGAATAATATGTAAACAGATAAATCTACTTTGATCCATAAGCCAACGGAAGTGTTGTTTCAAATTAGAACCGTTGGGCTCCAAACACGAATGCTGTCGGAGTTTTTATGACGGCATATTTTCTCTAAGTACATGCACGACTCTCTTAAAATTATACGGGGTGAAAGAATGCTATTATTTTTCTTACAATAGTAAGTATATTCGACGAGTGCGAAATACGAAATTACGTTAGTAACTTTCGTATATTTTAAACATTAAGTATCTTTTTAACTTCTTTATGTTTTTCGCAGCTATGAGGATGAATTGTGATTAAATTAATTGATTACGGGACAGACTGAAAGGATCATACTTACCCACGGTGAGACTTGGACCCAGAACCTTTGGCGGGGTAGATCGCGAGTCTTCACACGCAATCAAGTCGGCCACTTCTGGTTATCCCAATGGGCTGACCCACCGTAATTTTTAGTGGATAATGATCTAAGGTCTAAATCACCATCCCTGAGACCTTCTGTAAACAAACGGTCTCACCGATTCGATGTATCACTCCGCGTCATCTGATCCATGACCGCAATCATCTGCTGTTACACTCATAGTTCGCCGCACCTATTCATTTTATATAAGAGCCTCTGAATGTGAGAACCCGTTCTCAAAACATCAGACGAATATGCAGCCGCATACATTGTTACTCTCCCGGTCATTCTCTCTTTCATAACCCTTAAAACTGCAGACACTGACACATCATTGCACTGGGATACCAACTTAACCACTTCATTTACTGGTTTCTCAGGATACTACTGACAGAACGTTACATAAATATTGAGTAGAATCTGTTTCTCACCCCTTTTCAAAAGCTGTCCTTGCTGGTGTTTTGAAAACAAGCTCGGAGTAAACGGAGACTTTCCCTCACGCATAGAACTCGGCATGTTATTTTTCTAAGGCTAAGTCAGGCAATATTACTAAGTTGCACTACTTCCTTGCTGTTCACATGATTATTTTTAGAAAATAACCAATGTTATAAAATCATTATGTACACAAATCTCTAAGCTCATTGAAAGTTATATTACTACAAAATGTTCACACTTATCTTGCCTTGCCATGTCACCAAGTTATTTTACGAAGTGCACTATATTTGGCGGAACAAAAATCGTTATTAGGATGCTTGTCAAAGTTTCCAACCGCAATAAATTTACGAACTTTTTGTCTTGGTTTGATCATCATCAATATATTTATTGGACTTACAGCAATGCATATGGCTGTTTATGCCCATTATATATTTTATTTACATAAGATACAATTTACATAAAATGTACAAACAAATTTCAAATACACTCCTATCTATATCAAACCTTAGAAATATACATTACCATGTTATATCATTTTGTCTAAAAAATGCAAGTAAAATATATTCAAAGAAAGAAGCCAACTCAACTCAACAAAGATTTATTGGACTTACAGCTTTACAGATGGCTGTTTATGCCCAGCATACATTATAAGTACATAATAAACATTTTTAATATAAATTTTACACACAAAGTTCATAAACGCTCGTAAATACAATTTTATGTAACTACATTAAGTCAGTCAGTAACAGAAGTATATTATAATTTTATATCAGCTTTTCTCAAAAAAGCAAGTATAACATATCCAATTCTAATATCTGGAGCATACAACATTGAAGTCATATTAATAGGGAAAGGAACATTAATTTTTGACAATGTTTTGTATAAAGTCTTTCTTCTCTCTGAGTGAATTGGACATTCCAAAATAATATGATGAGCATCACCCCTTAAATCACCACAATCACAATTCGGAGATTTTAAAATGTGTATTTTAAATAAATGATGATATGTTCTCGCGTGACCACTTCTTAGTCTATTTATTAAAACAATTGCATTTCTTGAACCTTTACAATTATAAAACCAAGGTTTTTTCCTAGTGTAATCAACATAAGGACGATAACTTTCACCAACGCTTTCTAATGCATTATTACACCATAAGTTCCATTCTTCAAAAATTTTCTTCTTAACCCTCGGAAGAAGATCTGTATAATGCAATGGTAACTGGATTGTTTCATTCATTTGAGCAGCTTCTTTTGCATATCTGTCTGCTTGTTCATTTCCGTAAATATTAATGTGTGATTTTACCCACACATAATGAACTACCTTTCCATTGCTAATTAAGCTATTAGTTGCACGAATACAATTGATGACATATGGTGATATTTTAAATAAATTTTTATAATTAGATTGTATTGCTTGTAAAACACTTCGCGAATCAACCAGTATTAGAAATTTCTGTTCAGGAACTGTACCAATATAAATCAAAGCTTGATATACCGCATATATTTCTGCTGTAAATATGGATGCCTCCACTGGTAACCTAAACATTTTTGATATATTTCTTTCAGTATCATAAAGAGCTGCTCCTACTCCACTTTCAGTTTTAGACCCATCTGTATATATATGATAAAAGTCTTCCCAAGATTCTCTAAACTCAGCTGAATGATTATATTTCGGGATATATATATTTTGAATTGGTTGTGTGGGAAATTCTAACGAGTATACTGGCAATGTTCTTGCTATGAGTACTTGACTACATTCATGGTGATATTTACTAAATACTTGTACCCAAAGGGTAGCTGATTTATCATTGGTTATTCCTGAATCATGCAGCTCTAAAAGATTTAATAAAACATCATTGAATGGATGCCATGGTGAATGTTGTATTTTAAATAACATTTTTATTGCAATTAACTTTATCCTCACAGAAACCGAACATTCTACTGACTCCATATATACCACTACATTAGGAGTACTGTTCATTAATCCCAAACATCTTTTTAGAATTTTTCGTTGCTGGACTTCTAGTGGAGAAAGTTTTGTTACTGGAAGATTACACAAGACCATTAATCCATAATCTAATACTGCTCGATAATAATTCTTATAAAACATAAGCATGCTGCTAGGATGTGCTCCCCATTTGGTATTCGCCATAGCTTTAAATAAATGAAATATTTTATCGGATCTATTTTTCATCATATTTATTTGATACTGCCATGATAATGATGCATCAAAGTATACACCTAGATATTTTACTTGTGAAACAATTGGAATTTGTAATCTCCTATGATTAATGTTGAAAATATTTTGAAGACCCTTATGTTTAAATACTACTATTTTGGACTTTTCTAAAGATATTGATAATTTCTTCTGCTTTAACCATTGGTTAAATTCTATTAATTTATCTTCAAACATTGAAAAATCTTTCAAGTGATTGTTTGAGTCTAAATATATACATACATCATCAGCATATTGTAGAAACTGAAATGGGGAATCTATTATTGTTTTAATATCTGATAAATAAACATTAAATAATAATGGGCTAAGAGGACTTCCCTGTGGTAGTCCTTGTCCAATATATATTGGACCTACCATTTCTGAACCAAAATGAAAATAAAGTTGTCTTTTAGATAACAATTTCCATGTCAATATGAGTATACAATGAGGCACTTTTAGTAATTGTAGTTGTCTCAATAGAACAGTAATATCTACGTTGTCATATGCACTTTGAATATCAATAAAGGCTGAAAGTACTGATTGTTTTTTGTTAATAACGCTATAAATATGAGAAGATAATGTTACTAATGCATCCTGGGTTCCATAACCTTTACGAAATCCCATTTGTCTGGGATAAAATACCTTTTGACCTTCCATAAACCACTCTAATCTCTTTAATAAAAGCTTCTCAAAAATTTTTGCCAATACGGAACTAAGAGCTATTGGGCGATATGACTGACCCAACGAAGGGTTTTTTCCTGGTTTTAGAATTGGCATAATAATTTGAGAGGTCCATGCAACAGGAATTTTACCCGATAGGAATATTTGATTGTAAATTTTACATAAAATGCTTAGTGCATTCTGTGGAAGATTTCGTACCATAGAATACGTAATTCCATCAATGCCAGGAGCAGAATCTTTAGACCCTTGAAGAATTTCATGAATTTCATTTACAGTGATGGAGGATATGAACCCCTTTGAGTATTTTGATGTAGATGAGAACGTGTAGAATATATTACGAGGTTCGCAGGCTGATGTAAAGGGTGTAGGAATTACTTTATTAATAAAATCAGTTTTCCATTCAGTGGACAAAGGTAAAGTCCGACTTACATGTGCTTTTCTAAGTGATCTGAACTTGCGCCATATGACGTCTAATTTTGTTTTAGGGTTTATTTCTTAGCAATATTTTTGCCATGAAAATCTCTTAGCCTTTATATATACTTTTCTAGATTTTGCAGTAGCTCGTTTTAAATTTATCAAAGTTGCAGGTGAAGGAGCACTTACAAATTGTTTCAATGCTTGTATTCGCTTCCTTTTTGCTTGAAAACATTCTTCATTCCACCAATCTATTTTAGGAAAATTTCGATCATATTGCGGTTTCAGTCGCGGACAGGCATAATCCATAACTTGAGTTATTATATCCACAAATTTTTCATATTGTACAGTATATTGGTTTTGATATTCTTTAGCTGAAAATTTTAAGTCTAAAACTGAATTATATTTCATCCAATCTGCCCTCTTTACGCTCCACTTACGAATTGTTTTTTGTTTTATTAATTTTGGAAATTTTTGAGATGATGTTAGCGCGATGAAACATGGAAAATGATCACTAGTTCGTAAATCAAAGTCTATTTCCCATACAAATTCAAAACACTGATTATCAGATATTAAAGTTAGATCAATTGAGGACATATTGTTTCCATTTGGTGGTACATGTGTTGGAGATCCATCATTTATAACTGTCAAGTTATTATAATCCATCCAATCTTCAACTGTCTTTCCCAAAGTATCAATTCTATGATCACCCCACAATGTATTATGACAATTAAAATCTCCTGTTATGATAAAGGGATGTTGAAAGCCAGACAAAAGAGAATTTAGATGAGAGCTCTGTATTTGTTGAGAAGTATAATGAGATGGAATATACAAACTAATAATATTATAAAGTAAGTTGTTTAACTGCATTTTTATACCGACCACTTCTACATTATATTTGGAAAATAAATCATGTGTTGAATTAAACTGAATTTGTTGAAATGGTACACTTTCATGAACAAAAATTCCCACACCCTTATTTCCCACATTATAATCATTTAATATAGTATGATAGTGAGCAATATGAATATTTTCTGATTTTAAACCCCATACCTCACTAACACAAATAATTAACGGGTGACACTCATCTATTAATTTAATTAATTGAAGTTTCCTCGCAGAAAAGGATCTTAAATTCCATTGTATTATTAATGGCAAGATTTTTCTTTGCTGGCAACACATTGTTGTTTTAAATTAGGGGGTGTCCCCGAAATCTTGTAAGTCTTGAATTAGTTTTAAAATTTGTACAGAAATTTCGTTACATTTTAATATTATTTTCCTAATATATAATAAATCATCACTCACTGAAATTGTTGTGGTTAGTTCTGCTATTAGATGTAGCAGATTTACTAGCGATTCTTTCTGAGAAGGACTCTCTGCTGTTGTCCTGCGTCCAATCGAATCTGATTTTCTCTCCTGTTCCTTAGAGGAACACGTCGTGCTCACAGGTTCACTTGAATTACCCACTGCTGATGATGTTGACGCAATTTGTGGATCCTTGTGTTTATTTTTGTCCTTTATCAAAACAGGTTTAATTGTTTTCCTCAATTGTGAAGCAGAATGCAGTCTAAAATTTTCCCCGTGTTGTTTTTTAAAACTTTCATAAGACCGGTCAGATTCTGGTGGCACTTTCTTCCAACAGAGGTTACTTAGATATGTGTCATTTCTTCTATTTTCCCAATCTGTAACAGAATTAAATCTGTTTGTAGTATAATTTTCTGATGTGCAAGGGCTTTCCTTGTTAATTGATTCCTTTCTTATCTCCAGCAATTTAGGAAAGTCTTTAGCAGAGGTCGCATATGTTCGCCGTTCATTTCGTGGATCAATTCCAAAAAGTACTTGTTTCTTTGCATCTTGATAGGAGATGTTGTTATAAGCAATCAGCCTTTGTATTTCTCTCTCTTGCTCCCATCTTACACAAGACTTATCGGTAGATAAGTGGTTTCCCTTGCAATTAATACATTTAGGACTGGCATTGCAGATTCCATGTTCCGCTTGACCGCATCTATAACACACGGGAGAGGATTTACACTGTGTTTGTGAGTGTGAGAAACGGAAACATTTCTTGCATAAAATCACAGATCTTACTTTTGGCTTCACTTCAAATATTTGTCTCCACAACTTCACTTCTTTTGGTAACTGTTGAGATTGGAATGTTACACTAATGAGTTTAGTAGGTTCTTGTCTTACTTCCCCATCCTCATTGAAAAAAGTTTTCTTCATCCTTATTACATCTATTATTGGAACTTCAGCTCTAATGTCTTCGATTATATCGTCTACTGGGATGTTGGTAGGTACACCATATATTAATCCTTCTCTCACTAATAGACCTTTAGGAATTCTGGCTTCTAAATGGTATTTTTCCTTGATGAATTCATTTTTAGCAAATTTATTTGCATCATATGCTGTGCGAAATGACAATTTTGCCTGCTTCAAACCACTTTGTTTAACGAATTCAACATCAACCTTCTCCTTACACAAATTATAACCTAATTTTACCGTATTCAGGCTCTGTGATCCAGGTAATGTACTGTCCACCAACACGATATATGGGCCTTGATGTCCCTCATAATATAAAGACATATCATATGCCTCATTTTTATATTTAGCAACACCAACCTTTGTACTTGCACTTACTTTCGGATTTTTGGGGTTTTTCTCCACTTCAGGTTCCGTGCATTCTTCATTAGATCGACCTCTTTTGAAAGAAGTCTTATCACTAACTTCCATTTCCGCTAACTGTTCAGGTACAATCACATTCATATCACTCTGGATTGCTTGCATTAAATTTTCTTCATTAATCTTCACATCCTGAGCCATCTTGGGAAATCACAAGCGTTTTTATTTCGCTTTTCTCTTTCACATATCAAATGTAAAATGTATAGAGAGATTTAATCTTGTAACTCTAGAACTATTATTCTCAAATCAAACTTCAATTAATTAGATCTCAAACTAGAAAAACAAACAATTCAACACGCTATTCACACAGAATCCAAACGATACCACCATGAAAACTCCTTAGTCCTTTTCAGAAAGAAGCCAAATTTATGGGAAATGATTACTGGTGCAAAGAGTTAACCATAAAGGTGAAGCAATAAGTAAAGAAAGAAAGAGCATTGGGTTTAAAGTGAGACGTCATTTGCGGCAGCGTATCCCATACTACAAATTTGCCATTGTTTTACCTTACGTAATGAATCCTGTAACAACGCTGGATTTTCGTGTGGATTATTTTACTTCTATGAGTTTGCAATGCTTTCTGCATGCAGGTGGTTTTGTTTACAGAAGGTGTCAGGGTTTGTGATTTGAACTATAGGTTTTAATTAACTTCATAGTAACGGACCTTTCAATGTTCATTACAGTCTTATGGCCACAGCAGCACAATGTTATAAATTATCTTACTCTCTTTCATTGTTTTTCCTACATCTGCGCTTTACGAAAAATACTCTAAGGGTTTAGTTAGATCTTTAGAGTTTGTACTGCCCGGAGATGATTATAATATCATTTTCCAGACTGACATTGAAGACAAAGAAAAGCCAAAAGAATATCATAAGGTTAATTCGTATTAAGAATAAAAAGACAATCATGTATACAACACATCATAATCAGTGAACCCAACTTAACAAAAGTAAGAACCGCCGATGCAGATCGTGATGTTGTTGTTCACCTTCTGCTACCCAGGAACCTGAAGAATGTGTTTCGTTGTTCCCTACTTGACACTTGGCAGGAAGAGTAGGATGAAGTGGAAGCAAACTTCGAGTCGTCCCGTCCTTCCCGTCGAGAAGAAGTAATTTTAACTCTGATGCGTATTTGACACAGCAGTCTCACACATAGCCACTTGCTGCAAAGGCTGGACCCTCCAGTGTGTCATGCCTTGCAATGTCATTTTAAGCATTCGGCATATTCTCGTTGAATGTGCAGATTTTGCTTTCCTCGGTCAGATTTTTAATCTTACAAACTATCTGTCATCCCTGTTGGGAGATAACGACAGTGTCTTAACAGATGTTTTTATTTTTATTATTTTTGAGAAGAGCTGGTCTCTTCCACGGTCTGTGAAGATGTGTTTAGTGTATTCGTACCCTTTTAATGTGTTGTATTTGTCCTTTGCAGGTTCCTCTATAACCTTGCACTTTTAACTTTTCCCAAGGGGCTTTTTTTACCGCTTTTTTACCCATTTATTAACTCTTAGATAAGTACTATTTTAGATAAGGCACTATTTCCCCGTATACATTGAAGAGTGCAAAATTACCATATGTGCCGAAGCACCCAATAATTACGTATAATTCATTCATTCATTTATTCATTCGAATATTTTGTAAACGTAAAATATGAATTAGCAAGGAAGAATTACCCAATTTTTTCATCTCTCATTTTGAAATACTGAACATTCATAAATTTATGGAGTAGACTGTGTAGGACACGATGCAATTAAAATATTCCATGCATTCGCTCGAGAAGAACTAAACATAATGTGTAGTAGAAATAATATGAGGAATCTCTGAAATTTTGTTAGATCGTAATAAATATAGACATACTATAGCAAGCGTTGTGATTTCGTTATAGAAACTTCAGTTTTTTTATTTAGAGTATATATTTATATTGTGTTAGTATTTGGCAAAGATTCGTGTTAAAATATTAAAATGTTTCAATAATTACACATTTCTTGAATAAAATATTGATTATGGGTCTACGAATTATGAACAAGTAGTATTAACAATTGATCCAGTGGCGTAAATTACATCCCCGCAACCCCCGCCGTGAGGTGGAGCGCACGTGCTTAAGGGGCGCATTAATGATAGGTTAAGAAAGACCGATAGTTCACAAAGTTTTCTTTTCGGCGTTAAAATATATTTCCAACGAAACACATTTTTATGTCCCTACAACTCCAAACAGAAAATGTTAATCACTAGAAAAGTAGAAAGTGAATTACCAGATTAGATTTATTTAAGGTTTGTTTATTTACCTAATCATTTATTTTAATTGGATTTATTTAGAAATTATGATTCTATTGATGTATTTAATTAATGAATTAAAGGAACTAGGCAAAATTTATTGTCGCCAAGAAAACCTTCATTAGCTGATTACAACCTCCGATTATTATTACGCGAGCACTAAAACCGGACAGAAAATAGAGAGATTTTGGTTGTGCTACTCATCTATTTTAGACGCTGTTCATTGTGAACCGTGCTGGTTATTTGCCGATAGGTTCGACAAATTAATGATAGGAAAGGTTTAAGTAAAAAATCAAAGAACACGAAATGTGCCGAATTCACTTGAATGCATATAGGACATATAGTTCCTGGAAAAATCATAAAGATATTCAAGCAATTTTACAACAAGGTCTGGATAATTGTGACACGCACCTTCTGCCTTTAGGGCTTTATGTTAGTCTGGTTACAACCCTTTTATCGGACTTCTCAAAGGCTTCTTTGGATTAGTAGGACCAAGCCCTTGCGTGGTCTATGGTGCAGGATTTATTTTTAATTATTACCTATATAGGTTTGAAATAAAAGATCATTATGTCTTTTACTCGGAGATTTATTTGAACTTCCGATGATATACAAACACTTTTCGAACAGACCATTCACCCGATGTAACTTGTAGGTCTAAACCTATTAGTTGTACCGAAGTTTATAACCCTGGTCTTTTGATGATTCAGGAGAACACCTTATTCAGAGTTGGGTTGAAAATATCTGCCAAATGGAGTACAAGTACACCAGCCGAACCGAAGAACGATTCAAGATATTTCCCCAACGTCCCCTGAATCATCAGCCTTTCAGGAACCAGAACAATGTCCCGCTGGCTTTCAACACTAATTCTTATAACACAGATTGAACATTGTTGTGCTTGAAAAAACATGTGTTGACTGGGGCGACACAAGTGAAATCATTAAAAGAATCTTAGATGTAATAATAACATTATCCACCTGTAGTTTGGCTTTCGGGGGACATCGGCATTATAGACTTATTAGCGAGGTATGATCCACTTCTTAAAACTCATGTATTTTCATACATACTTTTTTTTAGACAGAATTGACCTCTGGATTGGCAGATCTAGCAGAGGCCACAGTGGCACGTCTAAGTAGGGGGCGATATCGTTATATACCAAGCAACATAAAATACATCCTTTAATAATATCAGTCTCCACGCTGACAAAAAAAGAATACAAAAAATTAGCACAATTATACTAATCGGTCTGGATCTTTTTTTAAATTGAAATGTGATGCCAATGAACAGTGAATCCGATACGTCTTGATTACATGTCGATGTCAACACACGAATATTGTTACCATACACGAATACACATCAGCACGTAGCAATGAGGGTTCCAGGGCTGAAGTTACTCAGTAATCATACAAATATCTAATTTAAATAGTAGAATGGTGGTAATTAATTTTACTTCCTTAGCAGGATTAATCATTTTTACAATAACTTGTAATATACTGAGAAATTCATCTTCAGTGCTCCTACCCCTCCCACTTTTTCGCATTTAGGTGGCGGTTGCTGATAAGGGATGCCCCTCCCCCCGAAATAAAATTCTGGCTACGGGCCAGATACACACCATTAAAAGTAGTGCCGGAAATACTAGTTTTGGGCTCCCCTGTAGATAAGAACTAATTAATAGCCTATATAAATTGAGTTTCATAATTTCCGTTAGTTTCCGTAGTTTCAATTACGCTAGATTCTTACGCATTAAGAAAACTAATGAAAATTCAACAACATCGTTAATTTGCAAGAAAAATTGAAAAAAATGAATAATAAAAATAGAGTTAGATTTTACTTACACTATGATGAACACTTATAAATCATAAAGAAGATTTTTTTATCATTGTAAGCATTGTACTGTAAACGTCAGTTTTCAAAATATTGTGTACATTGCTAGAAATGCATTATTATTTTATTGGTCTGAAACATTTGTTTGAACGTCGAGAAACAAACAGGAACACCTTATAAATGATTGTTTATATTACAGTGTTATCAATGTTGATAAATATAGCGAAGTGCAATAACACTAATATTACAATTAGCATGAGACTCGATGGTGGTACACAATTGACACTTCACAGAGCACAGAAATGAGCTAAGATTTGCAGTCAAACAAAATTCAGAACTTCTATTCAAATAAACTCCATAAATTGATTTCATTATTTGAATATTTATAACATAAATCTAGAATATAACAATGCACATAAGTGTACAAAGGCAAAACAGTAACAGCTAATAAGTCAATTAAAGCGGTGGACCTTTTACCCACTCCAGTCAAGCCGTTTCTGAAAATCCATCTCCTTTGGAAAGACCTCTATGAGAAGCAAACTCTCAAAAAAAAATTAAGTTTGAATTGATTCTAGAGCAGTGGTTCTCAAACTTTTTCAGTCCGGGATCCACCATGAAGGATATTACGCTTCATGGAACCCATAAGCATGGGCGCCGGCAGAATTACTTGTAGGGGTGTACACCCAGTTTGTATCCATTTTTTTGCTAACATCGAGTACTTTAAGAAAACCTATTTTACGCTTGCTTAAACAAATTACACATACGTCATTCTAGAAAAGTAAATATGTAATTTGAAATACTAATTTACTCGAGTCTAACATCTAACTAAACACACACATGCTGAAATTAAAAACAATCTTTTTCTTTTACTCACCGAACTAATGTGAAGGTGGGAGCTGCCTTTTTCGCATAATCTGGGGTAGCTACGTTGGGTTCATGGTGGTTAACTTAAGTCGAAAATCTGTGATACGTTCTGGAATAGACGCGTTGTATTATTATACTATTAATATTAACTTAATAATATTCAGCGGTGAACGATGAGACTCGGTGAAGTACACAGACTCCTCTCAGGTACAGGGATAGTGTTAGGCAAAGACAATATTCACAGCACAGAGAAATAAAACCACACATGAAAGGTTTTATTCTTTATTTATTGCAATTATAATGCAAATATACTTGAAACGAAGGCGAGGATTTCGCTTTTTCGATGAATTGACTCAACTAAAACGCATACACTCAATGCGTGGCTATCGGCATGCCAATGATCACATAGATCTAGCTTTCGCCCCGAACTACCACACCAAGAGATATGCAATAATAACTGAGCCAATAGTTGCTCCTTAGCCTTTTATTTCCAAATTAATCCTTAGGCTAGCTTTATTATTTATCGTAGAATGGTTGCAGTATTGTGCATAGCATCAATGCATGGCTATCGGCGTACCTATGATCACATAGGCCTAGCTTGCGCCCCGAACTACCATACCAAGATGTATGCACAACACCGAGGAGTTCCTTTTAAATTTAAAAGCTTCGTCGATTAGTGGCGAAAGTGTGTTATCACTGGTGTTATTTCTTACGCGATATCCTCGCTTTTATACTATTTTCGAGAACACAGATTCAAGGTCAGATGAATCACTCACTATCTACAAAAGGATACTATCAACAAAACTGACATCTACACATGTTTAGAAATAAAAATTCACATAGTGCACTCTCGCAAACATGAAGATACATTAAACTACTCATAATAGAGCATAAAATACAATAAACATTAAACAAAAGATATACATTACAAGTAAGGTGCAATATTACATATAATACAACATTTACGTGTCCTTTCATAAAAGTATAATATATCAGTGACATATTTTAAGGTTGTGACGTCACATAAATATATGGATCATATCATCTGAATGCGCTTAAAGTCTATTTCTGTACTTGCTTTTCACTTCAATCAGAGATGAATGGCATGAGCAATATTAAAGCCTCGTCCCAGTGGCGGCGCCAGGAATAATGATCTGGGGGTGCTGAGGGGGTGCGGAATAAAATTTAGGGGGTGCGATGTTGAAAATAAAGAAAGCATGGAATATGCATGCATGCTTTAGCAGAGGTGCAACTACGAATACTTGTCTTGAGGGGGGGGAGCAAGTACTAGGATAAACGTCCCAATAATAATAATAACATTATTATTAGTAGTAGTAATAGTATCAAAGACGTTATTATCCTCGTGAATCACGCAAGAAGGGGAGAAGTCGGTGCTAAAGCATTTGTGTTGGACAAACGATTTGAAATATTTTTTCAACACGTTCAATTTCACATTAGCTAATAATTGAAAACATGCACACAAACTGTATTTTTGAAAGACAGAAAATGGATGATGAATAAAATTCTTTTTGTACATATGACATGTATAACTTTCATGTACAACATATTTTTTACACATATGCAACATAAGCGACGTAAAAAATAAGAAAATATATTTGCAACATGTTAACACTAAATTGTGTACGCATGCAAAATTTCATTAATACATAGGGGGTCGCAATCTCTTTTTTATAACGTTATAATTAGACCTCGAATTTTTAGGTTCTAAAAGTGTGCTTTTAGGTTCCTAAAATAGGCTCTAAAAATCCTAAAATAGGTTCGAAAAAAAACCTTAAATAGGTTCTAAAAATCCTAAAATAGGTCCTAAAAATCATAAGTTATGCTCGAAAAATCCAGAAGTAGGTTAAAAAAAACTTGATATTGTTCAAAATTCCTGAAAATACTGATTAAGTATAGTTACCAACAATGAAAATGGGACACCTGAAATACACACTATTTTGCATAACGTTATGTGTATTGGCTAACCTTACGGCGATGGCAGAACTTACTATTGGAAATTTACTATTAAGATCCATTCCTCGCAGTATAGTTTGGCAACAATCGTTTTTCATGCTATCCACAGTCAAACTCTGCAATTTTGTCTGTGAGGATCATCTTATATGCTGAGAATAACATTTAAACAAAAACATAGTCGCTGGTGCAAACTTCAATGTTGAAATATTAGTTTGCAAGGTGTGAATGCCACAATGCACCGAAGTGACGCAAAAGTGAGCAAGACCACACAGATCAAACCACTTTGGGTTGTACAGGTGGCACCAGACATTTCGCTTTGTTTAGAGCTTTGAAAAATCACCATGGACTTGGAGGAAGGGAAATCGGCAGAGAGTATTTGAAAGGACACGAGCTTATGCCGGTTGAATAAGAGCAAGAAATCTTAATCATCTTTTGGAGATTGCAAATTATCGGAAAATCATTCTTTGATGTTGTGCTCATACTGTTTGTAAAATTAAAGAACAAATTACAGGATCATCATTCCTTTTAATAGAGAGTTTATTAATAGTAAGAGTTAGGCATCGAACAAGCAAGCTTAGACTATTGAATTTCAGAAATAAATTTAAAGAATGCTTAGGCAAAGTGATAAAACCTGCTTCAAATGTCATAATCGGTTTTCTTATGAAGTTACCTGGCCAGGGTTATATAAATGTTATTTGGTCGACGATCCTAATTTAAAAGCCTACTTTTCAGGATAATTAAATAATATTTCATCTATAGATAGCAACTTTCTACATCCGTCATGCATAATTTATTAGCGCATGTTCTTTTTTATATTTTGTTTCATTCAGACCTTGTTTTCAGGCACAAATGGTAATTATTTTAATAAAAAAAAGAAGACTTTGTTCTTAAGCCTACATAGAGACCAAGAATAGAGCGATATATATAGGAGGAGAAGTTAGAAAAATAATAGAGGAGAAGGGAGAGAAATGATGGAAAAAGAGCGTGAGATGTTCTATATGAATATCTCTTCACATTCTATATGAAAGTAATTATGTTTAGCCTTTTAGGTGAGAGTACAGTTGTAAAGTGAAAGCCACCTGCTAGAAAGTTCCTAACAACTTTCTAATAGTCTGGAGGGAGTAATGTTTGTGATATATAATGCCCTTTTTGTGTATCTTGTTACTTTTGTACTTGATACAGAGTCTGATGAAGACCTTGCTAGAAGGATGAAACGTTACGTTTTAGTTTATGTTTTTAATAAATTACTGCCTTGGTCAGCATATTTAATTTTTCTGCATGTGAGGTTTAAATGAATGGAAACTAATTAATGCGAAGTAAAATAAACCAAATCAATCAATCTATTCTTATTAGGAAGTTTGGTTTGATGTTTTAAGTCCACTTTGTGCACAGTAAGGCTAATCGAGACTGGACCTACAGTTTATAGTGAGATCCGAACCACTATGTGCCTCCATCGGGTATCGAACGCGGGACCCCTTGATTATAAGGCAACGACGCTGCCACTGCCACATCGGGGAGGCTCTTATTAAACCAAATGATCCATATTTATTTCAAGCTGTATAGGGTGCTTGGAATGCACAATCAGAAATCAAAAGACAAAAACAAAATCCCGCATAGGAATATTCTCGGACCGCCTCAGTGATAATCGGAACACGTTCTCGTTACCAAATATTTCGGATTCGAGTTCCTGCCTGTCACGGGAGTATGGTTATGTCTAGAGGCCAGCATAGTCTGCCTTTTACCTACCCACTGCCCGCTTGCCGCGAGGACAGGTATAGCTGCTCGCCTGCCCACGGCAACGAGTCGACTTGCGTCTTTACCCGGGTTCTTGGTCTTCAAGGCGCTCTGCGCTTACAAGGTACCTGGGCATTCAACAAGACCCAGGCGCCTGCAAAACCTGCTGGAAGGAAACAGCCCTCCGGCAGCGTGTCGCTCCAGGTGTTTCATCACCACGTGGACGGCTGCAGCCAGTGTTGCCTACTTACGTAGCTACTAAATCCTACGAAGTCCTAGGAGGAGCTTCTCCTCCAAGGAGAATTTATATACTTAGCGATTTCAGTTCAGCGTAAGCAGTTTTTATCTTGTTGCCAGGAAATGCACGCAATATTACAGCTTCATTTATCTAAATGAATGATCGAGCAAACAAAAATCTCCTCACTGAAAACTAATTGTTTTTCATTGTATGGTGCCTTAACCAGGCACGCAGTGGCGCAACCAGAGGGGGCAGGGTGCATTGCTCACAACCTTGGACGGAAATTGTCTAGCGGAGGGGTCATGGTGGGGGTCAAACATTAAAGTACAAGTCTCATCAAGTTCAATGCCGTAGCAAAGGAGTAGCGGGAGTCGGCCCTGAGCGCCGAACGATCTAAGTGAGAAAAGTTTTAAAACAGAGACTGCTATGGCGGCCCGTGATATTATTTGCTATTAATGTTGGTTTGTTACGAGTTGGATGAATTGATTATGTAATACGTCGCTCCATGTGAAAAGAAAATATTGTAGATGGAAATTTTACATGCCATATGTATGTACATTCGGAATGCATTTATCATGCACTTTCTTTCTTTCAATAATAGTTTGTGTGCTTGTTTTCCATTATTAGCTAATGTGAAATTGACGTGTTGAAAAAAAATATTTCTAATCCTCTGTTTCAACACAAATGCGTGAGAACCGACTTCTACCCCCTTTTTGCGTGATTTATGAGGATAATAATGCCTTTCATGCTACTTTATTACTATTATTGTGATTGTTCTTGTTGTTACGTTTATCCAAGTACTTGCCCCCCCCCCCACAAACGAGGGTAACGGCAATGCCCCTGGCTGGCTACGGCCCTGGTGTTCACAGTAGAACAGTGTGTTGTTTGACTCGCGACCTCAGCGTCGAACGTGACATGTTTCAGTCCTGCCCTATATCACTATATATACATATATTGGTTGTTTACGACATATACTTATGGATCCTGTGCCACGGAAAACCTATTTCAATGTGTGTGTGGGGGGGGGGGTAGCAACATTCGTAAATCTCATTTCATTGGTGATGTGGCTTACGAAGCTTTGAGTTCCCTTTTTTTAAGTAGTGAAAATCTATTGCAGTTGGCAACACTGCAGAACGGTGTGGGCCCGGTGCAGTTTCTACTCGAAGCAACTACGTCATGCAGAGGGAGGGGTCTGCAGTTGATGAAAAGAACGAACTGAGACCTACTAGGTATCGTAAGACTGCGGGTACCCGGCGGGTCTACAATGCCTGCCAGGAACGATCTGGGCAGGTGGGCAGACAAGCTGCTCAAGCGAGGATGTTGCGCAGGTTGCATGGCATTTCAGGAGCGATGTCTCGCGAACGGGTCTGCTCCAGGTCTTGTGCAGGCCTCTGGTTATGTCATCGTTATGGTTGCGATTTGTCTGGAAAAGCAGAAAGGTTAAGTAAAATGAGAAACTTAGAAACTGATCCGCGTGTCAGAAGCTCGATTTGGATGCCTTCGGAAAATACTGCCAACCATTCACTACAATGTATAATAAAAAATATGGGCAATTTATGACATGTTCTCGGTTTTCTTTTGCTTAAGCACAAGATATGGAAACTAGTAATAATTATTATTATTTTTATAATT
This sequence comes from Lepisma saccharinum, assembly GCF_977018435.1. Lineage (NCBI taxonomy): Eukaryota > Metazoa > Arthropoda > Insecta > Zygentoma > Lepismatidae > Lepisma > Lepisma saccharinum. The sequence continues at coordinate 31,576,916 of NC_139232.1, read as the reverse complement.
GCTGTAACTTACAAGTAACGTAAGTTACAGAAACCAATATTTTTTGTTGTAAAAATTGCTATAATTTCACCATTCAAATTAAATTAACTCATTCCGGAAATCTCAAAGGGGCAAGTGCCCCCCTTGGCCTCTCCCTGCGGACGCCCTTGGTGGGTAAAGTGAATCTTGTTGGTAAAAACAATGATTCGGTTGTACAAGGTATCTCTCTCTCTCTCTCTCTCTCTCTCTATATATATATATATATATATATATATATATATATATATATATATATATATATATATCTTCTCTCTTTCGTAACACCTGTGGCCATTTATAGAAATTGACATAATAAACCTGGTTTAACTCCGTCACATTTTACAATAAATTTTCATACTTTTTAAAGAAAAATTACACATAGTAAATCCTGTTTCCCGTCCATATTTTAACATACTTGCATAGATTTTTGTTTTAAAGTTTCTCTGTATCAATATGTATTTGATGTCACCGTTCATGTACACATTTAAATATTCGCTCGCAAGTAATTAAAATAATATCAAATCAACCATACTTACACCAGATTCATAATCCTTGTTATTTCGCCAGAGAGAGACTGTGAAATATTGTGTTTAAAAAACATATGAATTTAAGCATAAAGAAAAGTAAGCATAACAGTTAAATAAATAATGTATATTTGTCTGTAGTATAGGGTAATAAATAGCAAAATTTCAATTGTTAATCGCAGCTTGTGAAAATTTTGAAGGTATTATTAGTAAATGACTGCAGTACTAAGGTCAAAATATAAAGGAGGTTAAATGTCTATTTTTTTTATTTCTAGAACAAAGTTGTTGAAAATCAAAGTGTGCTTCTAAGAGTATTGTGTAATTTTGAAACTTGGTCTAAAGAAGCATTATACCAACATACGTACCGGTACATTAAAAGATTGTGGCAATTAACAAGTGAATGGAGAGAAAGTTGTGAAAATTTCCTTCAAAATTAACATTCATGTTCAATTTTATTACTGTAATTAGGATAAATATTGGATGAGAAAATTATTTTAAATTCAGAGCACAAAGAAAAGGAATTGAAGAAAATTGGCAAATGTAGTGTTACTTGAGACTTAAAATTTCTGAACGACAAAATAACGCGCATTCAACGTCCTAAAGGCAGTAGAAAGGTTTCATAGTGTGATTATATGCATAAATGAGCAGAAATCTTATTAAAAGCTTTAAACTACTTCAGTATTGTAATTCTACACTTGCTATATTAATTATATTAATTCCATAAAATAGTACACTAAAAATATAATCCTTATATGGTATTAGTTTTTAAGGAAAACATTATTTGTATATTTCCAAACAATTTAATTGAAATATTTATGTGATGGGCTCTTAAAACTACTTTTGTTCCTCCGCCGACAGGATGGTGAAATGTGTGAAGAATGTTGGGATAGGAGGGAGGCTGAAAACCAAGCGGCGGAATGATACATTATAATCATATATGTGTAAGTTCCATCATACACACATATACATATTGACACTATCAAGATGTCGTAAAGCACATGCCTGTTTCTGTATATAAATCACATTTTTCTGGCACCTACAAAAGCATCATGCAAATCCATTTACTCAAAATTCGTACTTTATCATTGCACAGTATTTTATTTACACTTTCCTTGTACAATAATGTTTTACAATATAATCACAATTAATTATTAACTCTTGAAACACATTTTGCTAATGCTTATATATAAATGTGTGGTTTTAGATACGCACACGCATAAGAAGCTTTTCGATGTACGAGTAATTTGATTTATCTACTTACAGTAATTGCTGTTCACTTTACCAGTAATATTCAGTGCCATAACATTCAATTAACATTTTTTTCTACAAGACAGTAACAACATTTAGTGATATTCAATAACTACCTCCAAGATTTGTCACAACAAACCCCTAAGAGAGATTTGACACCGAAGCGACAGGCGACTCACGACACGACACGAAGAGAAAGCTGCAAATGACACGCGGCAAGCGACACGTATTTCTGCTCAGTTCGCATGATGCCGTCATCGGGTGATGATACCAACATAATTACACTAACCAGTTTATTAGTCACCAGAAGAAAACGGAAGAAGAGACATTGCTACATGTAAATCATGTTGTAAATATTTGTCCAAGTTATTTAAACTCGGGAGACGCATGTTGTTCATGAGAAAATGAAGAAACCACGTGCACTGACCTCAAACTGAATACGCTAGACTTTTCGCTTTCCTTTCCAGCCTGGAGAAATCAAAGACCTAAACGCTAGAGCAGTGGTTCTCAAACTTCGAGACTTTGACCCGTATCCTAATAAGTTTCCTCGTAAATACCTTTCCAGTATTTATAATTTTATGTATGAATTAACATGTGTCCTAAAAATTAAATATTGATAAATAAATTCTATCAAAATCACAAAGAATAATAGTTCGATTACGTCCAGGCTTGTTGACAAATATGGAGTAGCGGTAATGTCGTCTCATTGCAATCAATTGCTCTTGGGTTCGATTCCCGGTGTAGATCCCGCCTTAAACTGTATAGTCTTGATTAGTCTACTTGTGTGCAAGGTTGACATAAAAAACAAAAAAAACTCACAACTCAAATAGGAAATTAGGATCATGTTATCTGTCAAACACTTCCAACGGAACCTCTTATTGCCCAGTATACCAATGGTAACACACTAACACTGTTAAACCTTGTATCCATGTTTTAATGAAACACTCAAACGCTGACCAAGGCAAAATTTATTGTATAAAATACACCATATAACGTAACGTTTCCGCTTTGTAACAGGGTCTTCATCAGACAAAGATTCTAGTGTGAATCTGTTAGACGGTGGAAACGTTACGTTTTATAGTGTATTTTTATACTATAAATTTTGTCTTGCTCTGAGTTTCAGTGTCCCAGTATACCTGTATACCAGGGCCCGGTACCCGGCCGCGGCCCGGTGGTTGAGAAACACTGCACAAGACTATCCTACCACGTTCACTGATCTACTCTGACGTGCTTTCAAACAGTCACGTCGACAAATGGCCAAAACATGACCTCATTACATGATGTTGAGGCAAATTACAACCGATAACGACACGAATAAACTTCACAAAGCCAAAAGAACGTTCTGCTTAAATCTTGAAACATTGTACATAATGATGCTTTATTATATCAACAAATTAGAGGTTCAAAAATGGTTTAAGGCATTCGGGTGAGCTCTCTTCTAGAGTTTAAATATAGCTCGTTAGGGTGAAACATTCACTGCTCATACTCAACACGATGCACGATATTGAGAAAAGGGCTCAGTCCGAGTGACACGCAAGCGACAAGCGACAAGCGACATGTGCAGCTTGTCGTGCCACTTAGTTTCGAAAGGTTCAATTTATTACTGAAGGTTCGCTTCTAAACGACACGTGTCATTTGTCGCATCGGTGTGAAATCTCCCTGAAACTTTACCAGAAGTGTAATTTTAATAATTTTTCGTGGTAAATTTGCCCATTCGCATTCTATTTTTTTTTAATTTTCCCTAGTTGAAAATTCTCAATAAATGCTTAATAATATCCCTATATCCTTATTCTAATAATGTTGTCGTAGCTTCTCAGGCATCCTTCATAACTACACTGCTAATTTTTAAAATCTCTTTATCTCTTTTTCATAGTTCCATGTTGTTTCATCGTGAGCGAATTCCTCTATGTGAAAGCCAGTACAAATGCTTGCTTCATATTTAGTCTTGCAGTTCAAAGAACCTTCACAATGTTTTCCAACTTCTAAGATACAGATCTTTCTAGTTTTCTTTGCCTTTCTTGATTCGTATTTTTAATATCTGTATAAAATCAGTAGCGAAAATTCTTGACTTGATGACGGCCACTAAACAACCTATTAACCAGAAGAAAAGAAAGATGTTTTACTACATGCTTAAAGCTCTGCAGTGAAAACGTTTATAGTCCACTAAATTATTCATGTTGAAGCAGAATCGAAACAGGGATTAATCCCGACCATTCCCGTAGCAATTTCCTCATCTGATTCTACAACCTATTCCATGATTTTATGAAGTTGTACGTACCTCGTCTTCTTTAACGAGTCGCCCTTTATGTGGTTTAACGGTACAGTCACAAGAAAAACTACGGTGAAGATCAGACATAAAACAATACGAAAAGGTGATAATTGCTATTACATAATATATTGCCACATTGCATATGATACAACCGTATATGTTAATGTCGGTGGCAATTTTTTCTTTAATATTTAACAAAGAAATTTTCTAACCAATGGCGTATTTAAAGGGAGCATCTGACTTCAACTCCATGTTATGCTCTCTAATATGCTTATCAGTAGATAAGCATCATATGCCCACCACACATTGCCAAAGTATGCATTAAATGTGCACTAAAATTTAATTTATTTTCTAAATGTCTTTTTACAGTATATTTCCAACATGTTTCTTTTAAAATGTGTATTATATTATTTATAATTGTTGAAATTATTGTAAATTATAGTACAGGACAATTAGATGCAAAATAGAGGAAGAGATTCAATCGAGATGAAATTTGCTTGGAAGCATATTATTAAACATACCAAAAGTTTCAATGAATCCGACGTGTACTACCCGCGCCATCATTATCGAAAAATGGCCACCAGTACAGACAAATTGCCTAAAAAAATGTTCCGAATGGGATAAAATTTGTCAGATATCTACCTAACTCATCGTATAACATGGGAATTTTCCTGTCAATCATCTCGAGCCACGGCCAACATTTTGCAAAATGGCCGGTAATCTGTTAATTACTTTATGTTATATGTAATGCTAAAAAAGTTAAACAAAGCGAACTAAATTTTTAATAATTGTCTAGAAGCGTTACGCAATATGTGAAATCTAAAGTCCACGGGCGTACTGAGGGTCGATCATGAGGGTCAGACTTTTCTGAATAAAATATCGCAATGTAGTTATTTTGTTCATTCAAATGCTTTTTGAGCGGTAGAAGAATTGTAAAAAGTTGTAAAAATTGTAGGGTGCGCCAGCGCACTATCCAACAACTGATATTCATAATATCAATTGAAGGGGTCGGGTGTAAAACATGGTAAGTGACATTTTGGTCATTTCTGAATTCATTAAGAAAACAAGGTTATTAGAAGCTATACTGTAGACAAATTGTTTTCGTGTCGTGTTTACCAATTTCAGAAGGCTTCACTGAGTCCAATTCAATTTAAAAAATTCACGAAACTGATTGTAGGTTGTTGAAAGAAATGCATCTGCTTAAAGGAAACTAGATTTTTTGTTTTTTAGACGCTAAGGAGAAACTACGTATATAAATCCACAATGCTACCCTCTTCGTAAATATTACAAATTCTGGTAGAAAATCACTTAGACGTATTTTTATCGTAAGTATCTATATTACTAAGTTAAAATCTTTGTAGAAATTAACATTGAATGCATGAGCGATAGAGAAAAGTGAATGGTCACAACTGAAAAAATACCCCCCATATAACCATACAATTCTAAACAACTCACTATTTCTGTCTATGCCCTTTCTATTTCACTTCTTGTCAGAACCAAGCAATAATCGATACTCCAGCGGGTTAACAGAGAACGAGTATAAGTAATCGAAGATGAAGTGAAATGACAGAGTATAAAAAAATAGGAGGATATATCCTGCGTAGGTGGTGGAGCACAAAGAACCGTGCTGTAAAAAAATACCCCATCATCCCTTGATTAACAAACGCTCCCGTTTTCATCAGTGAGTTCTTGATGTGGTCATTATGTACGTTTTACGGTCCCATAAAGTCCCTCAGTGCGAAGATACGAACGCCAGTAAAGAGCAGCGCGTTACGCGTAACATTTTTCTTTTGTTCCGGCCGATATCTCCTTGTCAAATGCGACAGAACGCCAGAGCAGTTTTATTAACCGCAACAAGGCGACGGGCGCTTCGCAATTTACATAGAAGCAGCTTCAGACAACGATAAAACGAGTAACGTTCCTGTTCATCTGCCATACGCCGGTGTCCTGCACGAATAAATATGTCGGCCACGGAGACAAGGTAATGGGTAAGGGGGAGGGTCCCTCAGTCACGGGTTGTGGTGGAGGGTTCTTGGAGAAACTGCGCTCGGTCCCATGTCCCTCTCTCCTTAATGTTCACCAGTGGCGGCGATTATGAGGGTTGAGGGGGGGCAATTGCCCCCGCACCATGCTAATCTTATGTAGGGAAATTAAACTGTCCTTGCCCCCACTACTTTTTGCACCTCGCCCCCCTAGTTTTAGAACCAAATCGCCGCTCACTTCTCTCGTATTGAGCCTAGGCCTGGGCAACCCGCTGTAACTGTGGAAGACCGCTCTCGTATGCACGTGTGGACTGCAGAACGAGCAGCTGTGCTGTAGCGTTGTAAGAGAGAGTGACGGAGGCAACAGGCTAGGTCGATCGCGTTCATGTAGAGAGAAACGTCTCGTCCTCTGATTCGTAAATAGTAGAGATCGCCATGAAATTCACATAACCGATATTCAGACTTTAATTTATCCGTTTCCGATTCAATGGATAATCCGCATATCCGAATATCCGAATATTACGGATATCTGTCTTAGCAGTTACACAAGATCGATATTTTGATAGATTCGACAAGTTCGCTCTTCAGTTTAATGCGCAAGCACTTTCTGACGCCGGCTTCCTGAGGTTACGTGCTTCGGAGCTAAAACAATGAAATCGTATACAACACAAAATGTCATATATATTTCTTTCTGCTTTCGACCAAACTTTTCTTGCTCTCATGCATGGGTGGCGCGGGGAAGAATGTGCGAAGGGGTTTTTCAGCACCCCTTAATTTTCCTCCGCATCTGCCATGTTACGTTATGTATGACTTACTAAAACTTTGTCGTCACATTGGAGTAACACCGCTGTCATTGTAGACAACAGACATTGATCGTAATCTGAAAGAGAACCTGCGTTTGCTTTACTCTATTAGGGGGGAAGTGTCCGTAATTATTAGTGGCTGTTGTCTTTCTTTCACCATTAAAGTAAAAAAGTAAAAAGTAAAGTGTTCCCCTGTGCTTAGCACCACGCCATGAAGGCGTATAGGGGGTGTGGGGGTAACGCCCCACACTTTCTTGATCCGGTCGTGAGTGGGGGTGATGTGATCAGCATCACGCCCCTGACCGCCTTTACCCCCCAGGGTTTCCCCCAGGTACCCATGTTATTCGACGCTGGGTAGGCGCCGGGGCCGCTTCTTTCACCATTACTATTTTCTTTCGTTAAAAATTTCATTTCCTTTTTTAAGAGACAGTATATGGTCATTGGCCTGCATAAACAAGCTTTGTTCGTTTCAAATTACAAAACATGCGCTTGTAGTGGCCAAATCAAACAAAACTGAAAGAAGTCACTAGTAGTCTTCAGTTTCATTGGCATATTTTCATAAAAGTCTATTAAATGTTCATTGGTATTTGATGTAATGGTTAATCCTCCGAAATCCGCGCGGCGGCACTGACCGCCTTTTTTACAATTTTTATATTTTTTCCTTACCATCGCAATAATGGTCGGGAAAGCACCAGGTAACTTATCTTCACTATTTCCCCTAAAACATAGAGGCGTTGGCGCCTTTTTCTGTCGATCTTTCAGTTGATTACACGCCCCTCAAGTGACCGGTCCCCCTTTGGCGGCACTCAGTACCGCGCACGCCAGCCATGAATTTGGCTGCACGCCAGCCATGAAATAAGAATAATAAAAATTATTTGTATGCAGAAACCGTTGCAGTACCCATACAAAATGTCGGAGTTATCAAAATAACGATATTGAAAAGTGACAACATTCGGTTCCTTATATTTGAGTCAGTATGTCTTGTCTTACGTATACCTCGTAAGAGTAGGAGAAACAAATTGAGATTTGAACATTTTAAAAATATTTTGTAAGTTTCTTCGAGGTGTGTTTTGTACATTCCATTGTTTTTTTCTGCGAGTCAGAGAGATTTTGACAGAGAATTTTGGAATAAATAGTTCCTTTTTAAGCCCATATAAGTTGTATGATTTCAATTCGTTTTGAAAAATGCGTTGAAAAATTTGAAAAAATACGTTGAAAATTTTTGGAAAATACTTTTATATTTTTGTGAATGGTGAGTTCACATTTTAGTGCCTTCATTATATGGAAAAGTTTTAATTACTTTTATAATAATATTTTGGTGCATTTGCTTCAAGAGTCTAAGCTTATATTGTATGAGACTCTGTCATTTTTGTTTGCTTTTCTTCTAATAGCTAATAAAAATGTCCGAAATGGACATGTTTGCGTTCATGTGTATTTCCCCTGATTTCCAGTAAGTGCTAGTGTAATTCAACCTCGATTTACATCAATAATTCACGTATATAACGTTGGTTTTTATGAGGCGGCACTGAGTGTCGCGCGCGGGACATTTGTGCTGCTATGAGGACGCGGATGACGGATGGTTAAAGAATGCATGTTTTCTTTATTTTCAACATCACACTCCCAAAATTTCATTCCACAACCCCTCAGCACACCTACATGATTAATACTGACGCCGCCGCTGCTCCCGTATCATACGTACAAAAAAAAATTCAGATTACATCTGATTGTTGCGGAACTGATCTCATGTACCAACTTTTTGTTAACCTGTACCAATTATTTTATGATCAAAAATGAAAACATAATGCAGTGCAACCATTTCATAAAAGAAGGCAAATCTGCTATATTACTAAGCGCAGTCGACTTCTTTCATGCGCGGCGCCAGAAAATTTTGACCGGCTGAGCAGAAGCCAAATACTGATAAATAAAGGTTGACAGATATAAAGATTGAGTTTCACACACAGATATTCCCTCGCCCTCTCCCGAATTCCTTTGTCTTTCTTTCACCATTTCTCATTGCTATTGTACGTCTTGTATTTTCCTTCCACCAATTTTCTCTGCTTGTATAACCCCCGTTCCCCTTCTCTCTGTGTTTTAAAAGACACATCTGCGTGCACGGGTAATCTGTTCACCAAATCTTCTGATTAAAATTCTCTCCATCCCCTCCAGTCTAGAAAAAAGTAGCGAAAGTAACCGATGTCGTCACCTGTTGTAAAGCCTCTTCGCTATCATTCCTATCTTTCGATCACACTTTAAACTGTAGGTCCAGTCCCGATTAGCTTTACTGTGCATAAAGTGGACTTAAACCACCAACTCATTCAATCTATCTTTCCTGTGTGAATCTTGATATGGCCTCCCTACTTCTCTCATTTATGTGTTCCTTCCCTGATGCCCTTTAATTGCTCAGTATGTATGTACTTCGCTTTGTACGTACAGGGGATATTTTATCTTATCCCTTTAAATTAAGAAGAAATTTATCATAGCCCATACTTTATTAGTTGAACGACATATTACATTAATTGATTTCATTTACTTGTTGTATTTAACTTCGCTTTTCTTCCACGTTTGGCTAATTGTGAAGATGAGGATGATTTGTGATAAGATGAAGCAGACGAAGGGACAATCACAAACACACATGGGCAGATCACAAAACCACAAAAAAAGCTCCACGTAGGATTGTCCTGGCTGTGAGTCCACTCGCCATAGTCTCGTTAGTTAGTCTGCTAAGTGCAGTCCAGGGTGTACTACATGGAATCAGGCACGTATCCAGGAATTCCTTTCGGGAGGGGCTCAACACCATTTTTTTAAGGGGTATAGTAAGAACCTCACAATTGTGTGTTTAAGACCAGAGGTGGCAATTGGGTTCCAAAACGGGGGTGGCGAGGGGGTGCGGAGGGCGTTGCAAGGAAAGTTTACTTTCTCTTGGTAGCCAAGGCTTAACATTAAGAGGTCATAATGTTGAGGCAAAAAAATAAAAAATGGGGAACAACTATCTCTTAAATCGTTGCCACTGTAAAGCTGTCATTTTAATCAGAACGTGAAATCGGAACATTTTTTACCACTCGACTCCTCTGTTTCCATGCATTAATATTGTGTGCCGGAACCATCTCAGTATGTGTGTTTGTCCATTTCTTCTCATCAGGCATAAAAACATCTATGGTATCTTTGAGTGTTTTTACGAAGCTGTTACACATGCACGGGATGGACAATCCACTCGACAACGTGAGCATAGACGCGAGATTCAAATTGTGGGTTGCATACTGGACGCAGACAGCTCTCGAATATTACTCTCTGATTCGAGCCTGAACACCACTAACGTGTCTTGTCCTCCCATTTTTTCAGCTCTTATAAAAGCCGAAACCCAAAAAATTGTTTAGATTCAGGCCTTAGCACTCACAAGTGTTCAAAAATGCCTGTCACAGCTTCCGCTGTCTTGTTATATATCGGCACGAAACAAAGGAAGTCTTCTCGAATACAGGTGGATCACGAAACAATTAATGCACAGTGAAAAACCCTTCCGTTCCCAACATATCTAATGTTTCGTCTCCCAGTATGATCAAATGCTTACTCATTTATCTCCAGTGACGTGCCCAAGGGAGGGTTGGTGAGGTAATAACCCCATTTGACCCAGTATTCCTTTTTTTTAAAGAAAAAAAAAGGAACCTCAAAGACAGGGAAAAATGGCAAAATCAGGACTGACCACCAAAAATAGTATGCGTAACCCCTCTCCCTTCCGAAAATCCTGGGCACGTCTCTCTTTATCTCGGACACATTTTTTAAATGAACTCACCAGAAGTTTTTATCATCGTATTGGAGATGCGTTCTTCCTGCAGGTTTGAATATGATCCTTTAGGGTGTTGTCGTCTGCCTGCCTTCACACCTAACCTTAACAAGGCCCTTATTTTCCATCCTTGTGACTTGGATTTTCAAGACTTAGGAAGGTTTCAGACCGAAGGGACACGCGATACATGTTGATTGGAATGGGCCAATCAACAGCAACGTTTCACACCTTAGCGACACAAAAGGCCGCACAAACCTAATCTTCAGGCGACATGGTGTGAAATCTCCCTTATTAGGCCACTGTCATTGTCACATCGAAGTAGTAGCTCTTGTTGACCACAGAAAAAAATTATCCTCAACCGGTGATAATGCTCCTCAGTTTTCTTCTCTCTCCTATATTTTCTGTGCTTGTTCACTATACAGGCAACACCTTACGATTTGATATACACAGAACATGTACTATGTAGACATTTTAACGAAAAATCGGTTGAAGTCAAGGATGACTAGGTGGCTCAGTTGGTAGAGCCCTGATTTGGATCCTGGTAGAGCCTGCAATTTCTACCTAAAATGTCTACATATGCAACATCTTCCTGCTTTCTCTTCTCGATATTCATAAAATTTTCGGCTGTCTTTTCATGGTAGTAAAGTGTTTGAATGTGTTTCGAACCCACTAGGCTTAAACAAAAGTATTTCTTTATATCATGAAATTCTCAGACTGCATATACGAAATTTAGTTCTGGCAAAACTAAATCATCACTGAAAACTTTGATTTTCAGTTGATCTATGCAGTTTATTTCTGTTTTAATATCCGGTACTGATGAAATATTCACTTGAGAAGAGAGAGAGAGAGAGAGAGAGAGAGAGGCAGGCATTGATATCTTCGGCCCTCGAACCGAACTAGCACCACACTGAGGCCCAGAAGTTCTGCTGTCGTCAATGTCTTCATTTTCGAATCACTATATCTTATAAAGCAGTCAGAGGACGCTGACTGACTGTATGAATTGTCACACTTACCTCTGAAATCTAATTAACCGATTCTTTGTACAGATCAATCGAAAAATTGAATCAGCGTATTTATATCCTCATTATATTGTAGAACGTTCCACAGATAAAACGATTCGTTAATATTGCCAGTAGTTGACTCCTTCTCTCATTCAAGAACGTACCCTCTCCCGCCTTCCAGAGATTAGAAATTAAAACGAATTGCCCTACGTGTGGCGCTACCTTTGTTGTGCAGCTTCCAAATGCTGACAAGTCTCTACATAGTCCTCAAGTGCGCTGAGACAACACCGAAAGCGCAAGAAAAGTGTACGTACAATATTATCAACAACAGGTTATAGAACATTCTCCATCTTGCCTCGATACTTGTCTATCTCCTTAAATCATCGTCACATTATTCAAAAAGCCAAAAACCTAATTTTATCTAGTGTAAAATAAAAAAAAATCCTGTGGGGCTCGAGCCACCTCAACCCCAGCTTGGATACGTGCTATTAACAATAACAGGGTTATAGAACAGTCTCCATCTTGTCTCGGTAATTATTTCTCCCAAATTATCATCACATTATACAAGAAGCCAAAATCCTAATTTTATCTAGTGTAAACAGCGAAGCAGAGGAAGAACGACAATGGATACAGAAACCAAGTTTGGATGCTGTGATGATCTTACCAATGACAGGGAATTCTTCCAGTGTTGCCAATGTTTGCAGAGGTTTCATAGTAGTTGTGATGGGCAGGAAGTAACGTTGGATCCAAATAAAGACATGCGATGCACATCATGCTTGTCAGCACCAGAAACAGAACCAGAACCGAGCGTTCCTACCAAACCCTCATCAGATCATTGGCTACTTGATTGGTTGATGAAAGATAAAGCAGAGCGAAACCAGAAAGAAAAGGAGGTTGAAGACCGTAGGCAGAAGGATGAGGAGCGTAGACAGAAGGAAAGGATAGAGGAGGAGAAACAGCGTAAGAAAGAGATGGCTCAGATAGAGAAAGTTTGAAAGAAGGAGATGATGGAGTTTAAGCTCATAGTTGAGTCTATAGAAGAAAAGAGAAGGAAAGAGAAAGAAGAGGAAGAAGAAAAGAGAAGGAAAGAGAAAGAGGAGGAAGAAGAAAAGAGAAGGAAAGAGAAAGAAGAGGAAGATTAAAGGAGAAAAAAGGAAAAAGAAGAGGAAGAAGAAAAGAGAAGGAAAGAGAAAGAGGAGGAAGACGAAAGGTGAAAGAAGGAAAAAGAAGAGGAAGAAGAAAAGAGAAGGAAAGAGAAAGAGGAGGAAGAAGAAAAGAGAAGGAAAGAGAAAGATAATGAAGAAGAAAAGAGAAGGAAAGAGAAAGAAGAGGAAGAGGAAAGGAGAAAGAAGGAAAAAGAAGAGGAAGAAGAAAAGAGAAGGAAAGAGAAATGTTATGTTATGTTGTTATGTTGTTTCTTCTATCTTCTTTTCCAATGATCTATTTTCTTCACATTTAAATATATTTTGTGTGTGCGAGAATTAGTAAGGTCTTTACATTAGTGTCCGAACATTTTTTTTGTGCGTTTGTTTTTTTCTTGTGTAGTGGTTGTTATGTGTGCAGTAGTTGTGCTGTGTAGTGTATGAGTTTGTCTTCTGTAGTAGCTGTGGTGTCTAATGTGTTTGTGTTTGTCTTGTGTAGTAGTTGTGGTGTGCTTGTATGTGGGTTTGTCTTGTGTAGTAGGTCTGCCGTCTAGTGTGGTTGGGATTGTCTTGTGTAGTAGTTGTGCTGTCTAGTATGTTTGTTTTGTCATGCACAGTAGTTGTGCTGTCTAATTTGTTTGTGTTTGTCTTGTGTAGTAGTTGTAGTGTGTAGTTTGTTTATGTTTATATTGTGTAGTAGTTGTGGTGTGTTTGTGTTATAGTTGTGATGTGTTTGTGCGTGTCTTGTGTAGTAGTTGTGCTGTCTAATGTGTTTGTGTTCGTCTTATGTAGTATTTGTGCTGTCTAATGTGTTTGTGTTTGTCTTGTGTAGTAGTTCCTCCATTCATATTGGGGGTTAGGCGTAGAGCTGACAACTCTGCACTGTAAAAAAAAATGTCAAGAAACAGCAATATAAGGCCATGGATGTTCCCAAGGTAAAATATTCCGGAGGTAAAATAGTCCCCCGTTCGGATCTCTGGGTGGGGACTACTTTGGGAAGTCCCTGGACTAAGGATAAGATCTACATTAGGAATAAGGATATTAAATTAGCCACCTGGAATGTTCTGAGCCTTTACCGGCCTGGGGCATTTCAGTGTACAGTTAATGAGATAGTTAAGTATAAATTAGATATAGTAGCTGTCCAGGAAGTTAGGTGGCCAGGAGAAGGGAATTGTAAAACTAAAAATTATACTTTTTTCTATGGTGGTACTGAAAATCATAATTTTGGAACAGGCTTTTTCATAAATAATAGAATTATCTCGGCTCTTAAAACAGTAGAATTTATTAATGATAGGATATCATATGCAGTTTTACAGGGTAGGTGGTGTAAAATTATTTTAATAAACATACATGCATCAACGGAAGATAAATATGATAATACTAAAGATGATTTTTATACAGAGTTAGAACAGGTCTTTGATAAATTTTCTCAGTATGATATGAAAATTCTGTTAGGTGACTGTAATGCACAGATTGGCAAAGAAGAGACATTTAAACCCACTATTGGTAAAGAAAGTCTTCATGAATTAAGTAATGATAATGGTATAAGATTGATTACTTTTGCAACCTCAAAGAATTTAATTGTGAAAAGTACCACTTTTAAACATAAAGATATCCATAAATATACCTGGTCTTCTCCAGATGGTAAAACTCATAATCAGATAGATCATATTCTCATTGATAAGAGAAGGCATACTAGTATAATTGACGTTCGTATACATAGAGGTGCTGACTGTGCCAGTGACCATTATTTAGTAATTGCTAAATTAAGAGAAAGACTCTCAGTGATAAATCATAAGCAACAAAATCTAAAAGTTCTAAAATTTTATACAGGAAAGTTTACTGATGAAAGAATTAAGGAAGATTACCAAATTAAACTGTCAAATAGATTTGATGTTTTGCAGGATTTAAATGATGATGAAAATATAAATGAAACAGACGAAAATAAGAATTGGGAGCACATACGTAATGCAATAGAATCAGCAGCTAAATATAGTATAGGATACCATAAACCGAGAAAAAGTAAGCCATGGTTTGATAATGAATGTCATAATCTAATAGAAATAAGAAATCAGGCTAGACTTAGGTGGTTAAATAACTCTGATGATACAAATCTAAACAAGTATAATAGAATAAAGCGAGAAGTTAACCGCACGTTTAGAAGTAAAAAAAGAGATTACTTGAAAAGCAAAATTAACGAAATTGAAACAAACAGCAAAAATAAAAATATCAGAGATTTATATAAAGGTGTAAATGAGTTTAGAAAGGGGTGGCAACCTAAAGTAAACTTGATAAAAGATAAGGACGGTGATTTTCTAGCTGACCCAAGCGATATTCTAAATAGATGGAAGAACTACTTTAATGACCTTTTAAATGTTCATGTTGGAGATAAATCAGAAGTAAATGAAGTCCACACAGCAGAACCTTTAGTTCCAGAACCTAACTTGACTGAAGTTAAAGATGCTATTAAAAGGCTAAAGAATAACAAAGCACCTGGCATTAATTTAATACCAGCTGAGTTAATTAAATATGGTGGAAATTCATTAATATGTCAAATTCATAAATTAATTTGTTTAATATGGAATAAAGAAGAAATCCCTCAACAGTGGAAAGAATCCATAATTGTTCCTGTGTTTAAAAAAGGTGATAAAATAAACTGCAATAATTATCGTGGAATTTCTCTACTCTCAACAACATATAAAATATTATCTAACATTCTTTTAACAAGACTAACCCCATATGCTAATGAAATTATAGGTGATTATCAATGTGGATTTAAACGTAACAGATCAACTACAGATCAGATTTTTCACATCAGACAGACACTTGAAAAAAAGTGGGAATATAATCAAAATGTCCATCAGCTATTCATTGATTTCAAAAAAGCATATGATTCGGTCAAAAGAGATAAATTATATAATATATTAGTAGAGTTTGGAATACCTAAGAAGCTTGTTAGTATGATAAAAATATGCACCAGTGAAACAGACGGTAAAATTCGTGTGGGTATTAATATGTCTGACAAATTTACAATTCATGATGGGTTAAAACAAGGAGATGCATTATCTCCATTGCTCTTTAATTTTGCCTTAGAATATGCTGTAAGGAAGGTAAAAGAAACTAAAGAACGACTAAAATTAAATGGTGTGACTCAGTTGTTAGCATATGCAGATGATGTAGACTTACTGGGGGATGATGTAAATACAATTAAGAATAATGCTAAAATATTTTTCAAAACTGCTAAAGAGATAGGTTTGGAAGTTAACAAAGAGAAAACTAAATATATGCTTACAGGCCGAAACCAAGTGTTAGGTAATAATCAAAATCTAATTATTGATAACAACTCGTTTGAACCAGTTTCCAAATTCAAATACTTAGGAGTAATATTAATAAATGAAAATTATATTAAAGAGGAAATAAAAAGTAGGCTTAATTCAGGAAATGCATGTTACTTCTCTTTTCATAAACTTTTGTCTTCTCGTTTAATATCTAACAAACTAAAAGTTAAAATATACAAACAGTAATTTTGCCTGTAGTATTATATGGATGTGAAACTTGGTCCCTTACATTGAAAGAGGAACATAAATTGAGAGTATTTGAAAATAAGATCCTTCGGAAAATCTTTGGACCTAAAAGGCATGAGGAGACAGGTGAGTGGAGGTTACATAATTTAGAACTATATAATTTGTATGCATGTCCAGATATTATTAAAATAATTAAATCAATAAGACTTAGGTGGGCAGGCCATGTGGCACGAATGGGAGAGGAAAGAGGAGTTTACAGGATTCTTGTTGGGAAATCTGATGGTAAGAGACCTGTAGGAAGGCCAAGACGAAGATGGAGGGACAACGTTGAGATGGACCTAAGGGAAATCGGTAGGGATGGAAAAGAGTATATAGAACTTGCTCAAGATAGGGAAAGATGGAAGGCCTGTGTTGCTGCAGCCATGAACCTTCGGGTTTAAGAAGGCTAGAGAGTTAGTTAGTAAACAGAAAAAATCCTGAAGGGGGGCTCAAGCCTCCTGATTCCCACCTTGGATACGTGCTATTGACAATAATAGGGTTATAGAACACTCTCCGTCTTGTCTCGATAATTATTTCTCTGAGATTTATAAATTTATTATCTTCACATTATTCAAGACGCCAAAAATTAATTTTATCTAGTGTAAATTTAAAAATTTCCTGAGGGGGGGCTCGAGCCACCTCATCCCCACCTTGGCTACGTGCTATTAATAATAACAGGGGTATAAAACATGCTCCGTCTTGCCTCGATAATTTTCTCTCTCCTTACATTATTTTCACATTATTTAAGAAGCCAAAAACCTAATTTTATCTAACGTAAACTGAAACATTTCCTGGGGAGAGGGTCGAGCCCCCATGTGCCCCATCTTGGATATGTGCTTTTATCAATAACAGGGTTACGGAACATTCTGCGTCTTGCCTCGATAATTATTTCTTTCCTTAAATTATTGTCACATTATTTTATTTCACACCACAAGAAACCAAAAACCTCATTTTATCTAGTGTAAACCTAAAACTTTCGGGGGGGCTTGAGCCCCCTAAGCCCCCCCTCTGGATACGTGCCTGCATGGAATACAATCTGACATTGGGTTGGTAGATTAGAGTATATTGTTAAATTCATGAGACAATTAATGAAAATATGGATCAAAATCCGTTTTCCCTCCCAAATTCGCTTTCCCTCTGTAATCCCTTATCCTTCAAGAACCTGTTTTACCTCCGTAATTCCTCTCGCTCCGAAATCCGGATTCCCTCCGAAATCGGGATTTTATCCGAAAACCGGATTCCATCCGAAATCCGGATAGTATATTTTCCGAATCCGGATTTCAATTTTTTCGGAATCCAGATTCCGATTTTTTTTGGCCATCCCTACTGATTACAGGGTGACCACGCTACCGCTGCGCCATCGTGGAGGCCCCTCGGATAATTCGGATATCCGGAATGACCCACATTAAAAATACGGAAACACACGTGATACAACCTTAGTGACAATGAAGTTCGACCAGTCACAAATATAGGAGTGCGTTGTGAAAGAAGGAGAACACATGCATATGCTGAACATATTTTATTCAGCAGGCTACATGAAACAAAGGAAAACATAAATTTCCGCTGCAACGCAGCAATGTATGGTGTCCACACAAAATAAAACGTTTTCGTCCATCTACACGTGACATTGAAGTTCGACCACTGTTAGAGGGGATCCTGTTTACCATGGTGTGACGCCGCCCCGTCGGCGAATAACTGTGGCAATGCGTCGGGGCATGCTGCGGACGAGTCGTTCAAGGTATTCCACATCGATGCGGTGCCATTCCTCCTGCAGGCAGGCGATAAGAGCAGCCACTGTCGTGGGTCCCCTCAATGGGCGAGAGGTCGGGACTCGATGGTGGCCATGGCAGAGTTCGCACGTGATGGCGAGTCAGCCATTCTCTTGTCAGCCGCGCTGTATGAGGCCTGGCATTGTCGTGTTGAAAGATGAGACGCCGCCTGTGGAACAGGTGCCTTCGCACTGTGGGAAGATGCCGCTCCAGTATATTATTATTCAATAGCTTTTCTTTTTGTTGTAACGTTTCTTTCATATTCACAACCTGCTACTTCCTGTTCTTCTAGATGAACGTCGTCCTTTTTGTCTATCCTGATGATATTTATCAAAAAATCATTTTCATTTACCCTTTCGAATTTGGTGATCAAACTCTTTTAATTTGGCAGACCAGGGCATTATGTATCAATTTTTGCTTTACAACCGTTTTATTGCTTATAGAATAATGTTAGCGATACAAAACTTTACCAAAATTATAATTGTAGTTTCTACTGCATGTTCACAGCGCCGTATGAGCCAGAAGTTAATGACACAGTTTATTAAAACATATTTTGTTAGACATTCCATTTGATCCGTTTTGCCCCTAAAGCATGGGTAAAACTGATTACTAACGGGGCAATAGGGATCAGTGTAATTATAAGCATAATAACATAAAAATACTACAAATATAATAATAAAGCAAGTGCTGGATTAAAGTGGTGGAACCTGACATATTTAATTTAATTTCATTTGCTTTATTTTACTTTGCTTTTTGTGCTACTTTTGGCTAATTTGCGAAGATGGGGTCAGTTTGATGAATGATGAAATTGATAAATGGACACTCACAAACATCCATGCCCAGGTCGTGATTCGAACCCAGGACCCCTGGTGTCGTAGCCGGATGTGCTAACCACTCCGCCACGGAGGCCAGCTGAACCTGACATAGTATGCTACACACAAATTGTTTTCTCCCAATAGCATTTACACAACAACGCTCGTGATACCATTTACTGCAGGATTGACACTAAATCCAGTCTCCCATCTGTGTACTTCTTGGGTCATCGTATGATATGTGACAAAATCTGCAAGACTTGCTAGCAAATGTCTAAACTTGATATCAAATTTCTTCTTATTTTCTGCCTTTTGAAACTTCCTGCTTTCTTCTTAGCTTTGGAAATAGATGTCATTGTTGCCTCTTGTTTTGCCTATATTACTGCAATGTGTAGTGGCGATGTGAAGTCCAATGCTGTTGGGCGCTTCGCTTACTGTGGTGATGGCAACAATTGTTGAACATGGTCTTGTGCGTCATCGCCCCTTTCTCTACTGCAACTAGCTGTGCAGGCTGCTGATTTGATGAGGTTTTTCTCGGTAAGATGTCAACCTGCTCCTCAGTTGCTACTACACCTACTGTTCTATCTGTATTGTCATTACTAGCAATTACATTTAACTTATGTACGGGAATCGCACGCTTGTTTAGTAGGAAGATCCCAGTTATCTCCATTAGGGAGAATTCACACCGAAGAAACACGCAACACGCAACATGCAACATGCGACATGCAACATGCAACACGCGACACGAGTGTTTCACACCGAAGAGACAAGATGCACGCGGCAAGCGACACTTGGTTTCTTTGCTCAGTTTGCATGATGGTACCGATATAATTACATTAATCAGTTTATTAGTCACCCGAAAATAGCGTAACAAGAGACATTGTTACATGTAAACTGCGTTGTAAAATTTGTGCAAGTTATTGAAACTTGGGAGAGGCATGTTGTGCACGAGAAAACTGAGAAATAATATGCACTGAAATCAAACTGTATACGCTAGACTTTCCAGCCTGAATAAAGCGAATACCTAAACACTAGAGAAATGGTTCTCAACTTTCTTGAAACCATGTCACGGTATTCTTTTTTAAGTCAATGCCCTTAGCCGAAGAATTTTCGTCGTAAATCTTTACAGTATTGTAGATTTTATGCATGAATTAACATGTACCTATGAAATTAAATATTGATAAATAAATTCTAGCATAATCATAAGAGTAATAATAGTTTGATTATGTGTGTATTTTTGTTGACAAATATAAAAATATGGAAGACAAAGTGGTAACGTCGTCTCCTTGTAATTAAGTGATCCCGGGTTCGATAACCGGGGAGGCACGGGGCAGATGCAGTTCCGATTAGTCTTTTTGTGCATAAAATGGACTTAAAAAACGAAAACTCAAAACTCAAATATGATATTGGGATTATGATAGTTGTCCACCAGTTTCAGCAGAACATTTCACAGCTGAGTATAGTTGATACGAGGGCACGGTATCGGGTCGCGGCCGTGGTTGAAAAACAATGCACTAGAGTACTTTACCATGTTAACTAATATAGTTTGGACTAAAGTGCTTCCATAAGCTGACTTTTTCAAATAAAAGCAGTCAGGTAAATGGCCAAAACACGGCCTCTTTTCACGATGTTGAAGGCAAATTACAGCCGATAGATAACTGCATCAAAAAACTTGATAAAGCGAAATGAACGTTGTGTTTAAATCTTAAAACATTGTTAAAACATTGTACATATCGATACTTTATTATATCAACAAATTAGAGGATCAAACATAATGCAGGTTGGGCTCTCTTCTAGAGTCTAAATACAGATCGCTGGAATGAAGCATTCGCTGCGCATGCGCGAACAAGAAACTGAAGCAACACGATGCACGGTATTGAGAAAACGGCACAGTCCGAGAGGCACGTAAGCGACATGCGACACGTGCATCTTGCCGTATTTCTTCGGTTCGAAAGGTTGCATTGATTAGTGAGTGTTGTCTTCCAAGCGACACGTGTTTCGTGTTGAATGTTGCGTGTCGCGTGTTGCGTGTTTCTTCGGTGTGAATTCTCTCTAAGAGTTTTCCTTGAAGTGGTACGTTTTGTCGCAGAGTAAATATTTTGAAGTTATTAGTGCATCTTTCACAGGTAGCTGTTTATCTGAGTGGTACGTTTCGTCGCGGAAACCCAAGTAATACGTTTCGTCGCGGAAACCCAAGTGATACGTTTTGTCGGGACACCTAAATTTATAGATGTTTTTGGAAGGAAGTAAGGCGAATCAAGTTTATTTAAATAGTGGTATCAAGTCTGTTTCTAGTCTTGCTTTGTTTGAAATGCCTTTTTAACTGGATTTTATTCTAAGGATTTAATTTTAGAGGATTTAGATATATCTTTATTGAATTCGTTAATACTTACTTTTATCTTCAGTTTCTCACATAGTTTTCGATTAAATTATTATTTAGTTGGAATTTCTTATTCAGAAGGCTCCTAATTTTTTTTTTCAGATGTTGATGAGTGAGGGATATTCAAGGGCAAATTAGATCTGCTAACTTTGTCTATTATAGGGTGTTCATTTTTAAGATGATTAATTTGTCCATCTATGTTTATTGTTGTTACTCCATTGTATATTGGAGGATTGGGGTGGTATTTGCTATTTTATTAGGAATATGATTATGATACCCAATATTACAACTTTTTCATTTATAAATTATTTTTTGTATGTAATGTAAGATATAATATGTTAGGGTCAATCCATGTGACGACCTGAACGAATTTTCTGTCACTGATGACCTCGACTTCTATAACGAATCTAATCTTCACCTTCATTTCGCAGCACATGCACTTGCCTTCGAAATGGCTAATCTCCACCTTGCTTTTGCAGCACATGCATTACAGTTAGAGAGGGATACTCTTGATTTTGGCTCTTTTACATATTATTTCCATATTTCAGAACAGTTCTCAGCATATTCTACATATTCGTGCAATAACTACATCTTCCCATGTGACCGGAAGAATTGGGTGAATTCCTTGGGAATAACTGACTAAGTCCGAAGCACGTTAAACGGACGAAGGTTTACGATTTTTCTATAAAGTCTAATTGCGTTAATTACAAGTTTTCTGTCATCGGAACAATAATGTTTTGTTTTTTATTTTTATTTAATCCACATTTTGGTCAAAATAACTAATTATGTATTTACATATTTAGCACAATTTTACTGCATATAAATTCGTTCCCTGCTCATCACCAATTTCCTTTTGCAGCATATGCAGTGGGCTTCTAAAATGGGGAGTTCCAGATACGACTTCAGCGCCTCGCCGGGTCACACCGAAGGCTCGTCTCGGCCAAGAATCAATTCCGTCTTCATCGGTCCCTCGTCGCGACTCTCCCCGGACTTCCACGTCTGTCGGAAAGTGAGGAGCGCCGAGGACATCCCTCTGCAGCCGATGGGAGTGTTTGCCCGCCCGGAGGTCATAGCCATCACGGAGCATCAAGATTTAGAAGAAATCCAGCAAGTCTGACAACCACTGAGGGGAAACCGCAATTTGTACCTCTTCGAACGCTCTTTGGGCCTAGAATTGGCCTTCGCACATGAGCCATTGCCTTGTGCCTTAAATCTGGTGAAAGACTTTTGCCTTTTCTCCTGCAGGTTTGATTAAGAAGAGAGTTTACCAGAATCAATCTTGTGTTTGTGATCCCACTGTGTTCACAAGAAAAGTGGCAAAAAAAAGTACTATGTTTATTTTTTCCTCCAAAGAACATGAGAGTTTTGAAGGTTTTGTAAATATATATCAACTACGTACCTATTGACTGTATTCTACAAACTACTATATTGAATAAGTACTTCGAAAGTACTATTCTAAACTAATTAAACGTATTTTTAACTTAATGCTCTTCACTATTAAAGACTTTAATAATGTTTATTAATATGCATGATCGCAAAATTTCAAAAGTTGTTTTGCTTGCGGTTGTCTATATTAGTAGAAGTCTTCTAAATAAATAAACGAGTAGTTTTCGTGTTATTAATTAATCATGTGATGTTTCTCTTTTGAAGAAGTTTCAATAAAAAATAATGAAAATATGTGAACCCTATCTCGTGATTTGTTGTCTTTATCCAGTTGTAATATCAGATAATGCAGTTTGATAAGATTGCTCGGAAGCGATTGAGGCTGAAGTGGAAATCGTAACCGAGTCCTGGAAGGTATGCGCCTGCAAATTAGTAACGTTATAGGTTTGCCTTGAAACTCATAGATGTTTTAAAGGCAATAATTCAATCTTGCATAATTCTTGTGTTCCATGCTTAAAGAACAAATCTGTTCTTGAATCCGCACTAATTGAACAGTATGTAGCCATCCTTCTGTTTACATTTCATCAGTAACTTTTATTATTAGGTAACCAGTAAGAACAACAATGATTTCGACGTTTCAGAGATCAAAAGTAAGCACGCTTTTCGAGCCCAAATAATTTAAACAATTTAAAAATGTTAAGAAGATGTCGATTTCACCATGCCCTGCGAACTGAAAAAAAATATTTATGCAGTTAGTTTTATTTTCATTATGCGTACGAAATTAGTGTTCAGATCTACAAGTACCGTTCTGTATTCACAGAGGAAGAAATGCTTCTTTCGTTCCAGCAATGTAATTTACGTCTATTGTCCTACAGCACAACAATTAAGATATATTTATTTCTATCAGTGCAAAAGTTACTTGAAGGATCAGGGAGGGGAAAAGCAGGTAAATGAACATTAGTCAAACTCCAGTGAAATTTTTATTGCAAGGCGTTACTGGACATGTAAATGAAAAGTTAGAAAAACATACGCTTTGAAGAATGGAAGTGTCAAATGTGTGAAACGATGCCTTCATCTCGTATCGACAGAAAATAGGTTCTCTGTTTTATATCCCTCACCCTTCATTTACTGTTTTTCATTTCACCAATTAGCTTGAATATTTGCAGTACTCACCGAAAGTTCGTTTTCCCTCATTAGAGGAGATATACGGACGAACTTCTGTTTCATATCTCTTTTCGATATATTTGATGATTTCCTGTACTAATGTAGCCTTATTATTATTGCCCTTGCAGACTTGCTTTAACTGCTTTCCTTTTCAAAGAATAGTTTGGAAATCTTCGTAAACTTTGTTTCGATGTTCATTTGCGGAGTAATTAATTAATTTATGTATAATAAGAAAATTATTTTGAATTTAACTATTTCAACATTTTGATTTTCTTGGTTGGAAATATCCCAAGTCCATCTTTATATAAGCGAGCTACACGAAGAGTAATTATTATTGTTGTTGTTGTTATTATTATTATTATTATTATTATTGAAATCATTAGTAGCCATTACAAACTATATTACGTTATTACATTTTTCAAACATCAAAAGGGCTTTCCCGTGGTAGCGTCGTTGCCTTGTAATCAAGGGGTCCCGGGTTCGATACCCAGTGGAGGCACATAGTGGTTCGGATTCCTCTTTAAACTGTAAGTCCAGTCCCGATTAGCCTTACTGTGCACAAAGTGGACTTAAAACTTCAATTCAATTCAAACATCAAAAATCAATTTTTCATTTAACATTTAGCCAAGTTAGTTATGCCCAAGGACGTCAGCAGGGAGGAGCAAAAAGCTGCAATTGCACCTCCTTCGATTTCAAATTTTAACTTCTAGGAAGTTAATGATCTAAAAATTCTCAAAGATTGCCTTTAGCTTATTTAGAAATGACCCATAAATTTTAAGAAATGACGTAGCTATATAGTTACATTAGATATTAGAATGCAAGCTCGATTTTTTCATAGAAGTTCGAAAGAGTCACAATATTTGTGAAACTACTGAAGTATTGGACACCGCAGGGTTTTGGTTTAAACTAATGCGGTTAATGAAAAACACATGAAGTGCTGTTGCATTTGTTCAATTTTGACTTGAGTATTTGAACTCGAGCATACATAAAGAATGGATTCTTCCGTTGTGCAACATTTGGACAAGCAAACACCATATAAATGCGCTAAATTACTACGAAGAATTAAAATTCAGTTAAGAAGACTTACAAATGTTTAAATGCAATGAACACTGCTAAATTACTGAAAATTACAAATATCCGAAAGAGGATATAATAATGTATTATTATTACTACGAATTAATCAATATTGTACCAACAACCTCATTCCCTACATTCAAGAGCGCCCGAAAAGGAGGGCCATGGTGCACTTGACCCCCACTCCCCGAGATATCTGGAAAAAGTTCATGTAATTCGAATGGTGAAATTGTAGCAATATTTTATTACAAAGAATGTTGTTATCTGCGATTTACAGGCTGTCAGTTACAGCAATTACGTTCAATATCCAACAAAATAACGAGAGATCGTTTTCACAGGAGACATTTTAGAATATGTTAACTGCCGTCTCGAAACACCTGGATGCTAAGATCACCAAACCTAAATAGCTTAACTAACCTACCTATTCAAGCCTATAAGGAGGAGGAATGAAAGCAGCTCACTAATGGTAAGAATCAAGAAGCAATGTACGATACAAGATTATCTTTCGAGATGAGACGTGAGTTTGTGGAATTTCAGCGTGTCATTTCACTAAAACTGTATCAAAGGTAATGTACTTCCAACTGTAGATATACATGTATCGGCATAGAGTCATGGAAAAATATGTTGGTATAATGAAGAGAACGCCACCCTGCACTCTAACTTGAGCCAAATTACGAATTTGAGAGTAGTAATTAAATCTTTAGATAATATATTTTGTTTATTTAAAAGTCAGTTGTTCAGTAGATAGATTTTCACTGACATTAAGTTGATAATTATATTTTCACCTAGTTGTTACGTTCCTGATAACACTTCTAACCCTTTACCCCAGTATTCAAGAACATCAAGACTCTAATGGTCTTCAATGAAATCCATCTCAAGTTAGTTTTAGGAAGAATCCAACCAAAGTTGTAAAGTTTATATAAATGTTCATTATACCACTGAGACACTTACAACGAGTAGGTAGGTAACTCGAAAATAGATAAAACTCGTAGATAGAATTATACTCACTTGAAGGTCAACGCTAAAAATCTAGGGTTTACAGAAGAGCGGCTTAAACCTATTTCACTTCTTCCTAGGTTGGAACCGTTCCTACTTGGCCAGTCTAGGTTTTACAGAAGAGCGGCTTATTCATTCATTCCTTTATTTTGAACCTAACAGCTTTATGCAGTTTTTTGTACATTACAATATACATATAAAATGTACATAATGGTTTTACATTAAAATTGTCAGTCTTTCCCCCCTATTTTACAGATATTAGATTTTTTTTTAAAAAAAAAAAAGAACACTTTGCCTTTTACAATTGTATGTTACACTTCCTTAAAAATGATAACAAATTATAACCAATCCGCACATCTGGATTAGCAACTAAACTTAACAAATTTGTTGGAAACTGAACCTTTAGATTATATAAAGTTTTATACAAAATATTCTCTCGTTATTATATTTTGAGCATTCCAGTATTACATGTTGTGCATCTGCACTTTCCCAGCCACATTCACATTTCTTATTGTTTATTAGACCAATTTGGGATAAATGTTGCCTAGTATACAAATGGCCCGTTCTTAGACTATTAATTCATACATTGATTCATTGATTGATTTGATGTTTTAAGTCCATTTTATGCACAGTAAGGCTAATCGGGACTGGACCTACAGTTTAGAGTGGGATCCAAACCACTATGTGCCTCCACCGGGTATCGAACCCGGGACCCAGAACCCGACGACGCTACCACTGCGCCATCGGGGAGGCCCAATTAATACAATTACATTTCTTGTAGCACTTACATGGTGAAACCATGTTTTCTGTGTTTTGAATTCAGCAAATGTTCTGTATGATTCTCCAACTGTTGTAAGTTCATTTCACCACCAATCAAACCATTCATTCAAAACGTTCTTCTTTACTCTTGGGAGAAGATCCGTATAGTATAATGATAAGTTCGTAATATTTGGAAGACACGCTGCTTTCTTTGCACATTCATCTACATGAGAATTGCCTGTAGTATTACTATGTGCTTTAACCAAAGTAAACTCAATGGTTGTTCCAGATTTTTGTATTGTTTGAACTAATTGTATACAATTTATAATGTAAGGGGATAATTTGTAAAGACTCTTACAAGAGGATTTAACCTCCTGAGACCCATGAGTTTGTGGGGTTACTTTTTTCAGTAAATTTGTGTTATTCACATTCATTGAGCACCAACTTGAAGAAAAATATCAACCTTGTGTGAAATTTTTGTTGCGCATGCACAGAATGAGGTGTAGAGTATTCTCTACATTGGGCTTCAAGGTGTAACAAATGAAACACTTTAATATATTAAACTCAAGACACATTTTTCTTTTTCTTAAGAATCTGACATGATATTTTGTTCTACTCAATTCCTGTATGCAATAAAATATTGAAGTCCAATATAATGATTGTGGTGGAAAATATTTTTTCATTAATTATTCATATACATTTGAATTATTTACAAAATGTTACTATTTTTCATTAATTTAATTAAATTAATTTTTATCAAATATTAAACCTTTAGACTGAATGTCACAAATTGAAAGCTTTTAATTCTTGGAGTGAAACATGAGGAAACAGTTTCGATCAACCTGCAAACACAAGAAAATCTTGCATTTTATACATCTTGTTTGAGAAAAACCCTTACATCCTGGTCTCCTGCATCGTGCATAGTGTTTCATATCTATGACTTCTGGATGCACTGCTCCCTCAAGACTTGCTGGTGAACAAGGAATGGGAACTTGTGTTTTTCTCCTTTTGACATTTGATTCTTCATTGGCATTGTTTCTCTCTTCATTAGCTTCCTGCATTTCACTTCCTTCATATAGTAGATTCTCTGCAATTCATATTTTGAAATCAAGGAACTTGAGAATGTTCTTGGTTGAAATGCCATTCGACAAACATTCTCTTCTGTAACAGAACCATGCATTGGCTACTGCTAAGTCCATAACATGAAATATTACTCTGATATTTCATTTTCTCGTACGACCTTGCATCCTGTAGAAAGAAATCATGCGATCACACAAATCCACGCCTCCCATGTTTCTGTTGTATTCTGAAACTATTGCTGGTCTTGTAACGTCAATGTGTCTTTTTTCTTTCTTGCACCATCTTTTACATACTTCAGGAGGTTATATGTCTACCATTGTTGATGCCATAAGAACTGATTTGTTGTCCATCCACTTAACTACAACAATTTATTCATCTGATCGTACTACTTCATCTGAACTTCCTCTGCCATTCTTCTGTAATTCCTTGTCGGATAAAAGTTTATTCTTAACCGCCTGTAAAACACAATATGTTTCTACTTTGAAGAGCATATTTTCTGCTAACATCCTCTGTCTATATAAAATGGAACATACAAACGCTCCATGTATACTACTACGTTTGGAGTGCTTTTCATAACACCTAAACATCTTCTCAAGAATTTCCTTTGTATCACATCGATGGAATTCAATTTTCCTTCTGTCAAGTTACACATTGGAAATAAAGAATAATCTATCATAGCCCAAAAATATTTTTTGTAAAATAAAAGCATAACTCGAGGGTGACATCCCCACTCAATATTTGCTATGGCTTTGAACAAATTAAACACTTTTTTCTGATTTGACTTGTATGTCTTTAATTTGATCCTTCCAAGTTAGTTTTTCATCCAAGATGACACGTAAATATTTTACTCTGGATGTAATGGGAATTCTTGTTTTTCGAAACATTGAGTGGACTATTAGAGGTGTTCTGTTTTTACTAAAAATTGTAATATTAGATTTTTTCATTGAAATCGAGAGTTTTTTACTTTCAAGCCAATTTTGTACTTCCAATAATTTTTCCTCTAAAACAGGAAAATCAGTATGAATTTGTGTCGTAGACATATAGATACAGATAGTCTTACTGTGCATAATGTGGACTTAAAACAACAAATCAATCAATCAATCTGCATATTGGACATAATTGACTGTTGGAATTGATTTCCTTTTCATCCCGATCATATAGCTATATGTTGAATAACAAAGGAGTTAAAGGACTTCCCTGAGGTAACCCTTTGCAGGCTAAATACGGTCCTATAGCCCTTTCTTTCTTGCTCTGGTTCGGATTTAAGATTATTTGTTTTAATTGGGATTAAACATACCCTTCCGATTGACCGATGAAAGATAGCTATGAACCTGCATACTGGACCCCCATAGGTACGTGGTACACCATACATCAAGTAATTTAATTACTAGAATATAAAGTTCACTGGATAGGATTGGATGACAGTTTATTGAACAAAACTTCAATTTAGTATTAGAACAATAATATTATATATATTGTCATTAATTGTGTTATATAAACTGTCATTAGCGATTATGACCTCAAAGATAACATTAATATATAAATCAAGATAATTTTCAATAGTTATCCTTAACTAATAATTGACTTTCTCTCCTTTCGCTGACTATTTAATTGGTATCATTATTCATCCATGTTCACCTGATTACCTAAGAGAATATTTCTTTGTTAAATTTCCCCCTTTTCCTACTTGTCTGTAATGACGATCACTCGGTAAAGATCAACAAGCAAATTAATGTAACACTACGAACTACTCTACCAAATTAAATAAATTACTATTAAACTATTTCTCTACT
The DNA here is from genome assembly GCF_977018435.1 of Lepisma saccharinum. Lineage (NCBI taxonomy): Eukaryota > Metazoa > Arthropoda > Insecta > Zygentoma > Lepismatidae > Lepisma > Lepisma saccharinum. The sequence goes on along the minus strand of NC_139232.1, from coordinate 31,547,378 downwards.
AAAGAAATGAAATTAAACCATCACCACTACGTTCGTCTAAGTCCCCTGTTGACCTCTCCCGTCACGTCGAGTGCCCTGTTGGATTGTGATTTTGATCTGTGCCAGCTGGAAGTGGAGTGTGTCGGTTTAGGATTCTTACATCCAACCGGCAAACTGAATGACGTAACCTTCGATCAGTGCTATCTATTGGCTTTTACCTTTTTCATTCAGAGAGAGAGAAACCAAAATCTTATACAGGCTATAGTCCTCTACTTTCACTGAAAAGTGGAAATATACAGATATTTTACTAAGTAACTTCCATAATATCAAAACATAGTTGTGAGGTATTTTTAGCCGTTGTATTGTTTGAATTGCGATATTAATATCTACATTATCATAGGCTGCACTTACATTTAGAATGCAGCTAATAAAATTCTGTTTCTTTTCAGTGAGTCGAAAATATAAGAGGAAAGAGTGATTAATCCGTCCTGGCATTATAATCCCTTTCGAAATCCTATTTGTTCCAACTGAAATATATTTTGACTTTCTAAACACCACTCTATTCTTTTTTTGTATCAGTCTCTCAAATATATTTCCTTTAACTGACGTGAAAGCTATAGGTCTATATGATTTACCTACTTGAGGGTCCTTGCCTGTTTTTAAAATTGAAATGATGAACTGTTTGGACCAATCTTCTGGTACTTTTCCATTCTCTAAGAATTTATTAAAATTGTGCACTTCGCCTATAACGCTACTTCTGGAAGGTGATTAATCATTGAATAAGTCATTCCATCCATCCCTGGAGCAGATTATCTACTGTTGCCGATGATTTCATAGATTTCCTCTTTTGAAATTGGAGTTACAAAACCTTTCGCCGAACGTAGTTTTGATGTGTAACTACATAATTCATTTGGTGTTTCAATTACTCGGTCTGGCACTGTAGGTGTGAGTTTCTGAATAAATTCAGTCTTCCAATGTCATTTCAAAGGGACTACATTTGCTGTACGAGGATTTTTGAGCGATCGAAACTTTTTCCACACACATATCCTAATTTCATGTTTGGGTGTAAACTTTCACAAAATAATTTCCATGATTTTATTTTTGCTTTTATACATATTCTCTTTGATTTGACCATAGAACGTCTGAATGCTAACCAATTCTCCAGAGTTGGTTGACGTGAGTATATTTTTGTTAATTCGACTCTATGTAGTTTTGCTTCAGGAAACTCTTCTGTCCACCAATATATCTTTGGGAAGTGTTGCTGACTACTTTTTATCGCCCTGGGACAACTCAAATCCATCGCAGCCGAAATGATTTTCACAAACCCCTCATATGTAATATCAAGTTGTAATCCTTCATCCTCTGAAAAAAATATATTTAAAATTTTAGTATAATTAGACCAATTAGCTTTGAATAGTTAATATTCTTTCGTTTGTTGCATGGCAATAAGCCAGATAAAAATAACATGGAAAATGATCGCTTGTTGTCAGATTCATATCGGCCTCCCATGTAAAGTCTGCACAATACGTTCCTGAAATGAATGTTAAGTCTATAGATGACGGATTACTTCCATTTCTAGGCATATGAGTAGGTGAACCATCATTTATTATAGTTAACTGCTCCACCTCCATCCATTCAACAACAGTTCGACCCACCTTATCTGCTGCCTGTCGACCCCACAATAGGTGGTGGCAATTAAAATCTCCAGTTATGATTAATGGAGTCTTGAATGAACTAATCATAGACCTTAAATGCTTCACTGCAATTTTTTGATGTATAAGAACATGGTATATAAATCGAGATAACAGTAAATATTTTATTCAAAATTTGCACTTATATTCCCACTACTTCTACCCGATATTCTCAAAGAGTAGTGTGATTTGTGCTATTATAAGGGCGAGAAAGTATGAGCCCCCCTCTGGCAGATTTGCCTACACTTAAAACTTGCTCAACATGCCCATATGAGCTTTTTGCTCAAGAGTGGAACCCCGTCTAATCCAAGATTTTTGTAAAAATACCCTTGGGAAGTTCCTGAGAAAGTATGACCCCCCTCAGATTGATTTGCCTACACTTATAAAAGGCACATCTGTGAGATTGTTGTCCATAAATTTGTTAAAAATATGCCCCTCTTAATATTTTTTTTTTTTGCCCACACCTAAAACTAAGCCAAGATGCTCATAAAACCCACACCCACCCACATACACCCACACCCACCCACATACACCCACACCCACCCACACACACACATATTTACTTCCGGTCCACTTCCGGTCTACTTCCGGTCCACTTCCGGTTTGCCTACTTCCGGTCCACTTGTGGCCTATTTCTGGTTTATTTATATTGCATCATGTTTTGCTACAAATTATTACTTAATATTATGCATTAGACATGTGTTGTTTTCTGATTGGTTGCTTATGACATAATGTGATGATGTGTTATATTCTGATTGGCTTATTGTTTCTGTGACGCACAACGGGGAGAGGCGAAAGGGATGGCATGAGACTCTTTATGAAAGTTTACGTAGGTGTTAACCCTTTCCCCACCTCGCCGCCGTGAGCACAATAAGATGTTCAAAAAAACAAACAATTAGTACAATAATATTTATACAAATATTGAATTTATTATTTCTGCGTTGTTGAAAGAATATGATTAAATGATTGTGAACATTATAAGTATATACTTTTGCTTCTTGTTGTATTTACAGTTCCGTCTTAGTTATTAGAGGCCTCTACTATTTGTTTTGTTTACCCCATGCACACACACTAACTAAGTCCCGGCGCCTTTCGTTGGGGCCCTTATTCACTGCACTCTCACCTGCATATTCCTTCTAAGCTAGTCCAGTCCTCTTCTTTACACACTTTCTTTCTGCAGCTTCATTCTTTCACTGTGTCCAATCCTTTCCTAAGATCCTTGCTTCGATATTACACATGTCAAAAAATCCTTATCCGCACTATTTGCACAATGCACACTCGCACACTCTCTACAGGCTGTTTTACTATGTCCTTCTACTCCGCCATATTATATCTTTGTTGTCTTTTTGTAGACTCTCTCCTCGAAGAGAGAGAACATAAAAAAACTTCCCCCTTCTCCCCCCTGGGGTGGTTCTTGGACTGACCGGCAGAGGGGGTGTCCAACAAGAGTCCTTTTTGGTCAGTCACACGAGGTGCTGCCCTCTTGCGTATTTTGTTACACTACATGTTAAAATTCCACATCTAGCTGCCCGTAATCTGTTATGGACCGTATATGAGGGTACACTGGTAGTACTGGACCTCAACTAATCCCTAACTATAACCCAAATACCCCAGGAGAATAGGAATAGATTAATATTTAATATAAACCCAAGAAAGAAAAAATATATATAATTAAAATACGAAATTTCTACCCGCACTTTCTCGCCAGATTCCTCCTTGACTGGATCACTTATACTCCAGAGAAGAGCGGAAACTACACACGAAACACATACAAAAAAAATAATATGTATACTATTATTGAAAAATAAATTCTAAACTGGTAATTGCCTCACATCCCCCCTACGTAATCATATAGTAGGGGAAGCCCTCTACAGTATGATTTCGTACGCCTTGTAATTTAATAAATGATTATTGTTATTATTATTATTTTAGGGGGACATAGCCCCTGCTACCTATAAGACTACGCCATGATAACTAATTAGAAATATAGATGTAAATTGATATTACAACATTATATTACACACATGAACAAGATTATAACACTAATATTCTTTAAAATTGTGAACTTTATTTTGTTTCTCCTTTTTTCTTTCTTTTTCTTTTTCCAATGCCAGCGGCACAATACGGTCCCTTGTATGACCAGCTCTTCTCACTTCGACCCTCCTTGGCTTTCTCCGGCTGTTTCCTGGGCCGTGACGTAGGGCTTTAAATGGCTGCTGTTATAAACCCCGCCGTCTTTGTCGTTTCTTATGTCCCACAGCTGATAGGAATTAACTCTTACAACATTTCTGACCGAAAAGGGCCCTTCGTACAGCTGGGCGAACTTCTTAAAGACCCCTTTTGCAACCTCCGAGGACACGTTGGTCTTGCGGAGAACTAGATCACCAGGTTTGTAGGATATTGTATGATGTTTGTCATATATTCTCTTTCTTCTCTCTGCTTCTAGTTGTATGTTCCCTTTAACTTTGAGAAGTTTATACTCATATGGAGGGGAAGCGTTCAGCTGAGGCAAGCGAAACAGCTTCATGAGATCCTGATCAGGTTTCCGGTTGAAAAATATTTCATACGGAGATGCTTTTGTGCTATTATTTTCCATTGTGCACACATACACGTCAGCCTTAGTCACTTGAGGTTTAGCTTCCTTACAGTTCATGTTTTTCTTCAAACTATCATTTACATAACCCCTTAACGATTTTATCTCAGCCTCGTCACAACATATAGGCTCCTTGCATTCATAAGATAGAAAAAGGGTCGGCACCCCGTCGGCTATTTGCATCTCTTCCTGCGACAAGAATTTAATTTCAACACATTGTTGCTCTATTGTCATCGCTACAATGCTTCGATCATAATCAATGACAGCTCGACATGCCTTCAAGAAATCTGATCCTAATAGAATTGGTTTCACTAGATTTCGAATTACGAGACACACGACATTAGTGGTCACTTCCCCAAATGACAGCGGAACGTATGCTTGCGTCACCACCTTTGATGCTTTGTTGCCGAAGGCTGATATTACTTTGATGCTCCCTACGCTTAACTGAGGGATATCAGGCTTCCATTTTACTATTTCCAACCACACTTCTTCTGATAAACAAGTGACCATAGCCCCTGAGTCGGCCAATGCTTGATAATGGCTTCCACCTATACCAACTGAAATAATAGGCATTCTTAGCACCTCGCTTTTCGAAACTTCATTTTCATTCTGAATGAGCTGGTCAAATATCGAACAAACAACGTCTCCATTTCCATTGTTATTGTGGTTAATATTTACTGCATCTCTTGTATGAACTTGCATTACTTTAGTTTCATATTCTTCCAGTTCATCCTCACAATTTGTATTTTCTTCCCCAGATAAATCAAAAGATTCATTTATCGCAGTCCGGTTTCCTAAGTGTCTTTCCGCATTTCGGATATTTCCCTTTTGTCATGCTTCATTATTGGAGGGACAGTCTTCCTCATTTTGCCTTGCCACTGATACACTGTTGGCAGAAAAGAACCGCGAGCTCTGTTGTCCGCGACTCGCCTCTTCCTCCCCCCTAGACCCGTGGTTGCCACCATTACGTCTGCCGTAGCTCCCCGGTAGCTCCCCCCTCCTCGGCCTTGCTGCGTGAAGGGTCTGGGGCCCTGAGGCGGTTGTCTCTCGAACCTGTTGACATTCCTCTCATTGTCGCGAGAATAACTGGCACTTGGGCTGACGTAATTGTTCCGTCTGTCTCTATCAGTTTCTCCGCCACGCACCGAATTTACCTGTCTCATCCTCGCTCTATTGTTTGGTTGAAAAGTTGCAGCATGCGACGTTTCTTGGATTTCCTTAAGAAGGTTAATTAGCTGCTTAGAGGTGTCGACCGGCGACCCAATGAGGCACCTCTGAGCGTACGCAGGCAATTGCTTTATAGCCATTTTAGCTAACATCCTGTCATCGAGCGGCGAAGGTAATATTGCGTTCTTCTGGACAAGGGTCATAACATATTCACATAAAGATTTCCCGTCGGCTGGATTGTATCGAGAAGTAAAGAGCTCAGCACGCAGTCTCAGGAGTCTCTCTTCACTCAGGTACTCTTGAGAAAAACAACTTTCAAACCCCTTGTAATCCATAATATTGCCTTTGTGGATAGTAAACCAATTAGCAGCCGCGTTTCTCAACGACAGCCCCGCGACCTGGGCTTGTTGCTCATATGGTACCTGAGACAACGCTAAATATGTCCTAATTTCTTGCATGTAATTGTGCGTTTTTAATTCATCCTCTGTTCCGTGATAGGTGGGCAATTTCAAATCTCTATGTAAGTATGCATTATTGCCATTGTTAGAGGGCGTAACTGAGCTTGGCCGTGAGCTTTGCCTCTCACCTTTATCTATGAAAGTATCTAATCGTCGAGTGACCGCGGAGATAGCCGATTCTGTATCCTTTCTTACAGATGCGATGTCCCTTTTAAGGCCCGACACTTCTTCTCTCAACAAAGCAACCTCTTGATGGAATGCGTCATACTGTTGCTGCAGTGCGTTGTTGAATTCTGCCATCGCTGCTTGTATTACATTTTCTGCAGTTTTCTCGCAGTCACCTCCTGTGTGGAAGCGTATATCCTCCGTTATATTATTGTGGAGAGTGGTGACCCTTTCCTCTAATTTATTTGCCCTATCGCTTACGAAATCTATTCTGGAGCCAGTGATCTGATTAATCTCAATGAATTCGCTCTCAAGCTGACCCATCCTTTCCTCAACAACCCTATTGGATTGGGACAAATCTTTAAAATTTTTCTTCACTTCCCCTTTTAGTTCTTGGTGACCTTTTTCCAAGCGTTTTACATCATCTTTTAAATTGTTATGATTTTTTTGGAGCTCTTCATGATTTTTTTCTAACCTCTTCCGTGTTTCCTGCTGATCTTTTTTCATTTCCTCCAGGGTACCTTGGAAATTTTGGAGTAAGGCAAAAATTTCTTCATTAGTTATCTGGCCTCCCCCCAAGCAATTACCACCGACAGATTTATGAACCGCCCTTGTGCAGTTAGCACTCCTCTCTGGACCTAGCGTTCCCTCCACAGTGGCGTCCTTAGGAGGACCCTTTGGAGAAGGAATAAAACTAGACGTGACATTATCTCGCGTACGCCTCCCCATAATGCTAGTCATGCATCTATTCCTTTTCTCACTTTAAATAAAACACTAACAACAACACAAATTTAGAAATACCCCACAAAAATATAAAATTGCTTAAGTCCTGAAATAAAGATTTAAAATTATCTATAAAATTTACTTTCTATTCTACACTACAGCATGCATCCTCACATACGATCCATGGCAGATACAACGGAACTGGCATTTTGATTTTCCTCCTTTCAGATTTAAAACTGTGTTACTGATCTATTGTTTCCTTCTTTTCACTTTTTCTACAGCTTACGTGGATTCGCGCCACGCTATTGGGCGCCATGTGACGCACAACGGGGAGAGGCGAAAGGGATGGCATGAGACTCTTTATGAAAGTTTACGTACGTGTTAACCCTTTCCCCACCTCGCCGCCGTGAGCACAATAAGATGTTCAAAAAAACAAACAATTAGTACAATAATATTTATACAAATATTGAATTTATTATTTCTGCGTTGTTGAAAGAATATGATTAAATGATTGTGAACATTATAAGTATATACTTTTGCTTCTTGTTGTATTTACAGTTCCGTCTTAGTTATTAGAGGCCTCTACTATTTGTTTTGTTTACCCCATGCACACACACTAACTAAGTCCCGGCGCCTTTCGTTGGGGCCCTTATTCACTGCACTCTCACCTGCATATTCCTTCTAAGCTAGTCCAGTCCTCTTCTTTACACACTTTCTTTCTGCGGCTTCATTCTTTCACTGTGTCCAATCCTTTCCTAAGATCCTTGCTTAGTAGTGGAGGTCAGAGAGTTCTGGAACCGAAAATGAGGCTCGGTGAGGCTCGCCTTAATGGATTTTTCTCGTAAGGCATGAGCCTCATTTTCTGGCAGTGTTGCCAGCTGCTTACTCGAAAAAATCACCAAGGTTTTTTTTTGGGTCTAACGTAACCTAAAGCAAGGAGCTGGCAATCTTGCTTGAGGCTCGCCTTAATGGATTTTTCTCGTAAGGCATGAGCTTTATTTTCTCGCAGTGTTGCCAATATTTTACTCGAAAAAATCACCAAGGTTTTTTTTTGGGTCTAGCCTAGCCTAAAGCAAGGAGCTGGCAATCTTGCTTGAGGCTTGCCTTACAGTGCATAAAGCAAGGTTGCCAACCTACTGGTGTTTTTGCCATGATTTTTTTTACAAAAAAGAGAGAGGAGAGAAAGAGAGGGAAGAGTTAAACAACCGACAGCCTACCTACAGCTTTTTTTTCTTGGTCTAACCTAACCTAAAGCAAGGAGCTGGCAATCTTGCTTGAGGCTTCTTAATAGTTTGCTCTTGTAAGGCATAAGCTCTATTTTCTTGCAGTGTTGCCAATATTTTACTCGAAAAAAATCACCAAGGTTTTTTTTTTGTCTAACCTAACCTAAAGCAAGGAGCTGGCAATCTTGCTTGAGGCTTGCCTTACAGTGCATAAAGCAAGGTTGCCAACCTACTGGTATTTTTGCCATGGTTTTTTACAAAAAAAAGAGGAGAGAGAGAGAGAAGAGTTAAACAACCGACAGCTGCCAACACCCACCCTAACCTAACCTAACCTAACCTAACCTAACCTAACCTAACCTAACCCACCCTAACCTAACCTAACCTAACCTAACCCACCCTAACCTAACCTAACCTAACCTAACCTAACCTAAAGCAAGGAGCTGGCAACCTTGCTTGAGGCTTGCCTTACAGTGCATAAAGCAAGGTTGCCAACCTACTGGTATTTTTGCCATGGCTTTTTACAAAAAAAAAGAGAGAGGAGAGAGAGAGAGGGGGGAGAGTTAAACAACCGACAGCCCACCTACAGCTTTTTTTTGTCTAACCTAACCTAAAGCAAGGAGCTGGCAACTTTGCTTGAGGCTTGCGTTACAGTGCATAAAGCAATTTTTGCCAACCTACACACACTAAACAAGAAAAACCGGCAACAAACACGCACTGCCGTAAAAGAGAGAGAGAGATGGGTGGATGGTAATATAGTATGAGTGTGCGTGTGTGCGTATAATATGTAGCATTATTAACTAGAGTGTGTTGGCAATTTACTTACAACTAAAAAAAAATAGAGATGCCAACTTTGCTGTAAGATGAAGAGAGAGAGATTTATGGCTGGCAACAGTGGTGAGCGATGTCCTCCCTCTTCTGTGCAATATGACATTATGATGTTACTGTAGTTTTTGACGAGGATTACGAGTTAACTAAAAAACCTGCAACTAGAGAGAGTTGCCAGCACACACACGCTATTGTAAGAGAGATGAATAACTAGGAGGGGGGCAGCATTTCTGGCTATTCACAGTGGCGGATGTACTTCCTGTTTTTTCAAAAGCTAACAATAATGATGGAATTTCATGCTGACGCATTTATTTCGTTCAAAAATTCGCGTTCAGCACAGAAAATGCTATGTAATTTTCACATCAGCTCAGCCAACTGTTGAGAAATAATGACGTCAGGTAACAGCATTGGTGGGGGTGACGTGATGAATTTACGAAAGTAGGAAAATGACAGTGCTAAAAATTGAAGTATAGAACTATTTTCTAGAGCATACACATGATGCTTAGGTTACAACAGCTGTTAACATCAGGTCTGGCAACTGTTGAGAAATAGTGACGTCAGTTAACAGCATTGGTAGCAGTGATGCGATGCGATGCATTAACTTGTGAATTTTCGAACTCGTAAAATGATGTGGCTGAAATGTAGGGGGAGAATGTTCTAGAGAAGATTGTCTCGGATTTCTGGATTTCTACTAGTCCACGTTGTTAACCTACATATTACTCCTCGACTAATAAAACTAGAAGCTCGAGGGGCATCAGGTCCTATTTTTATTGTGAGCTGCAAGAAGAACATTGTGATTGTGATTGAAATTAACTAACGTGAGTAAATTTGTTTGTTAGCTTGCATGAGTTGGCTTTGTGTTATATAAATAGGTAGTGTTGCTTCTGTGAGTTGATTCTGTAATAACCAAACAAATGTAAAGGAATTGTAGATAAAAGGTAAAACTCTCTACAAAAGCCAAACAATTCTTAAGCATATTGTGGAAGGAATATATACTCGCAAAGCACGCAAAAAGAAGAGAGAGAAAGTATACAAGTTTTAAGTGTGTTGCATGTATCTCTCTTCTTTTTTTCTTGCTTTTTTTTATATATATATTTATTACATATTACTATATACACCAAGCATATGCAAAATAGCAATATGCAGGGTGTAAGAGGACGATTTTCTGGTAAGACGCCCAACAGTTAACCCTATTTCCACGTAGTACACCCTGGACTGTAGAGTAACGAGGCTCTGGCGTCTGGCAGACCAGTATAATTTTGCGTGTGTTAGCCTGTTTTTTTTTTGTGCATTTGATATTTAGTGGAGGTACATAGTGTTTCGAATTTTATTATTATTTAGTTTTATACACAGAAAAGATATTAAACATAAAATTAAATAAAATATATCTAATTATGTTTTTTTATCACAACAAGCATTCACAAAAAAAATAACAATAATGTGGTTTAAAGTTTTTTAACGTAATTGCTACGTAAACAAAATGGTCGACTTGTAATGAGTGTGTCAAATTTTTTTTAAGCCTAATTGCTACGTAAACAAAATGGCCGACTTGCAATGACCGTGTCAAATATGAATAGATTGAGAGATGGAAAGAGAAGTTAAATATGCTTAAATAAAATGCTCTTTTGTGCATAGCACCATACCATAAAAGCATATAGGAAGACTGCCATGTTTATGCATGGAACTTAAATATACATATAAAATTAAAATATTTGGTGCTGACCACATCACACATTGCTGACTTTGCATTGTATTTTCCTATATTCACATATGCGCAGTAAAGCTAATCGGGACTAGGCCTACAGTTTTTTAAAGTAGGATCCGAACCACTATGTACTTTTATCGGGTTCGAACCTAGGACCTCTTGATTACAAGGCAACAACACAACCACCGCACTTTCGAGCCCTAGTGAATATGTAGGAAAAAACAACGGTATATACATAATCCAAAGTTGCGTGGTTCTAGGCCCCATAGGAACCAAGAAAATCAATGTCTTGGAAAAACATCTTAAGATATTTGTCTTAATCTTTAAGAAAGTCGACTTCCGGTCTGTCAAGATGTTACTTCCGGTCTGTCAAGAAAATTTTCTTAAGATATTTGTCTTAAGATGTTTTCCAAGACATTGATTTTCTTGGTTCCTAATTGACCTAGGATGATGATTTTAGGTTTGTTGGATAGGATTTGACGAAAACTATACGACTAGCAAATAAAATCGATTCCACCCCCTCAAGTTTCGAAAATATAGACATTTTTTTAATTTTTTGAGAAACTTGATTTGCTGGCTTAGTTTTTACCCTATTTCGAAAATTTTAATAACATTTGATAAAAAATTGAATGTACTCTACAACCTATTGGAAACATAATGATTAGTACTTACTGTTTTTCGAGTTATTTTAAATTTAAATTTCAAGATGTAATTTCTAAGTTGTTTTGTAACTCGTAAACTAGGGGTCGTAGAAAACCTATTCTTGTTTTATCTGCTATTGCCCGACAAATACTATAAACACAAATAATGTTTATTGTTTGATTTAAAAAAAAAATCGAAAATAACTTTGTTTTCTGAAAATAAAAAATGTGTGTATGGAAAAAAAATACGATTGTGTAATTTTTTATGATGTATGTTTGCATGTAAAAATAAGTATACCTGAAAATTTTAGAATTTCAAAACAGCTATATATATATATTTGCTATTATATCAGCCGAAACAATAGAATATATATAAACAAGTACATTTTCATAGTTTCATACCTCTACTAGATTGGTAGAAAAATATACTAATGGGCAATAAAATCTGAAGAAGATTCGTGTCTAGCAAAAAATAAACTAAATAGAATTACACATGCATACAATATTTATTGTGCTTTTTTCTATCTACAATCATATTTTTCTTATATATTTTTTTTAAATTTTTTTACAGGGTTTATTAAAGCACATATTTGAGGAAAACAACGCCACCCATATATAAATAAACCCCTCAAACTAACACTAATTAGAATTAGCCTACAAAATTTTTCTCGTAAGGCATTTTTTTGTAAACACTCTACCACCAACAGATCACATATAAATAAACATACCCCCAAAAAAATGCGCTCCATGAAAAGTTGTCCCGTGTGCAAGATAACCATATCAAGCAGAAATTTTGCAAGACATTGTCGTACCTGCGTGCCAGGCAAGCATTTGGCTGCCACTGAACTATGTTCCGGATGCAATAAACAGTTCACAATTGCGTATGTCAAGAAGCATAAGCTTAATTGTCTAAGCAAAAATACATCTGGGGCCCAGCCTTCGACCTCCACCAAGAGGAAGGCAGAAGCAGCCTCCATCAATGCACCATCCGCCAAACGTGTCAAGCCTGTGGCGAAAGCGAACCAGACTGCTTTCGAGCGGTTGTTAGAGGACTTTGTCCTCACTTCGGAGGGCTCATGCGACGTGCGTAGCTTTTTAGAGGAAAAGCGAGCAGAGATAATTTCCATCCTCGGTGATGCGCTTGCAACGCACTCCACCAAATTCTACGCATCGCTACGTTGCCAGTACAAGAAGCCGTCCGATGAAATTTACAGCTTCTGCCACAACACCAAGGCGAAGACGCTGCATCTGGCGGATGTCGACAACCTCGAGGTCATCTACAACAAGTTTGCCGATGAGCTGGTGGCAAAACAAGAAGAACATCAAGCTAAAGGCTCGGGGGGTTCGCTGTGTGGGGGGCCTCACGAACTGTGCGTCAAACTTTGCAAGTTTACGCCTCTCTCCGCCTCCAGCTACGTCCCCTTACCACCTTCCATCGCGGCAAAGAAGGCCGTCCTGAACATTCAGAACAGTGATGCCAAGTGCTTCGTATGGTGTGTTCTGGCAGCGTTGCACCCTGTCGACCGGAAAAACCAACCACGCCGGGTTAACCACTACCTACCCTACGAGCCAGAACTGAAAGATGCCATGGCTGGGATCGACTATCCCGTGGAGGTCCCGGATATTCGCAAGTTCGAGGCTCGTGCGCGGTTGGCTATCAACGTTTATGGCCTCACTGACAAAAATGCGGTGTACCCCATCCAGGTGAGCGACGTAGAGGACGATGGTGCGCAGGAAATTCACCTTCTGCTCATCAAGGACGAGACCCATCACCACTACACCCTTATCCGTTCCCTCTCCCGGTTGGTGTCGAGCCAAAAAAGCAAGCATTATGGTAGCATAGAAGTTTGTCGAAGGTGTCTGTTCACTTTTGACAATCAAGAACAGCAGGATTATCAGCGCATCAGAGGCCCCAACATCGCTGCCGAGAAGCTCGCTCGCCACAAGTTCTACTGTAGTAACAACGAGCCGGGTGTGGCAGTCTTGCCAGAACCTGGTGCCGTGGAGCGTTTCCGCATGCACGGTGCCATGGTGGAGCATCCCGCTATCATCATCGCAGATTTCGAGGCCTTCCTCAAACCCCTGTCCACTTGCGATCCCGATCCCGAAGTTTCCTCTACCACCCCTTACCAACTCCACGAGGCATCCAGTTTCGCATACGTTGTGGTGCGACGAGACCAGCACATCGCCCCCGAGCCCTACGTGTATCGCGGTCCCGACGCAGCCAAACACTTCCTCGAGAGGATGGTTGTCGAGGCCATCGAGATAGGGAAGGTACTGTTGGCCCCCAAGTCTATGCTCCCACTGTCCCCCGACGATCAACGTAGACACGACGAGGCTATCGCTTGCCCTGTCTGCGTCAAGGAGTACACCGCCAACAACCGTAAAGTCCAACACCACGATCACTTTAACGGTAGGTACGTTGGTCCTTGGTGCAACGGATGCAACCTCATGGCCCGGGACCCTCGATTTATCCCGATCTTCTTCCACAACGGCTCGGGGTACGACTTCCACCACCTGATCAAGCATCTTGGATACGACAACAAGGGGATCAACGTTCTCGCCCAGAACGAGGAGCGTTACATCAGTGTGAGCAAACGAGTGTCGATCCCGGGATCACGCTCTACCGTCGAGCTTCGCTTCCTCGACTCCCTGAGGTTCCTCCCGGCAAGCCTCGATGCTCTCGCGGGGAAGCTTAGCGACGAGCAAATGCTCATCACCTCAGCAAACTTTCCGAACTTGGACGCCGGCCTCTTCAAGCGTAAGGGGGTCTATCCCTACGAATACATCACAGACCCTTCCAAGTTCGCGGAGACGTCGCTACCTCCCCAGGCGAAGTTCTACAGTCAGCTACGAGGCTCGAACATCACCGACGAAGAATATCACCATGCCCAGTCCATGTGGCGCGAGCTGGGCTGTCGAACTCTCGGGGACTACCACAACGCCTACCTCAGACTTGATGTGACGCTCCTCGCCGACGTGTTCCAGACGTTCCGTGCGACCGCAATGAAGATCTACCAGCTGGACCCCGCCTACTTCTATAGTCTCCCCGGACTGGCGTGGTCAGCCATGTTTCTGGTGACGAAGATCGAGCTGGAGCTTCTTTCCGATTATGACATGGTGCTGTTTGTGGAACGCGCCATCCGGGGTGGCATGGTCCAGGTGTCGCAACGGCACGCGCGCGCCAACAACCATCACATGGCTACTGGCTACGACCCCTCACAACCGTCCAGCTACATCATGCACACGGACGTGAATAACTTGTACGGACACTCCATGATGCAGCCACTCCCTTTTAGAGGGTTCGAGTGGGCCAACCCCTCCAACTTCGACATTGAAAGCTTCGACGATTCAGAACATGGGTTCTTCGCCGAGGTTGATCTGAAATTCTCCGAGAAGCTGCAGGATTTGTTCAGCGATCTCCCCCCTGCACCCGAGTTCAAGTGTCCACCCGATTCCAACCAGAAGAAGCTCGTCATGGATTTCGAGCCCAAAGAGCGTTACGTCCTACACTACCAGAATCTCCGGTGGTTGATGCAGCGAGGGGTCGCGGTCCACACAATTCACCGCATCCTCAAGTTCGAGCATTCTCCGTGGTTGCGTCCATATATTGAAGTCAACACCAAACACCGCACCGCAGCCACGTCCGAGCTTGATAAGGATTTCTTCAAGCTTATGAACAATGCGGTGTTCGGGAAAACCATGGAGAATGTACGGAATCGTGTAGATGTGAGGCTAATATCAAACAAAGCACAATGTCACAGGCTCGTAGCAAACCCGTTATTCAAATCGGGGACTATTTATAACGAACAGCTTGCTCTGGTGCATATGAGGAAGAGCGAGGTGAAGCTCAACAAGCCAATTTATGTTGGCGCCTCAGTATTAGACCTGAGCAAGCTGCACATGTTTCAAATATATTATGGGAAACTACGCCAGCACTATAACAACAATATTAGCCTACTCTACACGGACACGGACAGCTTGGTGTACCACGTTCGCACGGACGACGCGTACGGGGATATAGCCACAGTTCCATCTTTGGTTAACCTTTTCGACACCTCGGGCTGCCCAGCAAAACAAGTACGGTATCCTGCCCCGCAACAAGAAGGTCCCTGGCAAACTCAAAGACGAGAAGGACGGTGATGTAATTCTCGAGTTTGCAGGTCCTCGCGCCAAGGCCTATGCCATCAAAGCCGAGGGCAGCGTTACCAAGAAGGCCAAGGGTGTCGGCAGACAGGTGGTTCGGGAGCATCTCACATTCGAGGACTTCGTCGATTGCCTCAAGACCAGGTCGTCGGTTCTAAGAGCAGAACAGCGCATCCAGAGCGTCGACCATGTGTTGACCACAAACAAAGTTAGAAAAATTGCGCTGGATCCTGATGACGATAAGAGGTGCGTTCTCGAGTGTGGTATTCACACATTGCCGTGGGGGCACTATCGCTTAGCAGAAAGCAAAACCTGCAACATATGTCCATCTTCAACAGAAGATTCATAAAAACAAAACAAAACAAAAAAAACACTTTGACTGTCATTACAAAAAAAACTTTGACCGTATTCTTAAATAACCAGCATGCCTATGAATTTGTTCGGTTTCAAAAAACAGATCATTATGGAAACCATACCAGATCATGAAGTCTTACCTTCCGTGTTACCTAAACTCAACGGTCTGTTGATCATTCACCTCAACAGCATTTGGACGAAACTGAATGACGATGTGGGCAAGATGTTTTATGTTTTTAATAACAATTTACATTTCTACGAAATTCCGATCGACGGGAAACTTCAAATCACCGTGAATCCGGAAAACGCAGGCGAAATCAAAATTTCTACCGGCAAGAACATTTTTCGAATCAAGCACGACAAGATGCTTTCTAACATTACGTACGATGTGTCTGCAGGAGATTATCTTTACATGGAACTCCTCGGAGATTACGACAAACTTATTCCTCTCTTCGTAGAATTACGAATCGTCTATCCTATTATAAATAACCGTTAACCAAAAATGCCTAACGACATTTTCGGCAACACCAAGCGTGTAGACCACGCAGAAGAGATTCTCATGTTGGACATTCGAGTTAAGAAGTTGAGGACCGATTTGATCGCTTTGCAGGAAACCTTAAACAAAAGTTTAGAGTCGGAAATCGCTACGCTCCAAACGCAATGTCTCGACCCCATTCTGAAAATCGATTCCGAACTGAAGACGCTGATAAAAAATTATGTCGACGTACCTTCTTACGACAACGTTCAAAATATACAGTTGAGCGTGGATTCGCTTCAAAATGATTTGGCCAAATTACAGCAATTTCAATCGAAAAATGAAGATTTGGAAAAATTGAAACTCGAAATCGAAGAACGAACTTCCGCAATCGAAAAGAATTTCTCCGAACTTCAAACCGTGGTGAACGATATTGATGTAGAACGCTTGCATGTCGTCGTTTCCAAATTACAAGAAGAATTCACCGGCACGTTGGAAGAAATTAAATCCAAGTTACAGACTTTGGAAGATACCATGACGAACCTACCATCGTCGGACGAACTGCAGGTCATCGGTAAAAGCGTCGCGAACATAAAAATTCAATTGGAGGCCTATCAAGATTTCGAACACATTCAAACCACCATCGCTACGCTTCAGGCATCTCTGGAATTGATCAACGAAGAAATTAAAAATATTCACGCCGAAGCGAGAGCGTTGACGAGCATTCAAGACACGCTGAGCACGGTTCAGCAGAAGATCGAATATTTAGAAAATTTGAACGTCGAAACGAATCTCGCTCATTTTCATCACGTACTCGACAACATACAGGGTGACTTGGAATCGTTACGGACGAGCGTGCCTTCGAGCGAAGATTTGGAAAAATTGAAAACGGCGGTGACGGCACTATCCGATTCGAGCGACATCAAAAGTTCGTTGAGCGATCTCGAGAGTAGGGTGGCCAATCTCCCCACCTCCAAAGAATTGCACGCTTTGAAAAGAAACATATCTCGAATGCTGAAACGACTGGAAACGGAAACGGCGAACGTGGAACAGATTCGAGACGAAATTAGTTCGCTGGTGTCGACGCTGCCCATTTCGCAGAGCGTCGCCGATCTTCACACGCAGTTTACAGAGATGCGAAGCATCGTGAACGATCTTACCGAGAAGAGCTCGAAATTGAATCAAGTCGAGAACCTTCAGAACATTGTCGTCAACATCAGAGATCAAGTTGGAATGCTGGAATCCACGCAGGAATCGACGCTGGCCTCTTTCGGTGCCAAGTTGCAAGAACTCAACGAAAACTACAAGCAGTTGAACGTGGAAGTAAAAATCAAACCGTCGTTTTCTGCCGTAACGGATACCATAATCGAGCATTTGCTGCCCATCGAAAATAAACTCGGACAAGTTCACAGTAATCTGCTCGGCGTCGACACTAAATTCGCTAAACTGCATTCTCTGCAAGCCATCGAAATCAACAGCGTACCCAATCAACAGAGAATCTCCACGTTCGTCGAAGGTAACAAACTGTACATGTTGCATCCTTATCATCCGTACTACAAGTTTCTCCTCGATGGCACGATTCAGATAAACGAATTTTCGTACTGGTCTCACGGTAGAAAAGCTAGCGTTCCGACCATGACTTTGATATCGAATCGTGGTGTCCAGAAAGCAGGAAACATTCCTCTGGCACGTTGGAACGAAACGCGCAACATATATGAAATACACGAAGACGAAGATCTTACCGTTTTCGACGTGAGTGCCGGCGATAAGCTGATCATTCAAAACACGAGCGAAGTGCCACCCTCTTTGAATCCCATCACGCTTGTGCTTCTCTTGAAACGTAATCTCTAAAAAAAAATGTCTAGGCAAGCCATCGTCGAAGAATTGCATAAACCTGCACGCCGCAACTACGAACGTTTGGCTGTGGTAACCAAGGGCATCGACGACCTCTGGCAAAGTGACCTCGTCGAGATGAGTAGCGGCAATTTGAAAAACATAC
Organism: Lepisma saccharinum; assembly: GCF_977018435.1. NCBI lineage: Eukaryota > Metazoa > Arthropoda > Insecta > Zygentoma > Lepismatidae > Lepisma > Lepisma saccharinum. Next base: position 31,529,234 of record NC_139232.1, on the reverse strand, counting down.
ATAAATTGAACAAGGGCAACAAGTACCTTCTCACCGTCATAGACACGTTTTCGAAATTCGCATGGGCTCTACCTTTGAAAGCCAAAACAGGAACATGCGTCACGGAAGCATTCAAATTAATTTTTCGCGAAAGCGGCGGCAGACGACCACGCTTTCTGCAAACAGACAAGGGGAAGGAATTTTATAACGCCGTATTCCAAAAGTTTATTCAAAAACATGACGTTCAACATTATTCGACCTTCAGTCACATCAAAGCCAGCATCGTGGAAAGATTCAATCGAACCTTGAAAACACACATGTGGAAACAATTCACGCTTCGGGGAAATTACAAATGGGTCGACATCCTACCGGAACTCGTCGACACCTATAATGATACGGTACACAGAACGATAGGCATGAAGCCAGCCGACGTTACCAAGTCCGACGAGCAGCGTTTAATTTCTACAGTTTACTGTCCAAAATACACACCCACGACAAAAAAAGCTAAATACAAAATTGGAGACCGGGTGAGGATCAGCAAATTCAAACGCACCTTCGAGAAGGGATTCACAAAAAATTGGAGCACGGAACTCTTTACGGTGGTTCGAGTTCTACCCGGAAACCGACACACGTATATAATAAAAGATAGTAGCGGCGAGATTTTGAAAGGAAGATTTTACGAAGAGGAACTCTCTAAAACAAAACACCCCGACACGTACCTCATCGAGAAAGTATTGCGTAGGAAAGGTGACAAACTGTTTGTCAAATGGCTGGGACTTCCGGAAAAGAGTTGGATCGACGCGGACGAAGTGATCTTGTGAGTACGTGGAACGTGGTGAAGCGTCTACCGGATCCGGAAAGTCAAACAAGAAAAAAAAAGAACGGCAAGTTGCTTCCCAACAGCATCCGCTGTCTGATCGTAGGTCCTTCGGGGTGTGGGAAAACAACACTGCTCGTGGACAAATTTCTCCTCGCACCGAATTGGTTAGATTGGAAGAACAGGCACCTGTACGTGTTCTCGAAAAGTTTGGAGCAATCCAAATACCAGCAACTGATGAAACTGTACCATGGTCTGGACATTGCAACGTTCGCCTCGGAAATAAAACCACTCGACGATTGTCGTGAAAATTCAGTTGTTGTGTTCGACGACGCCATCCTGGAAAATCAAAATGAAATTCGCAACTTTTTCACGCAAGGTCGTCACAAAGGAATGGATTGTTTTTACCTAGCTCAAACGTTTTCCAAAATTCCAAAACAGTTAGTGCGCGACAACGCTAATTTCATATGTTTGTTTCGCCAAGATCACACCAACCTCAAGCACGCGTACGATGACTACGTAGGCGGAGACATGAACTACAATCAATTTTCGGAAGGCTGCTGTTCTACTTGCTGGAACGGTGACGATTTCGGATTCGCGACGATCGACATGACGAGGAAACCCAACGACGGAAAATACAGAAACAAAATCAACGATTTTCTAAACGTTGCAACGTTGTGAGAAACGACGTGTATAAATAAACGTTATGACGAAACGAAAAATCGAAGACGAAGATCTCAAGCTTCGCGATTACCTCGCGAAACGCTTCAAAGGTTGGAAATCCGAGAATCGCGGATTCTACGAAGAGAAGAAACGTCAGGATCAACCTGTGATCGATGCCATCAGCAGTCTAGGTAAAGAAATTAAAAGTGTCACGGAACAAAATAAAAATTTGATCAACGAACTCGTACCGCTCGCAGCTAAAAGTTACGCCGTACCCACACCTATTTCGAGCATTCCTTCGACGCCGTTCGAACTGAAGGATGCACCGGCACGACGTCGAGCCATAGGCAGCACGTCTTCGGATAAAATCGAGTTGGGACCTTTGGCACGAGACTACCTGAGCACGGGGAAATTCGACAAGGATGAAGTGTTCGGATTGTATCCCAGCATGGAAACCAGCGAAGGCGGCGGTGTGGTGTGGAAGATTGGGAAATCGAAGGTGACCTTCGAAGGCAACGACATTAAAGTCAATTTAGGCGACAAGGATAGTTGGAACAGGTATCCGGGTACGGTGGGACTGTGGGAACTCGTTGCCAAAAAGCAGCCGAAAGATTACACCGACGAAGATTACCAAAGTTACAAGGAAATTTTGATCATGACGGATGCCTTGTACCAGAACAACGACGCCTCGCAGAATAGGGTGAAATCGAGCAGCGGCGAGAAGTACAGGAATCTCATCAAACCGATTTGGAACCAGGTCAAAACAGGCAGCGGCGTCAAACGCTACAACACGCTACCCAAAGAATTTGTTTGGGTGGACGATGTTAGGAAACTCGTGGACCGATTGTTGGTGATAGCCGGCGAAGAGAATGCAGGCAACCGTAATTTCTACAACGAGAAGGTTGGCATCGTGGACATGATCAGCACGAAACTTTCCAACTTCATCGTGAACGACGACAAGGGCATAGGTTACCTGATCAAAATCATCAACACGCTGCCTCCGAAATTTTGGAACGTGGCCGAAGGAAAGGGACTCGTGAACGACATCATCAACAAGTTACCTTTCGAGATGCATCTACCTGGCTACCAGTACTGCGGACCGGGTACCAAACTCGAGAAAAGATTGGAGAGAGGAGACAAGGGTGTGAATCTGTTGGACGCAGCATGCAAAGATCACGACATCGCCTACAACACCACGCAGACGGATCTGGACGCACGTCACGAAGCAGACAAAAAATTGGAACATGCAGCTTTCGAAAGGTTCGTGAGCAGAGACGCATCGCTGGGTGAACGGGTCGCCGCACTGGGTACCACCATCGCCATGAACACGAAACAAAAATTGGGGTGGGGTATATAAATAACATACCGTAAAAAAACTACACGAGAAAAAATCTCAGAACATTTATATATAAATAACATACCGTGAAAATAACACATAGAGCATCAACATGAAGCCCAAGGGTGTCGTGTACCAGATACCATACTCCAATCTTAAAAATCTAGGTGCCCTCGATGGGTTACTCACCAAGAAACAGCGCGAGAAGAAACGTTCTTGCTTGTCAAAAGGACACGGAATGAAATTACTTCTCAGCACACCTCAATTGAGACGCTTGCAGCGTTCGCGGAAACAGCAAAAGATCGGAGGTTTCATATTCAGCATCCCGGCCATCCTGGCAGCATTGGGGGCCGTTGGAAGTTTGGCCGGCGGAAGTGCCGCTATCGCGAAAACCGTCATCGACTCGAAGAAGAACAAGGCGGAATTGGAAGAACAGAAACGTCACAACCTGGCCATGGAGAAGAAAAAGGGGAAGGGCGTGATGAAGAAGTTTAAAAAAAAGAAACAACAGCACTCACCAACCGAGACATTGAATCTCTGATCGAACCGTTACAAATCAAACACTTCAGAGGAGTTTTCATGTCCGACTCGTTACCTTCAAGCGTTAAAAAAAGAGAATGCGGAGTAGTCAACTTGGACGGTCAAGAAAATCCAGGCACGCATTGGATATGTTACCACAAAAACGACAATGATAAAGCATTCGTTTTCGATTCTTTCGGAGGTGTTCCACCTACAAATTTAATTCATTATCTGAAAACGAACAAAACCTCTATATACTACAACGACGAACGCATTCAAAATTTCGGAGACGTGAACTGCGGCCATCTCTGCCTATCCGTGCTCGCGTTTCTCTCTAAAATAAATAACCCTACGATCGAGGATTTCCAGAAAGCATTGTGGAACCTCAAACAGCATCACTAGGATGGGCGTGTTCCATCTCACGAGCGAATCTTCAATCTTGAAACTCACGCTGCACGACGACATCGTCTATCCTAAATCCGTGGCTCTGCGTGCATTCTACAGCATGTACCTCATACCTAATGTTACGCAGCACAACAACAAAATTAGCGTCGGAAGCGAACACATCGTCGTCACGCCAGGACAATACAATCTTTCCACTTTGCAAGCTCAATTACCCAAAGGCACATACCTTTCTCAAAATTCGGTCACGCACAGAGTGGAAATCCTATCCGCGACGGAGACCGTGGACCTGGGCACCATGGGAGAACTTTTAGGTTTCGAGAACGACACCAAACTCGAAGCTGGCATCAAGCACGTAGCAACCAACATTCCTAAATTCTTGGCCATAGAAACTCTGAACGTACACTGTAACGTGGCCGAAGGTATAATCACGAAATCTTCGGACGGATTGTTAGGAAGTCACAAGCAGACGGGAATCATAGCCACTTTCAAACCAAGTTCCGAGTTCATGGAACCGATCATCTACACGCCCTCTTCGCCGATCTATTTTCCAGTATGTCGCAACCGCATAGACGACATAGAGTTGGTGGTGACGAACGAGAAAGGAGACGTGGTGGATTTCGCAGGTGCCACTACGACGGCCATCGTGGAGATCAACATATAATAAATAACCATACATGTAAAATGGAGCAAATCGAAAGTTACGAATTGCAATCTTTCCCTCCCAACCGTCGCACGTTCGCCAATCTGAACGAAGCGAACAGGGAGATTGAATACGACGTGGACGTAGGCGACGGGTTCATTCATCCTCACAGAGCGGACCTCTATCTTCAATTCGACGTCGTGAAGAAAGAAAGCGGAGACGCGTTTCCTGCAGCAGCAAACTTGATACTCGTGGACAACTTCGTGCCTCACCTGTTCTCGCAGGTGGAGGTGAGGAAACACAACACCGTCATCGACAGAATAGATTATCCAGGCATCACGTCGACGGCAGTGGGAACGTTGAAATTATCTAAAACGGACGCAGCGTACTACCAGGCCGGGGGATTCGAAGCCGGGACCAAAATATCGACGAGAAGTCACACGGTGCTTTTTCCCATGCGTCTGCTGCCTGGTTTCTTCTCGGACTACAAGGAGATCATGTGGATGGGAGGACTGAGGATCACGTTTCGAAGAGCGGCCAACGACAACAACGCACTGATGCGATACGCTACTTTGGGTCCGGACGGCACCACACCGATAGCCAACACTTTACCCGAAGCAGCCAAGTGCGTCATCCGGAGCATGGAATTAAGAATGCCGGTGGTGGAATACGAAACAAACTACGCCCTCAAGTACAAAGCGGAGATCTTGAAAAGTCCGCAGGTGCCGATTCACTTTCACGGTTACCAGTGCGTGCAGAAAATGGCGTCGGGAAGTCACATGGAATTTGACGTGACGACGCAGTTCAACAACATACAGTTCGACATGCCAGATTTCGTCGTAGTGCTTTTTCAGACCGGGAGGGACAAGAATCAGGAAAAAGATTCCAGCAAGTTCGACGACTGCAAAATCAAGAACGTTTATCTGAAGAACGGTAGGAACGAAGTGTTCCCGCGCGAGAATTACAACCTCGACGTGACCAAAAACGATTACCTCAAACTTTACGAAGCGTTCTCGGCTTACAAACGCGTGACCGAGGGAAGCGTGGACATGTACTACACGCCCAGCGAGTTCAAAGCACGGAGACCCATGACCGTCATCAACACATCTAAGAGAAAGAAGGTTGTGGTCAACGATCGAACCAACATCAAGGTCGTCTGCGAGTTCCACGATGCCTTGCCCGAGGATACCCTATGCAGTGTCATCCTGATTGCAGAGAAGTCCTTCGCCTACGACGTGAAGAACGAGAGGGTCACAGAGCAGTTTTAACAAGTTTTTAACATCTTTTCTTGCACAAATAAGAAATTTTTTGTACTAGCACAAACAGTTACAATAGCACAATACGAATTTCACTAGTTCAGATCAGTTACAAATGTCAATTTCATTAGTTATCAGTTACAATATCTTTTTTTGCACTATAGCACAAGACAATCAGAAAATTTGCACAAAAAAATTTGTTGTTGTTTTTTTACACAAGAAAATTAACAATAAAATTTCTTTTTTTATCGTTTCAGATGCTGTCGAAACATCAAAAACACATACACACACTAGAAAAAAAAAGCATGCAACTTTATTTGTAACACACACATATTCTCCATCTTCATCAAGAAAATATTATAATAAACATAATTATTTTTATCTATATCTCACAATAAAACTCTTTATCCAAAAATATCACAACATCAAATAACACTAGAGTCGTTAGTACACGTTGCATGCATTACGGAGGTCCTCTGTAGAGTTTCATGGAAGTTTGAGAAAAAAAAAACACGTGAAACTCTACAGAGGTGCGGTTGTAGATAACCGCAGCCATTAGAAAACTTTTACTTTTTTGGCTGGGCACCACGCACCCTGGCGAGGTTATAGGGGCCAGGTATCCTAAAAAACAACAATTATTATTTTGTTTGTTTGTTTGCGTCACAATACATAAGCGCGCGCGCGTGTGTGGCACATCGTTTCCCCGAGAGAAGTTTACAAAAATTACGATATATAAATATTGGCCTCTCTTTTTTTTTTGGGACTTGGAAAAAATTTGCAATAAGAGGACATCGCTCACCACTGTTGCCAGCCATAAATCTCTCTCTCTTCATCTTACAGCAAAGTTGGCATCTCTATTTTTTTTTAGTTGTAAGTAAATTGCCAACACACTCTAGTTAATAATGCTACATATTATACGCACACACGCACACACATACTATATTACCATCCACCCATCTCTCTCTCTCTTTTACGGCAGTGCGTGTTTGTTGCCGGTTTTTCTTGTTTAGTGTGTGTAGGTTGGCAAAAATTGCTTTATGCACTGTAACGCAAGCCTCAAGCAAAGTTGCCAGCTCCTTGCTTTAGGTTAGGTTAGACAAAAAAAAGCTGTAGGTGGGCTGTCGGTTGTTTAACTCTCCCCTCTCTCTCTCTCCTCTCTCTTTTTTTTGTTGTAAAAAGCCATGGCAAAAATACCAGTAGGTTGGCAACCTTGCTTTATGCACTGTAAGGCAAGCCTCAAGCAAGGTTGCCAGCTCCTTGCTTTAGGTTAGGTTAGGTTAGGTTAGGTTAGGTTAGGTTAGGTTAGGTTAGGGTGGGTTAGGTTAGGTTAGGTTAGGTTAGGTTAGGGTGGGTTAGGTTAGGTTAGGTTAGGTTAGGTTAGGTTAGGGTGGGTGTTGGCAGCTGTCGGTTGTTTAACTCTTCTCTCTCTCTCTCCTCTTTTTTTTTGTAAAAAACCATGCAAAAATACCAGTAGGTTGGCAACCTTGCTTTATGCACTGTAAGGCAAGCCTCAAGCAAGATTGCCAGCTCCTTGCTTTAGGTTAGGTTAGACAAAAAAAAAACCTTGGTGATTTTTTCGAGTAAAATATTGGCAACACTGCAAGAACATAGAGCTTATGCCTTACAAGAGCAAACTATTAAGAAGCCTCAAGCAAGATTGCCAGCTCCTTGCTTTAGGTTAGGTTAGACCAAGAAAAAAAAAGCTGTAGGTAGGCTGTCGGTTGTTTAACTCTTCCCTCTCTGTCTCTCCTCTCTCTTTTTTGTAAAAAAATCATGGCAAAAACACCAGTAGGTTGGCAACCTTGCTTTATGCACTGTAAGGCAAGCCTCAAGCAAGATTGCCAGCTCCTTGCTTTAGGCTAGGTTAGACCCAAAAAAAACCTTGGTGATTTTTTCGAGTAAAATATTGGCAACACTGCGAGAAAATAAAGCTCATGCCTTACGAGAAAAATCCATTAAGGCGAGCCTCAAGCAAGATTGCCAGCTCCTTGCTTTAGGTTACGTTAGACCCAAAAAAAAACCTTGGTGATTTTTTCGAGTAAGCAGCTGGCAACACTGCCAGAAAATGAGGCTCATGCCTTACGAGAAAAATCCATTAAGGCGAGCCTCACCGAGCCTCATTTTCGGTTCCAGAACTCTCTGACCTCCACTACTTTGCTTCGATATTACACATGTCAAAAAATCCTTATCCGCACTATTTGCACAATGCACACTCGCACACTCTCTACAGGCTGTTTTACTATGTCCTTCTACTCCGCCATATTATATCTTTGTTGTCTTTTTGTAGACTCTCTCCTCGAAAAGAGAGAACATAAAAAAACTTCCCCCTTCTCCCCCCTGGGGTGGTTCTTGGACTGACCGGCAGAGGGGGTGTCCAACAAGAGTCCTTTTTGGTCAGTCACACGAGGTGCTGCCCTCTTGCGTATTTTGTTACACTACATGTTAAAATTCCACATCTAGCTGCCCGTAATCTGTTATGGACCGTATATGAGGGTACACTGGTAGTACTGGACCTCAACTAATCCCTAACTATAACCCAAATACCCCAGGAGAATAGGAATAGATTAATATTTAATATAAACCCAAGAAAGAAAAAATATATATAATTAAAATACGAAATTTCTACCCGCACTTTCTCGCCAGAGTCCTCCTTGACTGGATCACTTATACTCCAGAGAAGAGCGGAAACTACACACGAAACACATACAAAAAAAATAATATGTATACTATTATTGAAAAATAAATTCTAAACTGGTAAACTGCCTCACAGTTTCAGATGTTTTCAATGCGGTCCGTGCTTAGCCTATATATAAGGAGATTTTTCATTGCATATCAGCCAGTATTGTGAGAGCTGTTGAAGAGTAAGGGTGTGTTGTTGCAGTGCTGCTCATATTTTTTAAACACAAAAATATTGCAGATTTGTATAAATTGAATTACAAATCTATTTGATTTAATATACAGAATTTTTAACAACCTGTCATAGGTTTATTAAGTATAAAGTTTTGATTTGGACCCCAAGAAATTTTATATAAATACCAAAGCCAAAAATATTCACACACACACACACACACACACACAAATCATTCACACACACACACAAATCACACTACTGAACCCAACTGATATTTTTTATTAAGTATAAAGTTTTGATTTGGACCCCAGGAAATCTTATATAATAAACAGCAACAAAAATGCCAAATCAAAAATATTGTAATCAATGCAAAAAGAATATATCCAGCCCCAATTGGGCTAAGCATCAAAGGAATTGTAATCCAGACAAATGCAGAACTCCCACAAAAATTTCCCCTAAATGCCATAGAAAATATAATCTGGTATATTTCACATATAAACATAAAGGTACTTGTTCTGCACAGTCATCAACATTGCCCCCACAACCATCTACATCTGCTCTGAAAAGGAAGCATGAAACACCTGTTAATGCTGGACCGGCAAAGCAGCCACGCTATGCACCACCTATCCATAGCAGTTTTAATGGCCAATTAAGGGATCACCGGTTTGTATCAGAGCCAAAATGTGACATTAAGAATTTTTTGAACAGTATAAATTCTGATGTGCAGGCAATTCTAAATGCACAAAATAGCTCTTATAAGCTGTCCCTCAAATTGTTTACACAATATAAGAAGCCAAATGGCACAAAATTTACACAGCCCCTCATAACAGAAACTGTACCTGTATATTCAAATGCAAATTTAGACAAAATAATAAGCAGTTTGATAGATCAATTGAATATTAAACACTCTGAATTTGCAGCAAAAGAATCAGGATGGAGCCTATGCGGATCTCCACACAAGTTATATGTTAATATTTCTGAATTCAGCCCATTACAAGGATCTACATATCTGCCATTACCTGCCAATATTAAAAACAAAAGAGCCGTGGTTAATATTGAAAATAATGATGAGAAATGCTTTTTGTGGTGTATTTTAGCTGCTTTGTTTCCAGTTTTAAGGAATCCTGAAAGAATAAGTTATTATAAACAGCATGAACATATTTTTAATGAAGCAATGAAGGGCTTAGAATATCCAATGTCTGTTCAGAATATTGATAAATTTGAAAAAAAAGGCCAGGGATATTAATGGCAAACAATTATCTATTAATGTTTTTATTTGTTCTACTGGCCGTGGCAATTGCTTGATAGAACCTCTCAGAATCAGTACATTTGCTGATGAATCTGCTATTCCGATTGATTTGCTCTTAATTGAAGGGGATGATACACACCATTATACTCTGATACATAATCTTGAAGCTTTAGTGAGAACACAACTAGACAAATCTAATAGAATATTTAAGTTGTGCAGAAGATGTTTAACTGTTTTTGATGGTAGAAAAATGGTGAATGGTGTTTGTAAAAAGAATGCAGAAATTGCTAAAAACAAGTTAATTGAGCATCTGAAATACTGTGGCAATTATAAACCTCTTCATATGGTGATGCCTAATCCAAGTGAAAAAGCCAAATTCAAAAAATTTGAAGCCTTGTTGGAACACCCAGCATATATAGTCTGTGATTTTGAATCAAATCTCAAACCCCTTGCATTCTGCAGCCCAGACCCTAAGGAATCTTCAATTACATCATATCAATTACATGAACCTTCCAGTTTTTATTATGTGGTTGTACAGGATGGGGTTGTTAGTAAAGAATATTTATACATGGGAGCAGATGCCATCAAAGAATTTGCAGATAGAATAGAAAATGAGTGCCATGACATAGCATCTAATATCTTATTAAAATCAAAGCCCATGTTGCCTTTAACAGAGAAACAGATTGAAGATTTCAACAATGCAGAAAAATGCCCGGTATGTAATTCTGAATTTTCAGATACAAATAACAAGGTTCATCACCATTCTCATACAGATGGTAAATTCTTAATGGCCCTGTGTAATAGCTGTAATATTAAGATCCAGAGACCAAAATTTGTCCCTATATTTTGCCATGGAGCATCCAATTATGATTTTCATCATTTGATCAGGTACGAGGGTTTTGACAAGCAGAATTTAAATATTTTAGCTGAAAATGATGAGAAATATATAGCTATTAGCAAAATAATTAAAGTTAATGGTGTTCCTATTCACTTAAGATTTCTTGATTCATACAGAATTTTATCGGCTAGCCTGGCTACACTGGCCACTCAATTATCTGATGATCAATTCAAAATCACATGTGCTTTGTTTCCAAATCAGGACCTGAAATTAATTAGGCGGAAGGGTGTATATCCATATGACTATGTTACAGATTTTTCTAAATTTGATGAGTGTGCTCTGCCACCACAACAAGCATTTTACAGCAAAATTAGAGGATCTGGAATCACTGATGATGATTATCACCATGCCCAATTGATGTGGAACAATTTAAAATGCCAGACATTTGGTGATTATCACATGGCATATTTGAAACTTGATGTGACCCTCTTAGCTGATATATTGCAGGCATTCAGAAAATCTTCCATGCAAAATTATAAGCTGGATCCAATGTATTTTTACAGTGCTCCGGGCCTAGCATGGTCTGCAATGTTTTTAAACACTAAAATGCAATTGGATCTGATCCAGGATCAGGACATGTATCTGTTTATGGAGCAATGTATAAGAGGGGGCATGGTGCAATGTTCTCAGAGATATGCCAGAGCAAATAACAAATATATGCCTGATTATGATCCAGCACTGATCTCCAACAGCCTCTATGGTTATGCTATGATGAAAAAACTGTCATATGCAGGGCTTGAGTGGGTTGAAGATTTCAACATTGAGGATCTTCAGGACTTTGATGACAGTAACTATGGCCTGTTCTTAGAGGTTGATCTGACAATTCCTGATGATTTACACAACACATTTTCTGATCTGCCCCCAATTCCCGAGGTTAAGTGTTCACCTGGCTCTAAACAGAGGAAATTGATGATGACTCTGGAGCCGAAACAGGATTATGTCATATATTACAAAAACCTCCAGTTCCTGATGAATCATGGTGTTCAAGTGACCAAAGTTGGAAAAGTTTTGAGGTTGAGGCACTTAAAATGGTTGAAGCCATATATTGATACAAACACAGAGCTTCGAACATCAGCAATAAGCCAATTTGATAAGACCTTGTTTAAATTGATGGTCAATTCAGTATATGGCAAAACAATTGAAAATGTCAGAAAACATATTGATGTTAAAATAATTACTGACCCCAGCCAGAGCAAAAAATTGATAGCAAAGCCTAATTTCAATTACAGAAGAATTTATGATGAGAATATGGCACTTTTCAACATGAAAAAAACAAAGATTAAGTTTGATAAGCCTATTTATGTAGGGGCTGTGATATTGGAATTGGCCAAATTACACATGTTAAAATTGTATTATGATGTGTTGAATCCTTTTTATGGTGATTGTGTAAAATTGATGTACATGGACACTCATAGTTTTGTTCTTGATATTCAAACAGAAGATGTTTATCAAGATATGTCCCAGCCTGAATTGCTTGAATATTTTGATACCAGTGAACATACAAGGATTCAACCCCACAACAAAAAGGTGCCTGGCAAGTTAAAAGATGAGACACTTGGTGATGTTATTGTGGCATTTGCTGGGTTAAGGGCCAAGATGTACAGTTTTGAAACATGTAGTGGTGTTTTGCCAAAAAAGCCAAGGGCATTGGCAGAGTGACTGTAGACAAAGAGCTTGAATTTCAAGATTACAAAAATTGCCTCAAATCATGTAGCGCAATCAGAACATCAGAATCCAGAATTCAGAGTGTGGATCACTTATTGACTAGCAATATTGTAAGAAAAGTGGCTCTGGACCCACATGATGATAAGAGATGTATTTTATCATGTGGCATACATACTCTACCATGGGGGCATTGTGATTTGAAAAATGGCAATCAATGCCCAATTACAGATCATGATTTGAAATAAATAAACATGCCTATGAACTTATTTGGGTTCAAAAAACAGGCTATTATGGAGTTGCCAACACCACAACCCTCTTCTGATATGATATCTAAACTAAGTGCTTTGTTAATTATTCATCTGAACAGCATACTTACAGATGTTGATGATGAAACAGGTAAAACATTGTACATATTTAACAATAATTTAAATCATTACCAATTACCTGTAGGTGGTCAATTGCAATTTATTACAACCCCTGAGGGTAATGTCAAAATTTCAGTAGGGAGAAATATTTATAGAATTAAGCACTCAAACATGATTTCTGGCACTGTTTATACTGTTTCTGTTGGTGACTGCTTATATATTGAGGTCCCTGGATCCTATGACAAGCTTATACCTTTTTTATAGAATTAAGAATCAGATATTCAATAATAAATAACCACTAAAACAAAAATGCCTAATGATATATTTGGCCATACAAGACATGAAGATCACAGTGATGAGATTCTGATGCTTGATGTCAGAGTCAGGAAATTAAGAAGTGATTTACAAGCTTTACAAACCACACTCAATGCCAGTCTTCAATTAGAAATTACAAATTTACAATCACAATGCATGGACCCTCTTCTTAAAATTGACTCAGAACTTAAATTATTGCTTCAGAAATATACTGATTTGGCCACATTGGATAATTTTCAAAGTTTAGAAGAAGCTGTAGCAGCTCTTCAAGCCAAATTTAAGACCCAGGCTAACAACTCTGAGCAATTGAAACAGCAATTGGAAGAGCAGATAAATAATGTCCAGGCACAGCTCCAAACAATTGTCAAAAGCATAAAATCACAAGAAGATTTTGATCTAGTGATTTCCACTCTAAAGGAACAGATTCAATCACTCCAAATACCTAATCTGGACCCTCTGAACAATGCCATAGCCGAGGTTAAAGAAAAAATTGAGACACTTGAAAATTTTATGAACAACTTGCCATCTTCTGATGCTTTGAGTGCAATAACTCGGAGTGTTGCCAACATCAAGCTGCAACTTGAAACATATGAAGATTTTGGAAAAATTCAAAGTACCATAACCCATCTTGAGGGTACAATAGCAGCAGTGCAAAGTGATTTGACAAATGTACAAGAATCCCGCCTGCCCGGTATTGTAGACACACTTGTCAGTGTCCAGGAACAGATCACAAAGCTTGAAAACCTCAACACTGAATCTGAGCTATCTCATTTTCATAACTTGATCGATGATATCCAAACAAAGCTTGAAATTTTACAACAATCAACACCCACTCAGGCAGATATAGCCCTGCTCCAAAATGCTATGCAAAATGTGGCTGATGCTTCTGAATTAAACAATGTGAAATTGGCACTTGAATCTTTGCAAAATACTGTATCAAATCTGCCTACATCACAGGAACTGAAAAATATTAAGAGAGCAGTGAATCGCATATTGAAATCAGAAGATATCAAGAATATCCAGACATAGATCAAACAACTCACTCAGACAGTGGCCACTCTACCAACAAATCAACATATTAATGAATTGCATGCCCTGTTTGAGGATATCAGAAGACAGGTCCATGATCTTACTGCTCAAAATTCAAAATTGGCAGTTGTTGAAAATTTACAGCAAATTGTAGCTAATATCAAGCAACAGCTAGGGACCATGGAATCCAATCAAGCAAATGCTCTGTCTGTTTTTGCCACACAGCTTCAAGAGATTGTGCAACAATACAAGAAACTTGTTGTGGACATAAAAATCAAGCCAGGCCATGATGATGTTGTTAGGACCATCAATGAGCACCTTGAATCTGTAACAAGCAGATTGCTTACAGCAGAAAAGGAAATAACAGGCATAATCGAGAATCCAAAACATACAGTAATTCTTGAATTGTACAGCATCCCCAACAAAGAATATGATTCACCATTTACACCAGGTGGCAAAATATATATGCTGTCCCCTGCACAATTTTATTACCAGTTTTTTGTTGGGGGCACATTGAGACCAATCAAGATCAAATATTGGCTACAACCACAGGCACACCACTACACTACCTTATCAATAACAAATGCTGATAACAAAGTAAAAATCACCAGTGTAGAGTTAGAGGATTTTACAGATCCCAATACATTAGAAACAGCCTATGCTGAAGATGATGGCTCTCTGGAATTTAAAATACAAATAGGGGACAAATTATATTTAGAAAATCCTGTAGTATCAGCTGCTGAACACCCCATAGTTGCAATATTCTTGTTTTCATATTATGTCTAGACAAATTATTGTTGATGAATTACACAGACAAGCCAGACATAATTATAAGAGACTGCCAGTAGTTACAAAAGGCATAGATGATTTATGGCAGAGCGACTTGATTGAGATGGCAAGTGGACAGCTGAAAAACTTAGACAAAATCAACAAGGGGTACAAGTATCTACTTACTGTAATAGACACATTTTCAAAATTTGCCTGGGCTGTGCCACTCAAATCCAAGACTGGGGCATGTGTTACAGAAGCCATCAGGACAATCATCAATCAGAGTGGAAGATCACCGCGCTATTTGCAAACAGATAATGGCAAAGAATTTTATAATTCTGTGTTCCAACAATTTATTAAAAGCCAGTCAATAAAACATTATTCGAGTTACAGTGATCTCAAAGCCTCAATTGTAGAGAGATTCAACAAAACCCTAAAAAATCTTATGTATAAACAATTTACACTTCAAGGTAATTATAAATGGATTAATATTCTTCCAGAACTTCTACATAAATATAACAACTCGGTCCATTCCACAATCAACATGAAACCCTCTGAAGTAACTTCATCTGATCAGCAAAAATTGATCAGAACTGTTTTTATCCTAGATACCAGCCAACAACAAGAAAGGCCAAATACAAGGTGGGTGATCAAGTAAGAATCAGCAAATATAAGCACTTATTCAAAAGAGGCTTTACAAGAAACTGGAGCACTGAATTATTTACAGTGGTTCAAATTAAACCTGGGACCCTTAACACATATATAATAAAAGACCACCGAGGAGAAATTCTCAAAGGCAGATTCTATGAAGGAGAACTCAGCAAAACTAAACAGCCTGACACATATCTCATAGAAAAAAATCATCCGCAGAAAAGGCAGCAAGTTATTTGTCAAATGGCTAGGACTTCCAGAACACAGCTGGATCGATGCAGACAAAGTGATAATATGAGCACCTGGGATGTTATAAAAAGGCTACCAGAACCTCAACAGCAGATTAAGAGAAATGGCAAGTTGCTGCCTGAAAATATTAGATGTCTTATTGTTGGGCCATCGGCTTGTGGTAAAACTACACTAATGATTGATAATTTTTTATTGGCACCCAACTGGTTAGACTGGAAAAACAGGCACTTGTATATCTTCTCTAAGAGCTTGGAACAATTAAAATATCAACAGCTGATGAAACTATATGATGGATTGGATATTGCCACTTTTGAACCAGATGTTAAGCCACTTCATGAATGTCTCGATAATTCTGTTGTTGTGTTTGATGACATTATACTGGATAATCAAAAGAAGGTTAGAAATTTCTTTACACAGGGCCGACACAAAAACATTGATTGCTTCTACCTTGCACAGACTTTTTCAAAAATACCCAAGCAGCTGATCCGAGACAACAGCAATTTTATATGTGTGTTTCATCAAGATCATACCAACCTCAAACACATACATGATGAATATGTAGGTGGGGACTTGAGCTACAATGATTTTTCCAAGTTTTGCAGTAGGTGCTGGAACCAGGACAGTTATGGGTTTGTCACAATTGATATGACAAGAAAACCCAATAGTGGCAAATACAGAAATAAAATCAACAATTTTCTAGACATTGAAACATATATAAATAACCATGAAAAGGCCAATAATTGATGATCTTAAATTAAGAGATTATCTTGTAAAAAGATTTAAGGGATGGAAATCACAGAACAAGGAATTTATGAACAACACAAACAAACACAACAGCCTATTATTGATGCTATTAGTGAAGTAGGTAAAAATATCAAAACTGTTACAGAGCCAAATCAAAATTTGATCACAGAGCTTGTACCTGTAGCTGCAAGGAACATATTAGATTATCCAATCACCCCACTTTCCAGTATTCATACACCTAGTCCTATTGCTCCTCGAAGAATTGAAGCTACTCTGGATCCTATTGAATTGGGTCTTCTTGCTCAAAAATATTTAAGCACACCTAAAGACAACAAAGATGAGGTCTTTGGCTTATATGCTGACACAGAGCGTGATGGTAGCATCATACATAGAATTGGCAATTTCAGAGTAACATTTATGGGAGATGATATAATTGTATATTCAGAATCTCATCTTGGAGAAAGAGGTGCTTTTGTTAAGTATCTTGGCACACCTGGATTGTGGGAACTGATGACTAGGAAAAGGCCTGGCAGCTATACAGATCAAGATTATGAGCACTACAAAGAAATATTAATAAAATCAGATGATCTATACCAGAACAATGATCCCACACAAAAAAGAGTCAAGTCTAGCAGTGGAGCAAAATACAACAATTTAATCAAGCCCATATGGTCACAAATTAAGACAGGCAGTGGAATCAAACAATACAACACCCTGCCTAAAGAATTTGTCTGGGTTGATGATGTCAGGAAACTTGTAGATAGGTTATTGGTGATAGCTGGGGAGGAAAATGCTGGCAACCACAATTTTTACAATGAAAAGGTTGGAATTATGGACATGATAAGCACCAAATTGTCTAATTTTATAGTGAATGACACTAAGGGGATTGGATATCTTATAAAAATTATTAATACTCTACCACCTAAATTTTGGAATATTTCTGAGGGTCGGGGGTTGGTTAATGACATTATAAACAAGCTGCCATTTGAACTACACATTCCAGGCTATCAGTATTGTGGTCCAGGCACAAAATTGGAGCATAGATTAAACAGAGGTGATCCTGGTGTTAATCCCCTAGATGCTGCTTGTAGAGACCATGACATAGCATACAACACACATTCTGATCTTGACAAGAGACATGTTGCAGACAGAAAATTAGAAGAGGCTGCATTTGGCAGATTTGTAAGCAAAGATGCTTCTTTAAGTGAAAAAATAGCAGCATTGGGAACCACCATAGCTATG
Organism: Lepisma saccharinum; assembly: GCF_977018435.1. Lineage (NCBI taxonomy): Eukaryota > Metazoa > Arthropoda > Insecta > Zygentoma > Lepismatidae > Lepisma > Lepisma saccharinum. Next base: position 31,511,593 of record NC_139232.1, on the reverse strand, counting down.
AACACCAAACAAAAACTGGGGTGGAGGCTGTGAATATGTATATAATAAACCTACAATGAAGGCCAAGGGTGTTATGTATCAAATACCTTATGCAGGTCTTAAATCTCTTAAAACTATTGATAGTCTTTTAACCAAAAAGCAGCGCAAGAAAAAAAGCTCTTGTATTGCCAAGGGCCATGGTATGAAATTGTTGCTTAGTACCCCCCAATTAAAAAAATTACAACAATCCAGGAAAAAATCACATGTGGGGGGTTTCATATTTACTATCCCGGCCATCTTAGCAGCACTTGGAGCTGTTGGGAGCTTGGCTGGGGGATCAGCTGCCATAGCAAAAACAGTAATAGATGCCAAGAAGAATAGGGCAGAATTAGATGAATTGAAGCGCCACAACCTGGCCATGGAGAAACAAGGCAAAGGTGTTAAGAGAGCCATGAATAAGTTTAAAAAAACAAGAGCCGCTTACAAACCAAGATATTGAAGCTTTAATCAAGCCACTGGGCATCAAACATTTTAGAGGTGTGTACAGTGGTGGAAAAAAGTTCTTCCCCATAAGACTTTAATGGCAGTAAATAATGCCGGAAAGGTAGGCAACACACATTGCACCTTTAGGTGATCGGGTGATTCTGTCTGTCTCAAGGACCAACTCGTCTTTTATGCAATAGCCAACAGACACAGGAAATGTAGGAAAGTCACGTGACATCAGGTGGAATGTTGTTCGTCATAAAATCGCCTTTTCTCAAGCCAGGTCGCAGAACCGACAAGAGTTATAGCCTATGTCCGAAAATGATTCCCCTAAAACCGTTGAACGAAACGCTAAAATAATTCTTGCCTTAATTACAAAGGCTACTATACTATATGTGCCGCGGTAGCTCGGTCGTTTGGGAGTTTGATTACCATGCGAGAGATCTGAGTTCGATCTCCGACTGGGGAGAATTGGAATTTTGTCCACCTGTTCAAGTGGCTCCGGCGCCCACCCAGCGTCGTATAAAGTGGGTACCTCTAGGAAACTTGTGGGGGGAAGGGGTAAAGGCGGCCAGGGGTGTGGTGCTGATCACATTATCCCCACCTTCGGCCGTAACAAGAAAGCGTGGGACCCTAACTCCGCACCCCCTACACGCCTTCATGGCTTGGTGCAAAGCACAAGGTAGCACTTTGCTCTTTCATTTACTAAACGTCCCGATTTTGTCGGAACAGAACTTTCTAATTTCTATGTGGACTTCTTCCAAGTTCCGTAGGGATGTGAATAGGCTCCAGTTTTTCTTGACACAATTCATTCATGTTATATTTCGTTATAAAAACCACGGCCGATGTCCTGTGTGTGTGTGTGTGTGGGGGGGGGCTATAATTCAAACATGTGAGGTGATACTTTTCTCACTACTCAATTCTCCAATTCTTCGTATCCGAAATAACTCTCAATTCCACACACTGAAAATGTAGCATTTCCTAGATCTTAGCATGCAAATATCTAGCAACAAAGTAATGTGTAGGCACATAGTGGTTCGGATACCACTTTAAACTGTAGGTGCATTCCCGATTAGTCTTACTGTGCATAAAGTGGACTTAAGACACCAAATCAACCAACCAACACAATCCCGTTATCGTCCAGATTATTGAAACCAGAAGCTCCGTCGCGAATAACATAAGCAGGAAGACAATGTGAAATTACCCAACAGAAACAGAACCTACAACGGCTAGATTGGATTAAATCGACGATACAGCACGCGTTCTGAAATGAAGAAGAATACGAAAGTTGAAGGACCTCGATACACACACACACTTTTCCTCCCCTCAATGGTAAGATTTCTTTCTTGCAGAGAAGCCTTTAGGTAGGGATTCAAGGCCACGACGAAAAAGTGTTTACATGCAATGACGGGACCAAAACAAGGGTCTAGTTTGATATGAAAGCTGTGTTCCTCCTTATTTCGTACGTCATTGATAACAGGAACACGCCTCGTCTGCTACCCCTAGTTTCGTAGAGCAGACGCTTGTTTGCCACCCTTTGGTTCCGTGACCTTCGCTCGTAGTTAGCAAGAGTGAATGACTCATCAGATACCTGTTGTCTGTAAGCTTATGCAAGAATAGATATTTCGTTAGCGTTTGGAAGTATTGTTTCATCTGCAGTTATATCAGTTAACGTTCGAATTGTTTCCTAATGGTTACGTTATTTATAAATTAGTTCTCGAGAGTGAGCTTTCTATCTATTTGTATGGGGGGGGGGGGGTATACAGCCTGCATGTATTATTTTTTTTCCTGAAACAAGAAAAAATTCCAAGACAAAAAAAGAGTCGTAGAAGAGTAGTTAACAAAAAAGAAAGAAGAAAACGAAAATGTAAATGTTTATATAAATTATTGTATAGATCGAGTAAATAATATTTTCTCACGGTGCCTCCTCGATGGCGTAATGATAACGTCGTCACCTTATAATCAAGGGATCCCAGGTTCGATACACGGTGGATGCACGTAGTAGTTCGTATGTCATTTTAAACTGAAGGTCCAGTCCAGATTAGCTTATCTGTGCAGAAAAAGTAAAAAAAAAAGAAATTGTCACAGTGTAAGAAAATTTCATGTTCAACCACATACAAAAGGAATAATTTATTCCATGTTGGAGTTCACATTTATAGCATCTAACCAACACAATTATGGATCGCAACGTATTTTCACAGATCCATTTTAATTTTATATATATATATATATATATATATATATATATATATACGTGCATGATAAAATAACAGAAGTTGAGGAAAGAGAAAGCCAAGCAAAACACAGATGCCTTCTCCAGAATTTCAAATCTCGTTACTTAAGGTTCTGGGTTGAAGTCCCGGGCACGCATGACTCTCTTGTTCTTGCCCTTTTATCTGCTTTAATGTATTTAATCATAAATCGTCGTTATGGTTTACCTCCAGGGGAGGAATAATGACAATAATTGCCAATACAAAGCCAATAACGAACAGAACAACAACTCAATTAGGGAGATGTCAAGAAAGAAACAAGACTTTACAATGTCTCCGTCTCTCTGTTTCTCGAATTGAAAATTGCTCTCCCGTTCTCGGTCTCGGCTAGTTACATATAGAAATCGAAAAAGTATACATATATTTCATATATCCCGGTTTTATAGGAGATTTCGTGAGATATGAAATAAGTACTCTTCGATCATGTTTATTTTTATTAGTTTTGTTACGTAACATCACTTTTCTTCCCAGCCGTGGACGACTGACCATTACATGAAATTAATGACGAAATACTCAAACACCTGTGACAAGGACGGTACTCAAATCCGGGAACTTTGGTGACGAGATCGAAGGTTGACCACTTAATGAGCTTGCCCACCGAGTCTGCTTAATGTTGCTTGTGTCAGGTAATTCGAAATAACTGTCAATATCCCACATTCATTATCATTTGTTTCATAATTTATCTTATTGATGTTATTAACCCGAAGTCGAAGAAATAGTTGAAAGGCAATAATGCAAGATTGAATGTCTATGATGTTACTTCGTGCCGAATAATATGACGTGATATTATGATATGAATATATTAATAATATAATATGCCTAGTCATTCGATTGATTGATCCCAATTGCGCACACAAAATATGGTATAATGTTCACTCCTAACCAACCTCCGTGGCGGAGTGGTTAGGACAGCGCGCTACGACAGCATGGGCCCCTGGTTCGAATCTCGGCTTGGCCATGGGTGTTCTTGGTGAGTGTCCGTTAATCAATGTCATCATATCATCACTCATTACTCATCTTCATCGTCGCTATTTGCCAAAAGTGAAAGAATGGCGACACTAAATAACAAAAATCTAATCAAATGGAACATCTTCACCGATTTAATTCTATACCGTACCAAATTCCCAGTTTATTACTGCTTCTTGCTTCATTTTACAGCATCTCAATTGTTTTCCGGTTCGAAAACAAATGGAATGTTGTTTTGTGCAGTTGATTGTGCATTGTTTCGTTGTTTGGATTGTTTAATTAACGTCGCATTAATTAGTTTTAGACCAATCGTGACAGAGGGAATCGAGAGCCAAAGGAAGGGGAAAAGACAAGTTAGAGACCACGGCTCTCTTTAAAGGTAGGATTCCTTGAACACGACTGAAGTGACTGCAGAATATTATGGATAAAATTTGTTTCGCTTTTTCCTTTTATTTCTGTTTCAGTTATTTTACTTCGCTTTTCTTCTCCCACTGACGTTAATCGTGTCGGTGAGGAAGAATTATAAACTCGTGAAATGGACGATGGGACAAAATAATATATATGCCTCTCCCACGGTTCGAAACTGTAGCCACAAAATATTGTCTTATTTTTAAAATTTACGTCAAATATGGTTTCACTCGTCTCTTTCTCAAGGCGTTCCATTGCCTCTCCGATGGCGTAGTGGTAACGTCTTCGACATGTAATCAAAGGCTTCCGAATTCAATACCAGATAGAGGAACATTTGGTTCGGATCCCACTTTAATCTGTAGGTCCAGTGCATAAAGTGGACTTAAACCATTAGCGTGTGGCATGTGGCCTGTGATGAGAACCATCATTTCAGTGAACCTTCTTGACAATGACTAGTATCACTCGAAAAATATTTTCTTACGAGTAGATCTTGTTAAGAAACCAGTTGCTGAAATGTTCTTCTTGAGGCCACGTAGCACCCAGCTGTTGTTTGTTGTTGCTGGGGCATGAGTCATGTGACTCATGCTATCAATGCTCAATCCTTCCCGAGAACTCAGACCCACCAGACAAACTTAAGCGAATAATTTGTTATTTGGGTTGCATAAACAACAGGCTTTAAGACGTTACGAAATTCTAGGTACCGTGGCCCAGGTAATTCTTTCTCCGACTGTACATGTCTGATTCTTTACCAGAACAACCACTCAACAAAGAGTGTGGCATTGTTAATTTGGATAAGTACAAAAATCAGGGCACTCACTGGATCTGTTATCTTAAATATTTAAACAATGAGGCATTTGTGTTTGATTCATTTGGAGGTGTTCCACCTGAAAATTTAATACAATATCTAAAATCAGCTAATCTTTATTAAAATAATGCCCGTGTTCAAAACTTCAAAGATGTTAATTGTGGACATCTGTGTTTATCTGTTCTTAGATATATGTCTCAAATAAATAAACCATCAATTGAAAATTTTCAAAAGGCCTTGTGGTATCTGAAACATCATGGGGGTATTCCTTCTCACCAGCCAAAATTCAATATTGAAACTCAAATTACATGATGACATAGTGTATCCCAAAACAATAGCTCTCAGAGCATTTTATGGCATGTACTTGATCCCTAATATTACACACCACAACAACACAATTGCAGTAGGGGATCAAAAAATTGTCATCACTCCAGGGCAGTATAATCTATCCACTCTAAATGCTCAATTACCCAGAGGTATAGTTTTAACTCAAAATTCTGTCACTCACAGAGTAGAGATTGTATCTGCTACAGAAACAGTGGATCTGGGTACTATAGGAGAGCTGTTAGGCTTTGAGAACAACACAAAACTTGAAGCGGCCATCAAACACACTGCTATTAATATACCTAAATTCTTAGCCATAGAGACTCTAAATATTCACTGTAATGTGGCTGAGGGTATGATCACCAAATCAAATGGCATAGGCACTCACAAACAAACTGGCATCATTGCAACATTTAAACCTAATTCTGAATTTATGGAGCCAATCATCTACACTCCATCCCCAACATTATATTTTCCTGTGTGCCATAATAGAATAGATAACATTGAATTGATGGTCACTAATGAAAAAGAAGAATTAGTTGATTTTGCTGGAGACACAACAACTGCAATCATAGAGATTAATATTTAAATAAAAATACATACAAAAAAAATGGAAAATATTGAGAGTTATGAGCTACAATCATTCCCCCCAAACAGGAGGACATTTGCAAATTTAAATCAACCCAACACAGAAATTGAGGTTGATCTTGATGTAGGGGATGGCTTTATACACCCCCACAGAGCAGATCTATACATCAAATTTGATGTTGTAAAGCTCGATGGAACAGATTATCCGGCAAATTCAAATATAAGATTGGTAGACAATTTTGTGCCGCATCTGTTCTCTGAAATTGAGATCAGAAAGCATGGTGTTGTTATAAACAGAATAGATTATCCCGGCATTACCTCCACAGCTTTGACCACACTAAAATTATCCAAAACCGAGGCTTCTTACTACAAAATAGGTGGATTTGAGGCTGGTGATAAAATATTATCTAAAAACCACACAGTGCTGTTCCCTATGCGCCTGTTGCCAGGATTCTTCTCAGATTACAAAGATATTATGTGGAAGGGTGGTTTAAGAATCACATTTAGAAGAGCTGCCAATGATAATAATGCTTTGATGAGGTACAGCACATTAAACTCTACAGGGGAAGCTTTGCCTAATACCCTACCTGATGAAGGCAAATGCATTATTCAGACTATGGAGCTAAGAATCCCAGTTGTTGAATATGAGGCCAGTTATGCTCTTAAATACAAAGCAGATATAATAAAAAATCCACAGGTTCCTTTACAATTTTATACATATCAATGTGTACAGAAGCCCGCAACTGGTACTTATTATGAGTTTGATGCTACAAATTCATTCTCCAGTATACAATATGACATGCCGGATTTTGTGGTGGTATTGTTTCAGACTGGAAGACACAATAATCAGGAAAAAAGTTCAAGTAAATTTGATAACTGCAACATCAAGAACATATATCTTAAAAATGGCAGAAATGAGGTCTTTCCTAGAGAAAATTATAATTTAGACATGTCCAAGAATGATTTCCTTAAATTATATGAAGCATTTACAGCATACAAAAGGGTCACCACTGGCAATACTTACATGTATTACACACCAGATGAATTCAAAGCAAAGAGGCCCATGTTTGTCATCAACACTTCAAAAAGGAAACAAGTTGTGGTTAATGACAGGACAAACATTAAAATTATCTGTGAATTCCACGATACACTCCCCGATGACACCATATGTAGTGTTATTCTCATAGGTGAAAAATCATATGTTTATGATGTAAGAAATGAGAGAGTCACAGAGCAATTCTAGAAAAATTACATTATCTTAATACTAGATATACAAGTTGAGCCTGGTGCCCAATTGAACTTAAACCGGAAGTAAATATGCGTGGGTGCGGGTGTGTGTGTGGGTGTGTGTGTGTGTGTTAATACGTTTGGCGTAGTTTTAGGTGTGGGCAAAAAAAAAATATTAAGAGGGGCATATTTTTAACAAATTTATGGACAACAATCTCACAGATGTGCCTTTTATAAGTGTAGGCAAATCAATCTGAGGGGGGTCATACTTTCTCAGGAACTTCCTAAGGGTATTTTTACAAAAATCTTGGATTAGACGGGGTTCCACACTTGGGCATGTTGAGCAAGTTTTAAGTGTAGGCAAATCTGCCAGAGGGGGGCTCATACTTTCTCGCCCTTATAATAGCACAAATCACACTACTTCAAAGAATCAATAAATTGGGATTAAATGATATGGTTTTAAATGACAGGCTGTCATGTACAAATATACCCACTCCTTTTCCTCCTTTTTGATTAAGTACTGCATGATATTTTTTTTTATTTAAATAGAAACTCTTCCATCCCCCCATACTTCACACACACATATAATGAGAGTATGATGCTCTTCTATCAGTTTCATGAGCTCAATTTTTCTTGAAGGGAACGAGCATAAATTCCACTTGACAAACAAGAACATATTTTGCATGTAATAACTTACTGATTATTATATTTAATGTTGAGCGTCTTCATATTATTCAAGCTCTTCAATTAGTTTCTATAACTGCCAAGTTATATTTGCACAATCGCCTAGAATATTTTTAATTTTTTGAAGATTATCAACCACAGTTATGTTTGACATTAATTTCGCCATAACTTGTAATAAACTAATCATTATTTGCTTTTGAGAATTATATTGTGGGATGCTAGTCTCAATTTTCGTTTTTCCATTGCTGTCACTGACGTTGGACTGGTTTGGGAATTTAGTAAAATATAATCTGGTCTTCCTAGTTCCTCTTGGATTTTAGCTTTGTCACACTGCTTTAGATTTTGCATACATTTATACAGGGTTAGTCAAAAGTATCGGGACAGGCCAGTAATAACGAGACCCGTGAACGGAGGAAAATCACATGTTGCAAGTGGGTATTGGTGCGGAAACTGCATTGAATGGGGGTGTGGATATCATGGCAGCCATCTTGGATTCCGCCATATTGGATATCAAACAATACTTTCAAATGGAAAGGGGTATGTATGACACATCAATTTAGGCTAGAATCGTCCCACAAACGACAATCCAAACTCATTTTGGACTTATCGCTATTCGTGGAAGAGATAGGGTATGCTACTTTTGACTGAAAAAAAAAAAATTAGATTTGTCTGAAAGAGACGCGTGGACGGAGGACATTCGCATATTGCAAGTGGGTATTGGTTCGGAAACTGCAATGAATGGTGGTGTGGCCATAATGACAGCCATCTTGGATTTAGCCATATTGGATATCAAACAATATTTTCAAATGGAAAGGTATGTATGACACATCAATTTAGGCTAGAATCGTCCCACAAATGACAATCCGAACTCATTTTGGACCTATCGCCATTCGTGGAAGAAATAGGGTGTACTACGTTAGACTGCAAAAAATGAGATTTGTCTGAAAGAATTGTTTACTGTATTCTTGTAGGTAACTGTACACTGCAAATTACAGAGAGCATGAACAAGAAAACATGACATTGACTTACAGATTGCCTCAAAGCAAGTGCTCACACTGCTTCCCGTCGACTGTCTGACAATACTATGTCAACCGATCGTAAAAACTGCAAGGTGCACGTTATAGCATATCCCTAGAAGTCCTCTTGTTTCGTCCACAATGCAATTCGGTAGATCATTCAGGGAGTGTGGTTTGGTGCGATACACTTTGTCCTTCATGTGCCCCATAGGAAGTAATCCAGGGGTGATAGATCGGGAGAACTTGCAAGCCATTCGATCATACGTCGTCTTCCAATCCATCGTTGTGGAAAGGTTTCATGTAAGTATTGTCGAACACCCCGTCCATAGTGTGTCGGATCTCCGTCCTGTTGGAACTAAACACGATTAAAGTCCCGTGTCGATACTTGGATGGCAGGGACAAACTGCTCACGAAGCATTGTCAAATACTTCTCACCTGTCAGATTTCCGTCAATGAAGAAAAGGCCAAGAATGATGCCTCTTATCATTCCTACCCAAACATTCAGTTTCTGTGGATACTGGGTATGATGTACCATCATCCAATGCGGGTTTTCATCGCTCCAATAGTGGCAGTAATGTCGGTTCACATGTCCGTTTAACATAAATCTCGCTTCATCAGAGAATGCAATGTCATTGAGGTGAACACTATCGTTATCGATATTTCGCATCATTTCTTCGCAAAATTTAATACAGCGATCAAAGTCATCTTTCGTCCGTTCGTGCCTAAACTCACTTTGTAGGGTTTAAACTTACTGCGCACTTAAATTCGTTGCACTGAACTCTGGGAAATGTCCAGCATGTTGGCAACGCTGGTTGTCCATGTATGCGGATTTTCCACAGAAGATTGTAACACATCCAAAGAAACTGCCTCGTTGCTACACGATTTCGGCCTTCCTGATCGCACACGGTCTTTGACACTTCCACTTGCTGCAAAACGTCGAATGGTTCTTTCGACGGTTGACTTCGAAATTGGGTTACGTTCAGGGAATGTAGCATTAAATAACTTTCGCACCTCGGTATACGATCGCTTGCGATCTCCATAGCCACGCATCATAAATAACGTAATACGTTCTTGTTCACTGAGCTCCATTTTGACCACTGACATGGACACAAATCTCCTTCCTTTGGCTCAACACACACCAACATGAGCGACATGCAGAACGTTCGCAAAGACGATAACAAATGCAACTGACCTTCGAGGAAGTTGACTACAATCTACAAGGGATGTGTACAGGTAGAGTCCATTCAGACGAATACTGTTATTGCTGTCCGTGGAAGGGAAAGTAAAACAAATACGTACCTGATACTCTCAATTCGTCAAATAGGATTGTTAGCTTACTCTGTTGTAAGGAAGGATTGTTTAGACTGGCATTCTTTAATTCGGTAATTTGCGATATTATGTTGTTTTCAACAAACTATCAAACAACCCGGGGAAAGGACTAGAGGCAGGAAAGGAAGAAACGAAGAAAAGTAGAAGTCACAGCCTCGAAGTAAGGTACCATCGCGGCATTCGCCTGGGGGAACTGAGGAAAACCGATCTCCCGATCTATCACCCCTGGATTACTTTATGGGGGAACATAAAGGACAAAGTGTATCGCACCGAACCACTCTCCCTGAATGATCTACCGAATCGCATTGTGGACGAAACAATAGGAGTTCTCGGGATATGATACAACGTGCACCTTGCAGTTTTTACGATCGGTTGACATAGTATTGTCAGACAGTAGACGGGAAGCAGTGTGAGCATTTGCTTTGAGGCATTCTGCAAGTCAATGTCATGTTTTCTTGTTCATGCTCTCTGTAATTTGCAGTGTACAGTTACTCACAAGAATACAGTAAACAATTCTTTCAGACAAATCTCATTTTTTGCAGTCTAACGTAGTACACCCTGTCTCTTCCACGAATGGCGATAGGTCCCAAATGAGTTCGGATTGTCATTGGTGGGACGATTCTAGCCTAAATTGATGTGTCATACATACCCCTTTCCATTTGAAAATATTGTGTGATATATAATATGGCGGAATGCAAGATGACTGCCATGATGGCCACACCCCCATTCAATGCAGTTTCCGCACCAATACCCACTTGCAACATGTGATTTTCCTCCTTCCATGGGTGTCGTTATTACTGGCTGTCCCGATACTTTTGACTAACCCTGTATAATGCCCTGTTTTTTTATCTTGCTACTTTTGTACTTGATACAGAGTCTGAAGAAGACCTTGCTAGAAGGTTGAAACGTTACGTTTAGTTTATGTTTTTAATAAAATAAATTACTGCCTTGGTCAGCATATTTATATTTTTCATAAAAATAATGTTTGTGACAATGACTATGTTAATGAACCTTTCAGGATAATGCATACACAATATTAATTCTCACGGCAATTGTCATATTACGAGTTACGAGTAACAATCCATACTTATGTTTTCTTCCGTATTGTTAATAAAAAACTCAAGGACAGGTCATGATCGACGGTTCACAATGTTCTTTAATATTTTCGCAACTACTGTACCAAATATCATAACAATTTTCTGATACAAAAAATGTTACAAGGAAAAGAATCAGACGTTGCAGCAAAAACTCCATTTACTTCCATTATAAGCAGACGAATGCCATGCACCTGTACCGACACCAGCGCCTCTAGCTATATCATTTTTGAGTGGAACCTGCCAGAGAGGCCAGAACCGTCCGTTTTCCACACTACATTATTTAAGACACTGTAGCCATGCTACAGCGTAGGCCCAAATTTCAATGGATAACCATACATTACAATAATATAGATTCGGTGAGGAAGAAATTTTCCGACAAAACAAAAAAAAAATATATTTAAATATTGAAAAGAAGAAGTTTAAATTTGAGGGTGACCCACCGCATTAAATTGTAAAATGAGCGCGATCTTTACTGGATTATAATACTTTTTTTCTTATTTTTTTCAAGTTTTGAAATCTAAAATCCCAAAAATAACCCATTCTGAAAGCCACATATTTGGCAATGACTGTTCCAGATACGAGTTGGCCAGGTCGAAATTCTGTATTTTAAACTTGGAAACGTATGTCTTTTTACACTAGAGATAAACGAAAGCTGCGGAATAATAAAAATGCTGCTAACTAATATTTTTCAAGATATGCAAAGCTAGCGGATGATCTCCTAAAAAGGGGGGATTTTTTCAGGCAATATAAGATTCTGATTTGCGGATTCAAAATAATCCTCAAAAAATATAATTACCCTTCGAAACGAATGAGTGAATAAGTCAAACAGATTAGAATAGATGGACCTATATCCGCACTGCAATGGACACTAGAAAATAAAACGTTGATATTTAACAAAAATAATAAATAGTATTACTCACTTATATTCGAGGTCCAGCAAGGTGTTTACATAGTAAACAAAAATTTGATATTATGCAAAAAAGAATAGTATTACTCACTTATATTTTAGGTCCAGCAAGTATTTTATGTTATTTTTTCCTGAAGGATCGTTGATTCTTGGTGTAAATTCCTCTTCTCTAAATATCATGAAGCTCCAATTTCGAAAACGACTTTTCTTGTTGCTTGTTACCTCAAACAAAACACGAGTGAAGTTCAAAGATTCATTTACACTTCCCCGCAAGGCAGTACGTCATTAATACGTCCACCAATGAACAACGAGTTCGCGTCAACCAATTGGATAGCTTAAAACTGGTGTGGCAGCAATCTCTACCTGCATAAATACCAATACAGAAAATCCCCCCAAACCCGCTATGTCTTTGCCGCCAACCAGCTCCATCAAACACCAGAACAATGGTGAAGTAAGCTTTACGCAAGCGCGAATTGGCCAGACTGGAGCAAAACTTCCAAATATTTGGAATGACTGAATTTTGTGGAAAACTGAAGGGATCTTGGAACTTGTTCCAACCCGCAACCCCCATCCACTTTCACATCTGGTTGGGATATAGTTCGACCACAGGGGAAAAAACCTTCCTTCAAAAGCGTTCGCGCATCTTTCCTGCCGTTGTCAGTGCTCGGGGCAGTGTTGCCAGGTCAGACTTTAAAAAATCGGGGATTGTTCCTTGGGAAACCAGAAAACACACCGCGTCTGTCAGTCACAAGGACCTCTATATACAAAAAATTGCCAGGTAAGATTATCAGTGGCCCAGGCTTCACTTTGTCAGATGACCACGTCAAGGTCACGATCAAAACTTCGTGTGGCACCGTTAGGATTCAACGTTGATCTCCGGGAGCCTAGGCCACCAAGAATAATCCTCCTAGGCAACCATTTATGTGATCTATCAGACTACACGCTACCCTGAAGACGGAGGCAGATTCAGCCTCCGAAACGTCTGTGAATATCTTTAAACAATAACAGTGGTAAAAAGTCCAAAAACTAGAATGAGTGTTCAATATGTTGTGCGAAAAGTGAGATCCTCCCAAATCCATGAAGTTTGTAAACTGTGATTTGGTTGCTTTGCTGTGTGCAACTGTGCATAGCCTGTGTGTGTCTGTGTGTACTTTTATTTGTTTTGTATAGACACACAATTTGTGCTCTTTGATTTATATTTGATAGTGTTAGATTTGGTGTATTAATTATTATTGTACTGTAATTTTCAATCTTAATTAATCTATTCTGAAATGGATAGAAGTCCTATTTTATATAATTCATTACAAGATATTGCTTCACGCAAATATGGTAAATCGAGTAAGGATCGCACACCAAACTTCCTGAAGCCTAGGAACCATTACCCTAGCCATGGATCGGGATCTGCAACAGACATGAGGGATGGTGTGGTAACAAGGGAAATCAAACAGAATGTAACAGGACTTGATTTTATTCCACTTGGATCAAGTACACCGGGTGACAGTGGCAACAGAAATCGAAGCAATAACTGGGGTAAACAATACGGGCGTCCGTCTACAGGAAATAACAGAAATATAGGCGGGTATGGCAGCAGAGGATTTAGCCCATACCAATGTATTCCTCGACAACAAAGACCGTTTAAATATCAGGTAAGTTTAAAATGATGTTAATATTTAAAACTACGAATTATATTCATGTCTATATTCAAGTACTCAACAGGTTTTCTGGTTACAATCTGCTTTTCTTGGGCGGTATTAATTTTTCTATCCCATTCCTATATCCTTACTCATCAGATAGCAGCAACGTACGAGTATGGTGACCGAGTTTTTTAAAGTTACTTTCTGCCACCTAACAATGCACAAATTTGGGTGGCACTTTCATATAGTGGAAACTGATTTCTTCTTTTTTTTACAGAAGAAACTACGGTACTACTTTCGTATAGGTGAGACACCTATAAATAATTTATTTCGCACTTTTTTACATTGCTAACGTACTATTTTGTATTGTGGAACATTGCTTTAGGTGAAATAATGAATTTCTTACGAAAATAATGTCTATTTCTTACGTTAACGAATACTTACTGTTTTTCCTTATTTCCACACACAATATGGCGATAGCGTACCGGTTCACCGCACGTTGTGCGAGTGTTTTGTCGATTTGGAGTGTGCAAACAGTGTTGCAACCTTGTTCACCGAAAAATAGATTTGAAGTAGAGGCTCTGTCCGAAAGGTACAAAGTACGGACTTGAAGTATGGTCTTAGCGGAAGTGATGTCACCTAGTACAGTTCAAAAGTGCCAAGAACAGAAGTACGCAAGTGCACTGCTTGCAGTACAGAGGGGAGCTGACTAGGTCACGTGATTTCCACACTCGTTCATTTGTTTAAAATCACGGAGGAAGAAAGCCAGCAACACGGGTTAAATATACGTTATGGGCCAGCAAGTTGTTTTGAAGTTCTTATAATGTGTAGAAATGTATGTGTACGAACATGTGAAAATGCTATGTGATTTCTATGGTGAAACACAAGTGTTTATAATGTGTGGAAAACAACGAGTACGAAGTTTTATCTACTGATCGTACTTGGCGCTGTCGTCGAAGTGCAATTTGAAAGACTTTCACTTCCAGTCCACAACTTGAAGACTGCACTCCAAGACCATACTCTGAGGATGCTCGTTTCAAGTATGGCCTTGTACCTCGCAAACCATTGACGTTAGCCCCACAAACCATCACGGGGACGAGGTATGCCTACAAGGTTAGGTTAGGTTCCATTAGCACTCACTTCGTTCAATTTAGCATATACGGACAACATCGGTTTTTCTCGATGAAAGAAAATACACGGAATTCTTTTGAATTTTAACTTTCCACATCCCTGGACTCGCATCGTACAGATGTACATCCACTTCCCATCTTGTCCAATGTGCAGTTTTCATGCACTTCCACATTTTTTGCATTCCTCTTCTTTCTTCAAGATTCCGTGTTGAATTACAAATTCTACGGCATCTCATATTATAGTGATAAAAAAGGCATGGTTTGAAATACTGACTACGGGGTTTACATCATCTAACACACCGAACATTGTGCTCTCGTGCAGAAAGCAAATGGCGGCAGCAGCAATAGCGTGTCACAGAGAGATTTTCGCAGAAAAACACATAAAGAAATGTCCCGCAATGTAGAATTGTACGTTAGCAATGTAAAAAGTGCCAAAGAAATGATTTCTAGGTGTTTCCACTATACGGAAGTAGTACCTAAATTTGGGTAACTGTTTTGATTGTGTTATGATTTTTTTTCATACACTCCTAGCAGGAAGACTATTAATATTGGCAATCATTGCCACATGAAAATTGACCTTCTTTGATGTAATGAGTAGGGCTCGGATAGTTATGCACTAAAAAGTGTTAGATATGCACTTTAAAAACCCGTTTTATTTATATAAATGCTATATATAAAAAACAATGAAAGATTACATGCCAGGCAATGAATATACATTATTCTGAATGCTCATTTGCTACACAGATTTTTTTTCAATTAATATGGTTCTGCGTTAAATGATTACATTACAGATCAAGATCATGATTGCATTTGATAACAACATGATGTCTCAAATTTTCGGAACTTGAAACTCCTTCTGTATATTCAAAAAACACCCTTCCACATGTTGTCCATGTGTATGCAGAATTTTGCAAACTTTCACCATTGTTGCAAACCCACTGTTTGTTTTCACCTACTGCATCCAATTTCTGTACATACACAAGATCTTCAACCTGGGTGAGGACCTCTTTAACGTCTTCTATAATTTTGATGCTTGTTTGAAGTTGTTGAAAGAAGAAAGACAGAGAAAAGATAAAGAGAAGAGGAGCGAGAAGAAAAATAAATACAGTATATGCTCGGTGTTGGTTGTGGATACAAAAATATGCACATCATCAGCTTATTTTCATACAAATATTCACGTGCATATGAAATATGCATTTTTAGTAAAAAAAATCCGTAAATATGCTTATGCAAAATGCATAATTATCCGAGGCCTAGTAATGAGCATTCGTTTTCGAAAAATGTTATTTATGTTGAAAAAAACAAAAATTACCTTACGCAAGGATGCCTGTTTCCCATGAACAATGGTAGTTATTTTTCGTTGACTAGCGACTGTAAGTATCATAGACTAGTTGGAATTAATGTAGAAGTAAATCTGAACCTTAGTAGAAAGCATTTAGGGACTAAGAGAACCAAACCTGGCCTGCCTAACCTAACTACTAAAGCATATATTGAAGAAAATCTTATGTAATCGCTAAAACTCTGCAGTTTGTGTTAACAGGAGTAAATATAAATCGAACCATGTTAAAATTGCATTTGTAGCATGATGAAACCGCAAGGGAATTGGTGCCCTAAGTGAACTAAACCTGACCCTCCTAACCTAACTACGAAAGCCTGTATTGAACAAAATCCTCCAACATTTTGGCAACAAGAATTATGTAGAAATATGTGGAAGTGAAATAACAGTGTCCTGAAAACATGCAGTAAGTAATCAGTAAAAAAAAAAACTTCAGTATGTGTCAACAGACGTAAATCGATATCGAACCATGTAAAAAATTACATACGTAACATGATGAAATCACAATGAAACAAGCGGTACTTGGGCCCTTTTGTTTTTAATTTACACTCTATATTGGTGCATGCAATTATTTTACAAAGTTTTGACTAATACTCAGATTAAACTACATTAATTCAACACAATACAATACAATGCTTGTAAACTTGCTTGTATAGGCCAGAACTTGGTATTAAGAGCTGATCAAGTTGGCACTCCCAAGTGTTTTTCTTTCTCCCATTCATCATTATCAGAAAATATTACTGAATTTTCTTGTTATTGTTTGTGTCGTAGAGAATTTTTATGTCTCGAAAAAGGAGTTAAAAATACATTCACATATCAGCATAAAAGCTTCTTTAATTACAATTTTCAGTCAGTCACATATCTTTCTGTTTTTGTATGTATATATAAGTTTGTGTGTTCATTTATTTTTATATTCCCAAATCATTGTATTCTTTTTGGAAGTATGCAATTCTTTTTTAGTTTTTCTTAAATTACATCTACAACTTCCTGGGCTGGGTGATCTAAGATTGGACTTTTTCCACCCTTGTCCCCCGCACAAAGTGGCTCTGGGGCTCACCCAGCCTCAAATCAGTGGGTACCTGGGAGCAACCCTGGCCGGTAAAGGTGGTCAGAGCATGGTGTCGATGACATAAACTCCAAAATGGTCAAGATTGGTTATGTGTGGGGCCTTGCTCCCACATCTCATGATACTGTGGTACATGTATGGGGAACTACGCATTTACCTTTCTTCCAGAATTTGGAGAACTTCCAATAATTTCACTTTGTTTTCCAATTTTTATTTATGTAAAGTTCATCTTCATGTCTTGTTGAATTAACATATGCAAGTTCATTTCCTGCAAGTTCAATTTTTCGTTGACCTAACGATAAAGTTTCTATAATTCATAATATGAAATAAGACCTACAGAATTGTAAAATTTCTGTATTCGAGTTATTTTATGTCACTTTTTATATCACTAGAAATATAGCAATGAAGCATGTAAGGTAACAAATTAATTAAATATCATATATGTATATATTAGCAATTCTTGAAGCATCTTTGGTTCTTGCAACTTCAAATCATGTTCTATAGTCTTTGTGCAGTCAATTGCTATCTTAATCTAAAAAAAGTTCAGTAATAGTTATTTAGTATATCACTCTGATGTACCTAAGTGCATGTAAAGATTTACAGCTTGATGCAATGACAGTTATGTAGACTGATGAGTGCATATTAGTTTAACATTACAGCTACTGTTTTTACATTATTAACAATAGTAATACATAACCAAATTTGGTTGAAATTGTCAGATATTTCTTGTTAATTTCATACATGTCATTCATTTGTTTACAGAAAAGAGGTGGTTTTGCAAATCATAACCGTGAACCTGATATTTCCCTCTACTATCGCCATTCAATGGTAGAAGATCCATGGGCAAAGCTAGAAGAGCAGGCATATTCATTTCAATTAAACAAAAGTGATAGTAGTAGTTCGGAAGTGTCAAGTAATGCTACTCAAATATCTATACTGGGGGGTTCATCAAATTCCCTTAGCGATTCAGATGAGGCCACATCCAATTCCCCAATTCATTCACAAGAGCAAGATAGCGGAGGGTCATCAAGTGAAAGCCTTTCATAGTGCTGTGGTGTAGTGTGTGTGTTGGTGTGCAATTATTCTTTTCAGTCATATCGATTGTTTCATTCATGGTAGTACTTTTTTAGTTTATTTCTCCTGATAAATTCCGTGTGGATATTTGTATCCATTGGTAAGAGCTCTAAGTTTTATATATCTGTTGATATGTATTGAAGCTCAAAATGCTATTTCAGATCATTTTGAAACTCCCAATATGCATACAAAATCTGTGTGCATAGTTGTAAAGACAAAAACTGTTTTTAGTTTCTCTTCATTGATTTGAATGCAGATGTTATCATTACAGTGACATCATTTCCTGAGAACTAATAATTGACATGCCGTCAATAATGGCATCATTAATGAAACTTTGCAAGCAAAGAAATTGTGTTTATATAATACAAGTTATTTTAAATTATTGTGACGACAATCAAGGACAGACTTTTTGTGTTATGTAAATATGGCATGATTAGTTGAGAACAAACTCATTCAAATTCAAGTAATAATACTCGGATCATTACATGTTTTCATGTATGAATGAACATATTTTATTTTGGTACGCTGCTGTAAATGTAGATAAATAATGAATATTTATTAATAATCCTCTCAGCGAGATATTGATGAATTCTCATGAAATGCATTTTTAAAGTAAAATTTAAATAGTGGACATTAAGATGTATACATGAATGAATTAAATGTACAGAGAGCATGAAAATCAATTGAAGTAATAGATTAAATGGTGAATATTATTCATACTGAAAACTTGTCATTTGTCCTTTAAACACCCATCTCTGGAGTTAGGTGTGTATTGAAAACATGTGCAATATAAGTTAAGATATTTGTAAACAAACAGAGCTTTTACTGTGTAATCCATTGGGTAATAATCATAAACTGTCAAGTGGAAATTTTAGTGGTTACAGATTCTTGATAAATATGCCAATTACAATAGTTTATATCTTGGTAAACTAGTATGGAATATGTGTTTTGGTCCACCAAATTACAAATTGTAGCGCCAGTTTTTTTTAGATATGTTTAAAGACAATTGTTGACTTACTGCAGAGGTAGACAAAACTACAAATAATTTGGACACCGCCCCCTTTTTTCGAACCAGTATTTTTTAACCCTTAACTATAATCGAAGAGCCGTATGAAAGGTGACCTTGAACAATCCTCTGTGCACAGTAGCAATTGCAGAAGGTACAAACTACCGTGTCCAACATGAGTCGTGTCTTCTTTTGTTCTCCCAGCAGTAAGAATGGGTTCATTAATGGCCTTGTTTTCTTTGTGATTGTTTGACTAGAAAAACCTATAAGCGTCGTGTGCTACACAGACAAGTGCATAATATGGTCTAAAGTTTATTAGTTCTTCCAAACTGATTCTTGTATTGTAGAAAGTGTCTAGTAGTGTTGCTAAATGTCAGGAGCATGCAGCGACTGCATGCAAGGTAGGTCTTCGCAATATTCAGACTATTGCGAAGGATGTGTCTTTTTGTGATACAGGGTCCGCAATATTCAGACTATTGCGAAGGATGTGTCTTTTCGTGATACAGGGTCAGTGGTTTTCACTCGCCTGGTAATCATAATCGGCGAATGGATGTTATTCACTTGGGACAGTTTTAATAAAGGGGTGTTGCATAATATTATATTTCATACGTAGGCAAATGATGAAATTCCTACCGCAATGAAATTGAAAGAGGCTGTCGGGTTTGCAGGCAGTATGTGGTCAGTGTTAAAAATTTTGAAGAACATGGGGTTTAGAAAAGTCAATGACTGAAGGAAATTTTTAATGGAGAGGAGTGAGAGGCAATGCCATAGAGCTGATCATTATAAATCTGCACGACACAAATTCCGAAGAACTTGATTCAAGTGGCAAGGGTGACAGCGGTACAGAATGAGCATTATGTAGGAAAATTGCATTTTAATTTAAGTTTATTTTCAGTTTACTTTGTGAGTCAGGCAGTTGCTTTGTTATTGGGAGTGCTACTTGGCTGCACATGGTGTCTGCGGCATACGGAGAGTTGTATTTTCTGTGCTGTAAAAGAATGAATCAAGTTCTTCTCTCATTTTTTCAGTAACCAAATAACATATTGCTGTAAATGTTACACAACTTTGAAATTTGGATTTTTTTTGGTAACTTTCGCACTGGAAGTTATGTTTAATAAAAATCAGCTCGCGACAGAACTTATCTACACAATAATGCTCAATAAGGTATTTTAATTTTGCACTTAATTTGAGAATCCTATACATTTAATTTACAACACAATACAATCCTCTAAAGCTTTCTGGCAACACTCGTGCAGGAAGGGTGTTGACTGTTGCTGCAATAATATGCAATTTACAATTATTTGAATCCATGCCGTTGTTTCTTATTTTGTAAGAGTTGGCGAGAACCCTGAACAGTGAGTGGAAATGTATCTTCCTCTCTCTGCACGGAGAAGTCAATGTCACCCACTTTCATATACCTTGCCAACTCTACTATGGATGTTAATTACAAATGGGGCACGGAAGTTGATGAAATTTAAACCAAAAAAATGCTTTAGTCTTCAAAAAATTAAAAAAAATGACCTTAAAGCCAAAATAGTCCAAGAAATGCAAAATAAAAACAATATTTTCTTGTTCTAACTTAGAGAAACGGTCTGATATCAGGTTTAGCATTGTTTTTGGTTTTGGTTTTACCACTATGCTATCTTCCAAAGAAAGAAAGACGAAAACTGTCCCATAATTTGTCAAGACATGGGCTGTTCCATTTTAAACAAAGAAAAGTAGGAGAAAGGTCTGTTCCACTTTCTGATAGGAGAGGAAGTGTGATAATTTACATTGACATTTCCTAAAATTTTAAAAATTATTTTCTCGAAAATGGGATGAGACCCCAAAGTTTTTTTTCATTTCCTGTACATATATTCACCTACAAGTTGGCATACTTAGTGTATTTTTACCTTGATGCTGTTTTGAGATAGGCCTAATTCTAAAGATGCAGATTTCGCAATTTTTTAGTATTCTAGTATTTAGTATTCTAATAGCATCAATATCCCAGTAATGTGCTATATCAGGTAGCTTGTCCTAATAGGGAGCTTCAATGCCCAGTAAACAAATCTTTGGTATAGTGTTGCTTATCCAAGATATTAAGGGCCGAAAACTGGAAAAAACTGTATTTTGGACCCTCTTTGTTGCCACATAACAATGGAGAGCAACAATGCCCCATCAAAAGAATTGAATGTATATAAGCAACCAGTCTTATATTAACAGTTTATCAAAACAAAAGTTTGGGATGTTTGTTGATTTCCAAAGATGCAGCACTCCGAACTTACCCATGTTTCACTTTTCATGAAAAATGATGGGTGGTCTGACCTTGAACTTTGACATTTTCTACAGGGAAGGAAAAATTTTTTCATGGTCTCAAAATTGCACAATATTCATTTCTCATGACCTACTTCAACATATAAAAAAATGTAGCCAATCAAATAATCACTTTGTTCGAATTTCAAAATAATGGCTCTGAAGGCTTAGGAAAATAGATGATTTTTCATCAACTTCCAAGCCCTAATAATAACACCACTACTATGGAGGGGTCTGTCAAACCACTGTTTTAATTTTAAACTGTGCACTAGCTGCATTCCTATTTTCAATTTCTGACTCATTTCACATGAGGTCCCGGGTTCGACTCATGGCCTGGGCATGGATGTTTGAGAGTATCCATTCATCACTCATCCCCATCTTCGCAAATTAGCCAAAGTGGCACAAAAAGTGAAGTAAAATATAGCAAATCATTCAATCATTTCACATGACTTGACTTGGTTATTGAAGAATATTCTAAAGCAGTCTTAAATTATTATTGTTTAATTAAGAAGGAAAAAAGATGTAATGTAATTTGTGCAAAGAGAAAGAAAATCAGCAAGAATTTCAACAATGGCTCTTTTTTGTTTTAATTGATAATGATTTGTGAACCATTTGAAACAGAGCATAACAAAAAAGGCACTTAACTACGATGGTACTTGTCCATAATACAGAGCATTCCCTGACATTCGCTACGAGACTCGGCGGCAAGCAACCCGGCATCAGCGCTTGTATTTCCCAGTGAACAGGGTCCTCGACAGTTGCTAAAGTCGGCTATTAAAATTACAGTTTTCATATTGTGTACTAACCTTGACTACAGAAGGTGTTGAAAATGATGTCCCTCTGCTGCAACACATTCCTGGCATCTCCGAAGGAAATTGGCATTTACACGTGCAAGTTCGTCTACTGTAATTCTCCCAATTTCTCGTACAATACTGTCTTTTAACTCACGGATGGTGTGCAGATTGTCTTTGTATACTTAATTTTTAGATTTCCCCATAAGTAAAAATCGCAGGCTGACAAATCGGGCGACCTAGAGGGCCTAATCCTCTATTAATAACCCTGCCCTCGAAAATTGCCTTTATCAAATTCAATGTTTTGTCTGATGTATGGGCAGTTGCTGAATCCTGCTGGAAATAAACACACTAACACTCAATATCGGTTAACTGTTCAAAAAATGGGGTGAGTATTTGTGTTCTGTATCTGTCATCATTGATTGTATTGTATAAAAATATAGGGCCTATGATCCTATGCGCAGTTATAGTGCACCATACGCCAACCTTCTCATCATGTAAAGGAGTTTCATGAATGAGATGAGGATTTTCTGTACACCAGTATCTATTTTATGCATTATAACATGGCCATGTTAGTGAAAATAATAAATTTAGGATCCACAACGCCATCGGCAACACTTTGTAAAACCCAGTTACAAAAATTCACACGACTCGCATTATCTCTGCTGTAATTCATGCACTATTGTCACTCTGTAGGGCTTAAGTTTAAGAATTTTAGCAGCTCTAAATGCTGTGGTTTTTGAAACACCCGTTTCTTGTGAGAGGCGGCGGATAGATTTCCAAGGAGACTGTTCTAACCTTAGTCCTATCTCATAGAGTTTTTTCTCAGTAAGTACACGTGGGTTTTTCTTTCCACTTTTATTCAGAACTGACACTGTTACTCTAAACTTTTTTACGATGTTTAATATAGTGGTCCTATGTGGAACGGGAACACCAGGAAATTTTGTTGCAAAACACTTCTCCACCATTCCTCTTTCAGAAGTAACACTCGACAAGATAAATCCTTTGTTGTAATGTAAACTTTTGTGTTGCCATATTAAGCCACAATCTTCAACACACACACACGACATAACACACAACTTCCGAGGGAGGTTTATACTGGCGTCAGTCTGCAATGTCAACAGAAAGGGAAAGACAACGAAGGCAGGGAGTGCGAAAAAACAGACAAACATGTGACTGTCACGGACCCTTTCACCAGGAAAGACAATCTCTGATGCTGGCCTGCTTGCTGCCCAGTCTCATAGCGAATGTCAGGAAATGCTCTGTAGAATTCAATGAGATTTGGATAAACAAGGGCAAGACCTTGCGATATTGACATCATGTAGCTAACACCCTAACTGATCACTTGTGGTTAGATGGATCCGAGAAATAAAGTGAAAGATAAATCCAGTACGGCCTGAGAGAGGCCCATGGTAGTTAAGGATTAAACATTTTATTTATTTATTTTTTCACGTCGAAGAAACCCATGAATCCATCTAAGATAAAGCTACACATTTTGAAATGTGAACTTAAACATCTAAATACAAGATCGGATTAATAGTAATTAATACTTGCACCGGAATGGCCTTCCTACAGAACTCTATATACGTGGCTCTAATGGTAACAGGGTGAATAACTATGCAGTACATTCTACAGCAGCAGTGGCCAACCCTTTTTGGTTTGAGGGCTAATTTACATTTCAAGAAGCACTGGCAGTCTATTTATCTTATTAGACCTAACGAGAGCCTAAAAAAGGAAGCAAAGGGCCAATACCTTAAAATGGACATTATTGATTTTATGCATGTATGTATTTATTTACTTATTTATTTATTAAATAAGTTTTGGCTTCAGTACTGTGGTCCTGGCACCTGTTTTAGACCGCATTCCCCCAGTTCATCGTTAGCATCTTTTCATCCTTTTAATGAGAAGGTATTTTTTTTATTAGGCATTATTAAAAGGAAAGTAATGACAATATCCACAAGCAAACTTGAAATACTAAAATAAATATATATATATATATATATATATATATATATATATATATATATATATATAGAGAGAGAGAGAGAGAGAGAGAGAGAGAGAGAGAGAGAGAGAGATTTCAAAATCAAAGTGCCATGTTAAAATTTCCAGGTACTTCGTCAGCACTTGAAAATATGCAGAGATCCACAAGTAGCCTGTGTTGAACAGGTACAATCATACATGTTAAAATCTGTAAGATAACAAATAGCAAAAGTTAATGAACATTTTCAGTTGACTCGCCCTCATATATTCATGATTGTTGTATCATGTATCTATTAGAAACTATGACAAATTAAAATTTGAAATTTAATTAATTTTATATTTTAGCTGTGAAAGTTTCTTGCTAATCAATAGGCATTCTTTAACCTTTAGTGGACTGTAGCCTCTTCAGACAGGAACTTTTCAAACTTGCTACAATGTAAAAAAGAAAAAAAATTGCTTCATACCTATTTGTCATAGAGAGATGAAGAAGTCAGTTTTATTATTTTTGAAAGATGAGCTTTTAGCAGAGGTGCAATTTGTATGTTGTACCTCTTATAAATGAATAACAAACATATAAGGAGAACAGTGTTGCCACCTTACAGAAAAAAATTGAAAATGTCTTCTAGCATTGCTCCTATTGAAGATGGATGGACTAAATTTGCAGGGAAGCACAGTAAGACCACTCTGAGGACATGTAATGCAAATCCTCCAAATTTGAAATTTGGACTGGACGCAGGCACGTATCCAGGAATTCCTTTCGGGGGGGGGGCTTAACACCACTTTTTTTAAGGGGTATAGTAAGAACCTCACAATTGTATGTTCAAGACCAGTGGTGGCAATTGGGTTCCAAAAAGGGGGGGGGGGGGGAAGGGCAGTGCAAGGAAAGTTTACTTTCTCTTGGCAGACAAGGCTTAACATTTAGAGGCCATAATGTTGAGGCAAGAAAATAAAAAATGGGGAGCAACTATCCCTTAAATCGTCGCCACTCTAAGGCTGTCATTTTAATCAGAACGTGAAATCGGAACATTTTTTACCACTCGACTCCTCTGTTTCCATGCATTAACATTATGTGCCGGAACCATCTCGGTTTGTCCATTTCTTCTCATCTGGCATAAAAACATCTATGGTGTCTTTGAGAGTTTTTACGACGCTGTTACACATGCACGGGATGGACAATCCATTCGACAACGCGAGATTCAAACTGTGGGTTGCGAACTGGACGCAGACAGTTCTCGAGTATTTCTCTCTGATTCGAACCTGAACACCACTAACTTGTCTTGTCCTCCCATGTTTGCAGCTCGTATAAAAGCCAAAACCCACCAAATTGTTCAGATTCAGGCCTTAGCACTCACAAGTGTTCAAAAATGCCTGTCACAGCTTCCGCTGTCTTGTCATATATCGACACGAAACAAAGGAAGTCTACTCAAATACAGGTGGATCACGAAACAATTAATGCACAGTGAAAACCCTTCCGTTCCCAACACATCTAATGTTTCGTTTCTCAGTATGATCAAATGCTTACTCATTTATCTCCAGTGACGTGCCCAAGGGAGGGTTGGTGAGGTCATAACCCCATTTGACCCAGTATTCCTTTTTTTTTTTTAAAAAAAAAAAAAAAAGAGGAACGTCAAAGACAGGAAAAAAATGGCAAAATCAGGACTGACCACGAAAAATAGTATGCGTATCCCCTCTCCCTTCCGAAAATCCTGGGCACGCCTCTCTTTATCTCGGACACATTTTTTTAAAATCAACTCACCAGAAGTTTTTATCATTCCGTATTGGAGATTGAAGTAAGATGCGTTCTTCCTGCAGGTTTGGTTGATTGATTGATTGATTGATTTAGTTAATTTTACTTCGCGTTTTGTGCCTCTTGGCTAATTTGCGAATATGGGGATGAGTGATGAAATGATGTAATTGATGAATGGACATCACAAACAACCAAGCCCGACCGGGAGTTGAACCCGGGACCCTTGGCGTCGCACCTGCAGGTTTGGATATGATCGTTTAGGGTGCTGTCGTCTGCCTGCCTACACGCCTAACCTTAACAAGGCCCTAATTTTCTATTCTTGTGACTTGGATTTTCAAGACTTAGGAAGGTTTCAGACTGAAGGGACACGCAATACATGTCAATTGGAATGGGCCAATCAACAGCAACGTTTCACACCGTAGCGACACAAAAGGCCGTATAAACGTAATTTCGACTTGTGAAATCCTCAGGTGACACGGTGTGAAATCTCCCTTATTAGGCCACTGTCATTGTCACCTCGAAGTAGTAGCTCTTGTTGACCACAGAAAAATATTCTCATCAACCGGTGGGAATGCACCTCAGTTTTCTTCTCTCTCCGATATTTGCTGTGCTTGTTCACTATACAGGCAACACCTTACGATTTGATATACACAGGACATGTACTATGTAGACATTTTAACGAAAAATCGGTTGAAGTCAAGGATGGCTAGGTGGCTCAGTTGGTAGAGCCCTGATTTGGGTCCTGGTAGAGCCTGCAATTTCCGCCTAAAATGTCTACATAGTCTTCCTTTCTCTTCTCGACATTCATAAAATTTTCGACTGTCTCTTTATGGTAGTTAAGTGTTTGAATGTGTTTCGAACCCAGTAGACTTAAACAAAAGTTGTTTTTTACCATGAAATTCTCGGACTGCATATACGAAATTTAGTTCTGGCAAAACTAAATCATCACTCAAAACTTTGATTTTCAGTTGATCTATGCAGCTTATTTCTGTTTTAATAAAGCACTCCAATATCCGGTACTGCTGAAATATTCACTTTAGAGAGAGAGAGGCCTTGATCTCTTCTGCCCTCGAACCGAGCTAGCACTACTCTGAGGCCCCGGAAGTTCTGCTGTCGTCAATGTCTTCATTTTCGAATCACTATATATCTTATAAAGCAACCAGAGAACGCTGACTGATATGATCACCAATCGACTGTATGAATTGTCTTACCTCTGAAATCTCATTAACCGATTCTTTGTACAGATCAACCGAAAAATTGAATCCGCGTATTTATATCCTCGTTATATTGTAGAACGTTCCACAGATAAAACGATTCGTTAATATTGCCAGTAGTTGACTCCTTCTCTCATTCAAGAACGTACCCTCTCCCGCCTTCCAGAGATTAGAAATTAGAATGAATCGCCCTACGTGTGGTGCTACCTTTGTTGTGCAGCTTCCAAATGCTGACAAGTCTCTACATAGTGCTCAAGTGCGCTGCGACAACACCGAAAGCGTAAGAAAAGTTTACGTGCAATATTATCAACAACAGGGTTATAGAACATTCTCCATCTTGCCTCGATAATTTTCTATCTCCTTAAATCATCGTCACATTATTCAAAAAGCCAAAAACCTAATTTTATCTAGTGTAAAATATAAGTAACCTCAACCCCACCTTGGATACGTGCTATTAACAATAACAGGGTTATATAACATTCTCCATCTTGTCTCGATAATTATTTCTCCCAAATTATCATCACATTATTCAAGAAGCCAAAATCCTAATTTTATCTAGTGTAAACAGAAAAAATTCCTGAAGGGGGGCTCGAGCCTCCGGATTTCCACCTTGGATACATGCTATTGACAATAATAAGGTTATACAACGCTCTTCGTCTTGTCTCGATAATTATTTCTCTCAGATTTATAAATTTATAAACCCTACATTATTCAAGACGCCAAAAATCTAATTTTATCTAGTGTAAATTGAAAAAAATTCCTGAGAGGGGCTCGAGCCACTTCATCCCCACCTTGGATGCGTGCTATTAACAATAACAGGGGTGTAAACATGCTCCGTCTTGCCTCGATAATTATTTCTCTCCTTACATTATTTTCACATTATTCAAGAAGCCAAAAACCTAATTTTATCTAACGTAAACTGAAAAATTTCCTGGGGAGAGGGTCGAGCCCCCTGTGCTCCATCTTGGATACGTGCTATTATAAATAACATGGTTACTGAACATTCTCCGTCTTGCCTCGATAATTATTTATTTCCTTAAATTATTGTCACATTATTTTATTTCACACCACAAGAAACCAAAAATCTCATTGTATCTAGTGTAAACCTAAAACTTTCGGGGGGGGGGGGCTCGAGCCCCCTAAGCCTCCCCTCTGGATACGTGCCTGACTGGACGTTTCCTGCCCCCCCTCCCCCATAGTCGGAAGTTGTGAACACTTTCTTTTATTTTCATTATTATACAGTGTGTTTCAAAAGTTGCCCAACCCAAACTTGAAAAAATTATATCATGAAAACCGTAAGAGATATTTACACTTTGTTTTCTGCATTATAAAGCCTCATCCATTGAGATATTTTTCAATACTTAACATTTTCACTTTACTCGATACAGAAAATCAGATAACTGACTGAGGGAATTGTAGGCTGCCTCTGGCTACCCTGAATTCTCTTCGCATTTCATAACAAGTTCCGTCAGCTGTGTTGGAATGGCAGGGTTTGCCAGGTGCACAGAAATTTACATTTAAGAGTCAAATTAGGAAACCAGAGGGCGAATTCCTCCTCATCCCCTTTTATGTAACTCCTTGCTTAGAATTGAATGATTATGCGTGGGTGTTGTAATGAAAAATATTTTAATTATAATCCTTATGTTTTATTTTTATTTATATAAAATAAAGTAAATTAGTTACAATTGTGCAAACATTTTGGCAAGGAACCGTTTATGCACAATTCTATTTTTATTTTCCAGATATTTGTCACCTTTTTTAAGAAAGTAGCTTCTCAATATCTGTATTTTCTTTTTTTTGAGCAGGGAACTCTTAATGCAGGCAACAAATGTTTGTCAGTCATTCTAGATCGTTGGGCTGTTTTATTAATCTTCATAATGGAGAACTGTTCAACCGCCAAACATCACTAAAATTCCAGCAGCAAAATGGCTTATTCCAGGATACTGCTCTGGGAGATCTAGGACCACCTCGTGATAATTAATACTGAGTCGCATTGTAATTCAATAAGTTCCATTTGAAGGTTGGGACTTGCACACACAGCTTCAAAAGAAAAGGGAGCAATTAACAAGAAAGTTTCCCTTCACACTCTTTGAAGTATTGAAACTGTTTTCAAATTCATCAAGTAGTATTTTTACTTTGGACAAGTATTGGCTTAAATTGGGTTCACAGACTGGTATTCCTGACAAACTAAAATTATTGATATGATAACTGATAATTTTTATTTATAAAATATATATATATTATCAAGTTGAATATAGGAAGACTGTTTCCTTTGCAAAATAACCTCTATTTGCTTGTGGCCGCGGTGGCTCAGTCGGTAACGCGTCTGACTACCATGCTCAAGGTCCCGGGTTCGATCCCCGGCCGGTTCAAATCCGGGAACTTTTCTAATGGTGGAAGCGGCCCCGGCGCCTACCCAGCGTCGAATAACATGGGTACCTGGGGGAAACCCTGGGGGGTAAAGGTGGTCAGGGGCGTGATGCTGATCACATCACCCTCACTCACGACCGGATCAAGAAAGTGTGGGGCGTTACCCCCACACCCCCTATACGCCTTCATGGCGTGGTGCTATGCACAGGGGAACACTTTACCTTTTTTTTACCTTTATTTGCTTGAAAATTTCTTCTCCTGTTGGGTGTCACAGAGAGGAATCATGTCAAGCAATTCTTTTGTCACACTGAGAAGAATTGCATCCTCGAATGAATGCAGCCAACTGAGCTATCCCACAGTCCGTATTTTTATATATTGTGAGCAAAAATGGAACACCAGCAATTTTCACTTTCAGTTGTTCGAAAATATGGCCTGCTAAGTTATCAATTGTATCCACATCTGTATTTTTTATTTTTATCTTTGATTTTGTTTCGATTTTTGTTATTTAGCATCGCTTTTCTTCCACTTCGGGCTAATTGTGATGATATAATGAAGCGATGTACACAAGGAACACCCATGCCCAAGCCAGTATTTGAAATCCAGACCCTTGGCATCAAAGCTCGGTGTGCTATCCACTCCACCTAGGATGATGGCAGCTCTATTTCATGACAAAGAAATGTCACAAATTCACTTTATCAAGGTGCAAAATTTCCATGCTCTCCACTATTCACTTCAGAACAAAAAATAGACAATCCCATTTAACTTGAAAAATTCTACAGTCCGCTACAGTTCTATTCTTATTCCCACAGGGCTCAGGCAATGACACAGTTGTCTGAATCTTTCCCAGACACTGACTTTCCTTCAAGGCAAACCCTTCACAATGAAGAAACTAACTCATTGGCAACAGAAACATTCACGCCACTCTTTCTCAGCCAGTATGATATTTTTGAACTACAGAACTAACCTGTCAGTCAGCTTGCATAGTTATAACTAGGGGCCAGATTTTTGCATATTTTCATGTTTTTTCCCTTAAGGAAAATTCATGTGCTCTGAACGGATTTATCCATTTCACTTGATGTGGATTACTCTGGTAAAGTTTTAAAGTGCATGTAAAATGCATATTTGGGTGGGACATTAGTGCATATTTTAGCTTATCGTGCATATTATTTGCATATATTGGGAGTAATTTTCATGTAATTGATTCTTTCAAGTTTGTCTGCTTCATTTTCGCCATTCTTTGTGTCAGCTTTAAAAAAATAGCCTACTTGATCTGGTCATGGGCACTAGTTGGGTCAAGGACATTCATCTAATAACGTTGCAGGTGGTCTGGTTGTGAAGATAGAAAAAACCCATCCTTTCATCAACCAACGACCTTTCGGAGATGTGAGTCACATTTCCAAATTCCAGAGACAACAGTGGGGTCGCATTATTAGAGGATTATCTGTTAATGTGACATCTTGATAAATCTGTGAGTGTGTTTGTGCACTGCAGAAGTGATGATAAATGCCTAAGGAGAGAAGTAACAGCATATTGCTCCAACAGTGAGTAGAAGGCAACGATGCATTTACCACTGCTGGCGGAGTTATTTATTGTCAAGTATTCTCTAGCCATGTAATACATTTCAGGTATTTAGAGTAGCTTTTGGCAGCTTAAATGAAAATTTGCAGAAATGCAAATTTACCATGCTCAAACAGAGGTTACATTCTTGGTAACAAAATATTTGTCTGGACACTGCCATTTTTATAAACTTATATTAATTTTTGTGAACAATGCTGCTGTATAACCTAGTGAAGAATCATTCTGTTATTTGAGTACAAAATAAGAAGAAAGTAGAATCAAAGGGATTGATGGTCAGATGATGAAAATATGCACTATGAGCATATTTTACTCTTAAATTAGACATAATATAAATGCAATAACTTTTTGCAATTATGTCTGTTGATGGATTGCAGCTAAATATTTAAACAACATACTGGTGAGGATTAAACATGATTTTTGGGTGATTTTCTTCAGGAGGAACCTGTCCAGGATTTGCCTGGATATTCCACAACTGAAATTTTTATTTATTTATTTGAAAATCCTGGATACAAAAAAATCCATTTTACATCAGGATAACAACACAAGAAATGGAACGAACAAATACTGTGAAGTGACATCTTGTAAAATGAAAAGACGTTTTCAAAATACCATGACTTGACTTTGTGACAATCGCAAGAGTCTGCTACCCGAAAACATCGATAAATAACGTCTAGTGTATTGAATGAGATATTGATTAATGTAAAGAAAGCATAGTTTTTCCAACAAGATACACATATTATTATAATTGCAATATTTTCAGTTAGGAATGCATGTAATATAATCATTTTGTTACATGAAACTAAAATCATTTGTAAATTAGTATTTTTTGGTGATCCTAAATAGTGCAATATCACACTTTCATTTCTATAATTGCGGCCAGTGAGTTACTGATATATTTACTTTGCATGCAAGGTGTACAGAACCTTAAAATAGGTTGTTTTGAAAATTTGTAGTGCATATTTACATGCATATTTTGCCTTTTTTTAGTTCATATAAATCCGCCCCCTAGTTATCACTTTCCCTCAGATTTTAGGTTTTTAACCTATCTTTTTACTTTGCAGGTAAATAAATGTAACAGGTTATGTCAGCGTTTAATTAAGTAACACAATTTAAGAAGTTTTAAAATGTCTAAAATAACCTATTTTGCTTATTAGAATATATTTGAAGTTTATGTGCCTAAATCAAACTTTGTTTTAGATCTTTATACATTTTTCAAGGTTTTACACTATTTTTATATCAGACAGATATTTGCTCTGTTTGGTGACGAAAAAATTTAATAACTATCGTCTTATCATGTTTTTCTAAAACAACAAAATGTCTGGTAGTAATGTTACCTGCACAGTACAAAGTACAAACTTCTCATACGTGCTTTTTTGCTGACTCACATTAATTCGGTGCTTTGTGGTATTCACACTGTACGAAGTAATGTTTCAGCATTCAAATTTGCACCACTGAATATGATTCTGTTGAAAGATGATTTTGTTATTTGCAAAATATTCTTAGTTGTATAGTACATGGGATGGAAATTTAATAGTGGCAAATATTAACTTACAAATTATACGAAAGAGAGACTTTTACAGCCATTGCGTACAACTATTGCCAGGAACGTGGAAGTCGTAGTATTTCTGTAACAGTGCCGGTTCGAATGGAGCTGTCTATTGCCTGAAGAATGTGTGGAAAAATTTGGAATTGAATGCCAGGAAGTGGTTCCTGCACTTTAGGAATCAAATCAAAGTCACAGGGGCTTAAGTGTGGAAAGTATGGGGGATGGTAGAGCATCGAGCTAACAAATCAGCCACAGGTTGCGCTACATGCATCCGAGCATTGTCCTGGAAAATGACGGGAGGATTCAGCAGAAAGTGATTCTTCTTCTTTCACAATGCAGGTGGCAGGTTATGTTCCAGATGAATGGTAATACCACAGACAAGTTAATAAGTTAGAAAATTAACTTGTCTGTGGTAATACTGCACATTGATGGTCTGTCCTGGAGGTATGGCAAGAATCACCAGAACTTTCACATTAGTGGGGTGCTGAGTCTGACTACACAACTTTAGACTGCCAACTTCAATTATACTCTATTCCTCTCGTCACTGTGCATGCACTACCTAGTAGTGTTAGAAGGAAGAGTCTGTTTACTGGGAGGTAGCTTAGGTATCAAACTAACATGTGGTATAAGTGAAAAGAACTGGTTCCATTTTATGGCGTATATACAGCAGTGTTGCCACTATTAAATTTTCCAACCCATGTAATTTCAAACTCAAATTTACCTTATCAACTTCAATATATCTTTCTGGTGGGGGAGTAGCCACCCTGGTATTGTGCAGTAAATTATACATACGTAATTCATTCTTCAACATACATACATACATATTACAATTTTGTACAGTTCCTTTGTAAATTTTTTAACAATTGTACCCAATGAGAATGTTTCAGTAATTTTGAACCATTTTAAGTTTTTTTGGAACCTACTTCAAGATTTTTTCAGTCTAATTTATGATTTTTACAACCTATTTTAGTAACCTAAAAACACACATTTTGGAACCTAAATATCATAGGTTTAATTATCACCCATGCAAGAATATTCCTGTTGAGGAAAATAGGTGAATCTGGAGAAGTTCCGATGAGTCGAAGCTTTTTTCATGAGAAAAGAAAAACAGGGACAAATATATAGAAATATATATGTGTAGATAGTCCTGCATGCATGTAGTACTATGGTGGACCGCACTGAGGGATTCTGTGAGCCGCGAGTTTGGCATGGCTGAAGTAGATGAAGTTGTTTATACATTGTGACTACTTTGCAGAGTGTAGGTTTGTGTACAAACAGATAAGAAACAGTAGAGATATTGAAGATATTATCTTGGGTTATCAACCAGTTGATATCCCGAGAAAACCCCTTCATCGTTCGCCGCCAGGAAAGCTTCAAGAATTATTTCAGTAGAGATGTTGCTGAAATGAGGAAGATTTTTTTCTGTGAACTGCTGAAATCAGAAGAACTTTTTCTGTGAACTATCATTCCATCACTTCCAGCTGAAGCATTCATTTAAAAAGAAACTTCCCTATCACACACAAGCATTAATTGCTTATGGTTTGATATTGCAATTTTACAGACAAATGTTGGATGAATTTCCACTAGATGTTGAATTGTGTAGGTGTTCCTCATACATTCGTTCACTCCAGAGCATAACAATTAGAATAGAAAATATATGAGTACATGCACATGTAACATTGAACAAGGTATCAAGTGTACAAACCTTCCTTCTAGAATCCAACAGATTCATTACAGTACATATATACTGCTGATAATTCATTACAATGTTCTTGTATTAGTCTTCACCTTTGCGTGAAAATCTTACTTTGCATTTTTTGTCAGTTTTTATTTTTCTCTGCATTTTTGTTTTGCATTCATTTGATATATTAATAGATAGGTTACTTGTATTTTTTGTTATCCCTTTCACTGACCTACAATTTGTATTCTCAATCAATACAGAACTAAACTTTAAATTCACCAGTAAGGCAAAGGCACCCCTGTGTGTGTGCACACATGCCATGAAGGCACATGGGATGATGTGGAATTATAGAGCTCCACATATTCAGTACAACCCAATACTAGGGATGAGTGAAGGTAAGTACTTCAGGATTGGCTACTAGCGATTGTATGTGTGAGGGAAGTATATCTTAATTTCTGACAAATATTTCTTTGTAATGTTGAAAATTAAAAATTACATAACACACATGCATACGAGGTCTGACAATTAACTTCACAAACTTATCCTAGAAAATATGCTACATACCTTATGAATAGCACTGTGGTCATCTTCAAAGTAATCACCTTGGGAAGCTATACACCGATGCCAGCTTCTACTCCACCCTTCGAACTCTGTTTCTGGAATGGCTTTCAGAGCTGCTATCGTATTAGCATGCAACCTTTGCATCACTCCCAAATAGTACACTTGGTTAACTAATTGTCCTGGTGGTACAAATTCATAGTGAACAATCCCTCGGATATCACACAACTTGACGAATTTTGGCAATGTTTTCGTCCACTTGCCATCCTACCTTTCTTCATCAGTCACTTGTTCCCTCAGAAAACAGTTAAATCCATTTGTACACTGCTGTTTTCTTCATGGCATTCGTACTGTACACCTGCACTAACATTTCCCGTATTCCACTCCCACTCTTTCCCAGTTTCACCAGAAATTTGATGTTTTGTTCATTTCTCTAATTCCAGCTCAGCCATTTTCACGAGAACGCACACACACAAGCAACAATGCACGCCACTCAGCACAAATCTGCCATGTGTCAACACAAACACTGCTGTGAGACACTGAAATACCAAGGTTACAAAATCTAAAATCTTACAGAGCTGCTTGTATAGTGCTGCCTTCAGCACTAAACGGTGGCGAGTTCATGAACTTAATTGTCAGACCTCGTATAGTCTGTCTTATTATAGGCAAAAGTCTTCAATTCTTTGATACGTGAATTATTCATCCAGTTGACAGTTGTTTTTTGCACAATTGTAAGCTCAAATCGTCGACTGAAAGATGTAGGTAAGTTGTAGTCTTCAAACTTTCTTCTTTTCGAAGAAAAGTTCTCTCAAATCAAATCAGGAATTACTTCATTACACAAAGTCTTCAAGCTGTAACTTACTACCCATACTAGCATTTCAAGTGAAATATATATTCATGACTGATGGCTGTAATCCTTACCAACCTTGAAGAGTTTCTCAGACTTGCATGCATGTAAGAAAATAGCTACACATCATTTTATCATATTTCCCTGTTGCCAGTAGCATGTGCTGAGTTCAAAACCTGATCCATTTCACCATACTGTAATGTTTGAATTGGAAGAAAAAAAAATCTGGGGATGACCCTTCCCTGTTCACCTTTTGTGGTTTTGAAATGATGTGATATTGTGATACGAGGGCCATTTGAAAAGTTCTAAATATGACAAAGAAAAACATAGTTATCTGTTGAATTTGGTTTTATTTTTCTACATAGTCTTTTGTGAGAACAATGAACTTCATCCCAACACCATGACACCAGCACGAAATGCAGATTCCTCAAGGCTTGCAAAAATAGTCCTCCCATGTTGCTTGGATATGGAAGTCTGAGGCTGCGAGGTCAGGGAAATAAATAATGGGGGTGTGTCAGCAAATCATATTTCAATTTGTCACAAAACACTTGTACAAGCTTGCATTGTCCTGATGCATGATGATTTTTTTTTATATACTGGTCTTCTTGCATGAATATTTGTATCTAGTTATTCTAGAAGATCATAGTACTGTCGATTGATGGAGGATTCAAAAAAACGATGCCATGATTGTTCCCACTGATTTGACAACCTTCACTATTTTGATGGTGGTGAATCATAAATTCGCTTATTTATTAAAAATAGTAGCCTGTTTAGATAGGGCAATATGCGAGTATAAAATAATAACATAGAATTAAATTCTTACCTTGAATACATGAAAATGAACACCATTCTTTCATTTTGGTATTTTTTCTTTGTTGTCACTTTTAAGTTCTGGAAGGAATGACTGGTGCCTACCTTGCTTCACAATTTGAAGATTAAAACAATACAAAAACCGAGCAAATGGTGTCTTTGTGAATATGTAGTTAGCTACTACAGCCATTTTATTTCTCAATGCATCTCAGCACATTCAAAGAAAATATAATTCAAAGCTACTGCTTCCCTAAACACAGGACCTCATCGCAGGCAAAACATGAATCTTCGTGATAATGACACATGATGGAAGCATAATGAACTACTCCTTCTTTCCCTCTGAGAAGTAGGACAGTGCACCCTGTGTAAAATGTGTATATTGCTGTCGACAAACATTCACCATTGCCATACTACATTCTTGCAGAGGTCCTCTACTGTCTTATACCAGGTTGTAGAAATATAGGGTCCATTCTGATTTAACTGAAGCAGTAGGAGCTGCTGCCTATTTGCACACTCACACATGCACTGCACACCCAAATAAGTGTGCAATGCAATTATATTTATTCATTGAAAGTCCTTTCTTCGAGACAAGTGTTCCTGGGCCACATCACCTTCCATTTACTTCCTTACATTAACATTTCTAATAAGGTCCATGGCACTGCTTCCAATGGCAAATAGAGAAACCAGAAAGGCTCGCTCTTATGGCTTGGAACAGTAGGCTTTCGAGCTCGCTTTGCACAAAGAATTGAGATATAGTAGAGGCAATGCATTTTCGGAACAGCTCTTGGGTTCTGTCGCTTCACTAGTCAGTGAGCCGAAAATGGTTTTCCTCCTTGTGTTAATCAGAAAGGCAAGCTGCTGGATTACTTTAAAGAGTAGCAGGTTGCGCAGAACGACATGCTCAGAAATCATTTGTGAAAGTGATACCGAGGTGTGAGGATCTGGTGCTAGGCTGGAGCTTGTTCCTGAGTGTATAGAAGTGTGATTTTGTAGTGTGTTCCTCACATAAAATATGTCTCCTGTTCATTCTAAAGTTTACCGTAGAATGCTTAGGGGACAAACACGTGAAGTTGTCACAAATGTCTTGCAATTCATGCAAGAAGAGGCTGACAAAAATGATTCGAAGTTGCCTCTTAAAAAAGTTATTGACCATGTTTGTGCTTTAAGTACTGTAAAATCAATTAAGAAGGAAAGTTAGGCTGTTCATGCTGGATCATCATAATCATACAGCATGCCCTGTAGAAATAAAAATCGTCCGCGGCCGTGTACAGATATAGATGATTTTGACATGTGCGTTGTTCAGAGAACAATTAATGAATTTTACACTGCAGACAGGTAAGTCCTA
The DNA here is from genome assembly GCF_977018435.1 of Lepisma saccharinum. Taxonomy (NCBI): domain Eukaryota; kingdom Metazoa; phylum Arthropoda; class Insecta; order Zygentoma; family Lepismatidae; genus Lepisma; species Lepisma saccharinum. Next base: position 31,473,502 of record NC_139232.1, on the reverse strand, counting down.
ACAGTAAAATCTGTGCTTGTAAAATTAAGGAAAACCATCGGATATAAAGGGCAGGCAACCAGTTTATTGAAGATCTTCAAAAAACTTGGGTTTATGTGGAAGAAAGTGGAAACTAATAGAGGTGTGCTTATTGAGAGGAATGACATTCGGAATGCAAGGATTGCTCATTTACGGGCCATCAGTAGATATCGTCGGGAAGGTCGTCCTATTACCTAGGTATAAATTCTGATGAGACATACATCCATAGTTGCCACACAACCACTAAAATGGTGCGACGATAGTCTTGAGGGCCTGAAATGTGCAATATCCAAAGGGCAATGTCTCATTATTGTCAATGCAGGCAGCGACAAGGGGTTCATCCCTAACACCCTTCTAATATTTAAATCAAATCAGAAAACTGGAGACTACCACACGGAGATGAATCACAGCAATTACATGCGGTCGATAAGAGAAATGGTCATTCCAAATTTTCCACCAAATTTCATCTTTGTAATCGACAATGCATCCTACCATAATATTCAGAAAGAAAGATGCCCTTCGTCTAACACCAGGAAAAAGGAAATGCAAGAGTGGCTATTAAAAAACAATATATAATTTACAGACGATATGTTCAAGCCTGAACTTTACAGCCTTATAAAACTGCACAAACCGAAGATGAAATCTTACATTTTAGATGAAATGATGAATGAACATGTCCACACTGTCCTTTGCGTTTTCTGTAATTGGAGAGGAGGAATGGGAATCATGTTGCAGCAATGTTAGAAAAACTGAGGAACAATACATTCGGACGGAGGGTTTGCTGGAACCAGAAATAGAGCATCTTGCTTTCAGTGTTGGCAACAGTAGCAGCAGTGTGGACGAGTCATTCTCGAGTGCAGAAGATTCTTGTTGCGAAATGTCAGATTCAGATTCCGAACTGGATGGCATCGAATACCTGGAATAAATCATTGGTTCCTTCATTTAATCGTATTTGCAGTATTTACAACACATAAGGTAAGCTTATTGTATTGTTTTTGGTAGTGAGCTTTTGTTGTTGTGCAATTCTGCATTGGGTCATTGTTACCCACCATTTCTTTATTCACTTGCAACGCTCCTCGAGAATTGTAAACATCCGCCAACAGTCACGTGTTGCAATTCCCTCCCCAGCTGATTCGGTTTCTGTGCGACTCGCTTTTAACTTGCACATAGGAACACCTCAGAGATGTTCCGAAAACGTGTTGCCTCTACCTACAGGCATGCACATGCACTGACTTCCTTCTTTGTCATGTAGTGTTGTAATCTTTCCATTCCTTGCTGTGTGATGGAGTCAAGAACAACCCGCACATCATTGCAAATTGAGAGGTTTTTTTTTTTAGAAAGGGAAATTTCAATAATATCTCTCTCACATCATGCTATTTCGAACATGGTATAGAAATCCAAACAAGGAAAGGGCAGAAAAGGAAGGGGATGGGAAAGCTAATAGCAAAACTGTAAGGGTAAACAAAATGTTGCATTGCAACAATGAGCTAACTGCCTTTGCTTAGTATAAAGAAAGAGAGAATGTATTTGACGACAAGTTCCAGGTGGATATGTGAGGGAGGAAGAATGTTGTAAAACAAGAACAAAGAAACTCTGCCCAAGAAACAGAAGTTTCATGTTTTGCAGTCAACGGTGAAAAAAGAGCAGATAGAGATTATTGTTTCAGTCTGTTTTTTGAGAGTGGAATCCAACAGGTTACAAATAGCATAGAGCTCTGATATATGCTCATTCATGGCGTATAGTGATGAGTGTTTTCAACAATGCAAGGCCAGATGCAAGAAGTGGAATGCATTGATACAAGCGCTGGAAAAATACTTATAAAATGTCAGCAGGTTGAATTAAACCCATTCATAATGTCGTAGGAGTTGGTGTCAACAACACTCTCACATGTATTTGAAAGTTTAACAAAAATGTTAAATAATCTAAGTTTAATCTTGTGTTTTTGTCATAGAAAAGTCAATCCAATTCGTTATTCAGTGCACATGAGAATCTGTAACTTATACAGGGTGGCCCGTAAGTCCGTACCTATTCATATATCTTATGTATGTAGTGTATAGACTTTTCCATGTGCTTTTGCGCATAATATTATGCTATGCCATATTCTGTGAGACATTTTCAACAACATAGCAGGGTCCCATCCATATGTTATTATGTTATGTTATGTTATTCAATTATGCATGTACGTAAAATGTTATTATTATTTATTTTTTTTTTTTACAGATAATGGTCGATTTAAGCCCATTTACACTTGAAGAGCGTATTGTGACAAGTATGTGGGTACATAAGTGCAAAAATACGAGTGACATCATGGACACACTGAGTGCCAAATTTCGAGAAAGATTCAATAAGGATCCACCAACATGGAAATCGATGTTAACGTGAGAGAGGAAATTGTTTCAAACTGGCAATATTAAGGATTCAACAAGAATTTAGCACTGTGTATCTAGTTTTCCCGTATCCCGCTCATTTTTAGGTTTCCCCTTTTTCCCCTTCCTGTTAGATTTTTGCTTCAGAATTCCCTGTTCCTGGAAAAAACCTCCTTGAAGCACCACCGGCTCAAATTTCCTTTGCAGTCAACCATTCATACCCGACAACACTGGAGCCCCTCCTCTTGCAGGACCTGTGTCTTGCTGGCACGTATTCAGTGAAGCCAACCCAAGCATAATGGTGCTAAATCTCGCACAAATTTAAAAAGTCGTTTGTAAGTTGGGGATATAAATAAAACAAGAGGGCCACTTTTCGTTGTGGTTGAATTTTCTCAAACTTTTCACGTATAACATCGAACCCATGCCGTTGGTTGAACCATTCGAATTTATATTTATGTTTTTGTTATAAATTAATATTAATAATATGAAAATCACATAACAATTTAGTACTATGTAGCATAATTTCGGAGTTTAAACGACACCGTGGATGTCCAGAAGGACCAAGGCAAGGAGACACTTCCTGAAAAATGAATGTCAACCATTTTCACACATACAATTTCATTTCAGTCACATCAAATTGTTAATTATTGTAAGGGCGTTGCAGATATTTTGAGAAGGGAAATATACCTAGTTTACCCCAACTCCTGAAAAAAAAAAAAAAAATACTTTGCTTAATCCTCCCTGGTGGAAACAAATACTGCGGATGTCCATGAACAACATTCTTTCTAAACATGAGGTTTGCAACGCTGCTGTAAGCCTGTGGCCATAGGTTTACAAACCTAGGGTTTGGCCCGCTCTTCTCCCTATTTTCCTTGCTCTTCTCCATCCAAATAAGGTAGGCACTGCTCCTTCGTGGTCAGAAATTTGTAAGGCAACATTCAGACTGCTTACAACTTTCCGCAAGCAGAAGGCGGGAGTTCCCATGTGACCCCTGATGCTGAAGTGTTGGAATCTAACAAACAGGATCTCGAAGACTGGTATCAGGCTGAGTTGAACTTTGATGTTTTTACGAAATTTGCCATATAATTACATACATTTTACTAGAACTAATGAAGTGTAAGCCCAGCTTACACAGCTTACATGGACACTCCGCGCCTGGCATCGCATGATATTATGCAGCAAGACTGAAGGACAGCACACAGATACACTGGACACACAAAATATGTGAATGGGTAGGGACCTACGGGCCATCCTGTACTATATGTAACTGATCTGAGATAATTTTTGCAAAGAACTAGTTGTATTTGATTAGAGTTTCGAGGATCCTCATGACAATGACTAAATTGAATAAGTACATTAGAAATGGTAAATAACTGAAGTGTACGCTGAAAATGTTTATGGCATTCATAGGCCCCCTCTGATTAGGGGGGGGGGGGGTAAAAAGCCTTGATGATAGTTGAGTCGGGAAAGGAAAACCTAATTGTATCTCACTGTTTTAGTTTTATTATAGGTGTGTGCATGAATAATGATAATAATAAGAAATTTATCCTTGCAAATCGCGCAAAAGGGGGAAGAAGTCGGTGCTAAAGCATTTGTGTTGTAACATGTTGAAATATGTTTTCAACACTCAACACGTTCAGTTTTTCAGACAATTGTTCAGGCATCTAAGACAAAAATGTTTAGTAGAAACAGTCTAAAGTACTTTGTTGTTCTTACTTCTCTCTCTGGTAATTTACATTACATTACAGAAAACAACGAAATTGTGAGTGAAGCGAGCAAGAAAATTTTTAGATCCAAATTTTGCAAACTGAAAGCAATATTGATTTAATAGAGCATAAATAATTTCACGGAGTGCCATGACATTCTCTCTTTTACAACTTTTTCATTTAAATTGTTCAGCGCCTAGGTTCAACTCCTGCCGCACCCTAGTTACAGCTCTGAACTTGATGAGACTGTAAGAAAAGGAGATATCGCGACTGAAGTGAGCAAGAAAATTTTACAAAATGTATTTTTATTTGCATAAAATTTGAAATCGAGGGGTGAAATTGGCTAACTGTGCCCCCCTGCAGGTGCTCTTGGCTGTATGGAAGAAATAATGCAAGAAATAGGTGAAAACTAATTCCATCTTGAGTATCCTTTTGTCCTGCTACTCTTTAGATTCTGCTAGTCTTGCTTCCTTTTACTTGAATATTTGGCTCCCTTCCCCCCCTTAGAATTGATCTCCGTCCAATGAAGGTGCAATGCCCCCTGCCCCCATGAAGTTGCTTTGACCTTTCATCAGCTTGAAAATACTTATTTTTGTTAAAAGTATAATATCGTTTAATAACGGTGATAAGATTCCTCTACACTAAATTTCTAGGCAAAAGTATAATAATATAGGGGCATAGACGTCTGGAAGGGGCAACAAGGGTGGCATACCTCCCCCTTAGAAATCGAATGTCAACATAAGAGTATATATTTCACACGTATAATTTGATTTCAGTCACAATAATTTTCATTAATTATTATAATGGGGATGCAGGAATGCGGGTGTCTTTTGAGGGTTCAACGCTGTTATTGGGGTAATATGCCCCATGGAAAAATACCTTGCTTTTCCCTCTGTGGAAAAATTCTGCAGACATCCTCTCCCCCTTTGCTGATCAATTATATTTTCTAGTTTTTAGTCTGGCTTCACAGATAGCCTAATTTGCTTTGAATATATGCTTCTGTCCTTTACTAACCTGTAGGTAACTTGTTATCAAGGTGCATGCACAGATTTGTGATGAACTCTGTGATGCTCCACCTCCAGCGGTAACATAAAAGGAACAAGAAGCTAGATTTTGCTGAAATGTTCATTGTAACTTTTGCTCACTGATGCATGTGGTGCTTGTGATGGTTTGTTTCACTTTTGGAACTTTTAAGTGGGCATAGCAATTTGTCAGTCGGTAACGCGTCTGACTACCATGCTAAAGGTCCCGGGTTCGATCCCCGGCCGGTTCAAATCCGGGAACTTTTCTAACGGTGGAAGCGGCCCCGGCGCCTACCCAGCATCGAATAACATGGGTACCTGGGGGAAACCCTGGGGGGTAAAGGCGGTCAGGGGCGTGATGCTGATCACATCACCCCCACTCACGACCGGATCAAGAAAGTGTGGGGCGTTACCCCCACACCCCCTATACGCCTTCATGGCGTGGTGCTAAGCACAGGGGAACACTTTACCTTTACCTTTTACTTTACCTTTACACATGGTCGTATTTGCACATCATATACCTGTTTGTTTGGGTTAATATCAATCTCTCAGGATGCACAATAGCAAGAGAAATACTGAAGACATACCACATCAGAGATATGGTGGAAAGTGGAGGGCAGATGGGCATAGTTACAAAAGGCATGAGTGCACTCTCAAGACTCATCATCAGTATGTTAAGGTAGTTAACAACATACTAGTGAATCTTGATTTTGCACTGGTTAGGCGAAGTGATTATATATATATATATATATATATATATAATGGATAAAAGCAAGGAGGGCCAAAAGGGCTAAGTAAAAATCAAAGAAGGTAAAAGGAAACACTCACCGGACAGTAGAAAGATTAAAAATTTTCGTTAACTTCGTAGCATCATCGGTGAGTGTTTCCTTTTACCTTCTTTGATTTATATATATATATAAATTTCAGAGCGATCCAGACACTACCTTTTCTCGAAAACGGGAGATCGTATCAAGTTGAAACAAAAAAATGCAACACTAAGTTGGGCCCAAAGAATCCGTAGAAAGTATTTGCAACAGCCCGAAAGCCACCCTTTGTGGTTTTAGTGGGGGGGGGGCACATGCCCCGTTCATGCGATTTTCAAATGGGAAGGGTATGTTTCGAATGCAGATTCGGAAAGGCGGGGAAAAAATACGATTGTCATATGAAACATTTGTCTGTACCACCTACCGTTTTCCGTGTAGAAAATGGTTTTGCAAAAAAAGGAAGCTGAGCCAAATCGAGTATACCGAGCTTAACAATTAAGATAAGTGCAGCACCATAACAGTTTCGGAAAGTGCAGGACACAAGCTTTCCAACGATATGCCACACGATGACTGCTGGACTAAAAAAGGATGAAACCACGTGACCCAAAAAAGGGGGTCTAAAGTTAGGGAAGAACTCGAAAATTTCAAATGGCAAGGGGGGTCGAGTAATACTTCGTTTTAAAGGTCACAGAAAATGTGAAAAGGATGTGAACATGATTTTGTAATCCACTGACCAGTTTCAAAATAGCGACCAAAATAATTCCGACCCCTGAAGTTGGTCCACTCCACTGCTCCCTATCTTTTGATGAACAGTACCAGATGTCTTTCCTTATTCATTGAGACACACAATTTACTCGATATGGTGAACCTAGGACACCGAAGGTGAAGTCTGCATGAACTGTTACCCTCTTAATCATCATTATTGTTGGTATTTCCAGTTTGCGCCAACAGAAGATGATGTTTGAGTGCAAATATGTTTTAGTGGTGATCTACGAGAGCAATTTGGAAAAAAAAACCTCCGTTTGCGCATGCGCGAGAAATGTCCGGGAAGAGCGACGTCAGTCCTGTGGCAGTATGTGCAGTAGTCCAGTAAACAGTGAGCAGTGGAAGGAGAAGGTTGTGTTGCAGTTCACTCGTCCGTTACAACAATTGAAAATGAACGTTCCAATAGCAAAGCCCGCCAAATGTGAAGTGCGTGCCGTAATTCGATTTCTGTGTGCGAAAAATCTTTCGGCGGCTGCGATTCATCGCGAACTGTGTGATGTTTACGGACCAAACATGATGAGCGACAGTGTCGTACGTGAATGGTGTCGCATGTTTAAAGATGGACGAACCGACGTGCACGATGCGGCAAGAAGTGGGCGCCCATCTGTAGTCAGCAATGAACTCATGGAGGAAATTGACAAAACTGTCCGTGAAACCCGTCGGTTCACGATATCGGAACTTTCTCTGCGCTTTCCCCAACTTTCTCGGACTGTTTTGTACGAGGTGGTGACAGAAAAGTTGGGGTACCACAAGTTCTGTGCTCGTTGGGTTCCAAAACTCCTTTCGGAGGAGCACAAAAAAAACAGAACGGGCTCTGCTTTGGACTTTCTGTCGCGTTATGCCGAAGAAGGAGAACAATTCCTTAACAGAATTGTGACTGGCAATGAGACCTGGGTGTCGTACGTGAACTCTGAAACCAAACAGCAATCAATGGAGTGGGGAGATAAGCACTCACCAAAGAAACCCAAAAAGGCTCGGCGAACATTGTCTGCCAGAAAGGTTATGGCAACAGTCTTCTGGGATGTGAAAGGTGTACTGTTAGTGAAGTTCATGGAGCGTGGATCGACCATCACTTCAGAAGTCTACTGTGAAACATTACGACAACTCAGACGAGCCATCCAGAACAAGCATCGGGGCATGCTGACTTCCGGTGTGGTGTTGGTTCACGATAATGCTCGCCCGCACACTGCTGGACGTACTCAAGAACTTTTGGAGCAGTTCCACTGGGATGTTTTTGGTCATCCTCCCTATAGCCCAGATTTGGCACCGAGCGACTACCACCTCTTCAGGCACATGAAACAGTGGCTTGAATCGCACCGCTTTGACAATGACAATGTGCTTCACGATGCTGTTAGCAGGTGGCTTCATTCCCAGGGGGGCAGATTTTATTGCAGAAGGAATTTCAAACCTTGTAAAACGTTATGACAAGTGCCTCAATTTGAATGGTGATTATGTTGAAAAGTAATGTCATGTTGTAAGTTTCAAATGTATATAATACAAGTTCTGTATCTACGAATGTATGTCATTGATAACCAAACGGAGGTTTTTTTCCGAATTGCCCTCGTATCCTGATTAGAAGAGAAATATTAAGACCACTTTCGTTTCGAAATTTTATCCTTAGTTCATATCACTATGCCCTAATGAACAACCTCTACTTCAGATAACAGTAGCCACAATTACAGGTTTTGTAGTTGTGTGCTTGTGCATATGTGTGCGTGTGTGTTTCTGTACACACACACACATACACACTACTTACTTTGCCTCTAACTTTGCATCATCATTCTCAATTTACCAAGTACAGTACGGTGTTGCGATAATGTAAATGCTTCCTTAAGGACGAAGCATGTGGCAACAAGGCAATGTCAGTTCTCATTGATGCTCGTACCAGCGAACAGCCTTAATGGTGCATGCTACATTGAAAATTCAAGCACATTATATTGAAAACTCATATTTCCAACAAGTTTTCCCTCTTTCCATTTTTTGTCATCTGCACTAATAACGCAGTTGTCAAGACTTTTGAAACACCCTGTACATATACAGATTGCCAGAAATTGAACTATTATTATTTCATGGGCTTAGTCTGACACTTTTTTCGATGCTACTGTTGAGTTCTGTCATATCCAAAACATAAGGTTTGATCCAAAACATTATCAAATAGCTGAAAGGCTTATTTTTAGACTTTTTCGTGGCCATATTGGCCAACATATCTAATATTATTTGATAAAGTGCATCTTTTTAATTTTTTATTATCAAAATACAGTTATAAACTGCAGATTAGGTGAAAATAAGATGTCGTGAATGATAAATAACTGCAATAAACTAACAGGTTTCAGGTTTAGAATCTTCGTCATGACCGCCATTTTGAAGATGGCATTACAGACAAACAAGGGCTTAAAAACTAACTTGGGGTCTGGGGCATTTTAGGTTCTGGAATTAATGTAGTATCCATCCCCCAAAGGGCACGTTTTCCGCCGGAAGTGAAATATTTTCCGGCATTCCGACTGCACTTCTGGTGCTTTTCTGCAGTCTAATAATGCACACTATCTATATTTGAAACAGCATTTTTATGTGCAATTCTTACATCATTACAAATTCTTGTAAGCAAGTTAGCATATGTTTTGCAGCAAAATTCCCAGACGTTCCTGTTTTACACAGACACAGTGTTCAGATACTTGTGAACAAATTTAGATAATCAGGGTCTCTTCTTGATAAGAAGCGAAGGGTAAAATGGCATTCGCTTAAAGAAAAGAAAATAGATGTCGTTGAAGTACGATCAAAAATCGCTTCGGCACCTTGCAAAAGAAACAAACATTTTCATGATGTCTACGTGGCGAGCTACCAAGCTTTCAAACCTGAAACCATACATTACTTACTTAATTATTTTATGTCGCTCCTAGTGGAGCATAGGGCCTCTGTGAAGCATTTCCATCTTGTCCAATTCTTCGCCAAACTCTTGACCTCCAACCACGTCTTCTCTTGTTGCAGCTCCTGCTCGATTGTCCTTCTCAATGTACATCTAGGGCATCCTCTTCTTTGTGCTCCCTGGGGTTCCAATCCAAAGCATCCTTTTCTATTGAGCCATCCGGTTTTCTCAGGCTGTGCCCGATCCATTGCCATTTCCTCTTCTTTATTTGTTATATAATTGGTTTCTGGTTTGTGATATCCCAAAGTTTCTCATTTGTAATTTTATCAGGCCACTTTATATTCATGATCCTCCTTAAGCACCTATTCACAAATGTTTGTAGTTGGTGTCCTATTTTATTTGTTTGCTTCCAAGTTTCACAGCCATATAGTAAAACTGACTTAACATTTGTTTGTAATATCCTGAGCTTTGTTCTTAATCTAATTTGTTTACTATTCCATATCGGATACAGTTGAATGAAAGCTATATTGGCTTTGCTTATTCTGTTTTTGACATAATCTTCTGCTCCTCCATTTTTGGTTATTATTGCTTCAAGATATTGAAATTTTTCCACTTCTTCAACAATTGTGTTACCTATTTCCAATTTCTGCTTTCTTGTGGCATTTGTTCTCATTTCTTTTGTTTTTTCTCCATTTATTTTTAAAGGGCCTTCCCGATGGTGCAGTGGTAGCGTCGTTGCCTTGTAATCAAGGGGTCCCAGGTTCAATACCCGGTGGAGGCACATAGTGGTTTGGATCCCACTTTAAACTGTAGGTCCAGTCCCAATTAGCCTTACTGTGCATAAAGTGGGCTTAAAACACAAATCAAATCAATTTATTTTTAATCCGACTACTTTTGATTCAGTTTCAATGTCTTTCAATTTGTTTTCCATATCCTTCAAGGACTGCAAAAGGAGGCAAACATTATCGGCAAATTCGAGGTCCTCGAGTCTATCCATTGTCCAAAGCTCTCCTCATTACATAGTCCATCACTATACCGCGTTTGGTAGAACCTGTCCCGCTTCCCGCGCTAGGGAGCGCTCAACAGTTTCCGTGCTGGGGAAAGTCAAAGCCAGGCAGCCAATTAAAATACGCAACGTCGCAACAGCGTCTACGTAAACGCCTCTCTTCTGGCTTTCATTCGCTCCTCGCTGCCCAGCAGACGATTTTTTCCTCGTTTCTCATTGACACCGAAACTGTTGAGCGCTCCCTAGCGCGGGAAGCGGGACAGGTTCTACCAAACGCGGTATAATAGGAACAAAGTTGGTGATCCTTGTCTTACTCCAGTTTTATTTGTTGTTGGTTCTAATAGCTGGTTGTTGTGTATAACTTGGCACTTGCTTCCTTCATACATGTTTCTTATCAGATTTAGTATTTTAGTAGGCATACCTGTTTCGTGAAGAATCTTCCACATTTTGCTCCTATTTAGTGAATCTAAAGCTTTCTCGTAGACGATGAAGACTCTATATCAGTGGTGGCCAACCTTTCTTGGTTTGACGGCTAATTTACATTTCAAGAATCACTGGCGGTCTACTTATCTTATTAGACCTAACAACGAGAGCCTAAAAAAGGAAGCAAAGGGCCAATACCATAAAATTGACATTGATTATTTTATTTTATTTTATGTATGTATTTATTTACTTATTTATTTATTAAATATGTTTTTGCTTCAGTACTGTGGGCCTGGCACCTGTTTTAGACCGTATCTCCCCAGTTCATCATTAGCATCTTTTCATCCTTTTAATGAGAAGATAATTTTTTTTCTTTTTACATAAACATAATTACTACAATTTTATTATTTCATAAACACTCATTTTAACAAAAGTATTTCACTTGCTGCTGGGCATCAGTAAAAAAATTACACAACTATTTTGTACTTTCGATCACCCATTGTTCAATTGTTCAATAACGAATTGTTGGTTACTCCGAACGGAGAAGGCAAAGAATATTTTCATTTTTTATGGTTAATTATTATGTGATTCAACATAGAAAGAAATTAACTGTTACAACAAAGCTCTTTTTCTGATAGAAGAGTTGAAAATACAGAGAGGTAAGTAATAAAATGTTTTGTGACAATGCATAATAAAATCCCTATAATATGACAGAGCACCGCGGGCTACCTCTCGCGACTTGCCGGTTGACTGGTAGACCACGGTTGACGCGTTGACTAATCCTGCTCTATATAGTGTTGTTCTCCATTCTGCTAACTGTTCTATTATAATTCGGAGAGTATTTATATGATCCACACATGATCTATTGGAACGGAATCCTCCCTGTTCCTTCCTTATAGCTTCTTCTATTGGTTTCTTTATTCTATTTAATAATATTCTTGCAACTACTTTACTCGGAATTGATAACAAGGTTATTCCTCTCCAGCTATTGCATTTTGTAAGATCTCATTTCTTTGGTAATTTAATAATCAATCCTGTTTTCCATTCTTCTGGATATCTCTCTGTTGTCCAAATGGGATATTAAGGTGCTGCTGAAGTTTCTATATCTGCTAACAAAATATCCGATGGTATTCCATCTTTGCCTACAGTTTTACCTTTCTTTAATTGTTTAATTGCTAGTTTAATCTCATCTAAGGTAGGAGTATTTGTGTTTACTTTTTTCAAGCCTTTAATCTCATACTTCTCACCAGTTGCTGATGCTTCTAGATTTTCATTTCCTTCTTGATGTTCTCTGTTTAGTAATTCTTGGAAGTAATGTTTCCATCTTTCCATTTGCTCTTTGTCAGATGTAAGTAACTTCCCATTAAGATCTTTAATTGGTTTGTTCTGCTGAATTTTATTCCTTACTAATTGTCTTGTTATATCGTATAGTTCTTTTAAGTTATTTCTGTTTGCAGCCTCTTCTGCTTGATCTGCTAGTTCATCTACCCATTTCCTTTTATCCTGTTGAACACTTTTTTAATATATTGATCTTTTTGTTTGTATAAGTTTTCTATTTCTTGTTTTTGTTGTCTTGTCCTGGCATTGTTAAGTCTTTATTTCAATCCTCTTCTTTCTTCTATTTTCTTCCATGTATCAGCTGAAATCCATTCCTTCCTATTAGTTGTTCAGTTGTTGTTTTTAGTACTTTAACAGTTGTCTTCCAAACGTCCTCTGAGTCTTGAATTTTATCTGTTTGTAGTAATTCATATCGGTTCCAGAGTTCTGCTGGAAACTGTTGTTTTACTTGTGGTATTTTAAGTTTATCTATATCATATTCCCGTGTTTTTTGCTGAATTTTATTACATGCTGCTTTTATTTTGAGTTTAACTTGTCCTATTAGCATGTGATGGTCACTGTAAATATCAGCGCTCTGCTTATTTTTTACATCTTGTAGACTTCCTTGCCATCTTCTACTTATTATGATATGATCTATTTGATTTTCTGTTTTTGAATCTGGAGAAACCCACGTAACCTTATGACAATTCTTATGTGGGAAGATTGTTCCGCCAATTATTAAGTCGTGGCTTTCACAAAATTCTGCTAGTAATTTCCCGTTCTCATTAATTTTACCTAATCCATGTCTTCCCATTACATTTTCCAATCCTGAATTATCATCGCCTACCTTAGCATTGAGATTTTCCATTATTATTTGTATGTCTTTTTTTATGTATTTTGCTTTATAAAAGTTTTCTTTTTCTGCTTCATTTGCTACTTCTGTGGGAGCATAACATTGGATAACAGATATGGGTCTTATTTTAGAATGATAATTCTGTCTGATATTGGTGCCCAACTCAATAAAGATTTCTTGGCTAAAGGCGACAATAAGAATCCAACTCCATTTCTATGTTCTTCCTCATGTTCTTTACCTAAGGAGAGAAATGTCATTTTATCACTGGTTACCTCCCCAAATTCCTCCCATCTGGTTTCACTTACTCCCATGATTTCTATGTTTAGTCGTTTAGCTTCCTGTACCAGCTGCACCAATTTACCTGCTTCCCTCAGTGTACGGACATTCCATGTAGCTAGTCTCGTCTTCCTCTTCAGGCCAAAAGTCGTCGTCGATTGATCAGTCCGGCTATCCTTTGCTTTGGTTTCTCTAATAATTGAAATTTGGTGAGTGTGGGTTATCAGCCCTCAGCTCCCTAGTACCCTGATGGGGCTGCCATCTAAGCCTGGGCACCTGCTGGCCTTGATGTTAGTATGTTTTATGGTGTGGTTTATTGATCTTTCTAGGCCTTCCATACCAACCTTCCTCCTTTTCAACTGGGCTTAGGACCAGCTATGGCAGAGTTAAACCATACATTAGAAGAATTGAAAGAAAATATGAGGAGGGAAATTGAAGAAATTTGGAAGAGGAACTGATACGGGTTAATTTCCTTTAAAAATACTGTAAATGTGTGGATGCAGGAGGACATCATTTCCAACACCTCATGTAACACGCTCCACAACTGCTCCAAAATGTTGTTTTTCTTATTTTTCGCCGGAACAGGTCAGAAAATCGTTACAGAAAATAAAGTCATCGGCCGTAGGAGTAGATGAAATTTCTATCCTCATGATTAAAAAAATTCTCTACCACGTACTTGCTCCTATCACTCATATTTTTAATTTTTCTTTAATTACCGGCGCATTTCCCTCGTCTTGGAAACTCGCCCTGGTACGCCCTATACCTAAAACAAACAACATAATAAACGTCAACGATTACCGACCAATCAGCATCCTCCCAGCCTTGTCTAAAGCCCTAGAGCATCTCGTTAGCGATCAAACCCGGGACTTTCTAACGCGAAATAATTTAATAGATCCTCTTCAGTCTGGCTTTCGAAGTAACCACAGCACTTGCACGGCTCTTGTCAACGTAACCGATGACATGAGGCTAGCCATGGACAATAAACAACTTACGATTCTGGTACTTCTAGACTTTACAAAAGCTTTTCAGACAATTGATCATGAAATTCTACTCGCTAAATTATCATCGATTTTCAATTTTTCCGACTCCGCGGTTAATTGGTTCTGCTCCTATCTACAAGAACGTCGACAATGTGTCGTTGACCTATATGGAAAATCGTCGTGGAAAAACATTCCATGTGGTGTCCCTCAAGGCACTGTACTCGGCCCCCTCTTATTTGCTCTGTATATAAACGACCTCCCGACGGTGCTTAACGGCTGTAAATACCATATCTATGCCGACAATTTTCAGTTATATTTCTCTTTCCCCCCGCAAGAAATACTGCATGCAATAGAAATTGTGAACAATGACCTTAAACAAATAAGTACTTGGTCTGCACACCATGGCTTACATCTAAATCCGACTAAAACCCAGTGTATTCTTGTAGGTTCCCCTAGAATTTTGAGCAAAATAGATAAATCTAGCCTCCCTAGACTCAACATAAATGACATTCATCTGCCCTTCTCCACTACTGTTAAGAATCTGGGTGTGATACTCAACCAACATCTCACCTGGGCAGAGCAAGTTAACTCTGTATCTAGAAGAGCTTTCGGTGCATTGCATTCACTCTATCGGCTCAAAAACTTCCTCCCTGAACGCATAAAAATTAAACTGGTCCAGTCTCTTGTATTTCCCATTGTTGACTATTGCGACATTGCTTTCTTGGATGTCAATCACGAGCAAGCTAAACGACTGCAGCGAATTCAAAATGCCTGCATTCGTTTCGTTTTCGACCTAAAATATTCAGACCATTTGACATCGTACTTTGCGAAGGTCGAATGGCTTAAATTAAGCGATAAACGTAATTTTCATAAGTTAATTTTACTGTACAAAATCCTCCAAATAAAAGACCCGCAATATCTCTATAACCGATTTCAACATCTTTCCGACTTTCACAGCCACAACACCAGATCGCGCGAAAGGTCTCTGCTGTCCATTCCACTCCACAAATCCAACTTTTATGCAAATTCTTTTACTGTTACCTCAGCAGGCCTTTGGAACAAGTTGCCACCTGAAATTCATGTCTCTTCCTCAATTGTGACGTTCAAAAAATTGTTGAAGTTACACATATTATACAATGAAAATTAAATGTTTGATTTCCCTATTAATATGGCGGGTGCAGAGAATGATAGAAGGACGTAAGGCACTAAAATGAATTAGAGTAATAGTTAAGATGAATTATCGTCAAAGTATACCGTATTGGACTGTGTTTTAAGTATGTGTAATATTGGACTGTGCTTAAGTAAGTGTAGTGTTATGTATTTGCTTGTACGTGTGTAAGGGCAAAGATATGTATGTGTGTGTGTGAGTGTGTGTGTCCGTATCTATAGGTTAGATTACCTTTCTTATATGTAATTTCTCTTTGTATTTTTTATTTCTCTGTAATTTTTTATATATTTTTTTCTTCCTTTTTTTTCAAAATTTTAATTATTTCATATTCAATTTTTTTGTAAACATGGTCAAGTGGAAGAAAAGGCTTCACAGCCTTAACTTCGCCATGTAAAAGAAGACAAAATAAATAAATAAATAAATAAATAAATAAATAAATAAATAAACATTTTAATTGTACGTGCTTATTTTAATTGTAACTCTCAATGTAATTGTACGAGCTTCTTTCATTACATAGCTACCTGTCCCAGTTATGTGGATATTGCATCCTGTTTTGCCGGCAGAAGCGATCTTACTTTCTGCTGCACTAACTGCTGTTCTTTAGGTGACTCCACCAAAAAAGGCACTGTATAATTTTACTTTGTATTGTAAGTACAATCAACAGCAAATGAATTAGGAGAAAAAAGATTTTCTCAACGAAAAATGAGTTGGCAATGCTGCGAACACCGAGGCATTTGTGATAAGATGCTTGAGAAGCCTCAAGCAAAGTTTTCTCAATGCACAACTTCAGTACCGAAGGTCATGTCGATTGGCAACTTTCGGGAGCATGTTGTCTGTCTACCTCTACACAGTCTTTCCCAAATGCCTGTTTGAAAATGATCTGGTGTTCACTTTTTTTTTGCCAACGTAGTTCTGACATTGCAGTAATGTTACAATATTTTTTTTTCTTATTTTGCTTTCTTTTTACCATGAAACATTTATAATTTGTCGCAACTATAAGGATGGATGATAATTACATTAAATTGATAAGGAAACACTGCAGAGATAGAACTCCATGCTGAGACGAGGCCTCGAACTTGGAAGCAAGAGCGGGGAAGTTTAGTCACATCGTTCTAACACTTGGCCACGAGTTAGCTTATAATTATTTGTAATTGCTAAGGAGTATCTCATCGTATATTCATACCTAATATCTGTTTCTGGACACTTAATTTATGAGTGGTATTAGATCCAAAATGTGTTCGTCGGGGAGAATCTGCTTTTTGTTTGACAGGGCGTTTGGGGAGGCACATCTCGTTCATATCCGAGAAACAATGAGAGTAAATGTTGACATGTGTGAAAGTTTAAGAAATGTGTGAATGACGGGGGATACTACCAAATAGCTGTATTCCTTTTTTTAAAAAAATACCGGCCTGGGCATTGTTTTTTGTGTGCTTTTATCATATCATGCACTCATCCTCATCGTCATGATTCTTTAACCAGATGTGTTCACCCTCGTGAGGGCAGACCTCACCCTCACCCTCCGGAAGACTTGTGAGGGTGAGGGCGGTGGAGGGTGAGGGTGGTGGAGGGTGAGGGCTACTGCGATCTCGGAGGGTGAGGGAGTTGGATTTCAAATGAACACCTCTGCTTTTAACACGTCTAGTATCCACATATTCTGCAACAATGCAACTTGCGATCAGTAGCTAACTGTCACAAATTTTGACTAAGTAATTTTTTCAGTCCACGTTTTGCATAGAAAAGCTAATCGGGACTTGACATACATTGTAAAGTGAGATCCAAACCACTATGTGCTTCCACCGGGTATGGAAGCCCGGACCGAAAGAAGTAAATAAAAAAAAACGTGGCTATACAGCCCTGGAAGGGCCTTGGCCTATCTCCCGGCTGCCAGTCTCCCTCCCACAATGAAAGAAGTAAATAGATGAATAAATAGTTCAAAATTGAAATTATATACACAAGTATTGCTTTCAGTTATCTTCACATGCTCTAGAGCAAATTATGGATATGCATTTCAGGGAAGATTCACGAAGACCCACACTCATTTGATATGCAATGATCGAGATGGAAATTTCTAGGAGGTGGATGCTGGATCGATCCTTGAAAACAGGTTGGGGGGAGGGGATGTTTAGTGTATTGTTTCGTATAATTTGTAGGTAATTACAAGAGATCTGAGATACAAAAGTAAATAAGTAATCACCATAGGTATAAAATACAAATCTATCATATTCAAATTTTACGATATCACGTGTATCATCAGAAAACCAAACATACCAAATTTTAGAAAGTAGGAGCTAGTAGGCTAAGTGAAATATTATTTCAAGTTGATGATTTATATTTGATAGAAATTCTATTAAGATGTCAAACCTGAAGCCCATAGTCAAGTTGTATGATGAAAGGATAGAGGATAAGCTTCATTTAAACTTAGTATAAGCCCACAAGTATAAGTTGGAAATAACATAGAAGGAATGGAAGGGTTGTTAGGGAAATACGGCGAGACGCACCAGAATAATAATGGAAGAAGATTACTAGATATGTGTGCAGGAAATGATTTTGTAATTACGAATACAATGTTCCCACATAAAGAAACACATAGATATACAAGAGAAGTCCCCAGCCGAAAGGAAAAATCTATTATTGACTACATATTGACACAGAGGAAACAGTGGAGATTTATCTTAGATGCAAGAGCATATAGAGGTTACGAGATTGGAAGTGACCACTATTTAGTAATTATGCAGTTACATGTTAATATCAAGACCAATGACGCTGGTGATAACAAAAGGAAACCCAAAGAAAGAATAAAGGTATATAAATTGAGAGAAGAGGCAAGACAAAAAGACTATCAAGAGGCTGTGAAACAAAGGGTGGAAACATTGGAATGGCCCACTATGAGAGAAGATAAACTGGAAGAAATATGGAGTTTATATAAAGAGGCAATCTTAGGAGCAGCGGCCGAAATCTGCGGAAAGTCCAGCGGAAAGCAACAACAGAGAAGAACAGCATGGTGGATGGAAGAGATAAAAGAAATGGTAAAGGAAAAGAAGCAACGGTGGAAAAAATACCTACTCACAAAACATTTAAGTGACTATGAAGCTTATAAACATCAAAGATTAGTAGTGAAGAATATAGTGAAAGATGCAAAACAACAGTCATGGGAAAAATTTGGAGAAGCAATGGAAGGAAACCTACAAAATAACCAAAAGCTGTTCTACAAAGTATTAAAATCGATACGAACAGAGAAGCAATGTCCTCTTAAGTTCATAAAAGACAAAAGTGGTAACCTCCTCCGAAGTGAAAATGACATTATGGAGCGGTGGAAAGAATATTTCCAAGAACTGCTTGGAGGAAATATGGAAATTGGAGAAAAGGAGAAAGACCAGACTGAGGAAGAAAAACAGCAACACCAAGGGGAGGGAGAAACTGAAGAAGAAATAACTATGGAGGAGCTAAAAAGAGCACTAAAGAAAATGAAACTAGGCAAAGCGGCAGGACATGACCAGATAGCACCTGAGATGCTTAAATTCATGGGCAAAAGTGGTCAAGACATACTACTCAAGATTATGAATCTAATTTGGAAAGCAAAGAAGATACCAGCTGAATGGGAGTGTAGTGTCATTGTGCCAATATTTAAAAAAGGAGATAATAGAGACTGCAAAAACCATCGTGGGATATCGCTATTGAGTGTGCCGGGGAAAGTATATGCGAGGATACTAGAAGATAGAATAAGGAAAGTGGTAGAGCCACAGCTAGACGAGGCACAGTGCGGATTCCGACCAGGAAGAAGCACACAAGACCTCATATTTACCATCAGACAGATCAGTGAAAAACTGATGAGATATGGAAAAGAGGCACATATGGCTTTCATAGATCTAGAGAAAGCCTTCGACACCATTCCGAGGGATGAAATATGGAAAATACTAAAACAAAGAAAGGTTAGCAATCAATTAATTACAGCAACGCAGAGTCTGTATAAGAAATGTAGAAACTATGTCCGCACCTGCAATGCAGAGTCTCAAGAGTTTGAGACTATAGTAGGACTTAAACAAGGATGTATCCTTAGCCCACTCCTCTTTATCACCTTAATGGATGATGTTATTAAATCATGCAATGGGAAGGTACAGAAATTCAAGCTGGGGTATAGGTTTTTAAAACCAATATATATAAACCATTGTGCCTTCGCCGATGACATACTAATATTGGGAGATTCCGAAAGAAATTTACAAAAGAACGTGAGAATTTGGGAAAAAGAGTTAAAAAAGAGGGGCATGAAGATAAATGATAAAAAGACTCAGACCATGATGATGGCACGACAGCCAAATATACATCAGATTGCTTTGAATAATGGAACGACATTAGAACAGACTACAGATTTTAAATACCTCGGGGTTATAGTGCAGCAAGATGGTAGAATAGATGGTGAAATTATAGCTCGATCCCAAGCCTCAGGGAGACTCTTTAATGCGCTAAAGAGAAATTTCCTAAATAATCCATTAGTGACCAAAAATACGAAAATCCGTGTGTATAAAGTGATATATTTACCTACATTACTTTATGGTAGTGAAACCTGGACATTGACAAATAAACATAGGAGTAAAATACAGGCTTCAGAAATGAGATTTCTCCGCAAAATAGAAGGGAAAACAAGAAGAGACAAAATTAGGAATCAGACCATTAGAGCTAGCCTGGGCGTATTACCAGTGCTTGAGAGAATCGAACAGAACCAGTTACGATGGTTTGGGCACATACAAAGAATGGAAGACTCCAGAATAGCTAAACAAGCCTTGAATGCAAAGATGCAAGGAGCAAGACCACGCGGGAAACCCAGAAGAACATGGGAAGAAGATGTGAAGGCAGCTGTAGAGGCTAGAGGAGGAGAGTGGAGGAGAGCAAAGGAGTTGGCCCGAGACAGAATCCGATGGAAGACCCTCTGGGAAACCTCAACACCGCAAGGTAGAAGAGGATCGACTAAGTAAGTAAGTAAGTATAAGCCCACAAACAAAAATGGCGATTGAGTGACCTAGAGCAACGCAAAGCAAAGAAATCACTCGATAATTGGAAGAAACAATGAGTTACAAGGGTGAAAAAAATGTATTTGCTTTTGCAAACTCGACTTTAGTTTTTGGGCCTCCCCAGTGGCGCAGTGGTAGCGTTGTCGTCTTGTAATCTAGGGGTCCCGGGTTCGATACCCGGTGGAGGCACAAGTGGTTCGGATCCCACTTTAAACTGTAGGTCCAGTCCCGATTAGTCTTACTGTGCATAAAGTGGACTTAAAACAACAACTCGACTTTAGTTTGCCTGTTGCAAACTGAAATGTCATATTTTGAGACCATTGTGTCACATGCTAAATTAATGCAGCCTTGTAAAAATCAGAGTTCAAATTGTTTCAAAGAAAATAAATATATTTGTCTCTAGGGAAAACAGAAAGAAAGAAAGGACACACTCATTCAAACAAACAAGAAATAAACTTGATTTTCAATGTTTCAAATAATGTGTGACGTGTGTTCAGTAATGAGTCCACCAGCCATTGTTGTCGATTACCTCACGTAATCTTCTGGGCATAGATTCAACAAGTCTGTGACAAATACGTGGCCTGTTCTGTATAGTTCTCCATACGCCATACACATGGCCACGTAATTGGTTCTCTTGTTCTTTCATAGCCAGGTTCCCATTCTCTCACCATAATGGACCATACGTTTTCAATTGGATTGAGGTCTGGTGATTTTGCTGGCCATTCGATAGGTGATGCGAGGGTGATGTGCAAGCCATTGCTTCGTTCTTTTGGATGTATGGATACTGCAATTATCATGAACGAAGTTGATGATGGTCATTTCCTCCCAAGGATAAATAACGCAAACTGTCGGTAGCATATGTTCTTCAAGCACTTTAATATATTCTTTGGAATCCATCCTCGAGGATATTTCTACGATATCTCCTGCACCAGCTGCACTGATCCATGCCCAAAATGCCACTGAAATTCTTCCACTTCTTCGATGGCTACGAACATATCTTGGATCATAACGAGTTCTGTCCGGTCGCCACAAATTAATTTGGCCATCTTCATCCGAACAAAACACTTTCCAGTCCAAATTACTGTTTCCCAAAAGTCATTTGTCATGGGTAGATATTGTAAAGCAAACACAAGACGAGCATTTACGTGTTGCCAGTGACGTGCGGTGACGTCGACACTTGGGGTAGCAGTCAGTGGCGTGCTCAAGGGGGGGGGGGGGTTGGTGTGAGTCACACCCCTCCTCCCTTTAGGGCCAGTATTCCTTCAAAAAAGAAGAATGTCAATAACAGGAAAAGATTGCAAAATTATGAATGAGTACTAGAAAAAAGTACACGTAACCCCCACCCACATTCGAAAATAAAAAAAAACTATTTGATTTGACTCTAAGCCAGAGATCCTGGGTTCGAATCTCGGATTGGCCATTTGTGTTCTTTGTGTGTTTTCCTTCATATATTTTGTTGTACCAAAGGTGGCGGAAAAGCGAAGTAAAATAAACCAATTTGAGCAATCAATCAATGATTTGATTTCATTTTTGTTACTTAGCGTCGCTTTTTTGTCACATTTGGTAAATTGTGAAGATGATACGATGAAACTGATGAAGGGAACGAGCACAGGGAACGCCCATGCCCGAGTCGGGGTTCGAACCCGGAACGCCTGGTGTCGTAGCGCGCTGTGATAACCACTCCCCCGCGCTTGGTTGATTTGGTGACAGGAAACAAAACACAACACACTTTTTTGTAGTTTCTTCAATGATATTCATTTGACTTTTTGAGTTCTGAGATACATTTTTCATTCCAAATTATTTCATTATTCACTGCAACACAGGACAAGAATGCGCACTCATCACGGATTCGAATCCTGGCCTGGATTGTTCATATGAGGTCCCTTCACCAATTTCATCATATCATCACTCAATCCTCATTTTCGCGATAACCAAATGTGGCAGAAAAGCGAAGTAAAATAAACCAAACCAACAACAATATGAACCCGCGTTCTCTTGCCCAAATAAATACATCCGTATTTATGACTGTTACAGGCCAATATATTAGTATATTTAAATAAAACACTACTAAAACGAGAGTCAGAGAGAGCCTGAGCACATATTTGTAATTTAATCATTATATATTCCATATTTGAAAAAGAAAAAAAGAAAGAAACATAACATTATTGTCTGCACATAACACGTTCCCATTTTATAAATAATAAAACTACATCCCATATTATACATACACACATATTGTACAACGTGTAAAAGGTTGTGTAAATACAGAGAACATAAGTACTGCAGAAAATTTTACCCTGTGTTCTTTAGAGGATTTACAAAAAAAAATTATGAGAAACCAATCCCCTATCTGTCCTATAGGAGATAGACTGGGGGATCTGAAAGCCTGGGCTTTCAACCATTGCAGCGGGGTGTGTGGGGGCAAGGGAAGTAGAGGTAGAAATCTTCCTTTTCCTTGGGCCGGCCGTTTCTACCTGGAAACTGGCCTGGCTGAAGAAGAGCGAGCTAGGGTATCCAGCCAGCTTTGCCCGCGGAGAACATCGATGGACGAGAAGTGCGTGGAAAAGAAGGTGTTGCATATGAGCTGTGGTGGCTTTAACAAGACAATAAATATTGTGATTTGAATATAATTCGAGATGTGAGATTGATTGATCTATCTCTGCTAGACTAGCTACTCCTCAGTGCACGTCACTGCGTGTTGCGCTGTAAGTTGCACTTTCTTCGCTGGTGTTCTGTGCCGTATCCCCGCAGCTTGTGGACGCCTTCGTATTGTATCACTTGAACACTGCAGTTGTAAATGTCTGGCAACAATACTGGCTGGAGAAAATGGATGATTTGCAATGTGTTCCACAATAGCAGCATCTTGCTCTCCCGATGTCACTCTGCGGCACCCTCTTTTCCTTCTTGTTTTCAGGCCCTCTTCTCCTTCATGTTGAAAATGCTCTATCCAATGGCGAACAACATTTTCATGCCTTCCAATGGCTATTGCGATATCGGAAATTGTGCGGCCACATTCGAACATGCCAATTATACGGCCACGAGTAGCTTCAGACGTATATGGCATCTTGACTCAGTAGCTCCAATGAACGATTGCTTGTCCTGGCCAGGTTTCCGACTACCACATCGCAAGTCATTCACTTGGTCTTCAATTGAGGGTTGCTAACCCTGTTTAAAAAAAAAAAATATCGTTGATATGCAAGGAAAATATCAGGGATGGTCACGACATTATGATCCAACAATTCAAAAACGGAATTTTTCATATCTTGCGAAAGTTAAGGAGGTAAACTAATGTTACTGAATTTCTACTTACGAAATTTCATCGCCGATTCTTGTCATACGAAGTGAAATGTGTATTTGTTTCGGAAAACTTACAGGTGTAAATTATCTTCCCAGTAGAGTAATCAGAGTGCTAGGCACGATAATTGTCATTATTATTGTTTATACTGTATAACCAATAGCATAGTTACGTAAGTTTCAATGAATGATGTAACCCCTTATCACCTTACCAATAATCATAACCAATATTAACACTCGAATCTAAGTCAATCGAATATACAGCTTGGCGAGGGGGGCGGGGGCGGAAATGACAATTTTTCCATCCCATGAATAAGCTATAGCATCACTGGGCTAGTGTGCTGCATAATTTCTACATTTAATTTAAAAAATCATTTTAAAAGATCTATATTTTTGTTCCTCAGGTCCCAGGAGCTTAACAAAAATATCCTTAACTAGTAAATGTTAACAAACCTGAAACTTTTGGGGCCAAGTGTCCCTCTTTGAGATGCCAGAATTTGAACCCTAAAATAATAATTCTGAATTTACACGAATAGTAGTGTGTTGAATGGCAGTGGGTAATTAGAGGTGCTGTGTGTATTATTGCTTTACGAATTCATTTTCGTTCTGAAGAAAGTTGCCATTCCGATACAGACAGAATATTTCGAAAAGTCCTTAATCATTCTGAGTCCGAGTTTTATGCACAGATAGGCAAACCGGGACGAGATCTATAGTTTAAACTAGAATCCGAATCACTATGTGCCTCCACCGGGCATCGAACCGAGAACTCCTTGATTACAATGCGGCGACAATTTCCTTGCACCATCGTGGAGGCTCTCTTAATCAGTTGCATATGCATAAATTAGTATAAATTAATTTAAAGTATATTTCTCATACTACATAGAATTAATTATCACGACAGTCGGGGAAAATAGTTTTAGAGAAAATTGAAAATAGAGGAATTCTATCGCTCTTTTCGTTTTACTATTTCTTATAAAATAAGAAGCATTTCACATCACTGTCACAATCTAGAGCCGCTATCGAATGCAGAAACAGCAATACTTCAAACTTTGAAATCGACACCGAGGGTGATATTTTTGTTATTTCACGTCACTGTTCTACAACTCTCGGATAATCGCAATGATGAAGGTTGAAGATGTGATAGATGGAAGTGGGATGCAGACAATGACACATCCTCACCTTACTTCGAAGTGCGTGCGCTAAACATTTAGCCACGGGATAGCTTTTCTGTGTCTATCAGTTCACCAAATTAATGTATTCGTCATTCAAGATCCAGAGGTAGAAAAGCAACGTAAAATAACGAAAACAGAAAAAATACCATTCACTTATCATCACCCAACAATTTCATGCTGACCAAATCCACGCACGAACCTCTTTTGGCATTCATTTTGCAGAATGGCCTTGGGGATTAAACATCGCCCATTTACTGGTTCAGCTCGAGACAATCCAGGTGACCATGTTATCGAAGCTTATCTTCAATCCTTCACACAACTTCGCTATTTGCTTCTTACAGGTTTGACATCTTAACAGAACTTCTATCGAACATCGCTCATAGAGTATATTTTACCTATCAGCTCTTAATTAACCTTCTAATTTTCACATATATTTTTTTTTTTTATTTAGCGTCACTTTTCTTCCACTTTTGGGCAATCATGACGACGAAGATGAGTGAAGATAAAATAAATAGAACATTCAGAAACAACACCAATGCCCAGACCGGTATTCGAACCTAGGATCCCTGACGTAAAATCATCTAGTGCTACCACTCAGTCAATTTTCACATAGAAACTTACACTTACACACCTCTTCCTTACATATGTCTTTTGTTTTACCTGCTGCACTTCTCTTATGGTGAATTCTAAACCCTCATTTCAGGTTTATCTCATGTTTATAGCTATTGCTTTGTCGTTGATGTGAATCTTACGCCATGTGAATCTTACTCCAACAAAAACCCTGTTAGAGGATGGAAACGTTACATGTGTAATGTTGTTAAAAGTCTGCTTTGGTTAGCTTTTTTAGTGTATTGAATGAATATTGAATTTTCATTTCGTGTTGAGGCATATTTTCGTCACCTAGATTTTGCATTTAAAATATGTAGGTCCAGTATATATTAGTCATTGTGAATTCGAGTCAATTAAAACATTTTGTGTTGTTGCCAGATTATCTATGAGGCATAATGAATAAGTAGAGAAAATGCAACTTGTATATCAAAATTGTTATGTCCAACTGATCTCCGAAAGTATTGTTTAGCACGTCACATTTCAAGTATAGTCCATGATTGTATCTAGTATATGAACGAGATGTGTCCCTCCTCTCAAACAATACGAGGCTTGTCCCCACCGAACGAAGTGTGTCACTTATAAATTAATTTTATACTCCAATTCATGGCCGGGAGTTATTGACGGTCTCCCCACCTTATCCTCTTTAGGTTCCGGGTTCGAGTACTAGTCTGGCAATCTCTTTTTTAAGTGTCTCTTCATCAATTTAATCTCATTATCACCCATCTTCATAGTTTCGATTTATTGTAAAGGTGACATAATAGCAAAGCAAAATAAGAACAAATGCAAATAATTGTAAAATGACTACAACGTCAGAACTACCTTTGAAAAATAAAATGCGAGCAGAAGGTTCATCTTCAAACAGGCATTTGGGGAGAATTGCGTAGACAGACAGCATGCTCCCGAAAGTTGTCAATCCACGTGTAGCATGACCTTCGATACTGGAGTTGAGTTGTGCTTTTCAGGAAAGTTTGCTCGACACTCCTCAAGCGTCTTATCAAGATTGCCTCGGTGTTCGCAGCATTGCCAACTCATTTTTCGTAGAGAAAATATTTTTTCTCCTAATTCATTTGCTGTTGATTGTACAAGAACTAGAAATAGGAGGGGACCTGTGATCTAAACTGTGATCACAGTGATTTTTCTTATGTTTGCATGCAGCATGATGATTTGTAACAATCATTGTTGTTCCACTACAGTAGCCCTACTGTTGAAGTACAGTAGGCCTGCAATTGGGCTTCAGTGCAGTTTACAGTAGAAGATAGTGGAAAAGCAGCAGAAACACTTTACACTGTAAACAGTAATGAAATTTCCAATTGATTTTACGGTTGAAAACAATTGGTTCCAGAGTATACAAAATTACAATTGAATTAAAATTGGAAGTTGAGAAAGCCAACCTGGCAGAATGAAAATTAGTTTTGTAGTCCAGTGGATGGATATAATCTATAAATCCATTCATTACACCCTGTTAATAATAATCAGGAGTGGCAACAATTGCTATTTAAATTAGCATGCTGATGATCAACTTTCTATCTCCCCAGCGAAGTTTCTGGATTTGAGCATCAGCCAGGACATGGGTGTTCATCAATTTCATCTAGTCATCCTGATTAGCCAAAAGTGACAGAAAAGCAACACTAAATAACAAAAATACTAATACATATTGCTATTTAAAGGTGAAGATTGGTGAAGTAAACTATGCTATGGGTTAGTGGTGGCGATTGGGTTCCAAAATGAGAGAGGGGGGGGGGGGGCTAGTACAGTTAAAGCATAGTACAGGGGCAATAGTGGCAAAAACAACTACTCCCCTAATCGCCGCCACTGCTATGGGTATATACAATATAAGATGCTTCTTTAATTGGTGTTTCATTGAATTTGCAATTACTTACTAGCTTATCTTGAAGCTCAGTTTTCTCTGTGATTCTTCAGTGCAATACACACTCCTGTTGGCGAATCTGCAGATCCAAGTTCGTCTGCACAGTGATTGCAACCGATCAAGTCCACACCTGCTAATGAATGCATTATTTTGTCTGTATTTTACAAATTAAGTAACTGTTTTCTTGCAAGTATGCAGTTGTGTCGAAATAACCCTTCTCAATGGAACTATATTCTTGCGCTCACGTTTAGATCTACAATACATATGCGAAAACCTGTTGCAAAGTTAACTTGACGCGCAGCTTACACAAAATAACATCAATATCTTCTATTAATAGATGATAGTAATCTGCATTCAAGGTAATATTTGGTGGACACCCTGTATAGTGAAAATACAGGGTTATTCAAAAAGGATGGTGCAAAAGGAAAGGTCTGTAGCGATATTGCTAAATAGTAAACAACTATTCACTAAAGAAAATTAGGGATAAAGGCCTGAAGTTCTTCACTGAATATGTATGTCTGCTAGAGTTGAGCCAAGCTTTCTCCTGGTAAGGTACCTGCCTTTTTGGCAGGACTTGCTACTGCTGTATTTACCTACAAAGAAACTTGTAGTCAAGCAACTGATTAGGCCTACCACTGCCTCGTTTGTGAAAATAGCAGCAACCTTATAATCCCTCCTCCCCAAAGTGGCCAGCAGGGAAACAGGATTTTGTCAACATAACTGTTCTGTGCCATGAATGGACACCAGGAGTTAGCTCAACTCAGGTATAATGGCGTTAGAGGTGTTGTGTGTGCAGATGGCAACATCAAAACAGGAGAAGACATTTTGCAAGCTTGAATTTAAACAGGGTCTGTCCTGGACTGCAGCGACACTTTCAGAACAAATTCAGCAAGAGTTCACAATGCATGTCAGGTGAAGTGGTATACATACGCTAATGGCTGTTTATGCCCTTGGAATTCATATCTGACTCTCTAAGTTGGATATGTATCTGGTCAGTACTGAACTACCATCTTGACGTACGTCAGTGGACTAACAACACCCGCATGAAATACTTGCAATGCACAGTAAACTTGGAGAGAGTTCTTAATTTAAATTCCGATCATGACAGTGCCAGTTCAGACATGAATAAATTGACATTACTTTCACTAAGTCTTCCTTTTTAATCACCCTGTAATATGCTAAGAAAATAAACCCTATATCTGCAGACATCTCCATGTTGGAATGGAATCAAAATTTTCATAATTTCACAGTAACAATATATCCTCTGTATATCATAACCATTTTACTTTAGAGACATTTGTTAAACAGTGCTGCTATGAACCTCCAAACAAGATACAATTCCATTAGAAATTAATCTTCAGAGGAATTGGAATCAATTATTGACTAGTGAGAGAAGGGAAAATCATGGAACCTAGAAACGCCAACATACCATGCCACACTCAAACCAAATTAACCTCAATGCCACGTGACATGGCAATGAATTGCAATCTCAGATCTCGGCAAGACTCTAGGAAATTAACATTAAGTAAATGTTAATGTAAAAGTGATTAAATCCCAACTGATACTTTCGTTTCTGATACCAAGATTGCTGGTATCAACTGATACCGATACATCAGTACTGGTCACTGCTCAGCCCTAGTCAATATGCAATGAAATATTGCTTATGTATTTCTCTAACTATGAGGGATATTTCAAAAGTTTTGCACACTCTGCATGTGCAGCCTGTTAGGGTGACATGGTCGCTCTGATTATTGCATCAGTTGTGAGTCAGACATCAGTCTAAAATGTTATGTGTACATTTATTGGATCGCTTGGCTCTGTGCTGAACAATTATGCTGTAAAATGGAAGAAGAAAATGACTCGGGGCAGATTTCACGTAGTGACCAGCAGTTCTACATCAAAATTGAAACTTTACGAGGAAAGAATCCAGCCAAAGTTCACAAAGCTTTGCTTGAAGTGAGTGGTGATAGTACAGTGGATAGTAGCACAGTGTCATGGTGGGCTGCTCATGTGAGGAAATTGCAGATGAAATGAATATGTCAGTCACTTCAATTTACAGCATAATTACTGAAAAATTACAGAAGAGAAAAGATTTGTCAAAGAAGACCCAATGTGCTCGCAGTTGACATCCTCATTTTGTAGAATGAAAAAACCATATTTTGCCTATATATGGATGGGAAATACCTCTCCAACCTCCTTACAGTCCTGATGTGATACCATCAGAGTTTGATTAGTTTCCCAAACTGAAGAAACCACTCAGTGGAAAATGTTTTGGTACAATTGCAGAAGCTTCTGTTGAGTTGACCTGGGTAATCAGACAGCTCAACAATGAAGATGTCCGGCCAGAATACAAAACATGCTGAAATGTTGGGAAGCAGTGATGATGAACAATGAAGATTACATTAAAAAACGTATAAAGCAATTTTGTAAGAGAACGGAACCCCCATTTTAGTGACAGCCCACATATCGTTACTTACTCTTCAATATTTACAATACACATAATTGTACAAACCTTTTCTGATTCTATATGGTGTGCAGAATATTTCTAGCATCATCATTCTTCAAGTTCATGGCCTCTGCATAAGTGTAATTCATTACTGATTTTTTTTTTATCTTGGACAGAGATTCTTGTAGATTTTGACACTGTAGGAATAATATGAACATTATGTGTGTTGAAAAGTAGGAATACAGTGGTTTTTCAGTTTTATGTTCTTTAACATTACGTTTCTGACTTTACCAGTTGACAATGTTTCTTATATTTTTGCTAGTATTTCTATAAGTAGCTTGTAACTTGCATCAACAGTATTCATTAAAGAAGGTAAATTCTTATTCCAGGACCTTTATCTAGATACATTCGTTTTAAATATTTAAAAAATTCTTAATATTCAAACCCACCTGCATTCTTCATCAGGAAAGGGAAAAGTATTAAACAAACATGGATAAAAACAAGGTAAAGTAAGGATAAAAGTAAATAATATTTGATGACAGAAGATCCTAGGAAGCCATATTATCATCCACTTGCTGAATAATGAAGTTTGGAAATATAAAAGGTACATGTCTCGTCATACAACAGTCCTTGTACATTTTTATGATGTCAACATTAATGACATTTTGTTATGCTCTTTATAAATATAAAACGATTGCATTCACCAGCACTGTGATTTTGCAAGAAACCCAGATGCAAAAACAATTGATGTCACAACCTTAACATACTTAGCATGAAGCAAAAACACACAAGTGGTTTGGTTCGTCATAATAAGACCTATGCATGTTGTTAACAGCATGCATTAATGACATCATATTATAATGAAATGTTGCCCAAGGTTCTTGCTGTTACTGCCGGCCCCTGTGGTGGAGTGGTTAGTACATCGTGCTACGACGCCAGAGGTCCTGGGTTCGAATCCTGGCCTGGGCATGGATATTTGTGAGTGTCCATTCATCAATTTCATCATATCATCACTCATCCCCATCTTCGCAAATTAGCCAAAAGTGGCACAAAAAGTGAAGTAAAATAAAGCAAATCAAATCACAAAATCTTGCTGTTAGTGACTAACAAGCTTTTGTCCTGAAAAAGTTGTGTTGAAAAGGCAGCACATGTTAAGAAAGTATTTTCTTAAAATATCCAAAAATAATAAATACCGTAAATGGATAACATACTTTCTCAACTCCAAGGAAAGTATGAGTATAAAAATTATAGATTTCAGGCTTCACAAAAACAATTAATTATACTTAAGTAGTGATCCTTAAGTATTAAGTAAATTATTGATGAATACATAAATATTTTTATCAAATAACTTCATGCCTCAACCCTATTCAGATTTATATCATGTTCTTTCATTAAATTTTGTAACTCTTTTTTTGGTGTTGTTGATAGATAATGGATGGTCTTTTATCAGTTCATCACCTGTCCATTCTGCCTAATATTTTTGAAGTTTTTCAGTTTTCATTTCTTCTTCAAACTTCTTTCATTTGTTGTTTATATTCATCCAGCTCCTTGTGAAGTGCACTCGATGTTTCCCTGAAAATTAAAAATGAAAATAATTAACTTTTTGTTCTCTGAAACTAGCTGATTTTTTAATAATTTTTTAACTTTAATCGTCATAAAAAATTATTCGCTGTGAACATGTTTTTGAAAGATCATACTTATGCAACTGAAGAATGTGGCATTGTTGAACTATAACAATGAGTAAGTCATTGAAGCAGTAATGGCTTAATTGCTGAGGAATGCATGGCAAGAAGCCATCTACAGAAGTATGCATAAATTTAGTACATATTGAATTGTTTTGTAATTTTAACAACTGTTTGAATCATTTGAACAATGCAGAATCATTCATATTCTTTATGGTTCATTTGCTATTTTACATCACATTAGTAGAATACTGATTAAATTGAACTGTCCCAAAAACACCATGTGTCAGTGCATCAAGGGAAGGGATGAGAAGATATCAAGAGTTGCAAGTTAGGAGTTAAGGAGGAAGAAACCTTTTGCTTTCATCCGACTGTTAAAAAGAAACAAATAATAGTGTGTGAAAGAGAAGTGGTCATCCAAATGGATCAGTAGTAATTCACAGACTGAAGGTTTTGAATTCCACTGTTGGGATAAAGATGTACACCTGCCGCAAAATGACTTCGGACCTCATCTGAAATCTGCCGTAGTAAGTGGTCTATCACTTTGTACCCTTGTATCTAGTGTTGTTTTGTTTCGAACATGGAATTGTTTCTGCATGAACGTATCTGGCAACTGCTGATAAGCGAGTTCATTTCATTTTGTATTGTTAGTTGACACAGGAAGGGTGACTTTCTGCTGTAGTGTGTGTGATAAATTGCCGTGTTTTCGTGTGTTGCACTTTGTGTTGGATATTTTTCTACTGTATTTGTGTTGGATATTTGACTACTGAACAGGTGGATTTGTGATATGCTGGGAAAGTACTGTAGTAGTGTGGAAAAAGCCAGCATTTTTGCATGGCGAAGTGAAAACGTCCCGATAAAGATGATATGTAAACAAACAGGTTGTGCAAGATCAAACATAATGAAGGTACTGGCAGCCTCCAGAGGACTGCCTCCGACTGTCATTCCAAAGCACAAATTCGGTGGTGTGAAGCAAAGAAAAACAACAAAATCTACAGATGCTCTCCTAATGAGATAAATGAAGAAAAACCCTCGACTGCCAGCATCAGAAATTAAAGAAATTCACCCGAGTCTGCTGGATGACATTAGTGTTCGCACGATCCAGCACCGTTTACAGAAAGACTTGGATTTGCCATGTCATACTGCTGCTAAGAAGCCACTAATCACTGCCCGCATGAAGAAAGACAATCTTGCTTTTACAAAGAAATATGCAGACTGGACACCAGCACAGTGGAGGAAAGTCATGTTTTCCGATGAAAGCTCATTCCAACTATTCCGAATGGGAGCTGCTAATGTTCGATATCCATCATCTTCAGATTGATACGACCCAAAGTACACGGTTCCGACCATTAGGCACTCCCAGTCTGTAATGGTGTGGGGGTGTTTTTCAGGTGAAAAGTGTAGGGCAGGTTTATATTTCTTGCTGCAAAGCGTGACGATGAATGCAGACCAATATATCAACGTTCTTAAGGACCATTTAGTGGATATGCTTCAGATCCACGAGTGTGATCTTTTCATACATGATAACACTCCTTTTCACACAGCTAAGAAGGTAAGGAAATGGCTTGAGGAACAACAGATAAAGATGTTAGAGTGGCCTGAGAATAGCCTCGATCTCAACCCAATTGAAAATTGTTCGCATCATATGAAACAATTCCTGGGAAAGAAGAAGATTCAGAACCTACAGACCCTCCAAACAGAACTGAAGAAAATGTGGGGCATTGACATGGACTTAAATTACTTCCGAAGTCTTAGTGATTCCATGCCCAAGTGCATCCAAATGGTTCTCAAAAGTAAAGGCAACATGACTCTGTGCTAATGTATGCTTTTTTTGCTGTATTTAATAGCTTAATAATAGCTTTTCACATGAATTTTCTGTAATTTTTTGTGCTTTTGTTATGAGGTCTGAAGTCATCTTGCTGCGGGTGTAGTGTTAGATTACAAAATATAGACATTCAATAAGCCCCATTTATGTCAGTAATTCAAATAAATTTTATTGGGTTATGAGCCAGTTTAAGTAGCCACTTAACTTGGCTAGTAGTCTGAGAGCACTTGCTTGAATCATGTTGACAGGAAACATATGATTCCTTTGAGAATAATTGTGACTGATAAATTTATGTTTTATCTTTGTAATCAAAGAATAGCCAGAAGGGTGGATAATATGAAATGAAATGAAAACATCCACTTTCTGATAGTATTCCCATTCAAACTGCTGTGTTTCCTTCAAGTCTGTGAACAAATTACAATAATGCATGTATTGCTAAAGTTGTACTTATCATTGTTGCTTGGGTGTTTGACAGACAATAAGTGCAAATAAAAATAAAACTTTACATATTTGCTACTTTCATATTTTGGAAATGAGAGACACAGTAGTACATAAATACAAAGAAACTGGTACTACTTTCATATTTTGGAAATGAGAGACACAGTAGTACATAAATACAAAGAAACTGGTACTAACTTTTTCCGCAAATTATTATTATTATTATTTTTCCATAGTTCTATTAATTTCAGTGGCCACTGCCACCATCCTTGTTGGAACTTGTTGCACTGTTGCTTGGTGCAAAACTATAAAATAATATATGATCTTCAGTCTGTTATACAAGCTGATATATAGCTCAATATCAAGCTTCTAACTTCCACTCCCCACTCTGGACCAATTCACCTCCTTCTTTCTACCTCTCCAATCCAGTCCTCCTCAGCTTATCTGTTCTTAATGTAGAAAAGAAAAACTAATTTTAATTTTATATTTTGATGAATAATATTTATGCTAATACTTTGCTTTTTTGCTTTATTTATTTTTCTTCGCCGTGCCACTTTTGGCTAATTTGAAAAGATGGGGATGAGTGATGATATGATGAAATGGACATTTCCACTCAATTTTTTTTACAACAATTTTAAAAACTACACCCTGGAAAAATGACCCCTGCAAGTTCTCGCATTTCTCTGCGTCCAGTTTAAGGCAGAAACGAGACTTCCAAAGTTGGGAGGCTAGCGTTGCGCTGAAAACACGCCACCGCCATGTTACTACGTCACTCCTTAGGGAGAGCTCGTTTGTCGTCTGCTTCGAGCATCCAGTTCCAGTATGTCTATGAGTTCCGGATGGGTAGCCCACGGTGAGCGAACATGTGCAGCAGTTTTACAAATCTGTACCGATTTGAATAATGGAAGAAGGAGCGATAGGAGAAAGGAAAGCTATCTATGCTTTGTAATGATCATTCTTCTATGAAATATCCGTGCTGCTCACGTGCAAGATGAATGAAAGGGTTCAGCTGTGTGTGTGTTCTCAGGCCATGCGAAAAATATTGCTTATAAAATTGGTTGTTGACTAGACACTCAAAAATATTTTTTAAACTTATATTTATCAAAATTTACCGTAACCTATGTAGTGCAAAATAGGAATTTTCACATTCTTCACTTTATTTATAAAGCCTATTTAACTTTCTTTTCCATAAAGCAATTTCAGTTTGTGTTCCATTTCTGTTGCGCAAATTATGATCAAACATTTTTGTGCAGATAAGAGAAAATACACTCAGAAGATTACATTAGTTGCACAGTACATATCTATACTTAGTTTATGTATAATTATTACAAGGAAATAATGTGTATAACCATGGACGTATTTAAGGGCGATTCAACGGGTCCAACCCCTCTTTTTTTTTGGTTCAATAAAATTACCAGTTTCCTTGTTCTATCCGCTTGTTCATAAAAAAATCCTTCGGACTTATTTGATTCTCTTAAATTAGAGACGTATAGGACGGGATACGGATGGGAAGGAAATTTCGTAATTCCACTCACCAGATGGGACTGCAGACCAATATCTGCAATTTCCTGATAGTTTCGGAATTTCTGCGATAAGAAACTGCATTGAGACTATCAAATCAGTCATTTTTCCCCCTCGAATCATATTAAAGAAATTTGGTTCTTTAAAACGTAGTGACACAAGATGAACAGAAAAGTATCAATACTTCGTGACTACAAACACACAACTTTGTCGGGTCCAACATCCCCTCCCTCCATGCTCCCCAACAAGCTTCCGGCCAGCAGTGTCCTGGATTTTCACTTACGAAATAAAGCAACCCTAATCATACCAAAAGTTGATCCATCCCCCCATCCCGTGAACTATATATACGCCCATGTGTATAACAATATCCCATACTGAAATGATACGATATAATTATTTTGAATATTGTACTGCAAAAAAAGCTGCCTCATCTCGTTACCTCTAACGCATTAATTGGTTGGTTCACAACTTCACCACCAAGGATCCTATCGAGACGAGACATGGCAGCCTTGGTCTCGTTCTCGTTGAGAGTTGTAAATGTGTCACTGACAGTCTCGTCTCAATTTATAAACATCCGTCTCGGTTTGGGAGGGCAATTCTCGTTCTCGTCTCAAGTCTAGAAAAATATAGAATTAACAACGTATGCAGAGGCTTATCATTATAAATACAAAGAAAACCTTTCTTAATATTTTTTTTATTATTATTATTTTTTGACTCCTCGTTTCGACGGTACAGCCCTCGAAAACTAAATATTATCCTGCTTATATATGCAAACCAAACTGCAGATTCAGAATTACCAGGAATGAACTGGCGTTGTAATTATTATACTCAAAATTCATGATTTATCTGAGGAAGTCGCATGTTCCAGGTTTGACTCTCGACCTGGGCATGACTGTTTCCTTGTGAGTGACATTTCATTGAACTGGAAATTGTTACATGGGAGGATGTTTGCTCGAGACTTTGGGGACAGCTAGGGGGATGCTTCTATTGTTAATATTAGTGTTGCTCACGAGACGAGGCATGTTCCGTCTCGTCTCATAAAAGGAGATGGGACAAGTGAATGTTTTTGAAATGAGAAGGGACAGAAGAAAAAGTTCGTCTCTTATATGGCAGGTTGGGTGATACTTAGATTGTGCAGTTTGTGGTAGTGTGTGTGTGTGGGGGGGGGGGGTGCTCCTGCACCCCGACTTCGAATACAGCTTGTAGTTATTCATCTTCATTGTAGCGATTAGCCAAAAGTGGGAAGAAATGTGATGTTAGAGATGATAATTAATAAATAAATTATAATAAATTAACCATGCGTTCTCATTGTTGCGGTTAAACAAAGTGAACGGAAAAGCGACGTAAAAGTAGGCTAAATACAAAAATTTGCAATATATATATTAACTGAAGAAAACTGTCATTTACTGCAGGAAATTGAAAAACTCACCCAGGGACGTCGCCAGGGGTGGGCACGGGTGGGCAAGCGCCCACCCAAAAATTCCTGTGCCCACCCGATTGCCCACCCAATCAAATTCAATAAGTACATATACTTGGAGATATATGAATAATTCGATAAATAAGTGTATTCTGGTGTTCATAACATATATATTTTATTGTGAATTTTATCTATGCTAGAAATATTCACATATTATCAACCCATAAAAAGCCAATTTTGTCATTAGAAAGTGAAAGTAAATACTAGAGCTATTGAAACAAAAACTGTGATCAAATGAATACTTCCATGATTAAAAGCAGTTAGTAGGCTTAGGAGGCTCAAAATTATGCAGGGTATGATCAAGATTATATCAGAATTTAGGTCGAACTTGAGGACTGCAGCTCCGGGCCTCCACATACGTATATAAATCCCGGCCTGGGTATGGTTAAAATAATCTCTAAATAAACAAATAAAACCATCATCTTAGCGTTACTTCCACCGGCAACACAATACATTATTTTGACTTTTTAATTATTATTATTATTAGAATAATTTAATCAAGAAGACTTAGATGGGTAGGCCATGTGACACGAATGGCAGAGGGAAAAATAGTTTACAGGATTCTTGTTGGGAAACCTGATGGTAAGAGACCAGTAGGAAGGCCAAGACGAGGATGGAGGGATAACGTTGAGATGGACCTAAAAGAAATCGGCAAGGATCGAAAAGATTGGATTGATCTTGCCCCGAATAGGGACAGATGGAAGGCTTCTGTTGCTGAAGTCATAAACCTAGAGAGTATAATATAGTTTTAATTAGCTCTGCATTAAAATTCCAGAAGTGTCCCTTTTTTTATTTCATTACAATTTTTATATACTTCTTATCTTCAAATATCAATATGGTATGCGAAATATCAACTTTATATTCATTTTACTAATAAGAAGGAATCACAATAATCACTACAATACTGCAGTGAATAAATTTTAATAAACCAGTAATGTATGGAAAAAGCTACAGAATTATTCAATTGCTAATGAGTGGCTTATCCTATTTAGAAATCCTCGTTCCATACATAAATTTTGCCACGTGAATCAGCCAAAAATGTCATCAGAATCTGTACATGCAGCTGAAGTAAAGAAAAAAAGTTACGTCACGAAGTTTCCAGAAGACGATTTTATTAGTTTGTTTTTAAATCCACTTTTATGCTCAGATAGGCTAATCGGGACTAAACCTACAGTTTAACGTGGAACCAGTGTGCATTGTGCTTCCACCAGAGGAGGGTGGAGTCGAACACGGGACGTCTTCATTATAATGCGACAGCGTTATGCCTTTGGGGAAAAATATACAGAAAGAACTCGCACCAAACGTGGCATTTTATCACCTCAGAAGATGCGTCCATTTTAGGAGGGTGATTGCCTGAGGAAAATATTTGAGACTTTGGGAAAACAACATCATTGTTCACGGAATTAGCTGCCTTGACTTGATCCACTAATGAAACGCTGTGCAATTGAAACTGCCATCTCAACTTTCTAAGAGGTATGAACTAATGCAACTCCATTTTTGGAACAGTAAGTTGTGGTTGATTTGTTATATTTAACCTTTAAACAGCCGAGCCGGTTTTCGAAAGTAACCCCTCTCTCGCCGCGGCCTTTGCACGCGATTTTAAATTTTTACACTTATTTCAGAAAAACGTTATATCTCGGATACTATTTGAACAATCTACTTCGGATAACTTTTGTTTGAAAGCAAAAACATCAGAGCACGCGACCGTGTACAATTCAGAAAGCACAAGTGAGAAAAACGGGGTTGGGAGGGGCCAAGTACCAAAATTTCAATTAAAAAAAAATCTGGCGTTCGCACCCTCTTCTCCCGTAATTTTGGAAAAAGAGCGCAAACATTTGCATTGTTTTCAAAGAGTAGACCTTTTGCAACAAAGCGAAACTTGTTTCAAGTTCTAGTTCTCATACAAGCTGTAATATGAAACAATATGTACAATTGCATTTTGGCTAAAAATAGCTAATTTGCATATTAGAGAAAGGGGAGGGGGGTGGGTTTTCTTCCACATGAAATTTCAATGTCTTGTCTCAACATCTGTCAGCGTTTACAACCTCACATACAAGTATGAAGGTCCTAAAAGCACGTGAATGTTGTAATCCGCACCATGGGTCATATATGACCCATTGGCTGTTTAAGTCATTTTTCTGCTAATTTTGATAATGACGACGATAAGGTTCAATGGTGATTAGATTAAAGTTACGAAGGGGCGAAGACAAACACAAGCTGACACTCAAAATACAAACCCTCATAAATTATTACTTTGACAGTGGTTCCAAGCACCAGGGACTCGTTGCCTGAAAAATCAAGTTTCCAGGGTGTGCTGCACAGGATAGAGGTTGACATTCTAGTGTGTTCGAAATGGTCACGCCATGCAACCCAAGTCATTATGAAAAATAGATGAATTATTACTGGCACGGTGATCAACTTCGATGAATTCCTTGTGTCCTAAATCATTTTGTTACCTCAAAAAATATGTTCATGTAACCAACCATACGTGTATTGCTTCTCCCGCGTTAGTAACATGACAGTTCAGAAAATGAATAACAACTTAGCTAATAATCTCTTCAATTCTGAACAGATTTTTCGATCTTACTTGTTTGTGAGTGATATTCTGTCAAAATAGCCTTTCATTAGCCTAGGAATACTTCATGAACAATGAACAAAGAATTTGATTTCTGTGTGTGTTTTAAATCGTTCCTAATAAGACGTTCATTTTAATCCAAACATTCAGTGGCGGCGATTAGGAGAACCGGGAAGTGGGGGATGCGGTTCCCTCGCCAAATTTTGCCACTTTTTGCCCCTGCACTATGGCCTTTTTATGCTAAGCCTTTTCTGTCAAGAAAAAGTATATTGTCCTTGCCCCTCAAATGTTGGCACCCAATCGCCGCTACTACAAACATTCAGATAGATTTGTCAGTTGTACAAACCTTGTAAGCTAAGAAAAGTGACCCCTAAGGAGTAAGAAAACTCTTTCAGTTAAAAACTCATACGATGAAAATACTATGCTCAGGAACATGCATTTAAATTACGAGAAACATCACGATTGTCTACCATCGCACTTTCTATCATTGTCGCCGAATACATAAACTCAAGTATGTGCCTTGTATTTGCAACACAAGCTTAAATCTAATTCAAATTTATTTGACTGTATTAACATGCATACATTAGAATGTATGGCTGGGGTATGGCTGCGCATGTGTAAACACTTCCTTGTGTCCATCAGAGACAAAACGAAAGGAAATGGAACAAGATGCGAGAATAGATTAGAAAAGAATAAAGAGGAAAACAAGGAAAGGGAAAAGGAGTAAGAGGAAAATCGGGAGTGTAAGAGACAGAGGGGGATACATACGTCTTACGTACACATACATGGTCTTACATTTATACTGCCCACCCTAATCTATCACTAAGGAGCTTCTGCCTACCCGGTCGAAAATTTCTGGCGCCGTCCCTGAACTCACCGTACCCTTTTATACCGCATCACCTCTTATATTGCTGAAATTGGCGTGTAAACCAGTGTGTTCTAAAAGTATTATCTTAAAATTTGTGAAGAAAATATTATGACGAAAATAACTGTAATTCCAGAAAAGGCATTCCTATAATATTAAGTTCTTGCCAGTCAGAACTAACCTATGTATTCGCAATGAGCAAGGCTGTTCACGTGTTCAGCCATTGACTGTTACAAGTTTTGCTTTGTCACCCTAATGGGAAAACCCTCTACCGAGTGGCTGAATTATAGTAAATACTACTACACTGCTAGGGCATAATTCATCTCCAAGAAATTGAGCACAGATTTTTGCACTGGAAGTTGTAAGATACTTCTTTTAGACAGTAGCAAGTGTTTTTTCTGTCGCTTCCGCGGCTCATGCTAAGTTGTCGGGACGAGCAGAAGCCCCGCCTGTACGCATTTCTATGTGATGACGTCAGAGGACCTCGTGTCTGTGCAGAGGACGTTTTCAAATCCGTGACGTAGGAGGTGAATTTCAGCGGTGTTTGAAGGCTTGTTTCTCGAGAACCGAAACAAATATCGCCGAGATATTTTGCACATCTCATGTTTGTGTCATTATCTGTAAAATGAATGGATTTAAAACGTTTTTCATGTCAAAGTGGAAATGTCCATTGATGAATGGACACTCACAAATATCCATGACCAGGCTGGCATTTGAACCCAAGACCCCTGGCATTGTAGCGTGATGTGCTAACCATTCTGCCACAAGGGCCAGATTATGCTAATACTAGTACATACCGCTTTTAGTTCTGAAAGTTTGCTGTCTGTATAAGCTTCATGGTCACACTCTTGTTTCTGGTGTTTATCTTCAATGCTTTTCCTAGAAATTGAAAAGAAAATGTTCAGCCAAGAGTAAATAAGAGGAACGTGATGAGTCATTCATCATGTTTTATTAGTGTTGTTAATGTTGCAATTACAGTAAAAGAAAATGCATGAATATTAAAATGGTTATAATTTCCTGTTGTATAGAATGGAAGATTTGTGACTTTCTCTCATGGGGTTGTGTACCTTGAAGATACATCGTTAGTTTTTAGACATCACAAGAAGCTTGGTCACTGAATATTAAACACTCCCCATTAGGGTTGTCCAAAAATAAAGTTTTGGGGATTTAATGTTGCATAGTTGCTAATTTTGTTCCTTTCCCATGAACATATTTTACTGCAAAAATTCAGCCCAATTGGAAAAATTTAGAGGTTGCTCAAGCGACATGAGGTTTTGCCATAAGAATGCATATGTAACGTATATAGGATATATGGCACGTTTACTGCATTCAATAATAAAGAAATTTTACTATTTGCACTATGGAATGAATTATCACAAAATTCAATTATTTATTACAGATTTGCGATTGATTAGAAAAATAAATAAGGTAAATTTAAATATTCAGTTGTTCATTTGAACTTCTTTAAAATCTAAATCCATGCATCTGAAACATGACTTCCATGGTGCCCGATGACTTGAATTAGGCTTTCAATTTCACTTTGTTTTTCTTGTTATTGACTCCTTAAAGTTGGATGTAAGAGCCACTAAACATTCAACAGTATCGATGACAACCTTCATTGACAACTATTGCTTTGACTTCTTAGAATTTGTGAGTCAGTCCAGTTCGGGTCATATTGGAACCTGAAATCAACACTAGCTGGAAGCAGATATAAAATTAAAAGGGAGACTAAATTCATCAAATCAAACAGACTCTTTATTTCTAACCTTTGGGAGTTTGCCAGTTTCATGCATATTGAATTCCAGTTTTCTTCACAAGTCTTAATACAAGTTATAATTTCTTGCTTTTCCATGGAAGATGCCTTCTCTCTAACCAGCTCAACTCCAAGATACTGCAAAATGGGCCTGCAACTTGTTCCTTGTAGGTGGTTGTAACGTGAAAGTTTCTGCATGTTCATGATTTTCCGCAAACTTGGATTTGGGTGCGGTTCACAACAGGAAGCACTCAAGCTGCTGTGTATCTTATCATCGTCAGTCTTCAGTCCACATGCACTCTCTACCTTTCAGAAAAGTAAGGTCAGCAAGAACAGGAAAACTGTGGTTACTGCGTTGGTTACTTGGAACCAATTGCGATCAGCTACCCCACATGAGAACAACCTTACATGTGAAGACACCACATGAGAACGACCTGGTAACTCGATAGCAAGGACACCAGATACAATCAAACTTCTGTCCTTGCATCGCTGACCTTCTACACTTCATGAGAACGACACAAGGCAACAGAAATAACCCTGCCTGAGGTTGCCATGAACACACCCGTAGTATATAAACACTAGTCACAGGATTAGAGGTGTGGAAGTCGACCAGCAGATCTAAAGTGTGGCCAGAGGCACTGTTCAGTCTCCGAGCGAAGATGACTGTCCACCCAGCAAAGTCCAGGTTGTTTTCAGCCACTTAGAAGATGAATAAGGACTTACTCTTACACTCACTAAGTATCACTAATCTACCTTTCTTTCCAAGCAGCTCCCTTACCTTAACACTTAGGTAGAGATCCTCTTCACAAAAACTACTCTTTATAATAAACCTCGTTATTGTTAACTATTACTTATGTGCCTAATTGTATCTACACTTACAGGTTCTCCTACTTAAGATTAAAGCTCTACCAAAATAACAGATGTATTCTTTTACAGATCAAAGCCCAGCCAACTGAACTACATACCCCTAACGGAAGTTTTGGGTTCACCCAGCTACCGCTACATTAGCCTGCAAGCTAAATACAACAAATTTCTTGCAATACATTTTTCCAACAGAATGCAGACACCTGTCATCGTTCCTGTCTTAGAAGCTGTTGTATCGAAAAACATGTACACAATGTCGTCAAGCACCTCCCAAGAGAGCATAGTTTTGCCTTGTACCTCTCCTGTTCCAGATGGCACCTTTGCTGCACCTAGTATTTTGTCAACTTCATAACCTGTAACAGGTACGTGCTGGAAGTCTATCCATAATTGCTTTCAGATTGGTTTGATTTGTTCGATGTTTCAACGTACTATCCCAGTTCAAGACTAAGGGAAGTATTTAGGTGCTAAAATCTTCTTCACACACACACATTTTGTCAATGATTTTGTGATGAGCAGCTCACTTGTACTTCTGTGAAACCTTATAGTGTTCTGCTGTCAAGATTCTGGCCATTGCCATGCTGTGAGCATCGTGAACTTTCTTTCCCAAAGGTTGATAGATTCTAAGATGGAAGAAATTCAAAGGAACACTTCAACTCCAGCCACCCCCTTATACAAGAAATGAACACAAAAATTTGAAACAACGAATTGATTAGTAGATGAAGTTCATTAAAATAATTACTTCTATATTTCTTCTTCAAAATCAGTCCCCTGTGTTTGCTCTCCAACTGAGCAAACTGACTCAAAGTAAGGTAATGATGCAATACTGCTGTTACAGGAGTTTTTACCTAGGTGTTCAGTGTTGTTTTTCTTTCTACACTTATTTCATCTTATTAGTAAACTGATTATACCTATTTGAACGCTAAGAAGTAATATAAAATAACCTGCTTGTTGTAAGTTTTCTAACAACATGGTATTAATATATGCACAACTCTTTGATACTTCATATTGCACATAGCCGGTATGGAACATTTTTGAGGGCTTTGAGTGACCCACAAAATTTTGCATAGAGTATGTCTATGCCTAATAACACAAAATTAGGAACTACGCGTTGAAGTTGTAGATTTTTTTTGCCCATGCTATGATGGACCACCCTACAGTCCCCATATACTCTTACATTAATTGAGTTATTGTTGCTTTCAGATGAATTGGAGAATTGTTGGCGTCCCTTTTCTTGATCCACCCATGGTTTCAAGTAAGGTTATGAAATGATATATTTTTCTTTTAAGCATTAATCCATACATTTCATTAAAGAGTTTCTTTAAACTACTATATTGTATTAAAATTATCCAATCTAGTCCTTGGTATTCTAGTAACATGTTCAGAAATCATGTTCAGAAATTTCTAAAAAGGGAGGGGAGATATGAAATATTGACTTTTTTATTAGCATAATT
Source organism: Lepisma saccharinum (assembly GCF_977018435.1). Taxonomy (NCBI): domain Eukaryota; kingdom Metazoa; phylum Arthropoda; class Insecta; order Zygentoma; family Lepismatidae; genus Lepisma; species Lepisma saccharinum. Next base: position 31,429,130 of record NC_139232.1, on the reverse strand, counting down.
TACATTATGCTCTGATAACCCCCTTTCTTCTTCCTTCCTGAACACCACTGTATAGTCAGTATATTTTAGATATATGGTATTTGCTATTTATAACAGAGAATAATGCAAATTTAGCTTGTACAGATAACATAGTGGCTTTAAGATCAGAAGTAGTAAATCAGTACTACATTATGACAAGAAACTCAGTATACAATAGCCACAAGAAACGAGGAAAGATATAATGCTTTATAAATTGAGATAATTGTCAATGTAATTGTTATGTTGTATCTAAAGATATCTGTTGGCAGTTTCGCAGAGATAGATAATTTACTCTGAGTAAAGTAATTGTTGTGGTTCATTGGATCTTAAGAAGAATGTATGGCATTTATATTAAAACTTAGAATAGAAAATAAGAAATAATAGCATAGTGGAAATAATGGCATGTTAATGTAGATTCACTAGTAGAGGATAAATGGTGGAGGAAAACTTGTGGGAATTTGAAGATAGACGCTTCAAATATATAGTTCTTGTTTTGTATAGCCAAGCTGAGAAACAGTCTTGTGTATTTGTACCATTGATTATGTGGAGATATTTCAACATTAATGCAGGCTATCTCATTTGGATGCTATTTGTAGTATGCTTCATACAGACATAACATGCAACATCTAAGAAAGAATATCCTGCAGTTCTGCGTACAAAGGGAGCGTGCAAAGTTCTTGACAAGAATGACGATGAAACCTTCAGTATAGGATGATAATGTGACCAATACAATAGCCATGCAGTGACAATTTGCAGTCACCTTCAATTCGTAGAATATGGCCAAAAAGTTGATGGTGGGCGAATGCCTGTAGTAGCCAACCACATTGTGACAAAAACCAGTAAGCATTTGTTTTGAATGTTGTTATTTAGCATTGCTTTTCTGTCACTTTTGACTAACCGCAATGATGAGAATGAGTGATAGTATGAAATTGATAAAGGGAACACTCCCATGCCCAAGCTTGAATTCGAACCCAAGGCCCCTGGTGTTATAGCATGCTGTGCTGACCACTCTACAACAGAGGTCTGTTGCAAGCATTTGGGGTATAAGAGGTAAACTCCGAAGCCACTCAAATATCAACCCCTTCCCTGGCCTGCATTTTTTTGCAAACTGATGAGTCTTTGACACAGTAGAATAATCCACTGTGGGGCTTGTGTTGTATCGTCCATATGTGCTCATGATTTTCCCTTTATACACCTCATCTATCACCATTGTTGCGATTAGTCAAAAGTGACTGAAAAGCAAGGTAAAATAAACTAAATCAGCAACAACATGCAGCAAACATGAATGAAACCACTTAAATTGAAATGAAAGATTTGTAAGAAGTACTGAGAACAGACAGGTTGTTTATTTCAGTAAAACAATAGGGTAGACCCAGCATATGCATGGGTGCAGACTGTGGAAATGGGCTCTAAAATGGAGAGATTCTCATCAAGTATGACGCCTAGGTCCTTCTGTGTGGCAACTCTTTGAATAAAATTATTTTGTATGAAATATTGTGCATTTAATGTACGTATTTTTCTTTAAGGAAAAGGACATGGTAGTACGTTTCTGAGGGTTAAGTTTCAGGAATTGGAATTTGATATTTTACTACATATTTTGCAACCATCAGTGAACAATAGAAGATTTCTACATGAGTCAGAAAAATATTCTGGAAGATCATCAAGATGGAGGATGAAGAGAAGAGGTCCAAGAACACTCCCTGGGGGCACACCAGACGATAGAGCTTGATAAGAAGAAGAGGTTCCGGAAAGTAATACCTTTTGTTGCCTGTTTTGGAGGTAGTGTTTGAGCAAAGAGAGAGAAATTTTCCATAAATATTGAATTGATGAGATAATTTATGTAGGAGAAAATTATGGTTTATAGAGTTGAAAGCTTTCAGATATACTACAGTTCATAGTGTCAGATAGTAAAATGCTCAAGTTAGTTAAGCAGGAGCTGCCTGATAAGATGCTGTGCTGTATTTATGTATGGAGAAGTAAATTTGTAGACGCGGTCCTTTATTATCTTTTCACAGTCAATAGAAAGTAGTGATAAGAGGGAGATGGGTGTATAAGATGCAACAGCATCCTTGTCTCCAGATTTATATAACAGTACGACATTAGCCTTTTTCCATATATCTGGGAATGTAACCTCACTGAAGCATCTGTTTAAAAATAGGGAAGGGAATAGCGAGAGATGAAGCAGTGGTTTTTGAGGAAAATAGAAGGGATTTCATCAGGACCATTTGCAGGATATTCAGGCAATGAAGATAGGATGCTTTGCATTTCTCCCAGAGACGTGGAGAGAAATATTGAAGAGTGACAGCAAACTGGTGTGATATTAGGAAGAGAGTGTAATTGATATTACATTTTTAGAGAAATTTGAGTTTGAAAGATCAGTTTGGTCAGGGCCCTCTGCATGTACTGAGCCACCAGTGGCTGGGTTAGAAACATGGGCTATCGCACCTTATCATAGTGTTCGAATGGACAAAAATTTGGTGGTGGGGATGTTTTTTTGTACCTTATTTGGGCGGGGGGGATTATGATTAAAATATATACCTCATAAATGAAATATGGAAATGTACACTATGTCAGTAAGTAAGGAAATAATTTCATTCTTACTTGCATAAATAAGAGGCTCATATTGTGAAGTTCAGGGGCCTTCTCATTGGCGCAGTGGGTGTCCCGGGTTCGATACATGGTGGTTCTGATACCACTTTAACTCTAGGTCCGATCCCCATTAGCTTATCTGTGCATAAAGTGGACATAAAAGAAAAATGCACAACGATTTGTAGCTTATCCTCAAAATTAAGCCGGATAGGCAGCTTGTTAATTATGTCCCTTATTTCAGTTCACTTCACAACACAGCACATATCATTCACAAAAATACAATCCACTCACTACTGTATTCACAATGCTGTCTCTAAATAAATTCCACGCACCAAGAAACCCTTAAAGACCACTGGACACCATCTAGATTCTAGACTAGAACTGGTCCTTGTCATTTCAGTAATTTGTAGATGCGCTCACAAACCATTCCTGGTCAGCCAACATTGAGTTGCTGTTTTAAGTCCACTTTATGCACAGTAAGGCTAATCGGGACTGGACCTACAGTTTAAAGTGGGATCCGAACCACTTGTTCCTCCACCGGGTATCGAACCCGGGACCCCTTCATTACAAGGCCTGGTCAGCCAACAATTTTCTCTTCCGTACCCTAATATTCTAGTTGTTTGAAGGTCAACGACCTCTTTTTTAACTCGTGTGTAAGCGTTTAATGATGTTCTTGGCCCTGCCATATGCCACACTTTCCCCTTGTCTGCGATGTTTTGGCTTCAAAATTCTCCATTCCTGGGAAAATTACGTACATGCTGGGAAAAATTGGTTTGCAACATTGACCCAGACTCAGTGGCATGCCCAGGATTTTTGAAAGGGAGGGACATTATGTATACTTTTTCTTTGTAGTCAGCCTTTATTTTGTCATATTTTCCTACTTTTAACATTCTTTTTTTTTAGGAATTTTGGGCCAAAGGGGGGTCAGCATGCCACTCAGACTGTTGAGGTAGTTTGAAGGGAATTTTACCAACATAAGCAACCCTGTTCCCTCTCCTGTAACAGTTTGGCTGCACAGTTCCACGTTCCTGGGGAAATTACGTGCTGGGAAAAATTGGTTTGCAACATTGATCGGATGATCCTTAAAATAGCTTTGTCATGTTTGCCCTCCACCCCATGGAGTTGCTAGCCAGCTGCCTCGCGAATTCAAAGAAAGCGGGCAATGTGTCCAACTCTTAAGAAATCAAGGTGCCAACTCCTAAGAAATCAGGTTCCTATTCTTATTGAAATGAATAATTTTAAGCACATTTCTGTCTGGGCTTCGCAGATATCCTAGATAGCCCTGAAGATATGCCTCTGTGAGCCATGCTTTACTTGGAAAAGTATTCGGGAATTTTGCCGCCTTGAGTTAATGAGTAACCAAAAGAATTTGGGATTTGATTTGATGTTATTTGTGATATTGCCAATGTATTAATTTTTTGGAGTTGTTTACAGTGGCATCATAAATTGGTGAAAGTTTTTGGAGTGTACTCGTTGTGAAATTGTTTCCAAAGATCCCAGGCCTTTTTTCAGCTTCAAAGAGCAAGTTAGAGTTCAGAGTCAAACTAAGGAGGGAACTTGCATGATTTAGTTTTCTTAAGTAGCACATAATCTTTTATAGCTGAATGAATCAGATCTGCCAACACGTCACATGCTTCGTAAACAATTTCACTTTCCAGAATCGTCCAGGGGTGGAATCCAATCCAGAATGGATGTTGGTCTAGGGTGCTTTGTGCCAAACTCATTTGGGGGTGGAGGGTCATTGACTCTTCAGATGATCCGGGAGCCAGAATAAAGCATCCAGGGATGAGGTTTCTCGAAGGGGTGATGTGTGCCGAAGGGAGGAAGGAAACAATGTAGTCCAGATTGCTGTCTTTCCGAGTATTGTGCATCTTGTGCTGTTGTTGAAGTCTGAGGCCATGAATGAAATGATCCATGGAATAGTTGTCCTGATTGTCTTTTGCAATGCCATGCGTGGAGTGTGTCCATGTGATAGAGAGGTTAAAGTTTCCAAAAAGAATTACATCCCCATAGAGGATGCTGACAGCGCAGATTCATAGCAAGCCTCCAGAACTGTCAGAGGGCAAGTTTTGTACAGTCTATAAAAACAGCCAATGAATAATTTGCATTTTTTGTCCAGAAACACCTCCACCCATAGAATTTCACAATCACGCTCTAGGTCACTTCGCACCACACTTTTCCAATTGTTATTCATGCAAAGCATCACTCGCCTGCCCCTCGATCCTCTGTCCTTCCTGTAGATGTTGAACTTTTGTGAAAATAGCAGTTCGCAATCAAGAACACTGTCGTTAAGCCACGTCTCGGTAATTTAATTACAATCTTGTTCCATAAAATCACCCATCTCTCCATAGTGCAGTCAGTGAGTTTATTTTTAATGTTCTGCACACTTTGATAGAAGGCGCTGAATTTGATTTTCCTTGGCCCAGGGCCTGGGTTCAGCTTGGTGTCCCCACATAACAGCACTAGGGAAAGAAAGTTCAAGAGCTGGTGAGGTGTGGGTTTACCTCGGCTGCTGTCAGTTCCATGTGTTTCCCTCAGAGAGAAAGAGATGAGCATCAGGAAGATGCCTGCCACTAGAAAAACAAAACATCTCTCACTGCATTTCCACTCACTAGGGCTATTATTTTTTTTTGTTGTTGACACTGTTCAAAAGTAATAGCCTAACACTCATGCACAGTAACACAAAAAAGAAATAAACCACGATCCCAAAAGAGCCAATCGTTTTCGGAGCACAAACTGACAGCATTATTCTCCTGGCAGCCATCTTGGCCATCTACCACAGTGTTACAAATTGTACAGTTAAATACCTATCTAAAATTAATTTTTTAAATTATGTATTGCCATTGTCAGCTTTGTGGCTGATAGCAAAGAATTGTTTAAAATATATAACCATGAATTTTGGATGCATTGTAAAGGCACAGTAATATGATTGTTGTCAGAATAAAAATATATTTTGCATGAGGATGAAAGCAAACTTTTGTAAACTTTACAGGAAAGAATAACTTTCATCAAGATATGATAGATGAGAAGTCCAATATTTTTCACCTTCAAGTAGCTACGGATTAAAGACTGTTTTGAAGGAAGAGACATTAAGGAAATAGTATTAAGTAAAGTGTTCTCTATTTCAGTATCACTTAGCATTAAAAAACAATAGATTTTTGATATTTCTAGTTTTCCTACTATTCCTGCTTTTCTGCCTCTGTAGGCAAGATTTTTTATTTTATACTTTTTTTTGTGGAAACAAGTCTGGTGTAGCAGCCACCACACACAAAAAACCTGTGATTGCCTTCTAATCAAGGGGTCCCGGGTTCGATACCCTTTGCAGGCACATAGTGTTTGAGATCCCACTTTAAACTGTAGGTCCAGTCCCAATTAGCCTAACTGTGGATAAAGTGGACTTAAAACCCCAGCGATGGAGGGGGAAGTTCCAAGGTATAGGGGCCTTACTGTGCTCCTGAAGTTTTGTATAATCCAAGAATTTCAACATGTAGAGTTGCTTAAAAAAATCGATTTATGAAACAGGTGTGGAGTCAATAACGACACAATTCGAACTAGAAATCCTTTGAGGCAATTATTATTATTATTATTATTATTTTTAAAGTGAACTTAGAACATGCATCAGATTTAGCTGTATTGTACAAGTCAAGAAACACAACAAATAATTTCCCGACTCAGTGTTCTTTTTTTCATTATTATTATTGAAATATGTGTAAGGTGGTGACATGGGTTTCAAGTGACATATCATGAGATGATGCTGTAGATAATACCCACCCAGGACATACTATCTCAGTCAGAGGTGCGAGACCAACTTGACATGTGGGTCCCATCCAAAATGCCAAATGAACTTACTTGCAGATCATCATGAAGGTGGAAAAACCTACAGTGTTTCTCTATCATATTGAGTGTTAAATTATCTAAAGTTACAAATCAATAGGAAGAGTCAATTGCTCAAAAAGTCTGTTTTTTATTGTCTCACAATAAACAATGCAACTTGGTAATTCATGAACTTTCAGAACAATTCATAATATTAGTTTTATGTGTGGTATTTAAAATGTAACCTCCCCCACAAATATTTTAAAGGGGAAGGGGACACCAAGCCTTTTCATATTCAAATTAGAACTAAGAAAAAACTCCCACCCTGTTCACCCTTATTAAGTGTTGCACATGGGCGTCCGGAAGGGGGGGCCATGCCCCCCCCTGGAAAATGAATGTGTACTTAAAAATTATATAATTTACACATAATTTCATTTCAATCACAGTAATTTGTGTTAATTATTATAAATTCGTTGAAGAAACATGATAATTTCAGACTGAAACAGTGTTTTTTGAGGGGGCATCACTATTTTGGAGAAAAATATGTGTCCTTTGTCCTCCCCTGAAAAAAAATTACCTTGCTAACCCCTCCCTGGAAAAAATCCTGCAGACGTCCATGGTGTTGCAACTTATCTACATTTTTTTACCTAAATTGTGACAAAGTAGTTGTTTTTCTTATAACTGTTAACGCTTCAAATGAGCCCAAAAAATCTGTAGGAGTTTGGCACGGAAGATTATACATTTACACAAATGGTATATTATTTTGGGGAGTTTTGTGAAATTCAATTTTCTCGCATGTCAAACCAATTCTTCTTTTCCAGTGTGTTATGAGTTTGATATGATTTAGAGTGCTCAAAGTTGAATTGGTTGAGTTCGGAGTATAAGAGGGAGGTTTATTGTATGAATCAACATAGAGACAATGCAGTAGGTGGGGGATACATATGCAAATTATTCTAGGCAAGGGTATGCTGGATGTTTGTGACCATTTTCTTAACTGGGAGATAGTATCCCCCTGTGTCCCCCCCACCACTTCGTTCACTGATGTTCTATTTCAAAAAATGGTCTTGTTTCATGAACAATTCTAAGAAATGTATGTTCACAGAACCAATAACAATCAAAATCACAAACAAAATGGTAAATAGCAGCAACCTTCACTATCAATCCAAGTTTGGGGTCTACTATTTCTACCCATGTCGCGACAGCCTGTGAGGGCTGGGACCTATCAACCGACAGCCAGTTTCACTCTAACATTCCTCAGCAGAAGTGTAAGATCATCCAATCAGTTACAGGGTGATGTGTGTTCAACACAACAAACCCCCAGTTGTTGTAGGTTTCCATGACCGGGTTACACTACACTACACCAGTCCCATATACCGACTGAAATGTCAGGAGAAAAGTTGTTTCTTCTTCCCCAGGAGACTCGAACCAACATGCAAGACAATACTAAATTAATTTCTTGCAGCTTTTATTTCATAAATTTTCTTCCAATGTCAGGCTTTCATTTTTTTTTTGGTCTCAAATAATTCCAAGAAAAGAAATGGTAACAAGAGAGACTTGATTTCATCTGATTTGGTTATTTAGTGTCACTCTTCCGCCACATTTGGTTAATTGCAATGATGAGGTTGAGTGATGATATGATGAAATTGATGAAGGGGCAATCATAAGGAAGACCCACGTCCAGGATGGGATCTTTGGCATCATAGCACACTGTGCTAACCACTCCACCACAGAATGAAGTAAAAAGATGATAATGTGTCTAGCTGAAGGAAGAGAGAGTGCATGATCTTGCCAAACAGTCAACCTCTAGATTGTTCATCTGCAAATCGGCTACTGTATCTTACCTATGAACCCCTCCCACCATCCTCTTGGGAAATTCGTGTACCCGCAACATAATACCTCAAGTGCTTTTGTGGAAAATAACACAAACTATAAGCAATCATCTGCTTAAACACCTCCTACCCCCTTCCCCCTCTTCAGGCATGTGTTTCGAGAAAAAGAAGCTTGACGACTCTTTTGAACGACTCACTTGAAGGACTCTTCTCAGCGAGCGCTCATGAGTCGACTCACACAAATGAACGGCTTGAACCCATCACTACTACGGTGACATACACTTTGGTTGAACACAAACAGATGCATTGGTAGGAAATGCAGTGATTTTATGGGCCGTCCCTTTCTGGGAAGTCGGGGACCTTTTGTAAACACACTTTCTCTTCATGCACACCAGGGGCCCTTCCACAAAATCTTCTCTTGATCTGGCTCTGGTTATCGGCCGCGCCAAAACGCACTGCAGGTAGCTAGAACTTTCTGGGTTAATTACTTTATGGTTCAGGATGGACATAGGCTTTTCAAATTGCAAGAGACAAAATTCTACTGTTTGTCCCTTCTCTGCCGGGAGATGAATGACAAATATGTCGCGGTTCCTTCAGATTCCCACATTCAACCCTTGTGCTCATAACCTGCAATGAAGTGAAAGGCCATAATAAGCCTTTGTAATGTACGGACTTTATATCCTTCCTTAGTAACTTTCCACTCATTTTCAAGAAACATCTGCTTCTTTTTGCCCTACTGTGTTGATTGCTCCACAATTGATGACTGTCAGCTACTTCGAAGAACAGTTTGATCCGAGAAGTGGTTTCATAGTTATCTTCTGTAAACGCGAGATTCCGGTAGGATCACGGAGTGCTTGAGATCTCGTTTCATACATTGCGAGTGAAAATTCGATTAATTTGGTTCATTTTACGTCGCTTTTCTGCCACATTTGGTTAATTGCGAAGATGGGGATTAGTGATGATATGATTAAATTGATCAATGAACACTACAAACACCCATGCCCAGTCCGGGATTCGAACCCGGGACACCTAGTATCGAAGCACGATGTGCTAACCACTCCGCCACGGGGGCCGGCGAAGTTGCCAGATTGTCTTCCTGTCGAAAAAATTGAAGTAGGGTCGACTGATCAACCACATGTTTGATCTCACATGTGATGAATAAGTCACGTTTCATTTATGGAAGGAAACGAGGTATGTAGTCAACTTTTTATAGTAGTGTGCATGCTCTAAAAATATTACGTTTCAAAATTCTGCACATTTTTATGACTTTTTCTGATTTTTCTTCATTTAGCGTCCACCAGGGTTGTCAAAGGTCCAGGAACCAATAAGTTCTAATGGGTTTTATTGGGTTCCGTTGCAAGACCGGAAGTTTTTTTCTCGCACAATATAAATTCGGTCCAATTAGTGTATTGTTCCATTAAAAAAAAAGGTTACTGGATCGTATTTAAATTGATCTGGAAAAAGATTCATGCACCGAATTTTAATTGATCCGTGAAAATAAGGTTCCTGGACAGTGTTTAAATTCAGCCGCAAGAAATATTCCCAGACTGTGGCTGTGTCCGAAAGCTGCAAGACCATACTTGAAGCGAGCATACTTCGAGAGCATACTCGCAGTGCGGTCTTGAAGCCTGGAAGCGGAAAGCTTTCGAACTGCACTTCGACTTCAGCGCCAACACAAGTGAGGAATGCAACAAAAGTTGCTTCGAAACTAAAATTATCAAACATCGACTGTATGTGCCACTCTTGTTTTCCGTGAACAACACACACATGACTCGGCGTGCAGTTTATATAACACAGCACGTTATTAATTATAGAAATATGAAAGAAATTTGCTCTTTGAAATTAATTTTCACACATTCCGCAACATGGTTTACGATCGCGGGAAAAGAAATTGTTTTCTCACTTTTAAACACCTTCTCACTATAGAAGAAAGAAACCACGCATATATGAATAAAACCAATAAATAAAATTACATAGTATTTTAAAAACTTGTTTACTTACATTTCCACACAATGGAAGAACTACAACTACCAGCTGATTGACTTCAGACGTCCATTTTTTTAACAAATGAAAAGCAAGCACAGATCGCAAGTGTGCACCGCTCGTGTGCTGCGTCCTCTGGTCTTGTACACTCGTTTGCTTGGCGCTTTCGAACTGCACTAGGTGACGTCACTTCCGTCAAGACTGTACTTCAAGTATGTACTTTGTACCTTTTGGACACAGCCTGTATTTAAATTCAACCGGAAAAAGAGTTCCTGCACCGTATTTAAATTCATACGGAAAAAAAGTTACTGGACCGAATTCAGGCCTAGAACTCATTTACGCTTGCTGATTTTCTCTCCTGGATGGAAAATGAATTTATTTAAAATTCCTGGACCTTTACCAACCCTGGCCTCCACCCGCAAATGCAGACGCTGTGGCTGCTTCTTAGGCGGGAAAGCACATACAAATGGAATTAATCCGAAGTTATATAACGAATAATAGATACTTACATAATAATATCATGAAATATGGAAAGTCAAATTACTTATCAAGCATATTCTGTTATTTAGTATCCTAGTGGGAGCGAGAATCTTTTGCCCATGCTGATGAACTCGGTTCCTGCAAATTCAAGACGGCAATTTCAAATTTTAATTTCTATTTGGGCCGACAACTCCGTGGTGGAGTGGTTAGCAGGTTACGCTAGGAAGCAGGGTGTCCCGGGTTCGAATCCCGGCCTGGGCATGTGTCTTCTTTGTGATGGTCCTTTCATCAATTTAATCTTAACTCATTCTCATCTTCACGATTAGCAAAAAGGGTCAGAAAAGTGAAGTAAAAATGAACCAAGTCAATCAATCATTTCTATTTCGTTATTTTACGCCGCTTTTCTACTTCTTGGATTAAATGCGACGATGAAATTGAATGATGATCCGAAGGAATAGCGATGCGAGAGACATGATGCAACCACACCTGTCCAAGGTCCGAAACTAGGACCTATGGTTTCGTAGGGCGTTATGCTCATACTTCGGGTGTGGAATCCTTTGAATGTATAACTATAAAAGTAGGGTGAAAGAAAACAACATTGTACTGTGCTAAAAAGCCATGTATAGGTCCTCTAAAGAAAACTGCAATTATTCAGTAAAATTAATTTTGAAGGACAAAGCCTGCGAAGGGTTTTTCCATTCGGTGACGCGTGGTCATCACATGGATTCCCATCTAGTTTTGAGAGTGGAATTCGCTTACATATTGATTTCAAGTAGCTTCCCAATTGTCCTCACGTTGTTGAGCCATGACAGAAATTTTGGAGTTCCTACCAGGGATCGAACTTTGAATCTGCCGTACTAAAGACGAGAGCGCAATATTTTTAGCGCGCGGGAACTTTGTTATTTCTATTGCCATCATATATTCAGTTTTGCACGTTCAAAGAAGATTACTTTTAAGAAATTAGATGTGTGCATAAAATTTCTTATATATCGTCATCATTGTGTACAGTACGACGCCGCAAAGACTCGGGATGTCCCATAGAATAGTGGTTAACGCTGTCGCCTTGCACTAAAGGGCGCCGGATTCGATTCTGCTATAAACAAAAGCCACGAGAATCTCTACTTCTCAATTTTCTTGGATCAAATTTACATATGTAAGAGTAAGTGTTTCAGTGTTATATATCAAGTTCATTGTCGAATTTATCACGTGGAATTGAGCTGATGAACATGGAACTGTCAAATATTAATAATTGGTCTGCTCGTCATGGGTTATATATAAATTCCAATAAATCAAAATGCATATTAATTGGATCACGTCAGCTTTTAGCATGTATAAATTCGGCTAATATGCCAACTGTACTGTACAACCAAACGGTGCATGCATACCATTTTCTAAATCTGTAAATAATCTAGGGGTGATTATAGATACAAACCCTACCTGGTCTGAACACATTAATAATATATGGAAGAAAGCCTATGCCTCCTTACGCCTATTATACAAATAAAAAAAATTCTTCCGCCTGTTATTAAAGAACGACTTTTACAAGCTTTGGTCCTCTCACATCTTGACTATTGCGATAGCGTATATGCTGATTGTAATGAAATGCTGGCAATGAAAATTCAAAAAATTCAGAACTCATGCATAAGATATATATATATTTAACCTTAAGAAGTTATGACCACTTAACTGAATATTATAATAAATTAGGCTGGATTAAAATGAAAGAAAGACAGAGGTACAGAAAACTAGTGTTGCTATATAAGTTACTTTATACAGGTAAAAAAAGGTAAAGTGCTCCCCTGTGCATAGCACCACGCCATGAAGGCGTATAGGGGGTTTGGGGGTAACGCCCCACACTTTCTTGATCTGGTCGTGAGTGAGGGTGATGTGATCAGCATCACGCCCCTGACCGCCTTTACCCTCCTAGGGTTTCTTTCCCCCAGGTACCCATGTTATTCGACGCTGGGTGGGCGCCGGGGCCGCTTCCAACGTTAGAAAAGTTCCCGGATTTGAACCGGCCGGGGATCGAAACCGGGATCTTTAGCATGGTAGTCAGACGCGTTACCGACTTTTTTTTAACAAAGTTTTATTTTATCAGCATATATACATAGATCTGCTTTCTTACATAAATTATGTTAAAAGTATTGTATAGAATTTTTAACATAGTAAGTAATATAGTAAGAGTCCCATTTTCTCTATCTGAACCGACTGAGACACCGAGGCCACTTACTTTATACAGGAAGTCCTTTATATCTCACAGACAGATTGCTTCCCTTAGGAAACCCAGAGTTATCATACACAAGATCCCAAAGTTCCAATCTCCTTACACTTAAAACTCACAAAACTGATTTTTTTAGTAACTCTTTTACTGTATCAGTGGTTAGGGACTGGAATATACTTTCACATGAAATGAGAAAAAAATCAATTTCCATAGGTATCTTCAAAAGAAGATTAAGAGAAAGTTTCATGGAGTGATTTTTTTTTGTTTTGTCAAATTAGTACATGTTTAATAAATATTTGTAGTGGCCTGTTATGTATATAAACCTATGTATGAGTGTGTGTACATGTATATATATGTTTTATGTATTTCTTTGAATTACATATTTTCACCACTGTTGGTTTGACATGAAATGTATATGTGTGATCGTTATTTGCAATGTTTATATATGAATCAATTTATGAATATGTTCTATATTATGAAATTTTGTATGTGGTTGAGTGTAAGAAAAGGCATGAGGCTTAATCTCCGCCACAAATAAATAAGAGACAAATATATATATATAACACATACTGTACATATATGTAGGCCTATATGGTATATTATAGTTTGTTAGTTTTTAATGGTTTGATAGAAAAAATCTTAAGTTTTGCCCCCCCCCCCCCAAACTGATCAACCTAGCTGCGTCCCTGCAAATATTCAAAGAAAAAGCCACATTCGTCGACTAATACTAATAGTAACAAATATACCACAGCAATCTTGTGACTTCAATGCTTGAGGTTGGATTGTTCGTGTTGTCTCAGCATCACGGCGTCAATTGGGATCTATAGAAGGAAATAGAGGGGCGATGAAACTGGATTCGCTGGTCACGTGTCACCCAACAAGGAAGTATATTGGAAAGACTTGACCCTCGAAAGTTGTCACACGAGCGCGGAATTATGTTGGTGCACAAGGATACTCTTAATCATAATTTTAAGGATGATATTTTTTCCCCATATATCACTGAACATACATTTCTAAGAATTTTGCATAAAACAAACCTTTTTAAAGGAATAGCATAACACACTGAGAAAAGATTCAATACTTGTAATTAAGGGGTCCCGCGTTCGATAGCCAGTGGAAGCACATACTGGTTCTTGAAGGTGAATAAATGCACCGCATGGACTGGTCACCAAGGTCCCCAGACATAAATCCTGTAGTGTCTTAAGGAGACGAGTTAGCTCGCGATCCTCCACCAAAGACATTTCCAGACCTCCACACTCCTCTTCATGGGAAATGGAACCAGCTGATTGTAGAACTCTTGAACCACCTTGTAAATAGCGTGCTACGTCGTGGTTGTGTAGCTGTTAGGAGTAACTTCACCCCATACAAGCCTCTTTTTTTTCGTCAAGGAAGTATCTTCTATTTACTTATTTTTTCCATGTGTGTCTTTGCACTAAAAAACAATTGCTAATTTCATGCATTCTACTCTATTGTATACCATATACGTTTTGATTAATTTTCACTATGTTTTATGCAGTTCTGTCACTTTATTAATAAAACATTTTCTCACATCTTAGTTATGCTTAAATTTTGGACACTACTGTAGTTATAAAACTTATAATAATATTTTTCACTTTTTAATTATTAACAGAAAAGGCATGTGGAAAATCTGATAATCGAACTCTAAATCATGTTATGGACAGTATATCATGTGCAGAAACCTCCAAGGCGGTCATCTTGGATTTTGGACGTCATGTATGGTTTCTGACGCATTGTAATACATGATTGCGTGCCTCCAAATGAAAGCATCCTCCATACATACGTAAGAGGCAGATAAAGAATAGTGCTAAATAAAGCTAAAAAAAACTATTTTTTAAGCATCACTAAAGACACGCTGTTATTATTAAATATGTTATGGGGATTATGACATGATTTGGGTCTGAGAATGTATAACATGATTTGGGGGGGGGGATGGACACCCCTTCAGGTGACGACATGGGTCCTTCCGGCAGGCCGGATGGTACTGCCAAGAGGGCGGTGGCAAATTTCCACAACAGGACGCCCAATTGTGAGTAGTTGGGGTAAAAAGTGCGTCGAATGTGTGTTTTCGGAAGGATACTGACAGGCCCACCGGGAATTTGCCTGGTGTCCTGGAGGGCCAGTCTAGCCCTGGTGGATAGAGAGTATTCTAATAAGAAGATTTGGTGAACGGATGACCCGTGTACTCACATGTATGTGTTTAAATAAAGAGAGAGGCAGAGGGGGGGGGGTTATACAAGAAGAGGAAAATGGTGGAAAGGATAAATAACAGTAGCGTAGCGTCCTAGTACGCCCATACGCCCGGCGTTCCCTGATTTAAAAATTTAAAAATGCGTAAATATAAAGTAAAACGTGACTAATTATATACATGTTTGAGCATTATGGCATTATAAAAGCTAATTTCTCGATCCGTCTACAACGCTCCACTAACAGCTCTCGTTGTAGCATTTTATGTATAATATGTCTGCTTGCCGGACGCCGGCTAGGTTTGGCGTACAGGGCCATGCCTTCCTGGAGCGAGAGAGGAGGAGGGAAAGCTTGTCGCTTGGATCTCTACAGCACGGGCGAAATGCTCTCGCCATACGCGGGCGTACGGAGCACCTGATTGGTTCTAGGGGCCATGTGACCTTCCGATTCAAGGCGCTGTACTTCCGATGCAGACGACAGAAGTAGAATTCCTACCCGGTTTTTCGCGCTCGTGCCTCTGCTCGTGCTGTGTGATGCTACAATACGCAATATTCACTGACGTATCTTTAATGACCACTGCATTGTGTAATTTATCGCAAGAACAGTGAAGTGCATTAAAAACTAAAAGAACAAAACAGTTTTTGTCAAACAAGTTGATAAAGTCCTCGTGGTAGAAGTTCAGCCTGTGGCTGCTCTATAATACCACCTAACCCGCAAAACTATTTATTTAAAAAATATATTTTTTCGTTAGTATCTTACTGCCTAATATTGTGCCAGTGGAAATGTTTAGCTTTCGTTTCAAAACTCTTAACATCGTATGATCTCTTGACAAAATTATTTTAAAATGTCTATCAGCATTCTCAAGATGCAATAAACAGTGGTCTGAAACTCTGAATTACTAATAGGCACTGTTACGTCAGTAGAGTGTACGATTGTACAGAGTGTTTTGCACAGCGCGCTAAGACGCCAGACGTTTCCGGTTTGAATCCCGGCCTACGCATGTTTGTTCTTTGTGCGTGTGACTTCATCAATATCATCACTCATATTCATATTTGCGATTAGCCAAAAGTGGTAGAAAGCTAAGTAAAATAAACCAAATCAATCAATAGTTGTATCATCCACAACAATGACGTCTACTGTTGTTCTAGAGGCGCTTGTGATTCAGGTAGTTTTTTTTTAAATTACTTGCGTCATGCCGAAAGGTTTCCTTGATTATACAATACTGTTTTGCTACACATGTGTTATACGTGCGGAGCAAAATACTCCGAATGGTGTACGGTGTTTCTGACTTGTGCAATCTAATTAAAAATGGTATAAAACACCAGTGCTCCAAGCATTTGTTGCACACTGAGGCATCTTATTTTCTAGACAAAACAAGCATGGATCTTGTTTTCTCGGAACCCGGCTGACTTCATGTAATAAACACAATGAGATTGTGATTTTAAATAGACAATACATATGTCGGCTAATTCCATAAGTAAAATCTTAAGCAAAAAAAAGAGGCCTACCTTTCCTTCGGACTTGGCGTTCCCATCCGAAATGCTCATGCTACGCCACTGATAAATAAGACGTACAACAGAAAGGAGAAAAGGTGAAATATATATATAAAGGAGTTCGGGAGAGGGCGAGGGAATATCTGTTTGTGAAAATCAAATTCTGCCAACCCTAATTTATCAGTAGCCTATTTGGCTCCTGCCCACCCGGCCAAAATTATCTGGCGCTGCCCCTGAAAGAAGCTGACTGTGCTTAGTAATACAGTACATTTCCCTCCTTTTAAGAAATGATTGCATTACGTTATGTTTTATTTTTTGGTCAACAATAATTAGTAATTAACAAAAAGTTAGTACATGAAGTTAGCTACGCCAAAGTAATCTGAATATTTTTTTTTGCACGTATGATATGAGAGCAATAAAAGTTTGGTCGAAAGCAGAAGGAATATATGTGCATTTTGCGTTGCATACGATTCCATTGTTCGAGCTCCGAAGCATGTAATTTCAGGAAGCAGATGGAAATGATTGTTTTGGCGTCAGAAGGTGCTTGCGCATTGACCTAAAGCGCGAACTTGTCAATCTATCAAAATCCGCTCGTGTGCAACTGCTACGGCAGATAAGGAGCCATCGAGCAATATGGTCATGTTTCAGAGGCGTAACTAGGCTGGGGAAGCCTGGGCGTTTTTGAAGCACTTGCACCAATCAAACGTCTTACTGCGGCTGAATGTTTCATCACCGTACTGTACTTGCAGTTTTCTGCAAATTTCAGTTGGTTTTACGTCTTCCTTCACTGAAAACTTCATCATCACACGCTGTTCCGTTCTTGAATACTGGTCTCTGGACTGGCGTGTGCAATGAGCACCGCCTACCATTTGCCAGTTCCTACTACATGCACTACCTCCATCCTTGGATTTGTTTTTAAACCTGTAAAAAAAAAAGTCCCGGATTGACTTGAACGCCTCTCGTATATATATTTTTTAATTTGCTTAATAGTCCAGGAGCATATGTCAATATTTCTATAGTCCGTGGGTTTTTGAATGAAGAAAATATGTGATTACCGGTAATACGTTGCTAGTGTGGTACACAATAACGTACTACCAGGTGTTTTGCCCGCAATTATGGCAGAAGGCCTGAGTGACGTCATAAATCCAAGATGGCTACCGCTTGATGCACTAACTAAGAAAATCCATCATAACTCCTTTAATAGTGGTTTTGGAAAAAATATTTATAGATACATGTTTTGTTCAGAATTGAAAAAGGAACAAAATTGATTCTCACAGTTTTTTTCATATCTCGCACTGTTATGAAGATATATCTAGTGAAACTATTTCGCTCTTTTCTGCAAGGATTCTATGTATATTTTATACTTTACTTGACATTCTGGCATATAAAGGGGGGAAAATTACTGCCTGTGATATTTAGTTGATGCCTATTATTGTGGCGTATTGCCTGTTTGATATCATACATCCAAAATGGCTGCCTCTGCAGCAGTGGCGCAGGAACGGGGGGGCTACAGGGGTACATTGTACCCCCAAAATTTTTGAAGGGGGTACTGTACCCCCTAAATCCGTAAATCGAGTTGTACCCCCTGTACCCCCCCCCCCTTTGTTAATTTGACAGCTGACGCAAAGTGCTACTGTTAAGAGAACCAATTTTAAATTCGCCCAATATAGAAGTGAATATTTTTTATAACTTATAAGCATGATCTTTCTTACCACAGAAATTCAAACCATTGTAAACTGATTCTACTACATTGTGCTTGCTACTAGTTAGTTCATTCACCTATGTTCTTGGAAACCTCTTAAAGGAGATGAAAATTGTTTAAAATGTGTGTGTAACGTTGGAATCAGATTTGCTCTCAGAAAATCATGCTGCAGACGAATGCTCATTTACGTAAGGGGGGTACACTTTTCTAAAGAAGGGGTCGCGTCGATTCGAAGCTAAGATACAAATATTCATCAGAAGAGTGTATGACTGACCCCATTTTTCCGAAACGAAATACTTACACGAACGAGACGAGACACGACAGACCAACTTGGGTGGTACAATGCACTCCTGTACCTCACCCATATTTTTCATAACTTCGTCAGAGGGTGTTCGGAATACTATACTTAAACTTATATATTAAAAGATTTTTTATAAAATAGAGTCCAGACTAGCCTATCTGAGCATGAAGTGAATCTAGAATATGTTTTAGTAACTTCAGAGTGAAAACCGAAACAAAAATAAGCACAAACAAGAACGAGAAGGACCTCACCACACAGGAAACCAGATGAGGCTGTGACAATTTTAGACTCATCGCATTGCGATATCATTCCTAGGTGAAATGAAATATTCCTAGACATTTGAACAGGGTGCACTCTGCGATTTCATCAGGGGTGGGACTTATTTTACCTATGCATTAGATATAGCTACTTATAATTGGACATTAATTGTTTAAAATCTGATTTTCATACACACACAAACACAACGCCATTTTAAGTTAAATCCTAAAGTCAAACTGTAAGAAAATTGCATTAGTCAGATGAATGCACGAGATAAATGAGACTCACTGCAGGTTATATTGGTAGATTTTGGATTGGATTCGCAAGGTCTTTGGAGTGAGATAGGAATGTTTGATTGATTTATTTGGTTTATTTTACTTCGCATTTCTGCCACTTTTAGCTAATCGCGAAGATGAGGATGAGTGATGGTATGATGGAATTGATGGACACTCACAAATAACACCCATGCCCAGGCCGGAATTCGAACCTGTGACCTCTGGAATCATAGCGCGCTGTGCTAACTCTTCCGCCATGGAGGCCGGCGAGGTGGGAATGTGTTTTGGATTTTCTTTGTAGATTCAAAAATCTTTAACTGTGACGCGGATGCTTTTGCTTACATTAAAGTTTACCTTTTCGCATGAACAAGAAATTGACATGTCACCCTAAAACACACGCATGTATCTGCATTCAATACTATTCCATACGAAAAGAAACTTTGGCCGGTGCTTCATATTGTCAGCCAAAGATTGAAAATAAATAAATAAATAAATAAATAAAGTGCTTCCCTGTGCTTAGCACCACGCCATGAACGCGTATAGGGGGTGTGGGGGTAACACCCCACGCTTTCTTGATCCGGTCGTGAGTGGGAGTGATGTGATCAGCATCACACCCCTGGCCGCCTTTACCCCCCAGGGTTTCCCCCAGTTACCCATGTCATTCGACGCTGGGTTGGCGCCGGGGCCGCTTCCAACGTTAGAAAGTTCCTGGATTTGAACCGGCCGGAGATCGAACTCGGGACCTTTAGCATGGTAGTCAGACGCGTTATCGACTGGTAAATATATAACGAATAAATGCTTTGTCAAATGTTTCACAAATATTTCAAAGTTAGACTTCTTACGAGTTGATCGGAAACCATCTCAACTCAGTTTTTTTTTTTCTATTTTATGACAACGCCTTATAGATGTCTGAGAAAATACCAAATAGGCCTACATGCGTTCTAAAAGGCATTGGATGTGGTAACATCTGTCATAAATTGTTTAAAGATATTTTTATGCGTAGCTATGGGACTTCAAAATTAGAATGAACTGATCTGAAGTGGAACTCAATAAGTATGATATACGGATCCAGTGGGTGGGAGATGATTAATCCTGGTTGGAGTGGCTCAAGATCCTCCTCGCCCCCCTTTAATCTCAACCTGCATTAAAATGAATAGATGTATATTTGTTCGCAATTTTCACATTTCGAACTCCTGATTTTCCGTTCCATTAAATCCAAATAAGCCAAAGAACGAGGTCAAGAGCTTTATATGATTCACAATTGTTATCAGGTTTAAAAAAAATGTAAGAAAAACAAAGAAAAAATATATTTATGCAAATTTTGCATTAAGTAACAGGACATTCGTGTGTGCTGTTCAAAATAGAATGTTTCCCATGGCTTCGCATTATACCTAGGTATCAAGGACTTATTTGGAAGAGTCCAAGGGGTCCGAACTCACCCCCCGAAAGACTTACCAATTAGTAATAGTAAATAATCAAAATATAATTGTGTAGTATAATCGATGGTTATTTCCGCTGAACTTATTATATTGGAAGGCAAGGAATTTGGCTCATACGGCTTTGAAGGATCCCAAATATTTATGCACAATACTAATGATGATATCTATAACACATTGATAGGGAACTTTACTTTTCGTTAATTGGATCTAACTCCTCTTTTGGTATTCAATAAATATTCAATTCTATTTCGATTTGACATTGAATGCTTGCCAGGGCAGTTGTTTTTATGCAAATCTTGGTGTTCTTAACTACACGAAAGCTAGATAAGGAGTACGTGCTCTTCTATACCTATTATTTTACTATCTTTTACCTATTGATGTAATAATAATGAACATTAATTAATTTACATCTTTAATTAATATTTTAATTTAATTAAATATATTCTAATTATTATTATGTATTATTATTGCGACACTTAGTTGGACCCCCGAAATATATTTCAACATACGTGCAGGAGTGTGTTTGTGTGTGTGTGTATATATATATATATATATATATATATATATATATATATATATATATATATATGGAGGCTGAATTTTGTACCCCACCCAGTGAAAAACGTTCCTGCGCCACTGCTCTGCAGACATTAACAGACATAAAAGATCATATCTCCTTCAAGACATGTGTATGGAGGATGCTTTCATTTGGAGGCATCAAATCATGTATTACAATGCGTCAGAAACCATACATGACGTCCGAAATTCAAAATTGCCGCCTTGGAGGTTTCTGTACATGATATACTGTCCATAACATGATTTAGAGTTCGATTATCAGATTTTCCACGTGCCTTTTCTGTTAATAATTAAAAAGTGAAAATATTATTATAATTTTTATTATTACGGTAGTGTCCAAAAGTTTAGCATAACTAAGATATGGGAAAATGTTGTATTAATAAAATGACAGAACTGTATAAAACATAGTGAAAATTAATCAAAACGTATATGGTATACAAGCATATCCCCCACATAACCCACATCTTGACAAAGGATCCCTCCAGTAATGAATTTCCATTTGAAGCACTGCCTTAGAGCTTAAAATGATTATTTCAATTTCAGGAGATGCTAGACAAAGTCACACCCCTGAATCACCGTCGAAGCTTCAGAAAAAACTCGAAGCCGCAAATGAAGCAATTGAAGAAAATGAAGACAATGTTGATGAGAAAACAGTGGATGATGAAGATGGTGATAATTGGTAAGTTTGTGTTTTATATATATATTTTTAAATAAAAACATCCTCTCATTTCTTCTTCACTTTTGAGTATGTAGAAATCCTAGTTGTGGTAATTCCTGATTCCCCCTCCCCCCCTTTGTATTTGCACAACTTATTGTAGCAACTCAAATTCAATAAATGGAATTTACATTTTGAGATTTATGAACAAGCTAAAAATAATGTAGCAACTTTAACTGAAGTTAAAGATGCTATTAAAAGGCTAAAGAATAACAAAGCACCTGGCATTGATTTAATACCAGCTGAGTTAATTAAATATGGTGGAAATTCATTAATATGTCAAATTCATAAATTAATTTGTTTAATATGGAATAAAGAAGAAATCCCTCAACAGTGGAAAGAATCCATAATTGTTCCTGTGTTTAAGAAAGGTGATAAAATGAACTGCAATAATTACCGTGGAATTTCTCTACTCTCAACAACATATAAAATATTATCTAACATTCTTTTAACAAGACTAACACCATATGCTAATGAAATTATAGGTGATTATCAATGTGGATTTAAACGTAACAGATCAACTACAGATCAGATTTTTCACATCAGACAGACACTTGAGAAAAAGTGGGAATATAATCAAAATGTCCATCAGCTATTCATTGATTTCAAAAAAGCATATGATTCGGTCAAAAGAGATAAATTATATAATATATTAGTAGAGTTTGGAATACCTAAGAAGCTTGTTAGTATGATAAAAATATGCACCAGTGAAACAGAAAGTAAAATTCGTGTAGGTATTAATATGTCTGACAAATTTACAATTCATGATGGGTTAAAACAAGGAGATGCATTATCTCCATTGCTCTTTAATTTTGCCTTAGAATATACTGTTAGGAAGGTAAAAGAAACTAAATAAGGACTAAAATTAAATGGTGTGACTCAGTTGTTAGCATATGCAGATGATGTAGACTTACTGGGGGATGATGTGAATACAATTAAGAATAATGCTAAAATATTTTTCAAAACTGGTAAAGAGATAGGTTTGGAAGTTAACAAAGAGAAAACTAAATATATGGTTACAGGCCGAAACCAAGTGTTAGGTAATAATCAAAATCTAATTATTGATAACAACTTGTTTGAATCAGTTTCCAAATTCAAATACCTAGGAGTAATATTAACAAATGAAAATGATATTAAAGAGGAAATAAAAAGTAGGCTTAATTCAGGAAATGCATGTTACTTCTCTCTTCATAAACTTTTGTCTTCTCGTTTAATATCTAAGAAACTAAAAGTTAAAATATACAAAACAGTAATTTTGCCTGTAGTATTATATGGATGTGTAACTTGGTCCCTTACATTGAAAGAGGAACATAAATTGAGAGTATTTGAAAATAAGATCCTTATGAAAATATTTGTACCTAAAAGGGATGAGGAGACAGGTGAGTGGAGAAGGTTACATAATTTAGAACTACATGATTTGTATTCATGTCCAGATATTATTAGAATAATTAAATCAAGAAGACTTAGGTGGACAGGCCATGTGGCACGAATGGGAGAGGAAAGAGGAGTTTACAGGATTCTTGTTGGGAAACCTGATGGTAAGAGACCTGTAGGAAGGCCAAGACGAAGATGGAGGGACAACGTTGAGATGGACCTAAGGGAAATCCGTAGGGATGGAAAAGAGTATATAGAACTTGCTCAAGATAGGGAAAGATGGAAGGCCTGTGTTGCTGCAGCCATGAACCTTCGGGTTTAACTAGGGAGTTAGTTAGTTATATGGTATACAATAGAGTAGAATGCATGAAATTAGCAATTGTTTTTAGTGCAAAGACACACATGGAAAAAATAAGAAAATGGAAGATATTTTCTTGACGTAAGAAAGAGGCTTGTATGGGGTGAAGTTACTCCTAACAGCTACACAACCTCGCAACGACGTAGCATGCTATTTACAAGGTGGTTCAAGAGTTCTACAGGCAGCTGGTTCCATTTCCCATGAAGAGTAGTGCGGAGGTCTGGAAATGTCTTTGGTGGAGGATCGCGAGCTAACTCGTCTCCTTAAGACACTACAGGATTTATGTCTGGGGACCTTGGTGACCAGTCCATGCGGTGGATTTATTCACCTTCAAGAAAGTCATCCACCGATTTGGTGCGATGCGCACATGTAATATCATCTTTTCATCCTTGAAGTTGAAGTCTGAGCCGACTGCGCCTCTGAAAAGTCGCACATGATGTTGGAGTACCTTATTTCTGTGCCTCTGGGCAGTAAGTGTACCTCCAGCAGAGACGTGCAGCTCTGTACGTCCATTGAGCATGATGTCTTCGCATACCAGTATTCCATCTCGACCAAACTGATCCCATCCACGATATTCCTTGGATTAAATCGTGATCGAGGTTTTCTCCAGATGAATGTGCGGCTGGAATCATTTTGCAAACTGAATCTTAACTGGTCTGTAAACGAACACGTTCCTCAGTTCGTTCAGGGTTCAATTTCGATGATGCTGACTCCACTGTAAGTGGGCCCTTCTGTGCATTGGATCAAGGGGGGCACACATAGAGACCAGCTGTCCTGAGTTTCCGGTATACAGTTTGGCGAGAGAAGCTCTAACCCCTGAGGTGACTGCAAGATTTGAGGACAGTTGTCTTGCAAGCATCGTCCGGTTTCGTCGAGCAGTTAAAGCCAGATATCGGCCATGTTGTGGCGTTGCTAGTCGTTGACAACCTTGTCCTGGCCTACCATGAACATCTACTGTGTCTTGGAACCGTCGCCAAAGCCTGGAAATGACTGTGGCAGAGTCAACGCTGCCGTGACTTCAGTCTGTGTTTGACCTTCTTCCAGACGTCCGATGATTCTTCGCTGACGTATTTGTGCCATGTTCTTACTCTACATTGAACACTTAACCAAGATATTGTCCTCCGATCACAATGAGTGTTCAATACAGAATGAGAACCATACAAATACAGTTTAAAAAAATTGCGCAATTGTTCCCTAATTTCTTTATAATAAGAATTGCATGAAATGATTCCTGGTAATAATATGTTTAAAGTTTGTGTTTTTCAATGTCATCTCTTGCGTTTTGTCTAACGATTGATTAAATCAAGTACTGAACATTATCGGAGAGCAATACTTGAAACATTAGACTGAAATGTTAACATTATCACAAAAATCTATTTTCCATCTTTTCCTGCATTCGACATCTTTTTTTCTTCCGAAATGTTACGTGAAGGGAAGGAAAGGGGGGGGGGGCTAATCTCTGGAAACATCTATAAACAAATTGAATTAGAGCGAACATTTTAAAAACGGTCCAAAATATACACTTAACATCCCCAAACTTACAACCCCCAAAAGTTTCCAACACTTCCCTCCAAGGGAAAAATCCTGGATAAACCCCTGCTCTCACTAACTGTGACGATCAAACTCTGCGCAAACATGGACGTCCGCAGGATTTTTTCCAGGGAGGGGCAAGGAAGGTATTTTTTTCCCGGGGGGCAAACAAGGCACATTTTCTCCAAAAATAGTGTTGTTCCCTAAAAGAAACATTGCTTAAATTTGAATTTATGATGTTCATGCAATAATTAACACATATTATTGTGGTTAAAATGAAATTATATGTATGAAATACATGTTTTTTTGGTTGACTTTCATTTTCCACGGGGGGGTCACGAACCCCCTTCTGGATACCCATATGCGGAAAGTATACAGTGAGATATTATACTCCTGCTGTGAAGAACCAGCTAGCTATACAGAATAGGTTCACCGAATATGCAGAATTGTGTTTTGTTGTGTTTTTGTTTACCATATTATGGTAAAGGAGTAATGACCTTGCCTGTGACTTCCTCATTCAAGATTCTCTTGAGCTCTAGGCAGTATCGAAATGACAGAAATTTTCTTTTTGTCATCCTCATTTTATCTTTTCCCATCAACAGCCTATTGAGATGGGTAGATTTGGATGATTCTTTTCTGCTTTTATTTGACTCCAATACTTGGAAATAACTCCTTCTGATAAAAAGTGTGAGGGAAACTTTGGTTGGAGCAAGACGTGAGCTTTGAACATCCCTTTTCTCAAACAGATACCATCGTAATTTGCCGAAAAATTTGATTTTGGTGTCATTCAAAAATCTTATCATCATATTCTGGGTGTAAGAGACGTTCAAATATCAACCTCAATTCCACGAAGTACGCCCTGGACTGCATTTTGCAGACTAATATTGCTCTGACGTATAGGGCCTCCCCGATGGCACAGTGGTATCGTCGTCACCTTGTAATGAAGGGGTCCCGAGTTCGTTACCCGGTGGAAGCACATATCCCACTTTAAATTGTAGGTCCAGTCCCAATTAGCCTTACTGTGCATAAAGTGGACATAAATAAAACACCAACTCAATCAATCAATCAATGCTCTGGCGTCTGGACCCATGGGGCTTGAGTTGTGTGCTGCCCATATGTGTTTGTGATTGTCCTTTCATCTATTTCATCTTATAATTCATTTTCATCTTTGATATTAGCCAAAAGTAGCAGAAACGAGAAGAAAAATAAATCAATTCATTCTTTCATTCTGTCATCTTGTTCATCGAATCCAGAACCAAGATTTGCAAGAGATTCAAGTACATTATCTTCTGCGTCATCAAATGCGTTCAACAACCACTTTTTTGCCTTCTTACAAATACAAACTAAGATACCATTAATAGATAGTGTGAACGCTGCCGCCAAAGTGACCCTCACACCTTTCACCAGGAGAAGTTACTTCCAAGTACTACCCAGCCTAATCGTCTGTTGAATGGAGAAAGAAGAAAATGAGGATGACAAAAATATAATTTCTGTCATATTCACAGTACCTAGAACTGCAGAGGAGATTACAGTTGACATGTGGTTGCGGAAAGAGGAAATGTTCATGCATATGCCGGGATCAGTCCCTGCGACGTATTGAACTGTGTCTTTGTAGTGCAGATGAAGAAAAGTTTGAAAAGAATGACTTACAGGCAGAGACTCAGATCAGAGTGACAAGGAATTTGAATTAAAAACTATATTGATGACATGATATTTCCGAAAGGATTACAAGCACTCTCAATCTTGATGACAGATGAGCTGCTTAAATTTCAAAAGATAATGCGGAATTCACAGGCAATGTTATTACTCCTTTACTGTAATATTTATAATAATAGTAATGATAATGATAATAATAATAATAATTAATACTTTTCATTTGTTATTTATTAACAGAAACTGCGTCTATAAAAATCTGATAAACGAACTCTAAATCATGTTATGGACAGTATATCATGTGCAGAAACTCCAAGGCGGCCATCTTAGATTTGGGAAGTCATGTATGGTCTCTGGCACATTATCCAGCAAACCACCTGTAGAAATACATGATTGCATGCCTCCAAATGAAAGCATCCTCCATACACATGTCTTCCCTTCGTGTAAAAACCCACCAAACTTACAAATGGTCAAAATTACTCCTAAAGGAGTGAAGGAGATATGATCGTTTATGTCTGTTTATGTCTGTTAATGTCTGCAGAGGCAGCCATCTTGGATGTATGATGTCACACAGGCAATATGCCACAATAGTAGGCATCAACAAAATATCACAGGCAGTAGTTTCCCCCCTTTATATGCAGTGACGTGCGGTGACGTCGACACTTGGGGTAGCAATGAGTGGCGTGCCCAACGGGTCATAACCCCCTCCCCCCTTTTAGGGCCCAGTATTCCTAAAAGAAGAACGTCAAATACAGGAAAAATTGCCAAGTTAGGAATGACTACAAAAAATTGTACACATCAGTGGCATACGCAAGGGGGGGGGTTACCGGGTTTAACCCCCCCCTTGAGCTTTTGAAATATTATGGAAAATGCTGTAGAAAAAATTAAAAATGGCTAATTTATCACAGTCAAAGATCTGCGACAGTAATAATAATAATAATAATAGTAATTTGAATTATTATTCCCATGCAGAATGAAGAAAAACACAACATTCCAAACACAATCTAAGCGGCCGCAAAGTTCAATTTTGCAATTTTTTTTTTGCAAAAAGTCGCGCAGTGACTCTCGCTATAATTGTGAAAATTCCTTGCTTCGTCCTTATTGCAAACGTTCTTCCCGGTACTGATTTCACATCCCCTTGTGAACTCTCAAGTGATGCTGAGTCTACATCCACATCATTAAATAATGTTGAAGAATTGCTTTGTGAATCACCTAGAAGTGATAAATGTGTTGGAATGTCTATAAACTTACTTTTCAACGAAAACATAGACTCAGTGGAATTTAGCAACATGTATTCTCGCACTTCATCATCATCCTGGGCGAGTTCCATAGGTAAAGGTAATGTAAATTCCCCGTGCATATAGCACCGTGCCATGAAGGCACACATAGTGGTGTGGTGGGCCCCAAAGATTCTCGATCTCGAACTATTTTGCAGGTGATGTGATCAGCACCATGCTCCGGCAGCCTTCATCCCCCAAGGTTGCTCTCAGGTACCCATTGCTATGAGGCTGGGTGCGGAGACAAGGCTGGATAAATTCCAACCAATTCCGGGAATCGAACCCGGATCTCCCACGAGGTTGTCAGATTAGACCACCGCGGCTCCTTGAATGAGTTTCATATTTCGATTATTTCAATAAATTTAATATATTTGCTTGTTTTTATGGATTTTCTTCACACTTAAAATGTCTCACTTATCATATACAAATAACGTTGACTAGACAATTATTTTGAAACAAAAGAAATGT
Source organism: Lepisma saccharinum (assembly GCF_977018435.1). Taxonomy (NCBI): domain Eukaryota; kingdom Metazoa; phylum Arthropoda; class Insecta; order Zygentoma; family Lepismatidae; genus Lepisma; species Lepisma saccharinum. The sequence continues at coordinate 31,400,573 of NC_139232.1, read as the reverse complement.
AATTTTGTTCTATTTCTTTCATAAATAGCAGCTGCATTAGTATTAATTATTAGTAGTAATTAAACTAATTAATTGATTAATTATAAAAATATTAATTTATTATTATTATTATTAATAATAATTAAAGTATAATAAAACAATTGTAATGTGAATTTGTAGAAAGTTTTCGAAATAACACCCCCCTTGATGAAATCCTGCGTACGCTACTGGTACACATAACTTCCACCCACTTTCGAAAATCAAAAACCATTTGATTTGACTACTGAGCCAGAGATGCCGGGTTTGAATCTCGGCTTGGCAATGGGTGATCTTTGTGTCTCTTCATCAATTTTATCTTATCGTCTTCGCGATTAGCCAAATATGGCGGAAAGCGAAGTAAAATAAACCAAATCAGAAAATCAATCAATGAATGATTTGATTTGATTCGCTTTTTTGATACATTTGGTTAATCGCGAAGATGATACGACAAAATTAATGAAGGGACAAACATAAAGAACACCCATGTCCAGGTAGGGGTTCGAACCCGGAACTCCTGGTGTTGTAGCGCGCTGTGGTAACCACTCCCCCACGGTTGGTTGATATGATTGTTGATTTGACGTTTTAAGTCCATTTTATACACAGAAAGGCTAATCGGAACTATAGTTTAATGTGGGATCCAAACCACTATATACCTCCATCGGGTATATCCGGGACCACTTGCACTCTCCCCCACGGAGGTCGGCCGACAACAAACATGTGAGGAAGGCGCTAACCATTCAGATACGTGGGTATCGGTAAAGCAAACTGCATTTTTCCTGAGTAGTAATTTTCAATTGAATTTTTGAAATATCATCTTTATATATGATTAACGTTTTTTCTAAAATTTTGCATTGCTTGATTTCCCTAATTTCCCTATCTCACGATCTCGTTACTGAAGGATCCGGACTCGAGCCCTGGCCTTTGCATAAGTGTTTCTTTGCAACCACTCTTCATCCGTTTAATTTATTCAACGTTCATCGTCATGGCAGAAATTAGGTAAAGCGATGGAGGAGAGAAGAAAATACAAATAATTTCCTCCCAGTGCATCTGCAGGGCACTGTGAAATCAGGAGCCTAGAATTCTCTGTTTATGATTGTCCCTCACGACTTTCCAAGCTCTTAGCTACTTATTCCGATTAAATCTATACAGCTACGTAGAAAAAGCGATGGGTAACAAAACACACCTTTAAACAAACCTTTTTTCTACTTTCTTCAATGATATTCATTTGGCTTTTTGAGTTCTGGGATACTTTTTTCATTTCTAATTTTTTCATTATTCACTGCAGGCAGAGTACAACACATAAGAACAAGAATGCTGGCTCGTCACGAATTCCGGTCTGAATTGTTCTTTGTGAAGTCCCTTTATCAGTTTCATCATATCATCACTCATCCTCATTTACGCGATAACCAAATGTGGCAGAAAAGCGAAGTAAAATAAACCAAACCAACAACAAGAATTAGAACGCGCGTTCACTTGCTGAAATAAATACATCCGTATTTATGATTGTTTAGCTTATTAATTTTTTTTTATTGGAGGCCAAGAGATTAGTATATTTAAATAAAACAATACTAAAACGAGAGCAAGAGAGAGCGTGAGCAAATATTTGTTATTTAATCATTATATATTCCATATTTTTAAAAAAGCTACAATTTTTGTCTGCACATAAGACGTTCCAATTGCATAAATAATAAAAGTACATCCCATATTATACATACATATTGTACAACGTGTAAAAGTAGTGTAAATACAGAGATCATAAGTACTGCAGAAAAATCTCCCCTTACTTCTTTAGAGGATTTACAAGGGAATCGAAGGGAAACCAATCCCCTATCTGTCCTATAGGAGATAGACTGGGGGACCTGAAAGCATGGGCTTTCAACCATTGCAGTGGGGCCGAGGGGGCAAGGGAGGTAGAGGCAGAAATCTTCCCTTTCCCTTCGAAAACCCGTTTCTACCTGGAACTGTGAGGCGGAGAAAGAGCGAGCTAGGCCGCTGAACGCACCGAGGGACGAGAAACGCGTGTAAAAAAAGTGTTGCATATGAACTGTGGCTTCAACAAAACAATAAATATTGTGATTTGAAAATAATTAGAGATTTGAGATTGATTGATCTATCTCTGCTAGACTAGCTACTCCTCAGTGCACGTCACTGTTTATATGCCAGAATGTCAAGTAAAGTGTAAAATATACATAGAACCCTTGCAGAAAAGGGCACGAAATAGTTTCACTAGATATATATCCATAACGGTGAGAGATATGAAAAAACTGTAAGAATCAATTTTGTTCCTTTTTCAATTCTGAACAAAATATATATCTATAAATATTTTTCGAAAACCACTATGAAAGGAGTTATGATGGATTTTCTTAGTTAGTGCATGAAGCGGTAGCCATCTTGGATTTATGACGTCACGCAGGCCTTCTGCCAGAATTGCGGGCAAAACACCTGGTAGTACGTTATTGTGTACCACACTAGCAACGTATTACCGGTAGTCATATATTCCTTTCATTCAAAAACCCACCGGATTACATATGTTCCTGGACTATTATTTTAATTCGCTTTTTGTACCACTTTTGGCTAATTTCCAAAGATGGGGATTAGTGATGATATGATGAAATAGATGAATGGAAAGTCACAAACATCCATGGCCAGGCCTGGATTCGAACCCGGGATCCCTGGTGTCGTAGCGCTATGTGCTAACCACTCCGCCACGGGGGCCGGCTCGTTGCACATATCAAAATCAATTAGCTTCTTTCCAAGAACTCCATACATGCCTGTAATTAATAATGCAAGAACATACGTTGGAGTGGTAGAGTAAGAGGTGCACCAGGGTCAGAATATGTCTTGAATTATGAGATAACTGTAACCTTTTTCAGATTTTTATCCCTGTGATATGATTGGTCTGAAAGGTGAAATGCAGATTTTGTCCAAAACTCTTCAGCGGTACGAAAATGGAACAAACGATATCCTAGGAAAGTATAAATTGACATTTCACGAGGGTCTCTAGTTGTATTCTCAGTAACATTGATTGATTGGTTGGGTTGGTGTTTTAATTCCACTTTATGCACAGTAAAGCTAGTATTCTCAGTAACAGTCCCAGTTTCTAATGCAGCGTGTGAAAGAACCTTTTCGTGTTTGAATGTTTTGAAGAGCCTTGCTCGAAACAGGATGGTGGATGCCATGTCTCATTTTGCTGTCCTTGCTATTGAGAAGCAGAAATATCAAGTCTTGGACGTATCGAATGTGGCTAATGTGTTCTTCAAAGGGGTTCCCCCCCACCCCAAGGCCAAAGGCGCAATACCCCCAAAAGCCAATCACGCACCCCCCCAAAAGCCAATGAACCCCCACAATTCATGTCATTATCCCCATAAAGTATTTAATTAGGACAGATATTATTTTTATTTAGTTTTAATGAACACTTGACTCGATACTCCCCGTCGTAAGTTATTCCTTTTCTCCATCTAACATGTCACTATCACATCAAATACTGTGTAGTGCAAAGTGGAGACTTGATGATCTATTTTGCTTTTAGTATGAGCAAGGTTTGCCATTATTCAGGGGATAGATGAATTGCCACATCAAACTACATGGTATGGATATAAAGATAACTAATATATTTAACATCATAAAATGCATTATCATATTTAATCTGGTTAAATTTATATGAAATAACAATGTGCGAGTTCTGTTAAGAGAAAATATGCTGCATGTTTTCCTAGTAACAACTAAAAACTTAATAGTTTGTAGAAAGAAACCATTGAATCGTATTTATTGAACCACAGCTTACACAGTACATTTTTATGACGACATAAGAAATCAATCTTAAGTTCTCAGAGTATCACGTGAATGGTAAGCCATATTACTCTTCTTGATTTGTTGTTTGATTAGTCATTGATAAGGAATATCAGAAGTAGAACATATGTGCTGTTTTCAAATTAATGTTCATCTACAAGACAGCACTGATACTAAAAGAGACTTTAGTATGAAGATCTTAAAAGAAGCTTTTGTCTCTGAATACTGGACCTTGCGAATTTATTTATCTATTATTTCATCATTTGGAATTTGTGCAAGAATGTCACCCTCACTACACAAAGCAAACTTGACAATAATGAATCCCCCAAACTGGAATGCAACCTACTTTTAATTACCTTTAATCGAAAATCACCCGTTGGCCTCCGTGGCGGAGTGGTTAGCGCAACGCGCTACAACGTCAAGGGTCCCGGGTACGAATCACAATGCTTGTGAGTGTTCATTCATTCATATCATCACTCATCTCCATCTACGAAAATTAGCCCAAAGTGGCATAAAAGCGAAGTAAAATAAACCAAATGAATCAGTCAATCGAACATCGGATGCATTACCTCCCCAAAATCGTTCATCATAACCCCCCTTCCCAAATACAACCTTAGTGACAATGAAGTTCGACCAGTCACAAATATAGGAGTGCGTTGTGAAAGAAGGAGAACACATGCATATGCTGAACATATTTTATTCAGCAGGCTACATGGAACAAAGGAAAACATAAATTTCCGCTGCAACGCAGCAATGTATGGTGTCCACACAAAATAAAACATTTTCGTCCATCTACACGTGACATTGAAGTTCGACCACTGTTAGAGGGGATCCTGTTTATCATGGTGTGACGACGCCCCGTCGGCGAATAACTGTGGCAATGCGTCGGGGCATGATGCGGACGAATCGATCAAGGTATTCCACATCGATGCGGTGCCATTCCTCCTGCAGGCAGGCGATAAGAGCAGCCACTGTCGTGGGTCCCCTCTGTTGCACACGTCGCTTAAGAACACGCCACACATTCTCAATGGGCGAGAGGTCGGGACTCGATGGTGACCATGGCAGAGTTCGCACGTGATGGCGAGTCAACCATTCTCTTGTCAGCCGCGCTGTATGAGGCCTGGCATTGTCGTGTTGAAAGATGAGACGCCGCCCGTGGAACAGGTGCCTTCGCACCGTGGGAAGATGCCGCTCCAGTATGCGTGTATAGGCGTGTGCATTCACAATGCCCTCACAGACGTGTAGTGGGCCAACCCCAGATGCCGTCATGCATCCCCATACCATCACTGACGCAGGTTTCTGTAGCCGACGTGCATAACATTTTGCTTCATTCTGTTCCTCCTTCCGACAAATGACTGTTTTACGTATTTTTCCGTACACAACATTGAAAATGGATTCGTCCGTCCACAAAACCTTATTCCACTGCCGAAATGTCCATCCCCGGTACATTCTTGCCCACCGTAGTCGATTGCCTTTGTTCAACATGGAAAGGAAGGGTTTACATTTCGCCTTGTACACTCGGTAACCGCATCGCTGTAGGTAACGGCGAATGGTTCTGGTTGACACTTCAACGTGAAAGCGTTCTCGAGTCCACAGTCGTAATTCGGCCACAGAAACATGATTGTTGGTCTGGATATAGCGCCTAAATATCCGTAGGTCACGCACGCTCAGCAGGCGTTTTCGACCGGGGGCCTTAGCTGGCTCTGTAGTACCCGTATTTTGGTGGTGTTTGATGATGCAGTGGACGGTTGACTTGGGTAAGTTCAGTTGGCGCCCTATTTCCCGTTCACTGAGTCCATCCCGTTGCAACTCCACCACTCTTCTCCTCACGGTGTTGTCAATAGGTTTGCCCCTGGCTATGGTGATGATGCACTGCGGTTCCTCTGTGCACAGCACGCGCTTATATACGGCGGACTCCCTTATCGTGTCCGTGACGTCATGCTTCCGTCGAATGCGCCACTATCTGGAATTTTCTGTATGGGTCTGGTGCCTGGTCGAAGTTCAATGTCACGCGTATAGTTCCCCGTTTTCGTTCTTTACGTGACCTTGGGTGCAACATGCTGGGATCACGATTCTTGCCTGCTCACACGCCTCCTCTTACACACATGCGTCACTTCTGCGGGTCACCCATTCCACCGCCTATGCCTCTGTGCATTTAATCACGTATTCCTTTCTGGTCGAACTTCATTGTCACCAAGGTTGTAGTTTGGATGAATAAGTAATAATTGATGTTTATTTGAATACAGTACCATGTTAAACTGTCCATATAATAGTTCAGTTTTCGAATTAAGGGAAAGCTAGCACATTGATTCGTTAAGTGTAATAAGTTAATTTATATAACAGTTGGGCTGAAAAGTTCGTAGGCTAACATAGTAAAAAATATTTTTTTGACAATTTTTTTTTTAATATAGTTGCCTTCGAGGGCGATACAACGATTATAGCGGTCATACAATTTTTCGATGCCATTTTTATAGTACGATTTCTCTCTAGCCTCAAAATAGGCCTCAGTTTCGGCGATTACCTCTTCATCAGTGCTAACTTTCTTTCCAGCGAGCATTCTCTTAAGGTCTGCAAACAGGAAAAAGTCACTGGGGGCCAGATCTGGAGAATATGGTGGATGGGGAAGCAATTTTATTACGGTTGAATATCGCTAAACATTGCTCCGAATCATCAAAACGTTGTTGCTTTTGATCGATTGTGAGCACGCGCGGCACCCATTTTGCACACAGCTTTCGCATGTTCAAATATTCATGCACAATATGTCCAACACGTTCCTTTGATATTTTTAAAGTCTCAGCTATCTCGATCAACTTCACTTTACGATCATTTAAAATTATTTTGTGGACTTTTTTGATGTTTTCGTCGGTAACAGCCTCTTTGGGGCGTCAACAGCGTGCAATTGTCTTCGATGCTAATTTCGCCTCGTTTAAATTTAGCAAACCACTTCTCAACGGTTGATTTTCCTGGTGCAGAGTCCGAATAATGTTTATCAAGCCAAGCCTTGGCTTCAACAGTATTTTTTTTCGCCAAAAAGCAATGCTTTCTTAACACACGACATTCTTTTTTATCCATTTTTTCACAATAACAAAAGCTGCTTCACTCACAATGCTATATCTCACGAACTAATTATCCGGCAGCTGTGAAATTTGTACACGTATCTTTTGAAGGTTAGTACTAAGTAAAAATCACATGGATTTAATTCTAGTAACGCCATCTATGAGTCAGCCTACGAACGTTTCAGCCCAACTGTTAAATATGCATTTAAACCGTGTTTGTGAATGAAGAATAAGATTTATGAGGTTTGTAAAACCCACAATTTGAGTATTTAACAGAAATTGTTACACAACTTCAGACAGAAAATTCAACCTGGGCAAACCAAATAACATGCTGCAGTAGTGTGACCGATTCAATTAATGTTTCACGAGACATTACAGAACCTTAGCTAGAAATTCCTAAGCTAATGGTGTGATTTTTCCTCCTTCATAGAACTCGCCCCCCTCTGCTTGGGGTAAATATAATTATTTTGGTAATCCATAGCAATAATTACGTGGATTCTATCTTCAGTGCAAATATCACTTGTTAAAGTAAATTTGTCCTGCGACAAGATGTTAGAGATGAGAAGGAATTTGATATTATTTATTTGTATTTTTCTGTTTTATCGGGTAACGGTAACGTGTTACTGTATGATGTACAATTATTACAGCATACAGGGAATCAATACTTCAATAATACTGCTAAAAGAAGTACATCATCCAAACGAGGCACTTGCTTTAAATTTAGCAGAATACCAACACTATAAAAAATATATTTTAAGAAGAGATGTTATGTAATGCAGTTATAGTATAAAACTTCAGTAAAATGCAAAACACGCATTTTCGTAACACAAAATTGCTGGCGAAGCGAAGAAGAAAATTTTTACATCCATTTCTTTGCAGCCTTTCAAGAATATTAATTTATTGGGATGTCAAATACTTTCTTATGAACCCGTAATATTTACTCTTTTCCAGCTTCTGTTTTCGCACGTTCGGCGCCAAAAACGTGTGGATATCATATCGCTAAATATAATCCCCTAAGTATATAATATTCGAACTCTCCCCCACTACAGAAATCCACTGACAATCTAGGATTTAACACTTTATTAAGAGCTTCATATCTCCCCCCTTAAATTTAATACTCAATCCTCCCACCGAAATTTCCGTACCAATTTTAGACTTACTGCTTATGTTGAAGAGTGGATGTTGCCTCCTCCAAAACAAATAATTCTCAGTCAACAGAATTTTCGCAACAGTCTAGACAATAGTAATACACAATAATTGGGTACCCCTCAATTTAATGCTCAATCCCCCCTAAATAAAATACCCTCTATAATCTAAGACTTAACACTGATATTAAAGAGTTGGATATTGTCCCCCCAAACGTTTAATTCTCAATCCACCCAGAATCCACGTTTCAATATGTAAGAGTTGGATATTTCCTTCAACCCCCCCCCCCTCCCGATATTACACTTTACCCTTTACATATCCCTTGGAAGTCTACAAATTGCTATTTATATAGCAACAATGGTAACTTGTGTCTAATGCTATACTGTTCACGTAAAATTTCCATCATAACGCCCTCCCCCCCAAGTTTGGTGGACGCAACGGGAGTCCACAAACCCACCTGCGAGCACACCTGCCCGTAAGTAGTATCTTTTCCTCATCTAATGGATAAAATATGGTGCATTTAAGGTGTAAATTTTTAGATATATTTTAAAAAATATATATAAATGTTCAATTTTATGTTATTTGAAAGGGAAAAATTCCGCCCAAAAGTATCGATGGAGCAGTCTGCGCCATTCCCCCTCCTGTGGGTACCCCTGCTACAAAGCACATATAGCATAATTCTCCTGCAAGAGAATTGCACTTCACTAACAAGGGAGGTTATCTAAATGTCCCCCTCCGATTTCCATGAAACTTGGCAGGTGTATAGAGGGGCCCAAAGGAAGAAATACTTGTTTTTTTTGTTTCGGCTAAAAAACTGTGTTGGGGCAAAACCCCCCTCAAATGTCAAGATGACGACAAATTGAAGTGGGGATCTGATCCCTGTGTCTACCTCCGATTCCCACGAAACTTGATAGGTGTATAGACGGTCCCAAAGGGAGAAATAGTTGGTTTTTTTTATTTCGGCTAAAAAAACGATTTTAGGATGCAACCCCCCCCCCCCTAATGTCAAGATGAGGACAAATTGAAGTGGGGATAAATTGAAGTAGGGATCTGACCCCCATACGTCCCCCTCCGATTTCCATAAAAATTGGCAGATGTATAGTTGGGCCCAAAGGAAGAAATACGTGTTTTTGTCTTTCAGCTAAAAAACTGTTTTAGGGGCCAAAACCCACCTCAACTGTTAAGTGCTGTGTGTGTTCCAATTATTTGTGCGTGTTCTTCCTATGCCATATTTACGTGGTTTCGGGTTCAGATCCCCACTTCAATTTCTACTCATCTTGACATTTGAGGGGTTTGCCCCTAAAACAGTTTCTTAGTTGAAACACAAAACACGTATTTCGTCCTTTGGACCTCTCTATACACCGGCCAAGTTTGATGGATATCGGGGGGGAGGGGGGACAAGGTGTCAGATCACCACTTCAATTTCTCCTCATCTTGACATTTGAGGGGTGCTTTGCCCCCTAAAACAGTTTTTTAGCCGAAACCAAAAAAAACACGTATTTGGTCCTTTGGGCTTCTCTATACACCTGCCAAGTTTCATGGAAATCGGAGGGGGATACAGGGGGAGATCCCTACTTCAATTTTTCCTCATCTTGACATTTGAGGGGCGCTTTTGGCCCCTAAAACAGTTTTGTAGCCGAAACAAAAAAATATTTTTTTCCTTTGGGCCCCTCTATACACCTGCCAAGTTTCATGGATATCGGAGGGGAACACAGGGGGCAGATCCCCACTTCAATTTCTTCTCATCTTGACATTTGAGGGGGGCTTTTGCCGCCTAAAACAGTTTTGTAGCCGAAACAAAAAACACGTATTTCATCCTTTGGGCCCCTCTATACATCTGCCAAGTTTCATGGAAATCGGACGGGGACACGGATCAGATCCCCACTTCAACTTCGCCTCATCTTGACATTTGAGTTGGGCTTTTGCCCCCTACAACAGTTTCTTAGCCGAAAAAAAACACGTATCTCTTCCTTTGAGCCTCTCTATACACCTGCTAAGTTTCATGGAAATCGGAGGGGGATACAGGGGCAGATCCCCACTTCAATTTGTCCTCATCTTGACATTTGAGGGGGGCTCTTGCCCCCTAAAACAATTTTTTAGCCGAAACAAAAAAAAACATATTTCTTCCTTTGGGCCCCTCTATACACCGGCCAAGTTTCATGGATATCGGCGGGGGACACTTAGATAAGCTACCTTGTAAGTGATTTTCTTTGTTTCTAATACTTAAGAAAATAATTTTCCTCAAACGTCCATGTTTATTTAACACGCAAATTAAACTCTTCGAAACATTTGATTTTCGTTGTCTATATTATTATGTAATAACTTCAATATTTGTATCACTAGTTTCATCTCAAGAAAGACGAGGAATTATGAAATTATAAGTGGGGAAACTATTTTAGACCAATACTGAAATAGGCCACTGGAAACAACGCAACTTACGGCATATCCCACGAATAGAAAAATAATTAATGCCTTTATTAAAACGAATCTTATGGAGATTAACTCGTAATCAAGAAGTAAATTTAGGCAGTAAACATCCATTCTGCATAAAAGACAAACACAAAAAATACCATACATGAATTTACACACACACACACGCACACACCCACCCACACACACACACACATACATACATATATAGTGTTTTCAGGCATTTTAATGTGACTGCCCCCTACAATATTTTCTCGCCCTCTTCCGCCCCCACTTATTGCTGGCGCCGTCACTGTGTGTGAACCCCATACCTGGAACTAGAGATGTGCCGAAGCCGATTACAGATGTATGAAAATCGGCAGAAATTGACATATCGGCATCGTTATCCGCATCAGCAAAAATCCAATATTTAAACCGGTACAGATAATACTATAGTTTACCTTCTAATAAGTATTATATTTTAATTTTGTAATATTTATTGAAAATTAGTAGGGAGACAAATTTATGGTAAATAAAAACTGAGGAAAGCGATAAATAAAATGTTAGATCAGCGGTATATACCAGCGGTGGAAAAAAATAAATAAATTGGCACACACTTTTTCATTATGAGAGGAAACAACATACAAAAGAGTTATAAATTGATAAACTACTTCATTTTTATATACTGTACACATACACAAGTATTTAGCTGTCCAACCAAAAAGAAAACATCAACACAAAATCACTTCATTTCTAAATTGCATATCTCAAGTGGTTTATTCCTTGCTGTCCAACAAATAAAATAATCACAACTGCACATACACAAACACATGTTGAAAATCACATGATGATAAACAAAATTAATTTATGACTGAACACAAATGACACCATTGTTTTCCTTGATGTGCGGGAACAGACTAATCTTACCGCTGCTACAGCTAGCAAGTTCAATGAAACTGGAAGTTGAATAGATATTCGGGGGAAGAAAGGAATGCAGCTTGAAAGGGACCGAAGTTTTCGAACTGAGATTATGTGCATGGGAAATCCCAATTTGCAGCGTCTTCCTGATGTGATCGAAGATAAAACGTTCTTCAGCTGCAAGTGGTAGGAAACTTAGGAAAACGGTTCGTTACAAATCGACAGTTTGCGCGCACAACCTCGATTGCCTGTTTTTGCGTGTTTTCTACTTAATTTGATGATATTTCACGGTTATTTCGCGAAAAAGCGTTCATTTCGAGGAAAAGCACACATTTCGCATTACTTCGCGAATAAAACTCATGCATATTTCATCATTGGCGGTGTAGTTACGTGCAGAATGTTCAAAATTGCATCTTTTTTTCACATTTCGCGATTTCGCGCATCGCGAAAATTCAATGCCCCTAAAAATTAGGTTATGATTTTTCATCATTTGTAGAGTTTTTGTAATAAAATTATTGCAAACTCTCATTCAGCGGTTCATCCTACCTCAAAATCAGAAATATAGCAGCACATTGGCTGAATCAACTATTCCACGTGACCAGGATCCGCTGTTGTATTTGAAATTCAAGAGTGAGTATCCAAACCTGAAGCAAGTGGTGAGAAAATACTTGCGTATACCTGTTTCTGAAGTTCAATCTGCCAGCATTAAATTTACAACATTAAGAACAAGAATTCATTTTGCAATTCAAAGAACTGCTTGTGTACTAATGTTAAATCTCTTGAGAATCTATGTTGTTCTTAAAGGTTCACATAACCACTTTGTTTTTAGATGCAAATGTATCAAACAGAAATATACATAACAAATTTAGTTTTGTCATGCTGAAAATAACATCCCATTTCTGTTGAATAATCTTATGTATCGGAATCGGTTAAATATAGGCATCGGTATCGGTTCCTAAAATTATCGGTGAGTACATCTGCATCGGTAAATTTTCAGCTTCGTCACATCCCTACCTGGAACCCAGTGGCATAGTGCAGTTTTCTGGGGCCACCCTGCAAGTACGTATAATATTAAGTATAATATTGGGGCCCCTTAGTGAAAAAAAAATATCAAGACGCACAATAGTTTACTAACCCACCCCCCAGTTTAAATCAAATTAACTCTTACCGCAAATACTCTACCTTCCCATTTTTTGTCATCAACATAGACTATATTTCAGTGTAGTAGTTTCTCGAAACTAAATCAGAATGATCTGAATCTTTGATCAATAACTGGAAGAAGAAATAAGAAATATTTTATCTTGCTCTATCGCAGTGGCACAGACAGGATTATTTTTTGAAGGAGGGGGGAGGCTTCACACAACCAAATATTTTGTTCGTGATCATTTGTATTTTTTCCTCGAAACATTTTTCTAAATTAGGTTACATATAATACACATGTATAAATACTGTTTGTGGAAATTCATTAACCCTTAAAGGATCAAGATATGTTCCAATTGCCAAAAAATATGACACTTTACAATCAGACTACTTTAAACTCAAATATGACAGAAAGTTACATAAAATTTGTAAATTCGTGTTGCAACGTTGCCAATTTTGTTGTATCCTGAGAGGTACAAAGTTCCTTTGTGGAAAATTTTGACAACATAGTGCACTGTATCTTTTAGGATACAAAAACAGAACATATATTTGTTTTTATTTATTCACAAAATGAAAATTTGGAAATTATTTTATTATTATATGCTATTGTAATAAAAAATATAGCCGTGGTACCCCAGTCACTACGGTGTCTAACTACCATGCAAGAGGCCCGGGTTCGAACCCCTGTGAGGGAGAACCGGGTTTCTTCCACCTGTTCAAGTGGATCCGGTGCCCATCCAGTATCTTTGTTCTTTGGGGCAGTTTCTACATCTACCCTCAGTGCCCTATTTTGTCCTTTTGGGCAGTTTTTGTATCTATCCTTCGCCTCCCACCCCTCCCCCCGATCTAGATATCACCCTATCGAATATGAGCAAGTGAGGAAGTGGTCTCACAATAAAGGTGGTTGTGGTTCATATTCTAGTTGGCGGTAATGGAATATCTTCAAGAGATGGGTGGTCACTTTTCTTCCTGTGCTCAATTTACATCGAAATATCTTCGGCGGATCATGGCAACCGACTTTCAAAAATGAAACATGGGGACAACTAATATAGGATCACAGTGATCGCAGTATGTTCACTTTCACTTGAATAACTTCCCAAGTCAGAAATTCTATGTGAGGTGGAATGATACTCAAAATTTTTCCTGGCTTCTAAGAGACTCATAAAACATGCAAAGTTGAATTTTCTAAAAAAATATATAATGAATAATTCGATTTTGAAAAGTATTTTTGTACGCCTGTATGGTATAATAAAACCTGCCATTTCTGTAAGCTTGTGAGGGTTCAACTCACTATCTTGCCATCAAAGGTTCTGGATTCGAATCCCAGTCAGTCACATGTGATCCTTTGAGAGTGTTTTTTTTATAAATGCCATCTAATCATGAATCACATTCAGCACCATCATTAGCCAACATTGTTTCATTTTACTTGCCTCTTCCAACAAATAAAAGAAGAGTGAATTATGAAATAACATCAATTTCTAATATTTTTTGTAATACAGAAAAGCTTGTAAATCTTATAACATAATTGAATTTATGCATAGAATATAGTCCCGGACCAAAAAATAGAGTTTTGAAGTAACTCTTATTGAAAGATAATTATCATTATATTGTATGTGTACAATATCACATATATGCATTACCATCTGGTTCCAAAATCAAATTATGCTAAAATGGGCAATGTATCTTATTGGATACGTTCAATTTTCATTCCCTGAATTTAGCCAAATATAATACATGTGGCTATATTTTTTTTATCTATTATGTTTTATAGCACATTTCTGTTAAATATTCAACAAAAAAATACATGAAAATATTATTTGGAAATTACAAATGACATAAACCTACATGCATGCTGCAGCATGCCTTATTGTTGTACGCCATCTTTCAGCGATTAGTATTTCATACTTCCTTGTATGTTCTACATACTCACCAGTATGAAACTATACAAGTATCTTGTAAGACCCATTGCCACTCCTGCGACAAATCTCAATAGTACAGTATAGAGGCTCCTATATTATATGTATCTTCAGGAACACATTTTCCCTTTAAGGGTAGTAAGCATTCCTCTTTTGGACTTTGAGGTGGATGCGCCTTAGGCTAAGATTCTACGTAATAGCCGCTCACATTACTCATCATATACTAATAGTGAGTTGCATATTCAAGGAAACTTATCATTTCAGTTTTGGGGGTTGAACCAGACCTCTAAATTGTCGATGACCTAACATCACAAGGTCAATTGCAATCTGCTACGAAGAAATAGCAACGGACTCCAGTCTTGAGAGATAGATAATAAAGCGGCAATGGGAAATTATTCACTGAATATTTTTCACTCAATGAATTGCCGATTGCCTCCTCCCCCCAAAAAAAAGGTTGTTGACGCACGGGCACGGTGTCTAATTTTGATGTTAATGGACCTCAATATTATTATTCATAGTTTTAACGATGCCATTTCTTTTTGATACACCACTCATATTTCTTTGAGACTTTTTCATGAAACAAGAACCATTTTGTTAATAGATCATCAGTGCTCGAAAAGCGTGTGTAATGGGGGAGTATAAAGGACGCAGGGGGGGGGGGGTGCTATCCGCAAGCTCAGAAAGAAATCGTAAAGCATCCTCCCCAGCTGGGATAATTTGCATAAGTGCACTCCTCCTCCACCTACTGCATTGTCTTCACTTTGATTCATGTAAGGATCCTTCCTTCTATCCTCTAACTCGAACAAGCAAATTTGCAGGTAGAAATTTTCACAATTCACTTTGAGCACTGTATACGCCCGTGGCGGAATAAGGGCAACTGGGCCTAAGGGCAAAAGTGACAATTGCCCCTGCACTCCACCTCCTGAGCTTTGGGGCCCCTTTGAAGTAAAACATAAGAGGTGTGGACACTGTGGGATATTTATCTGTGATCTTATTTCAATTCCATATTGAGGCTACGTTTGCGATAAACTGCGTAGCTATAAAGGTATGAGATCAGAGAATTTTTGCCATCCGTGAATAGTTTAATTCTGTAGGGGAAATGGGGGTAATGACAAGCAGCTTTTTTTAATTGGATATAACTGGAGTAAGAGAGTAGCTAAGAATCTGATGAATAGTGCTGAAGATACCTACGTATGTTTGTTATAAGATTTATTTCGACCTTGGTGTAACTACAAGTATTAACTATTACTTGACGGCAAGCATTTCTTTGAAACCTTGCGATGCGTGTAAATACCCAGCTGTTGTGGGTAATAACACGCAACAGTGGAGTTCTTAGTTTAGTTCCTTTTTAAACCTTCCTTATGTTGATGTATACATTAAAAACAATCATGCGATTGAACCTGATAAAAGCATTGTTGATACATCTGAAAATAACAATTCTGACGATAAATGATCGATTATAGACATTCATAAGGCTAGAATAGAAATTCAAATTACGATATTTAAGGCTTCTGAAATTTCCACAGTGATATAACTAAGTAAAAATCATTTATGCTTATTAATTTTTATTGACCTATGTGTAAGCCTATATAGCTATAGGCCTACAACTGTATAAAAACTCAGTAGCTACACTTAACATAAAAATATAAAATTTTATAATGCTATTTTATATGCGTGCTATTGCCCCAAAACAGGCCATATTGATTTTTTTTTGTTCTTGACTGGTGTGCGTAAATATTATAACAAAATACTAACACTAGATTTGTTCTAAATTGACTATTCATGCATATTGACTACAAAAATACCGTACTCCAGAAGTAAGTTTGAACTTACCTTTGAAGAAAACTGGAGAAATTTTCGAAGAAAAACAAAGATTTTTAAAAAATGGTCATAATTCGCTGTAATTCTGCAGCGCTCTCCCACTCAAGTGAGCATCGTTGGGCACGTTATTGGAAGAGTGCAGCACCATGCAGGCCTTCTCCTCCTTCTACTTCTCTGTAAACATCGATGCGTGCCATTATCTGCAGCGTGCCATTACCTCATTTTCCCCTACTTCGGAGGAGATCCATAATGTCAAGTTGCACGGGCCCCTCTGGCTGAGACAATACGCCACTGCTTCGCAGACGTCGTCATGTGATATGTTACTGGGAACCAGATTTCTGTTTCGTAAATCCATTTTTTAAATAAGCGACACTATTTGTTGAATTTCTGGGATTACATAAAATTTCAGAAGTACAGAGAGAGAACATTTGGGGGGTGGCAACCCCCCCCCCCCGTCCAGTATTGCGGGGGTTTCAGAGGCGGCCACTTCTGGAACCCCATATATGCAGACCGAAATACATGAAGAAATTAGAGCCCGATCCTGTGGCCGCGCTGCGACGCCAAGGGTTCCGGGTTCGAATCCCGGTCGGGCTTGGTTGTTTGTGAATGTCCATTCATCAATTTCATCATTTCCTCACTCATCCCCATCTTCGCAAATTAGCCAAGAGGCACAAAACGCGAAGTAAAATAAACTAAATCAAATCAAATCAAATGAAGAAATTAGACATCTAATATTTAAGCAGCTATTGTTGTATATTTCTAATGAGGAGTACCCAACATTTAAATGTTTTTTTTTTCTCTTATGGGAAGATCCGCGCCACTCTGAACTTCCAGCTATGTAGTTATCTACACCGACTATTTCATGGCTACTTGCAACACTGCCGATGTGATGTTTACTCTTTACTTCGAAAGTCTTCCACCAGAGTGCAGTAATTTCGTACGCATGCGTCGGGTATTAGTCATACTTGTGAGAGTTCTCTGTGGGAGTTTGAAAAGTGTGTTGATAATGGAACGAAAAAGTAGCATGGGCCGCGAGGAACCTGTTGCATACGAGTGTGAGATCGAGTTCGGACATCACGGCCGTGTGCGCGAGTGCTAGTGAAAAGTGTTATACATGCTTGGATTAGTGAAAACGATGGGAAATTCACAAAGTTCGAAAAGTGAAGCGCCTCCGTCTGCACCACAAGCTGAGACGAGCACCCGGACGGCTGTTGTAAACGTGAACCATGTTCGATCATCAAAGCAACCAATGCCTGATGCAACGGAACTCGAAAGGAGATTCACTAAGGTTCTGGTAAGTGATCCCAAAGCAGATTGTGTACACAGTAAATGAAATAACCATGTCACATCTACATATCAATACTGTAATTTACAAGTGAATGGGCACGTTTATGGCAAATGAGTTTCTTTGTCAAGCATTGTTTTGTTGGTGTGAATTGTTAGCGTTATTCTGTTTACGTGTTGAATTCCTGACATTGCAGACTAATGAAGTGAAAATATAGTTAAAATGCTACAAATTCAATATGTAATATCTGGAACTTGACGAATTCGTCAAATGTTTACTTCGTGGTCGTATTTCAGAAAACCATTTCCACCGTGAGTTTTTTTTCGCGATTACTATCAGCAGTGATTTATTCACCACGTAATGATTTTCACAAAGGCTAAATTTTGGCCATTTTGCGCTAAATTTTCCCACCATATGCTGGAGTTATTGGATTGTAGACGAATGCATTGTGTCTAGGAAACCGTTGTCACGGATCTATTTTTTTGCATTCTGTACCCAAAAAGCCCTTTAAAAAATAATAATGTTACAAGGATTAAAAGCACTTGCTGTAAATTTGCTACGGCGTTTTTGTGTTTTAGTATTATCTTTTAATCTACAGCAATTCAGAAACATGTACTAAAAAAGTAATTTGAAATGCTTCATAAATTACACTATAACATAACCAGATGCTGAAATAACCCGATACCGTATGGGTATTTTGTCTTAATATTTTCCCAGTGATTATTTTGTTTTTCTAAGCGGAAACTTCTACCAAAATGGAATTTATTTACAGTAGGTGGATTCGTTCATAATATTCAGCGGACACGAGTGGTATGCATGAGAAGAGTTATTATTATTATTTAGGAGCCTGTTCAATATTTTTCATTGTAATGGAATCCAATGGAAGGTGGTTGCTTGTCACCCACCATCCCCCTCTAGGTACGTCACTGACAATGTCTGATGGTAGTCAGTTTTCTGAAGAAATTGAAAAAAATAGAATGCCACCTAGAATTGAAGGGTTAACCAGAAGGGCCTATCCCACTCTTCGGCGAAAAGTGATGTTGCTGAAGTTTGAAGCTCATCCCCTTGCGCGCAAACTACAAGGTTGTGGTGATATGTAGAATAACTTCTCTTCCGTTATAATTTGCGAGTCAGGATTTTGTCCTTTGACTTAACGTTATTTTTAAATATTTAAAATAAATGTAGGATATGCCCCTTGTGTTAACTCCATCATCTGTTTTGTGCAAGTTTATGATATCCACCTTTCATAAATCCGGAAACATAAAAAGGGCCCCATGGAACAACATATATAAATTCCGCAATGTGTAGGGTTAAGTTTGGGGAAAGGTGGGGGATGTATATGCAAATTATTCAAAGTGGGAGGATGCCATCCCACCGCCCCCTGTTGTTCGAACATTGACTACATAAACATTGCTTTAAGTGTTCCAAGGAAAAGAGACACTTACCATAACTACAGCTTTAGACAGACTGCCCGTATTGCACTTGAAAATATACTAGCTTGTATGCCACTTGATTAAAAGTAACGTTGGATGTGAAATAATAATATTTGGAAACCAGACAGTTTTCTGATGCCAAGAATTTAGACGACAAAGTTGCAGCCTTGAAAGTTTGAGAAAGCTAAAAGTTCGGTGAACTTGAACAAATGTGCTAGGCTATATTATCGGCATTAAAAAACCGATACTGCTTAGGCTAAAAATAAAAATGCGAAACTATCTTAAAAAAAATACAATACCCTAACAGGAACCCTCTTTATCTTTAGCATGCATTGGCATTTATAATGACTCCTGCCCAGGAATTTCATGAGTGAGGGGATTAAGTCTTCAGTTCTGTTTTTAATAAACTTAGCCCAAAGTAGGTATCAATCATCTGTTAGTATTGCTGAGGGGATACTAACATTATCCCACAAGAGATTAGTTCGCTATTCCATTGTGTCAAGTGGAGAAGTTTGCTTTGCTAAACCTGCATTAAGCTTTCAGAAAGGTTCCAAAACCTCAGTCAGATTTCATTTCAACAATAGTGTGTTTTTACTTCTGTGTGGCCCCATAATTGGGTGGAACATTGGGAAATTAAACAGAAAAAACTGAGATTAGTTTTTTAATTGGCATAATGCTGTAGAAGAATATGAGGGAGAGTAGAGTGCGAATATGTGGGAATTTTCACACGTAAATAGCACGTTGTAAAAAGTGGGTGGTAGATTGTGGCAAGACCCGGAATATTCATTAACCATAACCTTAAGATGCATTGATATAGTCATGTGTGTGTGTGAAAGTTTTTTTGAAGGTCGTAAATGATTTTTCCTCAAAAGAGGAATTCACGCAGGATGAATAGGCCATTGTTGCAAAAGGATCGAAAGTCTAAGAATGATGTACAGTCACGGGCACTTCTGGGTTGTAGCAATACAATTGACCTTCAATATAATCGTTACAACCCAGAAGTTTGAATTTTAATTTTAATTTAACATTTTGGGTGCGTCAGCACTAAGGCTATTTTACACCCGTCACATTATACGGGGTCCAGCCCCTTATCGTTACACATAACAACTCTAACGTTGCATAACTAAAGTCATAAAATATTCTGACTTTCGTTAAAAGCTGAGGCTGTAAAGGAGCACTCAGCACAAATAAGGACAAAACACAGGACAACACAAACAAAATGATACTGGCCATGGGGCCAGTCGCCAGAGCCTCGTTAGTCTGCAGTCCAGGGTGTACTACGTGGAAGTGAGGTTGACTATTTGGTGCACTATGTGGAAGGAACACCCCTTACACCCCAAGTATTTCCTAAGTTTCTAATTCTTGCCAATAGAGGCACCACTATGTTTGTGAGCCAATAGATAAATAGCACCCCTTACACCCCACAACCCAGAAGTGTCAGTGACTACAACGAAATTGTTTTTTTCTTCTTTATGGTGAAACCATATCTCATATGTTACCTGAACCTTCCCAAGATAGACTTTTCCTGAACTCTGTGATACATCAGGAGAATAAACTACGGTAATTAGGTTGTTTACACAGTTCCCCAGTGGGTTGCAATATCATCCGCGGTTATCGAGTATTTTGAAATGTAAGTGATCGTGGGTAATCAAGTTTTTAATTTGATGTTCTCCTACTTTACTCATTAACACTCTCATATCTTGCATTCCTATGCAAGCCTGCGCAACATGCACAGGGTGTTTCAAGGAATGTAACTGAACATGGTTTGAGTGCTTAGTTTCAATTACCTTTTTTGAAACACGCTGTATCAATATATTTTTTTATTTCATATAATTTAAAAGTAAATGTAGGATATAATTCTCTGATGTCTAAAATTATGGGACCACCTACCAGGCTGCGGGTCGGTGTCGGACATAAATGTGTACTTCTCACAAAAAATTTCCCCATGGGAGGGGAAATTATATAGCTATGCTTTATTAGAAAGTTAGAAGTGTCAATTTTTGAAGACAGTGAGCCAAGGAATTTTTCTCTACTTTATTCAGCGTACTTATTATGCAATTATTTTTTTTGTTGTTTGTTTCATAAAAGTCGAATTTATTTTTCCGTGAATTCTTGCAAAGCTTAGATTGGAATGCTTTAACATGTGCGAGAAGCTTCCCTTAAATCCTTGGACGAACCTGGCTTTGTGAGCGTTCAGAAGGCATGGAAGCCTAGTTGTGTGCAGTAATGAAAGTCACTACCGTGAGTAGATTTCAAGGTTTTATTTTTCTTCTTTCCTAAATCAAGCCAAGACGGAAGTGCGTGTTTACTAGGGTCTGGCAACATTGCGTGCTTGCGGAGCATTGCGCCTTCATGTCCCCCGCGAGGAAAGATGGGTGCTTGATGGCGGTTCGTGGAAAGAAAGATAACACCGCGACAGAGGGAGGAAACTGGGTGCGCCAGCCCCTGCACGCCTGCCTGAAGACATAATGATACTTTCCATATATATCTCTATACGCTTACAATACAGTATTAG
Source organism: Lepisma saccharinum (assembly GCF_977018435.1). Classification (NCBI taxonomy): domain Eukaryota; kingdom Metazoa; phylum Arthropoda; class Insecta; order Zygentoma; family Lepismatidae; genus Lepisma; species Lepisma saccharinum. Next base: position 31,379,127 of record NC_139232.1, on the reverse strand, counting down.
TTGGATGCGTTTGTGCCAGGGTTGTTGGAACGGGTGGGCCCAGCCTAGTTTTGTCCATGCGGTTTTTTTTTCTTTCAGAAAAACCTACCTTGAAAAAACCCACTCAAAATGTGTTTTCAGAAAATGTTGTAAATTATTGCTTTAAATAATTGTGACGTTCTAGAATTGTCAACAGTTTGAGAAAATTTGTAAAATAAAGGCTTAGCCAAGCTTATAATACTGAAAATAATTAATGTAGTACAAGTCACAGTGGGTTTTTTCAGGATATTTGTCTCAAATCATGCTAGAAATCTACTTTTAACAGAAATAATACGACCATATATCCAAGAAACAAAAATCAAGAGGGTCTGAAATATTTAGATAAAACATTGAACGAACAAAGCTTATAATTTTGAAATGTGGTAGCACTTTAGATATCAGTCACTTCCGTATGTGGGCCAGCCACATAGTTTCACCTGTGACGATCAACTTTTACAATACATTTTTCTGTGTATAGAACATTACAAAGGAGAATTGAGTACATTTTATTGAAATGTCGTGAAAGTAGAATAAAGTTAACTGTGTTATAATTAAACCAAACATTTTTCAAATGATTCAATTCTCAAAATTTACTATGTGCGCAAATGTTCTGTTTTCTTTCCAATGCCTTGCACTGAGACAGTCACCCCTCCATCCCTCCAGTTCAGTGCATGGATTGAACGTAATGGGTTGTTTGCCCATGTAGGATAACTGTTATTTGTGGTTATACTGAACGCAACTCCAACTGCCGGCTGGGAAACTGCGAATCAGCGATCAGTTGAATTTCCTTCGGCTGAATTCGGGCATTTTCGAGTCTCAAGGTACCGAACGTTGTTCGCGGGACGAGACAAATGAGTGTTGGGTCCACCACATGTTGCCAAACGTACTGTAAAGCGCGAGAGAGTCTTCTGGGGCAACGATATTGCCAGCACCAGAAATCAGGGGGGGGGGGTTAATGGTACAACTGCTCACGTAGTCCTACACGAGGGAGTTTCACACGCAAACACACAAATTGACAACTGGCAAAAACAGAAGTACGCTTGGCAACGTTACTTCGGGAGAGCGATGTGATCCCTTCTGCTCTTACTTCGCAACTGAGTTTGTTGACGCCCATCGAGCCACACCCCCCCGAAGACGATTGGGGGGCAGAAAGGGCTAGTAATAGCCGTCGAGGTCAGCCGCCAGTTGGAGCTGCGCGTTCAGTATAGGAGGTCTATACCCAAGAAGTCGAGCACACTCATAATCTACCACAATTTCATTCTTAAAAATAGGGGGTGTGGGGTACTCAAGTAAATACAATGCATACGTATACTTCCATATTCTGACCATTTTTGACATTTTCAAACATTTTTATAGATGACACCATTAAGCCTTGTTTCCATGATTATGAAAAACTAAACATGCTGACCAAGGCAGTAATTTATTTTATTAAAAACATAAACTAAACGTAACGTTTCAACCTTCTAGCAAGGTCTTCTTCAGTCTCTGTAACAGAGTCTGAAGAAGACTTTGCTAGAAGGTTGAAACGTTACGTTTAGTTTATGTTTTTAATAAAATAAATTACTGCCTTGGTCAGCATGTTTAACTTTTTATAGACTACAATTTCGAGCTTTGTGCATAAAACTTTCAGGAACTTTGTGACATTACTTGCACTGTAAATTCACAATAAAATTATCGAAACATATTGCACGATTTAGGAGGAGTATGGGTGGGGTGGATGGGGAAAGAAAGACAAGTCATCTATTTAGTGACCATGATAACATGTTTGTGCAGCTAGAAAACTTGACACACTGCAATGGTATTACATGCGAGTGAAAATTGAACAATGTGTTTCAAGATATTAAATGAAAAACTGATTTTCCTCATGTTGCACGCACGCTCTATAACAGTGGTTTCCAACTTCAAACGGTCGGAGGGCCAAAATTATATCCAGCAGTTGATTGGCGGGCCGCATTTTTTTTTGGCGGGGGGGGATTAAAAATTACAAAAATTGTAAGTACTGAACTGAAAATGTAGTAGCTACCGCATGACCTAAATTTCTAAAATGAGGCAATAAAAATAATGGAATCACAAATCAAAATTGTATAATTAGAATTTATTACACAAAAACCCAATACTTATGGATGAATTGAAAGAAATGAAAAACACACTATACAAATAAGAATCCTTCATAGTAAGTGTTCAATGTGAAAATTGAGGCCGATCTGCTTCTTTTATTAAAGTTGGAATGTCCACTTCAATTTCTGTATTTGAAAGTCTCAGAAGGTGAAGCAGTGAAGAATCTGCCAGTCGGCTTCTGTAGCGGTTCTTGATGAACTTCATTGAAGAAGAAACACTTCCACACGTGTATGTGCTGCCGAATATTGATGTCATTCTTAGCCCAAAACTACGAAGGTTTGGAAAGCGTTTATTTGAAAGGTATTTGAAAAACTCTGGCCCCTTTTCTTGCCTAGTTTGAAGGAACACATACGAGGGACATTCCGAAAGTAAGTTTCGTCATTTTTTTTTTCACAGGGAAGCTGTATTACAAAGTGAAAAACACATTGCCATAACACAAGACAATCTTTCCTGAATTCACGACGGGAGGAGCGATTGCGCTTGCACAGAGTGCCGAACAATAGAGATAAGCAGCAGACCAACGTGACGTGCCCGAGCTCATTCGAGTGCAAACCAGTATGACAGAAACGTGCTCAAAAATGGAAGTGCGTGCTGTCGTACGCTATGAATGGGCTTTTGTCAACCTTCCAGTCTTGTGCTCAGGGGTGAACACTTGACGCGGTACGAGCGCGAGAGCAATGACTTCCTCTTCAGGTTTTGTTCTTGGACGACAACGCAAGACCCCACACAGCAAGGGTCACTGCAGAACACATTCGTGTCTGGGATGGGAGAGATTGAATAACCCGGCCTACAGCCCCGATCTTGCCCCATCAGACGTCCACCTTTTTCCTGCGTCACTTCGGAAGCAACGAAGAGGTGCAACAGGCTATGAAGAACTTCCTTAAATTCGCTAGGCACAGATTTTTTACCAGGAGGGTATCTTGAAATTGATTTCACGTAACAATAAATGTGTCAACGTCGGTGGCGACTATGTGGAAAAATAGCCAAAATATTGTATTTTGTTATGACATTGTATTCTTCTGTTTGTAATAATGCTTCCCTGTGATAAAAAAATGACGAAACTTACTTTCGGAACGTCCCTCGTACACGCCTTGCAAATCACACAATTCAAGTTAGAGAGAAGCTTCTTGTTCTTCGATGTTAACGCCAAGAGCAAATAGCTGGATGCTGATTTTAAGTTCTCCAAAATCTTTAAATCTGGAGTCACACTCATCCATTATTCCTTTAATATTTTCACTGAATTCAGAAAAGCCCAGTGTTTCTTCATCTCCTGCTAGCCGCCGACAGCTTGGAAAATGGACCAAGTTATTCCTCTCCAAAGTAACGTTGAAAATCTTCAGTTTATTACGAAAAACATTTATGTTTCCCATTAAATCTGACACCAGCTGGTTTCATCCCTGTAGGTTCAAGTTCAGTTCGTTCAGAGGACCTGTGATATCTGTTAGAAACGCCAGTTGTTTAAGGAAATTCATAAATGGAACGTATTTTAATAAAAATCCATAAAATTAATGTATTTTGCAAACTGGCTTCGCGGGCCGCAAAAAAAGACATCGCGGGCCGCATGCGGCCCGCGTGCCGCCAGTTGGAAACCCCTGCTCTATAACATGCTCTCTTTTTCCCCAAAACTGTTTACAACACATTTTCGGAGTATAAGGAACTAAACTCAGTAATTTTAGATAAACTGTCGGTCCGCAATTTTGCAGTAAAACTTTTAAAATTATATTTCATAGTTTAGGAGAGGAGTGGTGGTAAAATCGCAAACATACATTTTGCCATAAATGTAAAGCTTTTGAGTTGCAACTTTTAGAGTTACAAGAGAACTTAAAAGGATTGTTGTCATATTGTATTTGAGAAATATTTGTCACCGTATTTAAAGGTGGTGGACGATTTAACATGCCTTGCGAGAGCTTCAAGTTATGAAAATATTTGAGTTTAGATTTTCGTACATTAAGAAATGACATTAGGACATTACTTGATCTTGCAGTTTTTAATAAAAACTTTGTAATATAGTGTATGGTTTAGGAAGGGTGAGGGAAGTCACCAATTTTGAGACCACGATATCTGTAGCAAATTTAGATTTTTAAGCTGAAATTCATGTTGCAAATAGGTACACCCAGGGAATGATTTTATTTTGCATTTGCCTTTGTTGAAAGCATTTCAAGACGGTGGATGAAAAATTTATTTTTCATATTCTGAGGTAGCTGATGCCACTTTCAAATATGTGCCTAATCTACATTCTTGGACATTAAGAAAAGAGACTTCAAATATTTTAGGGTATTTCTTAAGCTATCGCATGACAAATAATTTTTTAACAATATAGTGCATATGTATGTTGGATCCAAATGGGGGCCACTAATGTTTTGTCCATGGGAACTGTTAGTTTCATAGCAACCAGATATTTTGGAGGATGGATACGGTATTCCATTTCGATGAAATCAGTGAAATATGTCAGCCTTAAAATTTTAGCATGGTTAATACACGGAGGAGATATTTAAGCTTGAAACATCCACTAAAATAATAGGAAAAAACAACTGTGAACAAACTGTATTGAAGCAGATTTTAAAGTGTGTGTGTGTGTGCGCAGCTACTGTATGTTGTATAGTAGGTAAAGGTAAAGTTCCCCATGCATATAGCACCGCGCCATGTAGCCACATTCAGGGTATATGGGGGTAGGGCCCGACATATTCTTGATCTCGGCCATTTTGGAGGTGATGTGTTCACAACCAAACTCCGGCTGTCTTTATCCCCTCCCCCCCACAGGCCACATTGATTTGAGGCTGGGTGAGTTCAAGAGCTGCTTTATGCAGGGTCAAGACCGGAAAAATTCCGACCTTAGATCACACACCCCAAGATTCGAACTCGGGTTTTCTGCATGGCAGTAACACAGCCTGCCTCCTTTTTTTCTTACATTTGTAATAAAAGTAATACCCCTAAGCAGTAGTATCCCCCCTTGTTCTCTCAATTTTCACACACATCAATTTTCTCTATTATAATTGGGACTAACACAAACATCCACATACGAACCCGGGACCCCTGGCATTGCAGCGTGCTGTGCTAACCACTCCGCCATGGAGGTTGACTAAACCACCACAGCTATCAAGTATTAGTATAATATTGCAATGCGCAACACTGGGAACTGATCATAGATCTATTAACTGTTACGCCATCCAGTAAGAGTAGAATCAAATTGTTGGTAAAAATTTTCAGAACATAGTGTTTTAGATAATTAAATCATTTGTCCCGCACTGTGGCTGTGCGGTCATGCTTTGGGCTCTGGCTATGGGACCCGTGCAGGTTTGAGTCTCCAGAGATTTTGGCCTGTGAATGAGACTGGTGAACACTCGCCATCATGATTATTGGGGAGCTACGAATGAGTAGCATAACCCCGTCATGAAAACCTACAACGGCGACTGGGGGTTCGTCGTGCTGACCACACATCACCCAGTATCTAGTTGGATGATCTTCCACCTCAGAGCCGGACCCTGTGGCCGAGTGGTTAGTACATCGCGCTGCGATGCCAAGGGTCCCGGGTTCGAATCCCGCTCGGGCTTGGTTGTTTGTGTATGTCCATTCATCAATTTAATCACTCATCCCGATATTCGCAAATTAGCCAAGAGGCACAAAACGCAAAGTAAAATAAAAATCAATCAATCCCACCTCGGAGTAGGATCAGGTGGGAGTGGGGCCGGTAGGTAGGTAGGCCTGGGCCCTCAATGGTCTGCTGCGGCACAGTTTATGTATCATTTCAACTGTGTGAGATCTTGATCGTCAATTCTTAACTATGTTAATAGAAAATATTAAATAGTTTTTGATTCAGTGAACTCAAACAATACAAATTGTTACTATCAAGGAAAAATGTATTTCATATATATTATATATATATATATTTATAAACATAACCTCAAAAAACCAAATAAACTCGGTTTTGCCCGGGGTTCATCGGGTTTTATCTGAAGAAACCCGAATTGTTTGTTGTTTTTTTTTTCGAAAAAAAAACTGGCAAAATGCCAACCGTGTTTTGTGCGCATTGTCTGTATTCTCAGTGTCACGATTAACAAAGAAATTTGGCGGAAAGCTTACAGTACAAAAATATATATTAGATATTTTTGAATTAATACAATTGCATTATTTTTTCCTAGATTTGATTTCGACACTACTGGTTTATTATTGGAGTCTTAAATTATGTTTTTCAACTTGTGTTGCAAAAATCTTGTTGGCAAATTCCATGAAGTTTCTTATTGTTGGTTATGTTTATGTATTTATCACGTAATAAAAGTAGAACGCGGATATATACATAAATATGTAGGATAATTTATGTAAGATAAAGTTTGAAATTGCACATTAATACCCGTCGTAGATTATAGATCAAACCAATCTCATGAAAACAAATAAGTAGGTTTGATACTCGGTGGAGGCACATAGTGGTTCGGACTCCACTTTAAACTGTAGGTCCAGTCCCGATTAGCCTTACTGTGCATAAAGCGGGCTTAAAACACCACTCAATCAAAGATGTGGAGGCACGGTGGCCCGGTCTTTAGGGCGTCTGACGGGAAACATGGATTATATTCTCTGGGTAGGCGATAACAGGTGGAAACTTTTCAGACCATAGCAAGCCCGTGCTTAGCGGTAGAGAATGGGGGAATCGAATTGGCAGAGATAAGCTGTGAAGGCTGGTAACTGCAGTCGCTTTTCCCCTCCATGCAATCCCGTCCCCTCTCAAGTGTTCATTGGCGGAGCCGTCTCCCGTCACTACTTGCGCAGAGACTTGTTTTCGTTCATTTCGGTCGTGAATGTGGGAGCCTTACCTTTATACTTCTATCCCCTAAGCCTCCATGGCTTGTTTCATCGTGTAGGGGAAAGCAGGGAGGCTTAATAGAATATTACGCAAGTTATGACAAATATGCATTAGCATACTTATATGCAAAATTATCACATATATAATCCATTTAAATAATATTTACATGCACTATTTGTGACGCGAAGCATGCTGGAATAAATATTAAATTACATAAGAAATTGGCTAGAAAAAAGTTTATTTTATTCGTGAAGAAAGGTTGCCCCTGCAGTGCCCGAACACATTTTCCCGAATTGCGTGAGTTGTGCGTAACGCCACGACTTAATGAATTGCTGTTTTTGGTGTGCGTGCAGCTGGAAGGCTGCGTGGCACGCAACAAAATACTCACACACAGCTTGCTTTCCTGGCTACGTGTTTGATTTTGCGAATGTCCTGGAATTCTCCACGAGCACTGTTCAAAAAATGGGAAAGTGATAATTCTTTGCTTACAGATTTTGGAACAAGCTGTTCAATCATTTTAGTTTAAGAGGCATGTAAAAAAAGGGGGCCGATTGGTTATTACAGTGAATAAAATCAAGCGAGAAAATTTTTGTTTTGATGCTATACAAGTGCATACTCTGACTATTTTTCTACATAGTCACCATGACGCTCCAAGAATTTTTGGTATCGTGGAACAAGTTTACGTAGACCCTCTGCGTAGAAATCTGCCAGTCGAGAACTGATGTCTTGAGAACTTCACTGTCATCGTGAGAACTTCACTGTCATCGAAACGTTGCGAAGCAAGCCACTTTTTGAGATCAAGGAACAGAAAGTAATCACTTGGGGCAAGATCAGGACTGTATGGTGGGTGATTAAAACGTTCCCATCGAAATTTTTGAATTGTCACAACACTACGGTCAGCTGTTTTTGGGCGGGCGTTGTCATGAATAAGCAGAATTCCAGACCGTAACATTCCTCTTCGCCGATTTTGGATGGCACGTCGCAGATTAGACAGTGTTTGGCAATACACATCTGCTGTGATAGTTCGTCCCGGTTCCATGAATTCCACGGGGATTACACCTTTTTGGTCCCAAAACACGGTTGCCATAATTTTGCGATGTGATGGTGTTTGCTTGAATTTCTTCGGTTTCGGTGAACCGGAGTGACACCATTGCATGGATTGCTGCTTCGACTCACCAGTGACGTACGACATCCAGGTTTCGTCTCCAGTCACTATGTGAGAAAACAAGTCATCCCCATCCTTCTCCCAGCGGGTCAAAAAATCATGTGCTGATTTAATTATTTTAATCTTTGTGAGTATTTGTCAAAATTTTTGGCACCCACCTCGCACAGTTTGCGATAACCCAGATTGTCCGTTACAATTCGGACCAATGTTTTATCAGACACTTCAGGAAACTCCTTGCCTAGATCAGTAATGGTGAAACGGCGATTGGATGGCACTTTCTCAACAACACGTTGCACAAGGTCGTCCGTCTGAACACTAGACCTGCCGCTCCACTCGTCATCATGAACATTTGAATGTCCTTCCCGAAAAGCACAACACCATTGTCTTACCTTTCTTCAATCATTACTGTGGGTCCGTAAATGGTACACAATTCCCGATGGATGTCAGCTGCACTCAGCCCTTTTGCGTTGAGAAATCTAATCACCGACCTCACCTCGCATTTGGCGGGATTTTCGATTACAGCAGCCATTTCAACTTCGCACCTCCACACTGAGAAATATACTACCTCTGTTGCAGGCACAGAATACTAAAGTGCTTCCGTGCACGCGCAGCTTCGTCAGTGTCGCCAGTCCCAAGTAAAAAATTATCGGCCCTTTTTATTTTTACATGTGCCTCGTATGTTGCAAAAACCTACAGTTTAAAGTGCGATCTGAAGCACACTAGTCCTCCGCTGGAATTGAACACGGGACCCCTTGATTACATGGCGACAGTAATAGCCATTGCGAGATCAAGAACAGAAAGTAGCAAATACTTACTGTTAAGTTTCTAATAAACATAGTTTCTTCCTTTTGCACTGTTTTATAGAAGCAAAGAGCACCCAAGAGTATTACTTCGCTTCTGAAAAACACTGCAAGCTCTTCCTGCTATTCCCGCCCCGCGAGATATGTACTGAAGGGAAAGAATGCGCTGGGAAGCGTACGCTAGCTTATGTAGGTTGTTTTTGGCTTCAAGATGGATGTGACACTTAACTGTCGGTGCTCAGTTCTTGTCACACTCCAAGGACTCGAGTCGTACAAGTATTTATGGTAGAAAGTGGAGCATAAAGCATTCTTTTTCACTCGGCAACCTTCATTCCGCAACTAGCGGCCGCCCTGGAAGTACATTTTTTTCATCCTTAACTTCTCAGCATGACTTTAACGGTCCTCAGTTGTTTTTCGTTAGTTTGTGACGAGAGTGGTTACACTTAATGACTGAAATTGATAAAACTACTAAAATTTAGGACTTACCTCACATCCTTAATTAAATTTGGATTTATTCGTTCTTGAAAGCTGGCAACCTGTTGGGTTAATTCAGTAGAGATATATAAATGTAATTTACCACCACTTTTTCTCTCTAACTCCAAGCGACAGTCGCAGGGGTAACATGAGATCCAGTCATCGCAGTACGCCACTACCAAAACCAGCAAAGCAGATCGAAGTAAAGGAAACGTCACTTCCCAACAAAGAACTGTAAAAAAATATTCATTTCTCTCTTTCCCTCCGTGTGTTATCCAAGACCAAATGGTATATTATTGAAATTGTAAATTATTAGAAATAGTCTGTGTTTTGGTCGTTATGGCAACGCGAGTTAAGAAGGAACCGCGTTCACTTTCATTGTACTGTTTACTGTCCAAAATATGTAAGGATGAATCAATTTTTGTATGGCCTGACATTTTTATATTACTCCTGGGTGCATCCCATTATCGTTGTCATGGACGGAACAAGAACGGGTTTATCCTTATACATTTTGAACATTACACATTGGACACTATCAATCATTTTAATGGTACTAATTTATTACAGACCATCAAAGATTAATGCATACACAATTGCATACACATTCATCGTGCCGTTGAATATCTTGTCACTCCTATTTCATAAGAAACTAATCTGAAAGCTGCACTTAAATTTTTTAATTCTTTCGGTAAATAAAAATATTTGATAATGTATTCAACAAAATCCTATTCCGTATTTATCATCCCAAGTATACACAGTAAATGAAGAAAATCATTTTCCTAACCGGGTTGCTGCTAAAGGTCCATGAGCTCGGATTTTCTAATAGAATATGGATATTTTCCTAAATTTATTTGGTTTCCTGCCACTGCTGGCCAATCGCGATGATGACGATGAGTAGATGGATTGACAACAAGGAACACCCATGCTCAGATCAGGACTCGATCCCGTAACGTACCGAGGTGCCTAACTCTTAAAAACTTTCAATAAAAGTTTTTCCTTTGTACTGTCGTCCTACGTAGTCTTTATCCTTCCTTGTTCTGTTACTTGTAACATTTGCATTCGCCTGTTTCACTGTAAAGACGCTTTTTAACTGTTATATGTGGGGAAGGTTCTTGACTGCAGGCAAGAAGGAGTACGTATAAGTGCAGTAAGAAGGCATAACTCGACATTTGCCCTTATCAATAATTTATATAACTTGTTGAAAGAATCCTGCTGTTGCATTCGGTGAATGCGTGTTGTTGCTAATGTAGTCGTATCCTTAGCTGTTTCACTTTCCAAACAGGCAGCTGGAAAGGCTCGTTCCGCTGTGGTGCTCTGTGTCACCCTGTGACATCGTCCCTCGCTGCACTGACACACTTTGCAATTACGTCACTAGGATGGAGGAAGGAAAATACGGTATAAAGCTTCCCTGTGCAAGGACATACGTTTACCAAATGGCGAACAAGTTACGCTTAGAATAAAGAAGTATTTAAAAGTTTTACTATACAAGTGAAGACATTGTTTAACATTCATTTCCTTTTCCTCCAGAAGCCTAGAAGTTCAATGCATTATTTTCTCTTAACCTACATCCATTTTTCTTCATGAGAACTGTAACGCTTGTGTGTTTTTAGTTGTGTTGAATATTCGCAGAGAAGTTAGTTTTATGATCTCTTTGCGTACAGACGAGCGATTTTATTGTCGAGTTTTTACCGCTATTGTAACGGAAGCGGACAAAAGTTAAATAAAATTTGTGGGGTTGTAAAATCCTTGTATGAAGCATGTTTTAGAGACTGATATGTTATGCATTTTCCCCCTTAAAACAATAATATATAAGTAACGTGGCCATATTTTCAAAATTGCTAACCTGGACTTATCCTTCTAAATATAATCTGCACTACAGTGTCTCGGTTCAGCTTTCTTTCGTGAATCGAACCCGGGAAGGAAGTCTCTGTGCTGCTAGAAATAAAGCAGATATAATATCATAAAGTTATGTGTACAAAATGCCCATTGTTTTACGCTCTTTGCGTGTGTGTGTGTGTGTGTGTGTGAACATGATGGATTTTACCGATTCTGGCACGAACGAATTTTATCATCGCTGCGCTGCAATTTTGATTTCGATTGTTGAACCGAAGGTTTCGTGATATGAATAACAGCCTGAGGGACAATTAAGCCAGCTTACCAAGAAGTGATTACATGCATTTTATTTTATTAAAAAAACACACATTGAAATGCTTCGTTGATTTGTATTATTCTTTAAAAAGAAAATAAGTTAGCAGTGGCTGACCGCGTTAAGTGGTCGACTTTCTATCTTGCTAGCCAAGTGCCCGGGTTTGAGTTCCGATATGGGTACCACTTCATCATTTCATCTAATCATTCACCCTTATCGTTGTGATTACCCAAAAGTGGAAGAAAACCGACGTCAAAGAATAAATAAAAATAAGACCTCTACATTTGTGGTTTATTTGGAGAGATGAGCCAAAAGGACGAGGAATGTAACCTACGTATGTCAGTTTTGATATGTTGCACTTGGTATTTACAGACGTTTATTGAAATGTGAATTTAACACGAACTAATATTCTTTTATAAGCGATTAAAATCGTGCTACTGTATATGCAGCTACCACACCTACATACATGGGCATGTAAAGCTATGTTGAAAATTTAACGAATCTTCGGCGTGTAATTATTTTTAAGTACGAAACTGCATACATTTGAGCATACGTACATAACATGATATTTATTTATCTGCTCTACATACTACTCAGCATGGGCAAGTAAAACAGTGAAATGAGCCTCATCATCGTAATTAATTTCTACGTTTGAATTGGGTTGGAAAGGCAAATGTTTGAAAGAAAAGATTAAATGAAAGATAAGTTCGCATGTACAGAATAAGTTGGACAGATACGAGCTTCTATGCGGAGATAGTGACATTGGATGACGACCGACAAATGGGCGTGTGTGTATAATAGTGTTGAACAAATGGAAAAGAAGCTTGTGAACTGGTTAATCGTGCTTGATAAGGCGAGCTTCGACAGTATTGCCAGGATATTGCCGGGGAAAAATGTCTATTGAAACAAAATTGTGAAATCCTTGGGATTGGAATGCTTATTTTCAAGTTGTGCCGAAAGTGCAAGGGAAAAGTAAAAGGGAACATTTAAGAGAGATGTAAATTGACGTTGGGAGAACTTGCGAAATTCCACTTGCGCTGCATTTTACACGAAACATATCTTCGTAGCGAAGTTCGGCATTCAGCATACCACTTTATAGTTTTAAAACTGCAATCCTTCAGACTTGGTGATTCAATACTGCTTTTATCTCTTGATAGCAGAACTTACTGATAACTTTTTTGGACCATCCAAATGGAAGTTTTTAATCAAGGTTATTTTCACCACTTCGCGATAAAGATAAGTGTTTGTACATTCTGCGCAACTAACTTTGTCCTATCTCATCCATGTTACACCTATGTTCCGTTTTTGCGAATGCCGGGAAAATAATGGCACGTAAATTTACCCTCAATATTAATGTAATATTTCTCGGGTTTGCCCTGTTTTCAGGTTTTGTTTGATTGTACTATGCAAAAATCTTTCTAATAACTACGTTATTTTCTAATTTATATATTTATAATCGAGGATGTATTTTTCCAGTGTATCGGTTGAAGGCGCCAGAAATAAAGTAGTGCAATAAAAACATAATGTATCCGTACTGTACATAACGTATGTACAAACATTCTTTCCAATTCTATCAAATACCAACTTGAGCTCTTTAGCAATAAAACGCTGGTGATTCGACATAAAGGCAAGGATTCGATCGATATTAGATATGACGTGATAGGAATGAAATGGCACGCTCGTTTTATAGTATGTATAAATGCATTGAAAAGAGTTTTTGTGATTTGAACAAAACTCATACCTCCTGAAGGTTACGAGATAAGGCATGACTTCAGTAGCAAGGAACGTGTTGCTCATTTGGTTGATCACCACTGTACAATTTTGCCGATTGAATAGCACTCACCTTCTTCAACAGCCCCAGCCTCGTTACTTAGTTTTAATATCATATAGTCTAAATATTCTCATTATTATCAGAATCACTATATCTGCCGTATTTGGGGCTGTAGAGGGGCTTAACATCACGGACCAGTAATTTTATCCACTGAAAAAGGTCTCTCATATTTTCCTGAACACGCTCCCCTTAAAGTGCAAAATAACATCAGATTTGGGTTATATCAGATGAATATTTGTCTTTGCAGTTCCCGTATCATTATCAACGACGCATAATGATTGTTGATTCTTTCCACTGTCACTGTAGTCTTCTGATCCAGAGGTCCTATGTTCAATTCCCGGAAAGTTCAGATATTAGTTGTTCTGTTCCATGTATACATTGTTTGGCTAATTCCAAATAACCTACCTGTCTGAGCATTAACAGTTTCATACAATTAATTAAAGATTGAATAAATAAATAAAACTGCATGTTTTTTTCACAAACTTTCCGTGAGAGGCATATTTCAAAATGGCTGACTAAATGAAAGCTCGCTTAACAGCATACGAACTAATAAGTACGTCTTTGATATAATCAGTTTCTGTATTATTTTTAGGCCATCACACTTTTCCATTTACTGATTTATTGTGATTTTAGATTGAAACTGGAAGGAAGTTTCTATCATTAATCAGTTTATGCCTTTGGGCATAATTTTCCGAGTTGCTTTGTAAAAAAAATAAAACTTCATCCTGTGCTTTGACAATAGGATTCAGCGGTAGCTCTCGATTCCTCATTTCTTGCTTAAGAGAGCGTGGAGACAACATTTCCCCGTTTCCCCATTTCCTTCGAAGGTGGTTGTTGCTGTGGAGATGGAACCTGTGTTTTGCTGTTTTTAGGTGGCCCATATCAACTGTGTTCAAGCTTTGAGTAATCAGTTGGACCCATGATAATTAATTCCTTTCTTGGAAGGACGGAATGAAGATTTCGGTTAAGTACTAGCTAGCGAAGGAAACGACGTTGCTGAATTTGCATAAATTCAAGTTTTCCTTTTAAACTTCCGCTTGTAAATTGTCGCGGGGAGTTTTCTCTATGCTATTCCTTATCCTTGTTTCCTCCATGAATTCATTATAGCCAGGCTGCGACTTCGCCGAATTAAGCAAGAACCCATAGCAGTCCGATTACGAGGTACAGTTTATGCTGTTATTTGAGTTTTAAGTTCACCTTATGTACCGATAGGTTACTGGAGCTACAGTTTAAAGTGTGATCCGAAGCACTATCTGCTCCCATTGGATATCGAATCCGGGACTCCGTGATTACAAGGCAACGACGTTACCACTATGCCGTCGGGGAGGCTCAGCTAAGACGATAACTTATCTTGAAATTCAACGTTGAAAACTTCTAAATATATTTCATGTAAGGGATACAAGAGCGTACCAAATGAATGGACTTATAGGGCTGCATGTCCGTGGACAAAAATGGAATTTAGTGAAAAAAATATTGAAGGTTGCATTCAGTTTATAGGACTAAATGTACATGTATCATCGAATGTACATATTTTCTACGTACTACCAATGTATTTTTGCAGAACAGAAGGTTTGTTCCGGCTTCCGAGTCATTGAATTCTGCAGCGAAAATACAAAACTTTTACTAATACTTTTACTTTAACACGTAAATTCACATGTGGGTCTGCTCGCACTTTCCTAAATTCCAATGCAAACAGTTGAAAGTTTAACTGCGAATCTAGAAGTCAATGCTTGTGTGTATGTGTAATAATTTTATTACAAGTAACATCACACAATTGTCGCGTGTTTCAGTGTGAGGGTTTTCCAATGTTCTCTCCTGGTCAGTGCACCGAGTTCCCTCGTCGCTCTTATTTGGTTTTTTAGAGCCTCCCCCATCCTCCCGTATTTGTAAATACTTGCTCACATTAAACTTCGTGGTGCAACAGCTCTTTGAGGGCCAAGGCATCCTGATTAGCTTTTTTTCCAGGTGATGCGTAGCCGGTGCATCGAGTCCCATCGCCGCTGACGTCGGCTTTCCAGATCCCCAGCCTGCCACTCTTGATTTCAAGTAGCCCCCCAGCCTCGAACCAGGGTCCGCTCTCACCAAAGGGGAGAACATCGCGTAACCCCTCCGAAATAATATCCTGGATTCGCTACTGGTGGGATAACAAAGTGTGTAGACTTAACTAATTACGACTTACATATCGTCGTATGAGAACCAGAGGAACGTAACTCCAAAAATGTTGTTTTCAGTTTTTTTTTTAAATAAACATCTGAAGACTTCTATTTGTAGTCTGATCTTCATATCTCCACTTCTAATCGTTAGCAGTAATTTACTTGCTGTTCTTAAGAGTCAGACATACTCCTAAGACTACATTATTTCCTCTTACCTGTAAATTTGGTAAATTTCAGTTCGTACATCCCTCTGATTCTCGCACGACGATATGCTGTGTTAGGTAGCTGTTTTCCACCCCGTCTAATGAGTTAGTCATAATTCACGTATTCTCTGTAAGGCATAAGGAATATTTGTTTATGACGAAATGTATTTGTAAGACTTTGAAAGAAATTAACCCCTTACGGAGCATTGAATCATGCTCATTTTGTTTATCGTGTCATTCGTCTATCGTACTCGCATATTATATTATGAAGACTCATTTTTGGATCCTTAATAAAGGTGTATTTAGTCTTGTGTTCGTTGTTGTTAAGGGCGTTTGCACAGGTGAGCCAGTTCATTCGTTTCCTTTCACGTCTGCACAATCGAAGTTGTGTTTCCTAAAACTTTCCCTTTCAGTCACGACTGTGGTTGAACGCCCAGGTCGCCGTTATTATCGTAGCGAGAGTGTTACCTGCGGACAGGGAAGGGAGGTGCTTTTTTTGATTTAAAAGTTCCATGTCACGTACTCGTTGATTTCCAACACGGCCGGTCATTGAAAACCACCCCTCCCCTTCGCTCTCCTTTACGACTCTAGTGCTAACAATCCCTATTGATTTAGGGGGCTGTAAAAGTTGTCTCACAACATGAACACCTCACTGGAATGTTGCAGACGGCAGACATTGGGGGAGTACGGGAGTTTTGGTACGTGTGGAGTTTTACTTGTTTCGGAAGTCTCAAATAATGGAAATTTTACTGTGCATCCATTTCGTTGGTTGAGATTGAAAGGGAAGCGTAATTGCAGCGATGTCTCATATACTAGACTCCACAGCTGCATCAATCCCGCGTTGCAATTCAGGGAGGTCGGCAGGTAGCGGGGGCACTTATACACTATCCTTTACATACCCCCACAAAAAGAAATCGCAGGGGGTGAGGTCGGGAGATCTTGGGGGCCATTGCAGAAGAGCCACGGCATCCTCACAATGACGACAGATCCATCGTTGGGGAAAAACAGCATTCAACCAATTCCGTACTTCACGATGAAAGTGTGGGGGCGGATGCCAGATGATGTTTCTTTTTTGCTAACGATCCAGTTGAGGGTAGAACCATTGTTGGAGCATGTCCAAATACGCAGTACCAGTGATAGTGTTTTCCACAAAGAAGAAAGGTCCATACACTTGTTCTTTGGGTAGAGCACAAAAGACGTTCACTTTTGGCGAATCCCTCATGTGCTGCACTGTTTGGTGTGGATTTTCGTATTCACTCGTCCACTAAGATGAAATGAGGCTTCATCACTAAAGATCACACTTGTAAGAAAATCATCTTCCATGTCCAGTACATTTTCGCAGAAGTTGGCACGGGTCACATTTTCGCAGAAGTTGGCACGGGTCACATTATCTTCAGGCTTTAGGGCCTGTAACAGATGTAGACGGTACGGCCTCATGTGCAATCTCTTTCGTAACACCCTCCAAACAGTGGTGGACGGCATTGACAGTTCTCGACTCGCCCGCTTTACAGATTTCCTGGGACTCCGACCGAAACTTGCTCTGACCTGTTTCACTTGCTCATCTGGTAGACGTGGTCTTCCGGAGCTCTTCCCTTTGCACAGGCATCCCGTATTCTTAAATTGGTTGTACCATCTTTGGATGTTGTTATCCGATGGGGGATCACATCCATATTCCCGCCGAAAAGTACGTTGCGCTCCAATTGCTGAGTTACACCTTGCGAATTCCAAGAGACAAAGGCTTTACGCTCAGGAGTCATCTCCATCTTTACTACTAGCGCCGTGCTGCGGCGGAGTTACGAAACATCACCTGCGAAGTAGAAACAAAAACTGTTTGAGTTACCTTTCCTTTTAAGGTATGTTTCATTTTTGTAATGTACATGTAATAGAAGATACACTTCATTGAAACCCCGATATTCATTTTGGAACACCCTGTATAAACATGTTTTAAATGTTTTGAACAAATCAAATGTTTAAAACATAATGCCGAAAAAACGTATTTGAAAGAATAATAATTAATAAGGAATTTGTTAATCACCAATCACCATTTCCAGTTATAAAGTAAACACTTGCCATGGGCGCCCGGAATACGGTCCCCCTGGAAAATGAAAGTCAATCAAAAATTATATATTTTTCACATATGATTTCATTTCAGCCACAATAATATGTGTTAATCATTGCATGTAAATGATAAATTCAAATTTAAGCAATATTTTTTGAGGGAACAACACTATTATTGGGGAAATTGTGCCTTGTTTGCTTCCCCTGGAAAAAAATACCTTCCTTCCCCCTCCCTGGAAAAAAAATTCTGCGGACGTCCATGCACTTGACTAACTTCTTAAAATACCTGTTTACGTTACTCTTAAATCTCTTATGTAAACTGTTCGAGAAGGTTCAACTAATGCACAGCTGCCAGGCCCCACTCTATCCACGTGGTAGCTACTTAGATTTCCGAAATACTACATTTTATCGTGGATGCAACTAAATATTGACATTAACTATCTATGTGTAGTAGGTGCGGAAGAAAAACTTTTCATCCATATACTCTTCAATTTTAAGAATATTATAAAGACTAGAAGAAAAAACATAGCCAGGTGTTTTAATGTGGCCCACGTGTACTCATTACCATATATTGCTTTGTTAACTGAATATATATTTTCAGCCACTGAGCAAATTTCTGTGCACAATAAACAAAATGACACCGATTGAGTGAAAAGACAGTTACAAAACACGCAAATATTCACAGACTATCAAATATGAAGTATCAAAATATGTTTTAAACAAATCTAAAAATAACGTGTTTAAAACACTGCTTTTTAAACGTTTTAAACATTTGTAAAAAAAAAGAAAAAAGAGTCGTGTGTTTTATACTGCCAATCCTGGGTACCGAAACTCCCTCAGACTGCAAGTTGGGTGAAGTCTGGATATAAAGGGAAAGGAACTGGTTCAACGACAGTTTTCCTGATTGTATTGTGGAATAGTCAGTCCCCTCAGTCTCCAGTTCTAAATCCCCTAGTTACAATCCATGGGTATGAAAAAGGAGAAATTAGCAATCGACCTAATGGGCGAATCAAGTATAGCAGAGCGAATTGAACTCTTCTTGGTACACCCACACCGCTCACCCATGTCTCCGTATATGGTTACCGACTGTATGATTCCCCTCCAGTGCCCTCTTTGCAGCTGTCAGTGGCGCAGGACCGTTTTTCATTTGGGAGGGTACAAAATTCAGCCTCCCATATATATAAACACACATACTACTGCATCTAGAAATACATTTCGGGGGTCCAACCAAGTGTTGCAATAATAATAACAATAATAATAATAAAGAATTTAATTATAATAATTATATTTAATTAAATTAAAATATTAATTAAATATGTAAGTTATCTAGCTTACGTGTAGTTATGATCGCCAAGATTTGCATAAAAACAACTGCCCTGGCAAGGAATTTAATGTCAAATAGAAAAATAATTCAATATTTATTGATTACCAAACAAGGAGTTAGATCCAATTAACGAAGAATAAAGTTTCTGATTAATATTTTATGGATATTATCATTAGTTGTGTGCATAAATCTTTTGGAACCCTTCAAAGCCGTATGAGCCAAATTCCTTTCCTTCCAATAAGTTCAGCGGAAATAACCATCGATTATATAACAAATGCTAAACAATTATATTTTGATTATTTACTTTTACTTCTTGGTAAGTCTTTCGGGGGAGTGTCCGGACACCCTCCTAAATACGTCCTTGATACTAAGTATAATGTGAAAGCATGGGAAATATTCTATTTTAGAACAGCACACAGGAATGTCCTGTTATTTAATGCAAAATTTGCAAAACTATTTTTTCTTTGTTTTTCTTAGAATTTATGTTTTTTTAAATAGATTTTAAAACCAGATAACAATTCTGAAAAATATAACGCTCTGGAATTCGTTCTGGGCTTATTTGAATTTAACGGAACGGAAAATCAGAAGTTCGAAATGTGAAAATTGCGAACAAAGATACGTCTATTTATTTTAATGCAGGTTGAGATTAAAGGGGGTTAGGAGGATCTTGAGCCACGCCAACCAGGAATAATCATCTCCCACCCACTGGATATAGAAACCACATTATTGAATATACCATACTTATAGAGTTCCACTTCAGTTCAGTTCATTCTAATTTTAAATTCCCATAGCTACGCATAATTATCTTTAAACAATTTATGGCAGATGTGTAGACTACCACATCCAATGTCTTTTAGAAGCCATGTATTTGCTATTTACTCAGACATCTGTAGGGCGTTGTATTAAAAAAAGAAAAAAAAACTGAGTTGAGATGGTTCCCGATCAACTCGTAAGAAGTCTAACTTTGAAATATTTGTGAAACATTTGACAAGGCTGTACCTAATGACACTCTTCAAGCACTGAAAGTACTCTCATTAGTCATTACATATACAAAACCGAAATCATTCAGATGTCAGAGGAAGCAAGGAAAGACATATACGCTCGAAAGGTTTTTTTGTTTTTCGTTTCAATCTTTGGTGGACAATATGAAGAACCGCCCAAGGTTTCTTTTCGTATATTAAATGCAGATACATGCGTGTGTTTTAGGGTGATATGTCAATTTTTCGTTTATGTGAAAAGGTAAACTTTAATGTAAGCAAAAGCATGTGTGCGTCACAGTTAAAGATTTTCGCATCTACAAAGAAAATCCAAAACACATTCCCACCTCGCCGGCCTCCGTGGCGGAGAGGTTAGCATAGCGCTTTGACCAGTGCTCGATCTACAAGCCGCAAAAGCCCGCAGTGGGGGGGTGGGTGGGGCGGAGACAAGTAAGCATTTACGGGGCCCTAAGCCATTGACATAGTATAGGGTTCGTATGTAAAAAGTATGTAAAAAATAAACTCAGTTACTCAGGGGTACAGAAATGAATACAATATATACAGGTAAAGGTAAAGTTCCCTGTGCTGTGCATCTCCGTAGCACCGTGACATGAAGGCACGGGGTAGGGCTCCACATATTTTCGTTGTCGGCCATCTTGGAGGTGATGTGATCAGCACCACGCTGCAGCCGCAATTATCCCTCGGGTACCATTTGATTTAAGGCTGGGTGGGCCCTAGAGCCGCTTTATGCTGGGACAGAGCCGGAAATATTCCGATCTTAAGACACCCACCCGGGTTTCCCGTGTGGCAGTCAGACAGAATCAAATGAGGATAGAATTTCACTAGCAATGCAGAGGTGAAGGTTTCTTCAAACTATTTTGAATCAGGAACAACTTACGACTGCGTGATTGTAACAAATGTATCATTTTCCAGGTCTGAGGAAACAGTGTAAAATACTCGTATATACCACATCACCTCCCTTTCCATTTTTTTAAAAAATGAGTTGAATTCAATATGGTGAGCGTCTACTTGGAACACACCAATGTGGTTCCCCCCAAGCCAGTGGTTCTCAACCTTTTTCTGTCTGGGACCCACCTTCAAGGATATTACACTTCATGGGGCCCATAAGCATGGCCTCCGGCAGAATTACTTGAAGGGTTGTGTACCGAGTATATAATCATATTGTTTCCTAACATCGAGTACTTTAAGATGTCCTCTTTTACGCTTGCTTATACAAATTACATATACTACATTCTAGAAAAGTAAATATGTAATTTAAAAGACTAACTGTGAAAAAATTCCAGTGAATTCTTAAAACCGCCGCAATCCATTTGTTCATAGGCGGTTAGCTTTGTAATCTAAGCAATCTCGATAGCACGATAGCGATGTGAAATGACTACAGGTGACACCTCTCGGCAATCGCATATACACACCCACCCACCCACCCACCCACCCACACACACACACACACACACACACACACACACACACACACACACACACACACACGCTATGTGTGTGGTTGTGTAAAGGTAGGTAGGTAGAGGGGGCTCAAAGACCTTGTGAATCCAATCCAAAATCTACCAATAGAACCTGCAGTGAATTTCATTTATCTTGTGTATTCATCTGACTAATGTAATTTTCTTACAGATTGACTTTAGGGTTTAACTTAAAATGGCGTTGTTTGTGTTGCATTAGATATCAAAATTAGATTTTAAGCAATTAATGTCCAATTATAAGTATACCTAATACATAGGTAAAAATAATTCCCCCTCTTCTGATAATATCGCAAATTGCACCGTGTTTAAATGTCTAGGAAAAATTTCATTTCACCTAGGAATGATATCGCGATGCGATGAGTCGAGAATTGCCCCAGCCTCATCTCGTCTCCGGTGTGGCGAGGTCAGTCTCGTTCTTGTTTGTGTTTATTTTTGTTTCAGTTTCCACTCGGAAGTTATTAAAACTTATTCTAGATTCACTTCATGCTCAGATAGGCTAATCGGGACTCTATTTTCAAAATCTCTTAATATATAAGTTTAAGTATGGTTTTCCGAACACCCCCTTACAAAGTTATGAAAAATATGGGTGAGGTACAGCAGTACATTGTACCCCTAACTAGTGTTGCTCACGGGACGGGACAAAGCTTTTGAAATTCGAGACGGGACGAGACGGAATGCCTGTCTCGTCTCGTTTTCGAGACGAGACACGGGACGGGACGGCTTTTGAAAAGTCTCGTCTCGTCTCGAATGTCTCGAAAAAATAAAAGCAAAATATTTAATCAGTTACAAATACTTGTTTGCTTGGAATAAAGTATTTAAATTAGAAACGTTGATAAGCGTGTATTGAGTCAAAAGAAAACTATTCTAGAGAGAGTAATGAATGAATTGAATACCTAAACTTATTTTCAATACTCTTTCGAAACAGCAATACTACCCATTTTTTAAAAAAAAATTATTGCAGATTAATAATTGTATTATGTTACGATGGCACTCCAGATACTAAAACAATTGTGAATAACATCAAGTAAAAGGGTAGGTAGAGAAGGTGGAAGGAGGGGCCAAAACATCGTGGAGTATCTGAGTCCGAGATTTATCTTGTAAACATAGTCTCAGCTCTATAAGTTGGAAAGATAAACGGACCGACGGATAGGGTTTATTATTATTATTTAATTTTTACATCAAAGGTTGTACAGAAGTGAATGTTTTTAGGAAGTAGGAAAAACATTGTAGAAGTATTTATTGCTCCTCTCGTGTGCGAGCCATACGCTGTGCGCACTACATCTATTCTTATTACATAACTAGGATTCCCTACAGACTACACTATCCGTTACATTCCGTATAGATGTTAACATAGCAGTTCTGGTAAATTAACACTTATTCCTCTTCCTTATCCCGTCTCTTTACAGCACTTCTTTTCCTCTTAAATGTTTGTAAATACACCCGCACTTTTTCCAATAGTTTCATGCTCCTTTGCACTACAATTGATTCGAACACTCTCTCCAAGCTTATGTTGTGTAGCTTCTCCTCCTGCAGAACGCGCGTGTCCTGACATAAGAATAAATGTTCTGGCCTATCATTACCATTGCGTAATACGCATTTATATCTCAATTCCTCGTTTTTTACTGCCTTGTGTCTCCATCCCCCAGCCTCATCCATGTCAACCACTTTCGTGCCACCATGCTCACCTTCTTGATGTACGCTACTTGTCCCCATTCCCGGAACTCCCCTTCTTTGGAGTTCGAGCGATCTCTTAGTTTCACATTCCGCTATTATTTCCTGCCTATCTAGATCCTCTAATCTTTGTTTCACTAATTGCAATGTCCCCTGGTCGACGTGTCCCCCCTCCCGTATCCATCCCAGTCCAATTTCGTATAGTTTGCCTCTGATCTCTTTCGCCCATGTTCCCATTTCCTCCCCTTGTACCCGTTGCATCAGCGCTTGCCATTTTACCGAGTTCTCCCTTCTCGATATTATGTCGCCCAGTATTTAACCCTTCTCAACATATCCCACGTATGCTCCCTGACCAGTCCAAGTTCCCGTAGTACGCCGCAGTTTGCAGTGCCCATGCTGATATGCAAAGCCCTCTTGTAAAATGTGCATTGGATTCTGTTTAGTACATGGCCCCCCTTTGCTCCCCATATCTCCCTCCCGTGCCCTATTGACCCTATTAATAATGTACGGTACAGTTTTCCACAAAATGTATATCGTCCCTGCCATAAAGAGAACTAGTCCCAAGTATGTTATTATTTTTACCCTTTCTAATTCTTGCCCTCTGAAAGTCCACCTTTCGTCCTTTCCATATACATATCCGTTTTTGAACACCATAATTTTTGTTTTTGTGAGATTTACTTGCAGTTTGGATTCTCTGCTGTACGTATTTTTCCAACCCATCCAGAACCCTTGTAGGCCGGCATTTGTCTCTGAGATCAGAACCATATCATCTGCGAACAGGAGCACCGGTACCCTTGTCGTCCCCACCTTGTGGGTGTCTGCTTGTTCACTCTCTATATACGCCACTATATAATATATATATAGAGTGAAGAGCAGGTGTGACAGAACACATGCTTGCTTTATCTCCGCTTCCGATTTTCGTTTCTCTGTCACGGTATCAACTTGACACCGTACACAGAATTCTACCTTCGAGTATTGTAGCAAACATGGCAGTACAAATTGATGAGGAGTTGCTGGGAAAGTTATTAGGGAGTCCAAGATATTGGCAAGACTAAGAGAAGGAGATAATTAGGGACATATAATCTTGCATTATCCCACTCCGAGCACCTGAGAGCTAAAGAGGAGGAGAAAATACGGGAAATTTGGAAAGATCTAATTTGGTGATTTTAGTGTTTACAGGGAACCATGACAAGATTTTAACACATGATTATTTGCACGGGTTGCGAAATTATTAGAATGTTATGGAAATTTCGGAAATGTCTTTGTTGAGAAAATTCTTGTTGTTTCCCTCAGGCATTCCACAGGTGGTTGGATTCGATTATTTTACGTCCGTTTAAATATTAATTCCAATGCTTTTATTTTTATTTAAGGAGAATACTATTCCTTGGATTGTAATAACGAAATACTGAGGCTGAAATACAATAGAATAGATTTCCAGTGAAGGAAGGTAACTAAGTTCTGTATAATTGTCATAGGAGGAAACTTTGTTCTATGAAGGGACTCCCCGATGGTACAGTGATAGCGTCGTCGCCTTGTAATCAAGGGGTCCCGGGTATGATACCCGGTGAAGGCACATAGTGATTTGGATCCCACTTTAAACTGTGGGTCCAGTCAAGATTAGCCTTTCTGTAAATCAGATGAACGAATGTTGTATCTGTTCTTTTTATTGTGTGAAGTTAGCCAAGTTTTTGAGCAAAATACATGTAGTATCTACTGTCTACATTTTCACTCGTTACCAAACAAATTTCACAAAGTAGTTTTTTTTATCAAACTTCAGAAGGAAGCTGACAGCAATGCCAGGAAAGGGGGGGGGGAGCTCAGCGCACCCCCTGCCTGGTTACGGCCAGGGTGTATTCCGAGATTATTTTTTGCTGCTCACCACTGACAGAGGTTTCGCTTTGAACAATGGACACCGTTGCTTCAGGGGCGAGGTTGACCTGCAGTAGCGGGTAAGTGCCATAAATCCAGACCTAGGAATGAACGTTAACCCAAGGGAGGGGCAATAAAAATTCTGTAATTTCCTTTGCTTGTGGACAGGAAGTTTTGCAGGAACAATAATACGAGGGACACTTAGGATTCTTTTCAGCTGCTAGGAAAAGCTGAGATAAATGGAAAACGGCAGACTTTGAATGAAAGACAGTGAACTCCTTGTAAGATAAACAAGTCCTTTGTATTATTCGCCGACACGCAAGCTTCCATTTCGAAGCTGAGGCTATCAGCAGTGAAGTTATTAGAGGGTTGGAAGCAGTGACGACGCCAAAAGGGGAGGGGCAGGGGGCGCCCCAAACAGGCACTTCGCCCCCCCCGTGCCCCCAACTGAAGATAATTAAATATCGAATAATAAGAGAGTTCATTTATAAGAGTATGACGATTTTCACCTTTTAAAAAGTGGTGTATTCTGCATGATATCACTTTCCTGCTTATAATATCAATAGAGGCCAGCATAGTCTGCCTTTTACCTACCCACTGCCCGCTTGCACGCGATAACAGGTTTACCTGCTCGCCTGCCCACGGCAACGAGTCGACTTGCGTCTTTACCCGGGTTCTTGGTCTTCAAGGCGCTCTGCGCTTACAAGGCACCTGGGCATTCATCAAGACCCGGGCGCCTGCAAAACCTGCTGGAAGGAAACAGCCCTCCGGCAACGTGTCGCTCCAGGTGTTTCATCACCACGTGGACGGCTGCAGCCAGTGTTGCCTACTTACGTAGCTACTAAATCCTACGAAGTCCTAGGAGGAGCTTCTTCTCCAAGGAGAATTTATATACTTAGCGATTTCAGTTCAGCGTAAGCAGTTTTTATCTTATTGCCAGGAAATGCACGCAATATTACAGTTTCATTTATCTAAATGAATGATCGAGCAAACAAAAATCTCCTCACTGAAAACTAATTGTTTTTCATTGCATGGTGCCTTAACCAGGCACGCAGTGGCGCAACCAGAGGGGGCAGGGTGCATTGCTCACAACCTTGGACGGAAATTGTCTAGCGGAGGGGTCAGGGTGGGGGTCAAACATTAAAGTACAAGTCTCATCAAGTTCAATGCCGTAGCAAAGGGGTAGCGGCAGTCGGCCCTGAGCGCCGAACGATCTAAGTGAGAAAAGTTTTAAAACAGAAAATGCTATGGCGGCCCGTGATATTATTTGCTATTAATGTTGGTTTGTTACGAGTTGGATGAATTAATTATGTAATACGTCGCTCCATGTGAAAAGAAAATATTGTAGATGGAAATTTTACATGCCATATGTATGTACATTCGGAATGCATTTATCATGCACTTTCTTTCTTTCAAAAATAGTTTGTGTGATTGTTTTCCATTATTAGCTAACGTGAAATTGACGTGTTGAAAAAAAAAAATTTCTAATCCTCTGTTTCAACACAAATGCGTGAGAACCGACTTCTACTCCCTTTTTGCGTGATTTATGAGGATAATAATGCCTTTCATGCTACTTTATTACTGTTATTGTGATTGTTGTTGTTGTTACGTTTATCCAAGTACTTGCCCCCCCCCCCAAACGAGAGTAACGGCAATGCCCCTGGCTGGCCCCTGGTGTTCGCAGTAGAACAGTGTCTTGTTTGACTCGCGACCTCAGCGTCGAACGTGACATGTTTCAGTCCTGCCCTATATCACTATACAACGTACGTATATTGGTTATTTACGACATATACTTATGGATCCTGTGCCACGGAAAACCTATTTCAATGTGTGTGTTTGTGGGGGGAGGGGGGGGGTTCAACATTCGTAAATCTCATTTCATTGGTGATGTGGCTTACGAAGCTTTGAGTTCCCTTTTTTAAGTAGTGAAAATCTATTGCAGTTGGCTACACTGCAGAACGGTGTGGGCCCGGTGCAGTTTCTACTCGAAGCAACTACGTCATGCAGAGGGAGGGGTCTGCAGTTGATGGAAAGAACGAACTGAGACCTACTAGGTATCGTAAGACTGCGGGTACCCGGCGGGTCTACAATGCCTGCCAGGAACGATCTGGGCAGGTGGGCATACAAGCTGCTCAAGCGAGGGTGTTGCGCAGGTTGCATGGCATTTCAGGAGCGATGTCTCGCGAACGGGTCTGCTCCAGGTCTTGTGCAGGCCTCTGAATACCAACTTGACTAAATTTGTTTTAGTATATATTCGAATGTGTGTGTGCGTTTCGTCCTTAAAATCTTTGAAAAGGCTTGCTCGAAACAGAATGCTGGATGCAAACTGCCTCATTTAGCTGTCCTTGGCATTGAGAAGAAATGTCAAGTCCTAGACGTACCAAAGGTGGGCAATGTGTTCTCCAAAGCACATTCAGCAGAATTCTCCTACAGGAGAATTGCACTTCACTAATTGACTTTCATTGTTTTAATACTTAAGAAGATTAATTTCTTCCAACGTCACGTTCATTTTCAAGAAAATTAAACTCTTCGAAGCACATTTTTTCGTCATTTATATTATTATCTTTATAACTTGAATATTTATATCAGTAGTTTCATCTCATGAAAGACGATGAATTATAAAGTTATGAATGTCTTCCAATACTGAAATAGGCCACTCGAGACAACGCAACTTACGAATAAAAAAGAATTAATGCCTTTATTAAATAGAATCATATGGAATAAACTCGTAATCAAGAAAATTTAGGCAGTAAACGTCCACTCTAAACAAGGGACAAACACAAAACATCATACATGCATATAATAATAATAATTATTATTATAACTATTATTATATACAAGGTGTACAACTTTGCTTCCGCCGTTTTTCCCCCAAAATATGACGCTGTAATGAAAAACATTGCTTACCCAGGCATTATTCAAAGTATTGTCCATCGCTGGCCACTACTTTCTCCCATCTTTCGGGCAGCGTACGAATGCCGCGTCTAAAAAATTGTTCATCTTTGGAGGCGATCCACGAATCGATCCACTTTTTGACTTCTTCATAAGATCGGAAGTGTTGGTCAGCCAGTTCATGAGCCATTGATCTAAACAGGTGATAATCAGAGGAAGCGATGTCTGGAGAATAAGGCGGGTGGGGTAGGACGTCCCATCTTAATGTTTCCAGGTACGTTTTCACCACTTTGGCAACGTGGGGTCGTGCGTTGTCATGCTGAATCATACCCATGGCTTTCAGACGTTTTGAAATGGCTTGCTGTGTCACTCCCAATGATCGTGCCAATTCTTCTTGAGTTTGACGCGAGTCTTCACTCAGCAATGTCTCCAATTCTGCATCTTCGAAAACTGACATTTTCAATCGCGAACAACTTCACGATGCACACACCACTCGACTAATGTTTGAATGGGGTTATCTTGACAGAGGTCCAAGCTAACTGCGTGACGTCTGCGATCTGCTTCTTTCGACCGCTACTTCCTGTTGTTGCCACCTGTCGGAAAACGGCGGAAGCAAAGTTTTACACCTTGTATGTTATATATGTAGTGTTTTCGGGCGTTGTGACTGCCCCCCCAACAATATTTTGTTGGCCCCTTCCGCCCCCCGTTCACATTTCCCTGGTTGGAAGTAAATTTATTAGGACGAGTAAAGTAACATTAGCTGTTGACAGTGTTGCACCAAAGGACATGATATGTGCTACTGTTTGTATAAATTATAGGAAATTTAGGCATAAATTTATAATTGTTGAGACTTGAGAGCTGTTTCCGACATTTGATCGTAGGAAGAGGTTTTCTGAGACAGAGTGGGATTATTTTACACATACATGAGAAAGGGTGGTTGTACTTTGCACGTTTTTTAAAAGTTCAGATAAAACGAGAATTTAGCCTTACTGTCATAAAAAGAGATAACGCAGTACAGGGAAAGAATAACTCTTCACATTTCTCGCACCTGGTGGGATGCAACACACATGCAAAAGAGTATTGCAGGAAGTCTATGAACAAGGATGGAGAGGGATATGTGAAATTTGACTTACCTGCGGGTGAATTAGTGGATTCTAATATTCTTAACGTTGATATTGTATTTTTTAAGTCCACTTGATTTACAAATAGGCTAAATTGCGAACCGACCTTTAGTTTAAAGTGCGATCCGGTCCACTTTGTGCCTCCATTGGGTATCGAACGCGAGGACCCTTAATTACAAGACCTCTGCGTTATTATTACGCCATCGGGGAGGCATCCAATTTACACAAATAGGTTGATTCCAATAACACGTTATACGCATAATATGCACTTTTGTGCATCTAAACATATTTTTTTCAACTATAGCATGTCTAAAAAGTCATTGAAGTTTGGATTTTTATAACTTCAGGAGACACGGATCTGAAAATGTGCGATATAAAATAATGCAGGCTTGCCTTCCATACGTGGTGGTTTTGTCACGTTTCTTCGCTTCGTGAAACAGACACTTTTGCAGGAACGGCTTCTTGCATCCGCCTGGGGTCTTGCTCTAGCTTAACAAAAAATATATTTGTTTAGCATAATCGAGGGTTACTTATTCCTGCCGAACAAGGATTCTATTGCGACCATACGGCTTTGTATGACAGTATCAATGAAGATTTATGTACAGCAATATTAATTAGGAACTTTTTTTTTCGTCAACTGGATTTAACATCCTTTTTTGTTATTTAGCAAATATTCAATTAATCACCTTTTTTATCATTAATTTCCTTGCCAGGACAGCTGTTTTTATGCAAATTTTGGCGATCTTAACTACACGTAAGCTGGATATTAGCTAATATTCGTGCTGTTATATTACTATTCTTGTACCGTCTTTGTAACATTTCATGTAATAATAATAATACTTTAGAATGTAAAGAAAAAAGGTAAATTTTCATAGTGCACGAAAGTTCAACATTCAGATAGAAAGATAGTCTAGGGAAAAACATTTGAAAAGGATAGACAGTTGTATGGAAGCGAGAAAAAGCACAAGGTAGATTTCATAAGATACCTAGCAATCAGTAACCAAGAAACTGCATTTTTAATATTAATGTCCTCATGATTAACGAACCTTATTTATTCTAACCACGCAATGGGTAAAATATTTGGAGCTTTATCCCACTTTCCGGAAAAATATTTTGTGTTTCTGCTACTTTTGACTTTTCTTGGCATGATATCCCGGATCACTTTTACGAGACGAGACGAGACAAAACGAGACGGGACGAGACGAGACAAAACGAGACGGGACGAGACACGAGACGAGACAGCATTTTCACGAGACGGGACGAGACAGACCAAAGTCTCGTGCCGTCTCGTCCCGTGGGCAACACTACCCCTAACCAAGTTGGTCTGTAGTGTCTCGTCTCGTTCGTGTAAGTATTTTGTTTTGGAAAATTCCATTTTAAATATTCAAAAGTAAATGGGATCAGTCATATACTCTTCTGATGAAGATTTGTATCTTATCTTCGAATCGACGCGACCATTTCTTTAGAAAAGTGTACCCCCACCCCCCTTACGCAAAGGAGCATTCGTCTGCAACGTGATTTTCTGACAGCAAATCTGATTCCATCCTTCCACACACATTTTAAACAATTTTCATCTCCTTAAAGAGGGTTCCAAGAACTTAGGTCAATGAACTAGCTAGTAGCAACCACAATGTAGTAGAAAAAGTTTAGAATGGTTTGAGTTTCTGTGGTAAGAAAAAGGAAGATAATGTTTATAAGTTATAAACAATATACACTTTTCTATTCGGCGAACTGAAAATAGGTTCTTTTAACAGTAGCACCTTGCGTCTGCTGTCAAATTACCAAGGGGGGGTACAGGGGGTACAACTCGATTTACGGATTTAGGGGGGTACAGTACCCCCCTTCAAAAATTTAGGGGGGTACAATGTACCCCTGTACCCCCCCCCCCCCGTTCCTGCGCCACTGGCAGCTTTTATATGACTAAATGAAATTGCATGTTAATGAAATTCCGTCTTTCGAAAGTCACACAGAGAAGGGGGGGGGGGAGCGAAAGTTGTCATAACAACTCAAATTGACTATATCGTCGTAAGTCTAATCAATGAGGACATTAGTGCTTAGGCAACTGACATTTGCAAAGTCTGGATTTGCTGAAGACTCTCTCTCCCTCCCTCCTTTCATCTGGCTTATCCTAACTTGAAACGTACGAGGTGTGTGGAAACTCGCTGTGCAAGTTTCTTATAAGCAATGCGGCGAGCATAAGGTAGATGATTTGATGTTGCATTGTGTGTGTGTTTTGATTAGGCCAAATTAAGAATAATTTATTACTGATGTATGAAAAGAAAGCTGGCGGAAGGGGAACAGCTTATTCATAGACTCTTTGAAAGGAAGACTCTTAGAAGAAAGTATGACATTAGTGTATGATAACACCATCTGAAGAACTAGGTACTTTACATGATACATGAATTTTACGAACTCTTTGTAAACTATCAATTCTGTTATTCTATGCAGTGAAATATATTAACAAGACGTACTCTGTTCAGAAAGACTTAAAAGTGCTAGGGGTTGAAAGTTGGGATGCAAAGCTGACAGGTGGTTTATTTACTTTATTTTTTATTTATTTATTTATTTCAAACTGTATTTATAGTACGATATACAGAAAATTCCACAGTACAGCACTTTACACATACATAATAGTTTTTTTGGTTGTAGCACAAGAATAAGTTTCATATGCTTGCTTCTGCTGTTCTGATGTCCAGATTTCGAGTTCCATGTAAAGCGTCCATGTTTGTTCGGTCTTATGTCATCAATCAACCTGCTCTTCGTAGTTAACATAAATTGGAAATAAAAGCGCCACAAAATAACTGAAATGAAAAGAAAACTCACTTTCTCCAGTGTACTTTCATACTTAATGTCATCACGTAACATGTTTATACTAACTTCCTTTAGATGCATGAGAAATATTTTGTGCCGTATCTGAACTTTACAGGCGCAAATGTCAAATTCATCCTTACAGTGCATATCCCAGTCATTGTCAATTACAATGAACATTCAATTAACGTAACAGTAAAAATGTGATTACGGTAATCAGTTGTACACACAGTAGGATCCAAATTTCGATTCCATAGCGACGTAAGAAAACATTGAGATAGGGCCAGGTGCAAGGCAGTGACAGAATATTCTATATGATGATAATGACGACAAATTATTATATTATATAGATTGCCATTTTTTTCCTGACAGAGCCGCTTGTCTGTCAGGTTGTGGCTCACCTTTGCCCTTCTTTAGCGTCCCAGTGTTCCCACTTTTATATTATATGGGGCATAAAATATTGCTCTTTAACATTTATAGGTGTCTTGAAACAAAATTTTTGTCATGAATCACTTTTCTTAGCGGAGTATGTACCTGGGTCTCTATACATTATCCATTTGCGATATTCTCGAGCCAGTTTCATCGTCGGCGCCAGAGCAAGATTACGTAGCAGTTTGATTGATATGCTGTAGCAGGGAACGACCAGGTAAATTATCAGAACTAATTGCATCCAATTCCTCTGTAACGAGGAAGAACAGAGTCTTTGTTACAATACCCCGCCAAGAGCGTAACGTGTCTCTGGTCTTTTGACCGCTAATATTGTAAATCATTTTGTACTCCAACGCGGTAGATTTCATAAAGGCTTTTTGTCCAGGCAAAAGCTGTTTCGAAAGTATAGATGCGTATTTAAAGATCATATTTCATATTCCTTACGATGCAGGAGAAAGAGAGAGTTCGATCACAGTGCGGAACGGCTACATTTTCCACCCTGTAACAAAGCTTGCGTAACAATTGAATGGAAATGAAAATTAAAAAGAAAGTAATGGATTTTTTCCGAAATAACGATGAAATATGAACGAAAAAAACTAGGTTTGTTTGCCTTGTAGATATGACTGTGCCTGTAGAAAGTTAGGTTCAAGACTTCAATAAATCGTGTATGTACGAGATAATGTAAATGTATTTTCTAATTGTGGGTAGTTTGTTTTTTAATCTTTCTTTTTCTGTTATCGAGGTGAGTACGTACTGTAGAGTTGAGCACATTGGTGAAGTGTAGATCTATGTATGTTAGGTTTTTTTTAACGTCCAGTCAGTCGCCAAAGGATTATTTCGTTGGAGTTAAATGTACCATATTGGTTATTTTATTTCTATTTTCGCTATTTTCTGTGTATTTTCTACTTTGATTAATCGCGACGATGAGTATGAATGATAAACTGATTAATGGGTGAGGAACCAGCTCAGCTATACATTCATGTTGGAACCTGTTAACTTTGGCTTAGCGTCTCACGCTGACGACTCGCGGAGGGCAGCAAATGCACCTCATTTCGAACGTTTCTGTCTGAAAGCAAATACATTAACTGAAGAGAGTAGTTTGTACAAACCTACTTGTTAATTTTTTCAATGTACACAATTTGCATTGTCATGTTAATTGTTGAGACCGAGGTCGTTGATGAGAGTTTATTGTTTGTTTGCCTTTGTTGTCAATTTTGACATTGACCGTAGAAGAATATTTTTACTTCAAGTCGGGAAAGTGCACTCGAGGTCAAAATAAGTTTTACATTGTGAATGGAAACTTTCGAATAATATAAATGCGTAAAGATTGAATGTCACTTGATGAGAACATATTTTCACTTTACCTTGTCAAAAACTAAATGAAAGTATAATGCTAAGACTTAGTACATGATTCGTATTTCAGAATGAAGTTTTTTCATTAATATTTGGATTTCGTATTTGCCAAATTACGGTTTCGAGAAACAACTTGAGACACCTTAACGTACCCATTGTTTCTAAATCTCTCATCATCTTCATGTACAGCCAGTGACAGTTTTGGGTTTGTATCAGTTAAACAAAGAAAAAAACTGATACGAGATCAGTGTATTCATAAAAAGTTCCGGGTTCGAATCGCTTTCATTTAATTCTCAAGTAATTTTCATCGCCGCGATGAGCGTAGAGGAGCAGGAAGGTGACGTAAAATAAGAATACAAAAACAGTGTGTGCTCATGAACAACTGCAAATAGCAATACTAATTTTCCGCTTTACGAGTAAGTCATTGATCAGAAGTAGGTTAGGTTCGGTCTTACTAAATGGAAGTAGTATTTCACGAATTATTAATTTTGAACTTTTGATCGTACCTACTATTAATCCACAAAATATGTGCTGGTTTGCAAGGCACTTTTCAACGTGACTCCACTACATATTTTGCACCGAAGCTGGCTTCACCTGCACCAGCGAAAATTGCGTGACGGGTTTCCCAATGCTGCTTGAGAACGAGAGTGCTTTAAACTGGTTTGGGTAAAAGTCGTCTGCCCACCTGCCATGGAAAGTTACAACATAATGTTCCTTGGATCATAAACAAGAGCTCCAGTCTCGACATTGAGACTTCATGTTCCTCAGCTGACTCATCCATCAGAACTGGATGCTCGAGGTTTCGGCCCTTCCCCTCCAGTGAGTGTGTCGGATGCATTCATTTCTTCTTAACCAGATGCCCTACATCCACATGGCGTGACAGTTTGTGGAGACATGTTTTTGAATCGAGGCAAGTGCGAAAATGGAAGTTCGGGTATGCTTTGAGGTCTTTGGATGTTCCTAATGATGTTGGATGATATTAAATCCCTCTTGTAGATATTTTTACGAAAGCAAAGTGGAAATGTGGAAAAATGTAGAATTCCAGTTTTCTTGAAGGGAGAATTCACACCGAAGAGACAGGCGACACATGTCTCTTGGGAACGAGCAAGACAGTAGCAACGTTTTACACCGTAGCGCACAAAGTTGGGTTCGATTGTTGGAATCTTGAAGCGACGCGTGTAGCCTGTCGCTTTTCGTTTCGGTTTGAATTCTCCCTAAAACTGAATTATCTCCTCGCTGGCCGATCGCTTTGAGTCGTCTCACAGTCTCGGCACCAAAGTGTCAGATTTGAAGTTGAGTTGTTTGGAAACATTTGTGGGGGACCGTGCATAACTTTAATTTAATCATCGAACATCATAATTGTTGCGACAAGCCTGGCAAAAAAGTGACTTAAAATAAGATAAATACATTTGCGAGTAACACATTTTTCGGGCCGAAACCATTAGTTATCATCATCTTTGTTTACAAATACGATTTTCCCAAGCAAGCCGTGGCCACCTTGTATGGCAAAACAGCGTAAACCCAGAGTCTTTACAACAAACCTTTTGTATATTTTCTTTTTTATTCGTTAATTAATGTCATTTTTGTACATCACAACGATCAGAATAAAGTGTGATTTGCAGGACCCGCAATTGTAGCATTTACCTAACATTAAGAATATTTGGCGACTTTTTAAATTAGCTTAAATATGTTGACCTATTTGCAAGAAAGTCAATTTTTGTCACCGTTTGCTTTTTTCAACCTGTGAAATGTGTTTTTACTTTTGTGAAGTTTACAAAGAAACTTCAGAATATTCCAAATTTCGTAACTGCCATTGGTTCACTTTATGTTGATTGTTGTTCAGCATCGTTGCCCGATTCCTTACGAGGATATTAAGATTGTAATAATTCGACTCAATTCTGATAAATGTTGAGACAAATTAAGATAATTTCTACAAAATTATACCATTAATTTTAAAACATTATAACAAAATCCATGTTATTGCATTTAAAAGCAAATAATAATAAATATATGTGTACATTTAGAAAATTGAAAATGTTATTTTACGTGAAATAAATTTAGATGTTTAGTCTAGTTACCATCATCATAATGAGTAATTGGTTGCGGTCTAATATTTACGTGCGTAAAAATAATTATTCACATAAAAGTTCGGCTCCTAATGATTGGATGAAAGAAATACAATTAAGCACTCTAGCAGGGAGTCGAATCCAGAACCTTCGGTGACGTGATGGGGAATAAATCTATCTCCGTCAACGAGGCAGTTTCAAGGTTTGAACGCCGTGGATGTTCCTTTGCTTCCGTTCTTTCGTGTATTATGCCTAATATCATTCATTCCCATCCTCGTAAACAGCATACAAACCTATACTCCCTTTAACTTGATGCATGACTGTGAATAACCCATTCCCCATTCTTACTTTTCCAAAAGTCGAATTAATATTTTTTCTTCATTTAGATCACAAACAAATGCTCAATATATGAACATACGGCTGTAAACTACTGTTATTAGCTATACATCATTTGTTCACAACTAAGATTGTGCACATGTTAAAAGTCTGTGATTGCGTGGGGGGGGTGGGGGCTAGTGGCGTGCGTGAGTGAGTGATTTGCCACACACTCCCTCTATCTCTGCAGTTGCAAAACAAAAGGGCACGGGCATGTTCCGTGAGGAACAGAGGGAATTGTGTTGCCGATGGTTACATTACTGGTTGTTCAGCTTCGCTCTGTTGGTTGCGGCGGATGTGCAGAGAAGCCTGGTTTTGTGGCACGGTAACAAGTTGATGCTACGTCGGCGGAAGATACACAGCTATAATTCTGGAAAGTCTGCATTAACATCCAAGTTCTGATTAAAGAGGTGCATTTCTTTTAAGAAACCAGCATGACAGATGTAGATAACCTGTGATTAAACTTTCGTAGCTTTATCTTATTCCAGTTTTACAGATATTATATGTGAGAAGTTGCATTCTTCCCGTAACTATATCTTTCTGGTAAAATCTAGTCTGGCTGAGCTCTGTGCACAATCTCTCTTCCGAAGGTAGGCCTCCCCGATGGCATGGTAGTAAGCTTGTCGCCTTGTAATCAAAGGGCCCCGATTTCGATCCCCGGTAGAGGTACATTCCACAATGGGTCGGATCATCCTTTAAACTCAGATCCAGTTGCGATTAGTCTACATGAGCGTGAAGTGGACTTAAAAGTAGCAAACTTCGTCGCCTCCTGAGATTCTCGGTTCGAGTCTCGTAAAGGTTATAGATACCTCAGTAAGTTTCCATCTATTTCATGTAATCACTATTCATCCACATCGCATTTCTTAAAAAATATAGGGCCTCCCCCATGGCGCAGTCGTAGCGTCATTGCCTTGTAATCAAGGGGTCCCGGGTTCGATACCCGGTGGAGGCACAAGTGGTTCGGATCCCACTTTAAACTGTAGGTCCAGTCCCGATTAGCCTTACTGTGCATAAAGTGGACTTAAAAACACCAACTCAAATACTTAAAAAATATAATATAGTACTCACGTAGTACTCCGGTAGTTTGTTTGTTTATACAGAGTATTTACAAGTTTATCAAAATACACGGTATAAAACGCATCTTATTACTAAATTCGTTGACTGTACAAGAGATCTTCGGGTAACCTTTTTTATATCGATTTATTGTTTTGGGTGCTATTTCGAAATAGAGTTCCAGATAATTGTACAGTCAAACAACATTTTTCATAGTCCTCGCGAAGCAAGTAAAGGGGAAGAGTTTGGCGTGGCATTCATCTGACATGATTAGTGTTCGACACTGCGCCAGAGGGGTCAACCCCTCCGCCCCCGGCAAAGAACTGTCTCCTTCAGATAATATTCCCTCCCCCCTCCTCTGCCTCCACACACGCCGACCTCCGTGGCGGAGTGGTGAGCGCAGCGCTCTACGACGTCAGGTGGCCCGGGGTGGGTATTCGTCGTGTGCGAGTATTTGGTGGAAGGCTGTGCCCGTCTTGGACGATGGAAGAACAAGGGAAGCAAAGGAAACTATCTGCAACTCCAGAATATATTAGAAAACGTCGTGGAGAATTATCGGAAGATGAAAAAACACCGCGGAAACAAGTTAAAAAATTCCGTGCGGAGTGGCAAGAAGTGGCCAACAATACCTCTCAGACTAAATGGATTAAATTTTAATAAAAAAACTTGTTGTGTTTTAGAAGTTTCCACCTAATATGCGAAATTTACCACAATGGGACATTTGCTCATGTATGTACTATATATATATATATACAGGGTGTTTCTAAAGGTCGTTTACAACGCTTGGGAGGTGATTCCTCTCACAAAAACAAGCAAAAAGTGTGAGTTCAATTTTTACGACTGAGGCTTCGTTTCCGAGATAGGAGCCTCGCAAAAGGTGACAAAGTGAACGTCACACCTAACTGGGACGAATACTGTCACACATAGAGAGACGTTTCCAAGGGAATCATAAAGGAATCGTATGTGCTCAGTCCGGAAGTCACTATGAAAAGTTCACTTCACGCATGCGCAATGGAGTCCTCAAAAGAATTGGGGATTTCCAGCAAGAACAATGCATGGAAAGGGTATGTAACACAGCAAGAAGGACCGTGACAATGAGAAATGCGTTAAAGACAACACATCCCGACCTCAAACATCAAAACATGAGCACGGAACACAAAATCCGAAAAGTTGAGCACGGTTGCATACCCCAGTTACACGCGAGGAATGAACGAATCATGTCATGTGGCATACGAGAGACACATTACTCCACCAGGAGGAGGGAAAGAAAAACACAATATCAGATGATTGCGACAACGTGTATTTTTACACGCAACAACTACGTAATACCCCCACCCCCCCACACACACACAACAAACAACAAATGCTACAATGTCTT
Organism: Lepisma saccharinum; assembly: GCF_977018435.1. Classification (NCBI taxonomy): domain Eukaryota; kingdom Metazoa; phylum Arthropoda; class Insecta; order Zygentoma; family Lepismatidae; genus Lepisma; species Lepisma saccharinum. The sequence continues at coordinate 31,340,551 of NC_139232.1, read as the reverse complement.
ACTCACAGACAGTGCGTGTCACTGTACACCAACTGAAGATGTCACTTTCACCATACAAAGGAGGTGGGGAGCAATACCAAGAGTGTTCTCACTGGGATTTGCCGAGGGCGATAATCACAGACGGTTTTCAAAATGTCTGCCGTTCACTTCTACGCAGAGATGACAGCGACGAATCAAGGATTGTCGAGTACGAGCAAACAAGCCAGTCGTATCTGCTACCGTCGCGGCGGCGACGTTGATGCGAGCAACGAGGTCCTCAGCTGATGTGACAGGTGCGTCATATACGAGGGTTTTAATTTCTCCCCAGAAGAAAAAATCGAGAGGGTTGAGTTCTGGCGACCTCGGTGGCCAAGGTACAGGCTCATCCCTACCAATGAACCTATTGCGACACACGTCATGCAGGAAATGTCGTACATTACGATCGAAATGAGCTGGTGCCCCTTCGTGTTGGTACCACATTTCTTGCCGCAGTGCCAAAGGTACGGTCTCCAACAGTTCAGGCAGAACCTCACTAAGAAGTGCATGATACGTGCTACCATTCAGGCGAACAGGGAGAATGTATGGTACAATTAAATGATCATGTACTATCCCGCACCACACATTCACTGAAAACCTGTGCTGGTGATGGGCCACAAAAACTGCATGTGGGTTGTCAAAGTCCCAGACGTGACTGTTTCTACTATTGAAGACATCCATCCTGGTGAAAATGGCTTCATCTGTCCACAATACCTTTGCCCCGAGTGAGGGTTTGTGTCCAGCTGATGCAACAACCATTGGCAAAACTTCATACGAGGGCGAAAGTCATGAGGTAGCAGTTCTTGTACTTTCTGCAGTTTAAAAGGGTGCATTCCTTCCTCTGACAACACTCGCCAAACATTCACATGAGATGTGTTTTGTGCCCGAGCGAGCACGCACGTACTGGTGCCAGGATGTTCTGCGACCGCTGTTAACACATCTTTTGCAAACTGATGTGTGCGTACACTTCGGGGTCTTCCAACTTATTGCCGCGGTGGTAACAGTGACCCTGTTTCACGAAGTCGACTGTCTACCACCTGAAAGAAGGCGTGAGACGGTAAACGTCTATGTGGAAAGCGTTCTCCATAAAGACGCCTTGCCTCACGGCTAGGCATCTTTATGTATCTCCCCATACATGAGATGCATGTCTGCTAGCTGCTGAGTCGTATACGCAGCCATCTGTGTAATAGGGAGCTGGAACTGCAAAGTATCGTTTTTGTTTAACACTGGCACACTGCACAAATTGGCCGTATCACCGTACGAACACCACATACCAATTGTTGCGATACTTGACTTGCTCACTCCACCATGTCAACTTCTTTCAATACAACATACTAGTACTCTTCAATGCGTATGACAACCTAGAGCGAACTGCTCATCATATCCCAGCACCTGCAACACGACTGGGACGACTGCATGAGGGAACCAACCCTTCGAGCTCCTCTCGCGGGTACAACAGTCATGAAGATCAAACGTAGACTACGAGAGCCAGACTTGCCTGCGCAGCGCTTCCAAAACTGGTCTCTTTTACGTCACAGTGATCGCGTGTGAACACTCTTGGTATTGATCCCCACCCCCTTTGTGTGTTGAAAGTGACATCTTCAGTTGGTGTACAGTGACACGCACTGTCTGTGCGTAAGACATTGTAGCATTTGTTGTTTGTTGTGTGTGTGTGGGGGGGGGGGGTATTACGTAGTTGTCGCGTTTAAAAATACACGTTGTCGCAATCATCTGATATTGTGTTTTTCTTTCCCTCCTCCTGGTGGAGTAATGTGTCTCTCGTATGCCACATGACATGATTCGTTCATTCCTCGCGTGTAACTGGGGTATGCAACCGTGCTCAACTTTTCGGATTTTGTGTTCCGTGCTCATGTTTTGATGTTTGAGGTCGGGATGTGTTGTCTTTAACGCATTTCTCATTGTCACGGTCCTTCTTTCTGTGTTACATACCCTTTCCATGCATTGTTCTTGCTGGAAATCCCCAATTCCTTTGAGGACTCCATTGCGCATGCGTGAAGTGAACTTTTCATAGTGACTTCCGGACTGAGCACATACGATTCCTTTATGATTCCCTTGGAACCGCCTCTCTATGTGTGATAGTATTCGTCCCAGTTAGGTGTGACGTTCACTTTGTCACCTTTTGCGAGGCTCCTATCTCGGAAACGAAGCCTCAGTCGTAAAAATTGAACTCACACTTTTTGCTTGTTTTTGTGAGAGGAATCACCTCCCAAGCGTTGTAAACGACCTTTAGAAACACCCTGTATATATATATATATATATATATATATATATATACACACACACACACACACACACACACACACACACACACACACACACACTCTATGTTGCCATTCGTCACCGGACACCCCATACCAGTACGTTAATCCGGTCGGAGCACCACATCAGTATTGTGTAGGGCCACCTTTCATTGCAATGACGTCCGCAACCCTTCGAGGAAGACTTTCCACCACTTTGAGATACGTGTCGACGGGAATCTTGCCCCATTCCTCCTGCAAAGCGGCAAACAGCTCAGTGGTATTTTTTGGGCAGCATGATCTGGCTCTCAAGCGGTGCTTCAACTCGTCCCAAAGGTGTTCAATGGGGTTGATATCTGGACTTTGGGCTTGCCAATCAAGTTTTTGCACACCCATGTCATCGAACCACGTGTTGATAATGCCTGCCGTATGACATGGAGCATTGTCGTGCTGAAACAGGTATGGGCCAATACCGAATTGTTCCCACCATGTTGGTAGCGCAGAATTGTCCAGAATTTTTTGTATGCATCGGCATTCATGTTTCCCCGAACTAAAACAAGAGGACCAAGACCATACCACGAAAACCAGGACCACACCATGATGCCACCTCCGCCGAATTTCACAGTCCTGTAAACAGCGTCCACCGGGCATACGCCACACTCACACACGTCCATCAAACCGCCACATCTGGTAGGGCGATTCATCACTCCATAGAACGGATTTCCATTGTTCGAGAGTCCAATGGCGGCGTTCCTTGCACCACTGTAACCGAAGGGTCGCATTGCGGGCTGTGATATGCAGCTTGTGAACTGTTGCGAGACCATGAAAACCAAGTGCAACCGTCTCCCGGCAGACAGTACGATCACTTGCAGCACTACTAGAAGCCGATCAAAACTCCTGTTCCACCATCTGTAATGACGCCTTTCAGTTTGACTTCACCACACGTTTCAAGCATCGACGGTCACGATCTATTAATATTTTTTGTTTACTGGGTGTGGGTCGTCATGTCATGACCCCCTCTCGCTTCCACTTCACGATAAGATCACTCACTATCGACCGGGGTATCTGAAATTTGTTGAAAATCTCAAGGGTCGAATGCCCAAACCTGTGGGCTCCAGTGATCATCCCTCTTTCGGCCTCACTCAGTTCACGTTGATTGTCCATATTGACTGCTGTAGCTGGTATGAGTGTATTCTCAACCGGCAATGCCTTTTGTAGGTTGTATGATGTGTACAGACGATCCCGAGCACTTTTTGTGGGGTGTCCGGTGACGAATGGCAACATAGTGTGTGTGTGTGTGTGTGTGTGTGTGTGTGTGTATGTATGTATGTATATATATATATATATATATATATATATATATATATATATATATATATATATATAATAAAACGTGTATATCCATGCGCAGAAATTAAACATTTTTGATGGAGAGGCTAAATTGTGATTTTCCACACAAACTCTTCATATCTGCGCCTTATTAGAACCACACAAATTTGTCTGTGCTAGAATAGCATTTAGTGTAGAATATTTTTCATTTTCTACTGATGGTGTGATGAAGCATGGGGCATTGGCCTCCCAAAATTCAATCTCAATTTGTGTGTTTTGCTTTTTACTGATGAAAATCTTCAGTTGCCAACTTTAACGTAGTTTTAGCATATGGTTTTAGCTTTCATCTCAAAACGAAAAAATTGGCTTGGTTTAGCAATAAAATCTAAATCTTCCAAACAAGCATTTAAAAGTTATTGATTTTATTGTTTATTGATTTGGTTTATTTTACTTCGCTTTTCTGCCACATTTTGGATAATTGCGAAAATGGGGATGAGTCATGATACGATGAAATTATGAATGGACACTCACAAACAGCCATGCCTAGGCCGGGATTCGAACCCGGGTCCCCTGGCGTCGTAGCATTTAAAAGTTAAACATTTTATACATACGAACATGGTTCAACGAAAATATTTTATTAATATTATTAATAATAATAATTCTTTAGGGGAAAAATTGGCGAAGAAGGGAAATTTTACCCCTTGCAAAGGGAATTGTGCTTACAGATTGTGGCAACACTGGCCCGGGCTCGAATCCCGGACTGGGCATGGATGTTCTTTGTGAGTGTCGCTTCATTAATTTGATCATATCATCACTCATACTCATCGTTGCAATTAGCCAAACGTGACATAAACGCAACTTAAAAATAACCTAATTCCATCAATCAATGAAAGCCTCCACGCTGCTGTTGGAGGTCCAGGATATTGAAGCTTCGAATACAGAGCTTTACGTCGTGATAATTATCCGAGGGCGCCGAAGGGAAGACTGAGCAGCTTACACACCGTCCATATTGTGTGTACCTTGTGGACCTTTTATCTGTTGCTCAAACACTTGGAGGACAATCTGGAGCCATTTGTCTACCGGATTTTAGCTGTTGCGTTTAACAATACACATTTTTTGGGTGAGAACGGTGGAAGTTTAAAGTTTTGTTCTGGCCACACTGCTCAGTGACGCTTGCACTGGTAATCACGTGATCATGTGACTTAAGATGGCGTCCATCCAGGAAAAGGCACAGTGTGTTCTGTGGTTTGCAGAATTAAAATCTTGTGTTTCAGTGCAGAGAAAGTACCAGACAACGTATGGGAAACCACCCCCAGCAAATTCAAGTATCAAGAGATGGTATGAAAAGTTCAAGGCAACGGGAAGTGTGTCAGATTTGCCACGCAGTGGAAGGCCAGGATCGAGTGACGATGTGATTCAGTCAGTGCAGGACAGCGTGCATCGGAGTCCAATGAAATCGCTGAAACGAAGATCACTGGAACTGGGAATACCGAAGTCAACATTACACAAGATCGTACGCAAGAAGGTGAAGGCCCGGCCCTACAAGTTCGGCAGTTTCTTAACGAACAATTTCAAGGTAGATGGATTGGCCGAAGAGGGCCCACACCTTGGCCTGCAAGAACACCAGACTTGAAACCTTGCGATTATTGGTTGTGGGGACATGTAAAGACCCAGGTGTATTCACAGAAACCAGCTAATCTGGATGACCTAAAAGAAAAAAATAAGAGATGTGATTCTGAATATCCCAGGAGAGCACCGTCAGCACGCAATTCTCGGTTTCACAAAAATACTGCAACAGTGTTTGGACGTGAATGGTTCACAATTGGAGGTTTGGCGATGAACCTAACAAGCAGGAAATAAACTTTGAACCTTGCTGTAAGTACACACAAAATATTTTGTTAATAAACTTAATAGTTTTCAAGTTATAGAGTTTTAGTTTCTTGCAGGACTTTATGGACTCCCTGTACAATAAATGCTAAACAAGCATATTTTCGTTATTTAATTTTTGTACTCTGTAAGCCTTTCGATAGGTGTACGGACCCCCTCTCCCCCATAAATACGTCCTTGCTTCTTGAGACTTTTTCTCTATCTAAAATTATTGTGATATTTAAGTTACAAAATGTAATTTGTAGATTAATGATCCTGTAAAATCCCCGAGCGTAAGTATTTTTTTGTTGTTATTTTACATATCATTGCTGCCACTTAGGCTAATCGTAACGATGGACATGCATGCTAGTTGTAAGTGATGAAAGGACACTCGGAAAGAACGTTCGCCAAGAACAACCAGGCCTAGACTCGAATCCGGGAACTTTGGTGGCGAGATCAAAGGTTCGATCTCCAGATGTGTTCACTTTTTAAGAACAGTTTAAGCCATTCAAACATGCTAGCTTAACTGCCAAAAATTGTAACTTTCAGAAACAGTATATCAAATCAGTGCAGAACTTCCTTTTCTAGACGTGAGGTAGGGGTTATACTCTGTCCCTGGAATCTCTGGAGTAGTGTTGCCCACGGGACGAGACGGGACAGGCTTTTAAAAATTCGAGATGAGACGAGATTGATCATGTGTCCCTTTGACAAACGAAAATTTTCGAGACGAGACAGCATTTCACAGCATTTCCACGAGACGAGACAGGCCAAAGTCTCGTCTCGTGGGCAACACTACTCTGGAGCGAGCGAACGAAAGCCTGCGCAAGTAGTGACGCGAGAGGGCTCGACCAATGAACAAGTCCGAGGCGTGGAGGGGGAGAAAGCGACTGCAGTTACCAGCATTTGCAGCAGCGTGTACTTCTTCGCCCCGCCCACCCGCTTTCTCCCCTTATTCGCGTCCTTGCCCCACAGATTCCCGGGATAGAGTATAGTCAGTCAGTCATTGTATCTGTCCGTTTTGTATAGGTAGAGTTTCAGTCTTTTGGACTATGCCTCTGTATTGTGTTTTTGTCATTTGTCATTTCTTCTTGTGGGTGTTTCGAGGATCGATTGTCATACCCTACAACTGTCGTTGGGATTTAAGTGTGGGTTTATCAGAAAATTTTTGATGTGTTGTTTGAGAGTGATGGTTTGGCTAGTGTTTGTTCACTGTAATCTTGGCCTTTTTGTAAATGCCTTGAGGGTTAGACTTGCCCAATGTGGTGGATAGTTGGATTAAAGTGGCGCGGCAGCATAGCCCAAACTTTGTTCTCGTGCGTTGCATGAACTTCTACAGCGTTTCAGAGTCTAGGTCTTCGTGAAGTTAGGACATTACTGGGGTACTACGTACAGTACCTGTCAACTCCAGCAATGATTCGGAGTGCCCGGTTTCGTACACTTTGCAGTCTTCGCAGTGTGCTAGGAGCTGCGTGACCCCATATCCGCAAGCTAGGTCAACATGGAACTGATTATGATTTTGTATATAGACACCCTGGTATGCAGAGGCATCACTTGGCTTTCGAATAGGCTGAAGAGTTGTCCGATGCACTGCGATTCTTTGGTGGCTGTTTCCAGTATGTGTTTTTGAAAGGTCAGTCCCTTATCAAGTAGAACCCAGAGGTATTTCGTTGAGGATTGTAACGGGATGTTTCTTTGGTGCAGCTGCAGTTGCGAGTTGAATCGCTCATTCTTCTTGTTGAAGAAGACGGCTGAGCTCTTCTCCGGATTGACTTTGAAGATTGGACCAGTAAATGGAGAATCATACAGGCGCAGGTAACGTTGCATCTATGTCTCCGCGTAGTTGGTTCTGACAGAGTAGCATATCGAAGAAAACGTTAAAGTATGCTGGAAAGATAATCATATCTAACACGGACGTTTGCTTTTACTTCATGAATCAAATTTAGTCTTTGTATTTTTAGTCAAGCTTTCGTCTTTTTCCTAGAAGAGAATGAAGTTATGAAATAAACATGGGAATAAACATACACAGACATACTTTGAGTATTTGAATCCAAAACTTTTGTCTTAGTGTTGTGACCACCTCCCTCTCTTTCTCAGAATTTGCGGTGTAAGTCTGAAGAAAATACGTTTGGGGGGGGATTTGGTAATACAAGTCAGTTATAGCTTTCTGTGAGTATCGCATGTCTCTCTCTCTAAAATAAATTTCCATAGATCATGCAAGACTATCTATGGAAGGAAAGAAACAAAATACAACCTTCTAACAAAGCAGACTGAAATTGAACATTTCGTACTTGGTCGATGTGGAGAAACCCTCTGTCTGCTATTGAAAACTCCCAGCCGGAAAGTTCTTTGTAATCTTCACGAAAGAAGGGGGCCAACAGCAGACGATGAATGGTTCTTCGTTCTTTGTAGAAGCCTGTCAATGAGATGATTGGTCTCCCTGGTGACATATGGATGTTGCGTCCATTATATTGTTAGATTATTGTTCGAGATTGGGCTGTGGACAATGGTCATTGGAATTAGAGGGAAGATTAAAGGGGAAAGGACTACGAGGACCCCCCCCGTCGCCAGAAGCAAAAGCCAGACTGTCCGGAAAGCCCTGTACGTGTTTGGAATTATAATTAGTTGATTTGCTGCTGACCGTTGACCTTGGAACTCCTGGACAACTGGACAACTCTTGCAAAAGCGGAGTTCTGCAGTTGGAGCTCTTGCACGATCTTTCCTTTCGTAGCAACTGCAAAATGTAGAAAAGCTAATTGTACGGACATGAACATTTGCATTTGGTAAATGTTGGTAGATGATGTAAAATAATGTTATCTAATTTGTATTTTTGCAAACTTCCAAAGTGCCAACGTAACATTTTTTTCCCCTTGAAAGGAGTAGATCTACTTTTATAATTATTAATTATTTCGCTTTATTTATTTTCCTCCTGGTCCACCCTGTAGAATTTACATGTACACAAACACAGACGTATATGGATATAAATAGTCAATTATGATGGTCCGTTTTCTTCGTTTGCGAGTTCTGGAATGGTAAATTAAAACAAATTAGAACACGTACACTAATTTTACCACAATCTGCACACTTTTTCATCCTGCGAACAAATGAAACAGTAATGACAGAGAACAGTGATTTCATTTTTGATTTTTATTTAGCGTCGCTTTTCTGTCACTTTCTGGTAATCGCGACGAAGTGGATGAGTGATGGTTGAGTGATTTGATATTTAATATTGGACTTCAAAGGTTTGGGGTCCGAGTTGTGCGGCCCGGAATGTTTTGATATTATCTTACTTAATGAGTTTGGCATGGCTGCTACAGAGGAATGCAACACAAGTTGATTACAGGAACACCACAATTTACAATTCAAGCCTTGTTTGTGCGGTTTGAAAACGAAGGCCTCGTGTGCCTATTCCTGGGGGGGAAAATCTGCGGACGGCCACAGGTGTATTTCTTTGGGAGATTTTAATTCCTCCATTTTGCAATATGGCGTGCAAGTTGCAGAATGGGTCTCCCTTGTTTCACAACACTTATGCACTTGTTCTGACGTCAGACGAGGAATACCTACGAGTTAGGTTAGGTTTGGCTCTATTAGCATAAATACATTGAAAAAATATTATTTATGCTAATAGAACTGAACCTAGCTAGCCTAACCTAACAACTTAGGCATTTAGCCTAAAATTAAAAACCTTTCTCCCGTGACATCAGAACACAAGGTTGCCCAAGTGTTGTGCGATAAGTAGACCCTGCAGAATGCGTGGGACGCCATGAAACCGATGATCCTGGCTGACACTTCCTCTCCAATACGAGGTTCTTCGAACCTGTTCCTATTTTAAAATTTACATTAAGTTTTCTTAGTGGTGAAGAATCAACCCAACGCTGACCTCTGTTAAAAGCTACATTCGTCTTACTTAGGCAGTTGGATTTACTTGTCAAGCTACTAAGGAGCGGACTATCGTAACCGTCTTGAGTTCAGAGCATCCCAGTTTGACCGGATTAAATATAGAATAGAATCGCCTTTATTGAGCGGGCGTGTTTCGGCCTCACTGGCCGCTCGTACAACAAACCCTTGTCAATACATATTTCAATTGATATTTTACATAACACTTTCTGAAAATCAGTTTTACAGTAGAAAAGTTAAAACATAGAAAAATAATAGATATGTCCATATACTGATTACACAGAGTAAAATCTAAGACCACAATTAGTATATTATTACAGAGTTAAAATTAAAGCCAATACCTCATTCCTGTATCTTACCAGAAAGACGAAGCCAGACACTATTGTTTGGACAGTACATATGTGTTTATTTAAGTTTAATTTGTATGTTGCAGGGTGGACATGCGACGGTTCCATTTGGACTTTGCGGCGATCCGAGCACGGCATTTATTTATGTGATGTCACGTGGGATGTTTCTTCCGTCCAAATGTGTTCAGCACATGCAAAATCGTGTTGATGTATACTGTTATCATTGAAAAGCAAACTTTTAGCTTTGCAAATTATCTCGCCTCGTCTTATGTTGGCACGTAACAGAAGCTACCTCCTTCGTCCATCCATCTTTAAATTTATTTTGCTTTCGGTGAATTTATATAATTGCCTCAATTCTTTCCTGCACCTTTTATGCTCTTGCTGCAGCCACTCGGAAATTAACACCTTACAGGATGTATATTGCGTCAACGTGTCCTTGAAATAGCCACCTTAGACTAGCACTGTATCTTGACAGACGCATATTATCGGAATGATAGCTAATGTTTTATTTTCCGTTTTAAAGATTAGGTTTGTTGACATTTGGGAGCGATATAACGTTTTCAAGTTTCCCTTTTATAACTTCGTTCAACCCGGCTGCTCTGAAATTCACAACTGTGTTAAACCGTGCAGATTTACTGGAATCGAACTGGAAACCTCCTCTTTCTACTCCCAAGACAATATGGATACGTCAACGTGGCAACATTGCACCCCACTCCCTTCCCCGCCTTCCGAAACAACATTGTAGGAAGCAGCTGGGTGGGGTCGTCTGTCTCTGGGAAGCTTGACAACAAACGGGCGCTCACGTGTGTACATGAGTGCGTGGCTGAGCATGTCATAGTACTGTTGTGTGTGTGTGTGTGTGTGTTTGTGGTAGGGACATTTCCTGAATTGGCCCATTATCTTCAGTTCTTTAGCCAGCCCCGTGTCTCGCTCTCCCTCCTTCCAGAAACAGCTGTGTATTGCTTTGGTCGCCTGGTTGCCACGATGTTCTAGCCCAAGGAATAATAATTGTCTCCTTCCGGTTCTTGGGAACACTTGGATGTGATTTCTATATTCACGGCAGCTTTGAAAACCCTCTTTTCTTAGTATTTCCCTCTTGATTCTCCTGCACTAAGGTGTGATGCAGTAAATTCTAACTTCTGTACTGTAGTTTTATCTAAATTCGAAGTAACACCTCTTTCATATTGCATGTGAATTGGGGGGGGGGGGACTTCTGACTTTAGAGATTAACAGAGACAAGTCTCAACTCTCTATCTCAAATTTGACCAGAACGACCCCTTATAGACTACTTGTCTAGAAGAGAGACCGAGACTCTAGGTCTCGTTCGAGACATTGGCTTCATATCGGGGGGGGGGGGCACCCTAAGTGAACCAAATTTTCACTTGACTGACGTAGTACAATTAATTATGTAATACCAACGAGAAAGATTTCTGGTGGCGATGGTATTGAGACGATACGAGACTTGACGGGTGCCGTTCTCTCACACATCTCGAAATATACAGTTATGGACAACGTATACATTGTATCAGAACACAGACTTTCATAGCGTATGCCTGTTTCGACGTTTAGAGCCCTGTAAAAATAAAAATTAAAAAAAAGGATATTATATCCTGAATATATATCACAATTACCACTAATGAATTGATATAATTACTACAAAGAAAATATAGAACCTATCTATAAATAACCAAGTCCAGTGTGCGTTAGGTATGGCAACAATTTTTTTTAAAAAAATATTTGACGTGTAAAATTGTTAAATGTTTTAAAAAAGATCCATAAAAATGACAACAGTTATACATGTTCTACAAGGACCAAATTTCTCAAAATTGCTCCATAGAAGCGAAAATGGTATGTGCACTTCATTGTAACGATCAAGAACGAATAACATCAAACTTGACTCGCTGATGGGAAGAAAATTATGCACGCAGGTATGTCCTTTTATATGTACTCACAAGAAGAGGCTACGACTTGGGGAATTGAGGTTGGATTGGGTCTTCGTGTAGTGGTAGGGTAGAATAGTGGTGGTAGGTAGGTGCTAGCGCGCCCTATACCCTGATCTTCTTTGGAGCAAGGTCGCACATAGCGGCAGAGAGGTGGGGGAAATCGGATGGGCCGAGTGTAATGTACAGGGTCAACGAAGTTAATAAGGTGTGTTTTATACAGCGTATATTGATACACTTGTAGGTTGAGTTGTATCTTCTGCAAATATGCTCTATAAAGAAATATACTGCCGGAGCACTAAGTGAGGCGAGTGTACTACATGCTGCTGGGAAGGCTGATAACTGCAGTTGCTTTCCCCCCAGCACGCAATCCCGTTCCTCGCACGTGTTCATTGGTGGAATCGTTTGGCTTCACTACCTGGGCAGAGACTTGTTTTCCTTCGCCTGCTCCAGAGACAAGCGGGACAGAGTATAGCCGGTAATTTCCGAGAAAAATCGTTTCAGAGTTTCGAAGCTTTCCAAGCGCGCCTCGTGAGACGAATATGCTGTCAGCTTGCAAAGAGGCCGGTAGCGCGGTTGTGACGTAGCAGTTTCGAACGCCGGAAGGCCCGAGTTCGATTTCCGTTCCATGGTTCTTACTTTTTTGTTTTTCTTAACTCTAGCAACTATTTATTGCATTTTTATTTATTGAGAAAATTCGTCTTTTATTTGCTGTACGAATTGTTGAGAAACATTTTATTTTTACATAAATAAAAGCACTGATTTCGAATAGTATTTTTGTGTTTTGTCGAATCTTACACATGAATAATCTAATATGCAAATATTTGTGAAATGATGAGAATATTGAAGAAACTATCGTGAAAAATTCATTTTCACAAAATGAAAAAAAGAGAACATTGAAAAGGAGTATCCCCCCAAATTTAAAATAAATAGTTGCTCAAGGTAATTAAAAAAAAAAAACGGTCACCATCGATGTGGAATCGAACCCAGACCCTTCGGAGCGTGAAACCGCTACGTTCCACTGGGTCACCGGGACACTTGGGAATCGGACAATATCTTCGCATCGCGAGGCACGCTTGAGCTTTTCTCATAAATGGCATATCAATGTCTACAGTATTCAAGGCGCTGTATCTACAGGATACCCTATGACTACTCGAAGTCTCGCCCCAAATTTCCCAGACCGTAGCCTCTCCTTGTTAGATTCAGTCATAACCTTTTTTGTCGTCTGATGCTTCGTTCTATTTCTCGCACTTCCTTTTTTGCCCCCACCAGGGTCAAAGCTATGTTGAGTTCCTTGTTTCTCACTGGCCAACTCAGCCGTAAAGTAAACTATTAACCAGATAGCTGCATGCTCCTTCTCTCGGTCTCTTAAAAACTTTTGTCATGTCATGATCTATTAATACCCACCCCTGTGACCACCAGACATCCATTGTTTGATTTTTTGGCGAGTTTGAGAGAACGTTTGTTCACAATACGAAAATATTCACCGCTTGATTACTTGATTAGGCCTTGTCTCCGATATGCCTATGTAAGACGGCGGCGAGTTATTGGAGGCCAGGAATTGATTCCCACAAACCACTTGAAATTACTCTAGGCATAATCATAAACTCATTAGTTAGTGTTTACAGCGTTGCAGTATGAATTGTCAACATATCGATTTTCTATTAGATACATCGCACTGTACGCAAATTACCGAACTCTATATAATTAAAAAAAATCGTGGTAGTTACCCGCCTCTCAAACTCATACTACATGTTAACAGGCTGACGTTGCTCTGGCTACTTGAACCTTCAAAGCTTCCTTTTCATTCAATTTTTTTTTTTAACTTGTGTTAATGCACCATTACACGACTTGACTTTTTTAATCAAAACGTTGTTTATAGTGCTGGAACAGTTGTAAGGCACGTGCCGAAGTAACGTCAAGAAAGAAGTAGAATAATCAGTTGTACCATATTATTTTGGTTTACTTATATCATACAGGATGGGCCAAAAGTAGGTATACATTAGTATATAGTATATTTGTGATGTATTAATATTTACCTTCTGTTTGTTCGTTACCCCCACACCCCCTATACGCCTTCATGGCGTGGTGCTAAGCACAGGGGAACACTTTACCTTTTACCTTTGTTCGAATTGTACGTACGTCGTTCCTTCCCTCTAAAATGAGTCGTTTATTCAGCATTCATTCAATCAGGAATATTTATCTTCTGCCTGTTGCTCCAGTCTGGCACTCATTTGCAAGATAGGTCGTGTCTGATTCGAGGTTCGAATCTTGCACAAAGTATGGGCTCCAGCCGCTGTGTGTTCTTTCTTCATCTTCATGCAATCAGCAACGCTAATACTTTAAATGCCAGGCCGAATTTTGCATTTCTTTGTGGGAGGATGGAGCTGCTTTGATTGTGTACATAATAATTACGCACACAGCTTGTGTAATACTTTCTTTAAAAAAATTCGTTCTCTAGGTCGTGTGTATAAAAATTATACAGACCCTGTAGTAAGAAAGTAGTTTCTCACACACTTGTTTTCTAAGGAGCTGTACATGTACGCTGCTTGCAAGTTTGACCTGTGTCTGGAGGCACCCTGTGTATCAATTTGATACTAAATCGGAACCTCCGTCCCGTGAACCCTTTCGGGCCACCTTCTTCATCGCCTAACAGTATTTATGTAGTCCCTGATGTCTAAATATTAAACCAGGGTGTTAATTAAAGTTTTCTTGATGATACTTTGGTTTAATTAAATTTAAGAGATATATAAGAATACAGAATAATATTTTTGCATATAACATAAAATATTAAAATATATATAAATAAAAATTAAAAGTACTAATAAGAAACATATATGCATATATTAAAATTGTAGTTAATGTCGCCTAACGTGGAATATAAAATGTATTATAGTATATGGAAAAAGATATAAGTATGATCTATGATAATAGTTACATTATATTTGTGTGGTTATGATATATCTAGTAGAATCCTTAGATTCCTGTTACGAATTCTTTTCTTTTAGCCTGGTTTAATATACTGTAGACGGTAGGGTGCTTTCTTCTTACGAAGATTGATGAGCGAGGTGTATATGCCTTACATCATCTTCTCTTCCTCTTTTTTCTTCTCTTTTCCTATGTCCTTCCTCTCCTTCCCCTCCCTACTTCTTTCCCTCCTTCTTCTTATCTTCTATTTCTTCATTTTTTGTTTTTTCTGATGTGATATAGTATCTTCTCCTATTTATTGAAGTGATACTATGAAATACCATGAAATAGGTATTTGGTTGATTTGGTGTTTTAAGTCCACTTTATGCACAGTAAGGCTAATCGGGACTGGACCTACAGTTTAAAGTGGAATCCGAACCACTATGTGCCTCCACCGGGTATCGAACCCGGGACACCTTTATTACAAGGCGGCGACGCTAAGGTACTTGGTCTCCTTTATGTCTTCCATATTTTCAGGCATATTCTCTAGTAGGCCTACTTCCTTGCTTGTAGATCTTGTATGTCTAACCCTTCTAACCATCCTCTCTTCCTTCTTGTTAGGTTGTCTCTTAAGTCTGCATTCTTCTTGCTTTTTTTTAAGTAGTATTTTTCCTCTTGTGTGGAGATCGTATCTGCTAGAGTGTTGATACACTTAAAGATCCTCTTACCTCCAGTTCTCCTATTTCTTGTCTCAAGTCTATTATTACTTTGGATGTATATTTTTTTACTTTTTAGTACTCTATGTTCCAGAGTGTCTTCTTCCTGGCACGGGCCACATTGTGAAGTTTCACGCATCTGGAATCGTGAAAGATAGGAATTATAAGGTCCATGACCAGTATCATGCCCCTTGTAGGTATCATACGTATGTTTTAATTTCATATGATGAATCACATTTGGAATGTATTTATTCGTCTGCTGTGATTCCGTATATTCTTCCCATTCTTTCTGCCACCTACTCAAGACTTCCAAATCGATGTCTGTTACATACTACGTTATTAAAATGTAGTTGTAATTTTTCTTCACTGTTTTTCGTAGCCAGTAGGTGGCTGCTCTTTTACTTATTTCTATATCCAATGGCGGAATGCCACTTACTGCGAATAATGATAGAGTTGAGCTTGTTCTAAAAGCTCCAAAAATTCTGAGTAAGACATTTCTCTTTGAATTTTCCTCAGCTTGCTAACAATTGTGTTGTGATCTAGGAGAGGAGCCCAGACACTAGCTGCGTATGATATCATTGGGAAGAAGACTGCGTTATAATATAAGGCCGCTACTTTGATGAGAATTTTCTTCTGTTATTTCCAATGCTCAAGGTTTTGTGGAGTTTATTTTTGGCTCTAGTTGCTACTTCTTCCACGTGTTCTCTCAGGCTTAGTCTTCTGCCTAAAATACCTAGGTATTTTACCTGCTGTGACTCTTTCAGATTAGCATTTTGTACTTAATTGTTGGGGATCTTTTCAGAAATCCCTTGAGTTGTATATATGTTGATTTTTCGTTAGATATTTCCATTTTAGCTGTTTTACACCAATCACTCACTTTCTTCAGGGATTCCCTTGCCTTCTGTTCTAACTCCATTCTGCTATTTTCTTCTATTAGGATTAATATATCATCGGCATATGCTACTATGTCTAGGATTCTATCACTTTCTTCCAACAGAAAGAGGAGTGCTCAATAGATAGGTTCCAAAGAATCGTCGGACCAAGTGCTGATCCTTGAGGACAGCCTTTTGTAATTGTCTTCTTGATTGTAGTTTTTGTCCATTCATAATATGCAGTCCTGTCATTAAGATAATCCAGTGCTTTCCAACTTCAAAAGGTCCGAGGGCCAAAATTATATCCAGCAGTTGATTGGCGGATTGGGGAGGGGGGATTAATAATTTCAAAAATTGTAAGTACTGAACTGAAAATGTAGTACTTTCGCATGACCTACATTTCTAAAATGAGGCAATAAAAACAATGGAATCTCAAATCAAAATTGCATAATTACAATTTATTTCACAAAAACCCAATACTTATGGATGAATTGAAAGGAATGAAAAACACACCATACAAATACGAATCCTTCATATTAAGTGTTCAATGTGAAAATTGAGGCCGATCTGCTTCTTTTATTATAGTTGGAATGTCCACTTCAATTTCTGTATTTGAAAGTCTCAAGAAGGTGTAGCAGTGAAGAATCTGCCAGCCGGCTTCGTAAGCGGTTCTTGATGAACTTCATTGAAGAAAAGACACTTCCACACGTGTATGTACTGCCGAACATCAATGTCATTCTTTGCCCAAAACTACGAAGGTTTGGAAAGCGTTCCTTTGAAAGGTATTTGAAATACTCGGGCCCCTTTTCATGCCTAGTTTGAAGGAACACATCGCCTTGCAAATCACTTAATTCAAGTTGGAGAGAAGCTTCTTGTTCTTCGATGTTAACTCCTCTTGGATTGCTAAATAGCTGGATGCTGCTTTTAGGTTCTTCAAAATCTTTAAATCTGGAGTCAAACTCATCCATTATTTCTTTAATATTTGCACTAAATTCAGAAAAGTCCAGTGTTTCTTCATCTTCTGCTAGCCGCCGATAGCTTGGAAAATGAACCAGGTTATTCCTCTCCAAAGTAACGTTGAAAATCTTCAGTTTATTACGAAACCCATTTATGTTTCTCATTAAATCTGACACCAACTGGTTTCTTCCCTGCAGTTTCAAGTTCAGTTCGTTCAGATGACCTGTGATATCTGTTAGAAACGCCAGTTGTTTAAGGAAGTTCATACTCTGAAACTGTTGTGTTCCAGCGAAGAGGTGGGAAGCGATCGAGTTCATTCCGCATAGCGAAGGGGTGGAATGCATGGTGTGGAGAGAAAGTTACGTCACTTTAGATTCTTAGATTCTTCTGATGATCATTATTGAGTGCAAAATCAATTCTACCTGTGATGTTGTCTTTCTTCACAGAGCTTCCGTTCCTTCAGTAAAAATAGAACGTATTTTAATAAAAATACTTAAAATTAATGTATTTTGCAAACTGGCTTCGCAGCCCGCCAGTTGGAAACCCCTGAGATAATTCTTTTGAATGTTGTACAACGGCTTTGATATTTGTTCCTCACTTAGCGTTTGAAGTATATGCGGCCATCATAAATTATCAAATGCGTCGCTGATGTCTATAGAAATTCCAGTTAAATATATAAGAGTTGTTACTTTATTCATCATATAATTTATTGTATCATCAGTTGACTTACTTTTTGTAAAACCAAACTGCTTGAGAGATCTTCTGCATAAGATTATCCTTTCATTGAGTCTGTTTATAGTTAACTTTTCTAGTAGTTTACTTAGATTATTGAGTAAACATATACAGTAGGTCTATAGGACTTTGCTTTAACTGGATCCTTATCCGAACCCTTCTTTATGATTACCGCCTCCTATTTTCCATTCCTTTGGTAACCTACCCTGATTCAGGGTTGGAACGAGCGTGTTCTTTGTCATTTTACTAATCTCATTAGGAATTTTGCCTGGTCCAGGGGCCTTCCCATTTTTCAGCTTAACTATTTCACTTACCACTTCTTCAAAAGCGAAGGACATTACCAAGGTTTCCGTATAATATATATTTTCTGAGTCTTTCTTATTTCTTGTTGTTGCTGATTATCCATTTCACAATTGTCATCTGGGAGAAGAGTGTCCAACAGGTGATTAATTGTTTCTTCCTATGTCACGGTGGTTTCTCAATTTTCCTTTTCAATTGTGGTTAACTGCAATGGATTTTTTAACTTGTTGGCTCCCAGTTTATATGGGAGTCTACAAGGATTCTTTTCTATTTTTCAACCCACACATGAGATCCATAATTTCTGTGTTTCCTCTTCAAGTAATGTCACATAACTCTATTTGGCCGCCCTATATTCTTCTCCATATCGATCTCTCTCTGTCTTCGACACGCCTGAGGAGCCGGGATCAGACCTCAGGTGATAGATCCGACAAAGCGACTCGGCGAGGACCGGCATCAGATCTCGGGAGAAAGGTCAGACAGTTCTTGGCTGGGGAGCCGGGATCAGACCTCAGGGAAGGGTCCGACAAAGTGTCTCGGCCAAAGGCGGGCATCAGGCCCAGGAAGGTTTTGGGGAGAGGAGGGTCTCTCAGGTTCTCCTTCGGTCGTAGCCAAATCTCACCAACTAATTACCTCGGCTTGAGCTTGCTACTTATATACACTCGGTTGAGCGCCGTTGCGGCGCCGCGACGAACCTCCAGCTCTCCGCACAACCATATGATACCAGTCAACAAGGGTCAGATTACCATATCATGTACACCAAGGACCGACCTTACATACAAACTCAATACAGATACCAAGTCATTAAGGTTCATTATATCCAGCAAAACATATTACAATGGAACCTTAAGATAAAGACAGAAAATCTTTAAGCACATTCACTTAACCTACCAATTACATAATTTACAAAGAAACACCACAAGGTTCAGTTTGCGGAGCATATAACCCTAACAACCAAATAGTAACCTAGCTTCACGCCGGGCACGTTACATACTTGAACACCAGTTATCTGAATATTGAAGCACTGACGCGTCCAGTGCCAAGATCAGCGTACAGCTGTGGGTCTAAAGGTCGGCAGATGCGCTGTCATTGCCCGGCGCTCTAGCCACCGCTCTACGGACGATTTGACAGTGAAAAGCACTGTATTTTCACAAAGCAAACTTTACTCGACATTTAGATGCTTTTAATCTCTAAAAATAATACTACAGCCTTTTTTTTAACATCTATTGCCTGCGACGGGTGTGACAAATTTTGTGACACCATACTTTGTAGTATTATGAAACAATGCAAAGGGTATAAAATATCAAATAGATAGTTCAAATTAAGGATTGTTTTAGAAATGAAGTAGAATACTTCAGAGTTTAAGATATAGAAACAATAAATGAGACGATTAGAACGAAATTAGAATTAATTTAGTTTTCGTGTAGTATCCTTGTAGTACGTATTGTGTATCTTTGTTTATTTCAGTACGATTGAACACGTTACCAGGAACAGAGGGAGAGTAGAGATTCAACTGATGTGTATAGTTCATGGGGTGTTGAGAGTTATTCCCCATTGCAGTTAACAATAAAATATGGTCTCAGAATACTTCTCGACAGGTGGTTCATTTTTAACTGGTTAAATGAAATTCAATGCTTCTTAACGACGTCCCGTAAACTACTTTGATTTGAACTTGGAATCTCTGAATAACCTTGGACGGTGACCAAATTGAGGGGATTATAATAGCTGCAAATGATCCATTTTTTGTATAGTTACGGATACCTCTGGCTGGTGACGATATCATGGTGTAGTTATCAAGCAAGAAGTGTCCGTAACTGTACGTGATTGTTGAACCAATTACAACGTACCATTTCGCTACAAGCTGTTCGGTGAAGAAGCGCGTTGAGTGGTCGACTCTTGATCAGTCAGTGTTTAACATGTAGTAAGTAGTAACTGCTACACACAATTTTTCGTTTTTTCTTATCTTTTTTCCTTTTTTTTTGTAACTGACTTGCCACCAAAACTTGGTAAACACTAATATTGGTGTAACGCAACAGTTATTCTAGTGTTGTTGTTGTCTTGCATCCAACGACATAACAAGATACCAGAAATGGTGTTGACCGTATGTATTACTCACCTTCATTTTACTTTTTTATATAGGAAAAAGGAAGCCGGACTAACCTGCGGTATGCCCGTCACCAACCATTCCGAGCAGGGTTGTTAAAAGGTCCAGGATATTTAAATAAATTCAATTCCGGTCCAGAAGAGAAAATCAAGCTTAAATGCGTCCTGGACCCTAAAGAACTTAGATTAGAGGGGTTACTTTCCTCTAATCGCCGCCACTGGGTATAAGCATTGTAGCAGAAGGTATAATATAATGCATAAGGTTAGCCAGAGGGTGGGTATACGTCGTGTATCGCCGTATACCCTCGACTACAGCCCTGTTTAAGACCCACCCATAGCTTTGCGTTGGGTGAATTGGAGTTAACGCATCTTTTCCCATTGTTATTTTGCTGTATTCATGAGCAACTGTAATTATAATATGGCAACGTGATTTTTTCTTTGTAAAGCTACTCCCTGCACATTGCAGCTTGCTCTGAAGTCGTTTTGCGGGGGGGGGGGGGGTGGATGTGGAAATAGAGCTCCACACATTCACAGTCTTCCTCCATTTGTGAAGGTGATACACCACGATCCCTTAGGTACCGATTTATTTATCTCCCGCGTGCCAGGCCGACGCCCTACTGAATGGACCACCGAAAAATGCATACTCCTCTGTCTTTCATTGGTTCTGTTTTGTCTAAAGCCACCCAATTAAATTCTTCACACCTGCATATAACTATCCTCAAAAGGCAGAAAATCAGCAAAGTAAAATAAGAACAGAAATGCATACAACTCCTTTCAATGGAACCGTGGATATCTTATCATCCAGATCTATCTTATCATTCGTCACCGACCTTATTAAACATGTATGAACCCGCCCTCCTTTATCTTTCTTCTCGTCTCCACCCATTTTCATCCGTTGGTACCCTATTTGTATCTTTCCCGCACCCTTACAGACCCATTTCATATTTTAAAGGTAATGTTGATTTCCGTAAACAGGCGCAGGTGCAGTTATTTTCTCGAATCCTCCAATAAGCATACAAGTGTAGAAGTCACATCATATCCTTGTTAGCACAATTCGTGCCCTTCCATCGTGCGTTGAGAACAGTGGCGTGCTCAGAGGAGGGATAGCCTCCTCGGTGGCGCAGTGTTAACTCGTCGTCTTGTAATCAAGGTATCCCGGGTACGATACTCGGTGAAGGCACATGGTGGTTCGGATTCCACTTTAATCTGTAGGCCCAGTTTAGCCTTTCTGTGCATAAAGTAAACTTAAATACAAATTCAAATAAACAACCCATAGAAGGGGGTGATGAGACTAAACTTTCTTGGTCTACCTTTTCTAAGAATAACGTCAAATGCAGAGAAAGATGGCAAAACATTAAGACTGGCTTGTAAAGATAGGCATAGGCTCTTACGTTCGGTCATATTTCTATCCTGTACGTTTCTACTGCGTGGATCCTCTTGGAAGTACATTACAAATCATAACAAGAAATCCAAACGGATGCATAGGAAATAGCCGTGGAAGAACTGCTGCACGTATGACGCAGTCTATACCCGTCAGTCACCAGTCATCATTGCCACACCAGACATTTGCCCGAACAGTGTCAACATCGAAGATGCGTCATTCAATCAAGCGTTCAGTCAAGTTCGTACCACGTGGTTAGCAAACTGCCAGGGTGAAGAAATGGCAGTCGCGTGAACTCATCGTGGTACCTACTTGATTGCATTCGCTAAATGAAAAGTGATAGAAGAAGAATAGAAGAATAGAATTTATTTCCAGTGTGAGCCTTTACAGCTATACAACCATACAAGTGAAAGATTTTCGTGCACTTTTCCTACACCCTTCCTCCTTTTTAGTCTGCTTCCACCTTCACCACTGCTTGGGAGTTCACAAACACTATTTCATTTCAAATTTTTCCCTATACTTGCACTGTTACCTGAGTGGTTCCTAAATTTTCTCAAATTTATTTATTAATTTATTTATTTAGTACCCCTCCCCCCTTTCACACATGTTCGCTATCCCCACTGAGCTTCTTGCTCTCTTTACCCAGGCGTAATGTAGGAAAGTTCCCAGATTCCTTATTTGCGCCTCCCCACCTCTCGGTCTCTCCCTCCTAATAACGCTTGTCATTATATTCTCAATGTTATCTTCATTTATTTCCCTGACATATTTTTGTCTTGCCTCCCCTGTTTCTTTGCACTGGAGGAGAATGTGAAATTTCGTCTCGTCTTCGCCGCATAACGGGCATTCTACGCTCCCGTTTAAGTCTAACTTGTGCCCATCCCCCCAGTCTGAACCAGGCCAATCCTGACCTTTCTTTTGCCCCACACAAATCTACGTAGTTCCTCCTTCCCCATTCTCGATCCGTATCCACTATTTTCTCCGATGTTAACGATATTTTTGCGTCGCATTCTGCCAAAATTTTCTGTTTGGTAATATCTTCCAGTCTGGCACGTATGGCCCCCTAGCATCTGCATATCAATTCTCCTCTCTATTCCCTCTTCCCACACCCATCCTAGCCCTATACTGTATAATTCCGTCTTTATTTTTGCTACCCATTGCCTCCGATTACCCCCCCCCTTTATCTGCGATTGTACACAGAGTTTCTTCAAATTTCCCCCCTCCATGGTGATCAGTTTTGCCCAGTATTTAATGCTCCTCATTTTGGCATCCACTTCCTCTCTTAATTTTCCCATTTCCCTAAGTGCCCCACATGTTGTCGTACCCCTCCCTACTCCTAGCCCTTGTTTTAGGAATCTAGACTGTACGACGTTTACGGTTTCCCCTCCCTCCCAGACCCATAGTTCGATGCCATAGAATAAATAGTGTTGCCTTAACTGTGGCCTCCTAGACCCCCTCCATAATTTTGATTGGAATATTTGGTACTTTGTATTTTATTTTTCTTGTTTTTTCTAACGCAAAAATTGCTTTACATTTATTCCTGTGTACGTGCCTTGCCCACCTACCCGTCATTGTCATCACCATGCCTAAATAATCGTACTGTTTCACCCTATCGACACTTGTCTCTCCGTATTTCCATTGTTCATCCTTACCAAATACGTACCCATTCTTTAATCAAGGGGTCCCGGGTTCGATACCCGATGGAGGCACAAGTGGTTCGGATCCCACTTTAAACTGTAGGTCCAGTCCCGATTAGCCTTACTGTGCATAAAAGTGGACTTAAAACACCAAATCAACGTACCCATTCTTAAATACCATTATTTTGGTCTTCTTCATATTTACTCGCATGGTCCATTTCCCGCAATATCCGTTTAACGTGTCTAGACCGTTCTGTAGACCTGCTGTTGTGTTCGAAATCAGTACCAGGTCGTCTGCGTATAACAAAAGTGGTACCTTTACGTCGGATATCGTTGGTGGATCCGTGTCCCTCTGCGTTATTTCCTCCACGATGTCGTTGATGAAGAGGATAAACAGCAGAGGGGAGAGAACGCACCCCTGCTTCACCCCCAGTATTGATTCATTTGCCCCTGTAACGCCCTCATTCCCGCACTTTACGCAAAACTTAACTTTTTCATATGCCGCTTGGAGAGCTCTGATCATTCTGGCGGATACCCCAACGTGCCACAATTTTGCCCACAACATTTGCCTGTTTACCGTGTCAAAAGCCTTTTCGAAATCCACGTAGCAGCAATATAATTTCCCCCCTTTTGACCCCTAGTTTTTCTTGTATCAATGTCTGCAATAAAAGTACATTGTCTATTGTCTGAAAATTTTTCCGAAATCCAGCTTGCAGAGGAGAAAGAACATCAAAAATTTCGCACCATTTTTGTAATCGTGTATATAATATCTGGCAGTACACTTTGCTCAGTACGGACAGTAATGAGACCCCCTGTAATTGTTAGGATTGCTTTTTTCCCCTTTACCCTTGTAGAAGGGGGCAAATGATGGTATCCGACCATTTTTCCGGAAACAGCCCCTTCCGGTAGAGTCCATTCATAATTTCCCTGCCCATTTTCGCCATTAGTGAATTTTTATTTGTGCCCTTTATAATCTCAGCGGTTAAACCATCCCTGCCTGCCGCCTTCCCGTTTTTGTGCATTAATTGGTGCATCATTTGAGGTAGGCTTCACTCTGAAGCAATTCGGGTGATAAGGCGGCTGAATTTTCAGCCCGTGCTGCGACATTTTTCTCGGTTCTCCCTCCCGAAATTGTTATGTACACACACGCGCGCACACATATATTTGATGGTACAAGAAATAAAAACTTATAAGATTTTTTTTATGTCGTTGCCCTTTTCAAAAACTCCCTCGCTCACAAACTTTACAACAGTCCGAGTATATTCAATGCTCGCTCAACGCTATCAAAGTTTATTCTCTATTAGCCTTAAGTGGCAGAAAAGCGAAGTGAATTAAACCAATAAATCAGTCAATCAAAGCTACAAAATTTTAATGTAAGTCATGTGCTTAGTGTATAATATAGACAACAGTGCCTTGGATACGGAAAAACACAAAGTTCAGCATTATTGATTAATTATTTTAGTGGGTGAAGGCTACTTTGGTGCTGCACCACCTGGAGTAGAACTTGCTTATCTCTTCATCCTTTCTTCGTGAAAAGATATAAAAATCAACGAGATCGCCTACTAGATACCAAAGATGACCATGTTTGAAACAAGTTACTACCACCTTGCTGATCTTCTCGTTTAAATCCAGTGGAGTTGAGTTGTTAAGTCCACTTTACGCACAGATAAGGCTAATCTGGACTGGATCTACAGTTTAAAGTGAGATTCGAACCACTATAGGCCTGCTCCGGGTATCGAACCCGGGACCCCTTGTTAAATCCAGTGAAGAACCAAGGATGAGTCCTCCTGGGCTTCAATAATAAGTTAATTCTTCAAGCAACTGCGATTTTAAACCATTCATGTATGCTTGCGAAATGCGAACTGAACGGAGCTATGGGACGGCGCTCTTTTCCCACAGGCCATTCCTCTTGGCTTCTAAGATATGAACTGGTCGCGTGTCAAGAAATATTGCTGCGATCGAGCGCCGATACAATATCTGCAGTATTTTCCCATTTATCAGAAGGGCAGAGAATAGCAGAATCAGATGGCCTCGCGCACCGTTCTTGTTCATATTCGAAGGTCTCACTTTCAGAGGGAGATAACAAAAGGACAAGGAGTCTATCAATTTTGCTGTTGCTATCATGGACCAATCTTATATACCCAGTTGCCTTCTTGCATTATTTTGTGATCTTACCGCCCAGCTAGGACGGCGATGTACGCTAGCCTTAGCCTGTTCAAAGTTTATTGTGTCAACCGGAAGAGAAGCTTCGGCAAATTGAATTTTTTATTATCAGCAGAAATGGCTTGGCCTACTGAATGGGAAGGCACCAGGGACATGTTTTTCTTCTCTCTTTTACGTGAATAGAAAATGCGATGACTGAGTGCTCAGTCATATATATGCGGGTGAAACTCGCTCTTCGGCTATCAAGAATTAAGTTGCAAAGAGGTTTGTTAGGTCTCTCAATGGACCATATTAGTGTGAAGTCTTGAGTCCAAACAAAGCTACCAGGTCTCTTTTTTTCCTATCCCAAGATATTGAATTTTCCATCGGAAGGGGTAGCTTTAATTATTGTGACAGCAGTTATGAAGCAAAATTGTGATGCGTACCCTTCATCAGTGTAAAGATGAGATTTCGGAAAATTTCCTTACAGATGAGGATGTCAAGAATAAATGGAGTAGGAAATCTAGTAAAGCGAATGCTCCTAACGACAACCTATTCGGAATCGCAGCCAATGGGCGCCACCGCTTCAGTCACGTGAGGCTGCTGGGTTCCCATCATCCATAGCGGCAACGTGACAGACTTGAGATCGGGTGAGCTTCGGGCCTGCTTCGGCTGTGCTCGGAACTGGAATGTCCAGATTTTGTAAAAAAATGCATGATTTTTTTACTCCGGTTATTCTCTGTAAGGTATGTGTTATGTATATAGACGTATTCTCCGAAATCTCATCTTTACATTGATGTACGATACACACAATTTTGTTTCATAACTGCTGTCACAATAATTAAAGCTACACCTTCCGATGGAAAATTCAATGGATTTGAATAGGCGAAAAACACGTTTCCACTTTGTTTAGACTCAACACGTGCTCCGTCGTCTGCTGTGACGTCACAAGTAATATGGTCCATTGGCAGAGAAAAGATGTTGTTGATATGATGCAGGTCAGGTCGTTTTAGCTTCCGCTACCTCAAGATTTTAGCATGATTTGTTTGAAGATTGATGTCAGTGGAGATGTTTCGCCTTGCAGCCATTGTTTGTCGTCGCTCATTGTTCCTTCCTCTCTCCTGTGTTAAACGGTGTGCCAAAAGACACTTCCTTGTTGTGGAATTTCTTTGACATTTCCAGGATGCGGGTTGAAACAAAGGCTGTTGCGTTTATTACTTCTGCGTGCTACATTGTTTATGCTGCTCTTCCGTAATTTGACTTTCGATATTTGCTATGCGTTTTGAAAATGTAACAGCGAAAGGTAAATCCAACTTTATCATCTAAGAAGCAAGTATCTTTCTTCATATTTACGGGGAGTGTGACAGAGGATTGGATATTTCAAAATGAAATCTGAATCTCCGAATATGGGCGTCGAACAGAACCCTGGAAATTGGCATCATTCATTTAAAATGAAGAAAACCAAAAAGCTTATAATTTTTATAGCCGATTAACTTAAATAAAGTTCAGTTAATTAATATTGCAACAGGAAATTTCAAATTTAATGTTAGGTCCAGAAATTTTGTATAAAATGCTCAGAACTTCATGCTCTCGTATTCTGTTTTTATTCGGTGTAAAATGATTCCAGACTTAAATCCCCTCCCCCACAGGATATACCACGCTGGTTATACTTAGCAAAAGTTGTCTGGACTTGTAAGACAGATTAGCTATGCAAGGATTGTCGCGTGACTAAATAATAAGTGGAAACTAGTTTGTAGAATATTGCAGGGACAGTGGTGTAATTTGCAAGTCGCGCGCGCGCACAAACACGCAATATTTACGAACTAATGATTTTAGTTCTAAAAACTATTTTATCCTATATTATCTACATTGTAAAGAAAGCTGAAGGTAGAAATTACAGGCTAAGACAGTAGATTTCCGCTGCCATTCAATTACCGTAATATTACCAGTGTTAAAATTATCACTTGACTACAACACGCTGTTAGCCTATTAATGTAATTATAACGACTCAGATTTTAAAAGTACATTTATGGCGTACTACGCAATTTCGTTTAAAATCTTTATCTATGTACATGATAAAATATTCAAATTTATATTTAAAGGGGTGGTGTCACGGTTTTATAAATTAACAGGCACTCTCTTCAATTTTAACGATAGAATATTGTAAAATTTACGGTAAGATATTTTTTCATTAAATTTGGAGCACACTAGTAATCAGGTATATAGGTTTGTTTGTGTCCTGAGTAGGCGAGAGGATTCCAAACAAAAGCAAGGAAATTCTAAAATTTGTTTTTCACGCCGTGTATAAAGTTTTTAGAAGTAAAATAATGGGACCGGACATCATAAAGATCAGTGAAAGCAGAGCAGGTCACGCCCACATTTCCGCGGTTGTAAGAATAAGCGACGTAAAACTGATAAAGCAAGCAAGTAAATGAACTTTACCCATTAGAAATCATATGTGTGTGTATCAACTCGATGCGTGTTTCGGTTCGAAGCCCCAACCTCTCTTCCCCCCCCCCCCCTCAAAAAGCGAATAGTTTATAAGCCACCAATCGATTTAACAACCACGTTCATGAATATCAAGAAATTGTATAGAACTAGTGTGTTAGGAAGCCATCCGTTGTAAAAGTAATTTTTGGGAACATTTTGGTTAATATCCATTTTGTATCCCTTAATAGAAAGTCCAACCGAAGCTATTTCCGACAAACGTGTATTATTAAAGCATTATGTATTTTCCGAAGTTCCCATGAAACCATCTGTCCCTAAGTCGACGATATAACGCCCAGCAGGAGTCCAAAAGACAGCCTGCAAGTTGTAATAATCTTGGGAAAGTCTTCTCCCAACAGCAAGGGCTGGGGGAAATGGAGGATTCCTCGTGTGAACGGATGAAGGTGAGCGAGTCCCTTCCAGAAGTTGAGGACTCCTTTCTATTCCGTGTTCTTCGTCTGTGGAAGATGACTCGCCTCACTGGCATCGACCTTGAGGGCATTAGTCCGTAAAATTAGCGCTATCTTGTTAGGTAATGTTCGGAGAGGGAGTTGCGCTGTTATTCTTCTTTCACTTGCTTTTCTCGTTTCCTTTTCTCGTCCGTCTCTTATTTTCTTATCTCATGCGCCTCTATCTCTATTTCTTTCCGTGTTCCACCATGTCTCCATTTCTTCCCTTGTTCCCCCATGTCTCCATTTCTTCCCTTGTTCCCCCATGTCTCCATTTCTTCCCTTGTTCCCCCATGTCTCCATTTCTTCCCTTGTTCCCCCATGTCTCTATTTCTTCCCTTGTTTCCCCCATATCGAGTTCTTCCCTTGTTTCCCCCATGTCTCTATTTCTTCCCTTGTTTCCCCATGTCTCTATTTCTTCCCTTGTTTCCCCCATGTCTCTATTTCTTCCCTTGTTTCCTCCATGTCTCTATTTCTTCCCTTGTTTCCTCCATGTCTCTATTTCTTCCTTTTTTTCCTCCATGTCTCTATTTCTTCCTTTTTTTCCTCCATGTCTCTATTTCTTCCCTTGTTTCCTCCATGTCTCTATTTCTTCCCTTGTTTCCCCATGTCTCTATTTCTTCCCTTGTTTCCTCCATGTCTCTATTTCTTCCCTTGTTTCCTCCATGTCTCTATTTCTTCCCTTGTTTTCGTTTCCCCCTTGTCTCTATTCTTTCCCTCGTTCTCCTCTGTCTCTATTTCTTCTCTGGTCCACATCGGTCTATTTTTCTTCTTTTTTCTCTTACGCCTATTTTTTTATCTCGTCTGCCCGTCTGTCTTTTCGCTCATCTGCTCCAAGTGTCCCGGGTTCGAATCCCGCTCGGGCTTGTTTGTTTGTGAATGTCCATTAATCAATTTCATCACTCATCCCCATCTTCGCAAATTAGCCAAGAGGCACAAAACGCGAAGTAAAATAAACTAAATCAATCGTATCTTTTTATCCGCCTCTTGTTCCGCCTCTCATTCTTTTTCTCTCTTCCTCCTCTCGTCTGCAGCTCTTTCGACTTTGTTGTTACGATCTTTCTCGTTGTTGAAGCAAAAACCGAACAGAAAGAAGCAAACCCTGCGGTCCAGCGTAGATATAAAAATGCCGATCATGCCAGTGAAAACAGTGGTTTCGGTTTGCAACATCACTTTCTCAGTGGCGGGCAGTGACGGCGCCAACCTGAAATAACTGGGGAGCTACAGATTTCGGAGTCAAATTTTCGGGGTGCTAACTAATACTGGCTAAAAGGTATTTACTTAATACATTACTAAGGTATAATTTTGCCGCTGGCATATTTTACAATCACAACTCAAGATAAATCAATGAGATGTTGCATTTTGTTCCATCATATACAAAAGTACTTTTAGGCACGAACCTTTTGTCAAATAAAATTCAATAATTATATTGTTTTCTTTTCCTAAGCCATTATTGAGTGGAATAATATCAGAGACTTACTATTCATGTGAAGGGTACAAAATACACCATATAAACTATATTCATTATCAACTCGTTGGATATATGTATAAATACTACACAACACTATTTCTATGTAAACAGTGTGACTAACTTTTTGCTAAAATGAGAAAATTAGTCACAGCAAGAAACTACGATAAGATATGTCTGTTTTTATGAGCAGCCACAAAGGTTTTTAAATCCAAACATTTTGCAATCTCTTCAAAGGACAGAACAGATAGAGCACTGAACCTCTTGTCACCAAAAGTTTGCCGCAAGCAACCGTTGATGGCGGTATGAACATTTCAATAACACAAAGCTTATAAAGTTCGTAAAAGGAAATTTTGAATGTTCCAATGATTGCAAGCAGCTGCTGAAGTTCATTATTTTAGCTTCCATTCTGCCTCATTCTGTGCCATGACTCTAAACTGTCCAAATCACAACAGTATACGGAGCTTATAGATAGTGCCACTTTTCTGAAGCACGAAAAGCTACAAACTTAATAAAGTAGGCATCAAATAAGCAAAAACACCCTTGAATAGAAAGTGTATTAATAATACCATTTTCTCTTCCATGATGAAATATCTTCCTTTTCTTGTTCAACGACTAGAATTCAGAACTTAGGGCTAAAAATGGGAAGGATGTGAGAAATATCGTCCACTTAGGATGTGCCACTCTCAAGGAAGAAAAATATTTTCACTACAAATCCACCTCCACTACGAGACAAATATATTGACATAAAATCAAGGAATATATGTAGTTGCAACTCTTGCACTGGGCATTTTGGTTAGAGAAGTGACTGCTGAAGATTATAATTTTATTTCAGAATATATTATGCTCTGAATATTGATCAGAATTGGATCAATATTTTTCAAGATGTACTTCAAAGATTGATTCTTCTACACGGAATCACATTTGGCCACTTTGACGGTGCTGCAGAAATTATTTTTTAACATCACAAATAATAATTAATTAGCATGTAGACCTAGGCCTGCGAAGAATGAAATTGTCCAAGCATGCTGATTTTTGCATCGTATTTAAAAATGTTTACTTGATTGGATATGTATTAAGATCCACTATATGCACAGAAGCTAACTGGGACGAGACCTACAGCTTATAGTGGAATCCGAGCCACTTAATGATATGTGCCTCCACCGGGGATCAAACCCGGGACCCCTTAATTTCAAGGCAGCATTATTGCTGCTTGCTGCTAGATAACCAGGGCGGGGAGGTCCAATTATAATCTTTCCAATTCTTAACATTTAAGAATTAGTTACTTTGTGTACTCTTTAATTTCTTAACGTCGTATTTCTCCCTCTTGAATATTGAAACGATACGAGTAGATTTAACGATGAAAACAATGAGAGAAGATCGTTAACACTCGTACAATTGTTGGTACTCTAATGAGGAACTAAGCTGCTATCCAGGCATATCTGCATCTATTCCCTCCCCTTGATTTTAGAACACATCGTATTAAAAGTAACTTTGCGATCTAACCAAACTAGAAAATGTACTTGAACATTGTACTTGCCTCAATGGAATTTTAATAATGGAAAATGTAAACTTAAAACATCTTTAGATTTCGGTCAAAATGCGTCTACCGTACTTCAAAAATCTAGGGGGGGTGTTACAGGGGGCTTCAGCCTCCCTAGCCCCCCTGTAGCGCCGTCCCTGGTGGCGGAGTGCTTAGCACAATGTGGTAAGACGCCATAGGTCCCGGATTCGAATCCCGACGTAGGCATATCATCCTCATCTTCGCGATTACCCAAAATTTGCAAAAAAGCGAAGTAAAATAAACCAAATGCAAATCGAATAAAACTACCAGAACTTCTGCTCGTGTGACTGTTCTCCGGTAAGTTTCCAGTAGAATTCATTCGGCGTTTCCTAACTTTGCCTTTTGAAAGTAACAATGATTTCATAGTTCCGTGATTTATCAAGAAGGCAGGAGTACGTGCTGGGTAAGTGAAGAACGTGGCGTTCCTGCATAACAATAATTCTGTTATCGCTGTTGCCACCCGTGGAGGAAATGCGTCAGATCCTTTGAAGAGCGTACATTGAGCACGGTACGAGCCTATGAAGGAAATCCTGCCCTCCTTTCGTCCTCCCTGCGAAACAAATTTTTCGTTTTAACGAATACATTACTTCAGAAAGGGAAATGATGATTGAGCCATTTTCCTGGAAAGGTAATCATTTTTCGTACTGTTTAACATTTACAAATTCACCGCACTTAGCTCTGTTCCTTGTCTGAAGGAAGTTGCCGTCTTCAGTGCTAGTGATAAAGACAGTATCCACGACTCACCCTCCATTTTTTGGAAAGTGATCGTTAGGTGAAAGTAACATACGCCATACATGCAATTTGATGCTCATTCTAATGCAACATTAATTGATACAGAGAATGATTATTACAGTGAGGTTCGCCGCAAGAAAGCCAGGGTTTCAAATTCAAGCAGTTTTTGAACGGAGAAGAAACACTTTTGGAGGGGGATTCTTTCCTGTCCCTCCCTGGGGAAAAAAATATGCGGGCGGTCCATGGTCATTATATTAATTTTTCTTGATTATCTAGTGTTTCATCGATTAATCATTAGTTTTTGTAGTGCAGAATAAAGGCAGGTAAACAACACTTTTTGTATTTCGCTTATTTAGCTACGATAAATTAGTTACTCTTGCTTACGGGTTTGGGTAAACTGATTGAGTGGTCGACTCGCTATCGAAGGTTCCGTATGCGCATCCGAGACTGGATGAATGAAGTTTGAGACCAATGAAGATTGGAATGTGGTGGTGGAAGAAAAGGAAAGAAGAAGAAGGAGGGGAGAGAGAGACATAAGGATAATAGGAAATAGAGAGAGAGAGAGGTGGTAGAAAGTGCAAGCGAAAAGCAAAGGCTTAAAGAGAGAAAATTGGTTGATTGATGGAAGTTATATTTTAAGTGGGACTTTACCTACAGTTTAAGTGGATTTCCGAAAACTATGAGCCTCCATCGGGTATCAAATCCGGTATCCCTTCATTAAAGGCGACGACGCTACTACGGTGCGTTCATTTCGATCTGCAGCCGAGAGATCGGGAGAAGCGTGGCGGGCGGTCCTGACGGAGATGCCGACATTTGCGGCCTGTAATGCCCGCTTATTTTTATGACATATGCAGACATTTATAAAAATATTGCAAAACGAGCACTAACCTGTGTTATAATTCATCATCTGTAATTCATCCAAGTTCTGCCCTTATATACACAAAAAAATACGCTTTAGAAACGATGTTAAGAGCCACAGATAATAAAACATTTTAATCATAGTTTTGACCAGTAACGTCCTGCTTAAGTTTATATCCTTGAAAGAGTTTTGTGCCGATGGGGATCGTTTGGAGGTTTTGAATGTGCAACACTGTATCAAGATTATGCTGTAGAAGAAACCGTTAAAAGTCAATAGTGTTCGTGAGCTTCCTTGCAATCCGAAATCTCCGAGCTCGAGTTTTTTGTTCCTTCGCGACTAGATGAAGACAGAGTTGTAAATATAGTGGCGAGCAATGTAAACCAAGAGCGTGTTAATTTCGTACTGTGCGCAAGTGTGTTATTCTTGGTTACTTTCCGTTACTTGTTTGTGTTATTGTAGTGTGTATGTGTGACGTGTCAGTGAGACGATTGGAATGCCAGCCGCAAGATTCACGTTAGAACAAAGATTTTTTTATGTATGACACGTACCTACGTGAAAACAAACTCGTGTTGAGACGTGTGTAGGTAATTTGTACAGAAATTCCCATGCGTTTCAACTCCACACAGAGATACGGTTAGACATCTTGTCCTTCAATTACGAGAAACTGTATCGTTAAATTTTAAAACACCTAAGCAAAAACGACGGATTCTAACCGAAGCAAAACTCGATGATATTGGTGCAGCGTTAGAACGTTCTCCAAACAAACCTCTACGCCGTGTTTCACAAGAGGTGGGCGTGTCAAAATCATCGGCACATACAGTCACTAAGCTACTAAAATTAAAACCATACTCTTATAACACAGGTTAGTGCTCGTTTTGCAATATTTATATAAATGTCTGCATATGTCCATAAAAATAAGCGGGCATTTCAGGCCGCAAATGTCGGCATCTCCGTCAGTGCCGCCCGCCACGCTTCTCCCGTTCTCTCGGCTGCAGATCGAAATGGACGCACGGCTCAAAGAGAGAAGAAAATATAACACGGAGAGAGAGAGAGAAAAAAAGATGAATCTAACTATACATGTAGTAAAAAGTAAA
Source organism: Lepisma saccharinum (assembly GCF_977018435.1). Taxonomy (NCBI): domain Eukaryota; kingdom Metazoa; phylum Arthropoda; class Insecta; order Zygentoma; family Lepismatidae; genus Lepisma; species Lepisma saccharinum. The sequence continues at coordinate 31,306,508 of NC_139232.1, read as the reverse complement.
AATGTAAAGTGTTCCCCTGTTCTTAGCACCACGCCATGATGACGCCCCTGACCGCCTTTACCCCTCAGGGTTTCCCCCCAGGTATACCGACTGAGCCACCGCACCGCAGCCACACATGTAGTATACATGTAGTAGTGTTTATTATTCTTTGTCGCACTAAGCTTATGTAGCTACAAATTATTACATAAATTATACGTATACTTTATACGTCATGTTTCATTCCAAGCGCACCGTTAATAAAGGAGTTATCTGCCTGCATAAGATACCAAATTACTTTGATGACAAGCATCTTTGATCTGAATGGCTAGTACCATGAAAATGTGTGGAGAAATCCAAGTGATAAACATATTTAATGGATCGTCCTGCTGTAATAGGTACAAAGATAGCTTCAATATTACAAACACCGTTACATTTTTATTACCCTCGCAGGAATTCACTTTCTTATGTACGGAACATTCTTGTAGGTAGTTCTGCTTTCATTTTTTTACCTCCATGTCGTTCGAACAAAACTGTTTCGTCACAGCTCGTCACGAGATTGCTGTTCGTTCTCGTAAGCGGAAAAATCACCTTGAAATTGAAAGAAATGTGCGAAAACGCGTGTTGCGGGGAGCTCTAATTGGTACTTGACCGTGAAAAGCAAGGGCAGAGGCAGGCTTTGGCGGATTACGTCAGCTTCCGTAAACCGTAAAAAAAATTTAACGCATGGCCTCGTAAGTGGACATGTGCAGATGCAGTCAGTCAAGAGCTTGTTCGACAGCCTATCGTTTTGAGAGCCAAATTTCCCAGTTTCACTGAAAAGATTTATACTCGAACGATAATGTTAGTATTTTATTCAAATGTTAATTTTTCTATATCCCATATTTCAATCTCTGGTTGTCCGGTTCAACTGTTTTCACATTTGCGTACCGAAACACCAAGATATCGATATACCTAAAGATTCAAAATTTAAATTTTGCAAGCACCAAAGTTTCAAAATTCCAAAATATCCAAATACAAATGTTTCAAAATTCCTAGATGTGTAATTACCAAAGTTTCAAAATCGCAAGTAATCCAAATATCAAGAGTTTCAAAATTAAAAGTAATCCAGATATCAAAGTTTCAAAATTCCAAGTAATCCAAATATCAAAGGTATTAAGAGTGAGAGTATAAGGATGGCTCAATGTTCAACCAAGGCCAGATTTAACTTAACAGTTTATATTCTGTGAGATTGTTGTCAGAATGGAGTGAAGCAATGGTTCACATGTTGTACAGTGCATGAAATGATTATTTTATAAATTTAGTGTTTATTTAACAGTTTCAATTATAACAAAAGTTTCAAAATTACAAGTAATCCAAATGTCAAAGCTTCAAAATTATAAGTAATCCAAAAATGAAAGTTTCAAAATTGAAAAATACCTAAATATCAGCGCTTGAAAATTAGAGAAATGTAAACTCTAAATCTTAAGTTTCGAGATTGCGAAATGTCTGAATATCGTAGTGTTTAGATTTTGAAATGTTATTTAATTGGAGTGATTTTGATTTGATTTAGTTTATTTTACTTCGCGTTTTGTGCCTCTTGGCTAATTTGCGAAGATGGGGATGAGTGATGAAATGATGAAATTGATGAATGGACATTCACAAACAACCAAGCCCGACCGGGATTCGAACCCGGGACCCTTGGCGTCGCAGCGCGATGTGCTAACCACTTTTTTTTTTTTTTTTTTTTTTTTTTTTTTTTTTTTTTTTTTTTTTTTTTTTTTCAAAAAAGGAAAGCCCCCTAAGCGGAAGCTTCCCCCATCACATTCACTCATATCATTTCATTCACATTTCTAGTTCAGGACTTTTTCAGGACAGACAATCACAAATACCCATGCCTTACCCGGGACTCGAACCCGGAACCCCTGGCGTTGTAGCGCGCTGACCGGGATTCGAACCCGGGACCCTTGGCGTCGCAGCGCGATGTGCTAACCATTCGGCCACAGGGTCGGGCATTTAATTGGAGTGTCGAGACTGCAAAATGAATAATGATTGGACTTTATTTCGTTGGCATTTTAACTGAGCGAATGTGAAAGATAGAAGTGCAGCACCTCACCCGAACTCGTCATTTCGTTTTCTGTTTCCACTAGATTAAGTCGGCAGTGCGTAAACAATTTTGGGTTCTCCGTGTAAATCTCAAGAGAGGGGTGCCTAACACTCCATTTTTAACTCTTCCGGCTTTTCCCATTTCTTATCTCTGGCACGAAATTAAAAGCGACAACAGTCATGACGTAATGCCAAGTTCACAGCTGTTACGTCAAGCTGCTGATGCTGTTATCCCTCCGATCGGGGGGGGGGAGGGGGAGGGGGTGTCATTGAGATCGCAGGCATATGACTTGGTACTTTTCCAAACAGCCCGAGGATGTGACATAATGCATTTGCCACGTTCGTATCCGCTCCACATATAAAAACAGGATTCTCCGATTTTTCTTTTGTTAAGTGTTACGTGGAATTGTTGCATTTTAACTTTCATTATGTATATGTTACCTACCAAACTGTACTTTGGAAGTGACTACGCCGGAAGCCAGTTGGCTAAGGTCAAGGCATCTCCCGAAAGTTGTATGACCTCAAGTAACATGTACCCAAAGATGTGAAAGGAATATTTATTGCAAAGTAAAAAAGGGAACCTTGGTAGAACGAACCTTGAGTAGCATTTCATGGTTATTCAAACAGAATGTGTCAAGAGGCTACAGAACCATTTTGTTGATATCTAGCAGTTCTTACGGGACTAGACGTATGATTTAAAGTAAGATACTAACCACGGACGCTTGGAGCTCTCGAAATAGAAACTCCAGTAATCGCACATAAGATTTATACTGAATGTCAAAAGAAGAGAACTTACAGGAACACACAACAACTTAACATAACAACACCAAGCTCTTTGTGGCCCCTCAACTGGTCGTACCGTCAAGGTGTGAATTATTAACGCTGAAATACTCAACAGTTTAATTTAAATGCTTGCATACTCCATGCTGGAGCGTCCACACTTACAGTACAAGTATAAAATCCAAAGTGGATGGAGACGCCTACGCCAAACCGCAAGGGTGTCTGGAGAACTGGAAACGGGTCCAGTTCCGAGAATCGTTAACCACATTTAGAACAGACCTCTCCCAAGAATCGAGTCAAGTCTCAGGGTCAGACTCTAAGAAAGTAGAATTACGCCGAACAGGAAATTCCTTGTATTCTTCCAAGAGAATAATGACAAAAGTGCGTTGACTATAACTCTTGCTTTCAAAACGTTAAGTCCCTAATGTTAAATTAACTCCAATCATTTGATGTGTTGATGCTAATTTTCCCCCTTGTGCAATGACATTTTGCAGACGAACGAGACTGAATCTGCCCCGTAGATACATGATTTGAATTCTAATTTTGATAATATTTGTAGTAGTTTTATCTTTTGTCGATTTGCTTCCGCTATATGAATCGCGACTTCAAGAATCTAATATTAACTGATGAAAGAGATAAGAAAGTAAACAAAAAAAAAAGGAAGTGTGCCGAGTTAAACTGTAACCACTAGCATGTTGGTAAGACCAAAGTTATCATTTATTGCTTCTTCGTTACGTTACGTCGTACAGTCATGAACACTTCTGGGTTGTAACTTTCAATAGTGAATTGATTGAATTGTTGTTTTAAGTCTACTTTATGCACAGTAAGGCTAATCGGGACTGGACCTACAGTTTAAAGTGGGATCCGAACCACTTGTGCCTCCACCGGGTATCGAACCCGGGACCTCTTGATTACAAGTCGGCTACGCTACCACTGCGCCATCGGGGAGGCCCTAACTAACTTTCAATAGGATTGTTCCAAGCCAGAAGTGTCCATGACTGTACAAGCTAGCCCGCTACGACAGACAAAAGATTGGAAATAGAGTCCTAGATACTTTTTTCGTAAATTTGGAAATTTGCCTAATTGCTCATTGTAGTTCTTTCCGAACACGAAACGCACTGAATTTACGTAAATTAACTTCAAGCTCGTAAGGTATCCAATTCTTCTTATCATATGAAAGGGCATTGTCCCATGAATTGACCTAAACACTGAGGAAAGAAACTGTACACGATTCAAGGCGTATTGATCCGGTTAACTTATTTTTTGGGCCGGGCTTAGAACATTGAGTAAAGTACAAAATTTAGCTTCCATATATACCAAAAGTTTGGCAAAGTTGAAGACCATATTATAAACAGATTGAGACTGGATCTACTAAACTGCTGAAAAATCTCCACCAGAAATCGTACGTACACAGTTTAAATTCAGTTGTACAGTGTATCATTAATATCTACATTTCAAACATTTTAAGATGAAACTACTGAGGTAAATATTCATGTTTACAGCAAGTCGCTAGCGGGAGGAGATTGCTGCGTATAGACCACCCAAGGCAAAGCAAACTCCTTGCTTAACAATGGACAATGAACCTACAACTTAACAACGAGAAGACCATAATAACAACATCAGAGTTCTTAACACAAGCACGTTCAGCGGGTGAGTCGACGCACAATACAAATTACCCATAAGAAAGATTCGTGAATATGAAAGTAAGCCCCGCCCTGCAGGAATTGTGTGTTCCAGTGCTCATAATCGTGACAGGAAGAATTAAATTAGTATTCACAAATACATTATAAATCTAAATGTGTGGTATTTTTAATAGCTCGAGTTATAATATTTACAACATAAATTTATTCGATTTATATTTCGCATTTGTTTAACCAATTTATATATTAAAAAAATAAAAACAAGAAAACACAATACCTTCGGTTTTGCCAGACTAAACGAAAAATGGAAGTTCAAGATACCACGACGACATTAAAACCAAAGAAAAACCTAGGTTCGAGTTCTGATCAATGGACGTTTCCACTTTGACATGAAAAACGTTTTAATTCCATTCATTTTACGGATAACGACACGAAAATGAGATGTGCAAAATATCTCGGCGATATTTGTTTTGGTTCTCGATTGTGTAACGACCGCCTCATTAGCCAAATTGCACTCCTATATTGGAAAATATCTTATTCGTATACTTCTAAGTTAATAATTTGCATTATATTAATTGTTTTCATAACTCATGTATATATTTGTTTTATCTTTTGCTATTATATTATTCGCGTATTTTTGCAACATTAATTCATCCTAATTAGTAGGTATATGCAACGTTTTCATTAAATCCAAGATGGCTAGGATTTTTTTTCTTTAACACAAATGTTATTTAAGCGCATATTAAATATATTTCTTCTTAATATCAAGCTTTGTTCAACAATAGACAAGATCAAAGTATTTTAATCTTGGTTATAAATTCTTATACTAAATCTTTCTTTATTCATTTTATGTGCAAGGGCAAATATGGATTGCTTTATAAAGTCAGTTTCGTTATTTGTTGTCCTAGTTTAATATTGTAACATGTAAGCATATAATTCACTATCTCACTTTCAATAATATATCGTTTTCCTATTGGCTGTTAATTTTAGGAGTGGGGGAACCACGCTACGTGCTTTTGGCGATGTAAAAACTTCCACGTTGGCATTTTTAATTGTTACCAACCTGAACTTTAGCTTACTATCGCTAATTAACATTGATGTGTTATACAAATTATCAGTTCTTCTTGTGATATTTTTACGTTACGAGTTTCTAGCATTGTAAAAAGAACAATCTGTTATGCTGCGCCTCGCGTTTGGGGAGACAGTTGAGGTCTTGTTATCTACGGTAGAGGCAGTGCGCGGTTTCTGTCGTGACAAAATTTTACTAATCACTGCCCTCGAGCGAACCGGACTCAACATATGATTTATTTGAACTGTGCGAATAAGTATGTAACGCGCGCGAGTCGGTATTAAAGCTTTTGAACTTTTTAAACTTGAAATATTTGGTTTTAGTTTTATTTACGGTGACTTGTCACATGTTGGTGGTTACCTTCCTGAGTGAGAACTCTTGATTCCAACTGACCAGCCGGAGCAAGAAGCAGGGTGTTGGCGTTTCGTGGCTCCGTGTCCAGGGGTTAGGAGTGGTGGCACGTTGCAATTGATTGATTAAATTGCTTTATTTTACTTCGCTTCTTGTGCCACTTTTGGCTAATTTGCGAAGATGAGGATGAGTGATGATATGATGAAATTAATGAATGGACACTCACAAACATCAAGGCCAGGATTCGAACCCGGGACCCCTGGCGTCGTAGCGCGATGTGATAACTACTCTGCCACGGGGACCGGCTGTTTTGGTTCTCGAGAAACACGCCTTCGAACACCGATGAAACACAAACTGAAATTGCTTTATGGAGAAGAAAGTAAAATAGGCTTTATAAATAAAGTGAAGAATGTGAAAGTTCTTATTTTGTACTACATAGTTAACTGTAAATTTCGATAAATAAGTTTAAAATATATTTTTGAAAATTTGGTCAGTACCCAATTTTACAAGCAATATTTTTCGCATGACCTGAGAACACGCACGCAGCTGAACCTTTTCATTTATCTTGCACGTGAGCGACAGGGATACTTAATCGAAGTATGATCATTACAAACCATAGCTTTCCCTTCCACTATCGCTCCTTCTTCCATTATTTAAAACTGCTGCACACGTTGGCTCTCCCTGGCTACCACCAATAAACTGGACGCTCGATGCAGACGACAAACGAGCTCTGTGTAAGTAGTGACGTATTAACATCGTGGGGCGTGTTTTCAGCGCAACGCTGACCTTGCAACTTTGAAAGTCTCATTTTTGCCTTAAACTGAACGCAAAGAGACGCAAGAACTTGCAGGGATAATTTTTTCAGGGTGTAGTTTTTGAAATTGCTGTAAAAAAAATTGAGTTGGAAATGTCCATTCTACATTTTCACCTAAATTTCTACATAAGAACAGAATCCGGTGGCTTGCCTAGAAATTTCTAAAGAAAGGTATATTTTCATGCATCCAGAAGTCTTTATTTTAATTGTGAAAAACTTGATGAGGGGTGAGGGTTAAGCCCCATCAACACATCCTGCATACGCCAATGTTTTATAGTGCATGGTTCAAACCTCTTTTAAAAACTCAGTTTGCAATTACTTCCTCAGAATATGGTTCTATTGTGTTAAAATTTTAAAAGCGGATGGAATATGCGACGTGTGGTGTTGTAGTTGATTTAACACGAACAAGCTATGTTTGTAACGAGTGCACTCACGGTCCCCGAAATGACGTGTCAATCATACCCCGGCACGGGGCCAAACGTCGGTATGTGTACGGGAAACCGGTCGTGACTCACGGTCCAGTTATCAAGTTCGGTATTGAGACGGTCGTTTATTGTCATACTATTGCGAGGCGGAGATTAATACCTTGAAAAGTTACACTGTTTTGTTTACCTTTGATATGTAGATTCGAACAATCATAAAACACTAATAGCATAATATCTGGTACCTGAAAAACGTCAAATAACAACACTGACGAACGGTAAAAAGTGAATATATATTGTAACAACAAAAAGAATATTGCAATCAACAACTGTTTACAAAGCCTCCTCACTCTCACAACATTCACTCTATCTCTCTTTCACACACATGGTATTTTTACATGTGAAGTATGGATACAAATCATGGATCTCATTAACATATCATTCCTTTTAATTTCTAAACCTTTATGTGAATTTAGGGCATTTGTCTGCCAGCTCCTGTGCTCTTTTAAATTAACTTAAGTGCCAGCCCTCGGAAAGCGGTTAACTAAGACAATTGGGTCGGCGTGGTTAAATCTTTCGTTCGAATGAACGTACGAGTCGTAAGCACGACATTATACAAGTTTCTCGGACGGGGATATTACACATAAGCCTCTCTCGTCCAATGAGAACAACTACTCAATTACATAGTGATGCAAAAACTTAATTGGCTCCAGCTGCCGGAATACACTAATCAATCGTCGGCGCGAGCAAAAATTACCTTAAAAACCACTATGCAACAAATAATACTATTTCACGCACACGACCTTGCAATAAAAACAACTACGCTTTCCACAATTAAAAAGGACTCATCAGTCAACTATTGACAAATTAAATGGCGCGACGGGGCGGTCGGTTACACAAAAAAAATGGAGCACACTTTGACAATTTACACTAAATATTAAAGAAATGAAATGGAGCTTCTAACGCTGAATGCAGACAATTAAATTAGAACATCTGAACATGAAATTACCCTTCTTTATAACAATACCAAAAATTATCAGACGCGGGGATTAGGTTCGGGGTTTCCTGAGTAACTTTGCGAATAAGTGAGACTTCGGCGTTAACTGTACGGTGTTGATACTAACGACGCACGTTTACATGTACATGAGACCCTCTGAAGTATACTGTACCAGACTCTGCTACATGGCGTGGTCATTCATCTCTCCTGGACGCGGGACTTGCACACGGTTCCTTTGTGGCGAAATTGTCCTCCGAGGTCGATCGCGACGAAGAATAATTGCGACGATCTGGTGTACTTGCACCTCCTTAGTACTTCGGGCGTTCCTCTTGTCACTAGCGTCGGGTGTACGTGGTCACGCGTCGGTTCGGAATCTCTCTGGTGACGGGCTTCGATTCGGCGTCGTTCTGGAAGCGTCGTTCTGGAGTCGTCCTTCAATCTCTCCCTCTGGCTTCGATCGGCGTCGTTCTGGAGTCGTCCTTCAATCTCTCTCTCTGGTGACGGGCTTCGATCGGCGTCGTTCTGAAGACGTCCTTCGGGCTTTGGGCAGTGTTTGGCTTTGGTGTCGTCTGTGGCGTTGGCTGACTGGCTTCATCGGAAGATGGCGATGCATCGTTGCGGGGTCAGGGAAGTCGACAGACTCCCTTCTCAATCTCCTTTAGCCGCCCATGATTACGTAGTTAACGCTTGGCAAAAAAACAAATCACCGCGTAATCTTCACCAAAATAAGGCGCACACTGGTAACTCCCTATCTGCAACTCGCTCGCGGTACGTAAGGAAACAAAGTTCACGGACACAAAACAATAATCACGCGAGAGTGTAGCGCGGAGATGCTCTCTCGGTGAAATCCGGGTAAAAACTGTTTCCGGGATGGTAGCACCGCATATATATAAGAGATTCAAATTCGTCCGTTGAAACCCACGCTAAGGTGGCTTCGCTTCGCTTTCTCAGGGGATGGAAATGACCTCTGTCCATTGTCTTGAAAGGCGCGGTCGGCGACGCGTCCTGGATCCTTGCAGAGTTGAGCTCCATTTGGTTTTCCTGGTCATCCGTGAACATGGGTTCGAACGCCTGCTGCGACTCGAGCCCGGTAGCGGCGAAAATAATCTTTCCTTATCTTCGCGTTGGTGCAAATATGTCATGTTCTAAGCGGCGGCTGTCACTCAGGAAAGACCCGGCTCCAACTCCCGACGTCTGGCTCGGATACAAGTTTATCCACAAAATAAAATACCCCACACTTTTATATTTGAACATAAAATGAATCAATAAACAAAAAATAATTTATATCGAACTGCGTTTCACATGTCACTAGATACCGTGACATGTTATCGTGTATCAATGGAAATCTTGTCTTTGTAGTTGAGGCCGAAATGTGTTCAGGGCACTTCCTTCATGCAGACAGCGCTTAATAGAGTGAAGCTAGTACGGTTAGTCCGCGTAATTACTAAGTGCCAAGTCACTTTCACTGGCACAACGTTTCAAGTGGAATAACATGGAGTAACTTACAGACATTATCAGATTTTTTTTGTACAAAGTACGACTGGCAGTGGCAGAAGTAATTTCGAGTGCAAACTGAGATTTGTGCACCTGCTTGAACTTTAATGCAGGCTTGTTAGAAATCCAGGATTTTAAATGAATTCAATTCCGGTCCAGGAGAGAAAATCAGCAAGCAATGGGTTTCTTTACCGTAAAGAACCTTTTTATCTGTAAAGTATTTCAATTCGTTCCAGGAACCTTTTTTCCGGATGAATTTAAATACGGTCCAGAAATTTCAATCCGGTCCAAGTTCCGTATTGAAATGAAGCAATGCTCAACTTGGACCGAATTTAAATTGCGCGAGGAAAAAGGTTCCGATCCTGTTGCGGAACCCAATAGAACCCTCTTCCCCTTTTCTTCTACTAAGGCCTAACTTTTCGGGGAGGGGTCAAATTTTTCAGGTTTATTAAACATTACAAAATAAGGGTATTTTTTGTTACCTTCCTGGCACCTCAAGTTCATGCCCCCTCCCCTCCTCCCGTTCGACCCGCAATTACGCTGCTGTCTCTATGGCACGAGCACATTTCTTCTAAAACACACATATTTCCAGTCATTCCTCCACTTTTTGTGAAACCAATGAAAAGGACCAGAGTCGCATGCATGTTCCCCAGATTGGATCTCCATGTGCTGCAGAATGTTGGTGGCTATTTGCAGCGGAGGAGGAAACAGAGCGTGTGCTAAGAGGGCGGAAGTGTTGCTTCCTGAGACGTTTGAGGGGCGCAGATTTCTTCTCCACGTCCTTCCTGTCAGCAGATAACCAACGGTAGCTCACTGGTGGGTAAACTAGAGCTTGCCTTGACCCAGTGACCGCCAATGTAATCTGGTCTGATATATGTTTAGCGGTGAAGGAGAGCAACTCACTCTCATTTATTCTCACCGTGATTGTGCATGTGGCATATTAGTTTCAATAGCGAATTATGAAATTTGAACTTCTTTTATTTAGATATGAGGCAAGATCGTGTTCATACTTTGTAAGGTGTACGAATTCTCTAAATATGTCTTGAGTTTTTAAGTCCATTTTATGCACAGATAGGAATAAGGACAGTTTAAAGTGGGATCCACACCACCGGGTGAATTTCGGTGACAGTGGTTCTGTCAAGGAGGGACAATTACGCACTAGTTGTGCATTTATTTCAATATCGTCGGATTGGGCACTGCTATTTAAAAAAAAGGGTTTAGTATGCGAGAGAGTGTGAATTTCTCTCCATGTTGCAAGTGGAAACTGTTTTTCAAGTCGATTAGTAAGCTAGACACGATGTTTGAAAAATATGGTTAATAAGTATTTACAGAATCCCATGTATTTCTTATGGGAAATAAACTTCAACTTCAAATTACGGCTAATTAAATGGGAGTTTCGACTTTTCCTTCTACTATGACATAGTTCAACGTGTCCTTTCTGTCCATGTGCTTTTCTACGACATTGGATGTTTGATATTCCCATGAGAACGAATAAAATAATGGTCCCATAAACCTAATGCATTTCTCCTTGCCTCATACGGCCATCCTGGCAGCGTTGCCAAACCTGATGTGCATAAAATAGCTACATTTCACCATTAATAGAGTTAAAGATGAGTTTCAAGGAGCTAGATTAACGAAGGCTGCATAAAGTGCCTGCTATGGTAATTTTAGGTGTCCAATGGCGCTTCTATTACCGTTAGCTTTAAGGTGATGGCAATTTATTCTTAGTTTTCACCGCCTAGATTTGGCGGCATCACCCATCTCAATAATCCAATGATGTTCATATGAAATCGAAAATAAAGTCTTCCCGGATAACCATATTGTCATCTTCACCTTAGCCACAGCGCTATATATAAAAATACCTGGGGAGGAAAGAGGGGGTGGTGACGCAGCCTATAAGTATATGAATATCACGTCACGTGCAAAATGTACACGCATGGCAAAGGTTGGTTTTTATGGGTCGGAGCCAGTGGTGGCATCATGGTGGGGCAGAGGGCAGGTGCCACAGTTCAGTCAAACGAGAGCCAGATCTGGCTACAAGAGAGCGAAGTTGGCAACAGTGATCGGCAGCTCTGCCCCAGTGAGAAAGACAAAATTGTCCCTCCTCGCCTTAACTCAACGTTCATTGCAAGGCGCTTCTACTTTCACGTTGCTTGTATGTTTCCCACATTCAAATCTGACATATGCACACGCACAAGGAAAAGGAAACTAGAATCTCTTCAGAATTTTTTTAGCTACTTGCAAAATGTGTCATTTGAAACTTCTAATCCTAACTAATCTAATCTAAATAATAGGTAATCTTACTTAAAAAGAACTATTGATGTGTGGAACAATACGTTTTTTAAAACATTCCATCTTTCTTTCCTTTGTGTTTAATGTTCAACTTCTTAACGTTACATTATTTTCTTCGAAACCTCCCTCGGGTGATTACAGATCCTATGGAATTTAATGAGAATGTGACGCTTATAGCGTCATTGAAAACTATAAGTTCAAAAACTTGCCATTTTCCTCGGGAAATGCTTTGAGTGAAACAACTTTTATTTTGTTATTTCGGAGCTCTCGTGGTTCGAATACAGTAGTCAACAGCGTTACATACATTGTCGATTAAATTACAGAGTAATAAACTGATTTTTTTTTTAAAAAAAATGCGTGAGTACTGAAACTTGTTCTGAACTGAGTGTTCTTTTTAATATATACTTCTAAAGTTAGTCACATCAGTGAAGAACCGTAAGTGAAAAACGTATTGAAATAACGGAAGGAAGGAAAGGGTACATAGAAACGAATTTATTGTGGATCTCGCCAACAACACGAGAGAACAAAGTATTCATAGCAGAAGTATCTATCTGTTACTTGCTTCTCGTTATGTGTCTACAATATTACTGACTTACGTTTTTTTTTTTTTTTTTTTTTTTTTTTTTTTTTTTTTTTTTTTTTTTAAGCATTGTATATTGTATTTTAACTTCATAATTAACGTGGTTTTCTATCGTTTTCCTAACTTGGTTCTCTTGTTTGTATTTCCAGGCCTCTATGGACCTGCCCCCGGACAAAGCAAAACTCCTCAAGCAATATGACGACGAGAAAAAATGGGATATTATCTGTGATCAGGTAAGTCGGCACACAATGTAATCAGCTTATATATCAGTTAGAACTTTGTCGTAACTGTTTTCAGTGTAATGTTTCTTTTATATAACTGTAGACTGTCATCCTTGTTAATCGATGTGAGTACATCATATGCATCTTATGTCGCTCTGGTGTGGCATGTCCGAATTTTTAGAATGAGCTGAAATTGGAAATGCTCGTCCACAGAGCATAGTATGGAAAACATTTGAACGCAATCAGCGCTGTCAATCCTAAAAATAGGTTGTATTTACGTTGAAATACCTGCGAATAATTGAGTAATTAGACATTTAAAATGCAAGGACTAAAATAGAATACTGTTCGTGTGTTTTGACGTCAGTTAGTAATTGTAAGTTTACAACGCGGATATTGCTCAGTTCAAATCAAAGCGTATCGTATTAACCTGCAGCTTTTCTCTTAGTATAGAAGATTTGTGTTTGGACGTTGATATGTGCGATATAGTGTTGTTTTTCTTGTATGTGGAATTTTGGAAACTTTAAGAAAGGAGATTCAATGCTAATACAATATTTCCTGAATTGTTTCTTTTAATGTTTGAGGTACGTATATAGAACGAATACTAGCGGTAGCAGATTTCAGTGCTGAACAGGAAGACCAGTGGACTGCAGAGTACATACGTGAGAGATTCGATCACATGTTCTCTAGTTATCCCACGTCTGATATAGTCTAAGAGTAGGCGTTTTAAGACTCTGTGTTGGCAGCTAAGGGAAATGAGGCTAAAATCCGGAGAAACGTTACCTGAATTGATTGTTTTCAGTGAAATTTTAACTGCCTTCATTGGTAGTATTTTCATCCTAACCCTCCAGTCAGTTAAGTACAACTCTGCTCCAAAAAGAAAAGAAATCCAGACATAAAAGAACTTTGTAGAAAACAGAAAATTAACAAATGTTCGATTTTCAATAATTGATGTCTCTTGAATGTGACGTAGACACAGAAAAGTAAATTCATCATTTGAAACAAAAAATGCAAAAAGTCTAGCTAAGACCAAATGTTTAAGAAAAGTGTATCAAAATAACGCACCAATTGATGTATTAAAGTACATCTCGTCATAGAAAGAAATACTTTCATCATGTGATGCACTTTGGCGTTACCTTGACAAACGATACATAAAAATGCTTAAAACCGAAAACCTGATTACTGGGAAAGGCGAAAGAACGCAGTTTAGTGCATCAACCGATGTGCTTCGGGCGCATTAAATAGATTTGATGCATTTAGTTTTCTGTACGTAAGACTCGCTGGTATGCAGTATGCTGTGCTACTGTGAATTTACAATTCCACATTCAAATTAGAGGAAAATGCCATCAAATATATAAACATATCGTCAATCTTTCATGTATGGGGAAGTGAGGAAGTGAAATACAAGGAAATAGTGGTCAAGAAAGATCAGAACGTTTCAAAATACATAACGTCGCACACCTTCGTGTCTTATTTATCTTGGACATTTCCAATAATTCTGTGATTCGTGCAAACTCTGATGCCAGCTGTTCCTGCAGAAAAGGATATAATATTCAGTATTGGCAGCTCTAGTAAAAATTATCGAACAATAAATTTTCTAAACACTAGTGTATTTTCATCATATTTTAACATTGACTTATTTTACTTAAAGCCATTCTGAAAGTTATTTCAAAGGTGCATAAAATTTCGAGCTTGTCCGTTTTTCATGTTCCGAAGTGAACATCGCCTGCGGCACATATGGTAACACATGCAAAACTTGTAACTTTACTTGTGCATCAGTTTCAGAGTAAATTAATTTGATCCCTAAAATTTTGAAACGGCAATCTTCATTTTCCTGTATTTTAAACAAAATTATGCAAACTAGTTTGTGTATCCGGTATTATTGTTGCAACTTGCAGTGGGGGAAATTCTATATCATTTTTTAAATGTTAATTCTGGTGGTTTTGTTGTGTATATTCTTTGTCGTGTTGATATAATTCAGCGAGAGAAAAGTGGTATATGACATTTTAATGGGTGTTGGTGTTTTAGTTGCAAGTAATGACGTAACAAATCACCACCGAAAGAGACAGTTGCTTTGTGAGTCATTCTCGTTGTTATTGCTTCATTTTGTTCCCTTGTAATCATGAGGTTGTGGTTGCAACTTGCAACGTCCCCCGGTTGGACACCAGTCATCACAAAGTTAGTCCGCTACTCCTTTAGTCGGGAACATGAGAATCTGCAAATCAACAGGGCTTGCTGGGTAGAAAAGAAACACAACACTGTTTTCAAAGTTAAAACGCAGTTTTATAAACGCGTATATTTCATAATCACTTACCAGTACAACACTAGAACATTCACTACTAACGTTGGTATATTCCTTCACATAAAGCGAAAGTCAAAGAACATAATTAATTGTTTACTTTCAACTTATCGGCAAGAAGAAAACTCGGAAAACCAAAAACTATACTTCAATTCTCTCCGTTTTCCAAGTTCTTATTATTCCTCACCTTCAATTGTTTTTCAAACTCCGTCTGTCGTCAGGTGAGAAACATTCAGGTTAGTTCACTTCCTCGGCTGAGATTAGAAAGTGACGTCAACACGAACAGATTTTGACGTATTTATAAACATATATAAAAGTTCCAACTACAACTGTATCAGTCTAACTATAATTATCTGTGACAACTTGCACATTATTTGAAATAACAAACATTTTAAAAATCTTAACTTCTTATAAATATAAAATCTTAAACTCTCAGGTTCGTTACAATTGCCCCTCGTCTGGGGAAAATTTTTGAAGAAATTGTAATTGACAAATTCTGAAAAAATTTTGAGTATATAAAGAACATTAAAATATAGAGTTTATCTGCACAATTGAATGACTCAATCTTGGCTTCTCTTCATTTGACAAGAGCTCAGAAGGGACGTAGTTTACAGTATCCAAAACAGAATGTAATCTAGGATAGTTAATCAGCCAATAAGCAGTGAATTCAGGCAATGATTGATTCCATATATTTATTTTCTTCTCCAGAAAGACTTTGTAGAAAACTGTATAGGTTTCGATAAGCAATGAACTGAATCAGTACTTTTCCATAGCACTTCAAACTCAACACTCTTCTTGTTTCTGTGCTTCTAGAATAATGCCTTAAAATTCCACACCAGCAATATACTAACTCCTGCTTATAGGAATCAATCCAAATATTTACTATATGAACCTTCTCTGAGAGGTCTACGGATTTATACATCCCGATTCTATCCTCATCTTGGACCTTTCGGATGTACCGCACTAAATATATATCTGGAAAATCCTCCTTCATTTGAACAGGAGTGGTAACAAACAACACATCAACTGCCTTTTTCTTAATACTTATTTCTGTCTGGTGCAGTTTTTATAAAAAGCATTCGCCAGAGGAAGTCAGAACCAAAACCTTCTTAAATGAATCCTTTGGTGCTAAAATTCAGACCACCGATTTCCAGTTCTACTTGTCTACCATCTAACACTCTCTTCTTGAGTCTTCTGGAAAATAGGTACACCAGTTTCACATATGGATTTTTTTTTCACTTGACTGTCTGAAGCTACATTTTCGGTCAGCAAAAAGGATTTACATATTATCCTTGTATTTTACGTCCCGTCGAGTTCACTTGCCTAAACGAAGAGGAGACACTTAGAAAAGGTCGACGTTTGTTTGACATGATTGGGATCGCTGGTTGTGCAGAAACTCTCTAGTAGTCTCCACTGCTTCTTCCTGCTCAGAGGCAACGTCATGTCTTGGGGAGAAAGAACCACAATTGTCACCTCTACGTCGTGGAGAGTACCGTCTGAGCGGACTACGGCTACGTCGTTCTTCGTAACGCCATCCGTCTGGAGAATTAAGCTCTTGTTCTGGACGAGGTCTGTAGAAATTTCTCTGTCTTTGGTTTTGATCTCGGTTGAAACCTCTCCTGCCTAATCCTCTGTTGAATCTTCGAGGTCGTGAGAAATTTCCTGCTCGACTCTCTGAATCCATCTGGATATTCCGGATCTTAAAACTTTTATTCCCTGCAGCATCTTTATTCTTAGAGTCTTCTTTATTCTTCCAGGCATCAGGGTCATCATAAATATCGAAGTCCTTCAAGAAATGTGTCAATTCATCCACACTTCGTGGAGCGTGCGCCAGACAAAGATTCCGAATGCGATACGGCAACTGTCCAATGATCAAATTAAGAACTTCGCTCTCATTAAAATTGTCAGCTAGGTTTCTGTACGCTGCGTAGACACTCCAGGCAAAACTTTCTAAGTTGTCGTGGACCAGGCGAGAATACCTTCGGTTCCTCACAGCCGCTAGTTGTCTTTGTTTTGCCTTTTCTGATGCAAATTCATCCTTAAAGCGTGCGCAGAAATCAGCATAATTCACAAAGTTGTCCATATTACCAGCTAACCAATGCTCAGCCTTGCCGGTGAAAACCCGAGGTAATAATTCCAATCTATAGTGCTCTGGCACTTGCATTAAGTCGAAACTGACATTTAATTCACGCAGATATCTTTCGGCAGATTGAGCTTCGATATCGCCTTTAAACTTAGGAATGTTCGCGATATCAGCCATTCTGGGCATCTTAAACTCTGTTCTTCGTCGAGGAGAAAAACTGTAATTACTATCCTTTTCTCTAGGCCTCTTGCATCTATCAGAAGTTGTGGTATTACCGGGGAAGAAAGGGTTTGGAAGTACAACTGGAGGTTCATAGGAAGTAGCTTCTGGGTTCAGTCCTCGGATTGGATCAGGCAGTATATCGGAAGAGGTTACTGGTCGAATCTGTAAATTATGGATCTTTTCCTGCAGTTCACTGACCCTACTTATAATTGTAACTGTCTGTTCCTGAATTTCTTGGCGAAGAGATACTTCCATCTTTTTAGCCTTCTCATGGAGAAAATTAACCTTTTCTCCAGCTTCTTTTATTTCAACTTTCTGTTCTTGCACTATATTTTCTATGAGTTCTGTTCGTTCACCAAAGGTTTTTAGTGCTACATTAATAGACTCTACAGAACTCTTTAATTCTTGAACTCTCTCTGGAGGGTCACATTCAGATTCTCTTCCAGACTGGACAATTTCAAGGCAGGTTTCCATATTCTTCTTCAATTGATCCTGTTCCTTCTCTATCCGTCCTTGCCGAACTGTTAAGAACTCTAGCTGCTCTTCCACAATTTCCTTTACCCTTTCGTCCACCTTTTCAGTGACTTTACTACTAAGCTTTTCTATCTCTCCTCTGATGCTCTGTACCTGTTCAAGTTTATGTTGAGAGAATAGAGCCTGTAGCTCTGACCTTAGTTTTATATCTTCCTGTATCCTCCTTTCTTCCTGGTTTTCAATCAATGCACGGAAAATATCTAAGTCTTCTTTTCTCTTTCTCTCTTCCTCCTCTTTCTCTTTCCTTTTCTTTTCTTCTTCCTCTTCTTTTTCCTTCTTTCTCCTTTCCTCTTCCTGTTCTTTCTCTTTCCTTCTCTTTTCTTCTATAGACTCAACCATGAGTTTAAAATCCATCATCTCCTTCTTTCGAACTTTCTCTATCTGAGCCATCTCTTTCTTACGCTGTTTCTCCTCCTCTATTCTTTCCTTCTGTCTCCGCTCCTCATCCTTCTGTCTACGCTCCTCATCCTTCTGTCTACGCTCTTCATCCTCCTTTTCTTTCTGTTTTCGCTCTGCTTTATCTTTCATCAACCAATCAAGTAGCCAGTGATCTGATGAGGGTTTGGTAGGAACGCTCAGTTCTGGTTCTGGTGCTGACAAGCATGATGTGCATCGCATCTCTTTATTTGATGCCAACGTTACTTCCTGCCCATCACAACTACTATGAAACCTCTGCAAACATTGGCAACACTGGAAGAATTCCCTGTCATTGGTAAGATCATCACAGCATCCAAACTTGGTTTCTGCATCCATTGTCGTTCTTCCTCTGCTTCGCAGATTCATTCCTGTCGCGTCTTTCTCCATTCTACTACACCGTCTATGGCTCTTACCAGTTAATACCTTCACTTCACTATCACACTTTTACCTTCGTGAATTCCAAGGACTTTCACTATCACCTTCGTGAATTCTATGCACGAGCACTTTCAGTATTCATTAAATCGGGTATTACGTTTTAATTGCTGAAATAACTTTGCACTCAAGCCCCACGATTGTACCAAAATAACTATGCACTCGAGCCCCGCGTTGGTGTGCCAAAATAACTATGCAACGTCCCCCGGTTGGACACCAGTCATCACAAAGTTAGTCCGCTACTCCTTTAGTCGGGAACATGAGAATCTGCAAATCAACAGGGCTTGCTGGGTAGAAAAGAAACACAACACTGTTTTCAAAGTTAAAACGCAGTTTTATAAACGCGTATATTTCATAATCACTTACCAGTACAACACTAGAACATTCACTACTAACGTTGGTATATTCCTTCACATAAAGCGAAAGTCAAAGAACATAATTAATTGTTTACTTTCAACTTATCGGCAAGAAGAAAACTCGGAAAACCAAAAACTATACTTCAATTCTCTCCGTTTTCCAAGTTCTTATTATTCCTCACCTTCAATTGTTTTTCAAACTCCGTCTGTCGTCAGGTGAGAAACATTCAGGTTAGTTCACTTCCTCGGCTGAGATTAGAAAGTGACGTCAACACGAACAGATTTTGACGTATTTATAAACATATATAAAAGTTCCAACTACAACTGTATCAGTCTAACTATAATTATCTGTGACAACTTGCACATTATTTGAAATAACAAACATTTTAAAAATCTTAACTTCTTATAAATATAAAATCTTAAACTCTCAGGTTCGTTACAAACTCCCTGTTCCACGTTCCGACTAACTGAGAAAACCATAGCTAATCTCTCTGAGCACGCGAACCTTATTAAAAAACAAATATAAACCCTGTAACCGCTGTTCTATTACATCGATCGACCTTTTTTTTGCATATTTATGTTCTGCAAGTCTCTGAACTTCTGACATTTTCTTTGTACTTACATCTTTTGTTGGGTTTACCTTGAAGTTTGAAATAGTGTGTGTCCTTCGCATGGGAAGGTAGTTGCCAGTTGCCTCCCCCTTCTCTTCCCCCATTCATTCCGAAGCCGATTGTCTTTGTTGTTGTTGTTATTATTGTAAACTCTGGTTTCGTTATCTCATAGTATCCAAGTTTCGTAAGTTGTAGGCAATTGTGGACATGACGTAAGGAAACAGATAACACAGTAACTGGAAAGTTTCCTTGTGAACCAGACGTGAATTATGGGTGGACAACAAAGCCACCTGATATGTACAGTGATATTTTCTCAACATCATTGCGCTGACCTCCGTTGCAGAGTGGTTACACCCTCCCCTATGGCGCAGTGCTAGAGTCCTCTCCTCGTAATCAAGGGGTCTCGGGTTCGATACCCAGTGGAGGCACATACTGGTTCGAATTCCACTTTAAGCTGTAGCCCCAGTCCCGATTAGCCTTATTGTGCATAAAGTGGACTTAAAACACCAATTCAGTCAATCAATCAGAGTGGATACTATTTTCAGTTTGATTTGTTGTTTTAAGACCCCTTGATTACAAAGCGACAACGCTACCACTGCGCCATCGGGAGGCCCAATCACAGTGGTTAGCACAGCGCCCTACGACACCTAGGGTCCTGGGTTCAAACCCCGGCCTGAACATGGGTGTTCCTTGTGAGCGTTCCTTCAATTTCATCATATCATCCAAAAGTGGCAGAAAAGCAAAGTACAAACCAAATCAATGAAATCAGAATGTGAACATCGTTAGTATTTCACTATCAATACCCTAGATTTTCCTGTCCCACTTGTGAGCTTATGTACCCGTTGAATCAATTCACATGGGAACTATATATATGTATAATATATATATATATATATATATATATATATCAAAGGATGGATGAGGATTATATATATATATATATATATATATATATATAATGGAGAGACGAATGAGAATGGCAGTTAAATAATCCGTGCGTTGTACTTCACATCCTTCCCCACCTCTGTATGCATCCTGGACTTCTCAGGAAGCTTTGTCCCGTTTCCTCAGGACATGGGTTGGAAATGCGAAGCTCATAAATATTCGACCGTTGTTCTCTACTTTTCTTATGCAATCTCCATTATGAATATTAATTTTGATGCGAATGAAAGTGACTCGTGTAGTTTTTCACGTTGTAGTGGATTTGTTAGTATGATGAAACTTTTTATTTTGGGCCTGACATGGAAACGAAAATGTGTATAAAGTGTTAAACGGCGTTTTCAAGCCTGTTTTAAAACTTCTGCAGAACATGTTGAACAAAGTTTTTACAACCTGTGAGGTGAGCCAGCACCGTTTTAAATGTGGAACTTCCATTCCGCGCGATTTCAACCCCGTGGCGAGCAGTCCAAGTTTCGTTTTGACCTTCACTGCAAGGTTTTTAACATAATGTTGAGAGAAAAAGCCACTGTTATAATTGCTTTTTCAACTAGGCTTTCCTGAGGCTATATTTTAGATTTTTATTATATATATATATTTTTTAAGTATATTATAGTGCTCAATACACAATGTGTACCAAATAAAGCGTCCCGGTATCACTGAGAAAATGTGCGATGTTGAAAATATATAAAAAGTACAGTCACTACAAGCTAAAAGTACTTGAGAAAATGTATAAAGAAATATGATGAACATGTACATTTAAATAATTAACTTACTCTAGGAACTCATTTTTTATTGTTAGGAGGTCAGTGTTCTCCTATCATGGGAAGGATGCAAGTGCCTCCCAATACGCTGATGCCGATTGGTTATTTCAAGAATTTAATGAAACTCGAGAAATAATATTAAACATGGCTAGAATTTTAATGCACAACAAAATACCAGAAAATACTCTATACAAATACAATAATACATCGCCAAAAATTCGATGTAAAATTATCAAAATATTCTTTTAAACAAACTTACATGTTCATTTCAGCAGTCCTGCATTGCAATGCGTTATTAACAACATACGCAGGCTGTCAAAGCGAAGTGACTGCCGATTGTCTCGCAACAAAGACTTGAAGATTGAAAAGCTTTTTTTCCATCTCTACGGATACTATTGAAACTTACCTGAAGTAAACTATGTCACTAGCGGCAAATCCCTTGTTAGTTCTCCAGACAACACATGAGCGATTGAAAATAGCATAGTAAACCCTTCATTTGTGTTAAAAACTAGAATCATTTTCTTGACTACACTTTCCCATGAACTTTGTTGTCACTTTTTCCACTAGGTCTCTCTGTGTCGGAAGGATTTACCAGGTTTCCTGGAACCAAATTTGTTTATCTGAAACTTTCGTAGTGGCAAGAAAAAAGAATATTGCTTTTTAAGAAGAGAGAAAAGTACTGAGAAATATTTCGCCTCTCGTGAAAACATAAAAAAAACCCGGCAAGATATTGTTTTTAAAAATGTTTAAAATGCACCAAAATGCCACGAAACCCCTACAAATGCAAAATCGAGAAAGAATTACATAAATATTCCCTATCAAGGATGCTTTGGCTCCTTTTGTTATGAAACCCATGAACATCTCACTGAACAACGTATTGGGCTTTCCAAAAAGATGCAAATGCATCAAAATTCTAAAATAACATAAATTAAACAATCTTTATTCATCCCCTTATAAAAAATGCATCTTGCGACCATACTTGTGGGAAAGTTAGTTTATATTTACGCTGTTTACTCTTCTTGTTAAGAAGGTATTGACTACACATGCTTATCTCCCAATCATTCAAAGATTACCTAATCTTCTGAAGTAAATAAGCTAAAGCGAGTTCAGTTCGTCTGGGCCCCTGTCGCCAAATGTCGTGGGGGATCTTGGCACATGTGCTGCAGTTCCGGCGAAGAAGACCCGGCAGCAGCCAGCCAGATGACCGCATCCCACGATGTGCTTTTGCACGGCCTCCGGGTGCCATGCGAGCGGCAGCTGGGAAGAGGAGGACAAGATATTTGCATTGGAGAACAGTGCAGCCTCTGTTGTGATGCGGCTCTGTTTACGCGTGGAAGTCTGCTGGAAGGAAAGGTTGCGTCGAGGAACAGTTTCGAGCAGATGCATAATGCAATAATGAAGCCTTTCAAGAAACTCTCTCAGGAGGACGTCACAGTGTAGACAACGTCTTCAACTTTCTACCAGATCCACATTTTTTAAAAGGCTAGAAACCCGGAGTTTACAAATTAAGCATTGAAAAGACTAACATGACAATAAACTTTATCAAAATTTTCACCACTGTAAGAACGTATAAGAAACGCTCAAGCCTGTTTTCCAACATCGATCCTCCCAATCGCAAGGTACTTCTGTACCGCAGACAAAATGCCCCAATGGCTCTGGATTCCTACTACAACGCTGACTTGCGTCTCGCTACCGAAAATTCTAGGAGCGAATCCCGGACCTCCTGCTCAGATAGACTAATCAGGACAATGTGCTTCAACCGAGGTTCGAGGCGCCCCGGGTGTTCCTTGTACGTGTGCGTTCAGCATTTCTATCTGATCATCATCGCGATTTACCCAGAGAACAAAGCCACGTGAGAAATATAAATGCAAGTGTCAAGTTTTTCTTGTTCTTAACAACGCCACACACAGTACTTGCTTCGATTGATTTTGTGTTTTAAGTACACTTTATGCACAGCATGACTAATAGGTACTGGACCTACAGTTTAAAGTGAGATCCGAACCACTATGTGCCTCCACTAGGTATCGATCGAACCCGTGACCCCTTGATTACAAGAGGACGAGATACACAGTACTTGTAATCTCTCTTTTCTGGCTCTGCGTCGCTTTTCTTTCTCTAGGTTAATCGCGAAGACGAGGACGAATGTTGATTACATGAAATTGGTGAAGGCGACTCTCATAGGAATACCCATGCCTTGGTTGGGACACTAAACCTGGAACCTTAGATGGTGGGTGAGAGGTGTCTCGCCGACCAGTTTAGCTGAGGATATTAACCCTTCCTCCCCATGTGAACGGCGAACATTTTCTATCGAACCACTGACGTTTGGGAAATAATAGAATTCACAACAGTACATTAGGAAATGCAACGCTAGCGACAGCACTCTTAATATGAAATTGCCATAAGGACAACATAAACAGAATTGCAGCTCATTTTTCTGTTTTCTATATACACACGGTTAAAGAAGTATTCGGACACCCATCCATTTTTGTTATTTTACCATGTATCTGGTGTAAAAATAAATTAGTGAAGTATGAAGATCCGCCAGTGATGAAGTATGACTTACGAGGATATAAACATCATTAAATATCCCTTTTTTGATTGACATAGAAAGAGATACAATTTTATTTATTCCCAATGCCCGAAAAGTTGGTGCAACAAAAGTATTCGGACATCGGTATGCATGGAAGAATTGTCTGTGAATGCGATAACAGAGGGCGTTGTAAAGCGGAAGCTACGCTAGAGATTCACGTTGTTTGCCCACCTGGTGCACAGGCAAAATTGTTCTTCCAGTGCGTGAAGAATTTCAAGGAAAATATGCCAAAGAGGAAAGGAAAGCATCTTTCAGCAGCGACAACTTGTTGTTTTCCACCATGCGAAAGGAAAAAGTTGCAGGCAGATCGCAGAAATAGTCCAGTTGAAGAAGAGCACGGTATTTGACATTTTCAAACGCTTTAACA
Organism: Lepisma saccharinum; assembly: GCF_977018435.1. Lineage (NCBI taxonomy): Eukaryota > Metazoa > Arthropoda > Insecta > Zygentoma > Lepismatidae > Lepisma > Lepisma saccharinum. Next base: position 31,282,179 of record NC_139232.1, on the reverse strand, counting down.
AGGAAGATATAGGCTTGAAGATCGTTCTCGCACCGAACGTCCTAAAACGTTTTCTGAAAGAGAAGAGGCTGTGATTGCGAGAAAAGTGAAGAAGATCCTAAAACAAGTGCTCCCCAAATCGTAGTCGAAGTGGAATCGGGGATAGGAAAGAAAGTTTGTCCTGAAACAATTCGTAGTGCTGAGGAGGGCCAATTTTCACGGTCGTGTGTCCCGGCGAAAGCTGTTTGTCAACAATATCAACCGAAAGAAAATACTAAATTTCGCGAACGAATACGCTGACAAGGATGAGGACCGGCGGAATCGTGTAATTTTTGCCGACGAAAGCAAGTTCAACTTACATGGTTCGAATGGGCGGTCGTATGTGTGGAGAAGACCCAAGGAAGAGTTAAAAGGGAAAAACATGCAAGCCACAGTTAAACATTGTGGTGGGAGTGTGATGGGTTGGGGCTGCATGTCAGCGAGTGGTGTCGGCAATTTGGTATTTATTGAACATACTATGAAAGATATCTTCAACTTTTACGAATCAATTTAAAGCCCAGTGCCCAAAAAATGGGAATTTCTGATAGGTTCATGTTCTATCAGAACAATGACCCGAAGCACACGGCTCATATTGTGTAGATGTGGCTTTTGTAAAATTGTACCAAAGTGTTTCATCCCCCTCCTCAGTCCCCTGACATCAACCCCATCGAGCACTTGTGGGATAAAATTCAAGATAGACTAAGGAAAACCCCGATCGACTCAAAGGAACACCTAAAATTCAGGCTTCGGAAGGAATGGGCCAAACTGTTTTGGATTACATGCAAGAACTCGTGGCAAGTACGCCGAATAGACTAAAGGCGGTGTTAAAAATGAAGGGCATGCCCACAAGGTATTAATTTTCGTTTCTTGTTGGAAAGTGGGAAAGTGTGATATGTTTTGGCCTGTGTTCGAATACTTTTGTGCTTCTCAGAAATGTTTCTTTTTATTTAATTAACAATAACAACATTTTTATTTTATTTATTCAAGGAGGCTGCAATTTTCATTACATGTTTATCTCGTTGTTTTGATTTTTGAAGCAAATAATATCTTTACTTACATATCATGCACTTAGTTACCATTTTTTCCGGAAATCCTTGCTTGTCCGACTACTTCTGTGACCGTGTGTATTTTCGTCTCTGTTGTACTTCTTGCGGTAATGGATGATCGGAGAAACACAACGAAAATTGTTATGCCTTGTCTAGGCTTAGAACCTGGAACTTCTGGTTCGCAGCTGTTACGTTGATTACTCCTCCACAAACGCCGGCGGCAATATATTTTAATAGACAAGATTGCACTATAAAATTGAGAACCACTCTGACTGAAATGCAAATAACACGTCGAAACGAAAACTATACCAATATTGTGGTAATTTTAAATTGTTCCCATGCAAATGAATATAATACACGACGAGCGTTCGTTTCAGAAGGCAGTAATCGCCACGACGTTATGAGCTTTCGTAAGACTCAATAAAAACCTCCAAATATGTTGGAGCGCGAGGAGGTCTGGTCACGAGTGGAATGTAGTCATATCATTTATAGCAGTCATTCATAATTTTCCAACATTTACCTGCACTCAGTATTTTTTTTTTAAAAAGTAGACAATGTGAGCGAAAAAGCCTTATGAGCCTTCACGTGTCCCTGACACGCCACTGGTGATGATGACTCCAAAGTCGTGTTTGTTTTGGCTTTGCATTGGTTTCGGTATTCGTGACACGTGGGACCGTGCAATCAAGGTAGCACGCCAACTTGATTCAGAGAACCCGAAGTTCTTTACTGAAACAACATTGCGAAAGATGCTTCTGTGAGTCGCAATCGGTCGTACATTGTCCAGCGCCACTTTCATACAGCTAAGCATATCAATAAAAAGCTGGAACCAAACTAATTTATTCACCCTTTCATCTAAAGGCAGGGCAGGTAAGAGAGCATATGGCTTTCAAGATATCCAGCCAGGCTTGAAGGGGGAACGCAGTTATGAGGGTGAGAAGTACAGGCTAGTGTGCATTCCAGGTTCATAGCTCTCTCTCTCTCGCTCTCTGTGTGTTGTGTGTGTGACCTTCTGAAGGTCGTTGCTGTGCCATGCTCCGTCCTTCCCTGGAATGGTTGTTGTGTCGCGTGATTGCGTGCAAATGCCTGTAAAAGATTGGGAGTACGGATGCCTGCCTGTGTTGTGGATGGACCTTGTGTCTACAGATTAGTGCAACTGTTCCCTCAGTTTTTTGTTTATGAAAGCAAATTAGAAACAGTAAAGTGCAACGCTGATGGTATTTGAAAGAAAAAAATATCTTCTAAGTCCACTTTATTCTCGGATATGCTAATCGGGACTGGATGCACTTTAAAAGTTGCATCCGAACCACTCTGCGATGTGCCTCCAGTGGGGATCGAACCTGGCACCCCTTGATTACAGGGCGACAGCGTTACCAGTACACCATCAGGAGGTCCTGATAGTATTTCTACTTTTTAATTTTAATTTCTACAAAACTAATTTATTTATACATGACATTACAGGCAAATGCCCATTTACAGTATCTTGTATTATCACATTGTTTGTTACATAGAATATGCAATCAACAGAATCGATAAGGTACAATAATATGATAATATGTGTTAAAGTAATATAAAAATTATTATGAAAAAGTAGCAACCGTTAATATTTTTAAAAATATATTATTTCTTGTACTATTACAGTTTGTTGTGTAGTGGGTATAAAATGCTCGCGGCAGGGCAGCAACACGCAAAAAGGAACTGTTGCCTTACCCAGTGATGTATTTAAAGAGAATTATTGGGTTTGAACTCCCGAAATACCCGCGTATTAAAGAAATATAGTTATCATTTCTTTGATTTAGTTTATTTTGCGTCATTTTTCTACATATTTTGGCTAATCGCGACTATTGGGGAGGGGGATGAATGGTGATGAGATGGATGGAGGGACAATCACAAACATTGGACGATACAACACGAGCCTCGCAGATGATTATACTGGCTGTAGGTGAAGGCGCCAGAGCTTCGTTAGTCCGCAAAATACACTCCAGTTTGTAATATGTGGTAGATAGGTTGATATTTAGATGCCTGCCGATATGGCCGCCCCTTAACTTTAATTTTCATTAAGCACTAACCTAATATTGAAGTGGTGTTGGTATGTTAGGGGGTAACCTTCGCTGAAGGCACCCAATGTAAACCTCTCGCACACATTCAAAAGGTGACGACATATTCTTTCTTAAATCCTGAGGTAGAATTCCTGGCTGACCACTCTTCAATTTGAATAGTGCTTATAATATACCGATTTTCATTGTGGTTCATTGATTTGGTTTATTTTACTTCGCTTTTGTACCACTTTCGGCTAATCGAGAAGATGAGGATGAGTGATGTGATAAAACTGACGAAGAGAAAGTCACAGAGAACACTCATGGCCAGGCCTGGATACTAACCCCGGTCTCCCTGGCGTCGTAGCGCGCTGTGCTAACCACTCCGCCACGGAGGTCTGCTATATACATTTTGAGATTTCCTTCTTTGACTTGGCTAACCTCTTGTAGGCATATTTTTGCTGCGATGTTCTGCCAGTCCAACACTTGTCTCGGACTGCACGCATAGCAATCAATAGCCTACATCTTTTCAAGTCTGTGCAGAAGGTTGACTTCACATTCAGCCTTGCTTGCATGACGTGTTTCGTAACTGCTGCCGCTTTCTGTAGCAGTGTTTTTTCTAACCATCGAAGGACGTACCTTACCGTTTCTTTGTCCAAGGTGAGCAGACAGAAAGCTGACGTTGCGTTGTTAGGACTTCTGCCATCTCCAGAGTCTAGTCTAGACAAGTGATTCTCCACACTGTGCGTCAGTCGTGGGTCTGCCGGCGTGTTGTTTTCTATCGTTGAATTTTCATATACCTTCTTCGGATGGATGCAGCAAAGTCAGTCAGTACAAAGAAAAAACCTCCTCACATAATCAGGTCACTCAGTTCAAAATGTCACAGTTGTCATTGCACAATGACGTTCATTATGTAATACTCAGAATATTGCGAACCCCAGTGATTTATCCACGTACCCCTAACATCTCCCCGAAATTTCTTCAACACCCCTAAAAATGTTTCACGAAGGCTCAATTTAGGTTATTTTGGCTCTAAATGTACCCTTACATCCAGTTCATAGTTAGGGGATGTAGGAAATTCTGGCGTACATGCGCAAAGTGTCACGAAGCCAGAAGTCCAAGGTTGGAACCCTTGTTGGGGATGGATGAGTTATTCAGGGTGACTACTTCCAGGAAATTCATTGGATTCCGAGAATTATGCTTGAATTATTGACTCCGGGAATTATGCGTGCATTCTGTCTGAATTTTTCTCCGTAGATGTGAAAAATTGCAACTTTTATTAATCCATATCCCATTTAATTTGTACATATTTATAAATACCCCGAGGCAAGTTTTCACAGTTAAGCTTTGTATCTAAGAAGGAAAAGAACGCTGCGTTGGAAATTAAACGGAATTCAATTCGTTTACTTTGTTAGTGCCCTTTGCAGAACAATCTATTATACAGACGGAATATTTTTGCAAGATAAGATATCTCGATGTTCATTAGGTAAATTTGAGTTTGAAAACCTTACACAATTAACAGTTTTTCGTAGATACACAATTAACAGTTTTTCGTAGATTAGATCCCGTAACGTTTGTAACTTGTGTTTGAAGATGTATTTCGAGCCTGAATATGTGAAATAGCAAATGTAAATTCCTCACCTTATATTAAATATTCAAAATATATACTGTATAGACTTTTTAATTGAATTGAATAAGAATTTTTGATAGGATTGGAATCATACAGATCCTTTATATTTTTAATGTTTGTGTGTGTGTGTGTGTGGGGGGGGGGTGAGAGGCGGTAATACGTAAGGTTGAAATAGAGAAAATATTTGCTTGTACTCTGGAATTTTGGGAAAGTTCGCCTTGAAAACTGGGAATTATACTTGAATTTCATGATGGTCCTAGAGTTGCCAACCTGTTATTGTGTTTGCCTCATCATTAATTTCACCAATACATCCTCATCGTTGCGATTAACACAAGGGGTAGAAAGGCGACGTAATATAATCAACGTATAATAAAGTCAGCCAACCATAGTTTCCACTAAAAGGCAAAAATAGTGGCGAAGTATTTCAGATGCGTTTCTGGTCAACACGTGATTATGTAGGGAGCAGTAGGTAGGTCCAGTTGACGCACGGTCCTCTAGGGAGAACTCGATTAATTAACGGTAGCAGGACAAAGGTACGAGCAGCCAATCTAGCTAATGCCTTCACGTCCACTCCCGTCGTGGAAAAACAGCTATCGGGAGATGCGGACAGGTGCATGTGTACTCTTCAGTGTTGCCAGTCGCTCACTGAAACTACGTTGTCGCTGGTTTGAACTTTTTCAAACTTTTTGTTATTTTTTTCTTTTTTAACAAATGAATGCTGTTTCAGGGGCGTAGCCAGGATTTGCTCTCGGGTGGAGCCCAGTTTTTGGTATAACAACAAACAACGCGTTGGAAAAATAGTACCGAAATTACGACTTGAAATGTAGGTACCCGTCACGCCATTAAGATACTAAGATATCAGTTGTGACTACGGTATTCTTAAAATACAATTACGATACTGTACTATTTTTGAACTTAACATTAATGCAGTTGCATATTTTTTTCACTTAATGGATTTGTCTTTCAGAACAAAAAGGTCATATTATCCGGTTTTTTTGCAATCTTATTTAACATTTATGGTGTTATCTCTTGCGCATCAGTGTTTTCATGATCAAAGCAATCTGTCTGCCTCAGCAGTGGTGGCAGGAAGAGTTGTCATAAATTGAGACAGTCCGTAGAAATTTGGCAAAAAAAGTATTTATTATCTTAATAGGGTTACAGTTGAGCCTTACAGTATTTCGTTTAAACAATGTTAATGCAAATAATAAATTGATGCAATTTTACTGAAAGAGCTTCCCATCACATTAGTTGGTCGCTCCCGATGTGAATCTTTTCCCATTGTTCCAGACTGAGATTTGAACCCGAATAATGGTAAAAGCATGATCAAGATTAGCCCTATATGTGTCCCAAAGTATTTTGCATATGTTCTCAGGGGTATGGGGATTACCTTTTGTGAAGATACCCAATGTCATCATTTTCCCACGTAGCACACCCTGGGCTGCATTTTACAAACTAATTAGGCTCTGGCTTCTGTCCTCGCAGCCAGTGTACTTTTATGTGGGGCTTGTGTTGTTCTGCCATAATCTTGCCCTCCTTGCGTAGTGGTAACGTCATTGTCTTGTAATCAAGGGGCCCGGGTTCAATACCTGGTGGAGGCATAATGGTTCGGATCTCACTTTAAACTGTAGATACAGTTCCGATTAGCCTATCTGTGCATAAAGTAGTCTTAATACAACAATTCTGTCCACGTTTCGTCGTCGCCTTGTAATCAAGGGGTCCCGGGTTCGATACCCGGTGGAGGTACAAGTGGTTCGGATACCACTTTAAACTGTAGGTCCAGTCCCGATTAGCCTTACTGTGCATAAAGTGGACTTAAAACACCAAATCAATCCAATCCAATCTGTCCACGTTTGTTTGTGTTTGTCCTATTGCTAATTTCTTCTTCGCGATTAACCAGAACTGGCCAAAAAAGATCTTATTCTATTATTATTGTAAATTAACAAGTTGCAAGTTATTATGTACATATTATATATATAATGAAAATTGATTAATCAAGGTCAAAACTTTGGAATAAAAAAGCAAATTTTTGGTGGGGCCGGGGACTGTACGCCAGTGTGTTGTTCTGTTACTGATCTCCGAGATAATGTTCAAAGTGACCCACAGAGATTTTCATGCAAATTATACACTATTTTATAACATATGTAGGATATCCATACGTCTCTGTTCTGAAAACAACTAAGCATCCCGTTTTTCATTAGTGTCCTGTTGTTCTGACAAAATCTTACCGACTGTTCTTTGTACCGTATTTCAAAACACAGCTAATCTCTAGATAGACGAGACCGACAGACTTACAATTGAGCTGCTTGGTATTTTCGGTACGTGCAGTATTCGGCTATCGGACTACAATTTTCATATTAAAACAACTATTATAATTAAGCAACATTTTTCTTACAGTTTCTGTGTAATAAAATATGAAACTTAACGCTGTTGATTGACCATTAAAATACTTTCCCAGATTTGTAGATATAAGTGAATAATTTTGTGTCACGGGTGGAACAGACGAAACACTGCCTCTTCAAATAAATTTATTTTAATATCTGTCAATTGTCAAATGATGAATAATAAATTAGTTAAGACAAAGAGAGACGGCAATTGACCTTTGAAAATTGTAGTGGAGTTAAACGAAAATGTGTCATGTGTGGGACACAATACAAAACACAAGTAAATCAAAAAGTTAAAATAAGCTAACAATATGTAAAATACCTTCTAACTTAATTGTGTATAATACTTAATTTTTTATGCAAATGACAATTTTATAGATTTTCACCCACAAGATAGGATGAAGTTACAGCATTGCACTTAAGAGGAAATGATGCCTCTCGCTCGAGCGCGACCGTCTCCCGAGTTTTCCCCGTTTACTTCTGAAAGAAGTAATCAATTCCACTCCTTCTCCGTAACTATTGGACTTACGACCTTCAAATTTTTATGGGACACTTTTCAAAAGTTTATTTTATAATCTATTCATTCAAATTTTCATTATCACAAATGGTTTGATACTTGGTTTTATTTACATTAAATTTGGCAACGTTCTTTCCAAATGCCATAAACAGGCGAAGTCAACCTCGACCCTTTACAGGGGACGGGGTCTTTCCCGGTGGTTGGAGGGTTTTTTCACCCTCATTTCGGCAGGACCGCGAGGGAAGGGAGGGGTGCTAATGGCCTGCCTGCTTTTGACCACGGAATGCTTAAACCTCCTTTCAGTGTGTTTTATGAAGCAACGGGAGTTTGTGTTATTTGTAACAAGTGTCAAACCTTCGTTGGAAGAGTAAACCTTCAAGAAATGGAAGATCGAAGAGAGAAAAGGCGCAGAATACCATATTCAAAGGTTCCAAAGACGAAATCTCGGCGGGGTGCTCTTCTTCGGAATTACTGGAAAAACCGCAGAGAAGCTGAAGCACACATGTAGGCAGGCAATCATATGTTTCTGACATTTTTCCTGAGTTCACAATATTTTTCATTTGCTTTATTTTTACTTCAACTTTTGTGCAATTTTGGCTAATTTTGCGAAGATGGGGATGAGTGATTATATGATGAAATTGATGAATGGACACTCACAAACATCCATGCCCAGGCCGGGAACCCGGGACCCCTGGCGTTGGAGCGTAATGCGCTAACCACTCCGTCACGGGAGCCGGCTGAGTTCACAATAAAAATTGTTTGCATGTCCGGGTAAAAACAAATATTTAATTTTGATTTTGTTGTTTGATTGAATTGGTTTATTTTATTTGCTTTTCTGCCACTTTTAGCTAATCGTGAAGATGAGAATGAGTGATGTTCTGATGAAACTGATGAACGGACACTCGCAAAGAACAATCATGCAAAGCCCTGGATTCGAACCTTGCATCCCTGGCATTGTTGCGCACAGTGATAACAACAGCGTCATGTAGGTCGGCGATTTGGTGTATTAAAAATAAAAAAAAATAAAGACAAATGAAATAAAAATAAAGAATATGGCTTCGGTAGTCTACTCGGTAGGGCGTCTGACTGCCACGCGGGAGACCGTGTTTCGATTCTCGAGGTGGGTCGGAATGTTTCCGGCCTTGTCACCACATAAAGCGGCTCTGAGGCTCACCTAGCCTCTAATCAATGTATCTGGGGGGCAACCCTTGGGATAAAGGCGGCCGGATCGTTGTGCTGATCATATGACCGAGACCGAGAATGTGTGGGGCCCTACCTCACATCCCCTAAATGTGCGTCATGGCACGGTGCTATATGCACGGGGAACTTTGCTTTACCTTACCTGTGAAAGTAATGACGTCATGTACAGAAATTTATCCACGCACCCCTAACGACCCCGCAAAATTTCTCAACTCTCACCTAAAATTTTTCACTGAAGTCCAATTTATGATTATGTTGGCTCTAAATTTACCCTTACACTCCTGTAAAATTCTAGGTTGACCCCTGGTCATATAAAATCAGTATCGTTCGGTTTGCAATTGCAAAACAGTGATAGACTTTTTGCTAGATTCCTAGTAATACAAACTTTCTAGTAGAACAATATCAAATTCTTACTTATTATACTTGGAAAATATTTCTACTTAGTAACAACTTTTCTCCCGAAAATTTTGGCCAGGGTATGAGGCCGGAGGCCACTCACCATCGTGAGCAAATTGGGGAGCTACGAACGATTAGCGTAACCCGGTCGTGGAAACCTATAACAACAACTGAGGGTTCGTCGTGCTAATCACACGGCATCCCGTAACTGGTAGCATGACAGAAGCGCAACCACGAATTTTTTAATTTTTGTCTGGGGGGCAAGTACCAATAATAATAATAATAATAATAGTATTATAACATTATTATTGTTGATTTTCTTTATTTTACTTTGCTTCTTGTGTCACTTTTGACTTATTTGCGAAGATGGGGATGAATGATATGATGAAATTGATGAATGGACACTCACAAACATCCATGCTCAAGCCGGGATTCGAACCCGGGACCAACATTATTATTATTATTATTATTATTATTATTATTATTATTATTATTATTAGTAGTAGTAGTAGTAGTAACGGTAGTAGTAGTAGTATCAAAGACGTTATTACCCTCGTAAATTATGCAAGAAGGGATAGAAGTTGGTGCTAAAGCATTTGTTTTCGAACAAACTATCTAAATTACTTTTTTCAACACATTCAATTTCACATTAATAATGGAAAACAAGTACTCAAACTATTTTTGAAATATAGTAATGCTTGATAAATTCATTCCAAATATAATTCCCTTTTACATTAACATGTATAACTCATGCACGATATAGGCCTATGTTTCGCACATATGCAACATGGAGCGACGTGGACACTAAATTGTGTACGTATTCAAAGTTTCTGTAATGCATATTATATACAATATAATATATTATTTAAATACATTGCACAATAAATTCATCCATCTCACAATAAACCAACAGCAAAAATTACATAAATTGTGCACGCTCCTTTTCCTCAACAATTGCTCATACATTTAAAACAAAATCAATTAATAAAAGTGTTACTTCTCTCTCTGGTAATTTACAATGCATTACAGAAAACAACCTGCGATCAAGAATATTTTTAGATCCAATTTTTTTACCGACTGAAATCAATATTGATTTAATAGGGCGCAAATAATTTCACGAGACGCCAACGCATTCTCTCTTTTACAACTTTTTAGCCTCCCCGATGGCGTAGTGGTAACGTCGTCACCTTGTGATGGAGTCCCGGGCTCGATACCCGGTGGAGGCACATGACAGTGCTTCGGATCCCACTTTAAACTGTATGTCCAGTCCCTATTAGCCTTTCTGTTCATAAAGTGGACTTAAAACCACAATTCATCTCTTTTCACTTAGATCGTTCGGCGCCCAAGGCCGACTCTCGCCACCCCCAGCTACGGTTCGGAACTTGATAATAATAAGAAAAGCAGGTGCGAGCGAAGCGAGGAAGAAAATTTTACGAAAAGTATTTTTATTTACATAAAATTTGAAGTTGTTGGCGATAATTGTAGTGTTGCCCACGGGACGAGACGGGACAGGCTTTTAAAAATTCGAGACGAGACGAGATTGATCATGTGTCCCGAGACAAACGAATATTTTCGAGACGAGACAGCATTTCACAGCATTTCCACGAGACGAGACAGGCCAAAGTCTCGTCTCGTCTCGTGGGCAACACTAGGTAATTGTCTCTTGCAGATACACTTCCCCGTCAATGTTTGTCCCCCCGCCCCCAGAACTCATTTCCGTCCAAGGTTGGGGTGAGGGGCAATGCCCCCCTGTAGTTGCGCCACTGTTGCATGATCTCCCTCTGCTGAGGCATGTGGGAGTGATGCCGGCAGTATCTTGACCTGCTTGGACCTTTGCGCCATGGGTTATAATTATAATTATTGTTTACAGGGGGACAGAAATTGTATTGTATACGCTTCATCATCCTCATCGTCGCGATTAAACTAAGAGTTATAAAAGCAACGAAAATAATAAAAATACAGTCAGTTTATGTGAATTATAGGACTCTTTTTCCCATCAAAGTTGATCTAACGGTGAGGTAAATATAAGTGTAATAAACTTACATATATTGCTCTTTATATCATTAGATTAAGAAAGACGAGATGGAGGAATAAAAATATGAAACTGGGAGGAAGAGCCTCCATTATGGTACCATCTTAGAATTTATCCGGAGTGATTAAGTACAAACTGATATACGTACCTATATTTTCTACATTTAATGGACAGCCTCAGTGGCCAAATGATTTGAGTTATCGACTCAAAATCTCACCGCCGAAGATTCCAGGTTCGAACATCGTCCTGGGTAATGTACACGTTTTCTTGAAAATTCTATTAATGTTTAAATTAGTAAGATTTCTGGACAGATTTCATTAGTGTATATCCCACGTCATATATTGATCGCTGATCATATAAATTAGAAACTATCTATTGAAAATATAAATTACAAATTTGCGCTATCTGGGTGTCGTTCAATTTGTCTTTCGAACATGGATTCGTATAAAGTGTACGCAATTTAGGCTTTTCAAATCTCATTTCACAGTGGATGTTTTTTATGTGGAAGCAATTCTGTGAAGACTGAACTAAATATAATCTAAAAACTAATTTCTGACATAAGCACAGAAATAAGCATAATATTTCTAATGACGCCTTCTTTGACGAGATCCCAAGAGAAGAAATGGAGGACCTCTTCAACCTGAACATTAACGATAGGTTAATTATCATCTCTTAAACATGTAATTCAATTTCTGTAACAGTGCATTAATTATTATAATAGGCCCGAACCCGAAGTGACATTGGAACATGCTCTTCACAGGAATATTAGAAAATGGAATCCAAGAAGTTAAATGAAGATAGACGTGTTTAGTGTTCCAAGGTAAAAACCTGCAATTTTCTGACTGTCTTCGTTTGGATATCACTTTAATTCATTCCTGAATTAACAAACTTACGGACAGAAAACGGCAACAAAAGTTTCACTAGAATAACTTACAAAAAAAGAAGCTCAGTTGTAATAAAATAAGCCAACTATTTTTTTTCAGCGAGTTTGCAAGTGCTGAGTATTTAGATTCAAAATAAAATATTAGTGTTGAACTAGTGTTTATTGACTAAATTATATATTTTGCACATGTACATATTTGTTGTGTGTATATGATAAGAAAGGGTTTCACCGATAAGTTGTCATTCTTCTGCTGCGTTCCTGCTTAACTGACTTCTATCGTGAGTACAGTTTTAATTAAAATTGTTGATTTGATTTGCTTTCTTTTACTTCGCTTTTTGTGCCACTTTTGTATAATTTGCGAGGATGCTGATGAGGAATGATATGATGAAATTGATGAATGGACACTCACAAACATCCATGCCCAGGCCGGAATTCGAGCCCAGGACCCCTGTCGTCGTAGCGAGATGTGCTACCCACTCCGCCACGGGGGCCGGCAGTTTTAATTAAAACCAACACAATTAAAATCGATCAATTTAATAATACAATAATCAACTTTATACGGAATAATATTATATATTTTTAATCAGAAATTGGTTTGTCAATAATAATAGTGAACAGAAATTAATTTAATGATGATGGCCTGAGGAACTTATATGCTATAATATTGCATTGGTCCAGTGATTGGTAACTAATTTAAATGTATATTTGTCAGTTTTTATGATTATACCATACTTTTCAATTGTTAGTATGAACTAAAATAAAATTGAAAGGTATTTACGAATAAATTAGTTGGGACTGGGCATCGTCCTATAAAAGGAAAAAAAATACTAGGCCGCGGTTTCGAAAAGGTTGAGAACCACTGGGATAGAGTAACCTACCATCTGCTCTGCGCTCCTATGGTCACAAGCAAGTGGAGAATAGAAGCTGCTGCGAATTTTGTCACGCTGCCCCTGCCCATGGCTATAGTAAAAGGCCGAGGCTATTTATTCTGGAGGAGGCAGTTCACCCCCCCCCCCTCTCTCTCTCAATCCCTCCCATCGGGCGAAACACTAGAAACACGGTCCCGTCGATTCTCGAAACCTGTTTTGTTTACCCTCGCTGAAAATGAGGAAGAAAAGGGACGGAATCGGAAAGTGAGAAGCCGACCATTTAGCGAGGCAATTGTACGCTGTTGCCAAACTCAATATAATTAAAATCAAGTATGAAATCATTAGTGCTACAGAGAATTTGAGTGAATAGATTATGAAATAAACCTTTGAAAAGTGTCCCATAAAAATTTGAAGGTCGTAAGTCCAATAGTTACGGAGAAGGAGTGGAATTGATTACTTCTTTTAAAATAAACGGGGAAAACTCGTCTTTCTAGGAAAGGGAGGAGAGACGGTCGCGCTCGGGCAAGAGGCATCACTTCCTCTTAATTTTAAAAATTGACGTTCAGGGGCGCACTACATGGAATGGCCCAATAAAAGCTATATAACACACACACACCCATATACATACATACATACATACAGTGTACGTGATTAAAATATGAGGTTATTAGAGTTAACAAATATTAGTTGAAGTGGTGTTGAAATAAAAACAATATTTAGTAGGTCACGAGATTTTCAATTTTAATCTATGTGACTTGGTCACCCATTTCTAGAGGGTCACGCACTCCCCTGCTCCCATTCAAATCCACCAAAGCAGTTTTCGTAATCAGTCGAGCGGAAGTGTCAAAGGAGATAAGTCAGCCAGTTCTTTCTTTTTAAAAAAAGTTATTGTCGTGCTCAAAGATAATTATAATTGCATGATTGGGTTTATATTTTAACGTTCAATTCTCACATAACTGTTTCTAAACCGTGAGTTCCAGTGTTGCCTCTGATCTGGGAGAACACTTGGAATATGATACCAGAATGCTCTTGGGTTAAATTTACAAGATTGAGAATATTGTACCGTCGAATTTTCTTTACTCTTTTGTTTCCCGTTCTCTCCGGATGGCAAATCCGCCATAATTTGCTCATGTTGTTTCCTTCGCCCTTGAAATACGACGTGGAATTGCATTTGACATTGAAATGCGGAAAGAATGATGGCAGTGCGCAATCCTGTGACCCTGATTCTCCCACACCTTACTTTTGTTAGCGTTTACGTGACGCTGTCCTTAACTTGGTGGAATTACGTGGGATGGCCCGCAGCCATTGGAATTCTAGGCATAGTTCATAAATACGGAATTATGCAGTCCTCCATCTTTTTATTCCTTATCCATCTCTGTGTAATTTACACTCCCTTAATATACAAACTTTGTTAAAAAGATCCTAAATATAGCATTTTCCTTGTAACACGAAAAGAAAGAACCTCACGGGTAGACTTTCTCTTAGAAAATCTTCTATAGCCCTATGCGTACTTTATAACATTTACATTTGTTAAGCGATTCCTCAAATAACTGATACAGGTAGTGACGTAATGTTATGTGGAACTTTTTAGATAACATTCCAGATACTTTCAATGCCGATGACATCATCGCATGTTGACACAAGTATGTAGGTGCAAGCCTCTTGCTCCCGATTTTCATTTTTTTTTTTAAATTCTTGAAAAGTGCTCTGCCAAATTTGGTATCGATGGCTGCAGGTGTTTAATGACGTTTATAACCTGGATTTTGGAGCAGCACCCCTTCCCCTCCTCCTGAAAGGACACAAGCGTCAGATGCCTCAGATGCCTGAAAAAAAGTATAAAATAGCACGGACATAAGGTTTTAGCAATAGCTTTAACATCGAAAACTGTGTGATTGTTGCCAGAAAGTGATTGAAGGATAAATGATATGAACACATTTTTAATACAAAGTAAGTAGCTCAAAGTGTTGTTTCTTTTTACTTTTTTACGTGTGTGGCGAAAATATGAAATTGCAACTACACATTCATGAAGTCTTATCTCATTTTTGATTCATGGCTATATTTGTCATATTTTTTTACATTATCATTATTATTTTGCTATGTTATTGCTAGTTTCTTTTTGGAATACAAGTAGTTGTTGAGAGTAATTGGAAATATCTTACTAGATTGACACAAATTCGTTATTCGTGTTTAAGCTCATGAAGAGGAGGCTTGTGAATCTTACTTTTTATTATTTTTTCAGTCAGCTGATGGTTCTCTTTCAATAAAGGAACTGTCGTGTGACTCTTCGTATGTAAATGAACTGTACAGTTTATAAGACCTTTGGGATTCCCAATATGTTGGTAGTAACAGATTGTGTTTTGTCTTTTATACATGGAGTTAGTTATAAATTGTTAAGTGGTAATTTGGTGTTAAATAAATAATATCTGATTATGCGGTGCATATCTTTAAAATCAACTCGATGCCTCAAGTTCAATCTCAGGGTGAATACTCACCGGGAATTCCTTGATAGAAGATTATTGCAAGATAAAGATACCTTAAAGTTGATTTGAAACTTGATTAGGTAAATTTGAAATTCTTGTACAATTAACAATTTTTCTTAGATTACTGTATCCCGTAACATTTCTGAGTATGTGAAATGGCAAATGTAAACTCGCACCTTAAATAAAATAATATATACACTGTTCAATTGAATTGAATTAGAATTTTGGATACATTGGAATAATCGCACAAACCATTAATATATTGTTAATATAATGTGTTTGTGTGTGTAGGTGTGCGTGCGTAGATGGTGAGAGGCGATAATACGTAAGGTTGAAATAGAGAAAACATCTGCTTGCACCCTTGAATTTTTGTAAAGTCCGCCTTGAAAACCAGGAATTATACTTTAATTTTATCATGGTCCTAGAGTAGCCACCCTGAATCTGCATGTGTTCGAATTCACAACAGTAACAATAACATGTTTCTTGGTGAATTTCAAAAAAGTAATATGAATTAATTTTTAAGTAGAACGAAATCCATCTACAATTTTTATCTTTTTTGTAAATAAAAAAAATCGTTGTTATTTTATCACTTAAGTATAGTAGTGAGTACTGACAATAACTATAGATTGAAGCTTTTATCGTTCTTATTCTAAGTAAGGCTTTTTTAAAATTGAAAATGCAAGACCCACAAGTGAGAAAATATTAAATTTTAGAAGAATATAACTTAAAAAATTCTGGTCTCATGGATCTGTGGTAGTCTGCAAAGCCGTAAAGAAATTGAAAGGGTAATTTTTTTCCTGTATCGTGACGAAACACACGTCATAGTGCCATAAACCTCTTCAGAGGAGAACTTTATGATCTTCAGCGCGAGTAGGTGTGTGTCAAGGCGACCACTCAATGGCTTTACAATCGTCCACTTGTAATTGACCATGCGATTCCATTTATAGGACACGACAACAACCCTGACCCACTTGGGATAGTGAGGGATGTTATGGTGGAGGGCCTTCAATATTCCTGGCTTAAAAATTCATGGACTTTTATCCTCCAAACCCTTACCCTTCTCAAACGTCTATTTGACTGTTCACGATTGCTACAGGAGATGATGACTTCTGTTTCCATTGATATTCAAGACTGGATTGATTTCCTGGCTAAACTTTTCTTTGACGGGATTGATTTCCTGGTTAAACTTTTCTTTGACGCTAAAAATATTACACGGAATAAAATTTTTCCCAATGTCCCGAGATTCTGGCCATAAACCGTCGTTTTCTTGCATAAAGAGACCGCTCCTACATACATTTCGATGCCCATATGCAGTGGACTACAAGGCAACCAGCTAAAACTACTATCCACGTCAAAAATACTGAGCACTCGGTTTGTATGCTTGTAAAATTCTACTCCAGGAGAGAAAAAAAAATCAAATTACTTCATTGGAAAGCTTCATGCATCTATTTTTTTGGTAAGCGTTATCCTCCTCCGTGTGGTCTAAGGCACCTTGCCTTGGACGGCGGCTGCGGAACGGCATGGGTTCGATCCCGGTTTCAGTCTCCGGGAATTTTCGGGCTGTGTATAAGGCCGGTGGCAACCCACCATCGTGAGGAAATTGGGTAGCTTCGAATGAGTAAGCGTAATCTGGTCGCTGCGACCTACTATAACGGCTGGGGATACGTCGGGCTGACCACCCTGCTATTCCAATACTGGTTGAAGATCTCCACGCTTAGAGATGACGAAGGAAAGGATGGGAGGGAGACCGGCAGTCGGTAGGTAAGCCAAGGCCCTTCATGGGCTGTTACCCACAGGATTATTATCTGAAAATTATTCTTCACTCCATTTTGTTATTATAATGAAAATTTCACTAAAATGTCTAGTTTTTTCTTCCATTTTGCGTCCTAATCAACTGCAGATAATTATAATACGGTATTTCCATGTCAAATCAACCTTACATTTCTTGATTCTTTTTAAATTCAGCATACTGAAAGGGCCGGCCACCTGAGGTAGGAAAATTTGCAAAGTTGCAGATCCATATCTTTTCTATTTCCGAAATTGCAGGGGTGCAAAATGTGCGATTTTGACAATTTTTTCAACACCTTTTTAACTTTAAATTCGGCAATTCAGTCATTCAGACGGTGTTGCATAAATCTTGAAGGGTTCTTTCACACGAGATGTCACATGCCTATGTCAGAATAAAAACAATTGAAGGAGATGTAAAGAAAATTTTGGTAGTCATTTTCTCAAAAACAGCTCCTTTAATTAAAAAAAAAAGATATCATACTTACCCTATTACTCAATAACTGTACAAAATTTGAAAATGGGATGCCAATGGGATCCGGGAGTAGTTAGATTTAGGGTAGGTTGGCTTAGATTAGGGTAGGTTAGTAATGCATGATATATTCTGATAGACAAGTTAGTATAATTGAAAAGTAAAAGTATAACAGAAATGAACATTTAATTTAAGCACAGTATTGATTGAATTAACCTACATGAAAATGATATTTATCTTGGAAATACAGGGTGATTCAAAGGTCCCATCCCATAGGCAACTCCGTTATTGGTGCACATAGCGAAAAATGGAAAGACGGGAAAGTTGATGAAATAGACGAGTTTCAATCTTTAGTGCTTTAATTTTCAACGTAGCATGTACCATTCAGTCTTTACACTGGTAGGAGGCTCATTTCGCGGTAGCCGAAAATGCAACATACCTGGCCAGGAATACTGTATGTCTGGGTAAACTGGATCTTTTCTATGGCGGAATAAATTTTTCAGCAGTGGTGTACGAAAGGTGTGATACATTGGAGCTAAAGAACTGAAGAGACCAAATTCGGAAACAGAAGAAATGCAGCAGGTTTTTCATTACTAGACCAGCATTTTTATGACTAAAAACTTCACAAGTCCAATTTTTTATTTTAGTGATCTACATTGTTGATAAATGTGCCCCAAAACATATATGATTCTAACAACAATATAAATTTCGAACGAATAAAATTGTCTATTCATATACTTCACTTCACCAGAGGAACTATGTATACACACTTCACCAGAGGAACTGCATGTATATAAAAATAGAAAAAGGAAAAAAACATAGGAAATTTGAAAACATGTAGGCCTATTATTTGTTCTAGATATTAATACCACACGCTGGACTATACGTAGGCTATTTTCATATACTTATTTTTATTTTAATTTGCATGCAAATTTTCAAATGATAGTCTTTTGTGAGCTAACAAAACCTTGTACCTAGAAACGCTATTTTCCGCTTCAGACGACACAAGAGGTGCAAGTTTAATCCAATTCGAAAATAGCTAAGTGGAAAGAAAGCAAAACATATGCTGAGTACTATCGATAAATGGCGGATAAGCAAAATGGCTTACTGCATTTCTTAAATACATTGTGCAGCCACACATCGTGATGGATGATAGATGCAGGGGGGGAGGGGGGAGTCGAAATGGACCAGAATGCTTGGAACCTTCCCGTTCCGTCTCGTGACTGTTGTAATCAGAGACAAAATAGACAACACCGTGTTGACGGGATTAATGCGTTTTCGTTTGGTGAAAATTCCCATTTCGAGCCCTGGATAAACCTCTATACAGTATGCTTTACCATCTGGACCGTCGCGAAGAAATATTTTGCTAATTTAACTCGGTGCTTATTGATAATTGATTGAGTTTTTGTTTTAAGTCCACTTTATGCACAGTAAGGCTAATCGGGACTGGACTTACAGTTTAAAGTGGGATCCGTACCACTATGTGCCTCAATCGGGTATCGAACCGGTGACCCCTTGATTGCAAGTCGACTACGCTACCACCGCGGCCATCGGGGAGGCCTGCTTATTGATAAGAAATGACATAACATATTGTTTTGTTTGCAAAGTAATGTAATTCGCTTGTTCACACGTCGAATGGGAATATATGACGTTGAAAAAGAGAAATGTCCGTAGCAAGCTCGAAGTCGCTTAGAGATCGGTTTGTTCATTGAACTCTCTAGCCTAACTATTGCTTATTTTGGGGGAGCAGGAAAAGGTATTTAAAGTTCTTGCCTTGACTCATTCTCACCCAACAGGTCGGGGCTTGCCCGGAGTTGATACCTCTTCCTGGTAATATCCGTAGTATGTCGGGAGATTCCAGCAGCGAATGCTTTCGAAAATCCGCCCAGACCACTGCGCCACAGGTAGCGGCGCCGTTCTATATAGTGTGGCTTTCCTAGTGACGCCGTGCATAAAAATCTCGCTCTGTCATGGTCCTTTCTTCTCGGTGACGCTCGAGTGTTCTCTGTTTCTTGCAGACTGACCCATTTCTGTGACAAAGAGATGAGTAGGGAAAATCCCACAGCGCAACGCGAAGTGGACGATGGTTACCTGTGTTATACGAGTGGAATGTTACGAATTTCCCAGTGGGTTACGACGGCCGTGTTCGAATGGGCACATGCTGCCGCCTACTATCGGATTAAAAATTATAGATACTTGAGATTGGGCTCCAATTAAAAATTAAATAGACCTACATAAAAAAGAGTTACATCAAAATTTAGTTTATTTAATTCTGCGTTAATCTATGCCAACCATATTTTTTTTTCGAGTAGGCCTTATATTTTTTATCGTCGTGAGAACAAAAAAGGGGTCGTTTTTACTTATGCAAACGATCTCCCTCTTTGAAATTCAGTAAATTAAAAACTGTTTGTCCGATCGTTGTGAAATTTTAGTACAGTGGAGGCAGACACAATTCTTAATTTTCAAGTTTTCAAAATTTGTCAAAAAACAGTTTTCTTCAATTTTGCGAAACAACCTTTTCTTAGTATTGCGTAGCCCTATAAATACAATATTGGTCTTGTTTTGAAGCTCTTTGCATCTGTTATTAAAACGCATTATCATTGTCAATTCAGATTAAGAAAACTATTTTATACAGATGTTTATTCAGCGGAGTAAAGCTGTACGTGTAACGTGGCAACACCGCAAGCATCGGCTCGCAGGCCGAGCCCCTAGTTTCCACGGTTCAACTGAAATCGCTGAGTGCCGTGTTGCCACGTTCCGCGTACATCTTTACTCCGCCGAATAAGTCCAAACTCGAGTATCTATAATTTTTAATCCGACAGTAGAGCAGGTTTCCAATCGCGGAATCCCTTACACTTATAGTCCGAATCCGCGACTTCCCGTTTTGCCGAATGGCCCAGAGCCGCATTATATAGGTTTCCTACCGAAGTAAAATTTTGGGCAAATGGGGAATTTCAGTTTCGCCGAATCCCATTTCGCTGAATATTTTGAAGGGAGTGAATTTTCTCTCCGCTGGGAAATTTCATGTGGAACTAACTAACTCTCTAGCCTTCTTAAAAATCGAAGTTTATGGCTGCAACAACACAGGTCTTCCATCTGTCCCTATCCTGAGTAAGATCTATCCATTCTTTTCATGTGTAATCAAACAGAAACTTATTAAAAAGGTTAGTATCATGAGGTGTACATGAAGGAATTAGTTAAAGTGAGAGTGTGATAAAGAAATATGACAGGGAGGAGGGGGCAAGTTTTGAAATTTCCCAGCGGAAGGAAAATTCCCTCCCTTGAAAATATTCCGCGAAATAGGATTCGGCAAAACAGGAATTCCCTTTGCCGAAATTTTGATTGGTTGAGATTTTTTGTCTGTGGCATTCGGCGAAAGGGGATTCAGCGATAAGAGAGTAAATCGTCCGAATCCACGGCCTGTGGCATGGGTGGAGTAGAAGAGGAGAGGTGGTCTTTTCGTCAATCCTCGTGTTTACAACGTCGGCAGGGTTCTGTGACGTCATCAGCATGATACTCTCTGCGTGTCTGCTATTTTCAACACTGTAAAGCATGCAACGCTCTTGTTTTTAAGAGGAAAAACACATACTGAAGAGCATCGCAAAACAACTTACACAGAATACATGAAAGTAATGGTGTATAGAAGAATTATAACTATGTAAAGGCATAAACTTGCCCAGGACTAGTGCTTGTAAGAACTGGAAGAAGAGCAGCTCTGGGTCCATTGTTTTTGTTTCATTTGCTTTCTATTACTTCCACCTAGATCCGAAACTAAAGCGACTCTTTTATACCCAGCTACCCCAAACATTGATATAATATCAAACAACAAAGCCTTAGCTACTGGCTGTTTCCATTCACCTGTCAATCCTCGAAGCATTGCAACCTGAACATTTCTATGGGGACCCAAAACTCTTGTCATTTTCACTGTCGTCGCACACTCGTCCATTAACATTCATTTCATCAAACAACAGGACACTCAGTTTTTCCACTTCAGTCAAATACTCTCCCTGCTGTTTCATAATATTCAAAACTAGTGCAAGAATTCCCGGTGGGAGTCTCAATTTCTGCGCCCAGCGACGAAGTTTTGCAATGCTGGGTAATGGAATTCCGACCTCTGATCGATCTCATGTGATCGCCCTTTGTATTAATGCAGGAATTATATCTTCCTGTTTCCGCCTCTGCTTTCTTTTCCCCTTAATTAACATGTTGATTTCAGTAGCGTGCCCAAGGGGGGTTAATGGGGGTTGTAACCCCCCTTTTTCGCCCAGTATTCCTAAAAAATGAACGTCAAAGGTAGGAAAATATGACAAAATGAGAGCTGACTACCAAGAAAAAGTATACATAACCCCTCCCTTTCGAAAATCCTGGGCACGCCACTGGTTGATTTGCCTTGGAGTAAAGGTTTTGCTCAAAATTTGTCTCACTTTTTTTTCACGATAGTTCTTCCGCTCCCTTGTTTTTAAAGCCACTTTTGAACCTTCTTATACCTTGCTTGCCGTTTTTGTAAATTAATTTTAAGGTTTTTGATTTCCTCATGACAATTATTTATATCTGTCTTTAGCTTTTCATTTTCCCCACGAAGCACTTCCAATTGTTTTGTGTTTTCGATTTTTCACTTTCTATTGAACAAACGAATGACAACACAGATAAGGCTTTTGTTCTAGAGGTGGCACGCTGCTGTTCACAAATAATTGTTCACTTACCTTAGAGAGGACCCTTTTCCTAGCACATCTTGCCTTTGCACGTCTTGCACGAACGCTGTTGTCGTCACTGACCTGCACATGTGTGACTGGAAGTAACAATGTAGGAATGGCATCTTTCTTTTTTAATCTCTTCTTTGGTGTAATTCCTAATAATTCCGATTTTAAATCGCGTTCGTAACATTCTGGTGAAAAATGTGAAGAACAAATACTCGAGTTAGCAACCTGAAATTTGTCTTTTCGATAACATTTGCTCTCCCAGATTTTTCGGAACTTCTCGTTGGGAGGAAATTTATGGTAAACAATATCAAAATTTTTAGTTTTCCTGAGATAGTTTCGACATGTGCTCACAGCACAGTTAAAAAGGTAAAGGTAAAAAAAAAGGTAAAGTGTTCCCCTGTGCATAGCACCACGCCATGAAGGCGTATAGGGGGTGTAGGGGTAACGCCCCACACTTTCTTGATCCGGTCGTGAGTGGGGGTGATGTGATCAGCATCACGCCCCTGACCGCCTTTACCCCCCAGGGTTTCCCCCAGGTACCCATGTTATTCGACGCTGGGTGGGCGCCGGGGCCGCTTTCACCGTTAGAAAAGTTCCCGGATTTTAACCGGCCGGGGATCGAACCCGGGACCTTGAGCATGGTGGTCAGACGCGTTACCGACTGAGCCACCGCGGCCTCACAGCACAGTTAGACATTATTATTATCACTCACACTACAATATGAAAAACACAACAAAATGACTAAAAATACACGCGAATACACGAATACAAGAGCAAGGAAAGAACACAGAAACACGTTTCCCCTGCTAAAACTAGCGGATACTAAACTTTCCCCAGCGATGTCATGTCTATGACGTCACAGTTTTACAACCACCTCGGCTTGCTCAAAAGGCGCGTTATGAACGGACCTTCCAAAGCGAGCGGCAAACACATGTCAACGGACCTTGCGTGCAACTGCATGGTTCAACTCGCTGTAGCGCTAAACTCCGCATTCATATTGCAACTTTCACTTTGTAGGGGTGATGGTTATTGAATAGAATATCTATAATTCGGTGCTAATTAGACATTTTATCGATAACGCTGTAGATATAAAACATATGAAAGAAATCACATTCAACATTTTCAGTAGTAGAATAAGTGGGAAAGATTATGATGTTTGGTTGGAGTCTGCCTTCTGCTTCCGTATTGTGCGCCTGCAACCCAGACCTTGTGGTTGTAGTCTCTCTTGACATCCAGAGACTAGGTGGTTGATGTTCGAACTTGCATCTGACGAGAGAAGTGCTGAGGAGTGGCGATTACACTCATTGTCTTCCTTCAATCAGCAATATTGTTTTCAAGTATAAGTTGCGCGAGAGTTTAGAGTTGTTCCTTAGATTTCATTAGTTCATCATCATTAGATGAGGTGATTCTTTAAAGTGGGGAAATAACCCCGCCATTGTGAAGATTTATATGTACCCCCTCACCCCGATAAGAAAGCAAGAAAGAAAAGGAGCATTTATAGCGATCGTCCATGCCGAAGTGGTTAGCGTAGGGAACCCAGGAAGGAGTCTTCTTCTCTGTGATTGTAAACAAAACCACGTGACGTGAAGAGTTGCGTGCCAGTTGGTTAATTTGCTACTCAGCTCTTCCTTAGATATATTGTAATGCGTATGTGTATAATTCATTAAATCAGGGCACACAATTTTATTATAGTGGAGTGGTGTTGCTTTTTAAAATGCACTATTTTCCTATGCAGCAGCTGCCATCTGGATCAACCAATAGTATTTCTCACAAATTACTGCATTTGTTTAGTGACTTTGCTCTTACAGTGGGACAGAGAATACATTGTAATCTTAAACCTGGGTAGGGCATGGATCATCAAATCACGAGTATCCTTATGAAGTAGAAAAATGATGTAAAATAACCGAAATACGAAAGAGACATAATTAGATCAAAACGTGGATATCATAATTATTTGTATTTTTGTTATTTATCGTCGTTTTTCTTCCTTTTGGCAAATCGCGACGATGAGGATGAGATGAAATTGAGGAAGAGACAAAGATTGCCCGGGCATTTGGATTTGAACCCGGGAACTTCGGCGGCGAAATCGAAAAGTTCACCACTCATACCCAGGCAAAAGTTAGGGAATTTTTTTCAAACTTGTGTAACTTTGATCACCGAGCCGAGAAATATCAGATTTATGAATGGGAAGACGACCAAGAGGGGCGCGGGTGGGTTCACTCTTGAGAAATAGGCAGTCCACCCAAATAGCGAGAAATCTTCAGAATCACATATGAGGGGCGTTTGAAAAGTTCTAATAATAACTGACAGATGGCCGCAGTAGTTCGGAATTATGGATGCCAGTGGAATACTCCACTCTTTAAGGGGACATGTGCCACTGTATCCTCCGATTGCCTTCATTTGTTTCGTGTCGAGAGCCAGGAAAAGCAGAGAAGGTATGAGTTTAGTGCAACATTGAACAAAATTGGACATCTTGCAGTGATAAAGTACTTCGTGAAAAAGGGAATTAAAGCGACAGAAATTCATGCCGATATGAAGGACACTTTAGACGACTTTGCTCCTTCATTTTCCACTGTGACAAAGTGGACTACAGAGTTAAAACATGATTTCATGTCAAATCAACCCGTGCATAAACCTTTGATATCATGGATTTGGCTAAATTTTGGTATACATGTTTCTTATGTGAAATATAGAAAATATTATTTTTCATTTTTCATGTTGCCAGTTTTTGAGTTATTAAAATTTGAAAATTGACAAAATTGCCCAAAAGCCACTCACCGCTGAAACTTTAAATACAATTTGCAAGAGACCTGTTTCAACTCTGGGCATGGTCTCATTTTAAAGTTTATGAAGAGGGCTTTCATTTGATATACATCATGCTTTTTTTCCGCAAAAAATAAATTTTGAAAAGTTTTTCAAAAATTTTATTTTACAATTTCCAAAATACGAAATTTTCAAAAATTTTACACACATTGGTACACATCTACTGAAGATTCAGTCAAAATTTCAAGGTGGTATCTGGTATCATATGAAAAGTGAATTCCTTTCAAGTTAAAGCTCATTAAAAGCTGAAGAGAATGACGCCAATTTGAGCTCTCTACGTCAAATACTTAGTTTTTCATCTACTTAAGATTGGCTTTTCAAAATTTGTAGAATTAAGACCAAAGAGTTGCATAATAGCAGGAGCCAGTGTTACCCACACTTTATTGTACTACTCATTAAAATGTTATACTAATGATAGCTGGAGCTCACTTAAATAAAATAACTCTCCCAGGACATGAAAATCCATTAAAACATACAAAGATTGTCTTTCAAAAGTTATGTGTAGGGTACCACAACAGAAGTGTTTTTAGAGGAGTGTTATTCCTGTCCCAGCATAATTGATTTCAAGGAAGCCTTGCTAACAACCCTTGAGGAAGAGATGATCGAAAATATAACCTACAAGCAGTGGATATTAGTGGATCGCTGTTCTTTTGAGACAATTACGAAATGCAGAGAGGAATTTGTTCAAGATTTTTCAAATCAGTTGATCAACCTCAAGAGATAAGATTTTATAGCCAAACAGCAATCGGTATATTTTTCTGAAAGGAAAAGGCCTGTATGGTCAAATGATAATTTTCTGTGCGAGGTTGACAACTCCCTAAAAATAAGCGTGTTGGTAACGATGGGAAAAGTTAGAGATTTTCTTTCTTTCTTGCGGTTTTGGTTATGAAACAAATGATAGAAGATGACTTTAATGTAACGAAAGATGATTTTAATGTAAGTGTAAGTTTGTGATTTTTCAAGGCATTATGTGAGTAATCTTGTGACTATTTCTTGTTTGTAATCTTCTGCAAATAGCAGAGTTGAAATTTAAGTGAAAGATTTGCCTCTGCAAGGTTTTTCTAAAGTAGATATCTCAGTGGAAGTGTATTTTACACATGTAGAGTCACGTGTGTTAACTAGTTTCTAGTTGAATCAATCGCATAGACGCGTGACCCAGTGTTAGAGAGAGAAGAGAGAGAGAGAGAGAGAGAAAGGAACAAATGTAAAGGGAAATAAAAGGACATATAAATAAAATAAAAGAGAGAAAGGAATTGATAAGCAGGGGAAAAGAGAAAATGGGAGAAATAATATTTTCAACCTTGGTCTGAAAAAATTTCGTCGAGTCACCCGAACGAAATTCTCTGGCGATGCCACAGGACGACGTGACTACAATATGTCTCCCATAAGTTGACAGGGAAAATGACCGTCAATTGCCGCTGCCAGCCAGCTACCTAAAAAGGACCACGACAGTTTTTAAGGTATTAACGGCTATTAATAGTAGTTAGCCTAAATAATGTAAGTTTAATTAATCAGTTTTAAAAAAATATATTTATAGTGTATGCAACTGCAATTAGTAATCATAATCCATCTTTATACATAATGAAATATTAAAATTTATTTAAAAAGTGTTGCATTCAGTGTTTGTAAATTACCAGACGGACTGTTAAATTTTAAAGATAGAAATTTTTAATTTTATGGCAACTTCTATCTGTGTAGTTTTGGTCACGGTAAAATGTTTAACAGGGTTTTATCAATGACCTACGTACTAGTATGGTCGCACTCGAAAATATAACACCACTAAATATAAAAGAGAGCTTAACCTTATGGATGTTTCGTTTTTGTTATGTTGATACTCGCATTTGCGGTGTTTTTTTCTTTCAATTGCAAAAAAATCGGAGTCAGTGCCCTCTTCGGTGCCTCCCACAGTTGCCATTCCAGCTGTTTTTGCATTCTTCCCATGTGTGACAGCATTCTTCCTTTGGGAAAGATATTTGGCGAAATTTGCATTGTTAGTTAGCCTTCTCTCATTTTGAAAATAAATTCCCTTTAAATGTTACTCTTATTCTCTTTCTCTCTCTCTATCGAAATTAATAAAATAACATGAAATTAAACATGCATAATTAGAATCTACATTTTAATGAATTTACAGTATTTGTGGTTCGTAGACTACGTACTCGAGCCTCCTCCAGAGTTCTCACACACCTGGAAAAACCTGGAAAACCTGGCATTCTCAGGGAATTTGAAGAAAAGTAAAAACTCAGGGGAAAACATCTAATTATTATTGAGTCCCAATGAAGCACATCTGAAAAACTAAAATATGCTTGCTCTTGAACTAATCATTCCAACTTCACTAACTTGCTTTATATGAACTATTTTGAAGATGTAGGCTTTAGATATGTGTTTATTTTGCATCACAGATTAATTGATACTATAGCAGGGTGTATACCAGTCAAGAATGTCAAGAAATCAATGGAAAGATCAAGAAAGTTAAGAAATTATGCTTTAGGTGAATAACTTGTGCTATTTTTTACAGTATAGTGAACTTACATTGTTAGATACCTGTACTGGGATTTGATAAAATTGAATATTTAGAAATCTACAATTGTATTGAGTTGTGGTTAAGATTTGTTCACTTTATTTCTTAAGAATACTTTTCACATGCAAGTCTAAATCTCTTCTTAAATATCAGCTTCAGTTTTCATCGTAACTGGCCTTGGAACAGGAGTTTTTTTTTATTGAATAAAAACATCTATTTTCTTCTTTTCCAACTATATTTAAGTAGGGAGCAATTAAATAAATGTTAAGAATAAAGAAAAAAAGGTCAATAAAAAGGAATGTTGAGTCATGAAAAAGTCAAGAATTTTCGATTTGTTAGTTTGGTAGACACCCTGTATAATCTTCTGTTGGCCGAAAGTATACTACACACACACACACACACACACACACACACACACAACCCGGTCTTACCATATAAATATTTCAAAGCTCTGAATGAAATAACAGAAGATACTTTTGAGATATTATATCCTATGGATATGTGTTACGTGGATATATTGTGTACACAAAGCACAAAATGACCGCCTTTGATCTGCACATAGGACCTAGGTTTCTGGGCCCACTCATCAATTGCATTACGGCTGTATCGAGGGGGAAATCTTCCACTGCCTTCACAAGATTAGGGTTCAAAGTTGCAATACTGCATTATAAACTGCTCGCCATTAAAAATGCAACACCCAGAAGGAGTAATCGGAATCGGACGAAATGTGCACAGTGTGTAGAGGAGAGGTGCAGAAGGAAATGATTAGGTGTTCAAGACCATCATGCGTCATGTGCGCCTGCCACGCCATCTGGTAAGTGGTACCTGTAGCAGGTCAGATAGGTGCAGAAGAGCAGTGAAAGTGCATGGTCGTGAGTGTAGTGTGTTAAAATCGGTCTGCAATGCCACGTCGTCGAATACGGCAGCGATTCAAGCAGGTTGCCCAGTTCGATCGCGGCCGAATTGTTGCATACCGTGAATGCGGATTATCCTACCGTGAGATCGGTGCCCGTGTAGGACGGAATGCATCCACAGTGATCCGTGTATGGAACTAGTGGGTCCAGGAAGGCACTGTAGAGTGACGTAGAGGTTCACAACGTCCGCGTCGGACGACGGAACGAGAGGACAGACGTCTGATAGGCATGGCCATTACAGACAGAACGGCCACGTCAACGAGGATTGCGCATGAAGTACGGGATGTTTTACAACGTCCAGTCGTTTGGTGAACCGGGGAATTTTTTCCCGGCGCCCACTGTTGCGGATTCCTCTGACGCTAGAGCATAGGTGTTTGCGTCTGAGATGGTGCCAAGACCGTCGTGCATGGATGGCGGAGTGGAATGCTGTAGTGTTCTCTGATGAATCCCGCTTCTGTATACAACATCATGATGGACGTACACGCGTGTGGCGGCACCGTAGCACTAGGCTTCATGACGCCTTCATCATGCATCATCACACAGGGCCTTCATTGGGTATCATGGTATGGGGTGCCATCGCCATAGGTGTTCGTTCGCGTCTCGTACGCATTCAAGGGACATTGAACAGCCAACGTACATCACACAGATTCTCACCCCTGTTGCTGTCCCATTAATCCATGCACTGCATAATGCCACTTTTCAACAGGATAACGCGCGCCCCCATGTTGCAAGGAATGTCCTCGCATTTATGGAAGCTAACCACGTGCCCCTGCTTCCTTGGCCAGCACGTTCGCCGGATATGTCGCCAATTGAAGATGTCTGGTCCATGGTGGGTCGCCGGCTGGCCCAACTCAGTTTTCCGGCACGTAATGTTGAAGACCTCTGGCACCGTGTGGAAGCCGCTTGGGACGCCATACCGCAAGCAGACATCGATAGACTCATTCTGTCCATGCCTCGCCGTGTTGCAGCAGTTATTGCCGCCCGTGGAGGCTGTACACGCTACTAGCTCCCTGGGGTTATGCAACCATGTTCTACGTGTCACATGTCACACCACCGAGCTCTTTTAACTGTAATAATTTTCTTATCTTATTATGAACTACATATTTGCCAAGTTTCGTGTTTCTATCTCATTTCCTTCTGGGTGTTGCAATTTTAATGGCAAGCAGTGTATCTTTTTGCAAACCATGTGTTGAAGTACAGACCACAATTTCTAGTCCAGAGAGCCGAGGCCTGCACTGCCAGATGATCCATCTGAAGGGAAAATAAAGTTGAGCACATTTGTCTCAAGCCACTGCTGGGTTCTTTGAACCGTATGACTTGGTGCACAATCCTGCTGAAAACTCTATTCCGGGAATGGACTACCCGTTTTAATTTTAATTAATTCATTTTATATAATGATATGTACCTCTCTTTTTAATTTAAATTAGGACTGTTTCTTGGTGTACACGGGCTGATGTTTTTACCCTTTTCTTGCAGAAAAGGAGCTCGGAGATGCTATCATAATACCCCATTTCCCACCACACCGTGATTGAAGCAGAATGTTCCCCCTACTAACTTCTTGCGACATACAACCTGTCGTTCTGCAAGTTGAAGGCTGCCTCCATGATAATTCTTCTGTGCCAATGTATGCTTAATGAACCAGTAGGCACTTTGCCTTTATTGCTTTCTGAAGCTAGAAAGGGCTCTCTGTATGTTGTTTTTAAGCTTTCAGTCGTATGTGACTTTGGAACGTATGATTGATTGATTGAGTTATTGTTTTAAGTCCACTTTATGCACAGTAAGGCTAATGGGGACTGGACCTACAGTTTAAAGTGGGGTCCGAACCACTATGTGCCTCCACCGGGTATCGAACCCGGGACCCCTTAATTACAAGGCAACGACGCTACCACTGCGCCATCGAGGAGGCCCTTTGGAACGTATGAGACATGGACATTGTGGAACTGGTCAGTTCACAGACCATCACTGATGCTTCCATACACTGATTTTTCCAGTTGCACAGTCCTCATGGTACGTGGCTGATCCTGGCTGGGCCCGTCTTTCACTTTTCCAGTGCCACTGAAATTCTGGACAGTACGATAATTGAATCACTTGGGAGATTTGAAGCTTATAGAGAATCTTGCAAATTTCAGCAGACTTCCCTTTCCACGTGGTTTTTGTAACTGTCCCATTCCATTATGAAATCTAAAGACAAAATGTTCTATCACTTCTGCAGGTCAATTAGCAATGACTTTGAACACCACGTGATGAGACACCTCCCAAAGTTTGTGAAGTGTTTGAATATTTTTTTTTTGTTATTTTGTGTTCTGTAAAGAAAGTGAAAATTCAAAGAAACCTTACTCCTTAATTAAGTGCATAAAATATCATTTTATTCTTTAATTTATTTTGTTATTAGCTGATACTGATAAGGTACTACCCAAAGTTTACTAATGGGCCTACTGATCTGATATAAAATTGCAAGTGCTCCTTGAATGGTTCATTCACCTCCTTAATTAATGTATATAACCGGTGATTGTGGTGGGTTTTGACTTTTGAAAAGGTCTATCTATTTAGACATTTACTTTGCAAAACCATGACATTAATTACATGTTCTTATTCATAAAATAAATAACAGGATGGCAGAATATTGCATTAAATTACAGATTGTTCATAAATACATCAGATCGGTAATATTACTGATAAAACAGATGCATCATAGGCCATTATAAAATATATTTAGAATAGTAATGTATTGGGTATTGAATACTGTGGGGAAAAAATGTGCTGATTCTGGAAAACTCAGTGAAATCTCCGGAAAAATGCAGTTAGAGTTTACGTGGTAACCCTGTCCTCGATGGACTAGTGCTAACGCTGTCGCTTTGTAATCAAGGAATCTCGGGTTCGATCCCCGGTGGAGACACATTGCATAGTTATTCACATCCTAATTTAAACTGTAGG
The DNA here is from genome assembly GCF_977018435.1 of Lepisma saccharinum. Taxonomy (NCBI): domain Eukaryota; kingdom Metazoa; phylum Arthropoda; class Insecta; order Zygentoma; family Lepismatidae; genus Lepisma; species Lepisma saccharinum. The sequence continues at coordinate 31,250,548 of NC_139232.1, read as the reverse complement.
CTAGCAATTGTCATATTATGACCCCAAAATTACTGTAACGGAAAATTCCATATTTGTTATTTACACTGTTAAGGAAAGTGTTAAAGCGTCATGGACAGTGGTCGCAGGTGGTCCAGACCATATTTGCTTAACGTTTAATCTCAGTGGTGTTAAAATGATAAGAATGGTTAGAACTATTTATCTGTTATTTTAACACTACTGAGGTTAAACGTTCATCAAAATGTTGCTCTGCGAAATCGGGCATCCTGTGTTCGAATTCGGAAGAAGCATCCACTTTTTTTTTTTTTTTTTTTTAAAATAATAATCATGAGCTCATCCAGTCTCGTTATCTCCATTAATGCTGAGAAATAGAAGCGAGGTCAAGTAACTACAATGTAAATAGTTCGAGATAGGGCAGTCGAAGGCTCCTGCTTAGAGTCCCGGGCTAAGCAGTAGTGTACTGTTTGAGTGTGTGTATAGGGTTGGTTAATTTACCAAAAAAAGTAAGCTTCTACGGTCACCGTTACTTTGTTTCCTAAAGTAACTGTTACTTGACATACAACAAGGACTAAGTGTATACATAAGTATTGAGTTTGTGTATGTTGAGTTTGTTTTTAAGTACACTTCATGCACAGTAAGGCTAATCGGGGCTAGACCTGCAGTTTAAAGTGCGATCCGAACCACTATGTACCTCTACTGGGAATCGACCCCGGGACGCCTTGTTTACAAGGCGGCGACGTTACCTTACCACTACGCCATTGGTGAGGCCAGCCCGTGTTTACACAAGTATTCCATCTGTTCTGTATTTTATTATTTTAAATCGCTTTTCTTCCACTTTTGGCTAATCGCAATGACGAGGATGAGTAATGTTTAGCTGAAATTGCTGCACAACCAGGAAGGAGCCCAGGCTGGGACTCCAACCCGGGAGTTTCTGCCCGATGTAAAGTAGACTATTCAACTCACTTTATTTATTTTATTATTTTTTTTACAAAGGAATACCCCTAAGCGGTAGTATCTCCCGTTTTTCACTTAGTTTTTCTCGATTTTCAGTTTTTCTCATTTGGACAAACACAAATACCCATGCCTTACCCGGGACTCGAATCTGGAATCTTTGGCGTCGTAGCGCGCTGTGCTAACCACTTCGCCACGAAGGTGGACTCTCACTCGGCCACTTAGTCGGCCACATCTGCTGTCTGAAGTATACATGTTGTTCCAATGTAACTTTACGCACACAAGTTTACAACAACACAACAGAGTGCATTTTGTCCTGGAAAGTAAATACTTCAGTTCTGAATTTATGAAAGTAAATTAACGGAAAGCAATGAAACGCCATTACAATTACTCGTGTTATTTCGATAACGTGTTACTAACACCGAAAGAGTAACGCGTTACGTGCTTCCCTAACTGAGTATGCATCGGTTCCACCCAATGATCTTCCACGTTTTCGTCACGGTTATGGCCTAAAGAGGCAGAACAGTTACAATAAATGAAAGAAATACATGTATATAGCCGTGAAGCAAAATATTTTCATTTCATTTTGCTATTTGAAACTGATAATTTCCAACTTTGATAAGAATTGTAGTTTCAGTTCCGAAACCATTGTTTGCTTTCGCTTCCTTCGGTGCAAGTCTTCTTCCATTCGCTAACACCAATTAACACTTTAATGTTAAGTAACCTAACGTAACTAATTGGTCGCTTTGGTGAACTTAACTGTTGTCGTCGGAATAGTAACGAGTTTTTCGCCGTGTACTGATAGGAAAGCCTCGTATTGTGTTGCTGTTAATGATACGTGGAGCGTTGCGTAAACTGCGATTCATGAAAAAGCCGAGAAGGGAAGTTGTTTCCTTTCTCAGGTCACGGCCGAGCAAGTCTTCCAGCCTCTGGTCCCTGATTTTTTACCCTTTTTTTCTACTATCCAAGGCATCATCATCAATGATGACGTAAGCGAGAGGCCCGTAGCATCAGGCACGAGATTGTACTCCAACTCCCCCCTCCCTTTTCTCAATTTTGTGCTTGAGGTATGTTCACATGTTCCGCTGGAATATGAGATTAACGTTTATGCAACTTGCCTGTGATTGTTGATGTGAACAATAGCCTACATCTACAAGTATGCAATATAACAGTTGTACGTAAACAACATGGCGACGAGAGTAGATTTATTTGGCGTTGTAAAACTGAAATAGAATTATTGTTTAAGTGGGACGTTTTCTCAACAGACTGTACTTCCAAATTGCGAGATGTTTTTTTGTTGTTGATATGAGCAGAGTAAGAGACTACGTTATTCAAAACAGAATCTTTCCTTTAAAACACCTTTTGTAAATTAATTTTAATGTAGTTCAGATTATCTATGTAGACTACGTAATCTGTAAATCAATCAGACGTGTAGACAACGCACGTAGATTAAGATTTAGTGTACGCTATATCACTGGTCTGCTTATGATTCAGTAGGAGTTGGAGTTGCTTTATAGAAGGTTTGGAAAAACAGTAAGTACGTGATGTCCGATAACACACGCAGATGCACCTGAATTTCTTCGTGGCCCCTGTTTGTTATCCTCACTTGGCAAGCCATTAATTTGAAATACTACGATAAGTAAAAATCAAGGCGCTGAAAATCTTGGAAGCCACTCTACGTAGCAATTCTAATAAATTGTAGTTGCATGGTTTCAACGAACCAGAAAGAGAACCTCTTCTTTTTGCCAACGTCGAACGGTGCCTGATTTTGCACTTGGTTTGCCTTTCTGGTTTACTGACAGCAATGTTTGTTGAAATGGAAAACTGATGATGCAAAGTGATGCGAAACAGTGTTCAGCAGTTGAGGGAGCAACAAGACATAGTAATACCTTTGTCACTTTTCACCAGATTTTTATGGGTTATTTTTTTCGCGAGTAGTACGAGTGTGTTGGCGATATTAAAGATATCTGACATAGAGAGAGTTTGTCCTCACTCACAGACTCACCGACGCACATCCCAAATCCATGAACCTAGAAACTTGAAAGTTTTCTCTTATGACGTAAGCACCCACTAAGAAGGAATTTTCCGAAATTCAACTCGTAAAGGGGTTGAAAGGGATTTTAAACTTTTAAAAATATTTTCATACTGTTACCGTCATCAACAGATGGCACTGAGTGTATTGTACCTCTATATATAATTTTGTTTTGCGGAGATCTAAATAAACTGAGTAATGAATACGCCTTATGAATGCTAATTTCTGATCGTGCTGATATTTTACTAAATATGTGGCACTCATTCCTAGTCATTCATTCATTCTATCTGGACAATGTGACGTGAATGTGACGATTTGATTTTGGATTATTGATTTCAAGTTGCTTTTTTCTATCATTTGACGAATAAACATCATATCTTGTGTCAACATGACGTCATCATCAAGTCATAAACCTACCGATTTCTTCAGCCGTATGTAATTATGTATAATGGCATCCTCTGTTCTATTCATTTCCAGAATTAAATCTCTTGCAACTATTTATTCTCTTTTCTATACCGCCGTTACAAAATGTTACGTCTTTTTCAGACAGTCTTTATAGGCCAATACAACGTGCACGAAGCCGCGGGCAGGTCAAATCATGTAACAGTAAACAACACTCTTGTTTTTTACTCATGTAAACTACAAATATATCTCTTTTATATATTTTTCTCTTTCTAGGAACGTGTTCATGCCAAAGATCCTCCTTCGTATTACCTAAATAAATTGAAGACGTATTTGGACCCGAAGGCGTCCAGGAGTTCGAGGGTGAGTACAGTACGTGTGTTTTTCACCTTGCATAGGCACAATTGTCATGTATTTATCTTGTGGAAGTTTCATTTGGTCGATTAATATGTTAAATAAGGGCAGTTGATACACTCATAGGCCTTCAAGAATTGTCCCTGCTTCACTGCAAACATTTGCAGTTTGCAGTAGATATTGAGAACGCAATCATCTCGTATTTGCTTATTTCTCAAGATTTATATATTTGCAAAACTTCATTGGCTTTCCACTCATGTTTTATTTTTAAATGTTTAATTGTTTGTACACAATTTTGTGCTAAATAGTAATGGGGAAGAAATGCATGAAACGTTTTTAAAATATCAAATACGACTCATCCTTCGCAAAATTCTCGAGGTATTAGTGCAGATCAAAACCTTGCTTGCTCAACAAGAAGCCACAAATATCACTGTCAAGAAAGGAGAAAATGGCTAAAGGTCGAAAAGAACCAGGCCACATAAAAACGACAGGGAATGCTCTGTGACCCAACTTCAACATTACTGAAACCCATCCACGTAATTGGTTATCCACCTGTTTTCCTTCTGCCTTTCCTTGGGAGAATTTCACAAGAGCAAGACTGTTTCACCACGTGCCCAAAGTACATGTATTAAAGTATGCGGCGACGGTAAATTGCCGATTGACACATTAGTTCCTTTAGCCAACCAGTCCTTTACGTTAAAGATGTTGCTGTCAGTTAATGTATTATGGAAGCAGCTACAAATGATGTATAATACAGGGTGTCCACAAAGTCCCTTCTGCATTACAAGCCTTTTTGGCTTCTGAAGTTTTTAAGACAGAGGAGTGAAATTTATAGCAAGGTGAGGGAATTCTCGCCAAGTTTCTTTGAGTTCAGATCCTATTGGTGTGGTACTCGTGAAACAGGAACTGTGTCCAAGAAAAAAAAAAATGTGTTCAAAATCATTGTCATCGGTAGGGTGCAGATGCTTTGCTTATTTGCCTTTTTTGAAATACGTTCAGGTTCAGTGCCTATTTTAATGTGTTATTTTATTTTAGTACGCCTTTTAAGGGCCTATTTTAGTGTTTTTTTCTTATTTCATAATTTTTGGTGCCTATTTGAGAGGTTTTATAGTGCTGTAGTCATGAGACACCTTTAGCAAAACCTGTTCAAAGCAACTTTCAGATCAAGTACGGAAGGATACCGCCTGATACCAAAAACACCAAAAACATAAAGTTCCTGCATTACAAGTTCAAGGAAACGGGGAGTGTGTCTAACCTTTCATAAAACGCTGCCAATCGACATCGGAAGAAAGCGTAGAGCGAGAGCACGAGTGTTTAGCTTGAAGTTTAAGAAAACGTCAAGTTTGCTGTTCCGTGCATACAAAGTGCAAATTGTCCAGGCTTTGTAACTCACATTCCACAGGATATACGTATGTTGTCATTACGACAATTCCCTCATAGCAATCTGCAAAAAAGATTGTGGGTGTGGAATTTCGCTTATCGGTTCTTCGTGCAACGTGGAAGTTTACCGATAATGTCCAAAAACCTTGGCGAGTTTTCCCACACTTTTTCCATTAGGTTCACTTCTTTACCTTAAAAAACTTAGGAAGATACAAACGTTTGAGATCAGGAAGAGACTTTTTCAGCATGAAGTCTTGAGCAAAAATAGCCCAGGAGAGGGAAAGCATCTTGCTGGACGATTTCTGTTTCTCCAAGCAGGGAGGAGAAACCTTTTCGTGTGAATGCTGTTGATGAATTGAGGGGAAAGGCGTTTGAGAGCTGAAGGAAGTAGGTGACTTTGTTCGCTTCAGGGAATATCGGAATGATGTCATCGTGACATAAGAAAGCATGACTCACGCAGCTGGGAGTGGTGGTGAATCACAATATGCCCCAGGAAATCTTTTAGAGAAAGGACAATGCACGACCATTACGAAGACAAAGAAGATTTTCGTCAACAAACCTTCTTCACTTGAAAGTTGTTGCTTGCTTTTTTCTAGCATTTCATTTTTAAACCGTGAAAGTTCCGATTGGTACTGTAGTGAAATATTATGTTACATGTAAAAATGTATGTATATAAGTTACATTGTTTTTTTTTTGTAAACACAGTGCCGATACAGATATTGAACTTCTTGTAGTAACATGGCGTTCCACGCATATACGTCGACGTAAAAATAAAAGGAATAAAAAGAGTTTTTTAAAAAATATATACTATATATCCTCCTCCTTTAGGTCAATGTTAAGAGCCAATGACCGCTCTGAGCAAATAGAATCGGGAATGTGGATAGTTTGTTGTTCCATGACGAAGCTGCGATCCTTTCTGAGCAAACTTTCCCTTGGAGTGAAGTGCAAGAGCTGGCCAGTCTGTCTGACAATGGCACACATTGGAGAAGGTGAACGATGTTTGCGTTGCATTTTTCAAGGTTTCCTCGTGCGTTCGTTAACCCAGTGTCAGCGGATTCTTTCAAAAGAAGCAGGTCGAAAGAAACACGCCAGACTCTTAACATAGGTGAGGTGTTTTTGTGTACAAAAGACATTTACAATACATGCAGGGTGTTGCCGTACAACATCCACACATAACGTCCACAATATTTAGTGGGCATCAAAACTAATAATTTTACTTGATAACAATTTGTTTCAACGCTACAAGCTCTTTAAAACACATGTACGCAGCCATCCAGCACAGATTCACTGTTGCAACTGACATTTATTTTTGTGTCGGAAACAGTGTCATGACAGCAGTGACTGTAATGTTATTGACAGTGGTTTTACATTAGCATGCAATGTTAATTGGACATATCCATTGTCTAGCGCTTTAAACTATACGTGCTCTACGTATCTCTCTCGTCTTCAGGTGAAATTTCTTTTATCGGTGGTGGGAATCGAACTTATAACAGAACTCTGATTTTTACTACAATTGCGCTGCTCTAACCAGATACTCCACGACGCCAACAGGATGATTATTATATTTGATTTATGAAGACACTCGAAATCGCGTACGTATCCCCACCCGTGAATTATGTTCAGAAGCAGCGATTGGGTTCAAATACTGGAGGGAGGGGGGGGGGGAAGAACGGTTTACTTTTTCATGGTATACAAGGCTTATCATTAAGAGGCCATAGTGCGGGAGTGAAAAGTGGCAAGTGCAACTGCCCCCCTCTGATTATGTTGCATGTGGGGCATTCTACGTGAAATCAACAAGAGAAGAGGCACTTTTTAACCTCGCATATTTTGATTCATTTGAAATTTGGCATACTGAAAGGGTCACATGAGGGAGGAAAATATGCAAAGTTGCAGATCCATATCTTTTGTATTTTCGACATTACATTGTTGCAAACTATGCGATTTTGACCATTTTTCCAACGTCTCGTTAACTTTAAATTGCAATATTTCGGCAATCATGACACCTATAGAAGTGATTCTGACGGCCGGCCGGCGCACAGTGTTCAATTCTCGCAATCTAGCTGGAAAAAAATCATTTTTCGAATCTTGTATTCACGGCTAACTGCTACACAGGTGTGTTAGGAAATGTCCAGGGGTAATTGTGATGATTGTTTTTCGTTTGACTTTGAACCGGAAGTTATGTTTAGATGGTCATGAACCTCGTGTCCCTAGGCACCACGCGCAGAGGCATTTAGTTCGCGCGTGGAGTAGCTCATGTTTAGACGCGTGCTGTATTGTTATTTATTGTTCGTGACTCTCTGCGTTCATTGTAGTGGTAACGTGGGTATCTCTCCTGTGTTTGTGCGGGGTGTTTGTGTAGCCATATCGTAAGTAGTTTGCAATAACGTTAAGTGAAAAATGGTGCTACAAAAGTATTATGTTATTCCCTGTCAAAACTTGACGAAGGATTACAAAAAAAGTACCATATAGTACACCCGTGTAATTTGCACATGTTGCGTAACGAACTTCCCGCTTGCGTAAAAGGTTAACGTAGGTGCGCGATTTACAACAGCGTATAGTTTTATTGCGCATTGCATCCTGTTCAGGCGGGAGTTGTTTGATGTATGGCTGCAGTCTTCTCCCCAAAACAGAAGCGAAGAACTGTACAGATTTGTTGTGGATAGATTGAGGATACAAGATTGTCCTCCAGAAGTCGAAGAACGCATTGTCAGTGTAATTAAACTGTATTGTGTGAAAATTAGGGCCCGATGGTTGAAGAGTAACAGGCATAAAGACAGATTTTTGTGAGGTAACGCACAGTGGCTCATTGATCAAATCAGTTTTCCACCAGAGGTATACGGATGTGTTCCTGGTACGTCCAGTGGATGTGGTCCAGGTCGTCCTACGAAGTTGTTCCAGGAGAGTGGCCCAAGGACGAAGAACAAGGCAGTTGCAGATCCAGTGCGGAGCCGAAGTCAGGGAGAATTGTCACAGTTCACAAGATTTTAGTACATGGTGCAGACATTATTCGGTCTTGCATCCTGCCTATCGGGCAGCTGTCAGAGGACGCACAGGAGGTAAGACATAAGGATATTAGGAAGTTCAGGGAAGGTCATAGCAACAAATGAAGATTTGCTGAACATTCTGCTTGCGTCCTCGGATCCAGTAATATCGCGCCGAAAACTCCCAATCAAGAAGTCCGGAGCACTGTCACCAGCAGTTTTTTTTTTAAAGGTCTGCTTTCATCCGGTCTCCAAAGAATTGGCAGTTCCACCATACCAGCATCTGACAGTTCTGGGAGTAGCAGCGCGAGCGGAATGGATGAGGACACTGATTAAGATATGTACATACAATCCTATCATTGCAATCTAAATATTTTGACTCAACATTGACTTGATGTGTAATCATCTTTTGTAATTCAAATAATATTAGTAATAATAATTCATGTGAAGTGCATTTTTTTCCATTTAATCATTTATTCTCTGTGCGATTAATAATATCATCTTACTAGTCTTACTAATCTTATCTACTTACTATACCTACACCAGGCGAACCCTGAAGCTTAGAAAAACAAAACAAAAAACAATATTGCCATTAAAAATTTAAGAAATCTATTAATCACTTTCTTTTTCTTGCACAGTTATTCACTTCAAATATATTTAAACTGAAATTATTACTTATTCCAAACATTATATTCACCATTACAAACTTATTTCATTTTGCTTTATATAACGCAATCACACCAACATAATAGGAGTTATTTATTTTCTGATTTAGGGGACCGCAGAAAAAAATGATACGTCAAGGCCACGAATAGTAAAGTTTGCGATTTTTTTTTTGGCAGCCTATTAATGTTGAACAAGTCATTGAAGTCTTTCATTTTAGCCTACGTGTTACAGGAAGACTGAAATCAAGACGCAATATAAACGTGTGCGTAGAGATTTGAATCTAAGGGAGCTTTTATACCGAAGCGATAAGCGACACTTGTCACTTTCAGAAATAAACTTTCTGTAAATGCTGCTTTTCGTAGTTTTATCGTGTCGCCTCGGTCCGTTGGTTGCGCACGCGCAGTGAATGGTTTCTTATAGACTTAAGGGCCCGTGTCGCCTGTCACTTCGGTATGAAATCTCCGTGAAAGCTCCCTTACATACATACATTAGTTCTATCTTCTTTTGATTGGCTAAGATTGGTCATCGAAAACTACTCCATAATGCAGTATGGATCAGTCAACCCGGGATTTATTCATGTGGAGGCCCGGGCCTAAGAAAACCACGAGGGCTCTTCTATTAACAGCTGATAAATTATAATTTTAGTTATAATTGTTAGGCCAATGTAGTTGTATCTGATGCTTTCTACTGCATTTCAAATACATAGTTTTTCCCCTTTTATAACCATTTTCAAAGTCTTTTCTCTTCCCAGTGGATACTCGGTGCTGAACCAACGTCGAAATCCTGTATTGGATGGAGTTATTGTGAAGTAGAGCTCAGGAATGATGGAATGCATTTACTTCTAGTTGTGTAGTATAAGTTATACTTTGTTGAATTTTTTGACTATCGCGACAGTTGAGAAAATTAAATTGTAAACCTGCGAAGGGGAGAGAAAATTAAATTGTGACGCCTGGAAAGGAAAGGACAAATCCATCTTTTTTCAATATCTGAGAAAAGAGCCGGAAGGAATGATAAAACTGTTGATTTGTTGAACGAAGAACAGGAGGGTGAATATTATCAGCATCGCTGAAATAACAACCAGTTTGAGAATTTTTCTTCAAAGCTGCTCTCAGCAGATTCTGTCGTACGCGTGATGAAATCGCTGAAGAATCACTTTTCTTTCCTAATTTTCTTTTGCCTTGCAAAGATGTTAGTTTATGTACTCAGGTGTTTACGTAAAAAGATGAATTGACTTGACAGATGTTACATGTGTTGCTAGGCCAGTGTAACGTGTACAGCGTGTAACTATCAGTACTATGGAAACAGACGATCGTGCAAGTTAGGCAAGTTATACTTTTCAGCTTCTACGTCAGCAAACAAACCCGCAGATATAGAGAAAATAAATTATGGTATCATCCATTTTATTATCCACTACACTCGGACACGAAAGAAGTCACTGGCTGAATTTGGGCCGTTGCTATATAATATAGTCTTATTTTCCCTTTCTGTGTAAACAGTACAAAGTAATTAGGAAAAGAAAAACTTATATAAATTCTAATGGAGGAGAAAATTGCGACTTGAATGCCGTTTTTATCAGACGGAGACTTTCACTATTAAGAAGTTATTGATTTTTTTGTGTAAAAATATGACGAATTTTCAGGTGTAATAAATCGAAAAGCTTCTAGTCTTCAGGCTGTTTTTTGAACGATATATTTATTTTTTCTTCATTGCCGTTAATTTTTTTTTTGCAGAAGTGTACTCATAAAATCACGCACCCCTTACAGTCATTCTTGGAATTTCTTCCTCATGCCTTCCCCCATATACGAGACCAGCGCTCTCCTCCTTGGCCGCTGTGCAAGCGTTAAAATCTAGACCTATGTTGTACAGTGTCTCAAAAGTTTTAGGACAACGACATTTTAAACTAGGCAACCCAAATAATCTAAGGCGCTGGTGGTTTGCGTGTAGAGTTAGGCTCAATTTCAGAGTAGCCATATGCACAATATATATTTATGAAATACGCCAAAGGAATAAAACGAAGCATTATTGTATAAAACTCTAAAAAAATATCAGTATTACATTTGTCGCAAATAAGAAATACTTTCTGAAAGAAAGAAAATCGATTTTCTAGTATTTCATCGCTGATGAGTCTACAAAAAGGAAAAGAGGAGAGAAGAAACGAAAAGGGACATCAAATGAGAGAAGAAAAGAGAGAGCGAAAGTTGAAGAGGAAAAGTAAAGGAGGGAAGAAAAGATAGGACAGATGTGGAAAGGAGAAGTAATGAGAAAGGGAATAGATGCGAGAAGAGATGAGGAAAATGGAGCAAAGAGGAGAAGAGAGGAGGGAAAGAGATGAGAAGAGAAGAGGAAATTTGTGAGGAGAGGAGGAGACGAGAAGAGGGGAGTTGAGAGTAGAGTAAAAGAGAGAACCCGAGAAGAACGAAAAAAGAGGAGAAGTGTGCAGTGGAGTCGGAAATCTAAGACAGGAGAGGAGATAAGAGTAGTGGAGAAGAATGGGATGGAGACAAGAGGCGAGAACACGAGGGAAGGCGATATGACATATAAGCAGAGGAGGAGAAGAGAAAGGAGACGAGAGAAGATATGAGGCATATGTAGAAAATATCGTCTCAGCTTCAAGAATTGATGCATTGATCAAAATATCGACATGAAACATTCAATAATATTTTAAAATGATTTAGAGAATGTATTAGATCGGTGCGAAATACCTTTTGGCTGAGTTCAGAGCGACATAAAATCTGCCACGTAAGATCTTTGATTCTACCTGCGATTATACCACTAAAAACACGTATGTAATTTTCATATTTATAAGAATTATCCAATTTTCCTCCACTTCTCAGTTCGTTGAAATGGAGGTTTTGTTATTTAACATTTCTCGTCCCCCCATCGTTAATTCCAAACAGAACCATTCCGCTTCACACTGCTTGGACAATGAACACAATGGGATATGTCTAAAAGTTACGAAAATTTTCTGCCACCGGAAGGGTTTGAACGTACAACCATCAGGTTGACAACCTACAACGGTAACCACTACCATACAAATTTTCGTTCTTGAGAATAGCTAGGAGGAGCTGACCAGTGTGAAATGTAGATGGAACTCTCCTCCTACATGTAATGTGCAAAGAATACTTGTTTGTAACAAAGAAAACGAAGGTAGTACGAATCGGCGCAAACATTTAATGGAGAATTGCACACGATGAAAACTTTTCATTCGATATTTGCGGAGGTATCCTTGCATTGAACTGGAGTGGGTAAAGGGGTAAAATTAGTATGTTCTAAATTACCACAAATATAAATATTTATTTCATTAATATTTGTCAATGTCTTTGAAGCAGTACCCAATTATCGTTAGAGTATCATAATTCGCGATCTTATACGTAAAAATATCCCTTTGAACATGTGTCAATTAATTCATTTATTTGTTTTTAGTAGATTCCAGATGCAGAACAATGTAGCTATTTTACACTGTTATTACAAATAATGTTACAATGCTCTTGTTTAATAAAAGGAGTATAAAAAAAACAGGTCGTCAGGAGACTCGAACCTGGGACCGCTAGATGCCCAGTCGAGAACTCTAAGCACTACACCACGCCTTTACCTTGCGTTCAAACAACAATTTTTATATACAATATTCAGTCACTCCAATATTGTAAATATCGTTGGATGATATTCATGTAGTTGAACTTTTACTTTAATTTTGAATTGCTTTTCTTGAATTAGCAGCTATCATCGAGAAAAAAGAATCCAAGTGATGAAGAAAAACGAGAATATTGGTAGCTGTTGTGAAAATGCGAGTTATTTCTTCTAACTTATTATTGTGATTAGATATTATTAATGGAAAATATGTAGAGGCTTCTAGATATTTTCCTCTCTTTTGTTGTTCCTCTTCGTTTCTTCTCTCCTATTTTCCTTTGTGTAGACCCATCAGCGATGAAATACTAGAACATCGATTTTCTTTCTTTCAGAAAGTATTTCTTATTTGCGACAAATGTAATAGTGATATTTTTTTTAGAGTTTTATACAATAATACTTTGTTTTATTCCTATGGCGTATTTCATAAATATCTATTGTGCATATGGCAACCCTGAAGTTGATCCTAACCCTACACGCACCCCACCAGCGCCTTACGTAATTTGATTTGCCTAGTTTAAAATGTCGTTGTCCTAAAACTTTTGAGAGGCACTGTACATGGTTGCAAACACTGGTTCAATTCAGAATTGATGAATTCTCCACATTGCGCATCGAGTTATAGGCCTAGCGCGCCGCGTGATGAGATGCACTGGGTTGGAACGGGAACGAGAGAAGGTCATATCTGCTGTTCCTATCTGTTGTTCCATTACTTTACTTCTGTAACAGAAAGCATGCATGCATGCACTTGGTGGAATTGCCCAAAGCTAAACTAAACTTCCTCCTACCAAATTATTGTAGCATTAAAATCCTCAAAATTCATACGCAAGCACAGGTCTTATCCCATGAGCATACGTGTTAATGTTTAATAAAGCAAGCCCAAGTACGAAGCCGAGCTGTCTAAATAGCTGTAGAAATTGATTATATCGGTCCTTTTATGTGCATTTGTGGTGGATTTGTTTAGTGAAAATGTGAAGTGAGAAAAAGCTCCACACATTCTTCTGTGAGGTTATGTGGGGTGTCGCCGTACAATACAGACAACTTCGATCAAGCTTAGAGGCGCAGGCAAAAGAACCTGCGCAGAACTGTGTGTCCTGTGCATCGTACTAGCACGTGGAGGGGAGGGGAGGGGCAGAGTGGAGCAGGTTTCCATTTGGCCCGAGTTGAACGGATGGATGAGAATATGCGCGAAGGTTAATTTGTTTGTGTCCGCTCTTGAACGTTTCGTTCGCAACCCTGTTTCGATGCAGAGCCCTCGTTAAACTACATTTTCCTGCATGCATGGATGTCACTGGCACTATTCGTTTTTCTGTCACAAATTGTAATGAAAGCTATAGTGCGTTATGGAAACAGCATCTTGTCGGCAATCTGTAGTATGCATAATATGTATTTTAGTGTAGCCTATTCTTTGACAGAAGAAAGATAAAAACGTGAGCGTGATCGAACACACACACACAAATGAAGTTCTTCGATGACTATAAGCGTCGAAACGAGGCCTCGGGGAGCAAAGTGTTGCTGAAAAAAATTGTTGGCATTGATGTTCTCTACACTTCAGAGTGTCTGATTTGTACGGCGATATAATATAGTGGTGCGGAACACTCCGTCCTAGATATTGGTGCTCTCTTGTTAATCAATTTCATGTAACTAACTAATCATTCTTTGCCCAAGTTGTTGGGATTAACCAAAAGTGTCAGGAAAATGTCGCAAAAGTTATAGATGCTTCTTATTTCAACTCGTGGCTTCTGTTCACTCTTAATTAGGGCTGAGCCGAAACCACTTGGAACCGATACGGATGCTTGAAAAAGTTGCTTTATGTATTAAGATTAGTGTGTTAAGTATTCTACTCAAATTTTGTAAACCAATTTACCAAGATTTTTGATTTAGAATTACCTACGTCAGAATATTAAATTACATATTATGTTATCACAATATTCAGTTTTTTCACACAAAATTGGTGCAAAATTAAATGAAACTTTGCATTTTGCATAATATCAAGGATAATTATTTATAGACTCCACGAAAGTGTCGCACGGCATTTTTCAGGACTCCGTGAAAGACCAAAACGCCGGAAAAGTATCGGCAAAAAAAAATTCCAACCGATACTTTCCGATATCAACACCACTGGTATCGGCCGATATCGATACATCGGCATCGGCTCAGCCCTAATCTTAATTCATCGTTACAAAATACAAACATCATAAGAAAGTTTCATGCATATTTATAAACTCCTAATATGAACTAAGCTACACCTTTATTCCCATCTGTACCGTGGAGGTTTTGCGTTCCACCTTAATTCAACTACCGCTGTGGCAACACTGTTTTTCTGAAACGAGAGGCGCTGACCAAAGGGAAATTGCCCGGTGCGTGTGAGTGACGTCCCCAAATGGAAAGTACAGCTTTGCATAAAAGCCCCTTCCGCCGGAACACAGCGAAGGGCTTCCTTTTCCCTCGCGGAGCTCGGCGACGCGCGTGACGTTTGCTGGCAGGCGTACAGCTTAAATCCGCACATCACAGAGTTCCTGACGAGAGTTTATGGAGGTACCTCGGAAGCCGTAATTCCATTTTAATGGTCTTTTGGCTGGCGCATTTGATTTAATTCCCAACGGATTAGTGTAGTATGAAGAAAGGAGCATGTACACCAATCAATGGACGTACCCTGATTAAAATAGAATCCCTGAAGGTACCTCGACACAACACACACTTGGCGCCCCCCCCCCCCCCCGGCAACACCCTATGCTATTTTTCTTCCAACTTTACCATTAGAAGTACCAAATTTTTTCGAAGGTCGGTATTGCTTCTACAACCATTTTTCGTCGTCGTCTTCTTCTAAGAGAACCAAACCCAACATGGCTAATCTAACCACCATGGGGGTTTAAGTTGTGTGCAATAAGTGAAACCCCACAAAGCTACCAGCCAATGGCAATGCTTAAAACAGTTGTAGCAGCAATCACTATCTTTTTCAATTCACACCAAGTCCCATCCTGATTTGAAACTATTTTATTCTGAGAATCAGGTAACAAAAATATAGAATTATATTTTCTAACTCTGTTGTTTATTACACAACAACAATTTTGAGAAATTATTTTAAGTTTCTAACCTGTTTGTCCTCTCTCTCCCTAAAAATATATTTATCAGAAAACTAAGTAAGAACTGATTACCCGTGCAAGATCGCCGTGGCGTAATAGTCTTTTGAGAACCAGGGCCTTACTTATTCTCCCATTCTTACTTTCATTTAGTGTTTCTTTTCACTATTCCTATTTTCCTTCTACATCGCCTTTCCCAAAGCCTCAGATTTTTTTCTTGTTGCTCACTTCCTCGCTTGTCGATTAGGCTATATTTCCTTAGCTTTTCTCTTATTTTCTCCTTTAGTTCTTTTGTTTATGTCTGTCTTCCGAACTTGCTTCTTTCTTGCTCTTTCGTTGCCTTTCATCCCTTATTCAATTTTGTGTGTTCCTTTGCTTCCCTCTCTTCTGTTCATTTTGCGACGTCTCGTTCATTACGACGGATTTTTAACACTAGAACGGCGGGAGAGGTCAAAATAACTCCTACCTTCACTTTTTTATTAATAACTATCCAGTTTTTCTTATTTTTTCTCAAAATTTCGTGACTTTTCATAATATTTTGTTCTTTTAAAAATGGTGTATTGAAATATACAGAATATAATTTATTTCTGTGAAATTTCATGTCATATCCCTGGAAGGGGTCAATTTGACCACTGTAAAGTTTCATTTGTGCGTGCTTTAATATCAGCGTTAGGTTGCGGTTCCTGTATCATCCCGGCTTGAGCATATTCCCACTTGTCATAGTTTACATGCATGTCTCCATTTAGTGTTCTTGGACTGGGATGGACGTCTCTGAACATGCCTCGTCAAGTAGCAGATTCTCGAAATGTTGCGTATTCTGGAATGTTCAGTTGTTGATGATTATAATACATAACGCTCAGAAAATGATATAAAATAAAATTATGTTCTCATTCCAAAATAATTTGGAATTTTTAAATGCACTTCTTATGAAGGGTCAAAATGACCCCTTTCCGCTGTTCTAGGGGTATCAGATCCTTCGCCGTTCTAGTGTTAATACACATACAGTAGGCATATCCGTCGTAAACACAGTTTTCTGTTTTCGAACCTCCCCTTAAGACTTTTCCTCAGACCCGTGCTTAGTTCTTCAGTTATATTATTCCATTGGGGTGTGGTTGCGCGATCCCTTTATCTAGAGGAGAGGGAAAGTGGCTTGTCGTGAAGTAGAAACGTCCAGCCCCGCAGTGCGGCTGTAGTGGGTGGGACGTCAAGATTTGATGCTGGGATACGCCCTACTCCTAGCAGTTGGCATACACGTGACTGTCAGTTCCCGGAATTATGAGTTCAGCTCAATACGAGTGCGTTCATGATTTTTCTACTCTCTACATCAAACACTCGCAACCTTTTCAATTCAAAGAGCTTAATTTTCCATTGAGATAGAAGAGCAAGGAATCATTTTAAACTCAAGGTGGTAATCAAGCCACAAAAAATCGATAACACTTTCGATGCCGCCACCGAAGTTCCCTGGTTCGAGCCCAGGCCTGGACGTAGATGCTTTTTGTGAATGCCCCTTCATCAGTTGTATCTAATCATCCCTCATCCTCATCGTCGCTATTAGACAAAAGTGGCAGACACTACGTAATAAGAATAAAAAATACAAATATTTATAAGTTGTCATAGACACAAGGTATGGATGTTTGTTGTAAAATATTGATTGATTTAGTTTATTTTACTTCGCGTTTTGTGCCTCTTGGCTAATTTGCGAAGATGGGGATGAGTGATGAAATTATGAAATTGATGAATGGACATTCACAAACAACCAAGCCCGACCGGGATTCGAACCCGGGACCCTTGGCGTCGCAGCGCGATGTGCTAACCACTCGGCCACAGGGTTGGGCTGTTGTAAAATAGTTTTCGGTGTTAAAACCTTCTTATGAAAGTTATAAAAAGCTAAATAGGCTGGCTATGTACTAGTGCATGCAGAAAGAAAGAAAGGTTTGGCATGTGTAGAAAATATCACGTTGACCACACATTTCTTTAAATAGGTTTTACGACTGCCAATTATTTTTAGTTATTTGTTTGGAATTATGAAATTTTGACTAAATTAGAAAATTTGTGAAATACCCAACCATATGCTTTGGCGATTTCGCCACTGAAGTTCCCGGGTTCGAGTCCCTGCCTGGGCGTGGGTGTTATAGATCCACCAATGCATTTGGGATAGATCCACCAACGCAACGCATTTGAAACCCTGGCGTGGGAATAGTGTCGCTAGTATAAGTTATGGGGAAGCCTGTAGTTCTCATATTTTCCGATGTTTTAGAAAGCTTGATGCTACTAGTGTCCTTTCAATTTCATCTGATCACCATTCATTCCTATCGTCGCGACTAGTCAAAAATGGTACAAAACGACCTAAAATAACAAAAATACTAGTTTTCTGTGTGTACTTTCTTTCTGAATTTTACATATTTTCTTCAACAAAAAAGTATGTTTTTCGAGATACCAGACATACATACAAGTGAATTAAAACAATATTTGGAATATTTGAATATTAAAATAATCCTTGATAAATTCTTTTCAGTTACTCCTGAAAAGTCAGTTACATATCTAGTTACACATCAACTTAATATGTAACAATTGTATTTGCAAACTCTTAAAAAATATATATATATAATAACATTTTTAGCTGATTGTTTGAGAATAACTTAAGGTCAAGTTCCACTGTTCATAGAATGTAAAAAATAAAAAAATATCAAGTACTGAAAACGTTAGGTTTCATATAATGTGTGTGTAACTATATATATATATATATATATATATATATATATATATATATATAGTTAACAGCCCTGTAAAATATTTGAACAGTTTGATTAAAGCAAATTAGAAATATACGTAAATATACATTTTTCTGTGTTCGGTCTCCCCGATGGCGCAGTGGTAGAGTTGTCGCCTTGTAATCAAGGGGTCCCGGGTTCGATACCCGGTGGAAGCACAAGTGGTTCGGATCCCACTTTAAACTGTAGGTCCAGTCCCGATTATCCTTACTTTGCCTAAAGTGGACTTAAAAAAACAAACGAATTAATCAATCAAAAATACATTTTTCTGTTTCTGGTACTGTACCTAATGTGGAAATGTTTGTTGAATGTGCTAATGCGAGTGAAAATGAACATTCTGGATGTACTCCATAAAACTTAAAATATTAACTTAAATATATTTCTTGTCTTTGTAGCTGAATTTTGGAGATTGGTTTGATGATAATTTGAAAAATATCAGCTACGATGTTTTTACAGTTTAATATTAATGACACAATTTATGGTTTAACATGATTAGTATTTTGTATATTTTTCTACACAAAATATTTGCTATATTTGCCTATAAAAATTATTTAATTTAATTTTAAATCAAGAGAAATGTAGGGTAGCCCGAGGCCATTTCGATCATTTCAGATGCAAAATTCAATTTGAGTCACAAATTTAAAATTTATTGAACAATAATTGGTTGCCACATTACATTTGTGTCCACATTTTACGGGAAATAAGGAACTGGGCCTTTCAAATGAAATACATACACATAATAATAATAAAAAAACAAGTAGTTGCACAGTGCGGATTATTTGAATAGTTTGGGGTAATTACGTTCACGTTTGGGCTGAAGTGTTAGTGAACACAGTCGTGATTTTTAGATGCACTGTCCACATGTAAATTGCTTTGTGCCGAAAGAGCCAACACAGATATCGTGGAACCACAACTTGCACTTCTGGCATTGTATCCAGCCTCCTTTTTCTGCACTTTCTTCCGAGTAATACTTCATACCACAGAAGCCACAGGGGACGTTCTCATCCTCTTGTGTGATGTCACTCGTAGATTCTTCATCACTGGAGGAGACTATTTTTCTCCCGACTTGATTCTTCTTACGAGGCCTCACATTAAATGCAGTTTTCTCTTGAGCCAATGTGGTCTTCTTTTTCTCGACTAACTCCTGGAAAACTTGATCAGATGTCAAGTGGTCCTAGTTCCTTCCTGCATTTCCGGGACACTGTTTTAGTAGGGGTAGAAATGATTTCTGAGAAGGGAGCTGTATTGTTTGGATCAGAGGATTTATGTGGAGTTGAAGTTCCGGGAATGGAAGGGACAGACATTGTTTCTGAGGTAGAAACTCGGCTGGCTTCATCAGGAACAGAATCATTCAGACCATGTTAGGAAAAATCAATAATTTATTATTATTAATTATATGTTATTTTAAACATTTACAGTTCAGTGTAATACATTAATTAATAATAATAGGCACCGTTATCATACCACACTCCTGTTCGTACGCATGTAAATGGGAGAACTTATTGAAGTCTCACATGTTAATATATAAAAATACCAAAATAAAAGTTATTTTCCATATTTTAAATTTTTCTTTGTTATAAATTTTAGTGTACGAACAAGTATGTGACATACTGTATACGTTTCAGTTTTACATAACTAAAATCGATCACAAACAAGTGATCGGGAAAGTCCCATAAATACTGATCGAAATAGCCTCAAACGGCAGATATTTTTCTCAGGGTTGGCTACCCTGCAGGCATTAGAAATATGTCGCAAATATACGGGGAGAAACCTGTCTCCCTAGTTAACACAGCAAAGCAAGTCATACATGAATACAGATTCATTCAAGAGCTACAGCTTAAGTTTGGTGGCGTAAATATTTAACTATTGAAAAGTACAGAGTTGTGTTACATACCTTCACAGACAAAATCCAATGCTAGAGCTGAATCAACGGTAAAATCGCCGTGCCAATACAAACAACTTCTTTCCACAACACGTTCCACTCAAATAGTGGTGTAATGGTCACCAAGCAGTGCAAGAGGCACGTGCAGCAGAGCATTATACTTCTTTTGATCGGAATAGCCCCGGGCTACCCTATGTTTATATTTCCTTTCGTATGAGCTTCACACCATCAGTGCATATATTTTATTTCCTTTATTTTCCTATCTTAGAACATAATAAACACCATTAAATGATTACGAAATTAATGTACTTTCACTAAAAGTGATTCTGATATCTACAAAAGCCTTATGTACATTATTCTATAAATTATTTATATAAAGTGATTTAAATCATTGATTTTTTAAGAAGAAAATCACCTTATTTAAATCTCCGACTATGAAATGAAGACAGAGGGTAACACTGTTTTTGAAGTTAATTGTTGCCTCCAGTTCGATTTGATTTTCATCAAATGCTTATCTGTGTATAATTTTCCATGCACCATTTAGAAGAGATTTCAGATCCACTATCTTTGTGATCTTCTCTTGTCATGCTTCGGTTGCGTTGCTTTGTGCGTAATGAGTAGGAAATAAGTAGTCCACTACTTACACGGAGGTCTCCACCGGAGGATTGTGTGTGTGTGTGTGTTGGGGGGGGGGGGGGGGGGGCGAACAGGAGCAGTTGCCTTTCCCTTGATGTGTGTGTGTGGGTTTGCTGGAGCGTAGGCACGAATTGTTATATTGTGATACTTGGGAGATGTTTGAAATATTTATATTAGTAGGGTTATTTTTACATGCTGAGAGATGGAAAATTCTCATCTTCGAGAGACAGAAGACACATTTAGCCCACTTTATGCTCAGATATGCTAATAATAATGACTTGGCTTGTATTTGAGAGTGGGGTGTCAACCACTGTGCAATGTGCCTCCACCTGCTATTAAACACAGGACCTATCGACTACAGGATGACAGCGGTACCAGCAGTACGCAATCGGGAAGGTCCTATAAGAAAATTTATGTGGATGAATAATTCCTAATCGGCTTTCAAAAAACGTTTCTACCTTTTCTGTTGTACTAAATGGGTTTGGATATGTGTTCCTCACTGTTATAATTCAGTTTCAGGAATATGTTCTTCATCCATCTTACACATTGTGAACAATTGAATATAGACATCAATAAATGAAGTTGCTATCATCAAGATTTTAATGTAAAATGCTGCGTAGCTTGGATTTTCGCTCAGACGCGAAAGTTGACTTGAAAACAGAAATTTTGTTGCCATACATGGTAATACATGTAAGTTTCAAAAGGCAATAACAAAAGGACTTCAAACTTAAGCTATATTTCCTGATACTTGGGTTTTGGACCCAAGAGTTCAGACAATGAAGGGATACTGGAACACTCATCTAGTATGAATCCCTATACTAATGACTAGGGCCCGGGACTTTGTCATAACTAGACCTCGGATTTTTAGGTTCTAAAAAGTGTCCTTTTACGTTCTTAAAATAGATTCTAAAAATCCTAAGATATGTTCTAAAAATCTTAAATTAGGCTCGAAAAATCCTGAAGTACTTCCAAAAAAATCTTAACTTCAAAATTCCTGAAAAATACGGATTATGTATAATCGTTCAAAATTCCTGAAAAATACGGATTATGTATAATGGTTAAAAACAACCATAATAAATCTTAATAGGTATATTAAAATTTTCATTTGCACACATCATTTTCAAAATTATCCACAAATTATTGTGGATGTTGTATTGTTAACGAAAGTTACTTTGTTTATATGAAGAATCAATTACGCATGTATAATTTGCTGCACAATAGTTGGGCGGCAATTCACCGGGAATTCCTCGAATTCTGCGTGAATTTTTCTTCATTGTTGTGAAAAATTCCAACTTTTATTAATCCAGATCCCATTGAATTTATACATATTTATTAAAGAAAAGAAAGCTGCGTGGAAAATAAAACTAAATTCTCTCAATTCCTTTTTTTTTTTTTTGTGTTAATGTCCTTGCTGAACAATCTATCTATAAGAAACGGAAGCTTATTGCAAGATATGTTGAAGTTGATTAGGTAAAATTGAGTTTGAAATTGTTATACATTATTTTTTTTGTATCCAGTAACATTTGTGGCTTGTGTTTATAGATGTAATTTTAGTCTTGAGTATGTGAAATGGCCAGTGTACCTTGAATTAAAATATTTTAAATATATATATCGTTTAACTGAATTA
Organism: Lepisma saccharinum; assembly: GCF_977018435.1. NCBI lineage: Eukaryota > Metazoa > Arthropoda > Insecta > Zygentoma > Lepismatidae > Lepisma > Lepisma saccharinum. The sequence goes on along the minus strand of NC_139232.1, from coordinate 31,228,183 downwards.
GAATTTTAAAATACATTGGAATCGTACAGACCCTTTATATTGTTAATATACAAGGTGTGTTCAAATAAAGACCGGATTGTTGGAATAGCAACTTTACCTGAACATGTACATCTTATTCATGTCTGTCCTTGGCTGGCCACACACTGCTCCCAACGTTTCTTCCAGCTTTGAAAACGCCTCCTGGAACGTTTCTTCCGGAATGCTCTTTAGGTCCCTCGTACATTTTTGTTTGATGTCATCAACTGTGTCAAACCGACGACCTTTGAATGTCGATTTCACTTTTGGAAAGAGGAAAAAGTCTGCCGGAGCCAAATGGAGGCTGAGGAATCACCGTTGTCCTGTTTTTGGCCAAAAATTCAGTCGCAAGTAGAGCGGTGAGAAACCCGCGCGTTGTCGTGGTGTAGCTTCCAGGTGTGGTTCCGCCAAAGCTCAGGCCTTTTCCGCATCACTGCACGTCTTAACCTCTTCATAACCTCCACATAAAATTCCTTGTTGACTGTTTGTCCTCGTGGGACGTATTCGTAATGAACTATTCCTTGCCAATCGAAAAAAAGGTTGATGTGAACATCGTCTGTTGACGTGGACGGTCGCCCACTTCGAGGATCTTCGTTCGTCGAAGTTCTCCCAGTTTCGAACCGAGTGTACCAGTCACAACACTGTGATCGGCTCATTGCTTCATCACCGAAGGCTTCCCGAAGCATTGTGAACGTCTCTGTGGCAGTTTTACCGAGCTTGAAACAAAATTTAACGCACACACGTTGCTCCTGCAAATCTTTCATTTTTTACACAGCCACAAAATGTCCCACTGACCGCTGCAGACTCGGACACGTGTTGCTCACGCGCGCGAATGGCTTGCACTGCGCTCCGGGCCTTGTTGCAATGTACTTCACAAAGATGGCGCAACTGTGTTCATTTGATTCCATCAAGTAGTTTGCGCGTGGTGCACTCAATCCGGTCTTTTTTTGAACACACCTTGTATTTGTATTTGTGTGGTTGGTGAGAGGCGGTAATACGTAAGGCTGAAAAACATCTGCTTGTACTCTTGAATTTTTGGAAAGTTCGCCTTAAAAACCGAGAATTCTAGTTGAATTTTATACTACAGTTGCCACCCTGAATACGTAACATTCTTTTTTCATGTTATCCACAGTCAAACTGTGCCTTTTGTTTGTGTGGAACATCTTGAATGCTGAAAATTATCTTTCAACAAAACATAACGAGATTTGAATGCTGAAACGTTACTTCGCAAGGCGTGAATGCTACAAAGTACCGAACTGAGGCGAAAGTGAGCAAGACCACACGGATCACAAGTTTGAACTTTGAACTGTGCAGGTAACAATGGCGCCAGACATTTTGCTTTTTTTTAGAGCTTTGAAAAAACATTATGAATTTAGGAGGGAGGGAAATCGACTAAAAGTATGTTTTAAACACAACTAGGCAATGAAGTTTTTTCGGTACCAAACCGAGCAAATACCTCTGTGTGATTAAAATCCTGAATAAAATCTATAACAACCTAAGAAAAGGTTTGATTTAGGCACTATAAAACTTCACCAGTTGTTCCATTTTTTAATGAAACGTTGATGTAACTTGTTATTATTTACTTACAAATAAATACTTCGAAAAAATAGGTTAAAAACCTAAAATCCAAGGTCTAGTCATAACATATATATATATATTTTTTATTTGGTACCGGATTGAATACTAAGGCGAGATCTTTACGTATCTGATGGAAATCAACAGAAATAGACTAACTTCCCTTTTTTTTATCCCGCCGACAATTCAGACCCGAGCGAACAATATTGAAGGAAAATATTCTGTCATTGTGCATGCACGAGAATCACCTGGCAGGAAGCAAACAAGTTTCAATTGTTCTCTTTTATTTTCTCCTTTTTTTTCGCTTCTCGCAACAATCAGTCGAAAGTAAAAATAACATTCGGTACACTAGGGGGGTGGGGTATTAAATGAAGTCAGAGTTCCTTTAACCGAAGAATATAGTGAGAAAATATTGAAAGCATCGTGAGGTTCACTGCAATTATGTCCCACCGCAACAGGAGGAATTGTATTGTATACAGTTCCTCCTGTTGCGGTGGAACATAATTGCAGTGAACCTCACGATGTTTTCAATATTTTCTCACTATATTCTTCGGTTAAAGGAACTCTGACTTCATTTAATACCCCACCCCCACCATAGCAGATCTCCCCTGGAAGATATTGACTTCCCGTATAATGAGAAATTCGAAAGTACTGTTATACATATTTTCGGCTTTACTGGGAATATTTCTACATTTTTTGACATTTTTAATTTTTATGACATATTTTTGCATTTTGTGACATAATTACATACATATTTTACAGTTTTATAGGACATAAAGTCCCGGGCGCTACTAATGATAAATACTAATCCGATACGCTTCTCGAGTTTTCAAACAGAAGTAAGATCTGAATGAAATTAACATTTAAACTGTTTTGTGTGTGGAAGTTTTCTTACAATTCTAATAGTCATTATATTTCGTGGCACCAGAATACTTTAATTTGAACTTTGTATTAGCCTATCCTGGAATATTCAATCTGGCGTGTCTGTTTTATGTGTTCTTTTTCGCGCTTATTCAAGGTCATTTTGTTATTATTTTAGAACATCTGAGATAATTGTGAGGCATGTGTTACCCATTTCCATTGGACATCACACGCGCGCACATACACACACACACACACACACACACACATATTAATGATTATGTACATAGAGAAGATTGCCTATTTTTGTTATGTACAAGTACATGTAACATGTTGGTTGCGATAGTACTGACTTCCTTCTCTTCAGTTTTGTTCTCTTTTTGCAGAAGAGAAAAATGGTCGGAGAATCTACATCAACGCAGGTGCTGAGGGACCTCGAAATTTCGTTAAGAACTAACCACATCGAGTAAGTATTATTTTGTACATTATTTTCTTATATTGCTTTTTCTTATATCGCTTTTCTTTGTTAGAAGTAAAGACTTGGGAGTCGTCTTCATTCGTTAACCGAAATGGAACTTCTGTTATCTTTACCGAAGAATCTGAGGGGGCGATCAAGACCAGTGCATCAGAATATATACAGGTAATTCAGTAAAATCGTGCAAAGGGAAACAAGAAATAGCTGATGCACCAGTGAACAATTGGAGATAACGAACTTAGGGTCAGAGATGCAAGCATACCGAGAAACTGAACACCCCCTCATTACAGTGTGGATGTCCGTAGCCATCTGGATGTTATCTTTCCTTATCGGTGAATTGGACTCGGAGGCCCTATTCCATGACCTCGCAGGTCACCCTACCTGAATCCAATATACTTTTTTGTCTGGGGATATCTGAAATTACTTGTTTATGTGACTCCAGTGGACACGGATTGAATTAGTTGCCAGGATTGTCGCCACCTGTGATGTGATTCCCAACACACCAGGGATATTGAAAGAGTGCGGCAGAATCTCCTACTCCACTGTGCCTGCCGGCCGCATTTTGGAAAGCTACTGTGAGGTACCTAATTGTACGTTGTTAACTCCTGTTTGTCAATGCTATGGCAATAGTTTCCAAATCTACAAACATGTAACTCCTACGCGTAAATTAAAGTCTATAAATGTCGCTACTCACTCTACATCAGCAGTGTTTAGGATTGCCAACCCTTCTGGAATCAAACCCATCTTCCCTATCTTCCGGACAAGCTTTGTTATCTCCCGTTGTATTATCTTTTTATAGTATTTCATTTTGATGAATATTTTTACAGTGTTATTACCTCTTCAGATGAGTCTGTGTCTGTATAATTATTTTCTTTTGTTTAATTAAATTTCGGGTGCTAGGTTGTTTTGATCAAGTTGGTTCAATTTTGTCTTCACAGTATCAAGATCTCAAACCGATAACAGCCACAGACGACGGCAAGATTTTTCCAGGGAGGGTCAAGCAAGGTATTTTCCCCACGGGGGACAGACGAGGCATGTACTTCTCCCAATAGGGTTGCCTGTTCATATTCCTGCAAACCCTCTCTTAATAATAGATATACATCACTGTGACTGAAATAAAATTATATGTGTAAAATATATTATTTTAAGTTGACATTTATTTTGCAGGGAGCACTGCCCCCTTTGTCCCCCTTCGGGACGTCCATGACAATAACTGATATTCAGAACATTTTAATCTGAAGAGTTCGAAGGCTGTAAAGAAATCTCCCGGAATTTTATTCTTTAAAGTTGGCAAGCCATACATGTCACTTGTCATTCATATTGACGACGGTAGGTTCTGGCGCTCGACATGTTTCAGCCCATATATCGGGAAACTGTCTTCTCGGACCCTAAGCTCCCTAACTGTCTTAACTGCTCAGTGGTACATCACCTACTTCCTGATTCCATTTTGCACGCTTTTACTGAATCACACTGGATATAGACCCTAACGTTACCCATTTTTCTTTATTCTTTTCTCGTAATTGGAGATGTAGGAATTTTTTTCAGGGCTTGAAATCGAAATAATTTTGCTCCTTCTCTCTTTACATTCATTTTTATTCATCTGGATTGCTGTATTGTTTTCCAATCCATATGTCAGGGTGTTATGAGAGAAAAATTGAATATTGGAGTACAGAACCTTTGGGTGAATATTTCCTTATCCCTCTCCCCACCACGTTCGTAAATGTTGGGAGGATGAATGGCGATAAGATGAAGTGGATGAAGGGACAGTCACAAACACACATGGACTACACAACACAATTCCTACAGAGGATTATTCTTGCTCCAGGACCACGTGCCAGAGCCTCGTTAGTCTGCAACAATGCAGCCCAGGGTGTACTACGTGGAAGAGGGGTTGACAGGTGGGTGCCGTCTGGATGGGTCAACCCTTACACCCCGGATGGACGAACAAGTGTTAACTTACACACATTCAGTCAACTGAGTTGAGTTGGTGTTTTAAGTACACTTTATGCACAGTAAGGCTAATTGGGACTGGACCTACAATTTAAAGTGGGATCCGAACCACTATGTGCCTCCACCAAGTATCGAACCCGGAACCCCTTGATTACAAGGCGACGACGCTACCACTGCGCCATCGAGAAGGCTCATCCCCGGATGGACGGATGAGGAGAGGGATCCGATGTAGAGATAGATGGAGGAACCGGTGTAAAGAGATGGACAGAGGAAGAGAGGAAACAAATGTGAAGGGTTTGGGCAGGGAAAGAGAGGGAACAGGAATAACGGGATGGATGAAGGAAGGGAGATTTGATGTAGATTTTTCGTTTGAACAGTTGTTTTAAATCCACTTTGTGCACAGATAAGCTAATCGGGACTAGACCTACAGTTTAAAGTGGGATCAGAACCACTGCGCAATGTGTCCCCACCGGGTTTGAACTTTTCCGTAGATTGTAGCGAAATATTGGAGTTGGGAGTCGGCCCTTTTCTCCAACCATAATCACAATGTGAAATTTATTGAACCACTAAGTCTGATTGCGATTTGCCCCTTCGCTTGGCTAAGCACTGCGCTGATATTTTTACGAGATGAAGTGGATTAAGTGGTGAAACTCGTGAAGATAACATGCAAGTGCGCGATTGCTCACGTTTTTAGATCTCTCGCCCAAGTGTCATTGGAAGTCACGCTATGTTGTTTCTAACTGGCCGTGATAAAGTGTATCTCTCGCTCTCACGCCCTGTCTGCGGGGAAAGTGGGGTTTCCTAAGCACTGTGCCATTGTATGATCATTTGCACATCCTCCTCTGTATATTCTCGTACATATCGTCGGGAAAGACAAACTACGAATTAAAAACTGTGAATCCAAGTTCCTTTGTTGAAATATCCATTGTTGCTCTGATATTGTTACAATGCTAACATCTCTGTCTCTCTCCTCGCTCTCTCTCTCTCTCTCTCTCCTCGCTCGCTCTCTCTCTCTCTCTCCTCGCTCTCGCTCTCGCTCTCGCTCTCTCTCTCTCTCTCTCTCTCTCTCTCTCCTCGCTCTCGCTCTCTCTCTCTCTCTCCTCGCTCTCGCTCTCTCTCTCTCTCTCTCCCCCCCCCCCACACACACAAGTGTGTGGCGATGCAAGTTGGCTACAGCAGAAAGCTTTTTTTCTAGTCCATCCGAAACCTTGTGGACATGTGGACCTGGTAAATGGGGCGAGTATGTCGGAAAATAAGACACAATTTCTGTAAGTGCAAAGTCTGTCCCAAAAGTAATTAGACTAATTCACGAAAAATATTTTTATTGAAGCTAGGTTCAAATCCACTTAATGTTCTTCAAAGTAGAATCCTTGAGCGTCCATACAGAGGTCCAGCGGTGCTGCCACTCTTCGTAGCAGCGCAGGAAGTCTTGACCTGAGATGATGCCTTGCAGAGCACTCGTCGCGGCTGCTTGGACATTTTCAATCGCCCCAAAATTGTATCTTTTCAGGCCGAATTTTAGCCTCGGGAATAAAAAGAAGTCAGACGGAGCCAGGTCCGGGTTGTACGGTGGATGGGAAGCGTTGCCACATTTTTCCTGGCCAGACGTTCCCTCACTTGGAGTAATGAGTGAGATGGCGCGTAGTTGTTGTGGAGAAAGAAGGTGTCTGCATCTTTAATCTTCCGAAATGATACGATGCACAACCGATTTCGGCAGTCCCACCTTATCTGAGATTAACCTCACACTCAAACGTCGGTCAGAGTCCAAAACTGACTTCATTTGAGTCACATGGTCGACGGTTCTGGACGTTGATGGGCACCTTGAGCGTTGTTCGTCCCCCGCGTCTTGTCTTCCTTTTTTGAATGCCTTGTGCCACCTTGTGCTTCGATAACGTCGGTTCCCAATACGCTTGTTTTAACATTTCAAGCGTGTCGGTAACGGATTTACCGAGTTTTGACGGGAAAAGTGTGTCGCGCTGCATTTTCGACCATGACGCGACACTGAAACAGCTTCTCACTTTGCTGGCGATCCGAACGGCTCTGAGCCTGAGACAACTGAGTTGAGTCAGACTGTATACCTGACATCCCCACCACCGCCCAATAGATCCATCCTCCGACCCTTCTGATTGGCCGTAAAAAAAATTGTTTACTTTTGTACTCTTGTAAAAATATTAATTCAGTTCTCGTCATTTAATGGCTTTTCGTCGTGTATATGTGTGTGTCTGTGTGTAAGGGGTGTAAGATTCACGGTCGTGGGAATTTTCCCGACAAGGTTCCTGCGTAAAGCAGCTCCAAGACAAAACTCTGTCCAAACTCTAATTATTGAGTACCTGGAGGCAACCATGGGATGCACAGGAGATGACATTATATTTATTCCGAGAGCTAGAACATCGTCGATATGTTTGAACAAACAGTTCCCCAGGTACGAAATGTTTACAGTACAGTATGGTGAAATGAAATGCACACATGCTCACTTGTTAAAAGTAACAAGTTTATGCGTAAATCAAGCTTTGGCTCTGTGTATCACCTGCAGTGGGAGAACAATGGTATCAACTTGCACAGAGAGCCCTGAGGTGTTCCAGCTTGAGGAATGTGAACGAATGTGACGTGCATGTATTATCTCGTGCTTTTTAAAACAATTTTACTAAAAACTTGTGACTAAAAAGAATGTCGTTGATTTACTCTTAGACTCGACTCTCGGGGAGGGAAATTACTTTTTAAAGCTCTCGTCCAGAAACCATCTCGGGAAGTGAGAAATGTAAAGAATTTGGAGCTTATCATATGATCCAACAGAACATCCACGTTAATGAGAATATTTTCCATGTAAGCATTTGAATCTGAATCCATTACACAAAATATTATCTTTGTAGCATTCGTAGTTTTCTAAATTGCTAAATCGAGGTAACCGATGTTTCTTTTAAATGTTCTGGCCGACCTTTGTGGCGGAGTTGTTAGCACAGCGCGCTACGACGGCAGATGTCCCAGGTTCGAATCCCGGCTTGGGCATGGTTGTTATTTGTGAATATCTCTTCATCAATTACATCAGTCATCCTCATCTTCGCGATTATCCAAAAGTGGCCAAAACGGGAAGTAAAATCAACTAAATCAATCTTTTAAATATTCTTTAATCTGCAGTTTACCCACTGCGGCCATCCTTGATGAGAAGTCTTGTCCAGATGCCATTCCTGCTCCCCTACCTTTTCTGGAAGACGACTGGTGTGTGTGCGAAGGGTACCATTACGGCAAAATTTCTGCTATTGTTCAGGTTGTTACGACCAAGGCAGCAGTTCCAATTGGTAATTTACGATAAACTACCCTTATTTCACAGTATTAATTCTCTGCGAAAATATGTGTAAAATCACCGATGGGTAAAAGTGGCGGAAGAGTGATAACCTGATCATACCAATTTCCATCCATGTTCCGGAGCTACAATGCAGAACGTCGCCAAAGTAAAGTAATTTTCTCGTGTCAGTTTGGTATTTGTCGGTAACAGTTGTAATAAAGACAGCAATAAGTCACGGAAAAGTGACTGCGCATCGTTTCGGAAGCAACTACCATGCCCGTCCTTACACGCACTCCTAGCAACACATGGAAAACACATATTTCCGTCGAGCGTTCCCGCATGGGAAGACGTTCCGCTTAATAGTGTGGAAATGGAGTAAGGTCACGACTCTTGTGCGCAATCAGGAAGCTCTTACAGGGCATGGCACCATCAATTGCTTTCTTTATTGTAACCTTGCAGAATATTCATAATCCCTCTCACCGCGATGTTAAGACTGAGGACTTCACGCATGAGCTATGTGTGGAATGCCCGGAAAGGAGAATTTTTAAGTTTTCCATTTTTACCGGCATTAAAATCTAAATTATCATAGGTATGGTGTTGATGCCATTATGGGAGGCTTCTTCGGTAACTGTGAAAGAACTTATTTGTATTGCATCGACTCCGAGCCGTGACAATTTGCCGTTATGTGTATGATATGTTACATGAGAGATCACCAACTCGCCGAGCATTAGAACTAATTGCCATAGTTCAAATAAATGGCGAGCTACCAAAAGACTGATTCAACATTTTCTTTGCGATAATATATAATTGACCCATCTGTGACGTTAAACTTGAATTTGCAAGATCTTTAACTCTAGGAAATTTTAGATTTTCGTATTTATAATTTTCTGAAATATATGGTGTCCGACAAAGAATGTATCATTTTCGAAACAATTACTCTCAGCTCCATGAGATAGTATGAGCATGCTTTCTGCCACAAACTGAAGAGAATCTCACCAAGTTTAGTTAACGTATGTTACAAGTTTACATGTTTATTTTCGTGTGACCTGAGTGGTTATTTCTGCATGTTAACACCGAAGACCGAGCAAAGTGCTTTGTCTGGTTCAGTGAGTGCGTGTACAAGTTGCACCTTGTAAGCCTTCAGTTGCAAACTCTTATGAAGCACGTCCCTTCCTGTAGAGTGGGACATTTCCAACTTTCGGCTCGCTTTTTGACCTCTGACTGGTCTGGAAGGCTTGCTGAACTCGATCCACTGCCTCCACCAAACATGATGGGCGACCGGAGCTTTGGCCTTTGCACAGGCAAGTTTTCTCCAGAAAATCAACGCTTAATGGAGTTCTTACCAGGTGGATGAAAGACAAACTGACGCCGAAATTTGCGTTGAACTGCGATTACACGTCGTTTTAGCATATTCTACAATACAAAACCCTTTCTGTTGTTTGGTCAGCCCCATTTGCACAAACAGTTCGTATGCGCACGGTGGGTATTTCAATTGAAACTTACTCAGTCTAGTTGCAATCAGTGTTTGTTACACGTCTTTCCGCACGATGGCTACTTAGAACGAAAGAGAAACACAGGTACAATCTTTTCCGGACACCTTGTATGTACAGATTCGTGTATTTTGTAGGGATACACTAAAATAACACATGTGATCACAACGAGTTTCATGGTTAATGTTTCAAAATTGTATGAGAATGGAGCGTTTGAAAAGTTTTGAATTGCGTCCTTCTTCCATAGAGGAGGGTCGAAAAACAACAAATTTATTTTGTAATGCTGTGAAATTTCTGGTATACCCTATAGGGGAGGCTAGATACAAATTACTCTACTTCTTTGAACAGTGTTAAATTGCAGTCAAAGGTAAAGTTCCCCGTGCATATAGCATCGTGTCATGAAGGCACCTTTAGGGGATGTGGGGCCCCACATATTCTCGATTTCGGCCATTTTGAGGTGATGTGATCAGCACCACGCTCCGGCCGCCTCAGTGTTGCCCCCGCTTTTTTCAGGAACAAGACCTCTGAAAACTTCCGACCTTAGATCACCCATCCCGGGAATCGAACCCGGGTCTCCCGCGTGGCAGTTAGACGCCCAACCGACTAGACCACCACAGCTCTTTAAATTGCAGTCGGTTGTTGAATTATTCTCTTTTGAACATTACCACGCAGATTGATGGCAAAATCTAGAATCACACTTGGGGAAATATGTGTATGTATAATTGTGGATACTATAATTCATATATTCATGTTGTGTAGGGTACCCAGGTACCTGTCCTTTCGACTGAGAAACTAAGTTACTCGATTTTTCCAGGCATTTGAATTCGTTTGAATGATTGAACTTATAGGTCCCGTGATTTTAATATGTACTGCAGACTGTCTGCTCGATTGGCGTACGGTCTTGTGACTTAGCTAAGTTTCCGGTACGTGTCCTGAGCAGTGAGTGTGTTCCTTCATCAAAATTACCATTCGTCATTTTCATTGCGATTGGTGAAATGTGACGGAAAAAGATAAAATAACGAAGTACTAAAATACCCAAGGTATTCTAGGTATACCCACTTGTGTGTCATCAGAGGGTCAAACTTTCGTTTAATTTTTTGGTCTTTTGGAAGTCTATCCCAAGGATAGAAAAGATTGGATTGATCTTGCCCAGGATAGGGACCGATGGAAGGCTTGTGTTGCCATCGGGTTTAATTAGGTTAGTTAGTTTGAAAATCCATCCTGCATTCAACACGATCTCACTTAACTGTACATTTGGTTATCTATCCACGAAGGGACGTTGATTGTTACATTTTTTTAAAAAAAGTTCATTCACTTTGATGCTGGCCACTGTTTCGCTCAACTAATGATTGGAGTTTAAGTCCAATTTATGTACACATAGGCTAATCGGGACTGAGTCTAGAATTTAAAGAGGAACCCGAACCATTATGGGACTTCACCTGGTATCGAACCCTGGACTCCGTGCTTACAAGACGACGTTACCACTACGCCATCGGGAAGGCCTCGCTCAGTGAATTTTGGTGGAACATTGTATTATAATCCACTTCACTGCTGATTTCCAGCTATGCCTCTTGGGAAGCCCATTCAGAAGTTTCCCTCTCTTTATTTCCATATTTGTAGCTGAGGAAGACAATGCAGCAGCAACATCACTTGTGTGCATGTGGCGTTGAATGTGAAAGTGTCGTGCTTATTCCTTCTCGTGCTCATCATGCAGCACCGTATGATGAGGTGTGTGAGGTATTGTTAGCCAAGCAGCTGCCTTCGTGTTGTTAAGCAGAGGTCAAAGACATATTTAGCATTATTTAGCATTAGCATTCCTGTGCTGGCCTCTCATCTCGTTTGCTAGGTACCTAAGCCTTAAATGACGAGATTTTAGTTTGTCATGACTAGGGCTCGGAAGTTGATGAAAAATCACCTTTTTTTCTGAGACTTGAAAACAATGCTATCAGCCCGTTTCCTATAAGTTAGAACCAGGAAACATTTTTTTTTTTTTTGCATTTTCGGCCTTTTTTTTTTTTTTTTTTTACTTTTAAGTAATTTTTCAGTAATTGTTGCCATCTTTATTGCATTTCTCTTCATTTTTGAGGTTTATTTTACTTCTCCCCTGTTGTTTCGTGAATTTTAAATGCATTTGCTATAGTGGAACCACCATCAAATGAACCTGCGCAGACCCGCGATTTCTGTGCACCGTACTCCCGCGAGGAGGAGAGTGGCAGGGTGGACCATGCTTCCTTAGCGCGTTTGCACAAACACCGATAACATCGACTGCGATAACTACCTCGATATCGAGTGCACCAAGAAACAACGGGGCTAAATGGGACAGGCGCACAAGTACCCCGACACGACATATTTCGTGGAACGACCTTTCGATGGTGAGTATGCGTCCAGAGCTCCCTTCGACACATCGAGAGTCCCTGCGCCTCGGTCAATGAAAAAGAGGACACAGACACAAGCCATAAAATTTAGCTGGAAGTTGTTTTGAAGCAGGGCAGCTATGCCATAGCACAATATGAGTTTCGTTCACACCTACAGTCGGGACGCGCTAGCAATTCATTCCAGATTAGCCGTAGTGTGCATAATGTGGACTTTAAAACACCAACTCAATCAATCAATTCACACACAATTGATTTGTTCTTGATAAATTCTTCTCCGCAATACAGTAACTCAGTTCTGTGAAATTCTGTTTTAGAGGTTAATTTTTGTACGTTCGGCAAAATATATTTTAAAAACGTGTTAACGAAACTAAGTTGTACGTAATTTGTTTATACGTAATTCGCCCTAATTTTCAAGAAATACATATCATTTGTACGTTCTGAAGCTTCAACAATGTTACAGAAGTATAAATTCCATGTCTTTACAAAAGGACGACGAAAACAATAGGGGGGCATAGCTGCGGTCGGCGAAAAACACGAACGCCGCGGCGTGACAAAGAAGGCAAAGAGAGGCGGCATGAAATCAAAGAACGATGTGCCACAGTGTTGTTCATAACACACGACGCATTTTCTTTTGTTGGTAAATGTGATACGATACAACACAAGTACAAAGATGCCGGTAGCTGATGCTTGCAATGTACCATAATAAAAACACAACAAAGGTTCTTTCAGTGAAGGTTTTCGGTTGCTGTGTAGAGCAGGAAGAGAAAATGTTTCACGCTTGCCAGGAAGTAAAATTCACACGGGAAGTTAACGTTAACCTACAAGAAACTTCAGATTCAAACTTGTAGATTCGTTAATTTATCACTTTACGACGGAAATAACATATATTAGCATACTGATACGTACGTGCTTAATTTCGCGTGATGTTTTATTTTTTTCCGAGCTTGCCAAGAGCTGTCCGCCTGTTTGTGCGAACGTGGCAACGCAGAAAACCCCCAGCCACATGGCAGCCAACGAGGAGACAGAATTTGGTCACGTTCTGCCGTTCTGCGTTCTGATTGCACACCCCTTGTTATCGCGGCCCGACTGTAGCAGTCTGTGTTTACATAATGGGAAAATCTAACATAATTTGCAAACTTGCTACTCTGGGAGGGAGAAATTCGCTTCAAAGAACGATATTTTGAGAAATGAAAAATAAAATGACATCCAGATCTTATTTCCGGTCTAGATACATGCCTTTCCAACCACACCCTCTCCTCTTCATCTTTTCTTTATTCTCCCGTTTGCCTCGAGAGGAACATTTCATGGCAAGAATCGGCAGGAAGTTGTGAGGCACAAATAAAACAAATGTTCCGCTTTGTAGTAGACGAACCATCTTAAACTTTCTCAAGCTTCAATGTTGAACTCATCTCGAAAGAAAAATAGATGCATAAATTACAATCATCCTAAAATTAATCATAATAATAAATTACTAATTATCAATAATTAATTGTTATTATTATTTAGATCCTAGCACAATTCATCAGCATTTAGCATAATTTTACAGATTAAGCAGCTTTTTCTTGTCGGAAGGTTGGCAACGCAGGGCAGGAGCCATCCGGCTTTCATGTCTTCCCTCCAATGTCGGTGCGTGTGAAAAACACGCTGTCAGGGTTGGCGCCAGTGTTGCCATAATATGAGGACACAATTTCTCTTTCGAAGGGGCAAAATTTCCCTTCACCTAAGCAAATTATATAATAATAATATTAATTAGTAGTAGTAGTAGCAGCAGCATTATTAGTGGTGGTGTTGGAAGCAGTAGTAGTGCGTAGTTAAGAATTCCGTTGAATTCGTTATTCGTTTGAATAAAAAATATTTTTTAAAAATTTCAAATGTCAGTTTCATCACTTCCTGACCAGATGTCCCAGGCTTGATTCATTGTCAGGAATCCATTTAATCGTAAAGCTAAATCCTCATCGTTACTGTGTATCCAAAGATGCATAAAGCAACGTACAATAAACTTAAAGGAACAGAAACAAGTAGGAATAGCAAAATAAATAAATAACATAAAAATGTGGTTATGAAATTTGAAATTAACATAACCTGTATAAATTTAGTCAGATGACCTTAAAATTTCCCTGCAATTGTGGTATTTTTCATCGAAATTCCATTTTCCCTTTTGGCTAAAATTTCGGTCCGAATTTCCCTGCAAAAGGGAAATTTCACTTCATGTGGCAACACTGGTTGGCGCTGTCGCGGAAAACTACCCCGGCAAAAGAACGGTATGTGTGCAAGCGCGCTTATGGTCAGAGCTGAACGGATAGAGGGAGACGTGTGCGAAGGATTTTAGCCGAAGGTTCTTTTTTTGTGGTCGCTCTATAGCATAATTTAAAAAAAAGGTAAAGTGTTCCCCTGTGCTTAGCACCACGCCATGAAGGCGTATATGGGGTGTGGGGGTAACGCCCCACACTTTCTTGATCCGGTCGTGAGTGGGGGTGATGTGATCAGCACCATGCCCCTGACCGCCCTTACCCCCCAGGTACCCATGTTATTCGACGATGGGTGGGCGCATAATTTATGTATTTAAATTTCCTCACGTGGACTTTTTAGCAAGTTCGCCATTAATCGAAAATAGGGCAATGGAAATGCACAATATTATATTTAACTGAAACTGTGACAACGGATTAAATAATTATTCCTGGTACATTTATTTTTCTTCCAGCACTTAAAATACTTTGTGTGAAGCTTACTTTGAGGTTCCCTTGCTAACCACTGTAATCACATCAATCTATGTAGACATTAAAGAGCCTCAATGCATGTGAAGTAGCGGCGCGCTCAAGCGTCAGGTGTCCCGGATTTGAATCCCTACCTGGGCATTGGGTGTTCTTTGTGAATGTCCCTTCATAAATTTCATCATATCAACACTCATGCTCATCGTCGCGATTAGTCAAAAGTAACAGAAAACGACGTTAAATAACAGAAATCAAATCAATGAGAAATGGCAGTTATGTAGAAACGCACGCCAAATGGAGAACATGGAAAATACAAGGAGGAGGATTTCCCCGCGTGACCGCGAGTTCAAGGCAACGGTAAGGCCTCGCCAGGTGGACCAAAGAATGAGCTCGCTGTTGTTGCACGGGAAAGCATCCTTCCTGTGTAATTATACATATTATTTTAAGTGAGAATCTGTAATTTCGTTAAGTATAACATCGAAAGCATTTTATGACCATTTTTGTATTCGATTATGTGCTTTATTGTGACATATTTGGTATGTGCAGTGCAACACGACCGCACGACTTTCCATATCAGTGTACGTGGATAAGGTCATCTTACACCCAGAATTCACCGGGACACAACACACACATTTACAGCCCTCTTCCCATGATAACTGTTAGTACTAATACATTGTTTATTTAGTGCACTATTAATGTATTGTGTATTTGTATATTGTTTGTTTTACACAATACATTAAAATGCATTGGCTAATTACGGAACAACTTTCGTTGGTAATTCAGTAGCAGTTGGCTTTCTTTTGTTTTCATGTCAGGCAGGTGAGCCAAAGGTGGCCCACTTCACGAAAGTCATATTAGGATTGAACACATGGCACTACATCAATGTACCCAGTCCCTCTCTGGTGCACTATGCAGAAAACTAACTGTATCCGGCTGCCAGCAGCCATTTTATGTAAGTTATTGTGTCAGGGATCGAGCAGATTAGTTGTCGTTATTTTAAGGTACGTAAGGAATGTGTACGTACGTCGTTGAAATCAACAAACGTTAATATATATATATATATTTTTTTTGCATATTTTGAAAGCTTGTTTAATTATCTTTTGTGATCACATAGTTACGTTGTAAAAATGTTTTTTGTGTCAAAGGAACGATACCTAGTTTTGTTTAAAAACGTAGTCCAGATGCGAGTTCCGGATTAAATTTGCACAGACACTCATGAATCACTAAATGTTATTGATGTGTTGGGTTTATATGTTAAATACTTAAGTGATAACATTTATTGCGGAAGTGTTTCTTTAATTTATTTCGAAGACAATTAGTAGGCTGATGGCCTGCCCGATGGCGCAGTGGTAGCGTCGTCGCCTTGTAATCAAGGTGTCCCGGGTTCGATACCCGGTGGAGGCACAAGTGTCTCGGATCGCACTTTAAACTGTAGGTCTAGTCCCGATTAGCCTTACTGTGGACTTAAAAAACACCAAATCAACAACAATTTGTAGGCTGGAATTAGCTAAAATTTAGCTCCAACCCGGAATTAAATACTACAGAAAATATTTTTTTCCAGGAATGTTCCCCAATGTTAGGACAACTCAAATACAAAATGCCAAGAGATGGAAGCTTCGGGAAATTATTCTGCATACAAGGGTTGGTCAATAATTAACTACTCCGCCACAGATGTCGGTTATGCGTCGTTACTGTACATAATGCATTTCACCAATCAAAAGTTTGAGACGAACAATTGCTCTAATAAATTATTTAAAAATGAATAAACATGAATAAATATATATTTTCTTGAGCACAAGCAACATTTTCTACGAAACTATAAGCACCTTTGGGGACCATGGGTTTAATAACTTTTTTTTTAAAAAAAAAGTTTCAAGCAGTTTTACAAATTATTTATATTGTTGTTAATTAGTTATAAGAGTTGTAAAAATTCATAAATTTATCTCTTTTGGAGATTTGTAAATTTTCCTAGAAGCTTAACTATGGCCACGTTTTGCTCACTTACCTTATTGTATTTCAGTGAGCCTTCTTTCACAAAAATGTTAAAATGGACACATTATTGTACAGTGTCTCTCAAAAGTTTTAGGACAACGACATTTTAAACTAGGCAACCCAAATTACATAAGACGCTGATGGGTTGCGTGTAGAGTTAAACTCAATTTCAGCGTTGCCATATGAACAATAGATATTTATGAAATACGCGAAAGGAATAAAACCAAGTAGAGGTAAAGGTGGTATTATGAGCCCCAATTTTGTTTTGTATTTTTTAAAATTTGATTTTTAACTTTTTTGTTCAGATTCTTATGATAACTTTAACTTCAACGTTTCATAAAACTACTGTTAAAATATAAACCAATTTGAGCAACTTTAAGGATATGAAAAAAAATATGATAACTTTAACTTCAACGTTTCATAAAACTACTGTTAAAATATAAACCAATTTGAGCAACTTTAAGGATATGAAAAAAAATAAAATACAAAACAAGTCAATTTGTGGAAAAAAAGTTTTGTGCTGGTAATATGAGCCCCTAGGAAAAAATAATAGAATAACTGGTTTAGAAAAGTGTATGACAAATTAAATCATACAAACAACATTTTATTCATTACAAAACCTTAAAAAAGATATTATGATGTGAAATACCATAAAAGAGTTCATAACAAGATCATTGAAAAAATCATTACAAAACCAATTGTAAGGATAAATAAAAATGAATTGAAAGGGTCATTAAGAAACCATTTGAAAAGTTTTATTTTGTTTCTTTGTAATGTATATTTACAAAGTCGCAAATGTAAATATCCTTCTCGCATCTAGCGCAGTCGTTGTATGCCCACATTTCACAGATGTGACATTGCACCTACAGTTCTCCTCGGTCATCTGCCGAAAATAGACCCTCGCAGAACAGACAAACTGCTTCTTCATCACCGGGACTTTCCACTCCGATTGGTGTTTCTAAGACATTTTCCACAGAATCGATATCTGATTCACAGGATTCCTCATCTGAATCTTGACGACATTAAATACTCTATCTGCCGGGTAGTTGTGTTTGGCGTACTCGACTTCCAGGATATCAAAGAAATTGTCGACTGCCTTTTTGTTAAAGCCATTTGCTCTTGAAAACTATGTTGCAGCAGGTTTCAAAAGAGATAAAACATTGTTATGACGATTCATGAAGTGGTCGAACCAAACTCTACCAGCTAACCCCTCTTCTGTGAATAGGTGATTAATTCCATTTCTTTCACACCGATGGTAAGCTACCCTGCGAACATCTTGTCTGGTAAGACCATAGAATTTGCTTTCCATGATAAGTAAATACTCGACTAACTCTGTTTCCATCTCCTTGCCCATTATAGGTTTTCTTCCTAATTTTGTTAAAGCGGCTTCTTCCGGTGGTTTGTCAACTCGAACAAGTCTTCGAAGAGTAGGTCTTGGGAACAAGAAACATTTTTGATGCCTTTTTCAATCCCATATCTTTGTTTCTTACAGTATTGATCGCCTTAACCATATCTTCAGTATTCCAGTTTTTTCTTTTGGTCTTGTTTTTTGGACCTAGCACTTTTCGTGACATCTGAAAAGACAAAGTTGAAACCACTCCTGTAGTGTATATAATATGAGCCCCTTAAAGTTTGGGGGCTCATATACCAAGCACGATGGGGGCTCATTTTACAACCCTTGCCATATTGGAATTGGAACATGCATAACGAATCTTTGTTACTTGCAAAATTACATAGTATCTACACAAAAACAATCTTTTAAACATGCTTTATCCAATGCAATAATGAACTAGGATGAATTTAAATGAATAAGTACTGCAATTAAAAGCAAAACGCTTACCTTTCAAAGTTTTTCAGATCGAGAAAACAAAAAGAACACGTTCACTCATAAACTATCAACTGCAACTGAACGAAAACTCTCTGGCGACAGAAGGCGTTACTAAATTAGCAGTTCAAATCGTCGCCGCCAAGTTGAGGCCACTCCATGAACAGATATTAAGGGGGGGCTCATAATACATGAATGGCTCATAATACCACCTTTACCTCTAATATTGTATTAAACTCTAAAAATATAATTACATTTGTCGCAAATAAGAAATACTTTCTGAAAGAAAGAAAATCGATTTTCTAGTATTTCATCGCTGATGAGTCTACAAAAAGGAAAAGAGGAGAGACTAAACGAAAGGGGACAACAAAAGAGAGGAGAAAGGAGAGAGCGAAAGGGGAAGAGAAAAAGTAAAGGAGGGAAGAAAAGATAGGACAGATGTAGATAGGAGAAGTAATGAGGAGAAAGGGAAAAGATGCGAATAGAGATGAGGGAAATGGAGCAAAGAGGAGAAGAGAGGAGGGAAAGAGATGAGAGGAGAGGATGAGACGAGAAGAGGGGAGTTGAGAGTAGAGTAAAAGAGAGAACATGAGAAGAACGAAAAGAGGAGAAGAGTGCAGTGGAGTCGGAAATCTAAGACAGGAGAGGAGATAGAGGAGTGGAGAAGAATGGGATGGAGACAAGAGGCGAGAACAGGAGGGAAGACGATATGACACATAAGCAGAGGAGAAGAAGAGGAGAGAAGGAGAAGGAGAGAAGTGAAAGGAGACGAGAGGAGAGATGAGGTATTTGTAGAAAATGTCTCGGCGTCAAGAATTGATGCATTGATCAAAATGTCGACATGAAACATTCAATAATATTTTAAAATGAATTGGAGAATGTATATTAGATCGGTGGGAAATGTCTTTCGGCTTAGTTCAGAGCGACATAAAATCTGCCACGTAAGATCTTTGGTTTTACCTGCAATTATACCACCAAAAACATGAATGTAATTTTCATATTTATAAGAATTATCCAATTTTTCTCCACTTCTCAGTTCGATGAAATGGAGGTTTTGTTATTTAACGTTTCTCCTCCCCCCATCGTTAATTCCAAACAGAACCATTCAGTTTCACACTGCTTGGACAATGAACACAATGGGATATGTTTGAACCTACGACCATCAGGTTGACAATCTACAACGGTAACCACTACCCTACAAAATTTCGTTCTTGAGAATAGCTAGGAGGAGCTGACGAGTGTAAATTATAGATGCAACTCTCCTCCTACGAGTAATGTGCAAAGAATTGGTTGTATCAAAAAAAAAAAAAAACGAAGGTAGTACGAATCGGCGCAAACATTTAATGGAGAATTGCGCATGATGAAAGCTTTTCATTCGATATTTGCGGAGGTATCCTTGCATTGAGCTGGAGTGGGTAAAAGGGTAAAATTGGTATGTCCTAAATTACCACAAATATAAATAATTATTTCATTAATATTTGTCAATGTCTTTGAAGCAGTACACAATTATCGTTAGAGTATCATAATTCACGATCTTATACTTAAAAATATCCATTTGAACATGTGTCAATTCAATTATTTGTTTAATTTTTTTTTTAGTAAATTCCAGATACAGAACAATGTATCCACTCTACACTGCTATTACAAATAATGTTGCAATGCTCTTGTTTAATAAAATGAGAATTTAAAAAAAAAACAGGTCGTCAGGAGACTCGAACCTGGGACCGCTAGATGTGCAGTCCAGAACTCTAAGCACTACACCAAGCTTTTACCTTCCCTACAAACAACAATTTTTATGTAGATTTTCAGCGAAAAATGCAGGCTCGACCAGGACTCGAACCCGGGTCTCTGGCAATCCGTGCCATTGCTCTACCGCTGAGCTACCGAGCCGGCCTGGCTTCCCCCGCATTTTCGCATAAGACGATTTCACACAGGTAAAACAGCGCCAGCGAAAATGCGGGGGAAGCCAGGCCGGCTCGGTAGCTCAGCGGTAGAGCAATGGCACGGATTGCCAGAGACCCGGGTTCGAGTCCTGGTCGAGCCTGCATTTTTCGCTGAAAATCTACATAGTACATCTCCTGTGTGTGCCTAATTTAATGGAACAATTTTTATGTATCCAGTCGCTCCAATATTGTAAATGTCGTTGGATATTCATGTAGTTGAACTTTTACTTTAATTTTGAATTTCCTTTTCTTGTATTAGCAGCTACCTTCGAGAAAGAAATTTCGAAGTGATGAAGAAAAATGAGAATATTGGTAGGTGTTGTGAAAATAGTTATTTCTTCTAACTTATTATTGTGATTAGATATTATTAATGGAAAATATCTAGAGGCTTCTACATTGCAGGACGATGTTCTCTTCCTGTGATACTGCATCAGACGAAATGCCTTGTGTAATGACGAAAGTCTCGTGTTAAGAACAGTGTTATGAACTGTATTTGCTGTTGCGTAAGGAAACGCAAAACAAAGATATTCTACATAATAGTTATAAAGTGCTCATTTATTTTCTCATTAATAAAACCACAGAACAATTTTTCCATAAACCTGTATGTTAAGTAGTTCTAATTTATGTTTGGCCATTTATCATTCATTATAATTATCATCCCAATTAATCATTAACATACATATGCCAGTTGACTTTTAATTTCACGAAAACGAGAAAAGCAGGCACTTCTACAAATGCTGTGCAGGTAGTTTAAGGATTCGCAGGTTGAAATAAAGCTTACATTATTTATAAACATTCAAATACTTCGAAGCCTCCTCGATGGCGTAGCTGTAACGTCGCCGCCTTGTGATCAAGGAGTCCCGGATTCGATACCTGGTGGAGGCACAATGTGGCCACTTTAAATGTAGGTCGAGAGCCGATTCGCCTTCCTGTGCATAAAACGAACTTAATGCGTACTGCAATGTAGAAACCTCCAGATATTTTCCATTAATAATGTCTAATCACAATAGTAAGGTAGAAGAAATAACTCGCATTTTCACAACAGCTGCCAATATTCTCATTTTTCTTCATCACTTCGATTTTTTTTTTTCTCGATGATAGCTGCTAATACAAGAAAAGCAATTCAAAATTAAAGTAAAGGTTCAACTACATGAATATCCAACAACATTTACAATATTGGAGTGACTGAAAACATAAAAATTGTTGTTTGAAGGGAAGGTAAAAGCGTGGTGTAGTGCTTAGAGTTCTGGACTGCACATTTAGCGGTCCCAGGTTCGAGTCTTCTTACGACGTGTGTGTTTTTTTTTAATCCTCCTCTTATTAAACAAGAGCATTGTAACATTATTTGTAATAGCAGTGTAAAGTAGCTACATTATTCTGCATCTGGAATTTACTAGAAAAAAATAAACAAATAAATGAATTGACACATGTTCAAAGGGATCTTTCTACCTTTACTCACTCCAGTTCAATGCAAGGATACCTCCGCAAATATCGAATGAAAAGTTTTCATCATGTGCAATTCTCCATTAAATGTTTGCGCCGATTCGTACTACCTTCATTTTCTTTGTTACAAACAACTATTCTTTTCACATTACATGTAGGAGGAGAGTTGCATCTACAATTCACATTGGTCAGCTCCTCCTAGCTATTCTCAAGAACGGAAGCTTGTAGGGTAGTGTTTACCGTTGTAGATTGTAAACCTGATGGTTGTAGGTTCAAACCCCTCGTGTGGCAGAAAATTTTCGTAAGTTTTAGACATAAAACTAAAAAGAATAAAATGAAATATGCAGAAATGGAAAAAAGAAGAAATCAGACAAAGATACCAAGATGAAATAGCTGAAAAAACACAAAGTTGGACAGCAGAAGAGAGGAGCTCAACCGAAAAACACTGGGAGAAAATACAAGGAACTCTAAAAGAAGTAGCAGAAGAAATAATAGGAGAAGATAAACAAGTAGGGGAAAAAATGTGGTTGGATGAGGATTGTGAGAAAGTAATAAAGGAAAAGAACGAAGCTAGACAAAAAATGATACAAAGAAAAACGAGAGGAAATGTCGAAAGGTATCGAGAAAAATGGAATATAGCTAATAAAACATGCAAACAGAAAAAGAAGGAGATAATGAAGAAACAGCTGATGGAGATAGATGACTTGAGTAGACAAAATGAAACAAGAAAAGTATATACCGCAATCAAAAAAGTAAATAAAGGATACCAACCAAAGGAAATTGGCTATAAGGATAAAAACGGAGTAGTGATAGGAGATCAGCATAGAAAATTAGAGAGATGGGCAGAATATTATCAAGAACAACTAGGAAAAGAGGAGGAACTAGTGGGAACAACAGGAATAGATGGATACAATGAGGGAATCATTGAAGACCCACCAACAATGGAGGAGATAGAAATAGCAATTAGAAAGCGAAAAATAACAAAGCACCAGGAGAAGACTGCATAATAATAGAAATGCTAAAGATGGCAGGACTGACAATGAAAATTGAAATCCATAAACTCCTGGAACGGATCTGGAAAGAAGAACAAATGCCGGAAGGATGGAAAGTTGGAATAATATGCCCAATACACAAAAAAGGGGATCGAACGGAATGTAGTAACTATAGACCAATAATGCTGCTAAATGTGGTGTACAAAGTCCTTACCAGTATTATTAATGAAAGACTGAAGAAATATACTGAAGCAATAGTAGGAGAATATCAATGTGGATTTAGACCAGGTAATTCTTCGTTATACAACAGATAATTGAAAAATATCATGAATATGCAATAGACCTCCTAATTCTATTCATTGACTATAAAAGAGCATTTGATAGTATAAGGACACCCGAACTGAGTAGAGCTATGCAAGAATTAAAAATCCCCATCAAGTTAATACATTTAATAGAAATGACAATGAAACAGACCAGAGCAAAAGTGAAAATAGCGAATGAAACAAGCAGAGAATTTCCATATTACAGAGGAGTCAAACAAGGAGATGGACTGTCAACCACACTCTTCATACTAGCATTACACGTGGCCGTTCAAAAGGTAGATAAGAGAGGATCATTTTTTACAAAGAGCACTCAAATATGCGCATATGCAGATGACATTGCAATAATAGCACGAACAAGAAACGATTTAAAGAAAACATACCAGAGATTAGAAGAAACTGCAAATAGGCTAGGACTAGAAACAAATGTCAATAAAACAAAGTACATGATTGTTACCCAAAAACCTGACAAATATAGAGAGGAAAGAATAGAAATAAATGGGAAGGAATTTGAAAGAGTCAGGTCATTCCAATACTTAGGGCTGATCATAAATGAACAAAATAAAAAAGATAGCATGATCAAGGAAAGGATATACATGGGGAATAGAGCATATTATGCAAACATGCAATTATTAAAGAGTAAACTAATAAACAGGAATCTCAAAATTACCATATATAAAACGTTAATAAGACCTATAATAACATATGGTTCTGAGACATGGGTAATGAATAAGACAGAAGAGGAAGCATTGCGCAGATTTGAGAGGAGGGTGATACGCAAAATATATGGACCGGTTAATGAAAATAATTTCTGGAGAATAAGAACTAATGAAGAAATTAACCATATACTAGGGAAAGAGGATATTGTGAGATTTATTAAATCACAAAGAATGCGGTGGCTGGGTCACGTACAGAGAATGGGAAAGGATAGAATGCAAAGGAAAGTGATGCAAGAAAAAATATATTCAACAAGAAGAAGAGGAAGACCAATGACAAGATGGCTAGATGGTGTCCTGGAAGATTTGCGTCACATGAAGGTGAAAAGATGGTGGGAGATTGCAGAGGACAGGAATAGATGGAGGCACATAGTTGAGGAGGCCAAAGCCCATGAGGAGCTGTAGCGCCATGTGGTAAGGTAGGTAAGGTTAGACATATCCCATTGTGTTCATTGTCTACACAGTGTAAAACGGAATGATTCTGTTTGGAATTAACGATGCGGGAGGAGAAATGTTAAATAACAAAACCTGCATTTCAATGAACAGAGAAGTGGAAAAAAATTGAATAATTCTTATAAATATGAAAATTACATTCATGTTTTTAGTGGTATAATCGCAGGTAGAATCAAAGATCTTACGTGGCAGATTTTATGTCGCTCTGAACTCAGCCAAAAGACATTTCGCACCGATCTAATATACATTCTCCAATTCATTTTAAAATGTTATTGAATGTTTCATGTCGATATTTTGATCAATGCATCAATTCTTGACGCTGAGACGATATTTTCTACAAATACCTCATCTCTCCTCTCATCTCCTTCTTCTCCCACTTCTTCTCCTCTGCTATGTCATATTGCCTTCCCTCCTGTTCTCGCCTCTTGTCTCCATCCCATTCTTCTCCACTTCTCTTATCTCCTCTCCTGTCTTAGATTTCCGACTCCACTGCACTCTTCTCTTCTTTTCGTTCTTCTCATGTTCTCTCTTTTACTCTACTCTCAACTCCCCTCTTCTGGTCTCATCCTCTCCTCTCAAACCTCCTCTTCTCCTCTCCTCTCATCTCTTTCCCTCCTCTCTTCTCCTCTTTGCTCCATTTCCCTCATCTCTCCTCGCATCTTTTCCCTTTCTCCTCATTACTTCTCCTATCTACATCTGCCCTATATTTTCTTCCCTCCTTTACTTTTTCTCTTCCCCTTTCGCTCTCACCTTTCTCCTCTCATTTGTTGTCCCCTTTCGTTTCCTCTCTCCTCTTTTCCTTTGTGTAGACTCATCAGCGATGAAATACTAGAAAATCAATTTTCTTTCTTTCAGAAAGTATTTCTTATTTGCGACAAATGTAACACTGATATTTTTTAGGAGTTAATACAATAATACTTGGTTTTATTCCTTTCGCGTATTTCATAAATATCTATTGTGCATATGGCAACCCTGAAATTGAGCTTAACTCTACACGCAACCCATCAGCGTCTTATGTAATGTGGGTTGCCTTGTTTAAAATGTCGTTGTCCTAAAACTTTTGAGAAACGCTGTACCAGACATGTTACGGCATTATTCTTGAAACGTTTCAGAGAGAACTCGCCAAAAGTCACCAAATTTTTGAATTACTTCACTCTCAATGTGAAACTCTACATACATCCATTACCGATAATTTACATGTTGGTGATTAATATTAAGTGAGTCCGTTTACTGTGCCATACAGGCTTACCAGGTTCTTCTTCCTTCTTTGAACCAGGGCAGGAACTTTGTCCTGTTTACCGCTCCAATATTTGTCTTTTGTTGCTTAAAATAGTAGGTGTTTAGAATTCTTCTATGGTTAGTGGACAAGGAATGAATATAAATTCTGCACTTTTTTCATGAACCAGGCTATTGGTGGGAAATATTGTACATAAAATGCTTTTATTCTTTAATCTTTTTAATTTTATTTTGGACAAAGTTGAACAAAATTCATTCTCTTAAATAGCAATTGGAATTTATGACCGGGTTATTAGCATGCAAAAAGACCAAGGAATTATGTGGAACACCTGGAGACGTCAAAGATTTTTGTTTTGCTAAAATGAACGTGGTTAGTGAATATTGTTGATGTACAAGTTCTCATTTTATTTCTTCCATAATTCTTGGAAATATACAGTTAAACCTTTAGGAATAAGATGGTGGCAAACACGCTTTAATGCAATTATGCTGTGACCTCTATACATATGTACTGTACAATGAATGCAAATTACTGATCCAAATTTGTGTGGTTTTTGGCTCGTTAAATCCTTTTAAATATCGTCAGGACGTATTCATCACAGCTTCAACACATAGTCAGCATAGCTAATTGTAATTATTTTAGTATTCTAAATGTTAGTCATGTATTATATCCTTGTTTACAGGCACAAAGCCTTTCATGTTGCAGCGCGTGCATCCGCCACCTGTCTTGTCTCACTTTCCAGCTTGGATAAATATGAAAACGGCTACAATGGCCAAGAGGCTGGAAAGGGACAAGCATTAGGAAAAAAGTGAGAATGTCGTCACTTTCACTAAATGAATTAGCGCAAAAGTTGACTTGTGAAACAGGTGGTTTTCACTCAGCGGAACGTATGGCTGGCTTGTGCCTGATTTTTTAAAACAGGCATCTAGAAATGATACCCACACGTGATGCAGAATTCGTTCCACTTTCTGCGGTCTTCCTTTTTATACCACAAATCCCTGAAACATTGGGTAAACTTTATTGTAGACCCTTTAATGATGAGTAAAATACAGTATTAGAAATTAGATTATTAACACGATGCCTGAAAACAGGTTTCCGAAACGTTGAAATTAAATACACCTATAGAAATTCCAAATGTATTTATGACAAATTGTCTCAGAACCTTTTCGTTTGCTGAAGTATCTTTGGTATTGTCTTTTAAACATTTTCTTCTATTTCCTTGTAGGTGGGTTCGAGAATTCCTGAACGAGGACAACAAGGGATTAGACGTACTGATTGACTACTTGAATTTTAGGTTGGACATGATGAGGTGAGTCCATTGTCATTTACTTTACAATTGGAATCGAGTTACACTTTTGCCACATAAACATTGGGAGTGTTGAAATATAATTATGTACACAGATGTGCACTTTCTTATAATTATGTTCACAGATGTGCACTTTCTTATTGATACATCATAATTATGAACTAAGAAAGATATCAAAATATTTTTTTTTACTGTATTAAAACTAGGTTACACGTATAATTGTAAACTGAAAAGTCATGATCGAATACATTCTAATGGAGTAAAGTGATCGATCCACTTGAAATTTATTTTCTCATCGAACAAAGAACACAAAACAGGACTATTAATTAGACAACACTGCCGCCGGCACATGGGGCTGGTTCGAGAAATAAATAACCGGTGCATTTCTGCTGGAATGTTAATTAACATTAGGATATATTAGATTTTTTTTTCATAATTTACAGCTGTTGTGATGAAAGAATGAAATCTTAAAATCGTATACATTTTGTTTACTATTTAAACTTTTTTATTAAATATTGCAATGGATTATTAATGCCAAAATTGATTTTGATACGGATGAATATTATGTCGAAAATACCTTGTGCATTAGCTGCGCTTTGAGGTACAGTCGAAGGTTTTTTAAATCATTAACCCAAATTTTTGTTATAATGTAAATGGTCGACATATGAATAAAAGACGAAACTTTTAAAAATAATTTTGCATGAATTGTTCTCTGTGTTGGAAAGCATTACTGATACTATTTAATAATTTAGCCTGATTTTTTGTACAAAAGAGACCATAGTATGTGGCCTCCTTATCGATTCAACATAGTTCAACCTTTCACACTAGCTTGTCTAGAGACGCGTCTAATCCAGCCTCAGTTCTTCCCCTATGCTGTATCAGCGTCATTCATTTGTTGCACTTAGTAACCCAATTTGTTATCTTCTAGCATTGGTAGAAAATATTTCTTCATAGTACCCCACAGAAGAGACTTCGTGGTTACAGAGCAAGCGAAAATTTCACGAGACTTGGTTCAAGTGAGTTGCCCCACCGTAAAGTGCATGACGAATTTTAACCATTTCTATATTCATTTATGTAGATGGAGGGGATAAGACGTCACTGGATCGAAAGCATGGTTGTCAGTGACCTTGCTGCGTGTCTACTGTCATGTATTGAGTCACCAGCATGGTTGTATTAGCACTTATACAAACTGGCCCCAAGTGGTTGGTTATCTACGGTGTTTCGCAACAAACTGGATCTCAATGTTACCAGTCTTTTTGTATTTAGGTATTTTTAAAGAACTTTTTTTTTACCTCTCTTATCCTACCCTCCGATATATTTATTGCCTTCTTTGTTCCCATTCTTCCACATATTTGAGGCCTGTCATTTATCGTGATCCGTTCTGACTAGCTCACAATCTGCGCTCCAGTTCATCGGTGTCGGTTGAGATCAGGTTTCTGTGTTGGCCAGTAACTTCACCACCCGTCTTGCCATCTTGAAGAGTCCCTAACGGAACCTTGTATCGGGTTGAAAGCAAAGGCTTGTCCAGAATGTCCGTATGGACTTACAATAATTCCGTCACCGAAAGGAGGAAGCTCAATGCGATCGGTGAAAAACAATCCTAGCGAACTG
Organism: Lepisma saccharinum; assembly: GCF_977018435.1. Lineage (NCBI taxonomy): Eukaryota > Metazoa > Arthropoda > Insecta > Zygentoma > Lepismatidae > Lepisma > Lepisma saccharinum. The sequence continues at coordinate 31,199,613 of NC_139232.1, read as the reverse complement.
CCTCTTCCACAGCAAGATGTCCAGATACCTTACACCTCGCTGGTCCTGGAATTCGAACCCTGAAATCCTGTATAGAAAGACCAGGTCTCGAACCTGGGTTCCTGACGAACCATGCCATTGTATATCAACTGAGCTACTGAACCAGCACTGGTTCTCCTGATTTTTCACGCTGAGACAATTCAACACAGTTATACTGTTACGAGATCCGTTGCCTTTAAAACACTGATGACGTCGACGGTGCCAAATATATATCCGAGTATTGAGCTGTATATTGCCTTGTTTAGGCACACACGGGAAATGTCCTGCGTCGAAAATTTAATGAAAAAGCTTAATTTTCTGCGTAGTACATATTTTGAAATCCTGCTTTAGACAATTCACTGAAAGTCTCGACTACAAATTAATAAACCAAACAACTAAAACAGCGTCTCTGGAGGTTATACTGCCATCTGTTCTATTCTCTGTCTACTGGTACTTGTGATAGACACCCCAATTACTGTTGTTCCTGTTTCCACAGGCACGAGCAGAGGATATGCGAGTCGCGGCAAGGGTCGGAGGAGCGCCTGGTAGTCAACGGGACGGCGCGGCCGGCCCTGGACCTCGGGAGCCCCAGTATAAGGCGCCGGACGAGACACGTGGCAAAGCTCAACATGGGCGAATCAAAGGACGACATCCACGTGTGCATCATGTGCCTTCGTGCCATCATGAATAACAAGGTGAGTACTGAAGGGAAATTTCCTCCCCGTCTCTTGCAGTGGGGATTTGTTTTTTGTCACTTTTTCGTCGTTTTTCTGCAGCTTTGGCTAATCGCGATTATATGCTGATATTCATGGACACCCACAAAAACACCCATGTCCAGGCCGGGATTCGAACCCTCAAACTCTGGCGTCTCAGCGCGCTGTGCTAACCATTTCGCCACGGAGGTCGGTCCTAGGTTGCATTGTCGCTTAACACAGGCCTCACGTTTTGGGCCAAGCGCGCTGTTCACTATACCAAAGATGATAGGTTTGACATGTGTTCCTTTGTGAGCGTCTCTTCGTCAGTTTCATGTACAGTCGTCGCGATTTGCCAAAAGTTGGAGGAAAAGGGCACCAATAAGACAATTACAAAGCAGCTCATAAAATGCTTGCACATGGTTTTAATTATTAGGCACACTTCTTTAAGGAAAGTGAGGGTCGATTTTAGAAAAAAAATAATATCAAACATGAAAAATAGTGAGGCAGCAGCCTCAAATGCAACAAACATATTTGATTGAAGATGAGAATTTGTTAAGAAACAAAATTTAAAAGTCATGTAGACTGATTCATACACACACCTAAAGCTTTTCACAAAGGCTACTTGCTGCACTAAATTGACCTTTGCACTCCTCTAAAATAGACCTTACATCCCCTACATGGAATTTTCAGGATATAACCTTGCATGCAATTCCCCTCCCCCTTTCCATTTTCACACGTTCTAGAAGATCCCTTCATTCTCGGCCCAGCAGAAGGACACTTATCAGTCGTTAGTTAATGGAAGTTCGTTGCCCTACAATCTGTTTAGGCTCCGTGTTTATGTCCCGCAAGTGACTGAGTGTACTTGCACAGAGTGGCCTCTTGAAGAGTCGTCCTCCGGCAAAGAATGAAAGAAACCCGAAACTTCTTTCGTGCGCATGTCGTCAGCACGCAGTGTTGGAACTAATGAGCCGATCTGCTAAGTTAATTAAGCGGGACCAGAGCATCGTCGGCCATTTTTTCGAAAACTGAAAATAAAACATTTTTCTCCTCTCCCGGGAAGACCATGTTGTTCCTCAGGTTGGTGCTGCCGAGTCTGCAATCCAAAATCCGCCGCTTCAAATTTTATGGTCGTGCACCATAACGTTGCCGCTTTTGAAAATTTGGACCCTCACATCAAAAAGTTTGCAGATGGCCGGTACAAAAGTGTGGATTCTAGAAATTATCCTTGATTGAGCTGTTACTGTGCATTGAATTACCTTGAACTGTATTTTGAAGTGTTATTGTGATGCCTATAATCAAAATGTAAGGAAGTTTAATTATAATAATTAAAAATTGTGTTAAACTATGCTTCTGCTTCTGAAGAAGAAATCTTCAAATCTTACATGTACAAAATTTTATTTATTTTATATATGCAGGTTAGGCCCAAATTTCCGCAGAACAATGTTATAAATGGAACAAATGTACGCACCATTGGTATGTAACATATTTTATCTACAGCCATCGGCGTCGTTACGTAGTTATAGCTAATAATTGAGTTACTTGCTATATAATGCGCCAGAATCTTTGCATATACATAATACTTTTTTTTACGGATTATTGAGGAGGCCTGGCTTCTGTCTCCGCTCGCTAACACCACACGCGTTCACAGCTTATCGTTTATAGTGGAACCACAAGCAAAGAAACCTGCACAGACCCTCGACTCCTGTGTATCGTACTCCCGCTTGGAGGGGAGAGGGAGAGTGGAGTATGCTTTCTTATGGCCCGAGCCGTCCAAGGTTTTTTTCCTTCTGGTCGCTCTATAGGTACATATTAGTATTTGAAATTGTATACCTTTTTCACATGTGCAGCTAACTGTACCGAAATGAGCTCTCGTATTTTATTATGTTCGTTAGAAAGGCCAGAGATAACTATTTTAAATAGAAAATTTTAGCTGTGCAATGTTGTTACACTTCCATTTTAGTTTGAATATGTTTGTCAGCTGTCCATTAAGGTTCGGCTAAACCTGACAAAATCAGTGAATTTTGAAAACAACCTTTCTTTCTGGAAATAACTCGTTTCCTCGCTTGACTTTCGTAATTTTCACATTCAGATCTTCGGAATTTCGTCACTTCCGCGATTTGCCCTCTGACATGGTAACTGTTAGCTTCGTGGTTAATTTCTGCAGTGGCATTTTAAAGGGCCGGGAGATCAGAATCCCTATCGCGAAGAGTGGCAGAACCCTTTAACGAGTCCATTGTGTCAGAGTGTCCCCAACAAATAACGAGCAGAAAAGAATAGTCTTGCGGCAATTCTCTCCGTCCCGTGACAGATGTTGTGGATTGATAGCGTGCTCTTGTTCAAGAGGGCCCCATTACTCAATGCACTGTGTCTTCCACCACAGCATACCAATTAGTTGCTATGCGCGAGCAAGGGTTGCCAGATGGAATTGTTTTACTCCAATGTTCCAATTTGCTAAGGTATTCTGAGAGTCACTGCAGGTATTTGTTTATTGTTGTCATTACTGTCCAAGAGATGCAATCATTTTATTAAATTAATTTTTATTTCATAAAATAATTCATTTCATAAGAATTTGGGTTTGGGCCCTAGCTTCTATGCAGGAAGTCCAGCTTCGAGCAAAGAGAGAACATTACTTACTTTATTCTACAGCGTGAGTGGGCGCACTAGTGGCCAAATCGCAACTCGCGAGCCTGTACGTATGCATACGAATAAAGTGTGGCATGTGGATACATTTTGGATGAGCTCCTTGCTTTATTGCACAATTAAATACGAAAGAAAAATGATAAACAATAAAGCTTTGTATATTATATATTGTACTACATAGCACAGGTTTTAAAATCTCCATTTTCTTTTCATATTTTAACCACATATTTTCTAAGGTAATATAAAAAATAAAAAAAGAATTAGAATATGTTTTTATCTCATTTATATTTGATGTTCCACTTAATAAAATTTCAGTGCCCAATATTTAGTCTCGAGGTCTGTTTGGGGTATTGTATTTGCTTCACATTCAGTGTAACTGCACAGCGATGCAAATGTTAGGGTTAGTGTCCCCTGCGTTTGGCGCCATTCTTTAAAAATCTAAAACTTTAGAATATACAACCTTTGTCAGAAAAGTTCAAGGACTGAGCTCGTAATAAAGATTTTATTCAACTTACGAACTAATTGTGATAGGTTTTGTCAAAATAGTCCTCTCGGCTATCAGCCACCGTTTCTGGAGGTCATGGAAGCAAGCAGAGAAAGCTTCATCTGAGATGCTTCTCAGCACATCTGTCACAAAACCGTTTGGATTGCTACAATATCTTCATGATGCTTCCTTTCAGCGGCGTTTTCACACGGGGAAAAAAATCACACTACGACAGGTCGGGTGAATATGGGGGATGTGGTAGAGCAGAGATACAATGATTTGACAGATATTCCTGTACTAATTGGATTGTCGTGCAATAAGAACCACTGCCAAGATGCTCACAAATCAGGACGGCGCCGCAAAATTGCTTGACGCAAACGTTTCAGAACGTCAATGTGAACGTTTTGGTTTATCGTTTGTCCTTCAGGCAGATATTCATGGTACACCAAACGTTTACATAAAAAATGCGATCAACATTGTCTTTGGATCGTTTTGCACTCAATCTCTGTCCTCCCGAAACCTTTTGTGCCATTCAAATGCTCGGCTTCTCGATAATGCCTCGTCACCATATGCCTGCTGTATCATATTCCATGTTTCACTAGGGGTTTCCCAGCTTAACGCAGAAATTAATGTTAACTCTTTGCTCGGAATCCACGTCCATCACGTCATTCGTGTAACTTCCAACTAAATGTGCCAACAAGCCGAACAGTGGGTTGCTAAGCACAGCCCTGTCACCTAGTGTGTTTACATTGAAATACTTGCAAGGCCATGTCTATTCAGAACACGTATCAGGTGACTGAATAACACCCATTTCTTGTTTGAATATCGCAGGTAAAGAATAAAAAAATCAGTCCTGGAACTTTTCTGACAAAGGTTGTATTTTGAATTGTAAATTAACATTCACTATTGACAGAAGAATTGGTGATGCCTCCAAACATGTTGAGTCATTATTAGAATGTACAGAAGCTTTAGAAATAGTCAAATCCTGATGATGATATATTACACCTTTGTGCGTCGAATCTTGAATTTTGGTCTGTCATGTAACACACTGAAATTCTGAAACACAATACGTATTTGGAACGAGCACAATAAAAAATATACATAAAATACAAACTGACAAACTTTTTTCCTCCGAGTCCATTTGTATGTAATGAAAGATTTCAGTATGCAGTGGAGGGGTCTGGACATAATGTTGCTTTGGAAATATTCTTAAAATGCCTGTTCCAAATACTCAATGGAGCAAGAATAAATTTTGTGAAAATCACGTATCTGAAAAATGAGCAAACTCTATAATGCCGTTGCTATAGAATATCGTATTAATAACATCGATATCTATGTCACTTATTAAATTCAAAAGTTCGCAATTAAAGCATTGTCACATAACACCGCCTGAAAAATGTTTTCCGAACTTCTACACTATTAAGTGGGCATAAGCCTGTTGACTTCACTATAAATAAATGTATGACGTTGAGTTATTTGAAAACAATAATTGTAGCTACATGAGATTGTAAGTGGTAGGGAATTACGTGTTCTTACCATACAAGTTTTTGAACAAAAAAAAGTTGTAGGTAATTGCTAATTCTGCCACGTTTATTTAACTTTGCCTTGGCCAGAATCTTCGGAGGCAATAACGTACGTTGAACATCCCACACAGTTGGCCACCAGAGTGACAAGTTGCAGAGAAATGTGTAGTTTAATTTAGTGTTTGGAAGTATCAACACACTGACATTTAATTCCTGAAACTTTTATTGAGGCGAGAGGATTTTTTCTCAATGTGTAACTGGCAACCCTGAAAATGTCCGTGGGTGTCTGGTAGGCGTCGGCCCGGATGTTCGTCGACCTTCGACCTTGCATCTCCATGTCAAACGGGAGGATTGACCTCCGTCGCAGTTTCTGTAACTCTTCTGTCAAGGGTTGCACAAAATATTAGTCTTTTTAAAGTTCGTCAACATGATTCGGTCCCTTTGAGGCCACTTTGTTGGTAGGATGTGTGCGAGTGTTGGACGAGAGAGGAAGTTGAAGGGGATTTTGCAATGTCGGAGCCGCGAGCAGCGTTGCCAGATTGTGCATCCAGTATCTGAAGAGCACCACAAAACGAGTCAAGTGAAGTTTGTCCGGAAGTGAACTTGCACAAATTCTTGCATAACATGCATGTTATAATTTGAGGTACCTACATGTTTTTTTTATAATATTTGAGGCGGTGATTCCCAACCAGGGTGCCGCGAGATATTTTAGGAATAAACGAAAAATAATATTATTAGGAAGCAAGGAAAATAAATATGTCTTAACTACAAAACAATGGACGTACTTTTGTCCTTTTCAACTTCATATTTGTGCGAGCAACCCTTCTCTGCTATGGCGACAATAACATTCAAAGCAAGAAATAGACTGCATGACCTTGAGGTTGACATGGGTGTTTCGTTGTAAATGTAAGGCCTGATACCAAACATTTCATCTCTAAGCATCAATCGTTCGATGCCCTTTAGAGGTACAAGTAGTTCGGATCCCACTTTAAACTGTAGGTCCAGTCCCGATTACCCTTACTGTGCATAAAGTGGACTTAAAAAAACAAACACCAACTCGACTCTTAAGCATCAATCGTAAGTCTCATATTAATAAAGCAAAACTCTTGAGTGATTTACATTACAGTAAACTGTATTCTATTGTGATGTTTGTTCCTTTTTTATATTATCTTTTAATAAATGAATAACGTTAGTACTGGAGTAGGTATTTGTCAATAAATTTAACTTGCTCCTGATAACATCGATTTCATTTTTTTTAAAATTAAAAATTCGAACAAGGCCGCGTCATGTTTTTAATCTCATCCCAAGGGTGCCGCGAAAGTAAAAAGGTCGGAAACCCCTGATATAAGGGCTGTATTTTTTTTAATATAATATTTTTAGTCATTCCAGTTAGCTTTTCAACTTCTTGTAGTAATCACGGAACACTATGAACTGATAAAATGTAGGGTGATTTTGAAATGGGGTGGTTAATCAATCCCCCTTCTGATTGTTAATTTTTGATACTTTGGAGGGGAGCTGTATATACAATTCATGTAATATCCTAATGGTTGAAGAAGCGTTATTGAAATTCCCCCTCCCAAACTGGAAAATTGTCAATACCACACTGATGAAATGGACGGAAATCAACCACAAGAAATAAAACCCTGAATTCGACGCCAGAACTCCTGGTTTCGCGTTTCGATGTGCTAAGTACTGGAATGGGCCTTTGCATTTCAAGGATGCACAGTAGTATTTAAAAAAAATTCAGGGGAGATTCTACTGGCTATCTAGAGACCGCATAAGATAATATTTTTATTCCACATAATATATCAACTTCTTCCTCTCTCACACACAAACACAGACCCACACATGCATATACATACGTACACTTCGTTATATGCCACTTGAAAGAAAGCTTTGAACAAAACATATTTTTAATAATTGCTGGACAATGACCTTTTTAAATTTGTATCTTGACAAGAAAAATATCAAGTCGACTTTACGATAAGAACAGCTAATCAGGACTATACCTAGAGTTTTTAAATTCGGATTTGACACCTCCCAACTGAAATCTTGTCAGACATTGCGAAACTTGTAACCTAATTTTTGGGGATCATAATCGAACTTTGGTGAGCAAAATCAAGAAGTTTCCTACCCCATAAAAATAGCCACAAGAAAAAACTTGTTTCATATTGCTGTCACAATCATTAAAGAAGCTACCTCTTCCGATGGAAAACTCAATTCTTTTAAATAGGAGAAAAACACGTGTCACATTTGTTTGTATTCAAATCGTGCTTTGTCATCTTCTGTGACGTCACCACTAATATGGTCCGTTGTCCGACAGAAAAGTGTTGCAATTGAATGACGAAGTAGGAAAAATAAGTAAATTGCCAATAATTTTCTTTCCTCCCACCCCAGGGATAAAATTAACCAATCAGTCGGGCGAACACAACTAACCAGAGGGAAGAATCCCCCCCTTCCTACAAATACCACCCTGATGCATTCGAAATAGTCTTGTATTTCAAAACTTAACAAATTATTTTTTTTTCCTTTTATTTTGTTTCGCCTCTGTCGTGCAATCGTTGATTTGAAAGTACAGATTCCAGGAACCGGATTTTTTATGATGATATAGAAAATGAGCGTACCGAACGGGAGGATAACGTTGGAGTTTTGTAATCAAGAAGTTCCGTATTCGATCCCCGATGGAAGCACGGTGCCCAGTTGTTCATAGTCTATCTAAGCAGAGAGTGAACTTTAAACAAACTTTGACAAAAATAATTTTGATATCACAATTATTTTTTTTTTTTAAATATCAATCATCAGTTTTCGTTATTATAGCTCAATTTGATTTAAGGATGTACTGCTGGCGCGTCAAATCTTTGTGAAAAATATAAAAATACTCGAACTGTAAGTTATACAAAATCATATTTCTAATAAAGATGTTGTGGCGCTTTCTACTTTGGTTATTTTACGTCGCTTTTGTAGCCATTAGCTTAATCTTGACAATGAGGATGATTAGTGAAGTGATTAAATGAGTGATGGCATTGGTCAAACAACAGCGAAACATGTATGCCTTGCTTAGAGCTCGAACCTGGGACCTCTGACTTGGTAGCGCGTTACGCTGATCACTCCGCCGCGGAGCCCGGCGGTCTGCTGAATTGTTCTACATTGTACTTCGATCAAAATAGAATACATCGTTGTCATCGTCTTTTCAATGGCACAAACAATAATTTCAAGGTATTTCTATCGTGTAGGTCGTAAATGTATAAAAATAAACTTCTGTCACCCCTTTTTTCTGCATTTTGTCCAGTTTGAACCAACTAAGTATCCCCCTTGGCCCCAGCTTTTTAATTTTTAAACTTGACAATTTGGCACAATCGAGCAAAGGACTAATATAACCCTCTTACGGAATTTCTAGTCACTGGGTCTACCTTACCTGGGAGAAGACTACATGTTAATTCATGACGTAAGTGATAACAATTGACACAAAATTCGTATTTCATTTTGCAGGCATTCGAGGTTAATGGACCGTGTCCTGCCGTAATGTGCAAGAGAAACGGAAACACTCTTGGAAACCTCCCGTTACTTTCATCAGCCTGGTTAATGTATGTGGAAAGACAGTTCGTTACTTTGGATTTGCAACTATAGGCTACTTTACACGGAATATATAGTCCATATGGTACGCGAAGGATGAGCAGACCTTTGCACAATTGAATTTCAAGTTAGTGCTCAAGTGTGCTTCCATAATGTTATATAATTTACCTTACAAGAATTAAGGAGCCCAATTTAACTTATTAAGGTATTATTTCACTTTAAATAATCCGATACAAAATCATGTGCAACTTTAACACAAAACAAAACATTTTAATCAATTTCCTACATAACAAAAACTAACCGAAATAAGCAACTTTATAAAAATATTTACATTGATACAGCGTTCTTAATGTCAATGGCCCCCCTGTTAATTTTATAAACATGTGTATAGTGGGATCCATGAGTATTACTATGCAAATTGCCCATGACTATTTTCATTACTTTTTCTCATACATCTTATGTGTTTTTAAGCGAGGGATTTTTATGTTTGCTGGTGCAGAAGTTGTCAACAGCTTGTTTTGAGTTATCTTTTACTCCCTCTGTCCCATAATTATTGTCCGGTACACCTTTGTTTGTTGTCTCATAATAATTGCCCAATATTCAAACTGTGACATTGGTGTATACAGAAGAAGAACGTGAAACACGGGAATGAGTCATACAACTTTTTTACTCAAGGATCAGTACAAATTGTGCTTTCCATCTGCCTCTTCGTCTGTCAGTACTACCATTTTCGCATACCGGACTATAATTATGGGACAGAGGGAGTAATTCTTATTGGGTCAAATAAAGTGCACGAACATGGTGATGGACAATTTGGGCGGTACCTAATACTCGTGGATCCCACTGTACAAAATAAAGTAAATACTGGTTATTCGTGAATGTGTAAGACAGTCAGCTTTTTAACCTTCTGTGCCTTAGCTAAGTCCCAAGTTACGCCCATGGGCATGGGTGTTGTGTATGAATGCCCCTTATCCATTTCATGAAATCATCATTCATCTTCATCAAAGTTAGTCGAAAGTGGCAGAAAAACTACGCGAAAGAAGATGAAATTCAAATGAATTGTGGAGACAATGGATGGAAAGTCCTGCCATTGGAAGAGAGGCTAATATCAGAGGGAGACATTGCGCCTAAGAAAGTATGCAACCCACATGTTGTAGGACGTTGCTCATTGTACCATTTCGCAGGCGGCCCGACAGGTCGGGAGACGCTTTTTCGCACCAGTCCAATGGTTCGCATGTTAGGAACTCGCCAGGCGAATCTACACCTGCTTGCCGCATAACAAGGCTCGAGCAACTGAATCTGTTCCTTTGACTGGCTTGCTAGATATTATACACTTTTGAGGTTTAGAGTAATCTATGAGCAAATACGAAGCTAACCTACGTTGCATCTGTCGTGACGATTCTATCAGGTGAATCTCGTCGTAAAGCATCCAGCGATTCCAACAGTCTTATCAGTTTGTGATTATTATTTAATCCGAATGACAAGTTCTGCCGCAGTTAGATTAGGATCTGATTTGTTACTGCCAATATGAAGAAATATTATTTTTAAGAAATATTTTTGCTTAGCTTTATGGTGTCATAATCCCTTATCAGATAAGTAAACGACACAGATAAGAGCCATTGCCTTAAAATCCAACCTGCACAGTTAAACAACCTTTAAGGTCTTTGCCCTTACGGACCTATAATTTAATGAAAGGAGTCAAAAGAATACAACACTTTGAATTCAGTTTATCTGCTTGAGTACGTTGGTTCAAATTTCATGCAAAACTACAGGTGCGCAGGATGAGTGCTTCCTTTTTCTTTTTCCAACATACACACACAAAGTTCCGAAAATTCTTGGGAGGGGAAAATACTCAGGATTTACCGATGCTCCAAAGTTTCTACAACTATTGGTGCCATTTCTCAGAATTTGCCAATGTGGAAGTCGCCTACTGGAAACACACAGAACTCGAAATACATCATATTGTAATTTAGGTTCCTTGGAAATGATCCAATTTGATCTTCTCAATTGGTGCATTTTTAGTTCATGACACGGAACAGTAGCTGATTGATGAAAATATCCCTTGAGGCACTTCATTTGTCGAGCATTTTATGCTTGATAAGAGTCTTGTTTATGAGTGCAAAAGAGCCTTAGTTCGGACACACCAACTTTAATGTCAGTCAGTCAACCAATAGTAGTTTTCCAACGCCGCCTAGAGCAGGGACACACGTCTGCAAAATCGTACGAGGTGGAGACCTGGACCTCCCCTATGGTTTAGTGGTTAAAGCACATTCATTCCATAGTGGTTCGGATCGAATCCCACTCTAAACTCTAGGTTCAGCCCCGATCAGTCCCTCTGTGCTAGACTTCTTTTTCCGCGAGTCTCGTCGCATTTGAGGCCTTCGTATTTCTCCTCGTTGCTTCACTATGCATCTCTGGCTGGCTGGATGATTGTACACTCCTGTTCAGATAAAGTGTCTCATACTGCAACTGTCCAACCTTACAAAATTTGCCACTTTATGTGAACGGGAGTGTACATGGGATATGTAACGTAATCACAAGGAACAATTGCAACATAAATATTTCATTGAACGTGTATGGTATATTCATGTACGAGGACTGTCCAAACCTCGTTTCGGTATCACCCACAGTTGGGAATAGTTATATATACAGTCAAATCAGTAATTCAGAAAATAGAGAATGGAAAATGAAATCAAAACTTGTACAGGAAATGTGTATCTGTCGCTGACAAGGAGCGAGATGCTGGTTCGTCCTTTGACTCTGGCGCCCAACCTTTCTTAGGGTGCCTAAAATATGATTTATACGTCATTGCCTTCAGAACAGCCTAGTTCATATTGTCATCTCCAACATACCCCTTGTCTTCATTAATCCGCTCTTGGTTGACAATCCCTTTTATTATTATATAAATACATGACATGTTCATATCTCTTCGGTACAAAAACGACTGACATGTTCATATTTCGTACTACAAAAAGACATACAGCTTAAAGCTGATCATTGTTTTTTATGTGCTAATTGATACCCATAGATTCGAGAATAATACATTGTGCTGATCATTGTTTTTTATGTGCTAATTGATACCCATAGATTCGAGAATAATGCATTGTGTAATTATCAAAACTAATTCGCGGTTTATATTCAACCTTTAGAATGAATATCTTCATGAAAAATAGGAATTCTCCTGCAAGTCGATTAGGAGCCTTCTCTACAAAATACACCGCTCTATTGGTGTTCCCAGTGATGGCGAAAATGTATTTCAGAAGACCTTCACTCCATTTCTTGCACACGAAATCTCAACACCAGATGGATGCAGAGTTCTTCCTCTACCCCCTTCCCCTTAGCACTTCAAAGTCCCCCATACAATTCGAGCAGGAAACAGCTGTCCTTTCTTTCGTACCCTCCTCCTCAGAGGAGATTATACACACAACATACGTCCCTTTCCGTAAAGTGAAGTAAGGAAACCGAATGTGTGTGTGTTGGGGGGGAGGGGTGTCTTCCCATGCACAGTAGCACGCTGGGAAATTTCGGAAACGAAAGGGCGACCACCTTTTTTAAATATCTGATTCTGAGACATTGTGTATCAACTCCTCCCGTGTCGTTATACTGCGTTTTTCAAGGATGTAGTAATTCAGCAATTTGTTACATCATTCAGAGGGGCACAAAAGAAACTTGGATCATTAGAGAACTTCCACCCAGAAAATGTATTAACTCACGAGTGCAAGTGTACGCTACACACGAGTGTATCGAGACCAAACGTAGCAAGTCTCGTTTGGAGTCCCGGTAACGCGTCTGACTACCATGCTCAAGGTCCCGGGTTCGATCCCCGGCCGGTTCAAATCCGGGAACTTTTCTAACGGTGGAAGCTGCCCCGGCGCCTACCCAGCGTCGAATAACATGGGTACCTGGGGGAAACCTTGGGGGGTAAAGGCGGTCAGGGGCGTGATGCTGATCACATCACCCCCACTCACGACCGGATCAAGAAAGTGTGGGGCGTTACCCCCACACCCCCTATACGCCTTCATGGCGTGGTGCTATGCACAGGGGAACACTTTACCTTTACCTTTATAGTACAAGCTACATGTGTGTGTATGTAAACTTACGGTGTAGCTCGTAGAAAAACGTTTTTCTGTTTGACGCCAAGTTTCGACGCTAGGATCAAAATGGAAACTACGCTGTGCAGTATTAGTCACCACTATTGGGTTAATATTCCAGTTGCAGTAAACAAAATACATTCATGATCTATCTATACAAAATCAGGCGCATAATATACACTCATTGACAAATAAGTTAAGCACCCAGAAGAAAAAGTCCAATTTGAACGTCATTTCGTACACGTGTGTAACTTCGATATGTATGTAAATGATCAGTTGCAATGATTTGTAACGTCTAGAACGGCAAACGTGATAGTGTTATCAGGCCTGATAGAGTACATAAGGCGTGTGTGGAGCGTCAGTCAGTCAGTCAGACAGACAGACAGACAGACAGTCAGTCAGTCAACATCGTGAGAGAAGGTGATCAACACAGAGAATGCCTCGTAGATGCATCAGACAGCATTACCAGCACTTGACAGAGTTCGAAAGGGGCCGTATTGGGAGTCTGCATGAGATCGATTGATCAAATCGTGCACTTGCCAGGCATCTCTGGCATTCAGATGTCAGAGGAGCCAGACGTTGGCACCAATGGATACGTAAGGGCACGTACAGACGTAGTGAAGGTTCCGGTCGACCAAGACTGGCCACATCAAGGGAGGATCGCAGTATTGTGCGCCAAGCATTTTGCAACCCCATCACATCTGCGTCTGCTATCCGGACACACAGAGTCTGTACATGAGGGGAAAGGGAAGTTGAGGGTAGAAAGGCAAAGACTTTCTTTTTCTTCTCTTTCTTCCTACAACACCCTGTGTCATCCCGCACCATTGGTCGTAGACTGACACCAGAACACAGACGGCTGCGTTTGGAGTGTTGTTGTAACCGGGGAGGCATGGACTGCTGACGACAGTGACGAATTGAGCTGTAAACTTGAACGTCTTATTGATTTTCTTGGACTTCTTGTGAATTCAGTGCGAATCACTTCAATGTTTTCCTCTGATACCTTCCGATTCGCGTACTTCCCGCGCACCGACACAACACTTCCAGTTTCTCTTAGTTGTTTATCCCACTTAGCAATACTCAAACAGGAAGGAACATTGTCGTGACGTTGAAGATTGATTCACGCCGAAAAGCACGTTGAACAAACTTTGCAGATTTGTTTTCTGCCAGTGAAAGAACGCAGAACACTTTCTGCTGAACCGTCCACTCCGCCATCTTGGAATTTATGCGTTACACGCGCATGCGCGTCACTTCAACTCAAAGTACTGGTGATTCTCGAAAATGGCCATAGTTGCCAGACCCATACAAAGAATAAGTTTCATTTGAAATTGAATGCACCTAAAGTTAATATATTTTGTAATGTTAAAGGTCTAAGCCGTACAAAGAATAAGTTTCATTTGAAATTGAATGCACCTAAAGTTATACTATTTTGTAATGTTAAAGGTCTAAGCCGGACACCCTGTATAATCAAATAAACAGAAGCCCACAATACTAAATAGTAGATTCAGGTAATATAATTTTCAACTTTTCCATAACTGCATCCTGTTATCAGTCAATTGTTTCAGATTATATCCAGTGCAACTACGGACAATAAGATGGTTAATATATAGGCTATCTATATTCGTTTTAAGAAGTACGGTGATATCGAACTATGGCTATTGTAGAAAACTACACAAAACATTCCTAATAAATTACTATAAAAATTAAACACAGCTTCTAAATTGATAATGTCTATACAATAATCAGTCTGTGATTTTTCCAAAAATAAAAGTCTAATAGTAATCATTAGTTTGTTTAAAGTCCCCTTTATGCTCAGATAGGCTAATCGGGATCGGACTTAGTCTATAGTGGGATTCGAAACACTATGCAATGTGCCCCCACCGCGGAAAAAAACAGGATCGGACCTCTTGATTACAAGGCGGCAGCCTTACCTCTACAAAACACTGATGCCCCTGAACAGCGATATGAAACTGTATGCAAAAATAATATTGTTAGGGGCATAAATATATATCAAGCAATTATTTACATTTAGTAAACTTACGAGTGCTTTTATTGTTTGGTTCTAACGTAATTAATAATATGCCGTTAATTTAAAAGTTGAGTATTTAATCTTGCTGACAGTTCAACGTCTCCCACACTCAACTTTTGTTCCTTGTTCCACTATTGTCGCTATTAGCCAAATGGCAACAAAGCCGCAGAAGTTCAGATAACCCTTGTCCAATCTACTAGCCTACAATAGCAGTCCGCTGCGCAACAAATTTATATTGTTGAAATTTTCGTTGTTTCGACCCCCCTCCCCACCCCGTGAAAAGCATGAGAAAATCTGTTCATGATTTGTCTTTAAGACCATAGGGAAATGGAAGCAAACCTTCGGGTTAAACGTTTGCCCATTAGAAAGCGTAAAAGCACGCAAACCGAGAATATTGCCGTGGAAAAACACAGTAATGAACAAAGCAACGTCGACCAGCCCTGACTCATCCCGAGGCTGAAATTGCACCGTACCAAGCTTAAGTGAGCGTTTCCCGACCGCTGCGTTCTCGAAGCTGCATCATTCCTTTCCAGGTTTTGAGGTAACCGAGATGCGAGGAGGCCAGCCGCAGAATTTTCTCACGTTCCCTTAAAATTATCCCTCTTGTCCTGCATACATCCAGCACTTCTGTGGTCAGTTAAGTGGAAAGTTAGCCGACGGACGTCATGCACGAGAGTGGAAGTTTGTGTGCGTACACGTTGATCGAGAACGTTAGAGGGAACCTGTTGTGGTTCGAGGAGAACTAGTATGAATGAACTAATTAATACTCTTCCAAATACACACACACACACAATTATTCCTTGACTTCAACGCACACAAAACACTATGTATGAGTAGAATCAGCCTCAATGGCGCAGGAACGTTTTCGTTTTATTTTGCCGGTACGAAGTTTTTTAACTTCCATATGTATGTATGCATGTATGTGGGTACGTGTGTGTGCTTATGCGTAACTTAGGTGGGGAAGGAGGGGGGAGCTTGCCTCGTCAAATTTTCAGCTTGATTACAGTTTACAAGTTAAGGTTACTTTTGTCAATCTCCTGGGCAGGGTGCGATATCACTGATATCTGGTGGGTGGCCAGATCTTAATCAGTCCACACACACACACACACACAAATATATAAATATTACTATATATATATATATATATATATCTTATGTGGTATACATATTTATAGCGTTATTAAATACAAAAGTAAATTACTAAATATTTAAAAATTCATTATTGTTAAACACATATCATGAAATTTTTTTTTTTTTTTACTTTTATATGTATCAGAAATATATATACAGGGTGGCTCAATAAGTCACTTAACACCCCCAGTACAAGGCCACTGCAGCGCGCAACATGGAAATGGTGATGACCAATCGTTATCAGGCCAAGGGGGAACCACATTGACGCCACCCACACGGTCGACGGCCATCTTGATGTCCGCCATCTTGAATTCAACTTCAGAATTTTAAATGGGAAGGGGGTCGTGCGACATATCAAAATGGGCTAGAATTTCACGAGAAATGCAATGGTGAAGGTTTTTTCGACGTATCTTTAACCAGTAAAAAGTTATGACTGAATTCTTGTACCAATTTGCTCCTTTTCGAGGTGTTAGAAAAATGCCTTAAAATTTGTTTAGCGCTTCGGTAATGCATCGAGATCAAAGTGACGTCTATGGAGAGACATTCGCATGCCATTGCACATTATTTTAATCGGATACATCCATGAAGAGCTGTGCATTATAAATGGTTGTCGCGAACAATTTACAGTGTGACGCTTCCATTGAATTAAAAGTCCTTCACAGTGACAAGGCTAATGTTTATGTTGATAAGGAAGTTTATAAACAGAATATGTGACCCTTGTCATCTGATAACTAACTTTGGACAAAAACTGGTTCATAACGTTCCCATAAGTGTTCTGGTGTTCTTCCCTATTGAAAAAACTCTGTAAAAAGTACCTTCTTCCATAAGCAAGGAGGAAAAAAACTGTTTATTTAACAAATCCAAGTAGCCCTAAGCATTTAAGGTTTCGTTGATGGAAAATTGACTAACCAATCGTGTTCCACACAGCACGCCCCACCATTAACTTACCAACACTAACCATTCAGCTTTGATTTGTCGAAAATGGGTTATCAGATAAAAATCATCGAATATTCTGTTTATGAACTTCCTTATGAACATAAACATTAGCCTTGTCACTGTGAAGGACTTTTAATTCAATGGAAGCGTCACACTGTAAATTGTTCGCGACAACCATTCATAATGCACAGCTCTTCATGGATGTATCCGATTAAAATGATGTGCAATGGCATGCGAACGTCTCTCCATAGACGTCACTTTGATCTCGATGCATTACCGAAGCGCTAAACAAATTTTAAGGCATTTTTCTAACACCTCGAAAAGGAGCAAATTGGTACAAGAATTCAGTCATAACTTTTTACTGGTTAAAGATACGTCGAAATAACCTTCACCATTGCATTTCTCGTGAAATTCTAGCCCATTTTGATATGTCGCACGACCCCCTTCCCATTTAAAATTCTGAAGTTGAATTCAAGATGGCGGACATCAAGATGGCCGCCGACCATGTGGGTGGCGTCAATGTGGTTCCCCCTTGCCCAGATAACGATTGGTCACCGCCAATTTCAAATTCCATGCCGCAGTGGCCTTGTACTGAGGGTGTTAAGTGACTTATTGAGTCACCCTGTAGTAGCAAACATCTGTTTGAAGATATCAATAAATTTCAAAATAGTTGGAATAGCTTTATAATCCATAAGATTTTATTTCGTTTTGGCTTTCTATTAATATAAATCAATTAGATGTAAAGTTATATTTGTCTGTTAATGATCTCTTGAAAGAGGGGAGGAGAGAGATAGACAGAGATAGCATGCAACACTCACAACCACAGTTCTATGTGTTTGTTTTCGATTGTATATTTGAAGTCAAACCTAATTGGTTATATTTTGTTGTTATATCAAAGACCTTCTCCCCCCGAAAATTTTTGGTGGGGCAATTTTTGAGGATAAGATTGTTGGTGGGCGAAATCCACCCTGCTCCCCCCCCCCCCAGTCTCCTGGGATCAGAGAAGCAACGTATTTTTGATTTCGCAAATGTAAGTTATTTAACGAAATAGTCCTGGACCTGGACGCTAGTTTTATGGTATGGAAAAACTTTTCGATTCTGCCTCTCCCCCCAAAGGTAAGCCCCCACGTTCGATTCCACCCTCCCAAGTTAACGCCTGTGTGTATGTGTTTGATTTTTTGTGAGTTTGAGTGTAGGTATACGTGGTGTATTAAAAAAGTATCCAACTTTATTTTTCCCAGCTGTAACAAATGAAAGTCAGTAGCTGGGAGTCAACCCATTAGTGAATGAGTACAGTGAACGCCCCGTCGGCAGAATTTTTTGTAGGAGGAGGGAGCTCAGGCTATTGATAATAGTGGAACTATTGGAACCACTGTGAACTAATAAAAATAAACCAATTTTATTCCAAATTTATTATTAGCATTATATCCCTGGAAAACTCTTCTTCTCATCTACCAGATGAATGAATATCCAGCACAGCTATTGATCATTTTTTTGGCACATTGCGCAGTGATTCGGATTCCACTTTAAACTTTCAGTTCCGATTAGCAATCCCACTTTAAACTGTAGGTCCAGTCTGGATTAGCCTATATGTGCATAAAGTGGACTTAACAAAATGCAATTCAATTTGCATGTGAATTTCTCAGTGCACTAGAATTTTCCACCCTTATAACCCAGAATGGTAATGGCTAGCAATTTTCTTTTAGATTGTGCCGGCCCCCGTGGTGGATTGGTTAGCACATCGCGCTATGACGCCAGGGGTCCCAGGTTCGAATCCCAGCCTGGGCATTGATGTTTTTGAGTGTTCATTCATCAATTTAATCATGTCATCACTCATCCCCATCTTTGCAAATTAGCCAAAAGTGGCACAAAAAGTGAAGTAAAATAAAGCAATTCAATCAATCAATCTTTTAGATCGTGGGTTAAGCTAGTATAGACACACCATAGAGTTTTGTCTAACCTACTATTTAATGTCAGTTAGCAGTCTTACTGTTCTCACTTCCATTGTTTTTGATGATTGTCTGGATTATTAATTTTTAAGCAATCAATTCTCAGAATGTTGAAAATGTATCAGTGCATTGTATTGTAACTACCACAACCATGCTAATGCTAGTTTCTTTCTCTTTTCACAGTACGGTTTCAACATGGTGATACAGCACAGGGAAGCCATTAACTGCATAGCACTTAGCCTTATTCACAAGAGCCTTCGGTAAGTAACTTTAGGTGCACTTTTTCATTGACTTAAAGGACTGATGAATCTTACTTAACTTGATACTGAGACCAATTGTAATACTGGCCAAAATTGGCTTGTTTACTTCAAGTTCTATGTAATTGGGCATAGTGTATTCAACCAGTGCAGCGATACTGGCTTAACACCACCCCATTCCCCGTGTAGAAGGAAGCAAGTTATTTATTCACACATCCCCAACATACACACACATACGTATGCACATATTGTATTTCCAGCCTGCAAAAAAATTGGATCCAAAAAATTTTCTTCCTCGCTTCGCTCGCAATATGTCATTGCTCTCTGTAATGCATTGTAAATTACCAGACAGAGAAGTAGAACTTGTCTTAATTGATTTGTTTTAAATGCATGAACAATTGTTTTGAGGAAAGGGAGCATGCACATTTGAGAGACAATTTATGTAATTTTTGCTGTTGGTTTATTGTGAGATAGATGAATTGATTGTGTAATGTACTTAAATAATATATGTTATGTATCAATGAAACTTTGAATACGCACACAATATAGTGGCCACATTGCTCCATGTTGCATATATGTGAAACATATATATCGTGCATGAAAGTTATAGGCCTGCATGTTAATGTAAGAAAGAATTCTATTTGGAATGCATTTATCAAGGATTTTCTATCTTTCAAAAATAGTTTGTGTGCTTGTTTTATTAATGTGAAATTGAACGTGTTTAAAAAAAAATAATTCAAATCGTTTGTTCGAACACAAATGCTTTAGCACCAACTTCTATCCCCTTTTTGCAATTTACGAGGGTAATAACATCTTTGATGATGATGATGATGATAAGACTACTACTACTACTACTACTACTACTATTAATAATAATAATAATAATAATAATAATGTTGGTCCCGGGTTCGAATCCCAGCTTGGGCATGGATGTTTCATCATCACTCATCCCCAAATTTGCCAAAAGTGGCTCAATAAGTGAAGTAAAATATAGCAAAACAATAATAACAATAACAATATAATAATATTATTATTATTAGCATTATTATTGGTACATTTATCCTGGTACCTCCCCCCCCCAGACAAAAATTCGTGGTTGCACCTCTGACCAGCTGCAGCAGTTTCCTTTTAGATCTGGTTGGGAGGGAGGCAGGGCGAGGGTTAAAATGACATGAACGTGTGTGTCATCAAGGCAGCCCTGGACCATCCATTCAGCACTTGGCCTTACAAAAAGGACACAAAAAGAAATGCAGATGTGACAGTTGAAGCGGCAGGACATGAGCTTGTGGAGACTCACATAAATGCATTATGCTGGTTATTTATCTTCTCTTAATTGGTTAATTTTGCTCAAGGGTATAGACCTTGAGTACTTGGGGTGTACTCAACAGTTACTTCTTTTTTCTTGTCACCACAGTGAGTACAATTGCCCTTTTTTTGTACCCTACTCTTTCTCTGGCACATATTGTCATGGAGTCTTGCCCTTTTTTTTTTTTTAATGGTCTTGTTAAGTGCCATGTTTATTGCAGTTGCTTCTTTGTTGCTGCTTCAGTAGGGGTCAGTTAGTGTATGCGCTTGGATAAGTGAGGAGGAACTGCATGTAAGGTCAATGGCAGTGAACTGTTACAGGACACTAGTGCTGCTGCAAAAACCTGTGTTTAGTTTTATGTAATACCAGTGTTTTGTGAGTTGCACAATCAGGAAGCTGCGTGATTGGTCTCATGGTTTTATGCAGTGATTGAGTTAAATGAATTCTGGAGAAGGCTTGTGTTCAGAAATTGTGAATATTCTAATTGCTAAATTATCAAGGCCAAGTAATTCGATAAAGAGTGACTCAGCAGCAGAAAGATGAGGATTGTCTGTGATGGTCCAATATTAGGATATTGGCTGGATGACAGAAACCCATGTTTAAATTGCACCTCACAGTATGTTTGTTTGAGCAGGAAAAGAACCCTCTTCCTCATAGGAACATAGTTTTTTTTTGTCTGTACAGTGTACAAGGTCACAGCGAACAAACTCGTGGGAACCAACCCCTTTGACCTTGTAATTTGTACATCGAAATGAAATATAATTAATATTGTAGGTCTTATTTTCCCATTACACATTACTAAAGCTAGCTCAGTCTTTTTGCATTTCAATGATACAAGTAGAGTAGACATGTCAAACTTGCAG
Organism: Lepisma saccharinum; assembly: GCF_977018435.1. NCBI lineage: Eukaryota > Metazoa > Arthropoda > Insecta > Zygentoma > Lepismatidae > Lepisma > Lepisma saccharinum. Next base: position 31,178,121 of record NC_139232.1, on the reverse strand, counting down.
GCTGCATGCAACTGTACCAGAACTTTGTGGTTGTTCACTTTCATCTTTTATATTTTATATAAATATGCATACAAACACAGAGAGTTTTCAACTTGCAAAATCATATTTCATTTTCTTTTTGAAACAAACCAGGCTCACATTTCATTGGCAAAATTGAAAAATATTTGTTCATAATCTTACATAATTGCAATGATAGCTCCACTAGTCCCATTTCCTGTATGTCTCGGTTCTTACAATTGACACTAAGTATAAAAAACATGGGTTATATTCTGAATATTTGACTAAGAAAGGCTAGGAAGTGCTCATCATGTAATTTATATTTTGTGATTAATACAGTTATTAATGTGGTAATGTTTTTACCACTTAATTGTTTACTTAGAAATTGTGTGGGAAGTTGATTCTAGAACTAATACAATGCAACAATATCTATTGGTAAGACAGGTTCACATTAAATCCACTATAAATAATTAATATATTATCACTACTGTGTTTACTATTAATAATAGTATATTAGTATTGAAAGTGCAATCCTCAGCATATTGACATTATATTTAAATTAATATACTTGCATTCAGCTGTTGCAATGGCACATGTTTTGGGTTTTGTGAGTATTTTGGAGGAACCAGAAGATACTGTTGCAGGTTAGTCTGCCATTTCTGTACATGCATGCATAACAAGTTCAAAGCATGTTATGAATGACACAGCAGTAAAGAAGAGGAGAGGAGAGAGTGTTGCTAAAATTTCAAAATTTTTAAGTAGAAACCAAGAGTAATTCTGATGACTGGAACTCTTTATATTCCATAATAAACTCTAACAATTAAATTAAGTTGATCTTGAGAGATTTAATTTAAAATTTGTGAATATTTTTTAATTTCAGGCTAAAATTTGTACATTTAATTGTAGCGAAGTTCACTATTTTCTAAACTGTGGTTTTTCTTTTTTTACCATTGGTAGGACTAAGGCTCTTGTTCTGGAATTGCTGGCTGCCATTTGTCTAGTCAAGGGAGGACATGAAATTATTCTCAGTGCCTTTGATAATTTTAAGGAAGTATGTCAAGAAGGTAAACGCTTTGAAACCCTCATGGATTATTTTATCAATTATGAACTGTTCCACATAGAGTTCATGGTAAGTTGAGATGTAATTATTTTCAGTTACAATGCAAATTGGGAATCTTAATTTTCTAAAAATTTAGGTGACAAGAGAACCTACTTGTAGTTATTTTGTTAATGATTAATTAAGGTACTCACAATTTCCATGAAGCTGTATTACATTATTTTCTATTAATTTGGGTAGCCACTGCCACCATCCTCGTTGGAATTCATTGTGTTGTTGCTTGGCACGTTTCTGTTTTTTCCTAAATCGCCGCTAGGTGTGCTGATGTCGCCTGTATGTCTGCGTATATGTCGTCTGCTGTTCACCGGTGTTAATTGCTGCAGTAACGGAAGCCAGGCGTGGTGTGCCTGACCACTATATATGTTCAGTTCATGGTTGTAGTGGATGATGGCGTGTGTTTCTTTAATTTTTGTGTCTATGAGAGTGTGTGCTTTGTATTTGACATGTACTTTCTCAATTTTATGGTTGTGGAATTTGATATGCTTGGCAAGTCCGGTGGTGGGTTGGGCAGTTTTTGCATTTGATAGGTGCTGCTAAATTCTCTCACTGATGGGCCTAATGGATCTGCCGATGTAATGCGCCTTGCACTCGCATTCAGCATCATAGACGCCTGGATTGTTGAGGGAGGAGAGGAAGTACCGTTTGTTTGTTTAGTTGGTCAGCTATTTTGGAGGTTGGTGTGTGTGCTATTTGGATGTTGTAGGGGCAGAGGGCTTTGGTATGGCGGTTGGATGTGGTAGGATGGTAGGGAAAGGCAAACCACTTGGTTTTGTTACTGGGATCTGGTTGCGATGGTGGAGCGGGTTGTGTTGATGGTGCAGGTTGTCTGACTTGGATTTCAGCTTTGCTGCACCATGTGGAGAGTTTATATTCAGTATATCCATGTTTTAGTGCCAGTTCTGTGATAGTTGCTATCTCGTCCCTCAGGTCTTCTTCTCTGGAACAGTAGGAGAAGGCTCTTTGGAAGAAGTTTAGCCATACGTTAGCCTTTGGCTTCGGTGGATTGTTGGATAGTGCATGGATATATTGGTTGCCTGCATCTGGTTTTCTGAAAACTGTGGTTGTGAATTTGTTTCCCCCGCGGTTGATGGTGAGGTCCAAGAAATTGATTTTGCCCTGCTTTTCATGTTCTATGGTGAATTTTAGTCTGGGGTGGATGCTATCTAGTTTTTCCAACAACAGGTTGATCTCTTTGGGTTTTTTGTATATGACTATGGTGTCATCAGCGTATCACCCATATCTGATGAATTTGAGTTCCGGAGTTTGGAGTATGCTTTTTTCAGCCAAATGCATTACTATGTTTGCTATGATAAACAAACATAAATGGTACTTCCTCTCCTCCCTCAACAATCCAGACGTCTATGATGCTGAATGCGAGTGCAATGCTCATTACATCGGCAGATCCATCAGGCCCATCAGAGAATTCAGCAGCACCTATCAAATGCAAAAACTGCCCAACCCACCACCGGACTTGCCAAGCATATCAAATTCCACAACCATAAAATTGAGATAGTACATGTCAAATACAAAGCACACACTCTCATAGACACAAAAATTAAAGAAACACACGCCATCATGCACTACAACCATGAACTGCACATAGATAGTGGTCAGGCACACCACGGCTGGCTTCCGTTACTACAGCAATTAACACCGGTGAACACCAGACTACATATACGCAGACATACAGGCGACAGCAGCACACCTAGCAGCAATTTAGGAAAAAAACAACAGAAACGTGCCAAGCAACAAACACAACAAATTCCAATGAGGATGGTGGCAGTGGCTACCGAAATTAATAAAAAATAATGTAAAACAGCTTCGCGGAAAACGTGAGTATCTTAATTATCTATTACCGTGTCTCTAATTCTCATAGTATGAATTAATGATTAAGATAGGGTTCAATGTATTCTTTTACATCAATGTTTTCTGATTGGTAGTTTGTTGTATGATACTTGTTTTTTTCTGATATATTTCTGCATTTGAAAGTATGCAAGGGATAATATGTTGGGACTAGTTATGTATTTTTTACAAAAATATTAAGCGACTTGAAAATGCCAAACATGAAATTCACACAGGTAAAACAGCGCCAGCGAAAATGCAGGGGAAGTCAGGCCGGCTCTGTAGCTCAGTGGTAGAGCAATGGCATGGATTGCCAGAGACCCGGGTTCGAGTCCTGGTCGAGCCTGCATTTTTCGCTGAAAAATCTACATAGTACATCTCCTGTGTGTGCCTAATTTAATGGAATGAAATTCATTGTCTAGCCAGCATTTTTTGCTGAAATTTCTGATTAAAAATTGCTTTAAATTGTGGAATATATGTTTCTTGCTGAAATGCATGAATAAATTAAATTTACAAGAACCTGCTTTTAATTGGAGTTGGAACCAATATGGGCAGGGATCTAATTTAAATTCATACTGTGGTTTTGTGGCAGTTTTTATTTGAATAATAAATGACTGCTCTCGTGTGGTGTAGTTCGTGCATAATAGAAAACCGAAATATGACTCAAAAATGAATATTGTGTGATGCTGACATTTGAGTTGCATATATTCCAAAGACTTCCACACCAGAAAGATTTATTCTGCATGAACCTGAAATTCGTACATGCTGACATGCTATGTATTATTGTATTATTCACATTTGTTGTGGAATATGAAAGCAATTCTATAAAATATACTGCATAAAAGAAGGCATGCAAATACTGGTGTCTTATTTCAGCTAATTTTGTTTAGCGGAATTCTGCCCCCCCCCCCCCAAAAGAACTTCTATTGTCCAGTAGCAACTTGTTCACATTTAATGGAGTTAAATATGATACTTCTTTGTCATTTTTGTAAAATATGCTGTTCTCTAATACTTTTCAATTGTTAATGACCAATTTATTTCCCTGTAATCTTTATGCTAGTATAATTGAAATGACAATCACTTCTTTGTGAAAGCAAGCACCAAGAACATATTTGTAGACAGAAATTACATTGCTTCATTAATTATTTTTTAATTTTTTTCCCCAGGTTGCATGTATGCAGTTTGTCAATATAGTGGTTCATTCTGTAGAAGATATGAATTTTAGAGTTCATCTTCAGTATGAATTCACAAAGTTAGGTCTAGATGAATATTTAGAGAAGCTTCGACATACAGAGAGTGAAGAACTTCAGGTGAGTACTTATTTTAAAAATTTTGCATGTTGCAAACATCAACATTCATTATTCCATGCAGATAAAGAACAACATGTTTCTGTTTCATTGTGGAGCTTTCAAACATCCATATATTTGCTATGATATCGTCTTTGAAAGACTCCAGATCTATTGTCAGTGTTAGTTCCAGTTGTAATCCCAGTGCTTTTCTTGTTGGGAAAACTAGGGGTCAGTACAAGAAACTTTCCTAAAATTAGAGCAGCAAAAGAGACTAAGAAAAATAGCAAAATAGACTGTAAAATGAATTCAGTCCTTCAATACTGTGCCATTTACATTAGTATTCTTTCAACAGGTACAAATCTCCGCTTATTTGGACAATGTTTTCGATGTTGCTGCTCTCATGGAGGATAGTGAAACTAAAACAGCAGCTTTGGAAAAAGTTGCAGAACTTGAAGATGAACTCGGACATGTAAGTTTATTTTTATATCTTCAAAAGCACTGTAAAGTGTTATCTAAGACATAAGTTCACGTAATTAAAAGTTAAATTTGAAAATGGTAGGAATTTCTTGAACTTGCATGGTCAAACATTTACTGATTTATTAATTGTGTTCCTTTTTCCATTAAATAAAATAATTTATTGGATCTTGCCATGCCAATTTCTGCAGAAACAATGGAATTACTTTAGTTGACAACTTAGTCTTGTTTTGTTGTATCTAGGCTCACGACAGGCTAGCGGAGTTTGAACGAGAGTCATTGGCAAAATTAGCAGAACTAGAAACTCAACTCGGTCAGATTAGAGCTGAGAGAGATGAACTTTTGGAAGGACGACGAGTGGTTGATGAAGAAATAGCCACATTACGACGAGCTGTGATGGAACAACAGGAAGAATCCCAGAACAGACAGTCTATGCTGGAATCAAAAATATACGAATTGGAAACACTTACAAGGACACTTCCTCGGAGTACAGGTATGTGTTTGCTGGTAATTTCAGGTTGTATGTGATGAGGACAGAGAGTTGTTTTTATGAATTAGTTGAATCTGAATGATTCAATAATCTTTGTTTTTCTTGTAGGAAATGTAGGATTTATAGTTAGGAAACAATAGGAAGTGGAAGAAAACTATTTTTTAGTTTGAGGAACCTCCATTAAAAATGAAATATAATGAGCCTAATTTGCGTGAAGATGCAAGTTAAATGCCTAATTTGTTATACGGGTGGTGCAAAATTCCGTTTACAATGCTTGGGAGGTGAATCGCCAAGTAAAAACAAGGAAAAAATGCCATGTGAAAAAATGTCGAAATCGGCACCGTTTGCGAGTGACAGGCGTGCGAAAATCGCCTCACACCATGTGTAAAGTACAATAACTCAAGAAGGAAGAAAGATGGTAATGTCGGATTAAAATAATACAAAGAAAGTCATGCCTGACGAATACAATGGTGCAGCAATTGAGGCCCAGTGTAAATTGCGCGAGGGGACTCTCAAAGAAAGTGGGGAATCCCCTGATGGAAAATATAGAAAATTTACTACTATTTTCTACATAACATTAATGTTGAGATCGGAATGTAGGCAGTAAAAATGACGACGTATGTTCACATGTTCCACTACTGCTGGGACACCGTCCCACACTCGGGAAATAGGAAATTGACCCGATAATGACGCTATGCCGTCAGATTACGCTGAGATTGATTTCAGCTAATTGATACAGAAAGCCCCACTAGAAACGCTGGAACTGTAGGTCACCTGTTACGTATTAGCGTTGGTGGATACTACGTACAGAGTGTAGTCGACCGTTGTTCTTCATGTCTGTTCTGCATGTCGCAGCGTGGAGTTTAGTCTGGTTGAATTGCGCCAAGGAATATTGTACGTAGAGTACGTATTCCCGTGTTCTTTCTCGGTTTGCAACAACTGCGTGGACCTGTGTGACATTACGTGGGTGCTAATAACGGTAGTTGTGATCCGTCACTCGGAGGGAAAGTGCCCCTGTTGCTGGGCAGTTCTCGAACAGGACAATGGCGGAGTACTCTACCCACGAGCTTGCTGATATGCATCTCGTTTGTGGAGAGGCAAACCGAAACAGCCGTGAAGCACGGCGTTCGTATCACGAACGTTTTCCCAATAGCACATGCACTCTTTCAAAGACTTGATGCTCGACTGCGTGAAACTGGATCTCTACTACCCCGTAGGTGGGATTGTGGAAGACCCCGCACTGTGCGCACTGTGCAATTTGAAGAGGACGTGTTGCGGGCGCGATACGAGACCGTCCTGGCACCAGCACACGTGTCATTGCTCGTACGCCACAAACTCACCATAGCAATGTGTTCCGCGTTCTTCAGGAGGAGGGATTGCACACATACAAATTGCATAAGGTGCACCACATACTGCCCACGGACTTTCCCCTACGCATGGATTTCTGCCAATGGTACGTGCAAGAAACTCTTGCCATTCCAGATTTCCCAACAATAGTTTTGTGGACCGATGAGGCAATGTTCACCAGGGACGGCATGTTCAATAGCCACAACAGCCACGTCTGGGATATGGACAATCCGCATGCAATCATTGTGCACCATCATCAACATAGGTTCGCAGTGAATGTGTGGCGTGCCGTAGTAGGTGACCACTTGGGTAGGCCCGTACATTTTGCACTCTACTTTGTGTGGTGGGAATGATCGGGTATTTCTACATGACGTATTACCCGAACTTTTGGAAAACGTGCCACTGGCAGGTAGACAACGTATCTGGTTTCAACACGACGGCGCCCCCGCACATTTCGACCGGGGAGCCAGGGCCTTACTCGGCGATCGTTGACTTGGCAGGGGTGGACCTTTACCGTGGCCACCTCGTTCCTCCGACCTCACACCACTGGATTTCTTTGTATGGGGAGAAATGAAAAGGCTCGTGTATGAAACCCCTGTGGAAAGTGCTCAGGACCTCGTTGCTCGTGTTAGTGCCGCTGCTGGGACAATTGGTGACATGCCAGAGGTATTTGACCGTACCAGACAATCAGTGCTTCGCCGATGCCATCTTTGTCTTGAAGTCAATAGCGGACATTTTCAACAACGTCTCTGAGTATACCGGTGATTGTGAGTCCCTATCAGCACCTCATAGTGCTGGAGATCGCTGAACTTCATACCATCGATCTGCATGTGCGGAGGTTGTTCGCTTCTCAATGGAATCCCTTCAAGATGAGCTGTGCCTGGAAATGTTACATGCCATTGTGTGCGTTTTCTCGCCATTCTCCGTCTTCATTCCTTCGAGAATTACCCACTTTCTTTGGGGAGCTCTCTTGTAGTATGTACAGCCTGACGTCATGTAGCCATTGTTTAACTTTTGTTTTTCATACTGCAAAGTAGTGTGTCAACATTAAGGGATTGAAAACATTTTTTTTATGATTTTCCGGTATTTTTTTCCATTTGCGACGGTGTCCCAGCAGTAGTGGGACATGTGGACATACGTCGTCATTTTTTACTGCCTACATTCCGATCTCAACATTATGTTGAAAATAGTAGTAAATTTCCTATATTTTCCATCAGGGGATTCCCCACTTTCTTTGAGAATCCCCTTGCGCAATTTACACTGGGCCTCAATTGCTGCACCATTGTATTCGTCAGACACGACTTTCTTTGTATTATTTTAATCCGACATTGATACCTTTCTTCCTTCTTGAGTTATTGTACTTTACACATGGTGTGAGGCGATTTTCGCACACCTGTCACTCGCAAACGGTGCCGATTTCGACATTTTTCCACATGGCATTTTTTCCTTGTTTCTACTTGGCGATTCACCTCCCAAGCGTTGTAAACGGAATTTTGCACCACCCTGTATAAGGGTTGCTTGGTTTAGTTATCCTAGCATAAATAATACATTTACAGTGTATTTATGCTAATAGAACCAAACCTAACGGACTTAACCTAACAACGTAGGCATTCCTCGAGAAACTTCACAAAACACAAGGTTGTCCTCATGTTGTGCGATAAGGACAACAAGTGAAGTCAGGGTCTCCTTTATCGCACAATGATCAGACAACCTTGAATAATAAAATAACCAAACAATTTGAAGGAAAACAATTTAGAAATAACAAAAATAATTTACAGCTATAAAGAAATGGAAACCAATATCCAAAAATAAAATGAAAACCATAAATACGGATGAAATCACGAAATAAAGAAGTTTAATCCTAGTAGAAATTAGCATCTTTACCCCATTAAAAGTCAAAGTTCGACCTGGCAACACTGTGTGTTTACAACTTGAATGTGGATACAGGAAAGAAGCTATGGTAAGTAATGTAAGAAAGTTTGTATTATTTCACAAAACAGGAACATCTAATTGAAAAATGCACAGTGCCAAATTGAAGCTCGAATTAAGTACTAGGAGTGAACATATATTTTTTTACACTGAAATGGTAAAACACAAGGGTCGATTGTGCAGTATAGCCTATAAAAGGTATCACTTATTGTGTGCAGACCAGTCTGAACAACATTTTAGGAAAAAATATCACAAATATAAAGTTAGTAAAACTTACAATTAAAGTGTAGACCTAATCTGGTATAACTTTTATGAAAAGCATAATTTTGTATCATCATAAATGAATATTTTTCAGTATATTTTTGTATGAAGTTTATTTAATTGTGACAAAAAGTTTAGATGCTGAATATAACCCAAGTTATAAAATGAAAAATCATTGGTACTACTTTACTATACCTGAGACACCTGGGAATCATTTCTTTCGCACTTTTTTACATTGCTAACGTACTATTCTGCATTCCGGAACACTTATTTAGATGAAATAATTTAATTTGTTAGGAAAGTAATGTATATTTCTTACATTTACGAGTACTTACTGTTCTTGTTTATTTCCACACACAACATGGCGATAGCTTACCGTTGATCGTTCCTTGAGCCAGAAAAACCATTGACGTTAGCCCAAAAATTCACGATAGCCCCACAAACCATCACGGGGACGAGGTATGCCTACTAGGTTAGGTTAGGCCTGTTAGGTTTGGTTCCATTAGCACTCCTTTCATTCAATTAAGCATATACGGACAATACGAGAGCGTATTCTGCTCTCATGCAGGAAGCAAATGGCGGCAGCAGCAAAAGCGCGTCGGAAATAGATTTTCGTACAAAACCACATGCAATTGCATTAAAATGAATCAAAATTACATTCCCGAACATCAACAACGCTACAGAAAATGATTTGCGTAAGTACTTTCTCCTGTAAATTTGAAGATATCTGTCTCAGGTATAGTAAAGTGTTACCAAATCATTAATTATGGTTGTATTCATTTTTATTTGACAATATCTATAGTGATTAATCAAAAATATTAAAACTATTTAATGATGTAATGTTTTAAAGGTAAGAAGTTGAAAAATGTTGAAGCTTCAGCCCTAGCTTATCTTATGGTTCACCCACACCAAGAATTTTTTTTTCCTTCTTTAAATTTGCAATGTGGCTATTGCATGGTCCTGTCAACTTCATGCTGTCCACAGTCAATATGAATGTTGCATACACATACAGTTCTGTCTCTACTACAGAAAATAAGCTAAATCCCATGATGCAACAGCTCTCTCAATACCAAGGCTTGCCAAGTGGCTTTTTATTGGGTGATACATAGTCAACTTCCATCACCACCCTTTTCTGGCATTCTAGTCTGTTACTTCTTTTCAAGAGCTCCCCAATTATCCTTACAATACTGGGTCAACACTGAAATTTTTGGGACCCCACCAGGACCCAAACCTGCAACGGCTTCCACCAAAGTTGGAAGAGCTAACCATTTCGCGGTATAGGTGTAGTATGTCTCCACATTGGAAGAAGAAGAAAGACAATAAGTGTAGGTCTCCACATTTGAATAGGTAGGAAGTTCTTCATTTTTGCTTGTTTTCTTTATTGTACTTTCACGTAGGTTAGGTTAGGGGTGTTCATTGAACACTGCAAATCTGACTCAATCAGGACTTTTAGAAGAATGATACTCCTAACCTAACCTCACCTAAAGTAAAATAATGAAAACATACAAAGGATCAGTCCTTCCGATTTGTGTATGTCTAGAATGTGGATACATACTGCCGTGATTAAATGTGGAGACATACTACACCTATACCCCATTTGGCTACATGGGTCCCCTATTACAAATATAAAGTCTGTACAATTATCAGCTAGTTTAATAATCTGATAATAATTTGTAATAATGACAATCCCTACATTAATTGTTCTTCAATTTTTATTAAATACCTTTCCTCACATCTTCCAGGTAGCAGCGGAACGGGATCAGGAGCAGGCCCACCATTGCCTCCACCTCCTCCAGTGGAGCCTGCTGCCCCTCCTCCTCCCCCACCTCCTTGCCCACCCCCTCCTCCTGGGTCAGTGAAGAGTCCTCCAGTTGCACCTCCCCCTCCTGGCATGATGCAGGCACCTGATGGTGCAATGACAATCAAGAGGAAGGTGCAGACGAAGTACAAATTACCCACACTCAATTGGATTGCTCTAAAACCTAACCAGGTATAGTTTCATTTAAACTATTACTTCATTGAAATAAATGTACAGTTTTCGTATTAATATTTTGTGACCTTTGGACTGTACCAGCAAAAAACAAAGAAGTTTTTTTTTTATATTCCTCTTTTTTTCAAAAAACTGCTGTTGGTATAACAAATTCTGAAATAATATCCATTTAGAATTCCTTCTGTAGCATTCAAATTAATTTTCATGTAGTTTGCTTTCACTCGAAACTATTGCAGATATCTAGACAACAGTGAAACAAACTGCTTGAAGATTGACTTGAATTCTGAACAGACGTAATTTTTCACAATTTGGAATATAGCAGTGATTTTGCAAAAGGATAAAAAAATTTGAAAAGTCATGCTGGATAGGACAAAAGTCCAATGGCACCTTAATGTCTGTAACCTTCACTGTGTAAATCAAAAACAGCAGTATCGTTTGTCTAGTTACAATTTACATTTTGTCAAGTAATATACCATAAGAATGAAAATACCTTTTCTCATATCTGTTTGAGATGACAGCTAAGCTCTGCAACTACTAATATATTATTTTATGTTTTACATTACTTGTATTATTTCACATATTTACTTGTATTATTTCACATATTTGCATATTTGTTTTGTTTTCAGGTTAGGGGGACAATTTTTAACGAACTTGATGATGACAGACTTCACAACATTATTGATTTCGGTGAATTTGAAGAGAAATTCAAGATTGGTGTTGGTACTGCATTTACGAATGGTGATGACATGGATGGTTTAACTACCTTCCCAAGTAAAAGGTTCAAGAGGCCAGAAAATATTACCCTTCTGGAACACACGAGACTGAGAAATATTGGTATGTTTTTCAATGTATATCAATAAAATTAGGAGATTTTCCCTTCTTACAACTTTATTAAGCTGAATGTAATGGATGAGTGGTCTCTCCAGAAATATTTGTAGTAAGGTTCAGGCCAATTATATAAATTAGACAAATATATATATATAATTTGCCAATTATTAATATTATTATATTGTTTGGAAAAACTTTGGCTTGATACACCTTAACTTTTTCAACATACTGAAATGAATAGTTACTATTTTTTGTTGATATTTACACTGTTCAAGAAAAATCTTTGAAATTAAGGGGAAAATTTTAGTCGTAAAGTTTTATGTTCCAAGCCTGTCACATAAAAAAAAATATCATTTTTTTAGAATTTTGAAAGCTCATTTGTCATTTGATTTGCTTTTATTTCTTGCTTTTAAGTCCATTTTGTACACAGATAGGCTAATCGAGACTGGACCTACAGTTTAAAGTGGGATCTGACTCGGAGCCACTGTACAATGAGCTCATTTGTCGTATAATGTGAAATAATGAAGTTCTGAACTGGGTCCTGCACTTTTTGGAGGCAACTCATTTTTTTTTATTTGTTTATTCTGTTGGAATAGTACTTTACTAGACTTGATTTCTGTTATCTACTGGCTAGTTTGACAGTCAATAAACTAAACTGATTTGAAATGAATGATGTTTCAAAGTATTTTTAAACATTTTCTTGAATACGGAGAAACTAGTACTCACTTTTATCCTGTTTTTTCTTCTTTTTCGATTAATTTCAGTGGCCACTGCCACCATCCTCGTTGGAACTTGCTGCACTGTTGCTTGGCGTGTGTCTTTTGTTCGTAGTTCTCTGGCTGCCGCTAGGTGCAATGTGCGTCTTGGCATGTCATCTGCTATTTCCAGGCGATAACTGCTGTAGTAGGGGAATCCAAGTGTGGTGCGCATTGACATAGTAGATATGTACAGTTCAATCCCCATAGACCTAGCACTGCGTTCAGTTGAAAGATGGCTGACAACTAACAGAATCCCTGCCCTAGAGGTACAAGAGATAACCAGACTATTGGAAGTTTGTCTAAAACACAATTACTTTCAGTTTGAAGATAAATTCTACAACCAATCCGAGGGCCTTGCGATGGGCAACCCGCTATCAGCTCCTTTAGCCAACATCGTCATGCACCTGGCTGAAAAAGAGATACTCCACACTCCAGAACTACAATGCATCCGATATGGAAGGTACGCGGACGACACAATAGTCGTATACAAAAAGACAGAGGAACTCAACCTTCTAGTAAACAAGCTAAATAGCATCCACCCCAGGCTTAACTTCACCGTAGAACAAGAAAAACTTGGTAAAATCAACTTCCTGGACATCACCATCAGCCGTGCACTAAACAAATTCACAACCACAGTCTACAGAAAACCGGATGCAGGCAACCAGTACATACATGCTCTCTCTAGCCATCCCCCTAAGCAAAAAGCCAATGTGTGACTGAACTTTTATCGAAGAGCCTTCTCCTACTGTGGCAAGGAAGAGGATCTGCGAGAGGTGATAGCCACCATCACTGAAATAGCCCTGAAACATGGCTACACTGAATCACAACTTTCCACTTGGTGCGGTAAAGCGGAAATACAGGTCAGACACCCTAACCTACCACAATCAACCCATCCACAAGCAACTCAGCCGCAATCAACCCCCAGCGACCAATATAAATGGTTTGCCTTTCCCTACCATCCCACCACTTCCAACCGCATAGCCAAAGTCCTTCTCCCATATGGCATCAAAGTAGCGCACAAACCCAATTCCAAAATAACTGATAAACTGAACAAGCACAAACGGTACTTCCTCTCCCCCCTTGACAACCCAATGCAAGGCTCATTACATCGGCAGGTCCATCAGATCTGTCAATGAGAGAATCCAACAGCACCTAGCAGATGCGAAAAAAGCCCAACCCACTACCGGTCTTGCTAAACATATTAAATACAATAGCCATAAAATTCAAAAGGTTCGGGTCAAACACACTGCCCACACCTGCATAGACACCAAAATCAAGGAAACGCACGCCATAATACACTTCCCGCACGAACTAAACATCGATAGTGGGCAAGCGCACCACACTTGGATTCCCCTACTACAGCAGTTATCGCCTGGAAATAGCAGACGACACACCAAGATGCACAGTGCACCTAGCGGCAGCCAGAGAACTACGAACAAAAGACACAAGCCAAGCAACAGTGCAGCAAGTTCCAACGAGGATGGTGGCAGCGGCCACTGAAATTAATCGAAAAAGAAGAAAAAACAGCTTCGCGGATAAAAGTGAGTACTAGTTTCTCCGTATTTATATACTACCGCGTCTCTCTTTTCCCAATTATGAATTTTCTTGAAGTTGTTTAAAATGCAGTGTCTACTACAAAAAGGTTCATATTTTTATTATATATACACATATTTTTACTAGCAGTTTTGAATAATTTGATCTGTCAGGTTTTTCTTTATTCCTCATGATAATAAGCTCTTTCTTCTTTTGCAGCTATATCAAGAAGAAAGATGGAAATGCCTGTAGAGAAAGTAATAGCAGCCATTAATGCCTTGGACCTGAAAACTTTGTCCCTTGAGAATGTAGAGATACTACAACGGATGGTGCCTTCAGATCAAGAGGTGAACTCCAACGTTCATTGAGTTAATGATTGTTAATATTCATAGTTACATGCAGTGCTTATGTGCATAACCACAGGCAAATACAGGAAGGTTCCTTAAGAAATAATGCACACAAATTTCACCAACAACTTTATAAGTTGAAGTATTGCACACTTATTTTTCAAATATTTGTAATATTATATGGTGTTTTGAACATTTGTCTGTAAAATGATACAGTTGAAATATCATGTAAAAAAAAAAAATAATAATAAAATAAGCCAATCATTTGCATACATACACTCTTTAATAATAAAGATACGTAGTTTATTTTTACAGTGCTATCCACAGCCAAATGTGTCCAAAATGTTTATATAACATGCATACAAGAAATATTTTGGTACATCAAAATTAAGTTAAAATCATTAACCTACTGGAAATTTGTACTGTTTACAGTAGGCAAAATCTACTGTTGTCTACTGTGTTCTCAGAATTATAATGAAACCCAATGGTTTTCTACCAAACATCTTAGTAGGTCTAACGTATAGCTAGCTACAACACACAGTAGGGGAACTACAAGTGAAAATATCTCCTCGGTATGATATTTAATGTGGTTTGGAGTGTGTTTACCTTAACATGGTGACTGTAAATATAACTTTTCATTACTTCTGATTAACAATTTTTTTATGTCTATTTGAAAATCTGAGCACAACATATGTTTCAAAACACCTATTGATCTACTGAAAACAGTACAGTACAATAGAGGAATCAGTATTATATTTAATATGGCATGTATTGTGCTGAGCTTAAAACTGTGACTGTAAATATAACTTTTCGTTCCTCCTGATTAATATTTTTTCATACATCTGTTCGAAAATCTGAACACAATAAATGTTTCAAAACACCTATTGAGCTACTGAATACATAAATAGTAATAATAAATCAAAGACGCCCTGTACATACTTGAAATTCCAAATGGCAACACTGTTAAATGCTTTGTAGTTTCATGTGCATTAAAACTGAATGTTTTATTCCACAGACAAAAGCATACAGAGAATATGTAGCAGAGAAGAAGAATGTCAACATGTTGACTGATGAAGACAAGTTCCTTATGCAGTTGGGCAAAGTGGAGAGGTTGCCAGCAAAACTTGGCATAATGAGCTACATAGGAAATTTCTTCGACAATATGCACCTTATCCAGCCAGTAAGTGATATACCATTCTTCCTATGTCTCACTTTAAAGCATTAGTAAAAAATATTTTTGGATATACACATCTATAAATTAGTACTTAAGTGGTTCTGGATAGAGCCAATACTTGAACATTGAAACAACTTAAAACTTCTTTAGAAAGTTCTTTAGATTTTTTATGAATATTAATACATAAGTATTGTATTGGAATCATGTTATAAAAATGTAAATATGAGTTGGGATATAAGGTAAACAGAATATCAAAATATTTGTCATTTAATCACAAGATGAATTTTCCCCACAGTGCAAAATAACAGCAAATTTGGTTTTTGTGCATAATTTCAATATTATTTAGACCAAGAGAAAGTATTGTGCAGCATGTTGTGGGCTTCCTCAAGTTACCCAAACTGGTAAAATGCCTGCTGGTATTGCTCAGTATCGATACATCAGTATAACATTTTATGAATAAAGTTGTAAATACCAATGCAATAGTCATAAAAATACTCTGTAATTTAATGAATGATTCAATCATTATTACATTGTCTTCATGCAAATAACAGTACCATGGTTTTTCACAATGAATTTTTAATGTGCTGCTGCTTTTTGCAAGTCAAACCATATTCTAGTAATGCATTTGGATACTTCATTAAAATCATTGCCATTTTATATTAGATTGGTACAATTTTGATTGTAGAAACTTAAATTTTATATACTTACTTTATCAGCATCAATAATTTCTGGTAAATAAATATTTCCATCTCTTTCAGCAAATTCATGCTATCATATCTGCCTCCAGTTCAGTGAGAAATTCAAAGAAGCTTCGTAAAATTTTGGAGATCATTCTAGCATTTGGAAATTATTTGAATAGCAGTAAACGAGGTCCAGCATATGGTTTCAAGCTTCAGAGTCTGGATACGTTGCTGGACACAAAATCAACTGATAAGAAGCTGTGTCTACTGCACTATATTGTGGACACTACAAAGTTTAAATTTGGAGACCTGATGAATTTCGACTCTGAATTGTTGTACATTGATAAAGCTGCTACAGGTAATACAAGAGCATTCACTATATAATTTACGTTTGTTGCAGACAAGATCTATTCAGTCAAGTTCCTATAATCATGGTATAGAGCTTCCAAATTGCTAAAATGCCTCCTGTTCCTCGTGCCAGTTACCTGGGGGTGTTCCTCGCTCAGGATGAAATTTTGTAGGAGTGCCAAGAATTCCCTCTATCATCTTAAAATTCTCGTGTGTTGTGATATGATGGAATAGTAAACTGACACACTGATGAGTGATTGTGTTTTTGTTCCTTGTCTTTTTTATCAATTCACAGTTCATCCTCACCATCACATTTAATATAGAGGCAGAAAAGCAATAAAAATTAAGTAAAATAGAAACTTTTCTGCTGTCTTTCTCTTTTATAAATCATTCAGTTCCATTAGAGAAGGGCACTTACTGCTTCCAAAGTTTACAGAGAACAAAATAATCACGTATTTTTTTAATATAAGGGTCAATCAGTGGAAAACAGGCCACCCTGTATAACTATGAAAGTGTGTGCTCACCTTATAAGTAATTCCCTTGGCGTTGAGACATTTGTCCCATCATTCTGGCAGTAGATCAATGGCAGCCCTGTAGAAGGTGTGGGGGGGGGGGGAGGTTGCTGCAACAACCAATCACTCACTGCATCCTTGACCTCAACGTCCAAGTTGAACCGGCGACTACACAGTGCCCGTTTCAGTGCACCGTAGATGGCATAATCGCATGGAGGACATGTCCAGGTTATAAGGTGAGTGCTGGAGTGTTTACCACCGAAATCTATGTAACAGGTCCGGGACAACATTGGCCGTATGCAGACGTGCATTATCATGCAACACCATCACCCCACATGACAGCAAACCCGGTCTCTTGGATTTTTGGCCTACCTGATGTGCCATTAAAGTTTCTGTGTACCGCATGTCAGTTGCACCTTTCTCACAGAATTCGATAAGCAAGGTCCCCTTGTGGTTGAATAACAATGTGAAGAGCACGTGACTGCGGGAACTCTGCATAGCCTTCACTTTCTTCGGTGGTGGCAAGTGGGGCTGCTTGCACTGCTGACTTTGCCACTTGGTTTTATGGTTCATACAGATGGCACACAGATTCATTCCCCGTAACAATTCAACAGAGGCAATCGCTGCGTTCCTGGTTGTATTGGAGGAGCATCTCTAGTGCCATTCCCATGCAAAGCAGCTTTGTTCTGCGGTCAGATTCTGGGGAACCCATTGTGCGCACACCTCCCATTCCTGGAGGCAGTGCTTCATGATGTTAAACACCGTGCCGTGACTTGCCCTTGTGGTCTGTGCAATGTGCTCTGCTGTACACCGTGGATCCTGTTGCATGATGTCATTCACATGTAGGATGAGGTCATCATTTGCAACAGTAACAGATGGTCCAGGTCGTGGATCATCTTGCAGTGACATTCTTCCTTCGCGAAACCTCAGACTCCACTCTTTCACTCACGACAGAGATAAACAATGTTCCCCTGACATTGCCCTCATTTGGCAGTGAATGTCTCGCTCGCGTACTAGCTCCTTCTGCCACCAGGAAACACACAACTGCTCACTGCTCTTCCTTACTGGGCTCCATGGTATGTCGGATGGCAAGTCCCTGATGTCTGCACTTCACACAAGCCTGTGGTGTGACTGCCATCTACAATGGAACCCCTTTACAGTGGCAGACACGTTAAGATATACAAGGTGGCCTGTTTTCCACTGCCTGACCCTTATACAAGAAGTGAAAAAAGTACCAGCAAATAATTGACTTGATTAATTAAGCTTTGCAATTTAATTAATCAAATTTCCTGTATTTTCAATATTTTAGCTTGTTTAACTTCAAGTTTTTACACTTTTTAAAACGTTTCTATTCGTATAGCAGAAATAATGTTGCCTACAATTGCACTATGGCCATACAGCGATGAACCACATTTTTGTGTGTTGTTCAGATTTTCCTGTCTCGATGTTTTTCCTAATTTTTATTTTAGTTATGAGTGAATCCAGAATTCCTGACAAGTTTCTCTGCACGAAACAGAATTGCTTCTACAGGGTCCATTCTGAAAGTATCCGAACTGTCCACAGCACAGCACGAGAATTGGTCGAGGGTTCGGCTAAGCTGCACCAGGTGGCAGTGGGGTCCTTAACCTTCAAAACAAGGCCTCACTCAGTTGCCTGCGAGCAGTGGTTGAGGTGCAATCACTCGTGTTGTGTACACGGAAAAAATGTCGCGTCAAGAATTTGCAGTTGGTGGATTTGGTGAAAATGGAGCACACTTTGGAACAGCGCTACGCTGTGAAATTTTGTGTTAAATTGAAAAAAAAACTTTACGGAGACTTTAACCATGCTACGGGAGGCTTACGGCGAGGAAGTGATGTCCCGCACACAAGTTTACACATGGCACACGGTGTTCAAGGAAGGATGGGAGGTGGTCTAGGATGAACAACGCTCAGGGAGACCGTCCACGTCGAAAACGGAGGAAAATGTGGCCCATGTGAAAACTCTGTTAGACAAAGACAGGCGTTTAAGTCTCCAGATGATTGCAGAAATGCAAGTTTTTGAAATTGTTACCCAAAACTTGAACATGCACAAAATCTGTGCAAAAATTGTTCCGAAGATTTTGACGGCGAAAGTGTGGAACGTGTGGACGGTGACGAAACGTTTCTCTACCGAGTGATAACTGGGGAAGAAACCTGGCTATTTGAGTATGACCCCGAAAGCAAGAGACAAAGTTCAGAATGACACACCCCTACGTCCGCTTGTCGAAAGAAGGCCCGGATGTCAAAATCAAAGGTGAAGACAATGCACCTTGTCTTTTTCGACGTGAAGGAGGTCGTGCACAAAGAGTTTGTACCTGCTGGGACCACCATGAATGCAGCTTACTACAAAACAGTGCTTCAGCGTCTCCGACAGAGGGTCCAGCACGTCCGGTCTGACATCGCCGACAGGTGGGTGCTTCATCACGACAACACACCGGCTCACACAGCGCTGTTGGTAGGTGAGATTTGGCCAACATACACATGGTAACACTGCCTCATCCCCCTTACAGCCCGGACTTGGCACCGGCAGACTTCTTTTTGTTTCCCAAGGTCAAAAGGGTGCTCAAGGGGAAGCGTTTTGCATCAATTGAAGAGGTTCAAGCTGCCACGACCGCAGCATTAAAGAGGGTGTCAGTCAAAGACTTCCAGGACTGCTGTGACAGTGGAAACTTGCTATACTCGCTGTATTGAGGCTGAAGGTGCCTACATTGAAGAATGTTGAATGAAGCAGTTGTAATTGTCATCAATAAATTGTTTGCAAATAAATAAGTTCGGATACTTTCAGAACGGACCCTGTGTGTGTGTACGTGCAAAGAACACTGGGGGGATGACAGTGCGTGATAAGGGGTCAATGATCACCAACCAAGTAAACATCAATGGATCTGGGGTCAAGGGTGTCGGGTAAGAGGATTCTCTCCAGAGAGGGCTTACGCAGGCCATGAAATTAGTGAGCTTGAGAGGTTTGCTTTCCTTTCCCTTCAAGGGATTTAAAGGGATCCAAGGTCGTCTCACTCATCAGGAGATTCCACAGGCTGGAGGAAACTTTCCATACATTCACAGGCAAACAGTTGGAACTATATATTTGTGTGCTGGAAGTAAAGAAATGCATGAATCCGAAAAATGGTTTAACCTTTAGCCACCCGAGCCTCTTTCACATGTAACCCCCTTGCTGCCAGAGTCTATTTTCAGCAAAATGCAGAGTTTTATAAAAATGACTGTAGATCGGCTGCTAATTGCCATAGACAGACAAATGATATATAGTTTTACTCGGAATGAACCATAGATTCGGACTATATAAAATTTATGCACATTCGGCATATATATGGAGGGAGGAGGGGGGAGGAAACCGAATTCCACAATTTTTGAAGAAAAAAAATGGGGAGTTTCCCCCCCCCCCCCACCCTGACAAAAAGTACAAGACATTGTACTAATACACATGGAAATAATCGCTATAGTTATAGGAACACGAAAATAATTGCACTATTATCATATGACCAATAGAACACGACTTGTACTCCCAAAACGACATGTCTGTGTGCCACTGACTCTTTCAGAATATACGTAAGTGCACATTTGGTCAAAAAGTCTTTGGAAAAGAAGTACAAATATGATGTCTTTTGTACTTACCCTCTGCTGCTGCAGCTCCCATGCTTGGTCTGGAGCCATGACTCTCACTGATGGTACTCCATAAAACATGGCTCCAGACACATCACATGCGATGCAGCGGCACCTGCTGCGGCATTTGGTTCTTTGGCGTTCTTTGTAATAGTGCAGTTATTCTCAACCCCTCTTCCCCCCCCCCTTTTTTTGGCGACATGGAAAATTTGTTGTGTTACCAGTCTATTTTCCAGTGGTGGAAGAAAAGAATTGCTAACAAATCCGGCCTTTGTTTGTCGGAATTATTTTTCCTTTGTGAGGAAGCTGCACCAAAAAAAATGCCATTTTCCCACCTTTTTTGTTTGACACCAAGACGTGCAAGAGTCATAATTGTTTAATATGTGTGTTAACAATAATGTAAAAGAAGAAAATCTCAAATCCAGCCAAAAATAGCGACATTATAACATAAAAACTACGATCATGCTAGAGGATCTCGATCGAGACGCTCTGGATCCAAGTGGTTACATGTAGGATCTCGACCGAGATGCTCAAGATGTAAAAGGTTAAAAGAATATCACAGAAAAAGAAAAAGGAAACTTTTTCCATTGGCCTACCCTAGATCACGGCTTCTCAACCGCCAGGATGCTGCCTGGTATCAGTTATACTGGGCTGCGAGAGATTCTCCTGGTTCATTATTTTAGTTTTCTGAGCATTTTTCATGAATAAGTATTTTCTACTGGAAATACTCTGAAGATAACAATATTTGTGATTATCAATTGAGTAATTAAAAAAGAAACTCAAACTCTGGCTTGATATTACTGCAGAAGGAAACAATTTAATGTTTCAGTTTTACTCTGATTATATTATGGAAGCAGATGATTTCTGTTCACAGATTTTACTTTCAGATATCATTGCAGTTTGGATAAGATGATGTTGTTCTCATTTCAAAAGCACGATCCTGAACATAATGATCAACGAGTAATTTGATAAATTTGAAAACTAAATATTCAAATTTACATAAGGCAGAGTGGTTAGAACAGCACCCTATGATGCTAGTGGTCCCAGTTTCTAATCCCGGCATGGATGTTCTTTGTGAGTATCCCCTCATCATTGGATCATATCATCACTTACCCTCATTGTTGCAATTAGATAAAAGTGTGAGAAAAGCAATACTAATAACAAAAATCAAATAAAAACCTACTTTACATGAAACATCAATACAATTTCTTGTTTATTTTTCTACCACATATCTTTGTGAAACTGCATTTTCTGCCATGACTGTAATTAAAATGAAACAGAGCAACCACCTGCAACTTGTCTTCATTTGGCTATTACTTTGTTTCATTTCTGAATTAATAAGCTAATGGACAGGAAACAGCAAGAGCATACCTTCTGTGTATGTGAGGTCCTGTTGTTTGAGCAGCACAAATGTTTTTTTTTTATCTCTGTTGGACTTGACTGAGTTTTGGTAATTTTGCACAATGTACGCGAAAGAAAATTGAGCTCACTTACCGCGCATCGCATTGTAGCAAAAAACTCCTTCTCTGGTGTGGAGGACCATGATGTTGTATTTCATAGGGTTGATTAAACTTGGATGTTTAGTGGAATGATACTCACTGATATGAAACAATGATATACTACACGTTTACAGAAATTTGCTGTAATGCAAAGTGATGGCCATAATGAAGCACTGCATATGCTTCGCCATATTGTCTCGTGCACTGCTCGAGAGTCACTCTCCTGGGTTTGAGAGTATGCATTGGCAATGCAAAACTTATTAATTGTGATCTTGGAGACCTTCAAAATCTAAGTTGTAGTAAAAGAAACTAAGTTTTCAATAACACTGGGGAACAGTGAAATTGCAGCACAGTGTTTGAGAGCTAATTTAGGACGATTTCATGCTGCTGAATAATGATATAATAATATATTTCCTGAATTGGCTCTAATTTATGAAATAAATGCAACTAAATCAAAATGGCGGAAACATAAGACATACATATAAATGAACTTCCAACAACAATTTAATATTTATTTTTGTGATTACAATAATTATTATAAAAATAAATTTATATAGGCCTATGATCATAATAATTAAGAAAATATGTACACAATGAAGTAACAAAGTATGTGAAACGTTTTCTATACGATTTCCTGCTGTATTGCTTTTTAGGACAATCCCTCTAAGCTCCAACAGTAGTCGGCCATCATATGGCGATCCCACCGTCCCTGGTACCTTTCTTCCATTATCCTTATATCCTGATGGAACCATTCTCCCTGTTCTTCACTAAAATCACCAAGGTTCTCAGGGAATCTGTCAATGTAGCTATGTAGAAAATGTATCTTCACACTCGTATTAGCTCCCAATTTCTAAACATTTTTCAGCATATTTCCAACTATATCGCGGTAGTTTTCTGCTCTGTGATTCCCCCAAAAGTTTTTGAGGACGGACACAAAGCTCAGCCAGGCCTCAGATTTGATGTAAGACATGCAAGTTGTAAAATTGGCATCATTTATAAGTGTACGAATTTGTGGTCCATCAAAGATTCCTGCCTTCAATTTTTCTATACTTAGTCCTGGAAAAGTGTGGCATATATATTTGAAACAATCAACACTTGTATCTAAGGCCTTGACAAACTGTTTTATCAACCCAAGTTTAATATGCAATGGTGGAAGGATGATTTTGTCCCTATCTATCAGCGGTTCATGAATGATATTAGCTTTTCCCACTGTAATATTTTCCCTTGGGGGCCAGTGAATTTAAAGGAAAGCTACAAATGTTAATGATAGGACGACTAATGAGGGACTCATACTCAGAATTGGACAGCCTTTCTCGAAAGACATATGATCTCCACATAACATTGTCAAATTCTTTGCATCCACTCATATGGGATAAAGTAAACAGAGCTACACAAGAAGTTGTAGAACACTACAGCAAGCTTTCAGAAAGGAGACTTGATAGGAAATTCTACCAGCTAATTCAAGAAGAACAAGTTATATACAACAACAATGAAAGCAGGGAAGCAGTTAATGTCACTGGTAAAATAGAAGCTAAGAACATTGACAACAGATTATTTATAAATCTTACGGATATTGAGGTACCTGATGAGTATATAGAAATTTTTCAATTCGGAATGAAATTTTCAGTTGGTAGTGCTTATATACACAAGGAAGATTTTGTGATTTCAATAGAGAAAGCACTGAATTTCTTAGATGATTAGGAGGAAAAGAGAAAATTACGAAGTCTCACACATGATGCTCTTGATGAACGGTTAAGTTTTGAATACAACAGAAGAAATAACAGAGGTCCAAAATACACAGAACGGGAGAAGGAGCATATAAGGTTGGGGAAAA
This sequence comes from Lepisma saccharinum, assembly GCF_977018435.1. Taxonomy (NCBI): domain Eukaryota; kingdom Metazoa; phylum Arthropoda; class Insecta; order Zygentoma; family Lepismatidae; genus Lepisma; species Lepisma saccharinum. The sequence goes on along the minus strand of NC_139232.1, from coordinate 31,154,240 downwards.
AAGTTCATGGTTTCAAGATCTGGTTGAAAGAAAACAACATTTTCTTAATAAAATCGGACAAGGAAAATAAACCTGTCCTTATCCGAATTAAGGACTATAAAGAAAAAATGGAAGAATGTTTCAAAGTAAACAATTTCACAGAAACCTCTCGAAACCCTATAACTAAAATAATAAATGAGGTAAAGAAAGTAATTGAAAGCAGTATCACGATACCAAGAGAAATGAAGAAAAAACTCATTGTCAAAAATTCAACCCTGCCGATTGCCTTTGGACTACCAAAAACTCACAAACCGGGAACTCCAATACGACCCATCATTGCAACTTTCACACATCCTGCATACAAACTATCCAAATATTTAGTTAAAAGACTTGCTATAATTAAACAACAAACACCATTCAGTGTTAAAAATGCATATGAAGTGAAACAGAAACTAAAAAATATTGTTTGGAATAATGAGTATCGTATTGCAAGTTTTGATGTTGAAAATTTATATCCTAGTGTCCCAATAGAAGGTGCCACAGATGCATTACACAGATGGCTTATTGAGATGAAGGTTAACCCAGTAGAATCATGGGAAATGGTTCGATGGTTTACTGTATGTGCAAATTACAATTACTTTATATTTGATGTCAAAATCTATCATGAAAGTAATGGTCTATCAATGGGAAACCCAGTATCCGGAATGATCTCCAGCATTTTCCTTCATTACATAGAATCTCCAATTGTTAATGCGATAGGTGCAAATATCAAACTCTACATCAGATATGTAGATGATGTGCTAATTATTACTAAAAATGAGAACACCATCATGGACGTATTTAAATTGTTATATGAATCACATCGTCGCATAAAATTCACTTGCGAACCCATGAATAACAATGTAATTTCTTTCCTTGATCTGCAAATTAAGACAACTGACTCAACAATTCAAACATCAGTCCATATGAAAAAATTAGGGGGGGAAAAATACATCCATGCCAAATCAGAACATTCGCGTATAACAATGGATAACATATTTTTAAATTTTTTCCTGAGAGCACAAAGACTACGTTCTAATAATGAGGATATCAAAAATGAAGAAGAAAGGCTTTTTAATATAGCAAAAGAAAATGGCTTTCACACGAACAGAATAAACCAAATCAAAAAACAAGTCGCAAGAAAACTAAAGGAAAAGAGAAATACAGACAAAGATGAAAAGTCTGTTGAAAAGAAAATTGTGTGCATTCCATTCCACAAGGGATTCTCACATAAAATTGCAAAAATTTTTAGAAGTTTTAATTTCAAAATTGTTTTTAAATCACCAAGAAGTTTGGAATGTACATTTAATGAATTCAAAATGAGAAACTCTCTACCAGATGTGGAAACCACAGGAATATATAATATAAGTTGTTCATGTTCAAAGGATTATGTGGGACAAACAGCAAGGAATATGGCAATAATATGGCACGAACACGATTTGGACATTATAAATCTAAACCCAAGAACAGGTTTGTCAACTCATATCATCGAAGAGAAGCATTTGATTAAAAAGAGAAGGGTTTTAAAAAGATTAACGGGAAAAACAGAGTTGAATGTCTGGGAAGCTTCGTTCATTGCAGAAGAACACTGGAATAAATTAAATAATGAAAATGGTAACATAGATCCAGTATGGAGTTTTCTTTTTCGCAAATGGAGTAAGCCACCATCTTTAAAATGTAATGTAACAGAAAACATCAAGAGACTTTGTGAAAACAATGATGAATTTGAATTACCTGATGATATTTGGGATTCATAATTATTAAAAAAATCTGAAATAAAAATAAAACAGACTGCTTTTTTCACAGTTAAGTTGCTATATTACAACAATGGAACATTGACAACATCCATTATATAACAGATTCTTTTTGTTTAAAAAATTACTAACCATTGTTATAACTGTATCTTTAGTCAAAATGAAAATAAATGATGAAAGGAGCGTGTGTTCTCCTGAAACGTCACAAAGAAAAACTGTTTTCTTATGCTTGTAATAACCGTAAACTACAGGAAAATAATCAAACATTTATCCTCCAATGCTTTTCTCTAGTACGACTATCCCACAAACATAGGAGATATATTGCCTAGCAATGCTTCATAAGTTGCCTAGCAACAATTTAAAAATATATTAATCCACATGACGTGCCAAAGCTTCGTTTAACCCACTGTAAGTGTTTCCGACCGAACAGAAAAGAATCAAGATAATAAAAAAACAGGAATTTTGTAATCAGCTGCATGGTCGAAATATCGACCAAAATACGAGTAGCACCTTATATTCGATGGTCGATATATTGACCAAAATACGAGTAAAGGTTAATAGACCAAATGCCCTGAAATGTTTATATTCACATAGAATATGTCATTCGTATGTCAGTAATGATATTTTTGTGTTTCTCATGTGTTTTGAAACTTTATAGTTTATTTATGAATATAAATTTTAAACTAGCTTAGTGGATATGCTACATCACTGACAGTATATAGTACACTTGGACACTCAATCGTGTAGTTCGCAACACTGAGGAAATCAACAGACTGAAGCGATGGCAGTCTGGTTTTCTTTCCACCCTTGCCGATTGGGAAAAAGAATTTGCCTCCACAAAACATACCTTCCCATTGGATCCTTCAAGGTCGCTCGTTGATTTTTCAGGTCCTTGGTGGCATCGAATGCTACAGGCTGGCCAGGATGATGTTACGCAGATGTTTTGTTAACATGCCCGGAGAGGGTGTTGATGACCCCATATCGTAAAAAGACAAGCCGTGGAGACTTGCAGGTTCATTCTGCTGAGGCAACACGGAAGAAATAATGAAAAACCAAAAGAAGTAATTTGTAACAGTTATGCTGTGTGCCACCACTGCTGGCCTTGCTGTACCTGAGTGAACGCACAACATGCAATTGTTTCACCTGATTTTTTTCTTCCGCTGTATTTCCTGTGTGAAATTGTCTGTCATTGGTACTGAAATGACATCTGTTGCATTTGAAACACTGATGATGTTGATGGCATCTAGATTTCCTAGTGTGAAGCTCCTCCTCATGTTTTGGCATACAGGAGATGTGCTTTGTTTGCTTTTGCTTAAATTTCAATGAAGTACATTTGTGTTCCAAATCAAACAGCACTTATCTCTGATTTGCATTATACGTGGTTAATTCATAAATGTGCCTACAAATTGCACAACATAGAAGATTGATTGATTGAGTTGGTGTTTTAAGTCCACTTTATGCACAGTAAGGCTAACCAGGACTGGACCTACAACAATATAGAAGAAAATACAGTCTTAAAGTTATAATATTCATAATATATTGTATGGACAACCAAAGTTACTGTGATATAAAAATGTGTATTAGTTTGAAACTCAATGTATTGTTTTCTCACTTGTAGTATTTGCTCCTTAAGGTTTTCAAATGCTCTTGAAACTTGCATCAAATGCCCATGATTAGATTTTTTTTACTTGTTTAGATTACAGGATGCTTTATTATTCATGATAGATGTGAGTGTTATTGAATTTGTGCATTTACTGTTCAGATTTGTTTATCATGTAAAGAATTTTTTTACATGTGCTAATACAGTTTATCTCATCAAGCGAGGTCAATATCATTTTCCTCTGGAAGAAAGCTAGGATTTTAAATTACAGAATTTAATAATTTTTCATATTTGGAAAATGAGACGCAGTAGTAAATAAATACAAAGAACCTTAGTAGTCACTTTTTCCACAAAGCTGCTTTTCGTTCCTCTATTAATTTCAGTGAACCGAAATTAACAGAACAATAAGAAACTGCTTCACGGAAAATGTGTGTACTAAGTAGGGATGTGACGAAGCTGAAAATTTACCAATGCCGATGTACTCACCGATAATTTTTGGAACCGATACCGATGCCGATATTTAACCGATTCCGATATATAAGATTATTAAACAGAAATGGGATGTTATTTTCAGCATGACAAAAATAAATTTGCTATGTACATTTCTATTGCATATCATATGTATGTATATACATATATATTCTCAAGAGATGCGAATGTACATTTGCATCTACAAAATGTTATGTGAACCTTTAAGAAGAACATGGATTCTCAAGAGATTAAACATTAGTACACAAACAGTTCTTTGAAATGCAAAATGAATTCCTGTTCTGCCAGATTCAACTTCAGAAACACGAGATTTGGAAGAACTTCAGGAAGTAACCTACTTCTTCTCTTATCTCAAATCTGTTCAGCAACACTGAACACTCAATCACTGAATACTGATGCAGCAGGTATGCCCAAGTATTTTCTCAGGACTTGCTTCAGGTTTGAATATTCATTTTTGAATTTCCAATACAACAGCAGATCCTGGTTCAGCAATGTACTGTTTTATTTCCGATTTATAGTTAGGTTGATCCTCTGAATGAGTTTGCAATAATTTTATTACAAAAACTCGACAATAATGACTAATCATAACCAAATTTTCAATAAATCTTACAAAACTAGAATATAAAACTTATTAGAAGGTAAAAACTCTAGTATAATCTGTACCGGTTTAAATATCGGATTTTTGCCGATTCCGATACCGATGCCGATGTGTCAATTTCGGCCGATTTTCATACATCTGTAATCGGCTTCGGCACATCCCTAGTACTAAGGTTCTCTACATTTAAGAATTTTTGTTCAGAAATCTGCCCTTAAGAAATAATGTTTATTAAGAAGCACTGCTATAAATATAATGCAGTATTGATACCCTAGTTTTGAAAGTTCCAAGCACTTGTGTTCCCTGAATCAGAAATTTCAACGTTCATATGTTCTTCATCATATCATATATCAGTTGAAATTTATACTCCTCTTTTGAATTAGATTTCAGTCTGTTTTTTTCTGTACTCGTTGAGATGACAATGATATTTTTTCTTTGCAGTTTCTCTGGAAAATGTGATGACAGACGTGCAAGAACTGGAGAAAGGTATGGAATTGACCAAAAAGGAATTTGAACATCGTAAAAGAGACGATAAGCACAATGTTGTGTTACGGGATTTCTTGTCAAACTCTGAAGAGAAACTCCGTAAGTTGAAAGCAGATGCAAAAGTAGCTCAAGATGCATTCCGGGAATGTGTGGAATACTTCGGAGAGAGCCCTCGACAAGTGGATGCAAACACTTTCTTCTCATTACTTGTGAGATTTGTTCGAGCTTTTAAGGTGAGTATGTAGGATGCATTTAGTAGCATCATAGAATTATCACAGTTCTAGATGTAGTGGGAGAGGAAGAGAGCAACATTGAGAGATCTGTGCAATATAATGCAGCTACTTTTATGAATATTACATCAGTACAATTATTGGCAATGTTACTGATACACTGATGTGCTTTATTGATCCTTTATTGGTGGATATTGATGGAGTACTGCTTAATGTATCCCATGCACACTACATAGGACTTCCCACCAAACAATGAACATTCAAATTTTATAACACTTCAGATATGATTATAAAATTGCAATTTTTTGTTCCAACAATTTAACTCAATTTTATATTTGGGAATCATCATCATCCTTCGCAGTTTCCTGTCTTTGGCTGGGTCGACATAGAAGTCAAGCCTCTCCATTTTCTTCTGGTCTTCCTCCATTCCTCTCTTTCCACTGTGTCCTCTCCTCCTAACACTCTCCACTATCTTCTCTTTCCATCGACATCTTGGTCTCCACTTTGGCCTTATTCCCACTCCTTGTGCATTGTATGCTCTTACTGGCAGTCTTTCTGCACCCATCCTCTTCATGTGTCCAAACCATCTTAAATGTGCCTGATATATTCAGTCTTGAAGCTTGCCACCCCCACTGTCTGTTAGATCTCTTCATTCCTTATTCTATCCCTTCTATCTTCCCCAATACAGTATACTCCTTAAGAACTGCCTGCATCTTTCTTTTGTGTCTTCCTGCCATTGTCCAAGTCTCTGCTCCATACATAATTATTAATTATTATTGGGAATATGTAACCTAAATTTCTGAATTGTACATGTAATTAGTATTATCTAGTCTTATCATTACATTATAGTGCATGTTCTTAGTGCATTCATAGTTTACATTTGGGTACTGGAATGAATAAAAAAAAAACCACCATGACCCAGGTCGACCTGTACCTGAGGGGATGAGTAAAGTAAGTATCTGCTCAAGATTTAAACCTCTCCTCGCCTCCTCTGGGAAGGAACTTGATTTCTCCCTCCACAATTCTTCAATTAGCACATTATTGAGAAACTCTACACAAAAGTTCATGGTGGTTGCGGTAAACGCGGTTTAAAACGCCGTACCCTTTTGTGAATGAAGACAGTGGATCTTCGAAATTGATAGGATTGAACCATTTTATTGTGCAACGCGGAATTACGAAATCTTTTAAATTTCACGTAAGTAATCTACACAAAAGGTTATTACACAGGTCTACAAAATAAAATATTTTTTTAGTTGCTAAAGATTTTTGAACGAATTTATGGTATTTTGGTTGTTCTGAATCTAATATGAACAACAGTTTTGCCAAGTTGGCTCTAGTTCTTGAGATACTTGGTATCCTTCGATTGTAAGTTTATCTCAATAAGAGCTGTAGGTGTTGACATGAAATGGGGCATGGCTTTTATTTTAGAATAGAAAATATATTTCTAGCCCATCCATTGCACAGAATATATGTATTAAAAGTTGGTTTTTCTTTATTTGCTTTATTTTTATTTCTGTTGTTGAGGGGAATGAAACATGCGTTCTTCACGAGCAGGCCGCGTAAGTGATTCTGATGGATTGTGCTGCATTTGTGGTGAATATTCTGTGCAAAAACAAAGAAAACCGTCACTGATTGAAAAATTAGAGAAACTTCAAAATACATTTCTCAGATATCTACTATTTAAACTTGATGGTACATATCCAAAACTCACTCCTAGTAACATATTATGCGAAATCTTTAATATCTCGTCACTTGAAGAAAGAGGCAAACTCCAAACTTATTAATGGTAAAAAAGATTCTTCTAACCTGCTGTCAAATTTAAATTTTTGCGTACCAAAATGGCCGAAGCTGAACCCATGAGGAGAATGTGCAAGTTATTTAACTCATTTTCTAAGAATAACCCAAGCATAGACTTATTTAAATGTAATTGTAACTTTAGATCTAATCTTTGAATTTTTTTAATATTTTTTCTGTTCACTGAATTTCAGTTTTCAATTACCTTGTAAGGTTATATCCCACAATTTAATTTCATTATTATTGTATTACCTTTGTGTTTTTTTGTCTATAATCTAATAATTAAATTCTTTGCCCAATTGTTATTTAATGCAAATTGTATATTACGTCATTCATATTTCTTGTGAACTATCTTTATTATAATCTTGGTAATGTAATGGTGGCATCCAATATTGAACACTGTAATTGGGCATGCGTCTGTTGTGTTTCAATTAAATAAATAAATAAATAATGGAAACATATCTTTCATATTGAAGTAGTTCGTTAAGTCTTGGATAAAGGTGGAGAGTGTTTAATTACATCCATAGATCCTTTCATGGGCTGGGTATTGAGAAACTAAAAATGGGGATCTTTGATGGGCCTCAAACTCGAAAACTCATTATTAATTCAAATCTCTCAAATTTTAAGAATTATATTGAAGCTTCTACATGATTCAGTTAATCGGAGTTCTCAAGAACTTCTTCAGCAATCACAAACACGAAGACTATGAAGAACTGGTGCAAAACTTGCTCACAAACTTAAAATATTTTGTAATTAATATGAGCATGAAGATAAATATCCTCCAAATCCACTTTGACAGTTTTCCAGATATTCTTGGTGATTTTAATGGAAAACAAGGGGTGATATAAAGGAGATGATGGAGGAAATATTTCAAAGCAGATGGGACGGATACGAGATAGCAGATCAGGGATGACGATTAGGAGGGGTGTGTAGGACATTTCACACACACTTTTTGCACGTCCCGCACTATGGTCTCTTAACCTTTTGGGACCCAAGCGTCTCGATCGAGATACCCAAATGTAACCCTCACGGTACCAAGCATCTCGATCGAGATGCTGTGTCAAGGTCGTAGTTTTTACGTTATAACTTTTCTATTTTTGGCTAGAATTTCGATTTTTTTTAATATTGTTCCTAACACATGTATTTAACAGAAATGTTTCTTGCACCTTTTTTTTTTCTTCATGAAAATGGAGGTGAAAAGGCGGGAAAAGGGACTTCTCTTTTGCGTCTCTTTTCAAGGTCAAATTTTTGCCAACAAAGGAAGATGGGACTTTGTTGTTCTAAAGCAATGATTTTCACTCCCGTCTGTTAACTGCATTCAAAGGAAACTTGTTTATCAGTATCCGATGTCAAAATGAAAGTTTTCCGTGAGGGTGCAAGTAGGGGGTTGGGGAGGGGGAAGACTGGTTGTTGAATCTGCGTTGTGAGAATGGAATTTCGAAGCGCGCTGAAGGAAACCTTTGTTTTTTTAGCACAAGTGTCCACAAGTTGCGACAGAGGTTACCCTGCATTGTCTAAAAATAGAATTTCAAGCAGCTGCAAGAATCGGCGCTCATTTTTCACTGCGTTCTAGCTTTTCGTCTGTGAATGTTGTGCATAGGTGTCGTTTTGTGCCCAAGTGCGAGGACCCCATTTTTTAAAAAAAAAGTATTTTCAGGGGATTTCCCCCCTTTCCCCCTCCATATATACGCCGAATGTGCATAAATTATATATCGTCTGAATCTGTGATTCATTCTGCGTACAACGGTATATCGTTCATATCTCCAGGGCAAATAGTCTCTGAGCTAAAGTCATTTCAAGGTACCGCTGCATTTTGAAGCTTGAATCAGTGGCGTGCCGACCATTCCTTTTGGGTGTACAACTCTAGTTACATTGGTCATATGATAATAATGCAAATATTTTTGTGTTCCTTACATGTCAGCGATCATTTCCATGTGCATGTCGACACTGTCATGTACTTTTTTCTTGGGGGGAGGGTGGGGAAACCAAATTTTTTTTCCGAAATTTTGGAATTTTGAGAGTTAGTCCCTCCCCCCCACCACATATATGCCAAATTTGCATAAATTTAATATAGTCTGAATCTCTGGTTCATTCCGCGTACAACGGTATATCACTCATCTCTCGAGGGCAATTAGTCTCCAATCTACACTTATTTAATTGAAACTCTGCATTTTGCTCAAAATCGGCTCTGTACCGAGAGGCTTACATGTGAAAATGGCCTTGGGCGCCAAAAGGTTAATGATAAGGCATGTCTACTAAGGAAGACTAAATTGTCCTTGCACCTGCCCCCTCCTCGTTTTGGTACCCAATCGTCACTAGTGTGGCAGATTATTGCTGGGATCTTCCAATGTGATTGTTCCGACACCCAACATACAAGAAAATCTCAGAAACACCCAACATACAAGAAAATCTAAGAAACAACTTTTTTCACATCATTTGGAATGATTAACAATGAGATCATGCTTTTTTATGTTTTTTAAAGGACAGCCATTACTCAAAAACTAGAGCCAATGTATATAAAAAACTGATATCATATTCAAAATCACAATGGCAAAGATACCCTAAAATGACTAATTTTGTTGGCAATAAAATGTGTGTTTACCAGTGTTACCTATCTATCTGTACATACAGAGATAAAGGTGTTCAATGGCAGCCTGCACAATGATCATTTAACCCCTTTACATTTCTTTGAGTGGATGGTGTCGATATGGGTAAACCATTTCTTAATTAGGTCACAGAGGTGTTTTTGTTATATACAAATGTTGTGCCAAAATGGGTCTTATTAACCCTCACAACCTGCTCTAGACATGCCACTGTGTGTGGTGAATTGTGAAGAAGGCTTTGTCATGTAAGAAACAAATGCTTCTGGTGGAGAATGTTGTCAAGACAGAAATTAAAGCTGAGATTTTATAAAATGTAATTTAATTAATTAAAGATTGACTTGGTGGTATCCAAATACAGTGGAACCTTGATTTTAAATTTTAAAGGGTTCAAGTTCAAAAAACTTAAAATGCAGGAAAACTGCATAGCATTACGTTCTGTTTTGTCCCTGAGGCTTCAATGTATAATATATAATGCAGGTAAATGTAAAATCCAGGTATGTAAATTCAGGGTTCTGCTGTGTGAACTATACTGCATATATTGCAATAAGAACATGCACTACTATTAGCAAGTGGATTGTTAGCATGCAATTCCAAATATTGAGTGTGTCCTGTATTACAGTTGGCAGATCAAGAGAATGAACAGAGGAAGAGACTGGAACAGGCTGCATTAGAGGCTCTGAATAAACCCTCAGAAGAGGTCATCAAGAGGAATAAGATAAATCAAAAGAAGCAACAGGTATTGTGTTTAACAAGTTTTATTCCAGGGTACTCTTTGAGTGTTTCAGGGTGATCAGAGCAAAAATTTATTCTGTAATAAAATTGAATAGATATAAAATAACTGCATATGCGTTGCTTTGCTTTATTACCATTGTCTGAGATGCTTAGCATTAGCTCCATAATGTGCATTTGTTGTTTTTTTTGGAAATTCTGTTCAGTTAGATTGTGATCGTGTGTGAAAACTGCAGAATTGATTTTTTTTATTTGCTTGTTTAGGTGTATTCACGTTAACACTTAAAAGTCTCAAGTGGACCATATCCATAAAATTTGCAGTAATTATTTCTACTAAGTTTATTTGTGTTTATGTTTCATAAAACATAAGTACATTTTTTCTAGCTCAGTATGGCCTTTTTATAACATAGTGACTAACCCTGATCTTGTAATCAAGAAGCCCTGGGCTCAGTTGCCAGTGTGGCATGGATTTTACTTGAAACTGTAAGCCCAGTTGCAATGAATCTATCTGAGCATAAAAGTAAACTTAAAAAATGTGACTTAACTTTTTCTAGTCCAGTACGTGGTAAAAAAAGGAAAATGAAACTTATATCAAGAATTAAAAGTTACTTCCTTCACTGAACCCTTTGCACTAGGTATAAATATACTATTATGCATTTATTTGAACATTTAATGTAGGTCTTTATGCTTGGAAGTCAGTGCATGTCCAAGACATCATATTACCTCCTCCCCTTTTTTTCTCAAACTATGAAGGTGTAGTTAGTCTTTCAAAATCATGTCTTTTTTTAATAGTAATGTTTTTCAACACAGATTTGCCCTAAACTAACACAGTTGATCTTACTGAGGGTGTGAATAGGTGCATATGTACATAGTTTTAATAAATAAAGCATGTCCTCATATGTTTATAAATATACACATTTATTTTACGGTTTGCACTTATATTTGAAGCATGTAAACGCCTGGTTAAATATATGCATGTGTATACTTCAAATGCTTTTCTTCATAAACTTTAGCACTGAAAATAAAAGTGCATTTGTCAATGCATACTTGATAATAAAATGGCGCAATGATAAAGAAAAATGTAAGATATACAGTAATTTTTCTTAAACTATCTCAACAACCATTAGCACTTCTTTCTTTTGGTGTCCGTGATTCAGCTTTAAAAAGAGGGTATTTTTTACACTGTATAAATAATGCTGTTTTGAGGTCAAGGAAACCAAGAAAATCACACTGTATTGCATGCCCTGGGCATAACACTCACATTATATGTATCTTCACTCATCTTTTGAATGAAGAAATAGGTACATGGGAATATTCACTAAAATATGAACATAGTGCTTAAGTAGACAGTGTGAAGACCATCTTTGGGAAATGTGAAGCCATGAGCTATCCACTACTATATTTAAAAAAATAAAAATGCAGACAACTTCTATGTTTCAAATAATAGTTCATGGTGAAGCAAACATCATTATGTAATTATCAAGAGTCTGTCATAAAAGTAGGAGTACAACTGTTGAAGTTTATAGTAAAATTGCCCTCTCTCTTGCAACACCACCCACAGTCACAGATTCAAGTCCTGACATGGACGTTTGTGGTTCCTTTGTGTGTGTGTTTCTTTATCTTTAAAACTCTGTGACACAAACGCCCTTTGAGGACCAAGGTCTTCCAGGTGACTTTTCATTGGGTGGTGCATGATCAGTGCAAGTCCGAGTCTTCCTCTTTTCTAGCTTTCAATACTGGAGTCTACTATTACATTCTGCTGCTCCCTGGCTGTGCTCTGTAGTTTCCACTGGGATTGAATGTGGAACCAGTTGCACCAAAGACGATAATGCTAACCATGTCTCTTCTGTCAGTTTCATCTAACCGTCATTCATCCTAAGCATCATAATTATCCTGAAGAGGCAGAAAAGTAGCTTAAAATAAGAAAAATATAATGCAAAAAATTTCACACCCTCTTCTTAAGGGATTCAACTACAATTTTATTTTCAATTTTGTTATTATACAAATTATATTTGCTTTAGCAAAGCTTTTGTCATAAGTGTGGAAAGCTAAATTTAATTTTACTTTAATTTTATATTTATTGAATAAATTCTATTTTTTCTTTATTCATTACTTTTTTTTTTCAAAGCTGAGGACCCATCTGACTGTGTGCATCATCTGCCCACGGGAGGGTATTCATAAAACCATGATGTAGTGAAGGAAAAGTGTTTGAACATTTAATGAAATAGTTAATCACCAGAAGAAAGCATAATGAAACGAATGCTTTATTCATTTCTAAGAATAGATTTGGGGCCTCCCCAATGGTATAGTGGTAACGTCATCATACAGTCGCCGCAATGGAAATCTTTACATTTGAACGCAAGTGAAATCTTTACATGGTTATCATGCGCACCAACTGTGCCGTTGTTATACTCCGAAATAAACAAAGTGAGAGGGGTCTATAATCTTGTGATTGTACAGTGATCAACAGCCGATAGTGTTGTGGTTATACTTGGGCTAACAGTCTTTACAAGGGAACCAGAGAAGGAGTCCCGGTTGTGGTATCCAGTGCAAACAATTTCTCTGTGTTACAGAAGTGTGCAGTTTTGTCATTTCGTTGTTTCTGCCTAAGAAGGCAATGGGGAGGAAGAAGTTGTCAATGGAAGAGAAGACTTGTGCCTTGACTTTGCTTCAACAAGGTATGTCTGTGATTCGTGTGGCAGCTGATTTGCAAGTTTCAAGACAGGCTATTTACGACCTTAAAAAAGCAGCTGCATGTCTACCACTTGGCTTGGTAACACCTACATGGAAAGTAGACTCTGGGGATACCAGAAAAACGTCGCCACGAACAGACAAGATTTTGAAACGTGAAGTTATATCAAATCCATCGATTTTGGCCACACAGTTGAAGAAGAAGCATCCAGATCTGCTAAGTGATGTATCCATCTGCACCATACAACATTGACTACAGAAAGACCTTCACTTACCAGCTCATCGTGCTGCCAAGAAACCACTTGTAACCTCAACTATGAAGTCGAAAAGGCTAAATTCCTGCAGAAATATCAACAGCTGGACATCAGAAGACTGGCGAAATGTAATGTTTTCTGACGAAAGCACGTTTACACTCGTTAGATCAGTACCAAAAATTGTGAAAAGACCGAAAAATGTGTTGCGGTATGATCCAAGGTACACTGTTAAACATCCGGCTAGTGTGATGGTATGGGGTGCATTCAGTGGTGCTTATGTTAGAGGGGGACTATATTTTCTCTCCAAGAATGTAACCATGACAGGGGACCAATACATAAAAGTATTGGAAGAACACATGTTGACATTCTGGACAATTCATGAATGTCTGTACTTTATGCATGATGGTGCGCCAGATCACAGGAAGAAATCGGTTAAAAAGTGGTTGAATGACAATAACATACCAGTTCTTGAATGGCCTGGTAACTCACCTGACTTAAACTCAGTTGAAAATGCATGGAATTAATTAAAGAAAGAGGTTAAAGAAAAACAACCATCTACCATCACAGAGTTACAAGAGCTGCTGGGTCGGGTACCCTATTCTACACCCTCGAATTTTCAATTTTTTTCTTTTTCTTTATGAAAATTATGTGATCCTAATTGTGAAATTTAAAAAATTGGAGCGTGGAAAGAAGTATTTAGAACTGTACAGCCGTTTCAAGTTATTTCCCACCGATTCCGAGCTCCGCATTTGGGGTGATTGACTTACCACCCCCTACCGCTACCTCAGCCCCGCCTTTATCTATAGAGTCCCTTTTAAAGGCATGTTAGAAATTGGGCGGAGTCACCTGCCCCCAACACTATTTCTCACCGTTTTCCGCATTGACACATGAAGATACCAAAAATGAAGGCTAAAATTACACCTAAGAAGGTAACTTACCTCTTTTTACCAAGGCCAGGCACTGAATTGCAGATCGTAGGTAAATTTGTAAGTCCAAAAATGAAGTCCTCCACTCCCTTCCCATCATAAAAATAAGAAGTCGCAAATTATCCCATACCACAAGTAATTTAGAAAAAAACAACCCTCCCCTTTACGGCCTGCAGTTGCCAAAAATAAATAATTAATTCCAATTTCTGAAGTCCCATAAATGAAATCCAATGTCTGATATCTCCAATCTGCCAATATATCACACAAATAACATATCGCAATTGCAAATGTTCCCATTGCACAAGTCAATCATAAGAAGAAAAAGAAAAAAATCAGACGTGCGCCTGTGACATGAATCCATGATCCGAAATCTTCAGACTTGCGCCTGTGACATGAATCCATCATCCGCCATCATAGAAGTTCTGAAAAACCTTTTTGACGTTACGCAAGGAATTTTAATTTTATAAAAAACTTAAGTTTTGTAGCACGTAGATCTAAAAAATTAACTTCCGCACTATTTGCAAACACTGTTTGTTATAAGTAACTAAATATTTTCACGAAAATATTTGAAATGTGCCTGAAATCGAGGGTGTAGAAAGGGGTACCCGAGCCGAGCTGCTGAAGAAGTTCTGGGTGACAATGGACGAAACTTATTTTGAAAATTTAGCTGATTCAATGCCCAGAAGATTACAAGAAGTTGTACATTCTCGTGGAAATATGACAAAATATTGATAGTAAAAAATTGTGAAATTTTGAAAGCTATAAAACAAAGAATAATCAGACTTTCCTTGTTTTTGTTGCTTTTTTTTTTTTTACTTATGTAAAGATTTCCATTGAGGCCACTGTAGTGGTAACATTCTCACCTTGTAATCAAGGAGTCCCAGGTTTGATACCCGGTGGAGGCACACAGTGGTTTGGATCCCACTTTAAACTGTAGGTCCAATTCCGATTAGCCTTTTTGTTCATAAAGTGGACTTAAAATCAAAATGAAATAGATTCAGCACATCTACTGCAATCAA
Organism: Lepisma saccharinum; assembly: GCF_977018435.1. NCBI lineage: Eukaryota > Metazoa > Arthropoda > Insecta > Zygentoma > Lepismatidae > Lepisma > Lepisma saccharinum. Next base: position 31,139,052 of record NC_139232.1, on the reverse strand, counting down.
TTTAGATAAGAGACAACAATGCAGCAACAGCCCTTGAGGGTTAAGGCCTACCTACAGACTGGCAACTTCACTCCCATATGCCTCAGCAGAGATGAGTGATCAACCAAACAGTTATGGGGTGACGTGTGGTCATCATGACGACCCCCCCCCCCCCCCAGTTGTCATTGTAGGTTTCCATGACCATATTATGCACTCATTTGCAACTCCCCAATATCCTTGTGATGGAGAGTGACCACCAGTCCCAGACAAAATATCTGAAGAAAAGTTGTTACACTTGCAAATTGACATAGTTTTCTTTTTTTCTGTTTTTGTAACCAGGCGTTTGCAACAACCACTGAAATGCATGAAGCTGCAAATGTTTATATATTTTTTTAAACAACCATATTGCTGTGTATTATGTATTTTTTTGCAACTTGTTTGCAAATTTTAATTGTGTAATCACTTGAAATGTCAAACCAACTGCAGTTAGAACCACGTTTGTTTGTTTCACAGGCAACTTATAAACTAAATGGCAAATGTGTTCATACAACTTTTAAGTTACCAATAGGGTATGTATATTTATGTAAATATTTATTTCAGCACAGTGCACAATGATTGTTCATTAGTCACAAAAGCTTCTGCACAAATATCTGGTTTAAAGATGAAAATATGTATTATTTGGGTGCTGTGCTTTTGTTCCGTTTTTTTGACACAAAATTTATAAAGCGATGTCTAAAAATCAAGTGCACATAATTTTAAATTTATTTTATTGAACATATTTTACATTGTGTACAGAACTGTCCAGAAACTGTTCAAAAATTCATATATATACGTATTTTGTATTTTATGATTATTTATTCAGAAAAACTGTTATCTTCTCCTTATTTTTATGTAATAATAATTTTCAGTTACCGTACAAATAATTGAGTAGCAATGGAAAGATCCAATTGTTAGATACATATCATATTTAAGGTACACCTTAAATATTGCTTCAGCTTTTGAGAGAAAAGATTGCTTCCATTTTAAGGTGCACAGGTGTACATACCTGTATTATTAGAAGAATACAGTAGTGTTACATTTATATTATTGTTACATTTACAACGGTAAACATTTACCATTTGATAATAACAGCACATTACACTATATTACACTAATACAGTGGTATATTTATTTATACATATGTACTCGAATCCAAGATGCCATCTAATCTAAGTCACACCTAAATTTTCAACATCCAAAAACTTCAGATTCGAAGAAATACTGTGTATAACATTTGTCTCTTCTCTGTGAGTTTACATATTCCAGTGTATACAGGTGTGCCAGAAAAATGTACACATGCTTTAACGCTGTGTGTTACTTTTCAACTTTGAATTGAATTATTGTATCAATGTGTAGTATGATGTTGCCAAAAGATGGCATTAATAAAATGAATGCTAGCATCAACATGCGACCGACAGGACAGTGAAAGAAAATAGCGGAAACACAGCCATCGTTCAAGGAGCGCCAAACCATTTTGAAGTGTTATTTGCAATTTGAGAACATTGTGGAAGTACAACAACAATGGAGGGGCAAGTGTGCAACAGAACCTATAAGTTGGAGACACATGGTACTATGTGAGATCTGGACATGGAAAAATCAGGGAGACCTCCCACAGCAACAAGTCCTGCTTCCTCTGCTATGGTGTTGGAACAGTCTACATGCTCACCACAGAAGTCTACCAAACAACATGTACATGAGGTAGGAGTTAGCGAAGAAGCATACGACACATTCTTAAAACAGCAAAATGGAAAGATTTCATCCCAAGATTATTACATGCACATTTTCTTTGACTGCCCTGCCTGCCACATGATGACGCTATCAGTTATTTCATTAACAACATATTTTGCATGAACATCATGCTACACATTGCTATCATAATTAAATTCATCATCGAAAAGTAACATATAGATAACATCTCTTAAAGTGTGTATACATTTTTTTGGCCATGATATACATCCTCATTTTAGTGAACAGCGTGAATGACTGTGCATAGTGAGAAAGGGGTGGAGGGCTGGAATGACTAGAGCAATAAATGAAAAGGGTTGATCAGATATGTTTGTTGGATTGGAAAATTACTGGCTTCTCATACAAAGGCATACGGTTGTCCTCCTTGTTAAGATATACACCCGCCACAAAATGACTTCGGACCTCATAACAAAAGCACAAAAAATACAGAAAATTCACGTGAAAAGCTATTATTTCGGATTCCGTAAAAAAAATGCATCCCATGTCAATATTTAGGCTTTGTTTCCATGTAAACCTTTATAACAATGGAAAGTTGAATCTCATTTTTAGCCATTGTTGTTGTTTCCATGGAGATGATTTGAAATAAACAAATACCTAATTTCAAACGCCCATATCTCAGTTGCTAATTAAGATAGAGAAATGATTTTATGCGCAATGGATTCAGCTCGATGCCTTCTATTTGATTCCGTAGAAAATGTCATTCCATGTCCAATATTTAGGCTTTGTTTCCATGGAAATATTTCTAATAACTGGCAGTTCAATCTCATTGTTAGGACTTAAATTACTTCCGAAGTCTTAGTGATTCCATTCCCACGTGCATCCAAATGGTTCTCAAAAGTAAAGGCAACATGACTCAGTATGCATTTTTGCTGTATCTAATAGCTTAATAATAGCTTTTCACATAAATTTTCTGTATTTTTGTGCTTTTGTTATGAGGTCCGAAGTCATTTTGCGGCGGGTGTAAGTATGGTCTCAACATTTAGACTCATCATTGGATTGGGAGTGATGAGTGAACAATTTAGGTATGATGTCATTCACTCTTGATCAGCATAGGAACAGCTTTACAACCTACAAGTAAGAAAGCCATTTCTTTAACCTGAATTGTATTTTGCATTATATACAAAATATAATTGTTTCTTGCTTTTCTCCATCAAAAACCAGGGTGTGCATTATATACACATACTACGTATGCACTATATACTCACAAATACGGTATTGCAGGTCAGGATATAAATGAGGCTGCATATGTGGTAGGTTTTCCACTTTGGTTTGAAAATAGAGTTTCTGTTGACAGTACCAAAATGTATTATCTGATCAGTGTTTACTATGCCTTCTCATTTGGACAATGACGTGAAAGTGTTAATGGGATTGAAAGTGTTAATGGGATTGAAAGTGTTATGCCTGATTATAGATGCTCTTACTTTTGGTGAGAGTAGGCTCACCCAATTTCAGTATTGATTCGATATTGGCGAGTACAATCGAGAAGCAAATGAAATGTATCTTGGAAGGACTATTGCAACTAGTATGCTGAATTGAACACAGTTGTTCAGTAGTATCATCAGAGTGCTGTATGTTATCACACACACACATATTCACACAGCCATTGAATAGCAACATGAAGAATTCTTTCTATTGATTATGTCCAACATCAGTGTGGTGGAAGCTGATTTTTCTCAGCTCCAATGAACAATTCCATGGTTCCCAATGATTAATTGATTAATTCTTGGATTAAGATTTAAAACAATGGTGTATTGTTACGCCTTCAGGCATGGCCTAATTAGAAAACACAAGTGACATATTCTCAGATGTGTAATTGTAACATTATAGATTATCATGATGTACATGTTATTAATTAGTAAAGGAGGTTGTGTCAATTGCTTCTTGATTATTTATACTTAGTAATGCTAACACAAAATATAACAAAGGTACTATCATAATGTATGACACTAACAATATTGTTATTTGTAGGATGTAGCTTAATGGATCCCATTCTACCTTTCCCATCTGGGTACTATCTACTTTCCAATATACCTGTGACATGGAGCTGTTTTGTGGGTTCCTGGACCAGGAAACTGGCTAATTCCTTTTTTTCTTCTTTTTTTTAACCACATGTACATTATCAAGCAATATGCTTGCATTTGTGTATCTAGTATAACATTGTCTTGTTTTCAAGGTGCATAGTTTATCTTGGTAGTCCTAGTATTCTGCATAACCTACATGGGTTGTTTAATCTAGCATGATTTGTGTGTTATTAATTTTGTTTCTGCCTAGAAATGCTACTAAACATTCTTTGTGTTGTACATGATGTGATAACCTTTCTTGCCTCTTGAGCATGTGGAATGAGGTATTAAATTCTGAATGAAAATGATTTGGAATAAGTACGACCTGGTCGAAAAGTTTCAGAAACATATCTTCGTGCTTTATGTAGCCAATAGAAACTGAAACTCATTTCAGTTACTGTACTTCTTTTTACAGCCAGGGAAGGATCTTTTGCATGCAGCTCTACCACCACTAATAAATTTTATTTGGCTTAGAGCAGTTCTGATTCACATAACTAACTCCAGCTACAATGTAAAGTAGTAAGTTTTCTTGGAACTCGTGCAATCTCTTCACATGAAAATGAGCAGAGTGATCAAAGTAAGTAATGTGCTAGAAAGCCACAGGTTCCAGGCTTGAGCCTTGGGTAAAGCTTGGATGTATCACTGCATTTGTCCCATAATTAATTTCATTAAGTTCATCATTCATCATCATGATTAACCAAAAAGTTCAAAAGCAATTACATTAATTACAATAATGATAAAGAAATACAGAATGGAAATGAGCAATACGTATGCTGTTCCCAACAAGATTTATTTTTCCAGTGTCAAGTTACACACATTTACTCCATGGGAAAATCAGGAGAATGCACGAAATATCAAATATCACAATAACAGGAATTTCAGGACTAATCAATAAATTCTTGCCATTTAGTTTTAATCTTGCTCAAAGAAATACAGTCACCATTTTTGTTCCAAAATGGGCTGTTGCGTAATGTTCTCTTAATGCTGGGGCAGGTTTCATTCCCCAGCAGAGCTCCAATATTTCAGATGCCACTGATTGTGTAACTTATGCTCTGACTACATGTCACAAAATGAAAAGCCATGGTGTTCAGATTAATCATGTTGTTATTATTTTCTTTTGCAGGATGCAGTCATCAATGAGTTGAAAAACAAGACAAAGATGGTTCACGAGAAGAAACTTCTTCAGCAAGACGAGGTGTATAATGGTGCTTTGGAAGACATATTACTTGGACTGAAAAGTGAACCATACAGACGTGCTGATGCTGTGAGACGAAGTCAGCGAAGACGAGTGGAAAACAACAGACTTTCGCGCACAATGGAAGAACTTGAGTTGTGATGAATGTTACAAAGTAAACAAAAAGACAACTATTGGTGCTGCAAAATCCCCATCCTATCCAGAATTATTGAATTAATTTTGTGATTTTTTTTAAAGTGAAAGTTTGTTTTTAAAAGGAAGAAAGTAAGTGAATTTTAGCACAATGTTCAGCAAGACTGAAAATGCATTATTCCCTCAAGGAAACAATAAGAAATGGCATAAGTTCTGCCTTCCTTTTTCATTCCATGAGCATTTAATGCCCTCAGAGAATAATCTCATACATTTGTTATTTTGTAATAACTGTACAAATCTACTCATGCTGTTGAATTATCTGATTATATAATCAGAAGTTGCTAATGTATGAAAAGTGCTGTGTGCATGGTGTGTGTATGTACGTGTGTATTTGAGTGTGTATATAATGTAACATATTAGTTTCAATATATGACATTGCTTGATAGACTTTGGCTGCAACACTAACCTCAAGAATATAATTTTGTATATAACTATGCTTTTACTTTGTAAGTCATGTTAATATATGTTTAGTTGCAAGTACATAAAAGAATGTATTTTAGAAATTTCTTTTCTAGAGATGGAAAGGAAAGCTATCAGGTTTTATTGTGCTATTGTAGATTAAATTGCTGAGAGTAATGCATATATAGCACCTATATTATTTTACAGCATGTTGCTGAAACTTGTTTCCACACACGTGTGTGTGTGTGGTGCTAAATTTTGACATTCCTTTGTGTCTTATATATCATGATTGCCTTATTTTTTGTAATCTGTAATATTTGCTAAGAGCCATATTACTATTTGTGATTTTTGTCAATGTAGATACACATAAGTTGGTAATGTATGTTACGTAATAAAAGAAGGAAATCAAATTTCTGATTTAAAACTAGAAATAGGTATATAAAAATGCTTCTATTTAACATTTTTATTGATTAATACTGCATCATTAGGAAACCTCATTTTTTCCTGAATTGCTATATTTTTTTTTTTATTTACAATGCACAAAAACATAAATAACTAAACAGTTCTTCTGAATTTTTAACTGCTTCTGACTTAAACTTGACTGGGAATAAAAGTGTTTTATATTTTATTAAAGTACTGTTAATCAAAATCAAACCTACAACTATGATGGAAATCTTTCCTGCATGTATTTGTATTCTTGGTTGTAAACATTTGTATGCTGCTTCACTATATTAATTGCATTTCCCTAGTGTAATAAGAGGATATAAGATGTAAAAATGGTTATTTATTGTACACCAAACGATCAACATGATCATGTTTTGGAAAAAATTCCAGCACAATATTCTGTTCAAAAAGAATACTTATTTGTAAAATTTCATTGCTTCTTTGGAATATGTCACTCCCATTTCTTTTACCTCTTCTTAAAAAGTTAGAATAAATCTTCTGTTCAGTCATTACAATGACTGAATATTATTTCGGTATTTGTCAACTTTGATTGAGTCTTCTGTGTGTTACTTTGTAACATGACTTTGTGAATTCACATTTTGTTTTTCATTTTGCTATTTTGTTATGGAATGGGGAATTGTAAAACATATAATAAAGCAGGCTACAAAGTATATACTTTATGCATGAAAGCACATTATTATTATGTATTATTATTTAAGCATTTGTAGTGGAACAAAGTACATTAATAAATTATAATAATTAATACATTAATATACATATAATACATAAGAGGAAAATTTTTAGTTTAAAAAAATACACATTTTGAGATAAGGGGTGATAAGATAAAATTTCGGGAAAGGGGTGGGTTTGGTAAGGTGTAAATTTATATCAAATTGCGTGCACAAAAGTATTGACAAAAATCACAAATTAATATTAAAATGGCTATTTATGCAATCTGATGCCATATTCTGAAAACTGGAAACAGTGTGATATTTGCATTAGAAAATTGTGTATATTTTTAATATGTAAAGTAATCTCTGTTTACTGCTGTAATTAATCTGAAATTTGGTTTACTATATTATAAGTGATCAATGAATATGTTTGACAAACTGACTTGTAGTATGTTATTTTTTATTACCCATGGCAATAGAGATTTATGACCCACACAAAATAAAAGTACAAAATTGTTTCTCTAGAAGATGTGGCAATCTGAATACATATATTGAAAATTTTAATGGGGCCTTTTATTTTATTCATCCTTTGACCTTACATATATTAACAATTATTTTAAGTACAGTGTGTCCAGCTTAAAAGTATAATAAAAGAAAAATTCATAATCTGTAAAATTTAACCAATAGCACAATATGTCGTTTGAAAGATAATCTCAATTTTTTTTCAACCATCTTTGCAAAAACGTCAGTCCTCATTAGGTTGTGCATAGTTATCCAACTTGATTTCCCCAAGGTCAATGTGTGGTGTGCGTTGATGAAGAATGGGGGTCATAGGCCAATTCTTCTTTGCGGAACAAACTGTCAATGCAAGAACATACCTGGACATGTTGAGGTTGTATGCTGTACCTCAGCTCCCACCTGATGTAATCTCTAGCAAGACAGAGTACTGTGCCATTATACGCAAGAAGTCAGGGGTTTCCTGGACCGTGAGTGTGTTGAACGCTGGATTGGGAGAGGTGCTCCTATCGCTTGGCCCCCTAGATCCCTGGACATTACACCACTTGATTTTTTCTATGGCATTTTGTTTTGTAAAGTCTCAGGTGTACCAAACAAGTTCATCTGGAATGTAACTCCAGTAATGCTGTACAATATCTGTCATGCAACTATTGGTGCACATATCAAAGTGTATTAGTTATATAAAAAAAAACTTTTGTGTTATTCTACAGGTAGAAGAAAACTGTACGGAAATATCTTAATCAATTACAAGTTATTAATTTTTCATTTATTATACTTTAAGCCAGACACACTGTGTATATATATGGCCAAATCCATTTCAATTCAGGCAGATTTGAGAAAATCTGTCAGGGTGATGTCACAGATATCCATGAAACTGAAATATATTATTCTAGATACAAAATTATGAGACACATATTTTTTTGTTTTGCAAAAAAAAAAAAATGTCTGACTTAGGCTGTTTCAAAGTTTGGGACCAAATTTTCACGAGTTTTGGCGCCAAAAATTGTAAACGGCTGTTTCTCAGGAACTATTAAAGATATTTGGATTCTGTTTTTTTTCATCTGTAAGTTTATTGAAAGCCTTTTCAAATGCATATACAACGAACTTTATATGCAGCTTTTGGGGTGTGCTATGAATGAAATTAAAAAAAATTAGCCCCCTTTTGGACCCCCCAAATTTCGAAAAAGCCACCCTCAAAAATTTGCAAAATTTCAGGGCAGTTACAGCAATACCTCAAGTTGAACATGTATAAATTTGACGGGGTGTATATGCCTGGTTGTAGTTTTACACAATATTTTAATAAGCACATTGACAAGCTGAAAACTTAAACGCAATCTTAATATTGAAGGAGACAAACTTTATTTCATCAGGCTATTATTGGTAAACAATATACAAATTTTAAATGCAAAACAAGCAAGACATATACATCATAAGAGTCCATAACCAAACAATTCATGTAATTGGTTTATATCATCATATTGCTGATCACACTCATTTCTTATTTATAGAACATACTAGAAGTAATTTGTTTTTCATATTCACATGTTCATTTGTTTCTTTTTGTTTGTGACAAATTGCTGTTACTTCCTTCTGAGCTTGAGTTTTGAGTCGTTTGGAAGATGTCTACAAGTGGAAAAGCAGTGTTTTCTGAGAAAAGAATAAAGTGTCCTGACTTTGAGAATAGGCATAAAAAATGTGTGTATCAAAGCAAGATTTGGAAGTTCAGGCAACTTGAACATATGTCAGTGTTGCTGAGAACTGATTTTAAACGTGAGGACATTAATCATGATACTTTAGTTTGTTTTAACTGTTACCGTCGATACTCTGACATTTATTCTGTGCGGACTGATGTCATTGTTCAGGAAGTTGGAGTATGTGTAGAATCTTCTGAAGGTTCAGTGTTTGAAGAAGAAAGTGTTACTTTGGGAAGAGAATTTCGAGTGTTTCATGATGATAATCTGTACAATGCAAAACAGGAAGAGACAGATACATTGAATGCAACCATATCTAACCTTGAAATGAATGTTAGTCCCTTAAAAACACCTCGTCTTGTGAGACCAGACAGAAGAAAAGCCTACGTAAGCAGGAAACGTCAGCAGCTGGCAACAGAATTTGAGACTAGTACAGGTTCCAAGTTATCGAAAATCTATGATATCAATATTGTGTCAACTAAAGCCGATGAGTCTGAATCAGAAGAATGTAGTCAATGTGCAGAATGGTGCCACACGATCAGTGATTCTTTTGCTTCATGCAATTCGTATCATGAAAAAGTGCTGCTACTGACAATTGTGCCAACAGGAATATCAAAAAACCAACTACTAAGCACAATACGACAGACAACAAAACACATGATCGACAAATCACGGCAAATTAGGAGAACAAAAGGAGTGTACCACACACCAGATCCCTACCAAGGACACCCACTCCCATTTGCAAGTATTGATTTAGTAAGAAGCTACTTTCTGAGTGATGATGTCGACTGTTCTGTTCAAAGTCCAAATGCAAAAGATGTGATTGCAATACGAGAAAATGGTGTGAAACTTCTAAAACCAAAACGTTATTTATCTAGGACTGTTCAAGAGGTTTACCGCAAATTTACCAAAGACCACCCTGATGTTAAAGTAGGCCGTTCCAAGTTTTATTCTCTACGGCCCAGATGGGTTATTCCTCATCCTGCACGGGAAGTATGTGTCTGCATATACTGTGCAAATTTCGAACTTTGTTCTATAGCAGTGAAAAACAACAGCAGTTTTTTACCCACCAATATGAGTGAATTAATGCATCACCTACAAAGGCTTGTAGTGTGTTCTCCACCAACAGATTCCTGTCTTCTTGGCGAATGTGGTGAATGTGTGAATGTCCCAGGAGTGATGGAATCAGTTTAGAGTCTCTGGGATTAACTGATGAAGAAGAAGACAGTGAGGAAATATCTTTTGCACTCTGGGAGAATGGGGACCTTATTAAAAAGACAGTTCCAGTATATCTGTTCATTAGTGAAATTGCTAAATGGACAGTCAAAGCTGTCTCACACTTGCATGTGAAAGACATTCAAAGAAAAGCAGTGGCAGAAGAAAAGATAAGAGCACAAGTAGAAAGTCAACACTTGGTGCTTCATGTTGATTTCGCTGAAAACTGGACAGTTCTTCTATGAGATGAGATACAAAGCTACCACTGGAAAAACGACCAGGTGTTTATATTCACTGCAGTAGCGTATAAGGGAGATTGTACAAGAAGTTTTGCCATTGTAAGCGATGAAACCACCCATGACTCAGCGCATGCTCTTCTAGCTGTTAAGAAAATCATTACCTGTGTAAGTGAGAATGGCAGTGCAATTTCATCACTAACACTTATATCAGATGGGGCTGCAAGTCACTTCAAAAATCGTTATCAACTGCATGAACTTGGATCACTCCAATATCCAAGCAAGAAATGGATTTTCACAGACACTGGGCATGGAAAATCAGCATGTGACGGTGTTGGAGGTTCAGTTAAGCACCTTGCTACACAGCACAATTTATTATCAGGGCATATTAAGTGCATTCAGACTGCAGAAGAATTTCAGACTGTTGTTCAGACATATACATCAGCTGTTACACTGATTTACATTCCATCTGCAGAGATTCAAACATTCCGTGATGAGAAACACAAAGAGTGGGTACATGTGCAGGCAGTGCGAATGATTAAAAAAAGCCATGTGTGGCATGCAGAGGGAACCGGAAATGATATTGTAGTTTCCATTGCAAGAACTGCCCAGCATGAGAAACAAAAAGTGACTGTTACTATGGGAAACAGCTCACATGTTATGCAGTATTGTGGAATTCACGACATCAAAGTGGGAACGTTTTTGGCTGTTATATATGATGACTGTTGGTGGGTTGCAGAAGCAACAAAAGTGGACTTTGAGATACAGGAAGTGCATGTAAATTTCATGCTGCCACATGGACCTGCAAAGGGCTATAAATTTCCTGATAGAATTAGGCAACAAGAACATCAGTGTGTGATATCTTTGCAAAATATTCTGCAAGTTCTTTCTCCACCACATCCCCTTGGACAATCTGGAAGACTGCATGCCATCTCTGATACTGAAACTGCCTGTGTAGAAAAAGCTTTCATGAACAGAACAAACATATGAATACCGGTACTGGGAGTTCACATTGCCTAGCATGAATAAAAAAATGTCTTATGCTTAAGTTTTCAGCTTGTCAATGTGCTTATTAAAATATTTTGTAAAACTACAACCAGGCATATACACCCCGTGAAATTTATATATGTTCAACTTGAGGTATTGCTGTAACTGCCCTGAAATTTTGCAAATTTTTGAGGGTGGCTTTTTCGAGATTTTGGGGGTCCAAAAGGGGGCTAATTTTTTTTAATTTCATTCATAGCACACCCCAAAAGCTGCATATAAAGTTCGTTGTATATGCATTTGAAAAGGCTTTCAATAAACTTACAGATAAAAAAAACAGAATCCAAATATCTTTAATAGTTCCCGAGAAACAGCCGTTTACAATTTTTGGCACCAAAACTCGTGAAAATTTGGTCCCAAACTTTGAGGCAGCCTAAGTCAACATTTTTTTTTTTTTTTTTTGCGAAACAAAAAAATATGTGTATCTAGAATAATATATTTCAGTTTCATGGATATCTGTGACATCACCCTGACACCCCCTGCCTGTCTGCATTTGGAATAGGCCATATATATTATATATATGTATAAATTCTATCAATTCGAGCAAGGTGTTCTCAGGTTACCAGCCAGGTTAAATTGGCGTTAGCTTCCAACTTTTTGAGTACATACATTGCTCTGCCCCCATCATAGTCATACATACACACACACAAAACACTGCAGGCCATGCTATCACACTGTTCATGTAGCTTATTTCACAAGTCTTTTTTTCTACTGAGATGTGTCATGCAGTCACGAAAATTTGAAGTTTTTCTTCATCTGGTGTGTGTTTCTCTCTCCTCTTTCACTTTTATATATATATATATATATAATATATATATAATATATATATATATATATATATATATATATATATATTATAAACACAGGAATAGGATGACAAAAAGTGCCAGAAGTGCAGAAAAAACAAATGATGAAGGAGACAGTAAACACTTACCACATGAAAAGAAATAGTTGATATTTCGCGGGATTACCACATTGTCATTTGAGAAAAAAGAGGTGCACACTTTGGCATAGTACAGGGGCACAGAATACTGACAGTAGCATCGGTACAATGTTGCCAGAAAACTTAGTTGATAGGTAACAAATGTTTACGCATGGTGGGTAGGTAGTTTCGGGGGAGAGGGTTATTGTTTGGCTAGGTTGAGTCTGGGGGGTTATAGTGGCATGCATGCCTGATATATAGGGCCCTTTCCCATCGCCTGCGGAAAATGTGTCTGTGTGTTGGGGGGGGGGGTAAAAGATGGATAATGTCCACACAAAAACAGTTGTTAAAGGTGGTATTTGGCAGATGAGGTTGGATGAGTGGCAGGTGCCCTTAGGGTGAAGGGTGAACTCACCTGCCACTATGGGGATATGTAGGGTGGGGGAGGTGATAAGTATGGGCAGGTCTTGCACCATTTGAGCTGGGTGAGTGGTGTGGAAGGGGTGGGTGTGTTGACCAAGATGTTCTTGATGTTGGTGGGGGGGGGGGGACAAGACAAATGTCATGACATTTTCCTTCTCTGGACACATGGCGAACCTTCCTCACCACATTCCTAAACCAACTCGATGATTTCACTACCCTCAAATTCACCTGGTCCCACTCCAAAGACCAAGTGACCTTCCTAGATGTGGACATCCACATTGCGGGAGACAACTTGGAAACTTCCATACATATCAAACTGACCAACCACCTCCAGTATCTCTACTATTCCAGCTCTCACCCCTACCACACCAAAAAAGGTATCCCATTTTCCGTAGCTCTCAGAGGCCAATGACTCAACTCATCCTGCCAAAAATTACAACCTACACCTGCACCAAGCCTTAACCAACCCTGGCTACCCCTCCACCCTCATCAACAAACAAATCACAAGAACCACCTCCCACAACCGCACCAAACAACCCAAAACCAACCCTCCAGCTCGGATCACCCAATACCATCCCCACCTTATGAAAGTCAAACATACCCTCTACTCCCTCCTTTCCATCCTGCACAGTGATCCTGACACCAGGGACATCTTTCAGGATATACCTTGGGTTGCCTTTCATTGCCCCCCCCTCCAACTTCAAGAATATCTTGGTCCATAACACTCCCACCCCTTCCACACCACTCCCCCCAGCTCACAGGTGCAAGACCATGGCAGGTGAGTTCACCCTTCACCCTAAGGGCACCTGCCACTCATCCAACCTCATCTGCCAAATCTGAGACAACTTCTACCTTGGCGAAACCTCCACCCCCTTGAACCTTAGCATCAATAACAATCGTTCCACCACCAAAAACTCAGACTTCACAGTTGCCATTCATACCAACAGCCATAATACCACCTTCAACAACTGTGGCCATTATCCATCTTTTACCACCCACACAGACACGTCTTTCCGCATGCTATGGGAAAGGGCCTATATATCAGGCATGCATGCCACTATACCCCCCGGACAGAAACCTGGAAGGAAGCAAACTTAATAATCATCAAGAAACATCCAAATAAAGATGAAACCAGGGTCAATTCATACAGACCAATATGCCTTCTCAACATTTTGGGAAAACTCTTCGAGAAACTTATCCTAAGAAGACTCAAAGAATTTCGCCTGCTCAAACCCATATCAGGGAAACAATTTGGGTTCACGAAAGGTAAATGCACTGACGATGCATTATGCCTGCTATCGTCTACAACACAAAACACTCCAAACAAGTACATGGTTGGAATTATGGTGGACATCGCCGGGGCATTTGATAACTTGTGGTGGCCCAGCCTTTTTCAAACACTTAAAAACATGAACTGCCCAGGTACACTCTTCCTACTTCTGAAAAGTTATTTCTCTAACAGAAAAGTTAGCATCAAATATCTGGATCTACAAATGAGTAAGATTACGTCAAAAGGTTGTCCTCAGGGTTCCATTCTGGGACCCGATCTTTGGAATACTAACTTGGAGCCTGCGCTTATGAAACTACAAGACCATCCAGACATAGACCAGATCATAGCTTATGCGGATGACATTATCATGCTCACTTCCGGTAACTCAAGAAGGGAAATCGAAGATAAAGCATTTACTGCAATCAATATGCTATCCGATTGGTGTGATCATGCTAAACTCAAAATAGCTTCGGAAAAGACTCATTATATTATCCTTAAGGGGAAGTTACAAAGAAACCCTCAAATCAAACTCCGAGGATGAAACTTAAAAAGAGTAAGAGAAGCTAAATACCTTTGTATTACTCTTCAAGAGAAGATGTTTTTTTAACAGACACATAGCCCTGGCAACAACCCAGACCGAAACAACTATAAACAGTCTAGCCACATTGAGTTCCGCAAACTACAACCTTCCACTATCACACATAAAAACATATCTCATTACCATATATAAGGCTATTATTTCCTACGGCTCGCCCCTGTGGGCCATGGAAACCAGTAAACAGTACATTAAAAACAGATTGAGATCTTCACAACGCAAAGTGATACTTCGTCTTACGGGTGCATTCAGAACAACCTCAACCCTGGCTCTTCTCATGATTGCGGGCCTACAGCCTATTGAAATCGTTATTAAAACTAGAGCATCAAAATATTACTTTAGAAATGGACAAGAGGACAAAATCTATAAACTAATTGGAATACGCCCTGCCACGGTACCAGAAATTTACCACCACTTGTTTAGCGTCTGGCAACAGGAATGGACACAAGCTACGCAAGGAAGGAGACTTCACAGCTTCCTTCCAAACATAAAAGAACGACTTTCGATGGACCATTTCCATCCCACGAGAGGTCTCATACATTTCGGAACGGGACACGGTCCCTACGTCAACACCTAAATAAGCACAACCTCAGACAGACTGATAAATGCCTGAAATGTACAACCGAGACGGACACACCGGAACATAAAGCCTTCTTTAGCCACACATTGAACAAACAAATCGAAGATTTAAGACAAAAGCTACCAAACTTCAACACGTACCAGTTAATAAGAAATCCCGAGCACTTTACGTTACTAAACGACTTAACAAACCTGGTGTCGAAAGAGGAACATTCCCTCTTCAAATCCGGCATTACTCACCTCCCCATTCAACCCCTACCTCCGGAATGTAATATACCCCCCAGAAGATCACAAAGAATCCACCTTCGACAAACTCAACAACAGGACATCCCTCCTTAGGACTAAGATCACCAAGAGGATAAGGAAGCAGAACCTCCCACAGGAACATCAAGAAGGACACACTAATACACAAGACAGTGATACGCCAAAACGAAAAAAAGGTTACACCTCCCCGGAGAAAAGTAAAGGATAACATTGCAAGAATTCGACCCAGGAACCAACCGAATTTAACTCAGATTTTTCTTTTTCGTTTCTTTCTTAAACTGTAATCTTACACCCCCTTCTTTATTCTCGTTACTAAACACTCTGCAAACTTCTCTCACTGATTCTTGACAATTCTCCATATTTCCACTACCGAACGTACTAATGTACCCGATACTTCCCAGGAAATCTCCCTACTTCTTTCCTTCCTGATGATGTCCCGGGTACCAACCGTCGTACCGATGTTCATCCCAGTCCGACCAACTCTTGCTGGTCTCCCGCAAGTCTCCTTGCATCAGGTACCACTCGTTTCATATCCCTTCCTAGTATTAATACGTACATCTCAAAGCCAATAATACTCTCACTATCTCAAACATAACATACTAGCACATAGACCCTGCTTAACATTCATAGAATCGTGTTAATGTCTATTCCTCATCTCATCCATCAACACTAATGCACACGACACACAATAAAACTTATCCTAAGAAAACATTACCACCCAATTACACACTTATGTAATTTCGTATCTGTGATCATAAATAATATTAATGTTAAACACTAACACTTATTTACTTCCTACTATTTCTAACCTCTATCTTAATCTTCCTACCTTGTAGAATGATGTAAAACCAACTTTGTTCAGGAAAACTGAACAAATTTGGTTCTTCACACTGGGGCATTCTTGCCAATGCCACAGTGAATTATTGTAAAAAAAAATGGAAAATAAAGGATGAATCAAAGAAAAGCGGGGGAATCCGTAAAAAAATCGCGGAACTGACACCCTGGGTTAATTTTCAGGTACCAGGGCATAAGCACATACCTCCGAAAGTAGTTTGACTACTTTTATCCGTATACATAAAATAATAATCCTTCTATGTAACCATATCTTGTATACTGTTTAGGAAATAAAATTCTTTGTTCATTAGAAAAAAAAAAATACCCCCCGGACTCAATGTAGCTAACCAATAACCCTCTCTCCCAAAACCATCCACCCACCATGCAGTAAACACTGGTGAAAGGCCATAACATTTGTTACCTATCAACGTTTTCTGGCAAGATTGTACCAATGCTACAATCAGTATTCTGTGCTCCTGTACTACATGAAACTTCTCAAATGACAATGCGGTAATCCCGCAAAATATCAACTATTTATTTTTGTGTGGTAAGTGTTTATTTACTGTCTCCTTCATCATTTGTATATATTGTTTATATAGACACTATAGGGACAAACTTCAGGATGTGATTCTTGACAGATAAAGAAACAAAAATCATATTTGCCAAGGTAGATGGCACTGAAGAACGACATCATCCTCTCAATAACAACACTCGCAGTGTGCTTTTTTGTGTTGCAGATTGTGTGATTGGAGCTAGGTCGAAGCACCATGGTCCGTTATTCATACCAGGAATAAGCCGAGATGGTCTTTACATATGGTCAATCAGATGGAAGTGGTCAAGAGGCTGCACGGATTTATTGAGCCCGGACAGACAGCACCACCCAAACCATTTGTGGGTGTGAGCATGGGTCCTTTCATACAGGCGAACATGGAGGGTGGCCATGACATGTGCATACAACAGATCTGGAGGAACATGTACTACACAATATTGAGAACAACCCCAGTACAAGCTCCAGGCAAGTGGCCCGCCAGCATGGTGTAAGCCAAGCGATGGTGTTGTGTATCCTGCATGAAAACTGCTACTATCCCTATCACCTGCAATGTGTGCAGGGATTATCACCAGCGGATTTTCCTACAAGGAAACAGTTTTGTCGCTGTTTTTTTGCAACAGGTCACCACCATATTGGGATTTCTGTCATCAGGCTTCTTCACCGATGAAGCGACGTTTGGTAGAGATGGCATCATCAACCTACACAATCGCCACTGTGTGCTACAGCCAATCTTCGGAGAATGGTTGAATCATCTCACCAGCAACGGTTCAGCATCAATGTTTGGGCAGGGATTATTGGCGACCACCTACTTGGGCCATTTGTTCTTCCACAATGCCTTAACGGACAGACGTATCTGGAATTCCTGCAGAACACTCTGCCTCTTTTGCTTCAGAATGTGCCTTTGGCATTATGACAGGTAATGTGGCTGATGCATGATGGAGCGCTAGCCCACTTTCACATTATTGTTCGTCAACACCTCAACATCTTTCCCAGATGATGGATCGGATGAGGAGTCCCTGTGGCATGGCCCGCTGGATCACCAGACTTAAACCCCCTTGATTTTTACTTGTGGGGGCATCTGAAAAGTGTTGTTTATGCTGAGCCAGTTCCTGATGTGCAGACCCTTGAACAGCGTGTCCGTGTAGCCTGTGACGCTATTTTGGTACAGGCTGGAACATTCAAACGAGTGAGGCAATCCATGATGCGACGTCTGGACGCTTGCATTGCATCCCATGGAGGCCACTTTGAACACCTGTTGTAACATGTATGAAAGTCATGCCATGTAAAGTCTACCGGTACTAATTGCTTTATTGCAGACTCACCGTCCATTTCCAGACATATGTCGATATGAACTTTTTTGTTCCTTTACCTGTCAGGAATAACCTCCTGAAGTTTGTCCTTATAGTTTCTGTTCACCTGTATAAAAAAAAACCACTGGTCTCAATTTTTTTTCATTTGCACAAGACTGTCTTTCAGGGACTGCATGAAGCATATGGTGATGCAGCATTGTTATTTTGTGCAGTGGCACGATGGTGAAAGAGTTTTGTGAAGGCAGGGATGTTGTTCAGGACCCCTTCCCCCTTCTCCCCATGGGTGAAAGAGTTTCGTGAAGGGAGTGGTGTTGTTCAGGACCCTGCCCCCCATTCAGGATGACCCCAAACTGACATGGGCTTCATTTGGGGTCTAACTTTTCGAGGGGTTACAGAATCTAAAAGTTTTTTCCATCCCCCCCCCCCCAAAAAAAAAAAAGTGTCCAGAAAAATTTGGTAAATAATTGTTACAATTGAGAAATCATAAAAATCACTTCTTGCTTCTTTCTTCCTCAGTTCCCAGGAGGTTAACAAAAACATCCTTGTAAATTTTAACACTTCGAAAGTTTGAGGATCAAATTCCCCCTTGCCCCAAAAAAGGTTACGCCTATGCTAATACCAGTGGTGTACGCAAAGGGGTTTACCGGGTTTAACCTCCCCCCCCCCCTTTGAGCTTTTGAAATATTATGGAAAATGCTATAGAAAAAATAAAAATGGCTAATTTATCACAGTCAAAGATCTGTGAAAGTAGTAATAATAATAATAATAATAATAACAACAATACTAATAATAATTTGAATTATTATTCCCATTCAGCATGGAGAAAAGCACAACATTGCAAACACACGGGTCTTTAATAGTGAATGCCTTGAAAATAAACACAAATTCTTGGAAATTAAATATGACGGCAACTATGATTTAAAAGAAAAAAGTTGTTTTGTATATCAGCTACAACAATGTTCAACGAACATGTATTTTTTTCTGTGAACAATGAGCGTTAACTAAATAAAGTTCTTGGTTCATTGTAAGCTTCTTATGAGGACGAATGCTAGGCCAACAAGAATACACAATCACCAGTCCGCCTTCCCATTCTTTACGCGGTATGTTTGAATTTCTGAATTGGAACTACAGTAAGCTTAACTATTGCGAAATGTTTTGTTGGTAAGAACAGGGAAACAATCCAGATCTGAATTATCGTGCCCGTGCATAGTAGATTTTGAGAGCGGTATTGGCATGTTTCTCATAAAACAATCTAAGCAGCTGCAAAGTTCAATTTTGCAATTTTTTTTTGCAAAAAGTCACGCAGTGACTCTCGCGAGAATTGTGTAAATTCCTTGCTTCATCAAAGTGTGCCAACATTATTGCGAACGTTCATCCCAGTACAGATTTCACCCCCCCTCCCCTTGTGAACTCTCAAGTGATGCTGAGTCTACATCCACATCATTAAATAATGTTGAAGAAGTGTTTGTGAATAACCTAGAAGTGATAAATGTGTTGGAATGTCTATAAACTTACTTTTGAACGAAAACATAAGACTCAGTGAAATTTATCAACATGTATTCTCGTGCCTCATCATCATCCTGGGTGAATTCCATGGGTAAAGCCAATGTAAATTTCACCGTGCATATAGCACCATGTCATGAAGGCATATGTAGTGGTATGGTGGGGCACCACATTTTCTCGATCTCAGCCATTTTGCGGGTGATGTGATTATCAACATGCTCCGGCAGCCTTTATTCCCCAGGGTTGCTCTCAGGTACCCATTGTAATGAGGCTGGTTGTGGGGACAAGGCTGGAAAAATTCCAACCAATTCCGGGAATCGAACCTGGATCTCCCACGAGGTTGTCAGACTAGACCACTGCAGCTCCTTGGATGAGTTTCATATTATGATTATTCCAATTAATTTAATATATTTGCATGTTTTTATGGATTTTCTTCACACTTAAAATGTCTCACCTATCCGTTGACTAGGCAATTATTTTGTAACAAAGAAACAAAAAATGCTCCTAGAATTTGTTAACAATCGAATGACTAGAAAGTAATTTTGTTCTATTGCTTTCATAAATATATTTATGTAGATCTCTACTACTTAATAATAGTAGTGATATTAGTAGTAACAGCAGCTGCATTAGTAGTATTATTACTAGTAATTAAATTTATTAATTAATTATAAGTATTACTAATTAATTAATTATGAGTATTATTAATTAATTAAAGTATAATAAAACAATGGTAATGTGAATTTGGAGAAAGTGTTAGAAATAACCCCCCCCCCCCCCCCGCCCTCCCTGATGAAATCCTGCGTACGCTACTGGCTAATACCACCTAAAAGATATTTTACCTTTTGTTTTACCATGGTATAATTTTACCAGGCCCAAAGATAAATTACAAACAAATCTATTGTTTCAAATAAAATACCATAATTATATTATTTTCTTTTTTTAAGCCATTATTTAGTACTTGTAGAATAATATCACAGACTTACTATTCATGTTAACATTACAAAATACACCATAAGAACAATACTCATTCTCAATGTAAAGAGTGTATGTATTTTCTCTGCTGAAGTGAAAAATGAACCACAGCAGGAAACTACAATAAGATACCTTTGTTTTTATGGACAGCTACAAAATGATCCACTACCTTTTTTAAATCCAAAGGTGTTGCAAACTTTTTCTCAATGGGCAGAATAGATAGAGTACTCAAACCTCTCGATATCAATCATATTACAATGGAAACACTTGATTTACTGCAATCTAGAATATGTTTTTTCACATCCAAATTTGATGGGGTATGCATGTTACAATAACACATGTAACCACCTTAACAAAAGAAAGATAGATACAAATGGTAACTACACTAGATAGCAAAGTATGGCAGTGGACCCATGAATATTTTACCAGATGTCTTGTTGTTTCATTAATTAAAACATGTATTTAATTTTGGATTATCTGCTTGTTTATTACAAATATGATTAAACAATTGAGACACAATTTGATTTACATTCCTTATGTATCATAATTTAACACACAACTCAACGTATTCATTTACCTACAGACAAATAAAGTACAACCCATATAACCAACCTAGAATATATGTGTGCACTCTGCGGCTGCTCAGGAAGGAAGAACCTTCTAATAACCTTGGGAAGAACTCCGTAACAGGCGGAGCCTTTTCTCGCTGAGCAGAGAACATCATGTGATCAAACAAAAGACAATCTATTACACGATAGTACCAGATCCTTTCATTATATTACCTCGTAACGAGTATGTTACACACAATGCTTATAAAGTTCGTAAAAGGCAATTTTGAATGTTTCATTCTGCTGATGAAGGGCCTTTATTCTGAGCAGACTAGTTTTTCGTACTTTCTTCCTTTAATTTACAAATTAGGTGGAAAATAGATCATAACTTTAATAGCCTCGAGACGAGACCTACATCTTGTAGTAATGTTAGAGCTTCTTAATGAACTCTGCATCCACTGGAGATTGAACATGGGACAACTTGATTTCAAGGCACCAGTCTTACAGCTAGACTACCGGGGGGATCAATTTGAATCTTTCTAATTCTTAGCTTCTAAGAAATAAGTAGGTTGTCTACTCCTTGATTCCTTACCGCCATATTTCTCCCTCTCGGATACTTGCAATGATAAGGATATATGTAATGAAACGAATGACAACATTGTTAACACTTATGCCATTCCCGGTACTCAAAATAAGAACTAACAAACAGAAATGAAACTTGAGAGTTCTTTAGATATTGAACGTCCTCCTACTTATAAAAAAAATATTTTTCACACTTGTAAGACCTATTTCTAAAACTAGTGATTCGATTTATAGGGGCTAATAATTGCATACATTTAGCTGTATATGCATATATATTCTTCGTTATCGTTTCAACCTCCAACTACTACAGAACAATGTCAATGCATCAACTTTCCAGGCAGGCAACAGAGTATCATGTCAAGTAGCCAGTTTGGCGACTTATGATTGGACAATACAATGATCAGTGGCTGTTGTTGATCCAATCAGCTGTGTGGGTGTCTCTGCCTGTTACGATTTTAGAACACACCATAATAAAGTAATCTTGCGATCTTGCTAAAGTAGGAAATGTACTTGAACATTGCAATGGCCTTGCACAAATGGAAGATTTATAATGGAAAATATGTAAGAAAACTTTTAGTTTTTCTAACTTTC
The DNA here is from genome assembly GCF_977018435.1 of Lepisma saccharinum. Taxonomy (NCBI): domain Eukaryota; kingdom Metazoa; phylum Arthropoda; class Insecta; order Zygentoma; family Lepismatidae; genus Lepisma; species Lepisma saccharinum. Next base: position 31,116,682 of record NC_139232.1, on the reverse strand, counting down.
AATATGCGTCTACAGTACTATAAAAATCTGGGGGGCTGAGGTCTGTTTTGGGGGGCTTCAATGCCCCCTAACCCCCCTGTAGCGCATCCCTGCTTGGAAAGAAAAGGAAGAAGAAGTAGGCAAAATATTAAACCGTTTATTAACAATGCTAAAAAAAAAGAAGAAAAGAAAACCCTCACACTGAGCTATAGGCAGTTATCGAAAACAACAATGCTGATAAAAGAAAGAAAACAGTCGCTGATCTTTTAGAGACTGCCACCAGTACAGGGGAGTAAATGCGGGTTCTCTTTCAGAGTACAATCATGCTTGCCTGTTGTATACAATAACAGCGGTCTCACTTCAATACCTAATATTCAGTGCTTATTAAGATGATATTTCATAATAAGAGTTAGTGTCTTCGGTTGAACATTGGTTTTGAAAAAAGGGTGCGCAAGCACCCCAGTAGAAGATATAAGAGAATTCTGGCAACAACCTTGTCTAAGATCAATTGATACTATGGTCTATTTTGGCCAAAATTAAGCTATATTTTCATATCTTCTGGTGGATTTAGCTAATTTCTAGTTGTAGCAAATTGCCTAACCATGCTACAAATTCTAAACCCTCGTACTAGGGTGATTAACATTCTTGAAATGTCTAGCCTGGGAATATTCTACTCTCAGAGTCAAGTGACACACTGTTGATTGGTTGAGAGTGTATTTAATTTATGCTCCAAACAACTCTACTGCCAGGTGGTTAGTCTTGTTTGAGAATGGTGCCAAGGTAGATTTTTTTAGATATGAAAACTACTGACTACTTGATTACTAGTTATTTTTAAAACACCCTGCTTTGCTTATACGTAAGGTAGTTTCTTAAATATTATTTTGGTTACTAATATTAAGAAAAAACTTTTGAGGCATCCTATGTGAGAGACTAGTCTAATCTAGTCTAGTAAATAAAAATATATTTTTTTTAACAACTAAAATTGTTCTGTGACTCTCTCATTCTTCACATCATAAACAAAAGTCTTCTGTGCAATAAGAGTAACACTAGATAAAGTGTTGTCAGGCAGAGGCTCATGGAATTCACATACAATTTTGATATTTGTTCTATCATTGATTACCACTTGTTTTCTTTTTGATGTGTTGATGACAAACATTGGCCTGTGTGCTTTGAATTCACTGGGAGTATAGTATACATCTATGTATCCCTCAGTCACTCTTTTGTAAGCAGTGTAAGTCTCATATAATTTCAGATAGTCATCTTGTGCTATATCCAGATTATAATTTTCTCATTACGTCCATTTTTAAGATAAATATTTTTAATCTTGCAATTATCAAATTTGCTGGAATCTTTTTCTTGTGTGTTTTCTCTCCCAGTCTGGAACAGTACAATTACAAAATCTGGCATATCATACTGTATACTACTGAATTGATTAGTAGCATCAAATTCGTAATGTCCACCAGAGGCTAGTTTTTGGACACACTGGTAAGTGTAAAATCCAATAGGAACTTGTGGATTTTCAGAATATTTGCCTTGTATTTGAGAGCATAATTAGTTAAGTATTCTACTACTAGTATTCTTAGCTCTATGGTCTTGATAATACACTTGGCTGCTTCAGGTAGGGTGTTGGGAAGTGTTGTACCATCTGCATTTACGGTACTGTAATGCACAAGAGCATTATTATCATTGGCTGCCCTACGAAAAGTAATTCTCAAACCACCTTACCATATGATGTCCTTGTAGTCTGAGAAGAAACCTGTCAGCAGACACATGGGGAACAGTACTGTGTGTTTTTTTGTCAGAATTTTGGTTCCTGATTCAAATCCTCCTGCCTGGTAATATGTTGCATCTACTTTGGAAAATTTAAGTGTTCCTATGGCAGTAGAAGTAATACCAGGATAGTCTACTCTATCTATCACAGTACCATGATTTCTAATTTCTACTTGAGAGAACAAGTGTGGTACAAAATTATCTACTAGTTTTATGTTTGCACCAGGGGGGAAATGCTTCATTATTTTCATTTTTTACTACTTCAAATTTAATATACAAGTCAGCTCTGTGGGGATGTACAAAACTGTTACGGAGGTACACATCAAATTCAATGTCACGATTGGGTTCATTGAGATTAGCAAATGTACCACGATTGGGAGGAAAAGATTGTAATTCATCACTTTCAATATGCTCCATGTTAATGGTTATTTTATATATTAATTTCTATGATTGCTGTTGTGGAGGCACCTGCAAAATCTACTACTTCACCTTTTTCGTTGGTTACTACTAACTCTATTTGGTCTATAAGATTGTGGGATACTGGAAAATAGATAGGTGAGGAGGGTGTGTAGATGATAGGCTCCATGAACTCAGAATTTGGTTTGCAAGTTGCTATGATTCCAGTTTGTTTGTGACTACCTATGCTGCCATCCGAATTAGTAATCATTCCTTCTGCTACATTACAATGAATATTCAAAGTCTCTATGGCCAAGAATTTAGGAATATTGCCACCTATGTGTTTAATGGCAGGCTCAAGTTTTGTGTTATTCTCAAAACCTAGTGGGTTACCAAGTGTACCCAGATTTACCTGTACCTGTACCTGTTTCAGTTGCAGAAACTAATTTCATCCTGTGTGTAACAGAGTTTTGTGATAGTAACACACCTCTAGGCAGATGACCTTGTAATGTTGATAGATTATACTGACCACGAGTAATAATATTTTTTTCTTTTCCTACTGCAACCCTATTATTGTGTTCTGTGATATTAGGAATAAGATACATACTGTAGAAAGCACGAAGAGCTATAGCTTTAGGATAGATAATATCATTTTGTAAGCTAAGTGTTAGTACTGAAGTCTCACTAGTCAGATGAAAAACTCCCATGATGCTTTAGATGCCACAATGCTTTCTGAAAATCTTCAATAAAAAGGTAAAGTGTTCCCCTGTGCTTATCACCACACCATGAAGGCGTATAGGGGGTGCGGGGGTAACGCCTCACACTTTCTTGATCCGGTCATGAGTGGGGGTGATGTGATCAGCACCACGCCCCTGACCGCCTTTACCCCCCAGGGTTTCCCCCAGGTACCCATGTTATTCGACGCTGGGTGGGCTCCGGGGCCGCTTCCAACGTTAGAAAAGTTCCCGGATTTGAACCGCCGGGGATCAAACCTGGGACCTTTAGTATGGTAGTCAGACATGTTACCGACTTCTTTTTTTATTATTATTATTATTACAAATTACATTTTATATGAACATGGTTAAAAATAAGATACCTTCTTTTTATTCATATACAACCTTTAGGAAATTTGCATAATTCTTTCTGTTATAAACAATAGTGTTTTGCATTAATTCTTGTTGTAAGAAATCTTTAAAATTACATGCGTACTTAATATTTGTGCAGTTTAATGTATAGTAAATAGAATTGCTAATAAGCCATTGTACTGCATTCCATTTGGTTTTAGGATAATACTTAAAATCTGGCACTATTACAGTCTGTGTCGTATAATTAGCTGTTGATGTACGACATATTCTACTTAACATGTTTTGTAATTGTTGCCACATGGTACTTGCATGATGACATTTAGATATTCTGTGTTCTATTGTATCTTTATCATTGCACACATTACATAATTACGTGTCACTGAATTAAAGTCAATGTCTTTTACTTTTGGTATCATATTTATCATGTACTAATATGTACCATAAGGATTGAACCTTCTTAGTTAAATGTTTCCCCAAACATTCATCAATACTATGTTCCATTCCTTATTGGGAGTTTGTTGCTCTACTTTCGTTGACTGCATATTTAGATCAAGTTCCTGGCGATACAAGCCATTGACTTGTAGGTTCCCTATCGTACTTCCTGCTCCCAGACTGTACACTCTGCAATAGATGGTAAAAGATAAGCAAAGTTTTTCGAGATAGCTGCTGTGTGCATTGGCAAGGTCAAGGGAATTTTATTGAGGATCGATCGTAGCACTATCGCTGTGCAGCTATCTGGTTGTTGTATAAGCATCTGTAGATTACGCGTGTTGAACAATGCCGCTGCTTTCCATTCCATGTGCATTAGTCCCAATCCACCTGCCATTCGCTGTTGCACTGCAGTGTTATAAACCACTCTGAAAACCTGACCTTGCCACAAGAAATACGTAGCTAGCAATCGTAAACGTGTTGCAAAAATTCTTGACAAAGGAAAGAGTGCTGCAACAAACCAAACTTTTGTGAATATGTATCTGTTTAAATAATGCACTCATGATATAAGCGATAAATTTCTTAGCACGTTGGTTTTAATCAAACCTTGTATGTTATTTATTATTGTTTCAAAATTTATATTTATCGTTGATTGTAATTTATTCTGAAATACTACCCCCAATAGTCTTATTTTATCTTTAGTTACAATTTCACGTCCAGATGTTAAGTTTGTTTGCTTTCCCAGTGGCAACAAATACGATTTTTTATAATTAATTTTTGAATCATGTTCAGAAAAGGTGATAATAATAACATGAACAGATATGAACTTAACGGGGTTCCTTGTAAGACTCCTCTTTTCACCTGTATTGTCGATGTTAGGAACCCATTAACAAGTACCTTAATATATATATTTCTAGTTAATAGTTGTACCCAACTAATAAATTTGTCACCAAATACAAGTTTTTGTAAAACTAATTTTAAGTATTTATGGCTAACATAATCATATGCAGATGCAAAGTCAAGCGTGAAAAATGCTGTGTCAGTGTCATTCTTCTCTTCATATGTTGCTATTATATCTATAGTTATCATTAATACTTGGTGTATGGTGCCAACACTTGGCATTCCATATTGTGTGTTACCTACTAACAATGACATATATGGTTTTAACCTATTTGATATTATTTTTGTTAAGATTTTATACTCAACATTCATTAGATTAATTGGTCTGTAGTCATTAATTGTTGTCGGTTTCTTTACCTTAGGTATTAAAACAGTCACTCCAGTACTACAATTTTTTCCTATCTTAATTTTGTGAAATACCTCTTGAACCCACTTAGTTACTGTGTGTCCTATAGTAGCCCATATCTTTTTATAACCTTCACTTGTAATACCATCGATACCTGGTGATACATTTCCACATAAACTGAAAACCGCTTTAGTTATTTCATCCTGAGTAAACTCTTTTTCTAATATATTTCTATCTTCATCTTGAAGTATTGTGGGTATATTATTTATTATTATTTTGCCATCTATGATGTCGATCGTTTCTGTTTCAAATTTTTGTTGAAAATGTTCCTTTATTGTTGAATTTCAGATTGCATTATAATTTATTTTTCATGTTTGTTTTTAATTTTGTTTATAATTTTTCTCTAACCTCTATTTCGTTCTTGTTTTATATGATATAATGTGGTTGTTTCTCCGTGATCAAAGGGCTGTACCTTACTTCTTACTTAAATACCTTTTATTTTATTTCTATGGAATCCTAATAATATCGCCTGAACATGATTAATTTTATCTTGTACTGACTTACCTTGCAATACTTGATATTTTAATTCATGCAAAACACTATAGTAAAAATTGTACATACTATTTCTGTCTTGATATTTTTGTTTTCCATAGTTTTACAATTTTTTTGGAATTCTACTTTAAAGCAATTATCCCACCCAGGGGCGGCCGGTCATAAGGACGATACGGACGCTGCACTTCCGCGACAATTGCGAAGTTTGCACGCCACCGTGCGGGAGAATACGGAACTTGGAGAGAAATGTGGCGGGGCGCCGTCCTCCCACTTTACGAGACGTAGAGCATTCTCAGTCGCGACCGCGAGGGGTAAGAAGCGAGGGAACTGGGGGAAGAACACGCGCGGGATCTCTGGCTGGGAGGACGGAGGGTTTGTCGTCCGAAACCCACCCCCTAGGCGAAACTGGCCCTCTCTCCGGAGAACGTTAAACAGTGAAGAGTTGCCAGAAGCAATGGAGTTAGCATAAGAAAGAAAATTCCCAACCGTTTAAAAAAAATATTCTGTATTCCATAATCTTATTCATTTGTGACATAAGAGTACAGCAATAAATAACGCAATTTCCAACGGGGAAAGAAAATGTCGATAACTGAAAAAGTACAGACTCTTGCATGATTTTTGTTATTTACCGTCGCTTTCTGCTACTTTTCGGTAATCACGACGATGAGGGTGAGTGATGATATAATGACAATGATGGAGGGGCACTCACATAGAACACACATACCCACGCCGGGATTCGAACCCAGGAGCCCTGGCTTTGTAATACGGTATGCTAGCCACGGAAGTCGGCTATAGATTCTTGTTACACGTTGTATTTTTTCTGATTTTAGTGAAAAGTACATTTGGATTACAATGATGTGGAGTACATCATGTAGATTTAAATACATGTTTTGATTAGCACGTTTGAAAAAAATCCTGATAATGTGACAAAGTTGTCCAATTTCTTTTCAAGCCAGTTGTTAAATAAATTAGAAACTCGTCATCTAAACTCACCAAGAGCCGCTACAGGAACATGTAAACTACAAATTTCTTAAAATTTGGCAAACTTGTCTGGCAACCCCGAAGCAATAAAACGACCGGATGGGAAGACGATAGTATTGACACTTGTTTCTTCGTTTTCCATGGAAAAGTGAAGCTTTTTCGGTACTTATGTGCTGTAGTTGTGCATTTGTCGCGATGAACAGTGTGGAGAAATTGTTGGTGCGAAGTTTTTCTACCAGAAGGCTGGATGAAAAATAAACATAAAAAATCTAGTCCGAACTTGAATCTAGAACAAGTGTCAACGAAGGGAGGTCGTGAGTTCACTCGCAAATTTCGCGTTGAAGGACAGAAGGATGAATTTCAGTTACAAGCATGTCTGAAGATTTCTGTTAAGTTTGAAGTTTTTACTTTAGAGTTTCTGGTAACGCAGATATCACCTTTCCAGTGAGATATTTATTTTGGTGCCCTATTTCACATATCAATTAGTCATGTTGGACAGGAGACATTTTCTGTGTAACTTTTTACTATAAATTTTCACGATCAATGCACGTAAATATTCGTCATTGTGCTTATCAAGTTGTGTAAAAATTAATATCCCTTCTTCTGAATTTTCCCCTCTGTTAAACGACTAAACCTGTTAGAATTCTATTTCTTCTTCCATCTTCTTCGCATTACTGTTAAATAATTATTAATTTAAAACGTGTAAAACATGATATTCGGTAAACACGAACGTATCAATTTCTTATCACGTTGGCTGTTATACGAAATTCATCATTTAAACTCACATTACTAGTAGAGCAAATTTGTGCCGGCCCCCATGGCGGAGTGGTTAGCACATCGCGCTACGGCGCCAGGGGTCCCGTGTTCGAATCCCAGCCTGGGCATGAATTTTGTGAGTGTCCATTCATCAATTTCATCATATCACTCATCCCCATCTTCGAAAATTAGCCAAATGTGGCACAAAAGGCGAAGTAAAATAAAGCAAATCAATAGAGCAAATTTGTGAGCTATCGCCCCTCCACTTTGGATCACCACGAGCCGCCGCTGATCCCACCACTCCACAAGATTTGTCTTATAAGTATTTTTTGTTGAGCACGTCTTCCATTTTTCTTGAAAACGTACTATGAATTCCTTGTCTTGAATCAATGCATTATTTAAATGCCAGAAACCTGGTCCTCTACAAATATTATGTGTATCTATTTTGATCCTAACGATATATGCAAAATGGTCTGTAAGGCAAATTGGGAAAGTTTGCACATTAGAAACGTGGTGCTTAATACATAAATTCTATCAATGCGCGAGGCATGATTTGGTTTGATGTATGTATAACCTTCTTCATTTTCTTTAACATATTCCCATGTATCAACTAATTGTAATCCATCTATTAATGCTTTTAAAGTTGGGGAGTAGTTGTAACCTGGTTTCTGATCAATAGTTCTTAGAACTGAATTAAAATCACCTCCTAAGATGATAGATGTAATATTACCACTCAATTCCACCACCACGTCTTCTAGAAAGAAGTGGTTCCACTGTGTTCTGTTTTGTGAGCTAGAAGGTGCGTAAATATTACAAAATTTTATTCCATTTAATATTGCTGTTATTATTCTTCCTGACCTGTTGTATCGGTATTCCTTTAAGAATATTGAGAGCTGTACCATGATTTTGTGGAGTAAAATTATTATACACATCATATATGTTACAGTCTTCTAAATATGGAATTTCAATTTCTTGCAAAAGGCTATATCCACATATGCTTTTTTAAGGAAGTCTAGTAAAGCTCCCTGCTTAATATTACTACACGACTTAATATAATTAGTAGTAGCTACTGTATAGGTAAACATATTATGAATGTATAATGAAAAACTAAGGATTACATATAGATATATATATAAATATATGTATAATTATAAGAAAATACTCTTTTCCAGTTCATTTTTACCTTAATCTTATTCTGGCTATATATGCAATATTTCACACCAATTATCAAGACCAAACTATTTGTTAAATTATTGTTTTGATTTACTTAAATCACCTACCCTGCGACTTGATCTTCTTTTCGCTAAGTTCATGTCGCTCACTTTCGCCGCACTTTTAGTCCGTTTTTTTTGTGCCAGTTACATTTTCCACTACCATTTTCATATTTACACTACTACTCTTACTATCTTCATCAGTAATCATCTCACTATCCATATCGTCTCTCATTGCGTCTTGCTGTGTTTCCTGTCTTTCTGCTGTCTTCTGATCCTTAATATCATTGGTGCGTACCACACCATCCTCTAGGACTACTTCTCTCACTGATTCCGGTTTGAAGTTTTTTCCTTATTTACCAAACATGGTGTACCATTTTCCTCTGGGATTTTCGAAGCCGCAACTGCCACTTCTGCTTCCTTCGTGGTGTTTTCTAAGGGGTTGGTAGGTGTTCCGTTCTTCTGGGGGTTAGGGTGTCTTTCTGTATGTATTTCAGTTGATTCCAGCTGATTCTCAAGGCTAGTAGAAGGTGTTTCACTGGATGGAACTTCTTGGTATGGTCCCGAGGTTCCTACGTATCCTTCTCGTTGTTGCGCCACTTGACTGTAGTTTTGTCCGTGCCTGAGTGGAACTCTCAGGACAGTGGGTTGACGAAGGTCGCACACCCTACGTTCATGACCAGGCTGGTAACAAATCTGGCACGTCCGTTGTTGTCCATCATAGATAACTTGACATTGAAACGAGCGGATTACTAGAAATGAAGGTATTGGTTTTGTGACTTCCATTTTAGCCACTCACACTCCATTATATACTGGGTATCGAAAGTTCCCCGACCATTGTTCTTTGTCTACACTATCGACAGTTCCAAATTCTCGCAGTTTATCTTTCACACTATCATCGTCCATTTCCAATGGGAGATTAAAGACACACACAAATTTCACTTCCCTTCCAGCATCTTCTAATGACACTTTCACACTATTGCCACCAGTGTAACGAAACTCCATGTCAGGCCCATGTTGTTCTAATAATTTTCTAATTGTCGCCTCTCTCACAAATTTAATATACACACAACGAAAAATTGTCTGGAGTTGTATTCCCATCAATTCGTCAACATGCAGACGAAATTGTCCATTAATAAATTCATGTACGTATATCCGTTGCCCTCGGTTTAAGAGCATTCACTGGAAAGCTTATCTTTATCGTATTTAACCTATTCATTTCATTATTCTTACTTGCCACTATAGTATTTACTGGTTTATCGATTTGTCTCTTATTTTACAAGTCCAATTTTTCAGACGTAGTTGACTCACTAGCTGCACTCGGGGAATGCACTACTAGAGAACGATATCAGCACGTCCAACACCAATGGCGTCAACCGAGGAACTCACCGACTGAGCACCGCGGCCACTCAAATTATGACGTTTTTGCTCTTCTAGATCAGCTTTGTTCTTCTTTGCGTCAATAACTGTTTCTGCTATAGCAGCACTATATAGCAGAAAATCTTCAATTGATGGTTTATTTATTTGAGATAAGAAGGCCAGCATTGAAACACATAGGTGGCCACAATTTACATTCTCAAAGCCTTGGATACGCTCATCACTATAATAGAGATTTGGAGTATTGAAATAACTAAAAAAACCTAATGGAGGTATGCCACCAAAAGAATCAAAAACAAAAGCTATGTTAGCTTGTTTGTAATAACAGATCCAGTGGATGCCTTGATTTTTGAAACTATCCAAATTGACTACACCACACTCCTTTTCATATGGTCCCTTAATAGGTAGAGAATCTGACATGAAGACACCTCTGAAGTGTTTAATTCCCAGTAATTCAATTGAATTTTCAATATCAAAGTTGGAGAGTGTTTCTATTTTTTTTAAATATTTTCTCAAAGCATTAATACCCTTGCCTTTCTTCTCCATTGCCAAATTATGACGTTTTTGCTCTTCTAGTTCAGCTTTGTTCTTCTTTGCGTCAATAACTGTTTTTGCTATAGCAGCACTACCCCCTGCTAGACTTCCCACAGCTCCCAGAGCTGCTAAAATAGCTGGAATACTGAATATGAAACCACCAGTGTGTTTCTTTTTTCTGGAACTCTGCAATCTTTTCAACTGAGGTGTACTAAGAGTTAATTTCATTCCATGACCCTTACTACTCAAACAAGGTTTTTTTCTTCTCTTGTTGTTTTTTGGCGAGGAGTCTGTCTAAGGATCCTAGAGATTTTAGATCTGAATAAGGTACTTGGTATACAATACCTTTAGGTTTCATAATGATAGGTATTTATATATATATTTAGGATTATAGTCCCCACCCTAATTTTTGTTTTGTATTCATGACAATGGTTGTACCTTATGCTGCTATTTTTTCACCTAATGAAGCATCTTTGCTGATTAGTCTTGCAAATGCTGCTTGCTCCAATTTTTGATCTGCCTCATGACGAGCACTAAGATCATTGTAAGTATTGTAGGCAATGTCATGGTTTTTACAAGCTGTATCCAAAGGATTAAATCCTCTGTCTCCTTTCTCCAGTCTCTATGCTAGTTTAGTCCCTGGACCACAGTATTGGTAACCAGGTAAGTGCATTTTGAAAGGAAGTTTGTTAATAATGTCATTAACTAAACCCTGACCCTTCCAGAATTTAGGAGGTAGAGTATTAATAATTTTAATTAACTATCCTATGCCTTTACTGTCATTTACAATAAAATTGGCTAGTTTAGCAGTAATTATATCTACAGTACAATACTGTATGAAAATTATTGTTGCCAGCATTTTCTTCTCCTGCTATGACCAACAATCTATCTATGAGTTTTCTTACAACATCCACCCACACAAACTCTTTGGGTAGAGTATTGTAGTGTTTAATGTCACTACCAGTTTTGAGTTGGTTCCATATAGGTTTAATCAAATTTTTGTATTTATCCCCACTGCTAGATTTAACTCTATTCTGACTAGCATCTTTTTTCCAACAGGAAGAGCAGAATTATTGAAAATTGACTGTAGTTTAAATCTCCTCCTACATAGTCATTATATACATGTTTAAGATTAGTGTGGTCCTGACGAAACAGACAAACTAGATTTGTATTATCACGAAGCAACTGTTTGGGAATCTTAGAATAAGTCTGAGCCAGATAAAAACAGTCTATTCCCCTGTGACGACCCTGAGTAAAGAAAATTACGAATTTCATTTTGCTTTTCTAAAATTACATCATCAAAGACTACAACTGAGTTTTCATAACAATTGTCAAGTGGTTTTATTTCTGATTTAAGAGCCCGTATCAGTGTCACTCGAAAAAAGCACCGGAGAGATGTCATTTATTATTCCTAGTCTTACCAATATTGATTCCATTTCCCCCCTTCGAACGCAAATCCATTGCATGGGAGACCTATTGAGACTTTGCTGGATGGAGGGGTGCTCTGTCGAAAGAAGCAGACAACAAAGTTCCCTGTCCGCTACTCTCCCCCCGCTCATGAAGGTCAGAGTCTGACCATAACAGACCTTTTTTTTTCAGCCCCCACGTTTACAACCCCGACAGGGTTTCTGTGACAAGACAAAACTTCTTCCGAGTGTCTGAAAGGAGAAAAACACACATTGACGAACATCGCAATACAACTTACATGTAATAGAGCCAAGGACTATTTAGGGGAGGAGTCCGAATCTTCCACGAGAGACTTACGAAGCACTAAAATTAAATAATGTAAATATGCTTGTTTTGTTTAGCATCTGTCGTATAATCGAGAGAGGTGTATTTCCGTCAAACTTATTGTAAGGGAAGGATTACATTGGGGTCATACAACTTTGGATGACTGTATCAAAGATGATTTATACTTAAGTATTATGCTTAAATATTAAATTTAGAGCTTTACTTTTCGTCAAATGGATCTAACATCCATTTTCGTTATTCAATAGATATTCAATTCCTTATCTGTTTCACAATCATCTTGGCAGTGCAGTTGTTTTTATACAAATTGAAGCGATCTTAACTATTCATGAGCTAGATAATGAATAGACGGTGTTAAAGGCGGAGCTACTGCGGAGCATGCGCACTCGTCTGGCTCCCCTGGAACATCCGGTTACGCTAACGGTGCTATGAACGATAATATGAAACGGCAAAGTGGAGATTCTTTTACAAGGAAATAGCGTGTCAGCTGCATAGCATATGGTTGCACAGTTCGATCGGGAACAAATTTATTTAGTCAAGTATCATACCACTTCGTAGGTTTCCGAAGGACGTAGAGAGACGAAACCTGTGGATACAAGCAGAACGAAAAAAGGATTGGTACCCGTGCAAATTTGTACGACTTGCATTTTGTTACAAGCGTGTTGATCGCTTATCTGCGTATTGTGTTGTGGTGAAAAGAACGGCTCTTAGTAAGGTTTCAAACCGAAGCGACACGCGACAGGAGTGGTTCACACCGAAGTGACAAGCGACGCAGGCCTATAAATAAGCATTTACCGCGCATGGGAAATCAAGTCTCAGGCGGCACAATACAAGCCATTGAGAATCTGAGCGACACGTGCAGCTTGTCGCGTCCCTTCGGTTCGATACATTTCGTTGATCACTGAGGATTGACTTTCAAGTGGCACGGAGATTACACACCGAAGCGACAAGCAACGGCCCCTTATTCTAAAGGAAACAATCCACCTTGCATACGACAGAGGCGACACGATGCATAGTACCATAGATGATAGTACTGAGAAAACAGACCAGTCCAAGCGACACGTGCATTTTCTCGTGGTGAATTGGTTCGAAAGGATGCTTTCAGACTGAAGCGATACGTGTCTCTTGGAAACCAACATTAAAAAATAAACAACACTTTCCGAATTAAAGCGACACGACAAATTGCAGGTGTCGCTTCTTGCTTTCATGTCGCTCGGACTGGGCCGTTATATAAATACTGTGCATTGTGTTGCCCCGGCCTGTTATTTGCGCAAGCGTGGTGAATGGTTTACTTTAGATCGAATGCTTCTGTGCGAAATCTCGATATCGCTTGTCGCTTCAGTCTGAAAACTCCCTTGTTGCTTGAAGTAAATTAGTGCAAGTGAAAGTGGCATGCCATATCATAGGTTTTCCATAAATACCTCAGGCGGAAAGGCGACGTTGAAAGCACACATATTTACTAGCATTTGCATGTGTCATTACTTCTGCAGATTTGTTGGCAAAGATTCACTTAAGCATACTTATATAATAATATAATATCACTAGTTTTATAGAATTCTCTTTCCCTCACTTTTCCATTTACAAAATAATTGAATATATCTAGACTTTCGTACGTTTTGAGTTTGTCGTGCGTGTACATGATATACGTAGTGGTAGTATGCTATACGACTGGCGGCCACAAAGACACGTCATGTTTCAATAATCTGCTCTGCAGTTGATCATAAGACGGATTCTTGACGTCCACTCTTTCATAGTGGAACTTTAACAAATACCTTTCTTGACTATCGTCGCACAATTGATGAAAACAAACGCTCATTTCGTACTTCGTATGCCGGTGAATCTGTACTGGAAACAAGGGGAACTGGCCTAAACCGCAAGTTCCGGGGGGACCGGGCAAGACCTCACCAATGTTTATGTTTACATTTTTACCACGGTCCATACGTGCTTATGCCGTCTTTTTCCCATTCATGTAATAACAATATTAATTAATATTTTAATATTATTAATTTAATATTACAGTTATTTTAATTTTTTTATTAGAAGAAGAAGGTATCAACATCATAGGCGTGCGCAGACCCTCTGATTAGGGGGGCAAAAGCCTTGAAAATTCAGTCAGATCGGGAAAGAAAAACCTCATTTTATCTCACTGTTTTAATTTTTTGCATTGATGTGATATATATATATATGTGTGTTATCGCGCGCGCGCGTGTGTATAGGTATTAACATATTATTTAAATACATTACGTAATCTATTCATCCGCCCCTTAACAAACCAACAGCAAAAATTATATAAATTGTCTCTGAAATGTGAGCGCTCGTTTTCCTCCAAACCAAACTGTTATAGCAGCAACTGTGTGAATTACTTATTTGTTCTTAGTTACAATGATGCATTGGAGAAAAGAAACCGCGAGCGAAGCGAGCAAGAAAATTTTTCGATCCAAATATTTGAAAGTTGAAAACAGTATTGATTAAATAGGGCGCAAAAATTTCATGGGACGCAATGGCATTCTCTTTTACAATTTTTCTCAATCAGATTGTTCGGCGCTTCGGTGCCAATGAGAAACGAGGAGAAAATCGTCTGCTGGGCAGAGAGGAGCGAATGAAAGCAAGAAGAGAGGCGCTTACGTAGACGCTGTTGTCACGTTGCGTATTTTAATTGGCTGACTGGCTTTGACTCTCCCCAGTACGGAGAAAAGCCAGCGATCAGCTAGCGCGGGAACCGGGACAGGTTGTAACAAACGCGGTGTAGCTACGGCTCGGAAGTTGACAAGACTGCAAGAAAAGCAGGTACCGCGAGTGAAGCGAGAAAGAAAATTTTACAAAGTGTATTTTTATTTGTATAAAATTAGGGGGGCAATTCCCCCCCCCCCGTGCGCACGCCTATGACCAACATATATGGAATAGTTTATAACATCGAGTAGCAGGATATTTCTCCTGTATGGTGCTGTAAACTAAAGTTCAAATCACCAACCCTGAGACCCTCTGTAAACAAAACCACGTGCATGCAGAAAGCATTGCAAACTCATAGAAGTAAACTCAACTCAACTAAGATTTATTGGACTTGCAGCTTTACAGGTGGCTGTTTATGCCCAGCATACATTATAAGTACATAAGATACATTTTTAATATAAATTTTATACACAAAGTTCATAAACGCTCTTAAATACAATTTTATATAACTACATTAACTCATTCAGTAACAAAAATATATTATAATTTTAAATCAGCTTTTCTCAAAAAAGCAAGTATAACATATCCAATTCTAACATCTGGAGCATACAACATTGAAGTCATATTAATGGGAAAAGGAACATTAATTTTTGACAAAGTTTTATATAAGGTCTTTCTTTTCTCTGAGTGAATTGGACATTCCAAAATAATATGATGAGTATCACCCCTTAAATCACCACAGTCACAATTCGGAGATTTCAAAATGTGTATTTTAAATAAATAAACCACTTCTTAGTCTATTTACTAAAACAATTGCATTTCTTGAACCTTTACAATTATAAAACCAAGGTTTTTTCCTAGTGTAATCAACATAAGGACGATAACTTTCACCAACACTTTGTAATGAATTATTACACCATAAGTTCCATTCTTCAAAAAGTTTCTTCTTAACCCTCGGCAAAAGATCTGTGTAATGCAATGGTAACTGCATTGTTTCATTCAATTGAGCAGCTTGTTTTGCATATCTGTCTGCTTGTTCATTTCCGTAAATATTAATGTGTGATTTTACCCACACATAATGAACTACTTTTCCATTGCTTATTAAGCTATTAGTTGCACGAATACAATTGATGACATATGGTGATATTTTAAATAAATGTTTATAACTAGATTGTATTATGGCCGCGGTGGCTCAGTCGGTAACGCGTCTGACTACCATGCTCAAGGTCCCGGGTTCTATCCCCGGCCGGTTCAAATCCGGGAACTTTTCTAACGATGGAAGCGGCCCCGGCGCCCACCCAGCGTCGAATAACATGGGTACCTGGGGGAAACCCTGGGGGGTAAAGGCCATGATGCTGATCACATCACCCCCACTCACGACCGGATCAAGAAAGTGTGGGGCGTTACCCCCACACCCCCTATACGCCTTCATGGCGTGGTGCTATGCACAGGGGAGTACTTTACCTTTTTTTTACCTTTTTTACTAGATTGTATTGCTTGTAAAACACTTTGCGAATCAACTAGTATTAGAAATTTCTGTTCAGGAACTGTACCAATATAAATCAAAGCTTGATATACCGCATATATTTCTGCTGTAAATATGGATGCCTCCAGTGGTAACCTAAACATTTTTGATATATATATATATATGTGATAAAAATCTTCCCAAGATTCTCTAAACTCAGCTGATGATTATACAGCGTGTCCACAAAAACACTCCTCGATTTTATTTGGTTATAAAATGAAAACTTTTTGCAATATGTTTATAAGTATGGTGTCAGAAGGTGTAGTAACTCAAATTACTTTTGTTTATTCCCTACAGGTTGTGAAATTGACCCATTTTTCCGCTAGAGGGCAGTAAATTTAAGATGGCGCTTTCAAAACAGCAACGAAGTTCGTGTGTGTTACAATTTCACACAACAAAGAGTGTCGTGTCTGTTCAACGTTCGTTCAAGCGTAAATGTTTTGTGGAACCACCTTCGAACAAGTCCATTTTGAAGTGGTACAAGGATTTCGTCGAAGAAGGGTGCATCTGTGACAAGCGGAAAGGGCACTCTGGCCGACCGACAGTCCCACAGCAAGTTGTTGAGAGTGTGAGGGAAACCTTTGTTCGGAGCCGCAAAAAGTCAGTGCGCAGAGCGAGTATTGAACTACAAATCCCAAAAAGTACGATTAGCAAGGTGTTACGAAAACGCTTGCACTTTCAGCCATATAAACTGCAACTGGTCCAGAAGTTAAAACCTGAAGACCGTCCAAAGCGACAGCAGTTCTGTTCGGATCTCCATAAGTTAATGGAAAATGATGACAATCTTCTGTCGAAGATCATTTTCAGTGATGAAGCAACCTTCCACCTGCATGGTAAGGTAAACAGACACAATGTGCGGATATGGGGATTGGAGAATCCCCGCGGCACGCTGGAGATACAACGTGATTCTCCTAAGTGTAATGTGTTTTGTGGCATATCTGAACAGAGAGTTTATGGTCCTTTTTTCTTTGAAGGCGAAACTGTGTCCGGCGACAGTTACTTGGATGTGTTACAAAACTGGTTGATGCCTCAACTTACTGAGGTAGGTGACTACCTTTTCCAACAAGATGGGGCACCACCGCACTGGCATCGTAACGTCCGTAACTTTCTAAATGAGGTCCTGCCAAACAGATGGATAGGTCGTGCTGGACGCCATGATCAGGTGTTTCTTCCCTGGCCTCCTAGGTCACCGGACCTTAGTGTTTGCGATTTTTTCTTGTGGGGGTATATCAAAAACATAGTGTTCGTACCTCTCCTACCTGCATCCATTGAAATTCTGCAGGACAGAATCACAGAAGCTGTAAACACAATCACGCCCGATATGCTTTCCAGAGTCTGGAATGAGCTCGATTATCGCCTAGATGTTTACCGTGTGACAGGTGTGGCACACATTGAGAGTGTGTAATGAACTTCAATCACATGAAACTTTATGAGTTTTTACACGTTTACCCAAAAATTGAACACAATATTCCTCAAAGTTTTCATTTTATAACCAAATAAAATCGAGGAGTGTTTTTGTGGACACGCTGTATTTCGGGAAATATATATTTTGAATTGGTTGTGTGGGAAATTCTAACGAGTACACTGGCAATGTTCTTGCTATGAGTACTTGACTACATTCATGATGATATTTACTAAATAGTTGTACCCAAAGCGTAGCTGATTTATCATTGGTTATTCCTGAATCATGCAGCTCTAAAAGATTTAATAAAACATCATTGAAAGGATGTCATGGTGAATGTTGAATTTTAAATAACATTTATATTGCGATTAACTTTATCCTCACAGAAACCGAACCTTCTACTGACTCCATATATACCACTACATTAGGAGTACTGTTCATTAATCCCAAACATCTTTTTAGAATTTTTCGTTGCTGGACTTCTAGTAGAGAAAGTTTTGTTACTGGAAGATTACACAAGACCATTAATCCATAATCTAATACTGCTCGATAATAATTCTTATAAAACATAAGCATGCTGGTAGCATGTGCTCCCCATTTGGTATTCGCCATAGCTTTAAATAAATGAAATATTTTATCGGATCTATTTTCCATCATATTTATTTGATACTGCCATGATAATGAAGCATCAAAGTATACACCTAGATATTTTACTTGTGAAACAATTGGAATTTGTAATCTCCTAGGAATAATGTTGAAAATATTTTGAAGACCCTTATGCTTAAATACTACTATTTTGGACTTTTCTAAAGATATTGATAATTTTTTCTGCTTTAACCATTCGTTAAATTCTATTAATTTATGTTCAAACATTGAAAAATCTTTTAAGTGATTGTTTGAGTCTAAATATATACATACATCATCAGCATATTGTAGAAACTGAAATGGGGAATCTATTATTGTTTTAATATCTGATAAATAAACATTAAATAATAATGGGCTAAGAGGACTTCCCTGTGGTAGTCCTTGTCCAATATATATTGGACCTACCATTTCTGAACCAAAATGAAAATAAAGTTGTCTTTTAGATAACAATTTCCATATCAATATGAGTATAAAATGTGACACTTTTAGTAATTGAAGTTGTCTCAATAGAACAGTAATATCTACGTTGTCGTATGCACTTTGAATATCAATAAAGGCTGAAAGTACTGATTGGTTTCTTTTAATAACGCTATAAATATGAGAAGATAATGTTACTAATGCATCCTGGGTTCCAAAAATCTTTACGAAATCCCATTTGTCTGGGAGAAAATACCTCTTGACCTTCCATAAACCACTCTAATCTTTTTAATAAAAGCTTCTCGAAAATGTTTGCCAGTACGGAACTTAAAGCTATTGGGCGAAGGTTTTTTTCCTGTTTTTAGAATTGGCATAATAATTTGAGAGGTCCATGCAACGGGAATTTTACCCGATAGGAATATTTGATTGAAAATTTTACATAACATGCTTAGTGCATTCTGTGGAAGATTTCGTACCATAGAATACGTAATTCCATCAATGCCAGGAGCAGAATCTTTAGACCCTTGAAGAATTTCATGAATTTCATTTACAGTGATAGAGGATGTGAACCCCTTTGAGTATTTTGATGTAGATGAGAACGTGTAGAATATATTAGGAGGTTCACAGGCTGATGTAAAGGGTGTAGGAATGACTTTATTAATAAAATCGGTTTTCCATTCAGTGGACAAAGGTAAAGTCCGACTTACATGTGCTTTTCTAAGTGATCTGAACTTGCGCCATATGACGTCTAATTTTATGTTAGGGTTTATTTCTTCGCAATATTTTTGCCATGAAAATCTCTTAGTCTTTATATATACTTTTCTAGAATTTGCAGTAGTTCGTTTCAAATTTATCGAAGTTGCAGGTGAAGGAGCACTTACAAATTGTTTCAATGCTTGTAATCGCTTCCTTTTTACTTGAAAACATTCTTCATTCCACCAATCTATTTTAGGAAAATTTCGATCATATTGCGGTTTCAGTCGGGGACAGGCATAATCCATAACTTGAGTTATTATATCCACAAATTTTTCATATTGTACAGTATATTGGTTTTGATATACTTTAGCTGAAAATTTTAAGTCTAAAACTGAATTATATTTCATCCAATCTGCCCTCTTTACGCTCCACTTACGAATTGTTTTTTTGTTTTATTAATTTTGGAAATTTTTGAGATGATGTTAGCGTGATGAAACATGGAAAATGATCACTAGTTCGTAAATCAAAGTCTATTTCCCATAAAAAATCAAAACACTGATTATCAGATATTAAAGTTAGATCAATAGAGGACATATTGTTTCCATTTGGTGGAACATGTGTTGGAGATCCATCATTTATAACTGTCAAGTTATTATAATCCATCCAATCTTCAACTGTCTTTCCCAAAGTATCAATTCTATGATCACCCCACAATGTATTATGACAATTAAAATCTCCTGTTATGATAAAGGGATGTTGAAAGCCAGATAAAAGAGAATTTAGATGAGAGCTCTGTATTTGTTGTGAAGTATAATGAGATGGAATATACAAGCTAATAATATTATAAAGTAAGTTGTTTAACTGAATTTTTATACCGACCACATCTACATTATATTTGGAAAATAAATCATGTGTTGAATTAAACTGAATTTGTTGAAATGGTACACATGAACTTTTATCAAGGCCCTTGCTCCCCATAATCGGAGGATCTGAGCACGCCTAAAATTCCTTATACAGAAATAGTGTTACATTACATAGTGATATTTGTCATATATCCAGAAAGTTGATTGATTTGCTTTATTTTACTTCGCTTTTTGTGCCACTTTTGGCCAATTTGCAAAGATGGGGATGAGTGATGATATGATGAAGTTGATGAATGGACACTCACAAACATCCGCGCCCAAGCCGGAATTCGAACCCGGGACCCCAGGCGTCGTAGAGTGATGTGCTAACCACTCCCCCACGGTGGCCGGCCCGAGAAAGTTGAAACTGAATGAAATTTTTATGGTGTGTTTTGTATGGTCATTATCAATAGTAAGTCTGTCATATTATTCCACTAAAAATGTCTTTGGAAAAGAAAAAAACAACATATAATTAATGTATTTTATTTTACATAAGACCTATGCCTAAAAGTACTTTTGTATATGATGACACAGAACTATCTTATGTTGTGATTTATCTTTGGGTCTGACTGTAATATATATATGTAATTGGTGAAAAAATAACGCAGCAAAGTATTAAGTAAATATATTACAAATCATGAAAGGAGTCAAATTCGAAATTAAATTGAACGGACGTTCAAAATGTTTAAGAATAGCACTATTTCCATATCAGCCTTATTCTGCACAGTTTGTCTGCTCGACTAACCTTGTAGTAATGCGAATACCACGCCTCCCCTCCATCCAAACCGATTCTAAAGGCATAAATTCTGAATGAAATTTGTTCGTCTCGAAGGGGCTCATCCAATGCTGCCAAACTCCACACCCCAGCCAACCTCCTGGGGGTAGGGCGAGGGGCAACTGTAAAATCTCAAATGGGAACCCCCATTTTTTATTGCAGATTCGGATTCTCCAGACAAAAATACGTAGGTTTTGTCTGAAACTGTTTTTTTGAATTTGTGATAGCTGGCGCTGTAATCGCAAAAAGTAAGATTTGGCGCAATTCTCGAGAAATACACTGTCCTCTTCGTCAGGCTTCGTGGCAGATTATGCCGTGTCTGTTTGACCAGGAAACAAGGTGTAATGGTTTGTAAGATAAAACATGCGGTCCTGAAACATGCTCGGCAATCTGTTAGAAACGAGGTTAACCAATTATAAAACTGTAAAACGTTGAAGAAAGGGAATGTAGAGGAAAGATGGGTAAAGATGTTAAAAAAATGGAAGAAGATAAAAACAAATAGGCTTTAATGTAACGAAAGAAATAACACGAGCGTTCATGATGATAGAGGAGTTCCAAGGCGGAGGGATGACGTAATAATGCAGAAGTAGCGTGGAAAAGGAGGGAAGAGGGAGGAAGCAAGTGGGCGTGGCCAGTACCAGCCACCGGCAGCACACCAGCAGCGCATCAGCAGCACTAAGACGACTAACTCCAAGATCCATTCCGCGGAAGTGAGATTGTTTATTTTCACATGGTCAAAGGTTTTTACGGAACTTTGAAATCTTCAACGTTTTACAGTTTTATAAGTGGTTAACAAAGTTGTGAACAGATTGCCGAGCATGTTTCAAGACCGCATGTTTTCTCCTAAAGAACATTTGACCTTGTTTCTTAGTCAAACAGACAAGGCATAATCTGCCACGATGCCTGAAGAATAGGACGGAAGTAGTGTTTTTCTTCCTTGACTCCATTAGTGGTTATAATGCAGGGTATAACGGTGCGAGAGAAAATTGAAATGGTGTACAATTATGGAGAAAGTGGCAGGAATATCAATGATGCTGTGATTCTTTATGCTCAACGTTTTCCAGACCGGGTGCGATTGCACGCTTCTTTTCGCAGAGTTGTTAAACAGTTCTCCACCGAGGGAACTGTACAACCAAAAAAAAGAAAAGGAATCGCCGAAGAACAATTGCTGGAGAAAATAATGAAGTTGCGGTGTTAGCTGCAGTGGTTCATAACCCCTACGTTAGTACTCGACAAATAAGTCGTTGATTGCGTTTGCTGCCCGGTAGGACCCTGATTGTCTCTCTGGAATGGATTATATCACCATAGAGCTGAGTTCACCGCGATCTTCTTGAGGTGTAAAGAAAATACTTACTAAAAACTATAACGTTGTATTATAATAAATATGTACACATAACACGTAATTACACTGTCCTGCACTCCTGCCTCAGTAAACTGTGTATATGAAGTTGGGAGCCGGTGTTACACGACACTAGTTCTTCACTGAATGATATCAGCACTGTAATGTTCCTGTGATACTGAACTACATATCACATCACTTCACTGATATGCCGAATGAAACGTAGCCATGTTAGGCTTACATTTTTTGATGAATATCCGCAACGCGGTGACTTTCGGCTGCTGCCGAACACTAGCGGAAGGAAACTACCGTGCAAAGATGGCGGCATTTTTTTTATGCACCACACCCGATATGAACTGACCAATGCGAGTGCAGGTTTTTAAAGCACTGGATATATACAAAATAAACTATTTAAGTTATACGTATAGAAACAAATGCAAAGCAAAATGAGCAAGAGAAAAGTTCTGTTATATGCGAATATAAGAATATATAAAAAATATATATCGTGGTTAGTTTTTAGAGATAAATCTCCAAGTCGTGAATCGGGAATTTCGCAGACTACTGTGTGCCAAATACTGAAGCGTAGAAAATATCATCCGTTTCATGTTTCGTTGCATCAAGAACTTTATGGCGATGATTTTCAGAACCGAGTGACATTCGGTCAATGGGCGCTTCAGCAAATACAAGGAGACCCCAATTTCTTTACTCGAGTTTTGTTTTCTGACGAGTCGACTTTTACAAACCAAGGTACGATTAATCGACACAACATGCATTATTGGAGTGTCGAAAACCCGCATTGGTTACGCCAAGTTGAACATCAGCGCCCTTGGAATGTAAATGTTTGGTGTGGAATAATTGGCGATAAACTTATTGGTCAATATTTTATCGATAGAAACTTAAATGGTGAGAAATATCGTAACTTCTTGGAGAATGAACTTCCAGTACTGCTTGCAGACCTTCACTTAGACGTGCGACAAACAATGTGGTTTCAACATGACGGTTGTCCAGCACATTATTCCGTTGCAGCACGGGAAGTATTAGATCGCGTGTACAACCGTCGGTGGAATGGAAGAGGTGGTCCAGTGTCTTGGCCTGCAAGATCGCCAGATCTTACTTCGCCTGACTTTTGTTTGTCGGGCTACGTGAAGAGTGAAGTTTATAATGAACTGCCAACAACGCGTGAGAACGTGATTGAGCGAATCATCAATGTATGTCGAAAGATTACACCGGGCACGCTTCTCAGTTGTGTTCAATCATTCTAAGTGCGGATAAATCAGTGTATCGAAGTGGGTGGTGACATTTTCGAGCACTTATTGTAAGATGATTATTAAAAACAAGCACCGCGATGGTGAGAGGCGAGGGGACTCACCTTAAAAAAGCACCCCGATGGGAACAAAATACTGCTACGCCCACGTCGTTGTTCCTGGGTTATGCTAAATGCAGTTTCTTATAAAAATTCAACATGACTCACGTCATTTTGCGATTAAAAGTGCATTTTTTACCATTTCCGCAATTTCATTTTTGCGATTACAGCGCCATCTATCACAGATCCACAAACACGTTTAAGACAAAACCTACGTATTTTTGTCTGGAGAATCCGAATCTGCAATACAAAAGGGGGGGTTCCCATTTGAGATTTTAAAGTTGCCCCTCGCCCTACCCCCAGGAGGTGGGTGGGGGTGGAGTTTGGGATCATTGGATGAGCCCCTTTCGTGACGAACAAATTTCATTCAGAACTTTTTTTTGATCAGATGCGTACTTTTCGAGATATTTCGTTGTGTCAAGCTAAAAAACTCACCCGGTATAATTGTTCCCGTATAAAATTTTGTCCCCACCCAAAAAAAAATTCCCATGACGCAGGCGCGTCATGAAACTTACATGTGGGCACCCCTGGTATAGGTGACCCTGCCACTTTGCTCTGTGATGCAAAGCACTCCGACGAAAGGTGGAAAACATTCATTTATAGGCCTACGTGGTTTCTTCTAGCTTTCTGAATTATTCCATGTATAACATGCATTACAGTTTTCTCTTTCATAAAATGTTGGAAAGCCTGCGCTTTTTCATGGCACATTTTTTTAAAGCCTAAAACACAAGGATGTTGGATTTTCGCGGTATTTTTCGTTGCTTCAGCACAAAATGTGTTGAAATTTGCGAGAAAGCCACAATTCACATTATACGCCAAATTCGTTACACATTCATGAACGCCTTTTGCAGCAATTAGCATTTTTCGGTGTTATAGCCTATACGAAAATATAGATCTAAGTCGCGAGGAGAAATTGAAATTATCGTAACAAACGGGATTGCATTTAATTTCATTCAATTAATTGCATTAAAATGGTATGTACAGAGTGAGGCAAAAGTCCAGCACACCCTTTTAATTTGAAAACGGCTTGACGGAGAACGATGAAACTTTGGATATGGGTAATGGGGGTAGGGCAGTGGCGTATGCTGGGTTTAAAACCTGGGTTATCTCTTTTTATCATAATGTTCAAATGAAAGGCCCTTTTTCGTTCAATTTCTTGGACTTTAAGGTGATGTGACATTGCGATTAAAATACATACATTACAATTTACTAACAATTATAAAAATATCACTTTCATTAATATAAAAACAATAAGGAAAACATTTCAAACATTTCACGGTTATTTATAAAATATAGAGGATCATATTGTGAAATATTTATGTAGGCCTACTTGCGTATAATTGACGTTCGTACACATAGAGGTGCTGATTGTGCCAGTGACCATTATTTAGTAATTGCTAAATTAAGAGAAAGACTATCAGTGATAAATCATAAGCAACAAAATCTAAAAGTTATAAAATTTGATACAGGAAAGTTTACTGATGAAAGAATTAAGAAAGATTACCAAATTAAACTGTCAAATAGATTTGATGTTTTGCAGGATTTAAATGATGATGAAAATATAAATGAAACAGACGTAAATAAGAATTGGGAGCACATACGTAATGCAATAGAATCAGCAGCTAAAGAAAGTATAGGATACCATAAACCGAGAAAAAGTAAGCCATGGTTTGATAATGAATGTCATAATCTAATAGAGATAAGAAATCAGGCTAGACTCAGGTGGTTAAATAACTCTGATGATTCAAATCTAAACAATTATAATAGAATAAAGCGAGAAGTTAACCGCACGTTTAGAAGTAAAAAAAGAGATTACTTGAAAAGCAAAATTAACGAAATCGAAACAAACAGCAAAAATAAAAATATCAGAGATTTATATAAAGGTGTAAATGAGTTTAGCAAGGGGTGGCAACCTAAAGTAAACTTGATAAAAGGTAAAGACGGTGATTTTCTAGATGACCCAAGCGATATTCTAAATAGATGGAAGAACTGCTTTAATGACCTTTTAAATGTCCATGTAGGAGATAAATCAGAAGTAAATGAAGTACACACAGCAGAACCTTTAGTTCCAGAACCTAACTTGACTGAAGTTAAAGATACTATTAAAAGGCTAAAGAATAACAAAACACCTGGCATTGATTTAATACTAGCTTAGTTAATTAAATTTAGTGGAAATTCATTAATATGTCAAATTAATAAATTATTTTGTTTAATATGGAATAAAGAAGAAATCCCTCAACAGTGGAAAGAATCCATAAATGTTCCTGTGTTTAAAAAAGGTGATAAAATGAACTGCAATAATTACTGTGGAATTTCTCTACTCTCAACAACATACAAAATATTGTCTAACATTCTTTTAACAAGACTAACTCCATATGCTAATGAAATTATAGGTGATTATCAATGTGGATTTAAACGTAACAGATCAACTACAGATCAAATTTTTCACATCAGACAGACACTTGAAAAAAAGTGAGAATATAATCAAAAGGTCCATCAGCTATTCATTGATTTAAAAAAAGCATATGATTCGGTCAAAAGAGATAAATTATATATTATATTAGTAGAGTTTGGAATACCTAAGAAGCTTGTTAGTATGATAAAAATATGCACCAGTGAAACAGAAAGTAAAATTCGTGTGGGTATTAATATGTCTGACAAATTTACAATTCATGATGGTTAAAACAAGGAGATGCATTATCTCCATTGCTCTTTAATTTTGCCTTAGAATATGCTGTTAGGAAGGTAAAAGAAACTAAAGAAGGACTAAAATTAAATGGTGTGACTCAGTTGTTAGCATATGCAGATGATGTAGACTTACTGGGGGATGATGTGAATACAATTAAGAATAATGCTAAAATATTTTTCAAAACTGCTAAAGAGATAGGTTTGGAAGTTAACAGAGAGAAAACTAAATATATGCTTACAGGCCGAAACCAAGTGTTAGGTAATAATCAAAATCTAATTATGGAGTGGCGGGTGGCGACGGTGTGGTTCCCCCTTGGCCGGGCAGCGATTGGTCGTCGCCGTTTTCGCGTTCCATGCCGCGGTGGCCTGGGGGTGTTGAGTGGCTTGTTGAGATACCCTGTTCAGGCCCGTAGTTACTCGTTTGAACCAGTTTCCAAATTCAAATACTTAGGAGTAATATTAACAAATGAAAATTATATTAAAGAGGAAATAAAAAGTAGGTTTAATTCAGGAAGTGCATGTTACTTCTCTCTTCATAAACTTTTGTCTTCTCGTTTAATATCTAAGAAACTAAAAGTTAAAATATACAAAACCGTAATTTGGCCTGTAGTATTATATGGATGTGAAACTTGTTCCCTTACATTGAAAGAAGAACATAAATTGAGAGTATTTGAAAATAAGATCCTTAGATCTTTGGACCTAAAAGGGATGAGGAGACAGGTAAGTGGAGAAGGTTACATAATTTAGAACTACATAATTTGTATTCATGTCCAGATATTATTAGAATAATTAAATCAAGAAGACTTAGGTGGGCAGGCCATGTGGCACGAATGGGAGAGGAAAGAGGAGTTTACAGGATTCTTGTTGGGAAACCTGATGGTAAGAGACCTGTAGGAAGGCCAAGACGAAGATGGAGGGATAATGTTGAGATGGACCTAAGTGAAATCGGTAGGGAAGAAAAAGAGTATATAGATCTTGCTCAAGATAGGGAAAGATGGAAGGCCTGTGTTGCTGCAGCCATGAACCTTCGGGTTTAAGAAGGCTAGAGAGTTAGTTAGTTAGTTAGTAGGCCTACGTGCGAGAATGGAATAAGTAGTATAAAATATGATATTATAAACCCGAGAAATGATGAGCCCCCTCAGGCAGATTTGGCTACACTTAAAACTAGCTCAAGATGAGCATATGAGCTTATTGCTCAAGTGTGGTACTCTGTCTAATCCAAGATTTTGTAAAACTGCCCTCGGGAATTTCCTGTGAAATGATGAGGCCCCTCAGATTGATTTGCCTACACTTACAAAAGCCACATCTTTGAGATTGTTGTCCATAAGCTTGTTAAAAATATGCCCCTCTTGATATTGTTTTTGCTACACTTAAAATTAAGCCACCCTCACCCACACCCACCCACATATACACCCACACATACCCCCCTCACACACACACACACACATATTTACTTCCGGTCCACTTCCGGTTTAAGTTCAATTGGGCACCAGGCTCAACTTGTATATTTAGTATTAAGATAATGTAATTCTTCTAGAATTGCTCTGTGGCTCTCTCATTTCTTACATCATAAACATATGATTTTTCCCCTATAAGAATAACACTACATATAGTGTCATCAGGGAGTGTATCATGGAATTCACAGATAATTTTAATGTTTGTCCTGTCATTAACCACAACTTGTTTTCTTTTTGAAGTGTTGATGACAAACATGGGTCTCTGTGCTTTGAATTCATCTGGTGTGTAATACATGTCAGTATTGCCAGTAGTGACCCTTTTGTATGCTGTAAATGCTTCATATAATTTAAGGAAATCATCCTTGGACATGTCTAAATTATAATTTTCTCTGGGGAATACCTCATTTCTGCCATTTTTAAGATATATGTTCTTGATGTTGCAGTTATCAAATTTACTTGAAATTTTTTCCTGATTATTGTGTCTTCCAGTCTGAAACAGTACCACCACAAAATCCGGCATGTCATATTGTATACTGGAGAATGAATTTGTAGCATCAAACTCATAATAGGTACCAGTGGCGGGCTTCTGTACACATTGATATGTATAAAATTGTAAAGGTACCTGTGGATTTTTTAGGATATCAGCTTTGTATTTAAGAGCATAACTGGCTTCATACTCAACAACCGGGATTCTTAGCTCCATAGTCTGAATAATGCATTTGCCCTCATCAGGTAGGGTATTAGGCAGAGCTTCCCCTGTAGAGTTTAATGTACTGTACCTCATCAAAGCATTATTATCATTGGCAGCTCTTCTAAATGTGATTCTTAAACCACCCTTCCACATAATATCTTTGTAATCTGAGAAGAATCCTGGCAACAGGCGCATGGGGAACAGCACTGTGTGGCTTTTAGATATAATTTTATCACCAGCCTCAAATCCACCTATTTTGTAGTAAGAAGCCTCGGTTTTGGATAATTTTAGTGTGGCCAAAGCTGTAGAGGTAATGCCGGGATAATCTACTCTGTTTATAACAACACCATGTTTTCTGATCTCAATTTCAGAGAACAGATGTGGCACAAAATTGTCTACCAATCTTATATTTGAATTTGCCGGATAATCTGTACCATGGAGTTTTACAACATCAAATTTGATGTATAGATCTGCTCTGCGGGGTGTATAAAGCCATCCCCTACATCAAGATCAACCTCAATCTCTGTGTTGGGTTGATTTAAATTTGCAAATGTCCTCCTGTTTGGAGGGAATGATTGTAGCTCATAACTCTCAATATTTTCCATTTTTTTGTATGTATTTTTATTTAAATATTAATTTCTATGATTGCAGTTGTTGTGGCTCCAGCAAAATCAACTAATTCTTCTTTTTCATTAGTGACCATCAATTCAATGTAGTCTATTCTATTATGGCACACAGGAAAATATAATGTTGGGGATGGAGTGTAGATGATTGGCTCCATAAATTGAGAGTTAGGTTTGAATGTTGCAATGATGCCAGTTTGTTTGTGAGTGCCTATGCCATTTGATTTGGTGATCATACCCTCGGCCACATTACAGTGAATATTCAGAGTCTCTATGGCTAAGAATTTGGGTATATTAATAGCAGTGTGTTTGATGGCTGTTTAGAAATTTTGTTAAAAAATCGATAATTTTTTGAATTTGTGATTTTTTCAAAAACTATCAGTGCTGGAGACTTAAAATTTTGTAGGCATATTCTAGGCATGATTCTCTACATTTTTTGTCTCTATAATTTTCCTGATATATGCAATATTTAAGCTGTAAATGCCTAATTTTTATAAATATAATTTTCTGAAAAGTGCAATATTAACAGAATTGTTAATATTTTGAAATCTATACATGCTAGGACACTATAGCAGTCACTATACTTAAGATATCATACAATATCAAAAGGGGCATATTTTTGACAGGATTATGGACAAAAATCTCACAGATGTGGCTTTTGTAAGTGTAGCCAAATCAATCTGAGGGGGCTCATCATTTCACGGGAAAATCCCGAGGGCATTTTTACAAAAATCTTGGATTAGACAGAGTACCACACTTGAGCAAAAAACTCATATGGGCATGTTGAGCTAGTTTTAAGTGTAGGCAAATCTGCCCGAGGGGGGCTCATCATTTCTCGGGTTTATAATATCACAAATCATACTACTGGAATATACGCGTATAATAAACTTCGTACCTTGAATATTTAATTTGGACAGGAACTCCATTCTTCTCTTGGCAACCTCTGTGGTAAAATGGTTATTAGCACAGCTCACTACGACGCCAGGGGTCTGGGCTCAAATCCAGGCATGGACATGGGTATTCTATGTGAATGACCCTTCATGAATTTCATCGTATCGTCATTCATTCTCATCGTCGCGATTAGCTAAAGTGGCAGAAGAGCAACGCAAAATAACAAATCAAATTTATTCTTCTCTTCTTTGCGATGCCAGAGGCCTGCATATCTTCACGATTTGAAGTCTATCCTCATGCAAAAGCAGAGTAATTTGTTTCGGCAATAGTTCGTTAATTATGTCATTCATTTTCGTTCACTACACGATGCAGCACAGATCATTCAAAACATATATACGTAATTCACTCACTCAATACACTTAAAGAAAATCCACACAGTAAGAAACAGAATTTTCTTAATCTTCCTTCAAAGCTATTTCCACTCGCAAAATGCCATTTGTCATCTCCGGCCAGTCAGTCTATCCCAGCCAGTCATAAACAAAGCAGCAGAGGGGTTGAAAGAAAATCATCGTAAAGCGTGATTGGTTGAAGGTTAGCGGCCTGCGAGTTCTGCATGTTTTCGATGGGACCAAAGTAAAGTTGATGGTACAGTGTTGTTTTGGCCTAGAGGACAAATTCCCTATCACATGCCAGCCACTCTTTTCCCGTTCCTGTAATAGTAGTTTAGTTTCAAAATTTCCCTTAGCTGGGAAAATCCCATGCTGGTTAGCGCATTGGCATCACTGTAAGGTTTTACCGCCGTTGTAAAACGAAGAGTTCCATGTCTAAGAAGCCACTCAAATACGTCACCGACCGCCTCCAGGCGCTGGTCGAGGAAGAATTTAACCACCAAAGTCTGGTGGTAGTTTTAAAGGAAAGGAGTCCATCCCCATGTATAGAGCGAGCACAAGGAAAATAAACCTTGATCGAAAATCCCCGCGCAGCCTTTTCTTCCGTTAGGGCCATAAGGAAGCATGGTCCACTCTCCCCCTCCTCCTGCACAGGAGTCGCGGGTTTTATACTATCATTTTTTTCCCGCGGTCGTTGTTTGAGAGTGAAGCATCAGTCACATTTGATAGTCGATTATTTTCTGTATTTAATCTGGGCTTCGGCGATAGCCTAGGTAGCCTAGAATATACGCACCTGGGGTGGGGGCACACCAGATGGGGCCAGTATGCATCATGAAAGCCGCCATTTTGGAATTACCCCCAGATTTTCAAATGAGAAGGGTATTATGTGGCAGGTCATTTAAGATGTGCGTTTTCTAACAAATAAGAATATGCAATTATTTTTCCCCTAATTTTATTTGGTGAGGATATTTTCACAGTTGAAGTTCACATTTGGCGTAATGGAATGGGTTGATATTCATTCGTTTCAGGCGATGTAACATGGCTCTAACCCTCCAAGAACGGATCGAAATTGTTGTGCTAGGGTTGTCGCAGAGGATTCCGACGCCCGGCATCCAGAGAGAGACGACATCACACATACCACAGTGTCGCAGAAGTTTAAAGAAACTAGATCCGTTCATGACAGAGAACGTAGTGG
This sequence comes from Lepisma saccharinum, assembly GCF_977018435.1. NCBI lineage: Eukaryota > Metazoa > Arthropoda > Insecta > Zygentoma > Lepismatidae > Lepisma > Lepisma saccharinum. The sequence continues at coordinate 31,084,949 of NC_139232.1, read as the reverse complement.
ACAGCCGAGAACCGCTACCGAGGAGGAAGCAGCAACGGCAATCGTGGCACCCTTAGTCAAGAGCCAGAAGACGTTTGGCGTCAGTTTCAGGAGTCAGTCAGAGATCCATACTCCGGGTGTTGCATTCGAACAAGTGGCACTCCTACAAAATTCAAATGCAGCAGGACCCACTGAGTGGCCCACCCGTTCTCCGAACCTTACGCCCCCTGACTTTTAACTTTGGGTCCATCTTAAAGCCATGGTTTATCAAGACAAAATTAATGATCTCCGACATCTTCCAGCACCGGATCCAGCAAGCGTGGACTCTGCAGTGTTATTGCGTGTCCATGAAGACTGCCGGAAATGTCTTCCATTTTGTGTGGCACAGAATGGGCAACGCATGGAATACAGGACGCCAAATGTGAACTTTAACAGTCAAAATATCCTCACCAAATAAAGTTAGGGGGAAAATAATGGCATATTCTTATTTCTGAGAAAACGCACAGCTTAAATGAGGTTCCACATGACCCCCTTCCCATTCGATATTTTGGAGGTAATTCCAAGATGGCGGCTTTCAAGATGGCCTCCATGATGCACACTGGCCCCATCTGGTGTGCCCCTACCCCCAATACCCATATCCAAAGTTTCATCGTCCTCCATCAAGCCGTTTTCAAATTAAAAGGATAGTGCTGGACTTTTGCCTCGCCCTATAGAGTTTGCAACTCTTGCAGACTCCCACGGTCGCTTAGGCAAAAGGGATTTCTTGGTCGCGCTGCGGCTGGCCAGAGTCCTGAATAACTTACAAAGCTCAACGTGCAACGTGTTGGCTGCAGCAAACACGAACAGAGAATCTCCTCTCTATCTATATATCTCTCTCTCTCTCTGTCTCTCTCTTCGGCGGAGAACCATGGCAGTCGAGAAGGATGCACGAAAAGACATTCTAACTAAACCGGAATCGTATCTCCAGATTTTGATAACACTTTATCCTTTCACAGAACGTGCAGAAAGCAACAAATACATGAAATATTGCCTCTCCTTAGGTCACGCAACTGCACCTTACACAGGATTCCAATCCAACACTAGAAATTTAAGTTTCATGTAATATTATAGGTTGTGAAAGGGGCATCTGCTTTTCTAACTAATGCTTAAATTTGTTCTTGTTTCAGTCTCCTATTTCAAAAGGTTCTCACGAACCTTTTTCCGCATCTGAAGTCTAGACCCGTCCGCGTATTTTTATTATTTTACGAAGCTCTTCTACTTCTCTGAGTTAGAGTCACGAGATTGCGGATGAATGATTTGATAATATTGGTGAAGGAGAAAACACAAATGAACCTGCCCAGATGGCGGAGCGGTTAGCACATCGCGCTAAGACGCCAGGGGTCTCTGGTTCGAATCCCGGCCTGGGCATGGATGTTTGTGAGTGTCTATTCATGAATTTCATCATATCATCCCCATCTTCACAAATTAGCCAAAAGTGGCACAAAAGCAAAGTAAAATGAAGCAAATAAATCAATCAAAATCACAAATCAAAGCCAATGTCAAGGTTCGAATTCGGTAACGAGATCGTAAATCTACATACTCAATGCACCAGGCGACAAGATGTCTTCATGGAAAATTCTATGCTTTTTCTTTGTAACTATGTTATTGTATATCGATCTTGTCTTGAGGTCTCACTGAGCTTGTTTATGACTGGCAAACGTTAGTCAGTGTTGCACAGAATATATCTTTCCATTACTTGTAACACTTGCAAACGCAGATAAAATCTGTGTATCCTGGATATTTGACCATTGATGGAAATCAAGAAGCGGATGGGTGCGGACAGAACTGAAGGCAAAGTCCTTCTGGAGGCCCAGGTTACGCAAGTACAGCAGCATCGTTTTCTGCGGAAGCTGGCGTTTCAGGAACGAAGATTCAGATTTTTCACGCTCTACGAAGGTGAAAAGGTAAGGTAAAGTTCCTCGTGCATGTAGCACCTTGCCATGAAAGCACATTTAGGGGATGTAAAGGTAGGGCTGCACACATTCTCGATCACGACCATTTTGGAGGTGATGTGATCAGCAGCTCGCTCCGGTCGACTTTACCCCCAGGGTTGGCCCACGGTACTCATTCATTTGAGGCTGGGTGAGCCCCAGAGCCGCTATATGCGGGGACAAGGCTGGAAAAATTCCGACCTTAGATCACGCACCCTGTGAATCGAACCCGGACATCCAGCGTGGCAGTCAGACGCCACACCGACCTTTTTTTTTAAAGGAAGAACCCTAAGCGACAGCCATCCACACACACAGATCATTCTCATATAAATTAATCTCGGATCTCTTATTCAGACAGTCGAACACTAACATCCATGTCTTAACCGGGATTCGAACCCGGGACACCTGGCGTCGTAGCGCGCTGTGCTAACCACTCCGTCACGTAGGTCGACAAGTAGACCACCGTGGCTCTGCGAAGATGTTTACTTCTAATTACCGGTATATTGTTGTGGGAACGAATTCCGCACCTTGCATACCTTCAATGCAAACATCCGCCTCATCCCCTTTACACTCTGTACCTCTCTTGGAGTGATTTCCAAATGTTCTTCCATTTAACTTTAGATTTTGAAAATTTTATTATATTGCATTAGAGTTTGAGAAATATATGAAAAATAAAAACATTAAAATAATAAGAAAAGAAACGACACGAAAAACATAGATACACTGTAAGATAAGTAAATAAAAAAATACACGAAAACGTAAACACACATGACAAAAATATTCAATGCACAGGAGAGTCAATGGGTGTTGATCCTACAAGTTTGTGTGAAGAAGGGTTACATTTCATTGTGTTTACCTGTTTTCAGTACTGGTCAGTTAACTCCGTAAGATGATTTGTTAATTCTGATTTGAATTGGCTTAGAGAAGAAGAGTTTCTTGTCTTATTTGGGAGGTCGTTCCACGCTCTGGTAGCAGTGACCGTAAAGGAGTTTCCATAAAACGTTGTCTTGTGGGAGGGGATGATCAGCAGAGAGTTGTCTCGAGTCCGGGTGTGCGCTTAGGGGTTGAATCCGTGGAACTATAGGTACGGGTGTTCTAGTGAATTTGCTATGAAAAGAACGTGGAATAGACGGCGTGTGGAAAGGTTGAACCAGCCTAGGCCCATGTGAAAGCCGGGTAAGGTGGTCAAAATATTTGATATTATGATATCATAAATAAATCGCACACATGCATTTGGTATTCCCTTTAGAAGACGCGCTAGTTCTCCGTTGAGGTAAATATACGGCAATTCTCAGTAGTCAGTGTGCAGTAGCTTCGAGTTCACTACATATAGGGTGACAGCTTTAAACATACATAAATATTCACAGCCCGTGGAGTACATCAAGTCGAACAACTTTACATGTAAACGTTTTGCTAGTTTAGGCTTATTTTTTAGCTATACTAGTCCCAGAAAACGTCAGTTTTCATCCTCCATGAATGTAGCCACGTAGCAGAGATTCATGGATGCTACTGTCATTTATATTTTGTCGGAAACATAGGAAAAGTGTTGGACGCTATGGAAACCGTTTCTACGCCAGGAGAGTTGCCTACTTTAGATTGCAGTGTTTAATCACTTCTCTTTAAATCATTCGTGTATTACTATTATATATATATTTCATACTCTGTTTAATAATTTTGGATTAAAAAGGGGCTTCACACTTCAGAGGGCTGCATTTGCATGGCTTAATTTCACAGTTGTCTCCAGTGTCTTCCGACGGGAAAAACAACTGTCAGTGGCAACCGTAAATTTGTACCAAGTGACTGTATACGCGTACATACAGAATAAAACTTGCCATTTTTAAGAAAGCTCACAGCGTCGAAACTAAATTTTAATAAGCAAAACGAGGCCTGCTAGGTCTTTCGGTTTTCTTACCGAATGTTCGGCTTCGAGTCCCGGCCTGGGCATGAACGTTCTTTATGAGCGTGCCTTCATCAGTATGACCTAATCATCTTTTATCCGCATCGTCGCTATTAGCTAACAGAAAAGATAACGCTAAATAAGGAAATACAATTACAAATGCAACAAGTGAAACTTTATGCATTGTATCGGTGCTGTACGACGATACCCTGTGTGTGTGTGTGTGTGTGTGTGTGTGTGGGGTGTGTGTGATGGTGTGTGTGTGTGTGTGTGTGTGTGTGTGTGGTATACAGGATATAAGCTGGTTCTTTCAGTAGTTACTTCTTAGACAAAAAAGTTATTTCTTGTTCCATTACATAGGAATTGACCAAAAGGTGTATGTTTTTAGACTCATTTTACTTTGTAACGACCGCCATGTTAGGCAGATTTCAGTTGTATATTGGCATTTATCTTATTCGTATACTTTCAAGTTAAGAACTTGGATTAAATTATTTATACTTAATTGTTTTCATAATTCATATATATATTTACGTTTTATCTTATGTTATAATATTATTCGCGTATTTTTGCAACATTTATTCAGAATTTATAGCCTAAGAATTATCCCAAATAATATATGCAACGTTTTCATTGTTTTTCAAGCACAAGTTAAATACATCTCTTCTTAATATCCATTTTTGTTCAACAATGTACAAGATTGAAGTAATTTATCTTCGTTATAAACTAAATCTTTATTTAATCATTTTTATGTAGGCTACAAGGGCAAATATGATTTATTTGATAAAATCAGTTTCGTTATTTCTATATAGTTTAACATTGTAATATTATAGCAAAGTATTTCTCCCTCGTTTTCAATAAAATATCGTATTCCTATTGGCTGTTTATGTTAGGAGTGGAGGAAACACGCTTCGTGTTCTTGGCGATGTAAAAACTTCCCCGTTTGCATTTTCAATTGTTGCCAACCTGAACTTTAGCTTACTATCGCTAATTAACATTGATGTGTTATATAAATTATCAGTTTTTCTTGTGTTATTTTATGTTATGAGTTTGTATTGTAAGTTAGAACAATCTGTTATGCTGCGCCTCGCGCTTGAGGTAGCAGTTGAGGTCTTGCTATTAACTGTGAAGGTGGTGCGCGGCCCCTCGTGTTAAATAAATTGCTTATCACTGCCTGCGAGCGTGCATGACCCAACAAATTATAACTTTTAACTTGTGCGAATCAGTATGTACGCGCGCGATTCGTGATTAAAGATTTTGGACATTTTTAATTATAAAGTATTTGGAATTTTATTTACTGTCAAGTGTCGCAATTCGGTGGTTTCCTTCCTGGATGAAGGGTGGATCGTCTTAATCCCGATCCCTGGGTGAGAACTGGTGCTCCCAACTGACCAGCCGGAGCAAGGAGCGGTGTCTTGCCAATTCGGATCTCCATACCCTGGAGTTACGAGTGGTGGCACGTTGCATTGCAACTTCCAGGAAAATTAACATTGTTAACAATCACTTTGTGGGGAAACCAGTTTTCAGCCTGCAGTTAGACAGTCGCTCCACCTCACTCTGAACTGTTTTCCAGAAAGCGATGGAATAGAAGGTCACTCGGCAGAGATGGGTTTTCCTGTTGGTGAGAAGAAGGTAGGGGGCTGCTACTTGCCCCCAGGCTTGAAATATCCATCTGAGTCATCTTGGTCCTACATTTCAGACAGGTGTTTTCGGTGTATTATTACCACTCTTTTTCACCAATGACTTATAGATTCACAGAGTGCTGTGCTAACGCTGTACATATAACATACTTCTCTTATATACATTTATGGTGTCACTTAAGGTATAAAGTCGCATATGAGTCGTACTTGATCCTTTCCAATGAAGGATGCGGATTCGGGTCCAAGCCGGAATATGGTTGCTTCTTTGAGAATCTCCCCATCTGTTTCAACTTCTCAGCATTTTTCATCGTCATGGATATTAGCCAAAAGTGACAAAAAACAAAATTCAAATGTATCGAGAAGAGAAGTTGGCTAATTCTTTCTTCTTCTTCTTCTTCTTCTTCTTCCTCTTGTGGGACTTATTTATGCAATTATATCTTACTGCTGGAAAGCGTAACACGACAGTTAAATGTACAACATATCGTACGCCACTTCTCACACCGACACATCACTTTGCATTTGAAGCGGCAACGTTATATTGACATTTTTCAATTTATTTATGTTGTAGATAAATAAAAAAATAATGCACTTAGTACATAAGACACAAAGTTCTTATTAAAGATGCAATTATTCCACACTAAAATATACACCGAATGTCCGTTTAACAGTAATTTTGGAATAAAACGTTTGTTGATTATTCAAATGTTGTTTGTGATTATTGACATTGAATGGAATTAAATTGATTTTATTACTGGGCAAGGGGCATTTTTTTCTTTATAATTTTACGACTCGCTTTGACTTCTATTGTTAGTTAATCACACTGCGGATGGGCATCCGAATCCGAATCAAAAATAAGAAATCTAAAATTATTCAGCACCTTTGAATTTTCTTGCATTAATGTCCGAATCTCAAATCCTGGAAAATATCCGAGTCCTGGATTGTACATTAGAATCTCGAATTCGAATCTCGAATCTCGAATTCGACTCGACAATTCGAGTCCAAATCTCGAATACGGGCTCAGGATTTTTCCAGGGAGCTAGAAACCTTTCCATACACATTTTTTATATTACATTGCCTTTAATTGCGACCAACATATTGACGGTAAAATTGTTGATTTTTTTTTTGCGCCACTTTTGTCTAATTGTGACGATGAGGATGAATGATGATATGGGTTCCATTGGGTTCCGTAACAGGGCCAGAACCCTTTTTTCTCTCACAATTTAAATTCGATCCAAGTTGCGAATTATTTCATTTCAATAACCGGTGACTGTGATTCAGTTTATGACAGGATACATTGATCCTTCTCTTCGGGTGATTATGAACACTTCAGAGAAGACAACACTGTTGTATCTCGTGTAGTCCGAACATATGATTTCTTGAAATGGTAACATCACTATAAAATATCGTCTATATAAAGGGTAGGTGAAAGGTCAAGAATGATTCAAATATCTGTAAGAGTTACGTAGTGAAAATCATAAAAACGTTATCATTCTGTATTGGTCTGGTTGGCCAGATTTGTAGAAGATATTTTGGAGATTTATTTATACAATCATGTGCAAATATAGTAGTAGACAAACTCCGTAGTCAGATTATATTCCCGTTACATCTTACTTGCTTGTAATGAGAGTGATTCTTCTGGTGCTTGTGATAAGATGTTCTCTAATTCACTGACCTTCTTGTTCTGTAATAACGACGACAACCTGGGCATGGATGTTCTTTGTGAGTGTCCTTTCATGAATGTTTATCATATCATCATTCATCCTCATCGTCACAATTAGACAAAAGTGGCGCAAAATCGACTCTAAATAACAAAAACAAACAATCAATCAATATAATAAATTTACGCAGAACAGATGAACAAACGAATGTGATAATGGAAACAGATCTTATTACTATCTTTGTATATACTGTATGTAGGCTTATATTGATTTCCATGGCATAACAAAACTTACCAAATGCCTTTTTGATTGGTATAACGTAGTCAGCGCATCCAGTCCCATAGCAGCTGCTGCAAGACATTCTTGATAGAAGCACGCTACTTCTCTTCAAGCGGCATTACGAGGACATAAATTCTAATCGGTTCCATTGGGTTCCTTAACAGGACCAGAACTCTTTTTTCTCGCACAATTTAAATTCGATCCAAGTTGCGAATTATTTGATTTCAATACGGAACATAGACCCTATTTAAACTGATCCGGAAAAAAGGTTTCTGGACCGTATTTAAATTGATCCGGAAAAAAAATTCTTATTTTTCTATTGTATTAATGGACCTGGTGGCATTTTAACTGTTCACTCCCAATAAGCCCGTGCACACTGGTACTGGAACTGCAACGACATGTGATACACGACTGACAATACCACTGGTTTGAGAACTAATAACACTGTTCTACACACGTTTTGTTACAGAAATGAGAGTACCCAATCCTTACTAATATGAGGATGCTGATTACGGAAGTGTTTAAAGTGGAGAAAACAGAGTTATGCTTTCTCCCAGTTAAGAGAATTATCATAAAGCATCACCAGCATTAAGTTAATTTACATCTGTCTTTCACAGCATCTCTCATCTATGTTTTCACGCTTTAATTTCAAAATTTGAATTGTATTACTTCCCAGATATCGGTGGGAGGGGGGGAGCAAGTATCCCCCTGGCCTCCTTTTGCGGGCGCTCTTAATATATTTATTAAGTTATGCCCACATTGATGATGATTAATTATTATGTGTATAAACTGTCAAGTTAAGTCCCAATATGCGCAGATCGCTGCGGAGCACTTCCTATTATGTCATCCTCCCCACCAATGGTGCCAACTCAGCAAAATTGAGCTAAAACAAATATGACAAAACGACTTTCACTGTGTAGCGTGACGGTGCTGGCTCATATTATATCAGTGGTTCATTTTATTTGATCCGGCCTTTGAAAATGCATTCGGTACGCGGATCGCACACTGTAGTATTTTCGCGCACGTGCGTTAAGGTTTATAACGAAGTGAAATTAGAGGGCGAATGAATTCATTTCCTGAATGCGACATCGAGCAGTGGCCTGATTTTTTTTTTAACCGAGTGGAGTGGGGGTTCTTTTGTTTATCGTACAACAATCACTACGAGAAGGCAATCTGATAACACGCTTGCCTGTGTTCTTTTTTAAAGCATTGAAATGTTCTTGCTCTTTACTCTTGGCTGCATATTTTTTACATGCAAGCTCCTCTTTTATATCTTATCGATATCAGTATGCGAACAATATTTCACCGTTGTTTAACCCAATCTTTCATTATCTGACGTCACAACTGCAGGCACTATTTTCACCCCTGTCTGACCCCACCATTCGTGTGGAAGAGGTTCTTGTTTTCGGAGGCGTTTCTCTGCTGTTGAAGTGGTATGTTTCGTGTGTGTGTTTGCGTGTGAGAACAATGGTGAGTGTGCGAAGCGAATTTTCTATCGTTTTATTTCATACATTTCTTATGCTTGTAAGAAATATCCCTAATATAAGTTAATTCATTTAAGGTTTAAAGGGAAAATATCAAAATGTATTTAGAATTTAGCGTAATCAATAGGTAGCGTACGTGAGGGAATACTAATTCCATGCCTTTCACATTCAAATTTCGTTGAAAATCCTCAGACCATTCCGCTTCCTCCAGGTTGTAACACTTCGAACCAACGTCGCCGCGGAGAAGGGAGTGGGGAAATGTGGTGTGAGGTGGCCAACAGCTATTTGCAGCGTCTTGTTTTTAAACTTGTCAAGTTATAACTTGCGAACGGGTTAAACCGTGAAAATTGGACCACAAACACTCCTCCTTAAGCAGTATTATTGCCACTCTGTGATGACCGACAGTCGGCTGCCTTTGTTGTACATTTACAAATGATGCCGGCAACAATAAGAAGAATAAGAAGTACATATATTGCCACCAGACGATAAGCCGCGCGGCTTTTTCTTTTGCTATGAACTTGTCACCCATCAAAGCATGCCAATTTTAACAAAAAAAAAAACAACAAAAAAAACATGCATCGCATTAAGCAGCAAAAATAACAGCTTCCTTCATACAATTCCTACAAGAACACATGCCGGAGCCGAGAGTTGAAATGCTCATGCATCCACATATATATTTTTTTCTTTTGAGCAATTCTAAAATCATGAAATATGAACAATAGTATTGGAGGCATTATGGAATTTAACTTCACTAACCAAACGCATGCACTTTCACATACACACACCCAACGTCAAACTGGTCAAATACTTAAAATAAAAATATGGCACTTCCAATCTAACAACACTCACCGTCACTTTGCCTCTCCTTCCGTGACATAAATAGTGCTTCATACCTAATTGTGCCCTAAGTTCTGATACACATGCCAGGGAGCAGTAGCGTACGCAGGATTTTATCAAGGGGGGGGGGTTATTTCTAAAACTTTCTCCAAATTCATATTACCATTGTTTTTATTATACTTTAATTAAATAATAATAATCACAATTAATTAATAATATTTATAATTAATTAATTAACTGAATTACTACTAATAATACTACTAATACCACTACTACTATTAAGTAGAGATCTACATAAATATAGTATTTACGAAAGCAATAGAACAATATCAGTTTCTAGTCATTCGATTTTTATCAAATCCTGGGAGCATATTTTTGTTTCTTTGTTACGAAATAATTGTCTGGTCAACGAGGTGAGACATTTTAAGGGTGAAGAAAATCCATAAAAACAAGAAAATATATTAAAATAAATTAAAATAATCAAAGTATGGAACTCATCCAAGGAGCTGCGGTGGTCTGGTCGGTAGAGCGTCTGACAACAACGCGGGAGATCCGGGTTCGATTCCCGGAATTGGTTGGAATTTTTCCGTCTTCTTCCCCGCATAAATGTCCCCGATAATTCACATCTGGATTGTCTCTCTGTTCTTGCCAACAAAACATTTTACAATAGTTAAGCTTATTGTCGTTTGAATAATTGTCTAATCAACAAGGTCAGACATTTTGAAAGAGAGACATTCAAACATGCTGCGGTAAACAATGGTAAGGCGGACTGGTGACTGTTCTTGTCCGCCTAGTCTTTGTCTATACATTAGCTGCTTACAACGAACCAAGAACTTTCTTTAGTTAATTCTCATCGTTCACACAAAAAAATACATGTTCATTGAACACTGACGTACGTAGAGGGGTGGCTGATGGGGTTCCAGCCCCTACCGAAATTTTGAGAAAATCAGAATTTCAAAATAAAAATCCGTTAACAACTTTAAAAAATCAAAATGTGTAAATGCGAAACCTCTTTTAAAGTGAGTCCCGATTACCATTTTCGTCTTTGAATACAATTCTAATAGACTGAAAAGCTCCAAAAATACGAAATATTTTATTATTCATCCTGCCCTCCAAAACGATGGCATGTGCTATCCACATTTACTATTCCTGCCCATCCCGAAAAAAAATCCTGCGTACCCCAGTGTATTGAACATTGTTGCAACTGAGATACAAAACAAGTTTTCTCTCTTTTAAATCATAGTTGCCCTCATATTTTATTTTCAAGAATACTTGTTAATTTTCAAGGCTTTCTCTCTGAAAGACGCATGTGTTTGGAATGCTGTGCTTTTCTCCGTGCTGCATGGAAATAATAATTCAAATTATTATTATTATTATTATTTTTAGTAGTAGTAGTAGTAGTCGTAGTATTAGTAGTAATAGTAATAGGATTGTCCCAGATCTTTGACTGTGGTAAATTGGCCATTTAATTTTTTCCACAGAATTTTTCATAACATTTCACAAGCTCAAGGGAAGGGTTAAACCCCGTAACCCCCCCTTGCGTACGCCACTGCCAGGGAGTAGAAATAAAACACAGTACACGTAGGTTGACAACTGAAAGGTCAAGGAGCTTTATTGTGCCTCTCACAAGGGAGGTTATCTAAGTGTTCCCCTCCGATTTCCATGAAACTTGGCAGGTGTATAGAGGGGCCCAAAGGAAGAAAAACGTGTTTTTTGTTTCGGCTAAAAAACGGTTTTAGGGGGCAAAACCTTCCCTCTAATGTCAAGATGAGGACAAATTGAAGTGGGGAACCGACCCCTGTGTCCCCCTCCGATTTCCATGAAACGTGGCAGATGTATAGAGGGGCCCAAAGGAAGAAATACGTGTTTTTTGTTTCCGCTAAAAAAACGGTATTTAGTTGGCAAAACCTCCTCAAGACGAGAATGAAAGACAAGCATTTACAACTGGAGACAAAACAGACCTAGCATAAGAGACTAGTCGAGAAACTGTTAAATCTTGTTTGCACACTATCCCTACCCAGGGTCACATTTGGGCCTAGGTCCGGAAGGTTCCATCCTTGAGGCGCACGAATATAATACTTCAAAATTGTCATAGTGCGGTTCGGACGTTTCCGCTCACTTCGTTTTGCCTTCATTTATAACAATTATTATTATATTCATGTATTAGCGTTTTGAAGTAGGTGTACAAATGTTATGCGTCTTAGTCGGTAGCTGCAGAAAGTCAAACCGCAACATACGTTCAACGAAAAATAAAGACGTATTCCAATTTTGGAGAATTTTCAACAAATGTATGGATTATTCAGTACCCTGTTCTTGCCACTACTTGTATGAACATTTTAGCAAATGTTCGGTATTTTTGCGACACAAAAATACGGAAACATATTTTCGACATAGGTAGAACATTTATTATTTTTTTTACAACAGTATATATGATACTTCTTGCCAATCAAAACTTTTACTTTAAACGGATAGAAATTCCATTGATCCTTGCCTATTTAGAGGACCCGGATAACACATATTTACTTCTTAACAGATAACAGATAAGAAGTAAATATGTGTTATCCGGGTCCTCTAAATAGGCAAGGATCAATGGAATTTCTATCCGTTTAAAGTAAAAGTTTTGATTGGCAAGAAGTATCATATATATACACACATCGTTAAGTCGGTGAGTTATTGCTAGGTGGCATTAAGTGGAAGTCTGTATAAAAATTAAAACTCGAAAACAGAAAAAGAAAATGTGGTAACTTTAAGAAATCATTTTATTGTTCCATGTAAACTGTTTTGATGTCAGTTATTGAAAGAAAAGTCGATAATAATATTGCAGTGCCAGCAATATTTTTACACGGGCCTAAGGGCGGCGACATTTTAAATCCAGATGCACCTCAATTAGTTTTACGTGAAGACTTCTTCAACTAATTTTACATAATTTTTTACAGTACAGAGCAGTGTGCGAATTAACAACAAATTTTATCCCCGGGAAAAGAAAAATATTTTTATCCCTATCAGATATCTTTTTATCCTCCTCAAAGAAAATGGAATTGAAAGCATAAACTAAAGCACAAACACAATTAAAAATCATTCGTGTCCTTTTAAGTTCCAGTCATCAAATATTTTCCTGCAGAAAAAAATGCAGCCTCGAGGATTAAAGATGGACACCATTCTGCAACTGACCAACCTCACCGAGCCGAGACAACAGAAAGCTGTTTTTCACTTCAATTTTCATGACATACTTCAGATATTTTACATGTATAGGAGGGTTCACAAGAAATTTGTTGGTAGGTTAGATAGACATTAAGTTTGAACTCGGCAATATCAATTTGGTCAAATTTTCGGTGTTACTAGTTCAATAGCTCTTTTTGTGTATGAGTTTGGATTTAAAAAAATACCTTCCGAAATTAAATCACAAATACGCCACTGACTGGGCAACTCCCAAAGTAAGAAGCTTAATTCGCACAAAGGGACAAAAGGTATCAGAAAGAGTGACGATACTCTGAAAGTTTCCCTTTCCCTCGCTAGCCCAAGAAAACTTATTCCAGAAAAACAATACAAAGGTCATTTTGGAGGTTCTCTCCTTGTTAACGAAAATCTGTCTGGGAGGAAAAGGATACACGATTCTGGTAATATAATTATATTTGTTTTCATCTGTTCTTGTTTCCTGTGCTCCAGGCAGTATATAAAAGTAGCAAACAAATACTCTCGTTCCATCTGCTGTATGTAAGCGTCTGTTGCATGCGTGTTATGTCTGTCTTCCAAGGCCAGCCAGGAAGTTGGACAACTTTGCGGAAATGGCGAATGCAAGCCAGGATGAAACCTTGGGTTGGCTAGAAAGGAGAAACTGAAATCGTTTTGTGATGTAACCTGAAGGCCATCTTCTTGCTCTGGAATTTCGGGTACCCGAACCATCATGTCCACGAGAATGGATGGCGGACTTCACTGTTGTCATTTATTTCAGGGGCAGCGTCAGGAACTTCTGACCGTGTGATAAAATAGGGTGGGGAGATCTTAATTACCAATTTCCTCTTACCTCTTTTCTCTATGACTGCTCCTTTATTCTTCTCTAAACCTTCTTATTTTGCTCTATCATTCTTTCTCTCTCTTTTCTGCCCCTTTCTCTTTCTATTATTAAAATCTTTCTCTATCTAAACTGATTTTTTTCTATTTCTTTCTCCCTTTGTCTATGTAATGTCTCTATTTCCCTTCATCACTTTATATACCTATATCTGAGTTTCAAACGCACAGTCTCTGTTTACCAATCTGCACCATCAGACTATCTGGTTTAGATAACTTTTTCTTATTCATTTAAAATAACAAAAGTCTACACATCCTACCATTCACTCACTAATATAAATGTTGTCCATGAAGTAACCCGGGAGGCAAAAAATACCCCCCCTCCCACGAAATTGTCTCAAAACGTCAAGAATATTAATAAAAAATATTTAAAAAAATACTCACTTACACCTTTTTTAAGGGTGAAAATGCTCTTTTTAGACGATCCTAGCAACCAAGCCCGGTCGGTAGCTAAGGAGTACTTTAATTGTTTTTTCCTTGCTCGTGACGTATCGTGGGAACAAATCTTCAAATCTCACATACGATAAGTGTGTAATGCTCTACGTAAATGAAGATTCATGAATGAAAAAGAGCATTCTGTGGTAATTGTTCGTAACGAACATTGAAATCAAAGTTGTAATTTGACAAATTTTCCTTCGCATGATTAATTTCCTTGGTATTTGACACTGAAAATTGTGAATATTTGTAGTGATTCATTTTGTGGGAACGTTTCGTATTTCACAGCATGTATGGATTAGGGATGGCCAGATCCGGAACCTGGCGGATCCGAAATCCGGATCTGGTTGGTTCCGGATCCGGAACCATTTGACCATCTCACATGAGCGCTTCTTTGGAAATAAAGAATGTGTTTAAAACATATTGTTACCTGCTAATATATATATATATATATATATATATATATATATATATATATATATATATATATATATATATATATATAGTGCGTGTGCGCGATATGTAATTAATACACTTACAAGGGAGGTTATCTTAGTGTCCCCCTCCGATTTCCATGAAACTTGGCAGGTGTATAGAGGGGCCCAAAGGAAGAAATACGTGTTTTTTTTGTTTCGGCTAAAAAACTGTTTTGGGGTCAACCCCCATCAAATGTCAAGATGAAGACAAATTGACGCGGGGATCTGACCCCTGTGTCCCACTCCCATTTCCATGAAATTTGGCAGGTGTATAGAGGGGCCAAAAGGAACAAGTACATGTTTTTGTGTTTCAGCTAAAAAACGGTTTTAGGGGGCAACCACCCCACGCTCAAATGTCAAGATGAGGAGAAATTGAAGTAGGGATCTGACCCCAGACCACGTAAATATGGCATAGGAAGAAATAGGGGGCATAGGGTTCCTCTATACACCTGCCAAATTTCATGGAAATCGGAGGGGGACACAGGGGTCAGATCCCCACGTCAATTTGCCCTCATCTTGACATTTGAGGCGGGTTTTGCCCCCTAAAACAGTTTTTTAGCCGAAGCAAAAAAAAAACGCATTTCTTCCTTTGGGCCCCTCTATACACCTGCCAAGTTCCATGGAAATCGGAGGGGGCACAGGGGTCAGATCCCCACATCAATGTGTCCTCATCTTAACATTTGAGGGGGGGTTGCTCCCTAGAACAGTTTTTTTAGCCGAAACAAGACAAGCACGTATTTCTTCCTTTGGGCCCCTCTATATACCTGCCAAGTTTCATGGAAATCGGAGGGGGACACAGGGGTCAGATCCCCACATCAATTTGTCCTCATCTTAACATTTGAGGGGGGGGGGGTTGCTCCCTAGAACAGTTTTTTAGCCGAAACAAAAAAAACACGTATATCTTCCTTTTGGCCCCTCTATACACCTGCCAAGTTTCATGGAAATCGGAGGGGGACACTTAGATAACCTCCCTTGTTAGTCTTACACTTTGTAATTATATAACACTGCATATATTAGGCTATAATGTTTTATTTTAATTTTTAAAACTGTAACTGTAGAACAATTGTAAATTGTTTAAATTTTGTATAACATTTCTATCTTGTTAAATGTTAGAGGTTTCATCCTGGAATGGAATGTCTCACATTTATGTGTGTTTCCATTTCTAATACATTCGAATGAATACATATTCGTTTCAATGGAATTTACAAAATCACCTCTGAAATTTTATGTTAAACAAGTAAGATTATTTTTCTGCACGAGTGTGTTAGCCGATGAGTAGCAAATTATTTTAGGAACAAAGTAGTAGTAAATACAATAGGATGAGGACCACTTATAAGTGTAGAAAAGAAGAGGTTATTTGATTGAACAACCCGATTTGCCCCGATTCAGACTTCGAAGAGTGCAGACGTGTTTTCTTGAGGTCCTAGCTGCGGGGTGCGCTACCTGACATTGGCGGAAATGGGTGTGTCGTTGGCCGTGTACCGAGCACGGATCGGACTCTTCTGTGCATCGAGATCTTTCCTCAAGACACGACAAGAATCCTCCAGTGACAGTGTTAAATCGTCGAAATGTTATCAAGCTTACGGCTTGGTGTTACTGACGATATTAATTGTTGGCGGCGTCGAGCTAAACCCCGGTCCCCCGAAAGTAGACAGAAGCGAGTTAAGTGAAATCCGTGATATCCTCAAGTCTCTCCAAAGTTCGAACGAGGCTATTATGAATGATATCAAGGAAATGAAAGATACGGTCACCAAGCTGGTGGACAGAGTCACAAGCATGGAACAGGATATGGATAAGTTGGCAGACGAAGTGAGTGACTTACAGGGATACTGTAAGTTTTTAGAATGGCGTGTTGAGGACCAAGAGAACAGGTCGAGAAGGCAAAATCTCGTGTTTCATGGCATCGAGGAAGAAGATCGCGAATCGTATGCCACGACCGAGGCAAAAATCCGGGAACTGATCGAAGGAAAGCTCAAAGTGTCCCTCGGTGAGCTCGATCTCGATCGTGTGCATCGTCTCGGGAAAAAGCAAGGAAACAAGAACAGACCTGTGATATGCAAATTTCTGTCTGACAAAAAGAAAGAAGAAGTGTTACGCAACAGCAAAGAACTGAAAGGAAGCCGTGTGTATTTGGAGCAGGACTACTCTGCAAAGGTTCGAGAAGAACGGAAGAAGCTCCAGTACCACATGATCGAGGCCAGGAATCAAGGAAAGTATGCATACCTGCAGTTTCGGTATCTGTTCATCGACGGGAGGCGTTACACACTCGGCGACCTGGAGAGTATGCAACCGGACGAAGTACCTGTGTCTCGTCAACGTGACAAAGGAATTCCACCTACCCCTTCCGCGCCTCCGTCGGAGGCCGCGACGGCAGCTGGAGCAGCAGGAGGGCAGGGACCGAAGCAACGTTCGCCATCCACATCCACCCTCTCTTCCCGTCGGGACCCGAGGGTAAGGAACAACAATAGGGAGAGAGGTCATTCCACCCAATGATGGACAGGCAGTCAACGGTCATCCCCAGAAAAAGGGAAAGAGACGGTGAGTAAAGCATTATTTAATCTAGCATTTCAAAATACCCGAGGACTCCGTACGAAAATCAGTACTTTCTCTCAAAGCGTTTTTGCCAACGACTATGCTGCAGTGGCTGTAGTCGAAAGCTGGCTGGTACCTGGCATCAGGGACAGTGAACTGTTTGATGACAGATATGGCGTAACTAGATGTGACCGGAAAATGAAAACCTTGGGAAAAAAGGATGGAGGGGGGGTTATTTTAGGAATACAAAACAAATACAGATCAACCACCATAGAATTAGCTGACCTACCAATTGAATGTGTCCTCGAAAAAACTGTAATTAACGATATTATGTCTCTGTATGTATGCATAGTATATTTCCCACCCTTGTGTACTATTTCAATTTATGAAGCGATTTATTCTGTATGTCTTCCCAGTTCACGCATACTCCTCGTAGGTGATTTTAACTTGCCGGAAGTAACAGGTTCTAATTATGATCTCAGCAAAGGCTCGCAAAAATCTAAAACTCTCTCCAACTTTATGTCTTACTACAATTTAAGTAGTGTAAACAATGTGTTAAACACCAACAACAAAACACTAGACTTAGTTCTGACTAACATCCAAAACGTGTCGGTCTGTAAAGAAACTGAAACGTTAGTACCGGAGGATGAACATCACCCCCAACTTAGCATCGAATTCTTTGTTTCGAAACATGTTAAAGCAAATAAAGAGAGAACAATTAGCATGCGTAATTTCCAAAAAGCAAACTTTGAAGTAATGTACCGTGAAATTGCTACCATCAACTGGGAAGAAATATCCAATCAAAAGAATGTAAATGACGCGCTTGATATCTTTTACGAAAATCTGGATAAAGTTTTCGTAGCTACCGTCCCGTACAGAAAGAAATCCATAACATCACGATATCCTAGTTGGTTCACCAGTGGCATAATTAAAAACATTAAAAGCAAATCCCACCACCATAAGAAATGGAAACGTGGAATTGGTAATACCAACTTTCATCGTGCACAGTTTGAAACTCTCCGCAAAATAACCAAAAGGCAAATTGAAAAAGCTTACAGGAATTACGTATCAGAAACAGAAAATTATATAAAACTCGATTTTAGACACTTTTGGTCCTTCGTTCAAAATAAAGGGAGGAAAAATACGTCCATGCCCCTCAAATACAATGACACTACACTAGACGATGACGAGGCAATTGCTAACGCCTTCGTCCAGCATTTGCTTTCCACCTATAAGAGCACGCCCGCGAATTACGACTCCAATTTAATCGAAGACCACCAAAAGATAGACGTAGGCGAAGAATTTGTACTAAACGCAATCAGTATTGATGATGTTGAAAAGGCAATAAAAAAGTTAAAACCAAAGAAATCTTGTGGCCCTGACGGCATTCCGCCCTACGTGTTAAAAGGTTGTGCAAGCTTATTAGCCCTACCCTTAATGAAAATATTCAATCTTTCCCTAACCACATCTGTATTTCCCAGGAAATGGAAAACATCTACAGTGCGTCCCGTACCCAAAAATAGTGGCACCGGTAACATTGAAGAGCATAGGCCCATATCTTTATTGTCTGCGCCCGCAAAAGTTTTCGAAAGTATTATTTATCAAAGATTGTTGTCACACATATCCCCAGTAATATCTGCCAACCAACATGGCTTCGTCCCGGGTAGATCCACTGTTACGAACCTATCCCTCCTAAGTCATTTCGTAGCAACTAATCTAGAAGAAAGAAAGCAAGTAGATGTCATCTATACAGATATATCCAAAGCCTTCGATAGAGTAAACCACGATATCTTGTTGAGTAAACTCTCGTGTTACGACCTCTCCAAACCAGCACTAAATTTCTTTGCTTCTTATCTAAAAGACCGTAAGCAGAACGTATCTTATAATGGAATTTTAACAGAAGGGTTCGCAGTTTTCTCAGGAGTCCCCCAGGGTTCGAATCTCGGACCTCTGTTATTTTTAATTCTAATCAATGACTTACCAAAGTACCTGTGTGACTCATTCAGACTCTTATACGCCGATGACTTGAAATTCGGTAAGACTATTTGTAATATTGATGACTGCAAATCCTTACAAACTGAAATCAATACAGTAACAAAGTGGTGCGAAATAAATGATCTTAATCTGAACACAGAAAAATGCTGCACGATGACATACTCGCGCAACAGAAAGCAAATTGAATTCGATTACAAAATAAATAACACAAAAATTAAAAGGGTTAACGAGATGAGAGATCTAGGAGTTACATTTGATTCAAAACTTACATTTGCAACACATGTTGAAAGGGTCGTAAATGAGGCACACAGGAACCTAGGGTACGCAATTAGAATGAGTAAAGAGTTTATGAACAAAGAAATAATGAAAATAATATTTAACGCTTTAGTCCGAAGCAAAGTAGAATATGCAGCAGAAATATGGGCTCCTCAGGACAAAAAGTACACGCATAAAATAGAAATGCTGCAGTCTAAATTCGTAAGGTACGCCACTTATAAAGAAACAGGCATATATCCCCGATACGAATCATACACTTCCCTCTGTAAACACCACAACCTGCCTTCTCTCAGCAAAAGAAGGAAGATGCAATTGCTCTGTTTCTTATACAAAATCATGAACAATAATATTCAAGTGGAACATCTTCTAGAACAAATACACATACGTGTTCCTATCTCCAAGACACGATCCAAAGGGGGCCTCTTTTACTGTAGTAACAGAAGATCGAACATTATAAATAAATCACCTATCAGGAGAATGTGTGAACTGTACAACAGATGTTCCGAAAGGGAACCAAAATTAGACATATTTCACATGCCTATTGGGACATTCAAAAATGTTATTCAAGGAATGGAAGAATAAATGTCAACAATGTAAACATAAACGCAATATTTGTAAATATATATTTCTTTCGTAGTTTATACTCAATTACATATATGTACGTACTTTCTAGTGTGTCAATTATTTACAGGTCATTTATTACACACATAATTAATATATTTCTTTAATGTAAATAACTTCTATCCTTGATTTATCCTTGCTTATTTTATTTCCATATTTTATGTAATTTATAATATATTATATCTGTATCTTATATATATTGTACATGGTGGTAAAGATCTGATATACTGAGTGTAAAGATAAATAAGAAATGTAGAACACTGTAATTGGGCATTCGCCTGTTGTGTTTAGTAATAAATAAATAAATAAATAAATACACTTAAAACAATGCCAAGAGGGGCTTATACCCCAATTCTTCAAGTGTGATATGCTCTGAATTTTTAAGAATTTTGAATTCTAGTGTAGAAAAGATGAGCCTCAACAGACAGAATTGCCTACACTTAAGACTATGCCAAGTTCCCATATGATCTTATTGTTTATAGTGTGTTTTTTCTGTCAAAATCCCAGGAATCTTGAATTCTAGTGTAGAAATGGTGAGCCCCCCCTCAGATTGATTCCGCCATGTGTATATTGATTTAAAGCTCATAGCTCCTGGGTTCTGAGATCCAGTAGAGTGTGGTGCATAGCCCCATGGTTTTTATTGCCTTGTAATCAGGAGGCTTCTGGGTTTGAGTCCTCATAAAATGTGAAGCCTCCCCTGATGGCAAAATGTTAATATTGTTGCCTTGTAAACAAGAGGCTCGGGTTTGAGTCCTGATAAAATGTGTGAGATTGAAATACATGTGGCAAAATAATATCTCCACACGTGAGATTTTGAGAATAATTACTGCTAGTTGATATACAACTGATAGCTCCCAGATCTGAAACCTGGTAAAGAGTGTTATACAACAGCATAAAAGAGCAAAATTATTTTATATTGGGGATCACCAGAGCCTAGTTACTGCTGTTGTTTGGGTATAAAAACACCAGCTCAGCCACTAACTGCTGTTATAATTGTTTTGGCATATTGTCCATAGTTCTGTTTTTTTTGGACCAGGAAATTTTATATAAATAAACAATAAAAATGCCAAATCAAAAATATTGCAATCAATGCAAAAAAAATATATCTAGTTCTAATTGGTCTAGGCACCGGCATATTTGTGATTCTAAGAAATGCAGAAAGGCCACAAAAATGTGTCCAAGATGCCATAAAATATTAAGCAAGGCATATTACAAATGGCATAAGTGTAATTCTTATGTACAGTCATCAATATTGCCCCCACAACCATCTACATCTGGTCTGAAAAGAAAGCATGAAACACCTGTTAATGCTAGAGCAGCAAAGCAGCCACGCTATGCATCACTTATCCATAGCAGTTTTAATGGCCAATTAAGAGATCACTGTTTTGTATCAGAGCCAAGATGTGGTATTAAGAATTTTTTGAACAGTGTAAATCCTGATGTGCAGGCAATTCTAAATGCACAAAATTGCTCTTATAAGCTGTCCCTCAAATTGTTTACACAATATAAGAAACCAAATGGCACAAAATTTACACAGTCCCACATAACAGAAACTGTACCTGTATATTCAAATGCAAATTCAGACAAAATAATAAGCAGTTTGATAGATCAATTGAATATTAAACACTCTGAATTTGCAGCAAAAGAGTCTGGATGGAGCCTATGCGGATCTCCACACAAGTTATATGTTAATATTTCTGAATTCAGCCCATTACAAGGTTCTACATATTTGCCATTACCTGCCAATATTAAAAACAAAACAGCCGTGGTTAATATAAAAAATAATGATGAGAAATGCTTTTTGTGGTGTATTTTAGCTGCTTTGTATCCAGTTTCAAGGCATCCTGAGAGAATAACTTATTATAAACAATATGAACACAATTTCGATGAAGCAATGAAGGGCTTAGAATATCCAATGTCTGTTCAGAATATTGATAAATTTGAAAAAAAGGCCAGGGATATTAATGGTAAACAATTATCTATTAATGTATTTATTTGTTCCACTGGCCGTGGCAATTGCTTGATAGCACCTCTCAGAATCAGCACACTTGATGATGATTCTGCTATTCCGATTGATCTGCTCTTAATTGAAGGGGATGGCACATATCATTACACTCTGATACACAGTCTTGAAGCTTTAGTCAGAAAACAATTAGACAAATCTAAGACAATATTCAAGTTGTGCCGAAGATGTTTAACTGTATTTGATGGTCAAAAAATAGTGAATGGGGTTCGGGAAGTGAATGCAGAAATTGCTAAAAACAAGTTAATTGAACATTTAAAACACTGTGGCAACTATAAACCAGTTCATATGGTGATGCCAATGCCAAGTGAAAATGCAAAATTCAAAAAGTTTGAAGCCTTGTTGGAACACCCAGCATATATAGTCTGTGATTTTGAATCAAATCTCAAACCTCTTGCATTCTGCAGCCCAGATCCTGATGAACCTTCAATTACACCATACCAGTTACATGAACCTTCTAGTTTTTGTTATATAATTATACAAAATGGTGTAGCTAGTGAACCACACTTATACTTGGGACCAGATGCCATCAAAAAATTTGCACATAGAATAGAAAATGAGTGCCATGACATAGCATCTAATATCTTATTAAAATCAAAACCCATGTTGCCTTTAACAGAGAAACAGATTGAAGATTTCAACAATGCAGAAAAATGCCCGGTATGTGATTCTGAATTTTCAGATACAAATATCATGGTACATCACCATTCTCATACAGATGGTAAATTCTTAATGGCCCTGTGTAATAGCTGTAATATTAAGATCCAGAGACCAAAATTTGTCCCCATATTTTGCCATGGTGCATCCAATTATGATTTCCATTATTTGATCAGGTACGAGGGGTTTGACAAGGAGAATTTAAATATTTTAGCAGAAAATGATGAGAAATATATTGCTTTAGCAAAATAATTAAAGTTAATGGTGTTCCTATTCACTTAAGATTTCTTGATTCATACAGAATTTTATCTGCTAGCCTGGCTACACTGGCCACTAAATTATCTGATGATCAATTCAAAATCACATGTGCTTTGTTTCCAAATCAGGACCTGAAATTAATTAGGCGAAAGGGTGTATATCCATATGACTATGTTACAGATTTTTCTAAATTTGATGAGTGTGCTCTGCCACCACAACAAGAGTTTTACAGCAAAATCAGAGGATCTGGAATCACTGATGATGATTATCACCATGCCCAGGTGATGTGGAACAATTTAAAATGCCAGACATTTGGTGATTATCATAAGGCATATTTAAAACTTGATGTGACCCTCTTAGCTGATATACTGCAGGCATTCAGAAAATCTTCCATGCAAAATTATAAACTGGATCCAATGTATTTTTACAGTGCGCCAGGCCTAGCATGGTCTGCAATGTTTTTGAACACTAAAATGCAATTGGATCTGATCCAGGATCAGGACATGTATCTGTTTATGGAGCAATGTATAAGAGGAGGCATGGTGCAATGCTCTCAGAGATATGCCAGAGCAAATAACAAATATATTCCTGATTATGATCCAGCACTGCCATCAAATTATATACTTTATGTGGATGCCAATAGCCTGTATGGTTATGCTATGATGGATAAATTGCCATATGCAGGGCTTGAGTGGGTTGAAGATTTCAATATTGAAGATCTTCAGGACTTTGATGACAGTGACTATGGCCTCTTCTTAGAGGTTGATCTGACAATTCCAGATGATTTACACAACAAATTTTCTGATCTGCCCCCAATTCCTGAGGTTAAGTGCTCACCTGGCTCTAAACAAAAGAAATTGATGATGACACTGGAGCCAAAACAGGGCTATGTCATATATTACAAGAACCTCCAGTTCCTGATGCATCATGGTGTTCAAGTGACCAAAATTGGCAAAGTTTTGAGGTTCAGGCACTCAAGATGGTTGAAGCCATATATTGATACAAACACAGAGCTTCGAACATCTGCAATGAGCCAATTTGATAAGACCTTGTTTAAATTGATGGTCAATTCTGTGTATGGCAAAACTATTGAAAATGTCAGAAAACATACCGATGTTAAAATAATTACTGACCCCAGCCTGAGCAAAAAATTGATTGCAAAGCCTAATTTCAATTATAGAAGAATTTATGATGAAAATATGGCACTCTTCAACATGAAAAAAACAAAAATTAAGTTTGATAAGCCTATTTATGTAGGGGCTGTGATATTGGAATTGGCCAAATTACATATGTTAAAATTGTATTATAATATGTTGAAGCCTTTTTATAAGGATCGTGTAAAACTGATGTACATGGACACGGATAGTTTTATTCTTGATATTCAGACAGAAGATGTTTATCAAGATATGTCACAGCCTGAATTGCTTGAATATTTTGATAGCAGTGAACATACAAGGATTCAACCCCACAACAAAAAGGTGCCTGGCAAGTTAAAAGATGAGACACTTGGTGATGTTATTGTGGCATTTGATGGGTTAAGGGCCAAGATGTACAGCTTTGAAACATCTAGCGGTGTTGTTGCCAAAAAGGCAAAGGGCATTGGCAAAGTAACTGTGGACAAAGAGCTTGAATTTGAAGATTACAAAAATTGCCTCAAATCATGTAGCACAATCAGAACATCAGAAAATAGAATTCAGAGTGTGGATCACTTATTGACTACAAATATTGTAAGAAAAGTGGCTCTGGACCCACATGATGATAAGAGATGCATTTTATCATGTGGCATACATACTCTACCATGGGGTCATTGTGATTTGAAAAATGGTAATCAATGCCCAATTACAGAGCATGATTTGAAATAAATAAACATGCCTATGAACTTATTTGGGTTCAAAAAACAGGCTATTATGGAGCTGCCAACACCACAACCCTCTTCTGATATAATATCTAAACTGAGTGTTTTGTTAATTATTCATCTGAACAGCATACTTACAGATGTTGATGATGAAACACGTAAAATATTGTACATATTTAACAATAATTTAAATCATTACCAATTACCTGTAGGTGGTCAATTGCAATTTATTACAACCCCTGAGGGTGATGTTAAAATTTCAGTAGGGAGAAATATTTATAGAATTAAGCACTCAAACATGATTTCTGGCACTGTTTATACTGTTTCTGCTGGTGACTGCTTATATATTGAGGTCCCTGGATTCTATGACAAGCTTATACCTTTTTTTATAGAATTAAGAATTAGATATTCAATAATAAATAACCACTAAAAACAAAATGCCTAATGATATATTTGGCCATACAAGACATGAAGATCACAGTGATGAGATTCTGATGCTTGATGTCAGAGTCAAGAAATTAAGAAGTGATTTACAAGCTTTACAAACCACACTGAATGCCAGTCTTCAACTAGAAATTACAAATTTGCAATCACAATGCATGGACCCTCTTCTTAAAATTGATTCTGAACTCAAATTGCTGCTTCAAAAATATACTGACTTGGCCACATTGGATAATTTTCAAAGTTTAGAAGAAGCTGTAGCAGCTTTTCAAGCCAAATTTAAGACCCAGGCCACCAACTCTGAGCAATTGAAACAACAATTGGAGGAACAGATAAATAATGTCCAGACACAGCTCCAAACAATTGTCAAAAGCATAAAATCACAAGAAGATTTTGATCTAGTGATTTCCACTCTAAAGGAACAGATTCAATCATTACAGATACCTAATCCTGACCCCTTGAACAATGCCATAGCCGAGGTTAAAGAAAAAATTGAGACACTTGAAAATTTTATGAACAACTTGCCATCTTCTGATGCTTTGAGTGCAATAACTCGCAGTGTAGCCAATATTAAGCTGCAACTTGAAACATATGAAGATTTTGGAAAAATTCAAAGTACCATAACCCATCTTGAAGGTACAATAGCAGCAGTGCAAAGTGATTTGGCAAATGTACAAGAAACTCTAGAATCCCGTCTGCCCGGTATTGTAGATACCCTTGTTAGTGTCCAGCAACAGATCACAAAACTTGAAAACCTCAACACTGAATCTGAGCTATCTCATTTTCATCACTTGATTGATGATATCCAAACAAAACTTGAAATTTTACAACAATCAACACCCACTCAGGCAGATATAGCCCTGCTCCAAGATGCTATGCGTGGTGTGGTTGATGCTTCTGAATTAAATGATGTGAAATTGGCACTTGAATCTTTGCAAAATACTGTATCAAATCTGCCCACATCACAGGAACTTAAAAATATAAAAAGGGCAGTGAATCGCATATTGAAATCAGAAGATATCAGGAATATCCAAACAGAGATCAAACAGCTTACTCAGACAGTGGCCACTCTTCCAACCAATCAACATATTAATGAACTGCATGCCCTGTTTGAGGATATCAGAAGACAAGTCCATGATCTTACTGCTCAAAATTCAAAATTGGCAGTTGTTGAAAATTTACAGAAAATTGTAGCCAATATCAAGCAACAGCTACGGACCATGGAATCCAATCAAGCAAATGCTCTGTCTGTTTTTGCCACCCAGCTACAAGAAATTGTGCAACAATACAAGAAACTTGTTGTGGACATAAAAATCAAGCCAGGCCATGATGATGTTGTTAGGACTATCAATGAACATCTTGAATCTGTAACAAGTAGATTGCTTACAGCAGAAAAAGAAATAACAGGCATAATCGAGAATCCTAAACATACAGTAATTCTTGAATTGTACAGTATCCCCAACAAAGAATATGATTCACCATTTACACCAGGTGGCAAAATATATATGCTGTCCCCTGCACAATTTTATTACCAGTTTTTTGTTGGGGGCACACTTAGACCAATCAAAATCAAATATTGGCTACAACCACAGGCACACCACTACCCTACCTTATCAATAACAAATGCAGATAACAAAGCAAAAATCACCAGTGTAGAATTAGAGGATTTTACAGATCCCAATACATTAGAAACAGCCTATGTTGAAGATGATGGCTCTCTGGAATTTAAAATACAAATAGGGGACAAATTATATTTAGAAAATCCTGTAGTATCAGCTGCTGAACACCCTATAGTTGCAATATTCTTGTTTACATATTTAGATGTCTAGACAAATTATTGTTGATGAATTACACAGACAAGCCAGACATAATTTTAAGAGACTGCCATAAATCAACTATGCCTTTTGTGAATTCAGAAGCATCAACCACACCACGCATAGCATCTTGGAGCAGGGCTATATCTGCCTGAGTGGGTGTTGATTGTTGTAAAATTTCAAGTTTTGTTTGGATATCATCAATCAAGTGATGAAAATGAGATAGCTCAGATTCAGTGTTGAGGTTTTCAAGTTTTGTGATCTGTTGCTGGACACTAACAAGGGTATCTACAATACCGGGCAGGCGGGATTCTAGAGTTTCTTGTACATTTGCCAAATCACTTTGCACTGCTGCTATTGTACCTTCAAGATGGGTTATGGTACTTTGAATTTTTCCAAAATCTTCATATGTTTCAAGTTGCAGCTTAATATTGGCTACACTGCGAGTTATTGCACTCAAAGCATCAGAAGATGGCAAGTTGTTCATAAAATTTTCAAGTGTCTCAATTTTTTCTTTAACCTCGGCTATGGCATTGTTCAAGGGGTCAGGATTAGGTATCTGTAATGATTGAATCTGTTCCTTTAGAGTGGAAATCACTAGATCAAAATCTTCTTGTGATTTTATGCTTTTGACAATTGTTTGGAGCTGTGTCTGGACATTATTTATCTGTTCCTCCAATTGTTGTTTCAATTGCTCAGAGTTGGTGGCCTGGGTCTTAAATTTGGCTTGAAAAGCTGCTACAGCTTCTTCTAAACTTTGAAAATTATCCAATGTGGCCAAGTCAGTATATTTTTGAAGCAGCAATTTGAGTTCAGAATCAATTTTAAGAAGAGGGTCCATGCATTGTGATTGCAAATTTGTAATTTCTAGTTGAAGACTGGCATTCAGTGTGGTTTGTAAAGCTTGTAAATCACTTCTTAATTTCTTGACTCTGACATCAAGCATCAGAATCTCATCACTGTGATCTTCATGTCTTGTATGGCCAAATATATCATTAGGCATTTTGTTTTTAGTGGTTATTTATTATTGAATATCTAATTCTTAATTCTATAAAAAAAGGTATAAGCTTGTCATAGAATCCAGGGACCTCAATATATAAGCAGTCACCAGCAGAAACAGTATAAACAGTGCCAGAAATCATGTTTGAGTGCTTAATTCTATAAATATTTCTCCCTACTGAAATTTTAACATCACCCTCAGGGGTTGTAATAAATTGCAATTGACCACCTACAGGTAATTGGTAATGATTTAAATTATTGTTAAATATGTACAATATTTTACGTGTTTCATCATCAACATCTGTAAGTATGCTGTTCAGATGAATAATTAACAAAACACTCAGTTTAGATATTATATCAGAAGAGGGTTGTGGTGTTGGCAGCTCCATAATAGCCTGTTTTTTGAACCCAAATAAGTTCATAGGCATGTTTATTTATTTCAAATCATGCTCTGTAATTGGGCATTGATTACCATTTTTCAAATCACAATGACCCCATGGTAGAGTATGTATGCCACATGATAAAATGCATCTCTTATCATCATGTGGGTCCAGAGCCACTTTTCTTACAATATTTGTAGTCAATAAGTGATCCACACTCTGAATTCTATTTTCTGATGTTCTGATTGTGCTACATGATTTGAGGCAATTTTTGTAATCTTCAAATTCAAGCTCTTTGTCCACAGTTACTTTGCCAATGCCCTTTGCCTTTTTGGCAACAACACCGCTACATGTTTCAAAGCTGTACATCTTGGCCCTTAACCCAGCAAATGCCACAATAACATCACCAAGTGTCTCATCTTTTAACTTGCCAGGCACCTTTTTGTTGTGGGGTTGAATCCTTGTATGTTCACTGCTATCAAAATATTCAAGCAATTCAGGCTGTGACATATCTTGATAAACATCTTCTGTCTGAATATCAAGAATAAAACTATCCGTGTCCATGTACATCAGTTTTACACGATCCTTATAAAAAGGCTCCAACATATTATAATACAATTTTAACATATGTAATTTGGCCAATTCCAATATCACAGCCCCTACATAAATAGGCTTATCAAACTTAATTTTTGTTTTTTTCATGTTGAAGAGTGCCATATTTTCATCATAAATTCTTTTATAATTGAAATTAGGCTTTGCAATCAATTTTTTGCTCAGGCTGGGGTCAGTAATTATTTTAACATCGGTATGTTTTCTGACATTTTCAATAGTTTTGCCATACACAGAATTGACCATCAATTTAAACAAGGCCTTATCAAATTGGCTCATTGCAGATGTTCGAAGCTCTGTGTTTGTATCAATATATGGCTTCAACCATCTTGAGTGCCTGAACCTCAAAACTTTGCCAATTTTGGTCACTTGAACACCATGATGCATCAGGAACTGGAGGTTCTTGTAATATATGACATAGCCCTGTTTTGGCTCCAGTGTCATCATCAATTTCTTTTGTTTAGAGCCAGGTGAGCACTTAACCTCAGGAATTGGGGGCAGATCAGAAAATTTGTTGTGTAAATCATCTGGAATTGTCAGATCAACCTCTAAGAAGAGGCCATAGTCACTGTCATCAAAGTCCTGAAGATCTTCAATATTGAAATCTTCAACCCACTCAAGCCCTGCATATGGCAATTTATCCATCATAGCATAACCATACAGGCTATTGGCATCCACATAAAGTATATAATTTGATGGCAGTGCTGGATCATAATCAGGAATATATTTGTTATTTGCTCTGGCATATCTCTGAGAGCATTGCACCATGCCTCCTCTTATACATTGCTCCATAAACAGATACATGTCCTGATCCTGGATCAGATCCAATTGCATTTTAGTGTTCAAAAACATTGCAGACCATGCTAGGCCTGGCGCACTGTAAAAATACATTGGATCCAGTTTATAATTTTGCATGGAAGATTTTCTGAATGCCTGCAGTATATCAGCTAAGAGGGTCACATCAAGTTTTAAATATGCCTTATGATAATCACCAAATGTCTGGCATTTTAAATTGTTCCACATCACCTGGGCATGGTGATAATCATCATCAGTGATTCCAGATCCTCTGATTTTGCTGTAAAACTCTTGTTGTGGTGGCAGAGCACACTCATCAAATTTAGAAAAATCTGTAACATAGTCATATGGATATACACCCTTTCGCCTAATTAATTTCAGGTCCTGATTTGGAAACAAAGCACATGTGATTTTGAATTGATCATCAGATAATTTAGTGGCCAGTGTAGCCAGGCTAGCAGATAAAATTCTGTATGAATCAAGAAATCTTAAGTGAATAGGAACACCATTAACTTTAATTATTTTGCTAAAGCAATATATTTCTCATCATTTTCTGCTAAAATATTTAAATTCTCCTTGTCAAACCCCTCGTACCTGATCAAATAATGGAAATCATAATTGGATGCACCATGGCAAAATATGGGGACAAATTTTGGTCTCTGGATCTTAATATTACAGCTATTACACAGGGCCATTAAGAATTTACCATCTGTATGAGAATGGTGATGTACCATGATATTTGTATCTGAAAATTCAGAATCACATACCGGGCATTTTTCTGCATTGTTGAAATCTTCAATCTGTTTCTCTGTTAAAGGCAACATGGGTTTTGATTTTAATAAGATATTAGATGCTATGTCATGGCACTCATATTCTATTCTATGTGCAAATTTTTTGATGGCATCTGGTCCCAAGTATAAGTGTGGTTCACTAGCTACACCATTTTGTATAATTATATAACAAAAACTAGAAGGTTCATGTAACTGGTATGGTGTAATTGAAGGTTCATCAGGATCTGGGCTGCAGAATGCAAGAGGTTTGAGATTTGATTCAAAATCACAGACTATATATGCTGGGTGTTCCAACAAGGCTTCAAACTTTTTGAATTTTGCATTTTCACTTGGCATTGGCATCACCATATGAACAGGTTTATAGTTGCCACAGTATTTTAAATGTTCAATTAACTTGTTTTTAGCAATTTCTGCATTCACTTCCCGAACCACATTCACTATTTTTTGACCATCAAATACAGTTAAACATCTTCGGCACAACTTGAATATTGTCTTAGATTTGTCTAATTGTTTTCTGACTAAAGCTTCAAGACTGTGTATCAGAGTGTAATGTTATGTGCCATCCCCTTCAATTAAGAGCAGATCAATCGGAATAGCAGAATCATCATCAAGTGTGCTGATTCTGAGAGGTGCTATCAAGCCAATTGCCACGGCCAGTGGAACAAATAAATACATTAATAGATAATTGTTTACCATTAATATCCCTGGCCTTTTTTTCAAATTTATCAATATTCTGAACAGACATTGGATATTCTAAGCCCTTCATTGCTTCATCGAAATTGTGTTCATATTGTTTATAATAAGTTATTCTCTCAGGATGCCTTGAAACTGGATACAAAGCAGCTAAAATACACCACAAAAAGCATTTCTCATCATTATTTTTTATATTAACCACGGCTGTTTTGTTTTTAATATTGGCAGGTAATGGCAAATATGTAGAACCTTGTAATGGGCTGAATTCAGAAATATTAACATATAACTTGTGTGGATATCCGCATAGGCTCCATCCAGACTCTTTTGCTGCAAATTCAGAGTGTTTAATATTCAATTGATCTATCAAACTGCTTATTATTTTGTCTGAATTTGCATTTGAATATACAGGTACAGTTTCTGTTATGTGGGACTGTGTAAATTTTGTGCCATTTGGTTTCTTATATTGTGTAAACAATTTGAGGGACAGCTTATAAGAGCAATTTTGTGCATTTAGAATTGCCTGCACATCAGGATTTACACTGTTCAAAAAATTCTTAATACCACATCTTGGCTCTGATACAAAACAGTGATCTCTTAATTGGCCATTAAAACTGCTATGGATAAGTGATGCATAGCGTGGCTGCTTTGCTGCTCTAGCATTAACAGGTGTTTCATGCTTTCTTTTCAGACCAGATGTAGATGGTTGTGGGGGCAATATTGATGACTGTACATAAGAATTACACTTATGCCATTTGTAATATGCCTTGCTTAATATTTTATGGCATCTTGGACACATTTTTGTGGCCTTTCTGCATTTCTTAGAATCACAAATATGCCGGTGCCTAGACCAATTAGAACTAGATATATTTTTTTTGCATTGTTTGCAATATTTTTGATTTGGCATTTTTATTGTTTATTTATATAAAATTTCCTGGTCCAAAAAAACAGAACTATGGACAATATGCCAAAACAATTATAACAGCAGTTAGTGGCTGAGCTGGTGTTTTTATACCCAAACAACAGCAGTAACTAGGCTCTGGTGATCCCCAATATAAAATAATTTTGCTCTTTTATGCTGTTGTATAACACTCTTTACCAGGTTTCAGATCTGGGAGCTATCAGTTGTATATCAACTAGCAGTAATTATTCTCAAAATCTCACGTGTGGAGATATTATTTTGCCACATGTATTTCAATCTCACACATTTTATCAGGACTCAAACCCGAGCCTCTTGTTTACAAGGCAACAATATTAACATTTTGCCATCAGGGGAGGCTTCACATTTTATGAGGACTCAAACCCAGAAGCCTCCTGATTACAAGGCAATAAAAACCATGGGGCTATGCACCACACTCTACTGGATCTCAGAACCCAGGAGCTATGAGCTTTATATCAATATACACATGGCGGAATCAATCTGAGGGGGGGCTCACCATTTCTACACTAGAATTCAAGATTCCTGGGATTTTGACAGAAAAAACACACTATAAACAATAAGATCATATGGGAACTTGGCATAGTCTTAAGTGTAGGCAATTCTGTCTGTTGAGGCTCATCTTTTCTACACTAGAATTCAAAATTCTTAAAAATTCAGAGCATATCACACTTGAAGAATTGGGGTATAAGCCCCTCTTGGCATTGTTTTAAGTGTAGGCAAATCGGGTTGTTCAATCAAATAACCTCTTCTTTTCTACACTTATAAGTGGTCCTCATCCTATTGTATTTACTACTACTGAACAACACTTGAAAAAAAATCTTGTAGGACTAACAAATGAAAAATTTATTTGTAATCGAAGATCATAATACCTTTTAAGGTGTGGTAATATTATAATGGGATTGAGATACGAAACTATCGGATCCGGATTTTCGGAACCGGATCCTGATTTTCGGATCCGGATCCAGATACGAAACTTTCTGATCCGGATCCAGATCCGGAACTATCGGATCCGGATCCAGATCCGGAACTTTCGGATCCGGATCCAGATTCGGTATTTCGGACCCGGATGTGGAATTTTCGGATCCGGATCCGTTTGGCCATCCCTAGTATGGATTAATCAACCACAGACAGAAGAGAAATGCATAATGCCTGATCCGTTGTGCACTCTACTTCATAAAAAATCCACACTCTTCTTGTTTCTAACATCAGACAATTTTCTCATACGAAATGTAGTACCACGCTTTTGCATTGAGGCATGCATTTCTACATGTCTATGAACTTACCTACAAGATGTGAAAGAACAGTGTTGCAATATGCACGTATAAAGAACAATGAGCACAGATACTCTAAATAACTGTGAGAAACAGACAAATAGCAAAGAGTTCATTCACGTACTTAATGTTAATACATATAAAGAAGTAATATTTTCACCAGACCTGATACATTTTTAAAGATTCAGCATGGAATTAACGTTGCTGGATTATAAACATACTGACAAATGGATTTAGGGGGAATGGCAGACGTTCAAAATCGTTTGAATAAACTGTTCCCATTTTGGTTCGGGTGAGAATACGCACACTTTAAAAAAAATATTATGTTCTTTCTCTGATCGATCTGTTACTCAAATCTTTGCAGATGTATCTTGTAACATATTAGATTTCAACGTGTAATATATTGAAATTTTACTAAATTAAATAATTTAAGGCTTATACGAAATATTATTTGTTAATCTGTTACATTTAAGCAGTTGTGCAATTCAAGAGGTATTCAAAATGATAATTCACAATAAATGCAATTTTTAATTTATTTCTTTATTTGTTTTATTCTTGTGCATGACTTGCTCGGAAGCTAATATACAGTAGTTGATTTTAATACGTTAATACAAATGAATGTCTTGTATTCGAATGAAAAGTTTCGATGGCTTAGATGTGCTTAGATCAAGGTGTCTTGAATTCGATACAAAGGTTTATATCCTAATTTAAGCTGTAAGTCGAATACCGATTAAACTATCGAAGAAAAAGGCGGGCTTAAAATGGGAAGAAGTTGTTATTAAAAAATTACGGAATCAATTCGAAAGTGACTAGGTTCATTTAAATGCTTTATTTAAAATTTATTTAATGCACAATGATCTGGTAATAATTTGCGAATATACTCATCATACAAAACGCCAAAAGAACACTAATAAAACGATTTTTTTGACGTCAGCGAATGGTTCAGCTTAGCCTTAAGTGCTTCTCTATATTAAATTATCACCTCTTCTACCCCCATAACTTAAAGTTATTAACTTTGTCAAAAGGTGTCCAGAAAACTTTACTTATTGGCCGATGGAGATTTTGTTGAAATTAGAGATGGTAAGGAGATGAGAGAAATCTGTTTATTTTCTGTCCCGTCTCGAATTTTTAGACTAGTTGAGGTGAACCTTTTGAACTTGAGACGAAAATGAGACCAAACGTTTCGAGAGTTTTTGAGACGAGATCGAAGAGTCTCTCTCTCTCTCTCTCTCCCTACGTGGAGTCAATGCCGTTCGCATTTCCTGTGAACACATGTTTACGGATATAATGGAAGGTGAACAAGTCTTATATAATGAAGGCGTTTCTTGACCTTGCATTCGATTTTAAAATCATCTTAGGTGCTAGGACGTTTAGATTCCGTTTAGATGGAGATGAGTCATGATATGATGAAATTGATGAATGGACACTCACAAACAACCATGCCTATAGGAACCCTGGACTCCTGGTGTCATAGTGTGATGTGCTAACCACTCCACCAAGGGGGCCGGCTCCAAAAGTTTGAGAAAATTAAAGAAAAACAAAGTGATAAATGCAAAGTCCCCTTAAAATGACACCAGATAATCAACCATTCTTGTCTTTGAACAACTTTTCAAATATTTTATTGTTGTATCCTGCCTCCTAGAATTACACCTTTACAATTCCATCTTTTCCGAAAAAATTCTGCGTATGCTAGTAGACTCCGCACATAGTCTTCTGCATTGAAACATAAACTATGTGCATTTTTGCATGTTTCATATTGCTAGGTCCTCCTCCGTGACCGTGCGGTCTAAGGCTCCAACTGCGAAACGGCATAGGTTCGAGTCCGCCTGGGTTCAGTCTCTGGGTTTTCGGTCTGTGTATAGGACCGGTGGTAACCCACCACCATGAGGAAATTGGGGAGCTACGAGTGAGTAGCGTAATCCGGTCTCGGATATCTCCTATAATGGCTGGGGGTTCGACGTGCTAATCCCACGTCACCCCATTACCGGTTGAAGATCTCCACACCTCTAGGTAGTATTGTGGAGGGAGACTGGCCCTTTGAGGGCTGTCACGTCATGGGTTATTAAACATTATTATTTATGTTGCAAGCATCTTTACGCTTGCAAGCACGAATTCACTGGTCACAGAGAAGACGAAACATTTGAAATATTACTGTACGAAACGTTTGTTGTTTGTACGCGTATCTTTGGACATACACGGCAGAAACTAGTAGCACAGATAAGGTAAAGGTAAAGTGTTCCCCTGTGCTTAGCACCACGCCATGGAGGCGTATAGGGGGCATGGGGGTAACGCCCCACACTTTCTTGATCCAGTCGTGAGTGCGGGTGATGTGCTCAGCATCACGCCCTTATCTGTGCTAGTAGTATTATAACGTAACCATATTAACAAACCAGCTTAGTGTATTTATAAGCACAATACAACTTTTCTCAGATGAATCACAATTTTGATAGTCTTATATGTCGAAATAAATAAATTAAACGATATTTTATTACACAACAGAAAAAAGTAAAAACATTAGTAATATATTTTTCCTCAGTTGAAAGATTGAGTTCTAAGGCATCATTCTTTTTTGAGAAATGATGAGAACTTAATTTCACAATTACGTAATGTTATAATTTTTCACGATTCAATAAATATTGATCATTTTGAAATGGATTGATACAAATTAATCATAAATTATCACGTAATTATTTCTACCAGTTTTGACTCAAATAAACACATATCTAAATTTTTCGAATTAAGTGAATCATAACATGTTTCATGAAAATATCATGTTATGCGATACAATTAAAGTTGAGGCGGTACTTCAGAGGTGAGGGTTACCTGCACGCAATCACGTCACGAGAGCCCCAACAACAGATCTACTATATCTCAAACTACCACTACATTAACCTTGAACCTTTCCAATATGGCTCTCGAATGTCCCATCCGAAACGCTGGAAGCGCTAATTGGAGTGTGTTGTTGCAAGGGAAAGTTCAACCACAAAGAGAATAGGCTATGAAACCCAACTATATACTATATATAGAAACAAAGTGCTAACAGAAAATAGCCAATTAACTAAAAGATTAATTTATTTCTGTTTACCAAACTCAGGAGCACCCTATGGATATTTAGAACAACTATCTGTAATACCACAATGCATTCCCATATCCCTCTGGAGTGATATTTGAATTCCAAGATTCCAAACTTGCACCCAATCCTTAATATTCAAACACGCCCTCGTGTATACTCATTTCCCAGAACACGAATAATTTTGCATGTTCTATTAAACCCAACATAACGAAATTCTTAATGCTGGCAAATGTCAAGGATGAACACAGAACAGAAATACCTCATTATATATTCCCAAACATTTAGTGAGATTGTTTAGTATGTGTGATTATACTGGATACATGAATAGCACACCCAAACTTCTCCCTGCTGAAAAAGATTACACATATGACAGAACATGGATTCATGCATTAAGTACAGATTAATTCTTGTGTGTAAATTCCGAGTGAAATAGAATTCATAAACTATTGAACTCCTTTATTAGTATTTTAATTTTACACAACTGCCACTTAAGAGCATTGAGAAAATTCTCTTCTTTTTTGATCAAAGGATTTTTTTTATATCAACATAAACAGCTGATTGATTTACCCTGAAAGATACACTTACTACAATGTGTATTTGCTGGTAAATTAGTCAAGACTGCCTCAAACTGACATATTATTTCTTATAACAAACCATGTCGTTTGTATCAACATGAACAGCTGCTTGATTTACCCTAAAAGATACACTTACAACAATGTGTATTTGCTGGTAAATTAGTCAAGAATACCTCAAACTGACATATTATTTCTTATAAAGTGATGGCAGTATCTAATTATCCCAAGTCTAAAAGGATTAACGCATACTACACATTTATTTTCACGACGCACAGCTGATATGACAACATGTCTTTATGTGCAACCAGCATGTCCATTGTACGGACAAGTGACCTTGAAAAACAAAATAAAAATTGAAAATATACTTGTCAATAACTGAAATCAAGATGCAAATCGCATTAGTTTACATCTGTGCTAAGTTCCATCTTTTCTGAGAGGATTACGTTAGTTTTTATGCTAGTTTTACCATAAAATTCAACTTTTGATAGCAATGGCGTCGCCCGCCATTTGCTATAACCACGAGGTTCAGAATGAACGATTTACCATTTTCTTCGCACTACACGAAACACACGCAAGCATGCTTTTATCTACGATCGTATATTAGGCTGATCTACCAATAATGTACGAAGACATGAGCTCATGCAGTAAAATATGATGAATGCCAGCTTACATCATGGCGGGTTGGGTTGCAGAACATCGAACGCATCCCCTACCTTTTTCCTTCAATCATAATCAATGTCCTACTGATGTGTCCCGTTTTACATATTAGTCCGACAGATCATCATACATTCATAGTTAAGAATCATCTGGTTAAAGCCATCTTCTTGCCGTGTCAACGCGATAATCCGAAGACTTTGCTTCCCGCGATCTTTCTTCAGCACTTCCAAGACCGACCACCATTGTTTCTTTTTTACCCCACTTCCGGCCCTCCTCCCGGGGCCCTTACTAACTTTTTTCACAACACGTTTTACCACGTCAACACAACATTTTTTTCAAATACATTATTGAGTAATATAAGCATATGTACATGTATCAATGATCTTATTGTAATAAATCTTGAATAATCATAATTGTTTTATTTATGCAGAAGAATGGAAAATAAAGCGCTGTATGAATTATAACTTAGTAACAAGTGTGCAAATTGCAGGAATCGATAAAATCACCATCTGGTCAAAACGTCCCTGTGCATAAAGCGACACCAAACTTTCCGCGGTATTTCTTATGAAAATAAAATATCTTATAACATAAGGTCAAAATGTATTACCAGAATGTTTAAATACGACTAAAAATTGAAGTTGTCATTATATTGATATTAAAGCGAGACGCAATTCAAGCATTTACGGTTTATTCATGAAATTCCGATTGGTGCCATCATTCGCTACCTTCAGAAATTAACGTGAGTAAAAATGAATTCTAACGGCATTCATACTCCATTTTTCGTGAATTCTCTAAACATTATGTTTAATGCATATGGACGCGTGCTAATAATCTTAAATTATTTAAGGTATAGTTAATATAACAAACCATATGACAGTACCTGTCATAAAGTGACGAAGATAATCAGAGTGAGGAAAATACAAACAAGAAAAAAAAATAGCTACCGGATTCGATCTTACAACCTTCAGATTGTGAAGCAAAAACGATATCACTGGACTAATTTTCCACTGCGATATATCTGAGTTATGAATCGAATATATACTTTCTACTGTTTTTAGGTTTGAATTAGGAATCAAAATATACTGCTTTAACAACTTATAATTGTTTTCAGTTTAAAAACTTGCCTTTGCACGTTATTTTGTTTAACGTGTAGCAGGGGCGTGCCGTGACCTTTCGTGATAGGCAAGCGATGGGTGAATTTTTCATTTCGGTTAATTATAACAATTTCAAATATAATATAGGCCTACACACATCCCCATTTACAATAATGTGCATAATGGTGACGTATCGGGCTTGAGTGTGTGATGTGCATACATACCGTAAAATCAAATCTTTGCTGCACGGTTTTTAAAGAAGGAAAATAGCCTTTCGATATAACTTTTAAATTCCAACCATGAAGAAAATTATGATTTATTTGATATTTGAGGGCAACTGTAAATTAAATTACGTTCATCTTTAACCCTGAAAATAAGAAACATCCTATTAGCATAAAGTTTTGATATTAAATAAACGGACGGGTTTCGGTTTCTTACTTGGCTAGAATTATGAATCATGTCTTCAGTTGGATGTGATTCTGCAAACGTTCATGTCTTTGCACTGCATTATAAAAATTGCTCAAGTCACTCACCGTAGCCTGTATAGTTCCATCAGTGGCGTGCTCAGGATTTTCGAAAGGGAGGGGTTATGTATACTTTTTCTTTGTAGTCAGCCCTCATTTTGTCATATTTTCCTACTTTTGACGTTCTTTTTTAGGAATACTTGGCGAAAGGGGGGGTTATAACCCACATCAACCCCCCCTTGAGCACGCCACTGAATAAAGCGCATGGCCAACAAAATAATTTATTAAGATCATTGCTGCCACATAACCAGATAATATTGTTGTACTGAGATATTTTAAACTGCCTAATGAAAACTTTCCCATGTTTCTTAGTTGGTTTGGTTATGAACAATTCAGGACACGGTCGCTCATGGTTCACAAGTTCCAACCTTTCACCTTATGTTCTCGAACTGAATGGTTTTGAAAGAAGGCACCTGCAGGAAGACATCGCAAGGGCCAAATCCTGTAAATAGGCTAGTTGGGGAATAAATCTGAAGCAATATTCGTGCAATTTTGCCATCCCGACGATTGATTCGTGGGACGGCGCGTTTTCTTGTTGATGAAGCTGTTTTTGGGCTGTTGAGAAAGTGATCCATTCACCTAATGAACGACATCATCTCCTGAAAATTTACTAAAATATTCAAACAACTCTTCTAGGCAGTATGCAAACACTAAGGATTACATTTCTAATACTGATGTTATC
Organism: Lepisma saccharinum; assembly: GCF_977018435.1. Lineage (NCBI taxonomy): Eukaryota > Metazoa > Arthropoda > Insecta > Zygentoma > Lepismatidae > Lepisma > Lepisma saccharinum. The sequence continues at coordinate 31,044,677 of NC_139232.1, read as the reverse complement.
AATCAACACCAAGAATATTGTTCGTGGCAGGTAATGCAGCAGCTGACTTTCGTGGCGGAGTGGTTAGCACAGCACGCTACGACTCCAGAGGGTCACGGGTTCGAATTCCGGGCTGGGTATGGTTGTTCTTTGTGAGTTGATCTTCATCAATTTCATCATATCAGCATTCATTCTCATCGTCGTGATCAGCCGGAAGTAGAAGAAAAGCGACGCTAAATAACAAAATTCAAATCGTAATGCAGCTACAGTATCGGATAAAAACCTCTTGGGTTTTTGGGATCGAACTTAAGCTATGTCAGCCTAAAGCCACTCGCTTATGTGAGAGGTACGTTTACTATAGCTTGGGGTAAAACACATGAAACATGAAGGTAACACGTACAACATTTATGCTTTAAAACACTTCTTTTGACTGGTTGGCAGGGTCAAGATGTAGTAGAAAAGGATGTTCGCTTACCTGTAGATCTAGATGTGAAGATCGTCTCCGCTGATTTGGATGATAAGGCACGGTCCCTGAAATGAAACTTTGACACCGCACCACTCCTCGCTGTAACTCCTTACGTAAAATCTATAATCAGACTATAAATTGGAGACAACTGTTCACTCGATAACTTTCTGATTACAACTGGGGATGAGAAATGTTCTCTCCAACTATATAAGGGGGATTCAAATTTCCGATCGTTAAAGCCGTTGGACGAGTTCCGTCCTGTCGTTAACCGTGCTTTTTGCATAAGGCTGAGTTTACATATTTTCGTACGATTTCCGGTTGATTCCCGTGTCAGCGGAGTTTACAGATCCACTGAAGGTTGCCGGTGTAATATGCTTGTAAGAAGCTTCAGCCGGACCCCTTTGCGAAGAGATTAATCTATCGAGTTATGATGGCGGGGGTCGCGGATTCGAGTCACGCCTTCGGCGTGATAGGGTATAATCCTTCACAATAATCTTATCATGATGTCTAACACGGATAATTGCTTGTTTAGCGAAGCAAGCAGGAAAATTGTCATATCTATTTCTTTGCAAACTTACAAGAATATTAATTTAATTTTATTTGGCATCAATACTTTCACAGGATGCCGTTGCCGTTATATTTACTCTTTCCCAGTTTTTCCTACATTTGGGCGCCAACAATGAAAAGGCTATTATGTATTAAGAAATTAGACGGAAAAGTGGCACAATATCAAAAACTCCAATAGCGTTTTCGTATAATATAATATTATCACCAAATGTGCCCGGCGAAAATATTAACAGGTTTTAGGATAGTTCACTTCCAGCGCCCTATTCCTTTTTCCTTCAATCCGTTGTTGCACACTATGAGCAGCAATCCGAGCGAAGCGAGCAAGAAATTTTTTAAGGTATTTATTAGGAAACTGGCAATAATACTAATTTAATAAGTAGTCAATATTTTCAGAAGGAGCCGTGAACTTCACTTCTTCCAAATTTTTATCTTTTTTGCTTGTTCCGCATCCACTTTACCTCTGCGCTTGTGGCCCCCCGGTAGCTAATGCTGTGTCTAACCATCACTCATCCTCATTGGCCTACAGTGGCAGAAAAGCGACGTAAAATAAAAATAGTTACCCGTGGAGTTCTTGTTTAGTAGTGTGCTATATTTTACTTCACTGCATTTTCATGTGTCCGATGTTTGTTTTAGAGTGAAGGAACAAAGGCGGATGGTTATTACACCCACCGCCAACCTCTTAGCGAATAATCCAGAGTAAAATCCACTTGATACCATACGACTTCCAAATGATACAGAAAAATGACAAACCTAAATAATGATCATCATACGAATTTTATACAAAAAAAAAATAAAAAAAATGCACCCCACGAACTTCAAAGTTCGATCCTCCCTTACTGTGGAAATTCTGCGTCAATCTAAGACCTATCATTGATATCTAATATCTGGATATTCCTCCTTCAAGAGTTCCCACCCAATTCAATGCTCAATCTTCCCACCTAAGTAGAATTCCCGTGATAATCTAAGACTTAACGTTGATAGTCAAGAGTTTCAGTGTTCTCCCACAAAATTTCATGCTTAATCTTCGCCCAATAATTTGAGTGACAATTTAAAACTTAATAAGAACTGGTCTCTTCCACCGTCTGTGAGGAAACTTTTAGTACATTCTGACTTTTTATTGTATTGTGTTTGTCTTGTGCAGGTCCCTTTTCAACCTTGCACTTTTAATTTCTCCAAAGGCGCATTTGCTTTAATTTTTTTAAATCGGAATTTTAGGTAAGGGAACATTTTCCCGAATATATTGAAGGGTGTAAAATGGCCTCAAGTGCCGACGCACCCAAAAATTTTAATTCATTCATTCATTCATTTAACGGATTCATAACAATAAAACACTTAAATTGTGAAAATTGCAAGAGACGTGAACAAATACTGTGCAAACTTTCAGTTTATTTTCTTCCAATATGTTTTCTGTTGTCGACGATCAACAACAATCCTAGTTTTACAGTACTGATTAAACTGCCCTGCATTTTTGAAAAAAGAATCGGATGATTTCAAATCAATAGACGATTCTGGAAGTATTTTGAATGCTGATCACGGAAATGACATCCATTTTTCCCATCACGTCTGGATTTTTCAAAATTTTACAATTAAAAATTATCATATTTGCCATTACATTACATCTAATACCTAAAGCAGCAAAAGAAATGTATTGAAGAGAAATTTCAGCTGTTTACAAAACAAAAGGTGATTCTGGAAGTATTTTGAATGCTGAACACGGAAATGACATCCATTTTTTCCCATCACCTCAGGAATTTTTACAATTTCGCAATCAAAATTCTCATATTCGCCATTCCATTATGCTTATTACAGAACGAAAAAATACATTTATGCAAGGGAAAGTTCGGTTGTTTGCAAACCAATAGGTGATTCTGGAAGTATTTTGAATGCTGATCATGCACATAACATCCATTTTCCGCCATAAAGATAAGATTTTTAATAATTTCACAATAAAAATTCTCATATTCGCCATTCCATTACACCTATTACAGAACGCAACAAAGGAAGTTTATGCAAGTGAAATTTCGGTTGTTTACAAACCAGTAGGTGATTCTTGAAGTATTATGAATTCTGATCGCGGAAATGACCTCAAATTCTTCCCATCAAGTCAGGATTTTTCCCTAGATCAATATTTTTCTCCACGTTGATATGCACCTCACGGCTCAACACGTGTGCCGTTAATTTTACATAATTATTTTATATTATTTGATTACTATTATTATTATTTCATATTTGTGAATCTTCTGTGTTTATAATTGAGGACTAAAAGTGATAAACGTTGTAAGTGTCAAAAGCGAAAGTGTTGGGAAATCGCATCGTTACGCACATCAACCCGTAAGAACGTGCACACTAGTGACCTCTTTACACTCCCTTTGAACTACTTAGAGGGCTACCAGCCACATTTCACGTTTACCACATTATAAAGCATGGCACATTTCACAGTTTAACGTGGAAAACGGTGTTTGAATTATTGTGGCACTTACAGCGTTTACCAATTTTAGTCTTCAATTTTGATCTACTAATTGAGTGATAGAAATATTATTACTGGGTTTATAATTTGCTAATATTTCTCTATATTGTTAACAGTAAGTGCAAACGCAGCCTAAAGAAATATTTAAATGTTAATTTTCCGACCGAATGTCGAATTCGAAATATTAATTTGTGTTCTTTTCTTAAGAAAATATTTATGATTTGTATTGTCATAGATCTTGTTAACAACAATGAGAAGATCAAATATGTTATTTTTTTCTGTAATGCTTTGAATAAGGTTCAAGTTACAATGAACGATGGTTTGGGTTTAGTCTTTATTAACAAGGTGAATCTTTTCCCTTGTACAATTTTATTTCGGTTTTGCTGCAACGGAAGTTAAGATTTGATATTGGGATTGTGCGGATAGACATTTATGGTTGATTAGTTTTTGGGAATGTCGCAAGATGCGCTGTGCGAATTACGTCACACTATGACAAGTGAGAATCGACAAGAAGGTATATAAGTAGATGCAAAGCTCATTTCGCACGTATTCCATCAGCGTCTGCTCTACGATAAACATCTCTAATAACTCTTGGGAATAAAGATGCCTATTGGACATGCATTTGTCACTGTTGACCCATATGTTCTCATTCTTATGGATAAGTGTTATAAATTCAGATCTTCGAATTTTATTTTGCCCTTCTTCAAAATTTATTCAACATCGATTTACATGGGCAAGGAAGCTAACTCAGACATATAATGCAATGTCTTTCGTTTCATTAGACAATGTCGTCATTGGCGTGTATCTTCATGAAAAGCTCAGCCTACTAACAATTTTCAATCCCTAATAACCAGTATAGTTCGTAACTTTCACAACTGCATAAATCTTGCCCACATGGAAATCTAGTCATGATGAATTTTGTCGCAATACTGTAGGAAGTTGCACGTACGTAAGTTTTTGTTTGTTACTGAATGGTAGCCCGCAGTGGCGGCGATTGCGTTCCAAAACCGGGGGGCAAAGTGCAAAAACAGGGGGGGGGGCAAAGACAGCATATTTAACTTTGTACATAAGATTTAGCATAGTAAGGGCAAAATTGGCGAAAAGTGGGGGAACTGCCCCCTTCGCCCCCTAATCGCCGCCACTGGTAGCCCGTAAGCTTCGTCTTCCGGGACAAAAACGGCAGCCCTGCCTTCCTCCTGGCGACACACATATGTAGCAACTTCCCGCACATACATTCGAAATTTCTCTGACGACATGCAGCAAATTAGGATTCTGGTTCATCGAATATAATATTCATAAATAGAGAATTCTGTATTTTAAATAAGGAAATTTCTGGACTGTAAATTGTAACTGAGTGTAATATAGTTTGTTTGGAAATAAACCATCTTCTGGACAAAAGGGAAGTAAATGAAAGGTCAATGTAACCTTCAAGAAGATGCAGATATTTATTGTTTAATGAACAAGGTCGTTCATGCATCGAGAACACCTCCCTGAAGATCTCAGTAGCTTATTCACCGCCCGTACCTGAGAGGGGTCAGAGTATCCCATTCAGCCGTCTGAGTTTTAGCCAAGGCAGAATGAAACATTAATTTATTGGAAGTCAAAGGTAGTCTGGGATTATTATATTTGGCAGCTGAGTGTGTTAAAGAAGTGGAAATAATATAGATACGTAGATATATTGCGTCTATAAAGCTAAGGTCAACACTCATATATGAATAAGTGCGCGTAAGGGTTACAGTAAGACTCGCAGGGAAGACGAGCAGAGCCGCGCTTGATGTGTACAAGAGTAGAGGTTGACAGTAGCGTCGAGACGTTAGTTGCGTAGCGTCATTGTCGCGCTCACTCAGTAGCTGCCGTGCGACCGAAGCGGTTGTGTATCGCGTAGACGTCCAGACTCGACGTCCTATGTAATGTAAGCGGATTTGATTCGATTTGTCAGACGTTGCCTTGTATTTGTCTTTCAAACATTTCTGTCGTTGAGGAAGCAATACATTTCAACACTATTGGAATGAAGAATCTGCAGATAAGTTCACTTACGTCTTCAGCAGTGACGGCGCCAGCCTGAAATAAGTGGGGAGGGATAAAGATTTCGGAGTCAAATTCTCGGGGGGCTATCTTATACCAGCTAAAAGGTATTTACGTAAAACTTGGCATGTGATCAGCATCACGCCCCTGACCGCCTTTACCCCCCAGGGTTTCCCCCAGGTCTCCTGTTATTCGACGCTGGGTGGGCGCCGGGGCCGCTTCCATCGTTAGAAACGTTCCCGGATTTGAACCGGCCGGGGATCGAACCCGGGACCTTTAGCATGGTAGTCAGACACGTTACCGACTTTTTTTTTTATTACATATATTTGCAATTTACATTTCAACTCATTGAGCAAGTGAACATTACAGTAAGAAAATTAGCATACAATCTATTTCTTTTACAGTGAGGTATCCTGTGGTATTCTTGATGCAGGTAATTTACAAATTGTATATTAAAATCTGGTTGCCGATATGTCGATAGGAAATGGGCATAGTGTCCTAAGAGCCATTGTACACTTTTACGTTTTGTTTTTGGGTAATAGGCAAAAGCTGAATATAAAAGAATATCTACAGATATGTTATACACTGATGTTCGACAAATAGTACTCACAAGTTTTCTTATATAGAGCCATGATGTTTGTATTATTTGGCATTTACTCAGTCTATGGACTAAACTATCAGATACATTACATCTAACACACATTGGTGTATTTATTAATTTAAGATCATAGAGTCTCTCTACAGTGATTAATTTTTGATGGACAATTATATACCATGCTGATCAGATTTGTGATGTAAGATGGTGAGCCTGAATATTATTCCATATTTCTCTCCAATTCATTCTGGGATTTTGCTCAATAATTTTACACTTTGGTTGTTCTAATTTGCATAGTCTGCGATATATTTCCGATGTCACTGGTATTGTTAATATCGGAGATTGTAATAGGGCATAACTAATATCCACTATTGTTGCCTTCAAATACCATAAAGTGTCTACCAGTCTAGTAATATCAATAGGAGCCTCTAGTGAAATATAGTCCAAAGCGCTTCTCAAAACTTTATTTGTGAGGCTGAGTGGATGCTGAATCAATGTCTGCGTGTCAGCTTGAATACGTAAGGCCTGACATTTGAGTTCTATGTTCACAAGATTCATTCCTCTCTCGGCAAAGGGCAAACAAAGTAACACATGCTTTACCCTCAATATCTGATCGTTCCAAATAAACCAATTTACTGCACTCTTAAGTTTATTTATATCTAACTTCCGTAGTGGGAGGATTTTTGCCATGTACCATACCTTTGACAGTGCATAGACCTGTACAAAGGTCACCCTTGACTGTAAACTAAGGCTGCGAAATTTATTTGTTTGTAATATCGCTTTAACCCCAGTTGTTACTCTATCATAATTTAATTGGATCATACTTTGAATAGAGTGCGTATATATTATACCTAGTATGCGTATCGTTTGTACAAACTTAAAATTACCTCGCTGCGAGTGAGAATGACCCAAATTTAGATTCAAAAGTGATGATTTTTCTTGGTTTATTTTTAATCTCGACCATTTTCCAAATTTCTGTAATACCTGACACGTTGCATCAATATCAGACTGGTCATTTATTAATACAGTAATTGTCAGCATACGCTAACACCTTAATGGTAGTAGAGTGTATGTTAATTCCTTGAACTTTTCGGCCTAATTCAGAAAGGAAGGGTTTCAGTGCAATACAAAACGCTAACATCGACAAAGGATCTCCTTGTCTTACACCTTTATAAATATAGAGTTCTTTTGTCAGAAAACCATTTATTTGAACTTTTGCTGTTGCGTGTCTATAAAGACTTTTAAATACTGACAGAAAATGTCCACGTATACCGTAGCCCTGCAAAACGTTAAATAGATATTCATGTTTTATTGAGTCAAAAGCACGTTCAAAGTCTAATGCTAATATAGCATTTTCAGAATTATTTTTCTGTAGTCTATACCATGTAATTACTTCACGCATCGTTTGTAAAACATTTGTGATTTTCTTATTTAAACCAAAAACATATTGTTCCTCTCCTACTAATTTGTCGACATAAGGCATAAGTCTGCCCAGTATACAACGCGCAAATATTTTGTAATCCGTACATAGGAGGGTGATGGGTCTATAATGACCAGGTTCGCTTGGTTTTGGACATTTTGGGATTAGAATTATAATACCCGTATTGGAAGATTTACCCATTTGATACGTGCTAAACACTGCATTTATCCAGTCCGTTATTGTTTCACCAATCAATTTCCAAAAGGTTTGATAAAACTTATTGGGTATCCCATCCCAACCAGGAGCTGAAAATGATTGACCTGCCTTAACCGCTCGAAACACTTCCTCACTTGTTTAAATTTTCACTTTCTTCATCTGTAAAAGCCTCTGATTCGGATGCCAATGCATCCATCAAAGCTCCATTATGTGACGCTGGTTGGGAATATTGCTGCTCAAAATAATTATAAATGCAATTACGTATTTCAGGGGCTGAATTTATCTTTCTTCCCCCATTATCAAATATTTCACTAATACACTGTCTTTTAGCATTTTTTTCTTTCATGAATTACATGGCTGATAGAGGCGACCTCATCGTTGTCAAAATGAGGAAGTCTACAACGAATTTTAACCCCTTGACGCCTTTCTGCAGTCATTTTTAACAGTACAGCTTGTATACGTTTGACTTCAGTTTGCACTTTTTTCCCGTCTGTTGCTTGCTGAATTTGTTCACGCAACACCCTGTAGTAAAAATTATATTTATTTGTCCAATCTCGCGACCGTTCCTTACAGTAACTGATACAAAATCTTTTTATACCCGGTTTGAGAATCTCCTCCCACCAGCGGATTATATCTATCCTCCTCATACGGTGTGTTATCCATCTCGACCATTGGTCATTAAATGCTTGTTGGAAATTTTCCTCATTAAGAATTGAAGCATTTAATTTCCAACTACCGTACCCTCTAGGGACTATTGGAATGTCCACATTTATCATCATAATGACAGCACTGTGATCTGAAAAACATATAGGTGTTATACTGATGGACTTTACAGACTGACGTAATTTGGGTGTTACATAAAATCTATCCAATTGGGATGCACAATTGCCACGTATATAGGTGAAACCTCTCTGTCCAAAATTTTTATCACTCCAGACATCTGTGAAGTTCAAGCCAGTTACTAATTTTTGCAATGAATTTGCAATGTTAAATCCAGGTCTTTGGTCCTGCGGATACAATACACAATTTAAATCTCCCCAACATATTATGTGTTCTCTCCTACCCTGCATTTCAACCGCAACTTCCTGCGCAAAGAACTCATCCCTTTCTTTCCTACAATGTGACCCGGACGGGGCATATGTATTATATATCCATATATTTGCAACTTTTGCAGATATGATTCTATTATTAGGATGACATACCACGTTTGTGAGGGGAATCGTATTACGTGTTAACAAAGCTGTTCCTGTCGATTGAAAATTCGCATTATTATGAATTTTTATCGTTGGGGAAAAATTGAAATTCATTTGTCCACATTCTTGGAGAAATACAATATCTAATGATGCTTGCATAATAAAGTCCTCTAACGCCGCCTGTTTTGTGAGGGATTTAATTTTGTTTATATTTATCGTCGCAAAACGGAGGGTCGTCATCATAAATACTATGAACAAAATTTTTGGGATTGGATATGCCCCATCTAAGAGTAATACTTCTTACACTATTTTTATATACCCCTAATTTTATACACCAAAAATTAACAAACACACTAACAATATTATTTTAGTAGGGGGGAGGAACTACCCCTTCCCTTGATATACCTTAATCCATAAATAACTACCAACACACAATTCAATATCATTAACTTACTGACAGTCCATATAAAAGTATTGATTCCAAATAATACTATTTTCTAATCTTAAAATGATTACCTGTACCCAGTATTCACAAACTTTCATGGCCTATCGGACTCGGATCAATAACCATTTCTTGTACATTTGTTTTTACATGTCGCAATGATCGTCTTTTCGTCCTATTGCTGTCTGACGCTTTCCTTATACTCTTCGGTCGTTTTTGTGAGCCGGAAACCGAACGACCCGTACTACTTTGGACACTTCCACTTTCACTATCAGTTTCCGAATCTTTTTCCTGTTCAGCTTCTTGTCGGAAGTCCTTTTGCTTGGTCTGGTTCTGCTTCCTCTCCTTTTTGCTCTGTAGCACTTCATCACTCGATTCCTCTTGCACCTTAGTATTCTTGTCATCTTAGTGGTCCACCCTTCTTCTGCTCCATAGTATGCAGGGACATTTCTTCACTTTGTCGCGTAAGTTGAACATCTAACACAGGTTCTTTTCGTTGCTCTTGCATATTTTCTTCAATTCCTTCCTTGGTCAAAGTCTGTTGATCATTCTTGTGAATATTTTTCTCTTCGTGTATATGTATTCCCTGTTGAAACCCTTCTATCACCGTCAATTGTGCTGATTCTTGACTCTGTGTTGTATTATGGTGACCCACATTTATACCTTCGTGTGTAGATGTAGACGGTGCAATTACTTCGCTATAGGACCGAACTGCACGACCCATGACTTTGAACACTGTTGGTTTCCGTAAGTTACAATTAAACCGCATGTGGTCACTGCTACCACACCATTCACACGTCGGGATTTGACCATTATATACTACATGTGCCGTATATTGGCCTATTTTCACAAAGGAGGGAATTGGCTTCTTAATTGCCATCAAAACCTGACGCACCCCATTATACACTTTTTACCTGAATTTGTCACTCCAAGTTTCTGCTATCAATTCATCGATTGTCCCATATTCACTCAGTTTTTCACGAATTTGTCGTTCTGGCACTTCCAAAGGAAGATTAAACACTCGAACTGGCTTCACAATTCGATTCGCATCACTCAGTTTCACTTGTGTCACAGCTCCACTACTATAATAAAAATTCACTTCACCAGCATTTTCTTCTAATATTTTTCTCATTTTTCCAGGACGCACTAATTTCAAAAATACACATTTAATCGTCGTGGGAATTTGTATGGCTGCAATTTCATCCACACTCAGTTTGAATTTATCATGAATAAATTCATGTACTTCCAATGGACTAGGTTTCAAAGTTCCCGTTTCTAAAATGATTTGTATCGTATTTTCGCGATCCATTCTATACTTTACTTTTGTCTTATTTCTTCACTAGCACAGTTCAACAGCACACCCTCTCCCACACGTACGTACCGATATCGCGCTGAACTTTTACTTTTCCTCAAAGCACAGAGCTCGTACGGCACGACCTACCTGTTCCGCGCTAGGCGCGAGACTGGACTGAGCCACCGCGGCCACCGTTATTTTATTGAATTTTTCTTAGTTTAACGTCACTTTATTTACATTCGGTTAATCACACCGAATATGATGAATAGTAGCTAAATGAAATTGATGATATGGAAAATGCTTTATTCAAAGAAAATAATATTAATAATAAGAAGAAATGTGAATTTGAGCATATTGCAGGGAAGAACTTGGAAATTGTGGATATATTTACTGATTTACTGCTTTTGCTTCATTGTTATCCTCCCCTTTTATTCCTGCGATAATATCTAGTTCTCAAAAGCTGGCTTTAATCGCGGCGTTGAAGCCGAATGATGATAACATAAAAGGACAATCAGGAAGGAGCATTGACAAGACAAAACAGAACCCGTTATAGGATTACACTGGCTATGGGTCCAGATACAGGAGCCTCATTAATCTGCAGCAATGTAGTCCACGGTATACTACGTGGAAGAAAGGTTGATATTTGAGCGCCCTCCGTAAACACCATTCCCTATTATAGATAGTATTGGTGGTTTACAGGGATACCGCAAGTGCACGTGTGTGTGTGTGTGTGTGTGTGTGTGTGTGTATGTAACAAAAATAATCATTACGCAATATTAATAACCATGTTGGTTTTGAAAGTAGAATTTTACTAGAAATGGATGTTGTCTTGTCTGTTATTTCAGTTTTCATAATGTTACATAGAAGCCGACATAAGCCTTGAGCGGTGTATACTTGCACCAAGATGACAAACATCGGAACTACAGACTTCTCTTCCTCTTTCTTTCACACTGGCACTTCCAAGCTAGGGTTTCAAGTGCGGTTATGATGGATCTGTAATATGGGAGGGCCTCCACGATGGCGCAGTGGTGGCGTCGCCGCCTTGTAATCAGGGGTTCCCGAGTTCGATTCCCGGTTGTGGCACATAGTGGTTCGAATTCCACTTTAAACTGTAGGTCCAGTCCCGATTACTGTGCATAAAGTGGACTTAAAACACCAACTCAATGCAATATGGGAATATGACTCCCATAAATCCTCTGCTGGGCATCTCATGTATATAGTTTATACCACAATTGAACCTAGCACCTTTTATTTCGAGGCGATCGTGTTAGCCACTACCCTTCGGGGAGGACCATTTCTGTTTTCCAACTGGTTGTGGACTTCAAGAATGATGACGCTGGATAACAAATTTTACATACGTTTATGGTATAATTTCTTAAAAATAATCTTCTTTGTGAGTGCAGAACTAAATATTTCATGGCACTGGATATAACAGATTTCGCACTAGTGTCTCATTTTATTTTTAAATGTGAGCGGAACGTTGCTTTTTATGCACCCTGCGATGGTACTTTCCTTCAGCCCACTTCTACAGTTTTTACAAAATTTTGCTTCCGACGTGTAAGCGTAATACGCTATGAAACCAGATTACGCAGGCTCTAACTCTGGTCAGCCATGGGTGTACTATGTTTGTCCCATCACCATTTCTTCAGTTCATCATTCATTCTCACGGACACGATTAACGAAAATCAACGAAAAATAACCAATCTAGAAGAAATGGAATTAGAAAACGTTCTCTCGAAATTTCACAAGTTGAGTAGGGGAGACCGGGGTCAAATGTAACACGGGTCAATTGTACCAGTCGCGATTGTGGGTTTGTTTTAATTGACTTGAATGCCGGAAGATGGCTGAAGTACACAGAAAGACAACGTGAACAAAGCCACGAAGGACCGTTAGTGTCAGTTGCAATCGAGGCTGTGTAGGAGCGAAAACGTGTTTTTGTGTCACAAACGTAAAAAACAAACTTTTCAGATTTTTCATTGACTTGAGCTTAATGAAAGTAATTGTTAGCATTCCAGCATATCAGCATACGTGCATTTGTATCCTGTTTCAGCTCACGTAAAAGTAAGTAGAAGTTGTTGTTTTTTTTTTGTTTAAAAATAATTTCGCTTTTCTTTCAATATGGCGTTCTTGGGTCAATTGTAACACACCGAGCGGGGACGGTTCTAACATGTTACAATTGCCCCCTAATACACTCACGTTGTGTGCTAAATTGTTTTCTTTTGTAGTTCCCTTCAACAATTTCATTACATATTATGTATTTGTTTGTTTCAGTATGCCGTGTAATCGTGAAAGACAAACCGACCGAGGGACACCCCAAGAAGTAATGGAAGCTGCTGCTTCTGCTGTTATAGACAATGACCAATCATTGACGAGTGCCGCTAAGGATTTCGGACTTTGCCATGTCTCCCTCTACCGGTTTTGTAATAAGAAACGCGAAAACAATCCAAAAACTGGATATAATCCTCATGACCGTGTCTTGCAATCGCATGAAGAGGAAATATTGACAGATTATGTGAAGAGAGCTAGCTGCTGATTTATATTATGGACTCTCCACCAAGGATCTGAGGCGGCTTGCTTATCGGTGCGCCGTTCGCTAAAGTTTAAATTTTTCGAAGAACTGGAGTGACAATGAGATGGCTGGTGTTGACTGGCTGAGTGAATTTTTGAAGAGGAATCCGTCCCTGTCCCTTCGCCGACCGGAAGCAACAAGTCTTTCCAGAGCAATAAACTTCAATCGAACAAATGTAAACATTTTTTTTTTATAATCTGTCAAAAGTCCTAGACGAGCATAAATTCGAGCCACATAATGTCTACAACGTAGACGAGACGGGAATCCATACAGTGGAAACTCCGACCAAAAACATTGCTTCAAAAGGAAAGAAGCAAGTGGGCTTCATAACATCTGCAGAACGAGGGACTTTGGTAACAGTTTGCGTGGCAGTTAGTGCGGTGGGGAACTGTGTGTCACCAATGTTAAAAACTTTCGCGAGCATTTTGTTAATGGTGAACCTGTGGGGTGCATTAAGGCTGGAAATGCATCTGGCTGGATGCAATCAGAACAATTACTTGAATTTGTCAAGCATTTTGCTAAGCATGCAAAAGCAACGCAACAAAACAAAGTTCTTTTGCTGCTTGACAATTACGAGAGCCACTTATTTCTAACAACCTTTGTGTTCTGCAGAGATAACGGAATAATTTTGCTATCATTTCCGTCCCACTGTTCTCATCGCCTCAACCTCTCGACGTCGGAGTGTACGGTCCATTTAAGAAGTATATGAACTCGGCAAATGATCAGGACATATTGGAGAAAGAAGTTTTCTATACTCAACTACAAAGAGTAGTGAATAAAGAGAATGAAGAGAATAGAAAGGTAATATTGATGGGAGATCTTAATGGTAGAACTGGAAACAATAGGATAAGGTCGCATGGTTGTATGGGACCATATGGAGGGGAAAGTGTGATAAATGAAAATGGACAAAGATTAATAGAATTCTGTGTAGAGAACCAATTGCTACAAGGAAACTCCTTTTTCCAGCATAAGAAAATTCATAAAATCACTTATGAAGCTGAGGGAAGGGAGGCAAAGAGTATAATAGACTACATAATTTACGCAAGAGCACTTCGATATGCCATTATGGATGTAAAGGTAATTCTAGGTGCTGAACTGAGTACTGACCACAGACTGCTAATAGCTATAACAAGATTTAAGAGGAATAATAGAGAAAGAGATAGGAAGTTTGAAGTAACAAGTAAAGCAGCTGGCTAAGGAAGAGAAGAGAAAACAGTATAAGGAACTAGTAGAAGAAAAACTGAATGAATTGGAAATAAGAGGAATGGAAATTGACAGTATGTGAGAAAAATTTAAGGAAGTGATACTGTATGCAGCAATTGAAGTATGTGGCAAAGTTAGGGTGAATACAAAAAGGAAAAGAACTAATTGGTGGACGGATGAAGTAAAGAGGAAAGTGAAAGAGAAAAAGAAAGCATGGAAGAATTATCTAGAATTAAGATCAGAGGAACATAGGTTAATATATGTGCAAAAAAGAAATGAGAGTAAATTGGCTGTAGAGGAGGCAAAGCGAAAATCATGGGAGAAGTTTGGAAATGATATTGAACAAAGTTTTGTAGAACATAGAAAGCAGTTTTGGGATATGGTTAAAAGCCTGAAAGGAAAATTGGGAAAAGCAGCAAGAGTTATAAGAAATAAGAAAAATATACTAGTCATAGGAAGGGAGAATGTGATGGAGGAATGGAGAAAATATTATGAAGAAAAGTTCAAGGATAGGACAAATGAGCAAGAACAAGATGAGGAGCAGGAACAGGAACAGGAGGAGGATGAGAGAATAAGAAACAGAGAAGAGGAGGAGCATGTAGAAGAAGATATGATGATAACAGAGAATGAAGTGAGAGAAGCAATTAAACGGATACGAATTGGGAAAGCAGCAGGATGGGATGGAATAGCACCAGAATTTATAAAATATGGAGGACCAAGAATGGCTGAAATACTACTGAATATATTAAGGGAAGTATGGAGAACTGAGACTATACCAGAAGAGTGGAAAAGGAACATAATTGTGCCAGTACACAAGAAAGGGAGTAATAAGGAATGTGATAATTATAGAGAAATATGTCTATCATCAGTGGTATATAAGATGTATACGAATATATTGGAAAGGAGGCTGAGAAAAATCATAGAGGGAAAACTTGAAGAGGAACAAGCTGGATTTAGACCTGGGAGACAGACTCAAGATCACATTTTTATATTAAGAACAATGATGGGGAAAATGCTGGACAAAAATAAAAGAATATACTTAGCATTTCTAGACTTGAAAGCGGCATTTGACTTGGTACCTAGAAAATATCTATGGGAGGCATTAGAAAGTAAGGAAGTACCTAAGGAACTTATTAAAGCAATAAGAAGTGTATATAAGGATGTAAAAGGAATAGTAAGAATAGAAGGAAACGAGTCTAAGGAATTTCAAATAGAAAAAGGAATTAAACAGGGAGATAGTCTCAGTCCTTTACTTTTCATTAATGTAATGGATGAAATAACTAAAATTTACAAAAGAAGAACCCCAAGAGTACAAATAGGATATTGGAATATGAGAGTAATACAACTGCAAGTACTGCTATATGCTGATGATATAGTCTTAATTGCTAGCAGTGAAGAGAATTTACAGAGGAGTGTAATAGAATGGGGAGAAGAACTTGCGAGAAAAGGGATGAAGATTAATATTAAGAAAAGTAAAGTTATGCAGGTGTCAAAAGGAGAAAAAGATCATGAAATAGCAATTAGATATGGAAACGAGAACTTGGAAGAAGTAGATGAATATGAATATTTAGGAACCATCATAACAAGTGATGATAGGTGTGATGAAGAAATCCTAAATAGGAAAAGAAAAGCAAATACAGTATATTATCAGTTCAGTAAAACAATAATGGGAAAGAAAGAAGTGGCAGTAAAGACAAAAATGCAGCTATACAAATCAGTATTGGTCCCTACATTACCATATGGGATGGAAAGTTTACCACTTCAAGATAAACATCTGAGTAAAATTCAGGCTAGTGAAATGAAATACCTGAGAAGAGCTGTTAATAAGACTAGGAGAGATAAAGTGAGGAATGAAAGAATAAGAAGAGAAGTGGAACAGGAGTCGCTAGAGAAAATAATTGAAAAGAGACAGCTAAAGTGGTGGGGACATGTATTCAGAATGAATGAAGACAAAAAGGTAAAGCAAATTTTAGAAGTAAAGGTGCAAGGTAGAGGTAAAGGAAGACCAAGGATAATGTTTGAAGACAGAATGGAAAAGATTGGAAGAGAAAAGCATAAGACAATAAATATGATGAAGAGAATGATGAGAAACAGACAGGAATGGAGGAGATGGATCGAGGCAACCAACCCTACGCTATGATGGCAGAAGGTGACTAGAGGAAGAAGAAGAAGAAGAAGAAGAATGAACTCGGCAATGGACCCAGGATCTCGGATGACCATATATGATATTCCGAAGATAGTTGCACTTGCACTTCCGCAAGCTCCAACTCCAAACAACATTTTGTCGGGGTTTTCTAGTACAGGCATCTGGCCACTTCATAGAAACATCTTCGATGATTCTGACTTTGCCCCTTCAGATGTCACAGACAGGCTGAATGAAATTCCAGCCAGCCTGACTCCTCCGGCAACCACCAGTGCAGCGACAAGTGGGGATGACGCTACGCATACGCAATCAGATTTTTCCTCAATTGGTTTGCCCCTTTCACAGGGCATATTTTGAAGAAAAAAATGCCAAAACGAAAAGCAGGAAGAAACAGACGAAGAAATGCAGTGTTAACACATACACCAGAGAAAGAAGCGTTAGAACAAGAAAGTAGATACCGCTCCATGAAGAGATCTGGTGGCGGTGTAAAGAAACAAGTCAAACGGAAACTATTGCTACAGAAGAAAGATAATACAGTTGGATCATCATCATCAGAAGAAGAAGATTGTTATTGTCTCGTTTGTCTTGACAGCTACACCAACAGCCGTCGTAAAGAGCAGTGGGTTCAGTGCATTACTTGCAATAAATGGGGTTATGTTCGATGCACTAAAGGTGAAAATAATTTTGAGTGTCCAAACTGTTTCTCAGACTAAAATGTAACTTAGTCTGTTCATACTCTGAGAACCATTTATGAATGTATGTATGTACGTTTGTATGTATGTATGTATGTTGTATTTTAAGTATGATAGTACACTATACTCACTAATTATTTTAATTTATTATGAGTGTTACAATTGACCCATATGAGTGTTACAATTGTCCCCATTAGTGGAGTACAGTAACAGTAACAGTAACAGTAACAGTACACCCTTCCGCACTTATTTGCATATTTCACACATATCATGGATCATAAATATGTTTTGTGTATGTACAATCATTGGCGAAGGGTGAATAGATGATTTCCAATAAAAATCCGTGATTAATTATTGCAAATGTTACAAATATGCCACAACATTCAAATTTTGTTACATTTGACCCCGGTCTCCCCTACACTACCCCATGGGAAGAAGATTTCCGCGTCTATGAGTAATGATTGATTGACTTCCTTTATTTTACTTCGCTTCTTGTGCCACTTCTGGCTAATTTGCGAAGATGAGGATGATATGATGAAATTGATGAATGGACACTCACAAATATCCATGCTCAGGCCAGGATTCGAACCCAGGACCCCTGGCGTCGTAGCGCGATATGCTAACCACTTCGCCATCTTCCTTGAGTAATTAATTATGCAAATGATAACAGAAAGCGCGTTAGAATTTGAAAAGCTAATGTATCTCAAGCGTGTAGATCATTGTTAATAATTTAGTACATACCTCGTTATATTCCATAAATGAGGGGTGGCTTATTCTTCATTATAGCCATGTGTTAGCGGCAATTCCCCTCCCCCTGAAGTTTCACCTTGCAACTTCTATCACACGCACCACACTATAACTGTCTCCGTAATCTGAGACAGGAATGAAAATTGTTTCCAAAGAGCTTCGGAAGGAGTAACGTCGATCCCGAGTGACATCTGTTACCTATAGTCAATCGGCCAGAATTTTGACCTGGCAGGGAGGAGAAATACATTTTCAAAAGACCTCCGAATTCCCTTAACGGGACGGGCTCTAAAATCATTAGCGGCAGCTCCTGCGTTCCATCTGTTTTCGACAGGCAATCAGTAGAAAAATGAGTACAAGTCTTGCTTTGGTGCGGGAAATTTGGGAGCAGTGTTTCAAACTGTAAGCAAAATTTACTGAAGAACAATTTTGCAATATTTGCCATCAAGTTAAAATTTCCAGTAAATTACAGAAACATTTGCCTGGGACACGTGGACGTTTGCGGGGACCAGTGTCCCCAACGGGCTCTCCCTAACGACGTCCTTGTTTGGGTTTTGGTTGTATATTGTATGCCCCCACCTAGGGCTGGCCCTGGAAGGAGTTAAGATTGGCTTTACCAGCCTTTCCAAGAACCATGTGGCTATTAGAAATTTTGAAAAAAGGAACATAGTTTTTAAAGAGAATTAAGACTAGTATTTTCAATGGATTGTATCACCCTTTAACTGCTTATTTGGAATAATTTATTGACGGTTCCGACAACAATTTAATATTACAAAAAGTGGCTGTTTACTGTCGATAGCGTAGTGGTTAATGCAGCCGTCTTATCATTAAAGGGACAGGATTCGATTTCTATGGAGAGGGGACAATTTCACCGCTTCGGAACTATATATACACACACCCAGCTCCAAATAATATGTAATGTTGATTACAATTGACAATATCTGTGACATTCTTGAAAATCCATGTCAGTTTCGAAAAGTTTTTTCTAACGTCACTTATTTATAAAATCAGATTAACCGCAACGGCGACTGAAAAGCAGTAACTCTCCAGAAAAGGAGCGAGGAGGTAGGCGACGAGCGAGATTATTTTGTGGGTGGAGATTCCAATTTTATATGGCTTATATTCCTAAATATCACATGCAAATTTATCTTTGGCGAACGAAAGTTCATTAAACTACCAGGTTATTTACTACTGGAGTCTTCACTCTGGAAAAACCGGCAATGAAACAGGAGAGAAATGTCCCTGTCCATTAATTATTAAAGGTGCAACATCAAAGTAAAATATAACTGAACAGTGTGATATCTTTAATCAACCGAAAGCCATCGGCAGCAATTTAGAACGATTGTACCCATATGGAATCTTATAACCTGAAACTCATGGAAGCATATACAATACCTGCAAGGTAAAATGCTATTCACATGCCTGCCAGTTACATTTTCCCCTCTTCTACATGGAATATTAATGCAAAATTGAATCCAGACGATTTTTTAAATTTTAATTCTTGCGTTTATGATTCGCAAAAAATACATAACAGTAATTCCACTTCACATTTCTTGATTTTAAGTAGTGTCGATAAGAAGGTTCCTTACGTTCAAACAGTATAGCCCTCATGAATTTCGAGCTTTGTAAATGCATTCTTTTTTATAAATGATTTGAACATTTAAATGGCCTGTATACATAACAAAGTGCTTCTAAGGAACATGCCTTTAATGCCTGCAAGCAAGAATTTGACATCCCTTGCGTTTGCATCTGATATTTTGAAATCGGGGAGGGGAGGTTTCAGTTTCGGATCCTGGGCCATGCATGAGTGTGTTATTGTTGTTGTAGCGTTATCTACTTAATCTAATCATTATTCATTGTTAATATCGCGATTAACTCAAGAAATAAAAATGCGACAAAAATTGAATAAAAGGATAATTTCCCCTGGATGTCGACCAGGTTAAATAAATAGGCTTTTGAGAGCTAGTTCCATTCTTATCATCAGTTCTGAAATATTGATAACATCCCCACAACGATATCTCGAGATAAGCAACATAATTCACCAGCATAAAATTTCAAGATATATTTACGTAATACTTTTCTTTGCACCGGATATCCCCTAAAATTTATTTCCTTATTTTAATACGATAATCGAGAGTAATGCTACAGTATAAATTGGAATATTACAATACTTCTCACTGGCAAGGTCTTTCACCTGCTGTTGAACCAGGGACCATTTAATTACAAGGTGATATATGTAGGGCGCCCAAAGGGAATTTCAAAGGACACTTGACTGCCCTACAAGGAAAAAATTCAAGGAAGAATCTGGCGCCTGGTTCCACAGCCATTATAATCCTCTGTGGGGTTATGTATTGTCCATACGTGTGACGAATGTCCCTTTTACAGCTTCAGCTTTTAGCAAAGATTTGTAGATTTTAAGAAAGTTTTATGGGTTTCAGTCTTGGTAGGGAGTTCATCTCCGATCGCCTATGTATGAATGTATGTATGTATGAATGTATGTATGTATGTGTGTATACACACACACACACACACACACACACACACACACACACGCACACCTACACACGGGTTTAAATCCTGGCCTAGACATTAGTGTCATTTGTTATTTCATCATATCATCCTCATCTTCGCGATTAGCCAAAGGTGGCAGAAAACCAAATTAAAATAAACCAAATCAATAGATCAATTATGGAGATATTTTAGAATGAGTAAGTAATCTTGAATTTCAGTCTGCCCATTATTTGTCTTGGTCACTTTATAAATACTGTCAATGCTTCTTACAACATCACAAGTATCATTAATGTTTTGGATTTTGCTCAGGCAAGACTCCCAAGTTGTTGTTTTCAAGTCGTCTCTCTTACCGAGGAACGCTAGTGGCAACCCTGCCACGCGCCCCTGGTAGTTATATCAGAGCAAACGTTTGCTGTGTTGGGTTGCATACGTACAGGATAGCTTTTAAGTGCTTATAGCGCAGAAACGAAGCGCTTTCGAGGTAAACTTTATAGGGAAAAGTTACTTGTTTTTATGATATCTACCAGCACCCAAGCGTTATTGAAAGAGTTTTGCGACACCCTGTGTGTGTGTGTGTGTGTATATATATATATATATATATATATATATATATATATATATATATATATTAACTAACTAACTAACTCTCTAGCCTTCTTAAACCCGAAGGTTCATGGCTGCAGCAACACAGGCCTTCCATCTTTCTCTATCTTGAGCAAGTTCTATATACTCATTTCCATCCCTACCGATTTCACTTAGGTCCATCTCAACGTTGTACCTCCATCTTCGTCTTGGCCTTCCTACAGGTCTCTTACCATCAGGTTTCCCAACAAGAATCCTGTAAACTCCTCTTTCCTCTCCCATTCGTGCCACATGGCCTGCCCACCTAAGTCTTCTTGATTTAATTATTCTAATAATATCTGGACTTGAATACAAATTATGTAGTTCTAAATTATGTAACCTTCTCAACTCACCTGTCTCCTCATTCCTTTTAGGTCCAAAGATTTTCCTAAGGATCTTATTTTCAAATACTCTCAATTTATGTTCCTCTTTCAATGTAAGGGACCAAGTTTCACATCCATATAATACTACAGGAAAAATTACTGTTTTGTATATTTTAACTTTTAGTTTCTTAGATATTAAACGAGAAGACAAAAGTTTATGAAGTGAGAAGTAACATGCATTTCCTGAATTAAGCCTACTTTTTATTTCCTCTTTAATATAATTTTCATTTGTTAATATTACTCCTAAGTATTTGAATTTGGAAACTGGTTCAAACGAGTTGTTATCAATAATTAGATTTTGATTATTACCTAACACTTGGTTTCGGCCTGTAATCATATATTTAGTTTTCTCTTGTTAACTTCCAAACCTATCTCTTTAGCATTATTCTTAATTGTATTCACATCATCCCCCAGTAAGTCTACATCATCTGCATATGCTAACAACTGAGTCATACCATTTAATTTTAGTCCTTCTTTAGTTTCTTTTGCCTTCCTAACAACATATTCTAAGGCAAAATTAAAGAGCAATGGAGATAATGCATCTCCTTGTTTTAACCCATCATGAATTGTAAATTTGTCAGACATATTAATACCCACACGAATTTTACTTTCTGTTTCACTGGTGCATATTTTTATCATACTAACAAGCTTCTTAGGTATTCCAAACTCTACTAATATAATATATAATTTATCTCTTTTGACCGAATCATATGCTTTTTTGAAATCAATGAATAGCTGATGGACATTTTGATTATATTCCCACTTTTTTTCAAGTGTCTGTCTGATGTGAAAAATTTGATCTGTAGTTGATCTGTTACGTTTAAATCCACATTGATGATCACCTATAATTTCATTAGCTTATGGTGTTAGTCTTGTTAAAAGAATGTTAGACAATATTTTGTATGTTGTTGAGAGTAGAGAAATTCCACGGTAATTATTGCAGTTCATTTTATCACCTTTTTTAAACACAGGAACAATTATGGATTCTTTCCACTGTTGAGTGATTTCTTCTTTATTCCATATTAAACAAAATAATTTATGAATTTGATATATTAATGAATTTCCACCATATTTAATTAACTCAGCTGGTATTAAATCAATGCCAGGTGCTTTGTTATTCTTTAGCCTTTTAATAGCATCTTTAACTTCAGTCAAGTTAGGTTCTGGAACTAAAGGTTCTGCTGTGTGTACTTCATTTACTTCTGATTTATCTCCTACATGGACATTTAAAAGGTCATTAAAGTAGTTCTTCCATCTATTTAGAATATCGCTTGGGTCAGCTAGAAAATCACCGTCTTTATCTTTTATCAAGTTTACTTTAGGTTGCCACCCCTTTCTAAATTCATTTACACCTTTATATAAATCTCTGATATTTTTACATTTATTTTTGCTGTTTGTTTCAATTTCGTTAATTTTGCTTTTCATGTAATCTCTTTTTTTACTTCTAAACGTTCGGTTAACTTCTCGCTTGATTCTATTATAATTGTTTAGATTTGTATCATCAGAGTTATTTAACCACCTAAGTCTAGCCTGATTTCTTATTTCTATTAGATTATGACATTCATTATCAAACGATGGCTTAATTTTTCTTGGTTTATGGTATCCTATACTTTCTTTAGCTGCTGATTCTATTGCATTATGTACGTGCTCCCAATTCTTATTTACGTCTGTTTCATTTATATTTTCATCATCATTTAAATCCTGCAAAACATCAAATCTATTTGACAGTTTAATTTGGTAATCTTTCTTAATTCTTTCATCAGTAAACTTTCCTGTATCAAATTTTAGAACTTTTAGATTTTGTTGCTTATGATTTATCACTGAGAGTCTTTTTCTTAATTTAGCAATTACTAAATAATGGTCACTAGCACAGTCAGCACCTCTATGTGTACGAACGTCAATTATACTAGTATGCCTTCTCTTGTCAATGAGAATATGATCTATCTGATTATGAGTTTTACCATCTGGAGAAGACCAGGTATATTTATGGATATCTTTATGTTTAAAAGTGGTACTTTTCACAATTAAATTCTTTGAGGTTGCAAAAGTAATCAATCTTATACCATTATCATTACTTAATTCATGAAGACTTTCTTTACCAATCGTGGGTTTAAATGTCTCTTCTTTGCCAATCTGTGCATTACAGTCACCTAACAGAATTTTCATATCATACTGAGAAAATTTATCAAGGACCTGTTCTAACTCTGTATAAAAATCATCTTTAGTATTATCATCTTTATCTTCCGTTGGTGCATGTATGTTTATTAAAATAATTTTACACCACCTACCATGTAAAACTGCATATGATATCCTATCATTAATAAATTCTACTGTTTTAAGAGCCGAGATAATTCTATTATTTATGAAAAAGCCTGTTCCAAAATTATGATTTTCAGTACCACCATAGAAAAATATGTGTAGGAAAATAGATTGTAAAAATTGGTTGGTGGATTTACGAACTTGCCCCCCCACTCCGAAATAAGTTCCCACTACCCTGTTCCCCCTTACACCCTCCCAAATTTTGACGAACACAGTCACCTAACAGAATTTTCATATCATACTGAGAAAATTTATCAAGGACCTGTTCTAACTCTGTATAAAAATCATCTTTAGTATTATCATCTTTATCTTCCGTTGGTGCATGTATGTTTATTAAAATAATTTTACACCACCTACCATGTAAAACTGCATATGATATCCTATCATTAATAAATTCTACTGTTTTAAGAGCCGAGATAATTCTATTATTTATGAAAAAGCCTGTTCCAAAATTATGATTTTCAGTACCACCATAGAAAAATATGTGTAGGAAAATAGATTGTAAAAATTGGTTGGTGGATTTACGAACTTGCCCCCCCCCACTCCGAAATAAGTTCCCACTACCCTGTTCCCCCTTACACCCTCCCAAATTTTGACGAACACCCCCCTCCCCCCAAGCAGAAAAGTGGAACACCCCTTTATTTTTATTTGGAAAGGAACCATTTGGACCTTTCGATCAACTGAAACCAAAGTGGCATTGAAGGAGGGTGAAATGTGCAACATGGTCATTTCCTGGAAACACCAGCTCCCTTGAAAAGACTTCGGTCAGCTCTAGGAAAGGGACACTGCCATCTGAAAAATGTTAAACTGACCTCCCGTCCTCCTTCCAGGGAGCACATTCCGCACACAGTGTTGACAGTTCAGTGTTTGAATATCTAAATATATATTTCTTAAATACGTTACAGATTTGTAAATTCAATTATTCAAACCCTGAGTCAATGAAGTTTACATTTTGTTCAATTTTCCTTTCGATTCTTTCATGTTTGAAAAATGTACGTACGATAAAAGTAATGTAAGAAATTCAAAGATACAGGTTTGACTCCTTGTAGGGAATTCTGTTACTATGGTTAGCAACACTATTTTCTATAACTTGGGCGAGATGAATGATTTTGGAGTGGTAGAGAAGAGAACAGTCAAATGGTTTAGGCCTTAGGCCAGTCTCTGTGTAGCATCTCAGTTCGTGCGTTGTCGTTCTTTTAGTGTAAAAGTGTCTGAAACTCGACTGCAAAACTGGCTGAAGAAAGTAGAGAAAATGAAACCAGACAAAGAAACCGAAAGTGGTGAGTAGAGAAGCACCGATATTCATAAAATACCAATATACAATTTACTGACCGAGTATTTGATATAAAACGGTGACTATTTCATGAAGAATCTAAGTGATTCATTCATGTCTATATTTGATGTATGTGGCCATTTTTGTGGCTCTAAGAGTTCTTACCTTTGTAAAAGAAGGGCCTCCCGATGGCGCAGTGGTAGCGTCGTCGCCTTGTAATCAAGGGGTCCCGGGTTCGATTCCCGGTGGAGGCACATTGTGGTTCGGATCCCACTTTAAACTGTAGGTCCAGTCCCGATTAGCCTTACTGTGCATAAAGTGGACTTAAAACAACAAATCAATCCAATCCTTTGTAAAAGAAATTATATATTAGAAAGAGAGTTGTAAAAGGGGCGAGAGTGCACGTGGGCTGCTTGCCTGGGCGCTAAGGACAAATGGGGTGCAGAACAAGCAAAGCAGATAAAAATAGAAAATCGTTATCGTCGTGGTGAACTGTGAAATTACTGGCACCCTATTAAATTAAAGTTATTGTCAGTTTGCACAGATATAGCTTTAGTAAAAATTATCTTCCTCTCTTTATCTAGTCGGTTCCCTGACATAATGACATATTTAATTTTATCCAACTTTTCAGAGGAAGCAAAGGAAGTGTAAGGAATTAAACATAAAATAAATTTAATTTACATTAAGTCCCAAATTTATATCTGACCATAGGCACACCAGTGGGGACACGACGGCGCTTGCCACTGCCTGCTGGAAAACGTGAAGAGAAAAAAAGTTCAAAAAGTTCGGAGAAAAAGCCAAATAACATTCGCATGGGGAACAGCACAGTGTGATGTTTTGTTTTTATTCTCGTCACGGCTTCAAGTCCACCTGCTGTCTGCTTTGGATAATTTCCATGTCCCCACTGTAGTCGAAGTGATGCCAGATGAGAGAAGAGAAAAGGTACAAAATTGTCAATGAGTTTCGAATTTGCATTGGAGGATATCCTTCGCCACTTCCTTTTTTACTACATCAAATTTTGTATAAAGATCTGCTCTGTGTGGATGAATGAACCCATCTCCAATATGGACGTCAATATCAATTTATTTGTTTGGTTCATTAAGATTAGCAAACGTCCTCAGATTCGGAGGGAAGGATTGCAACTCGTAACTTTCAATATGTTCCATGCTTAATTTCATAGGTTGATTTTTATCACAGCTGTGGTAGTGGCACCAGCAAAATCAACAACTTCATCTTTCTCGTTGGTGACTGTTATCTCTATGTGATTAATTTTATGGTGCGAAAGAGGAACATAAACTGGTGGAGCAGGACAATAGATAATCGGTTCCATAAACTCGGAACTCGGTTTAAATGTAGCAATGATACCAGTTTCCTTGTGACTGCTGATTGCATTTTCTTCTGCTTTGACGTTCATACCTTTCGCTACGTTTCAGTGAATATTTAATGTTTCAATGACAATAAATTTTGGGATGGAAGTGCCGATGTGCCTGATACCTACATCTAATTTGGTATTGTTCTGAAATCCTAGAAGTTCTCCCATCGTAGATAGATCCATCGTTTCGTTAGTAGATACAATCTCTACTCTGTGCGTTACTGAATTTTGAGAAAGCATTACGCTCCTAGGAAGTTCAGCTTGCAAAGTGGATAAATTATATTGCCCAGGAGGAATTATAATTTTCTCGAAAGCTCTCAAAAGCGATAGATTTCGGATAAATAATATCATCGTGTAGTTACAGTTTCAAGACCGAAGTCTCTCTGGAGAGATGAAAGACTCCCATGTTTTACGTACCACAGTGTTCTTTGAAAATCTTGTAATGTGATGTGGTGTATTTTAGATAACAATGCAAGCATCAAAATGCAGAAGTGACCGCAGGTAACTTGATCAATACATTGAATGCGTTCGTCGTTGTAATAAATGCTAGAATGGGATAGATAGTTGACTAATTCTAACGGTGGCCTCCTGTGCATACCGATATTTTTAGACACATCCAAATTCACCACACCACATTATTGGCGGAAAATTAGACATGAAGATTCCTCTAAAATATCGAATCTCACATATTTGAACTAAAGTTTCAATGTCTTTGTTCGTAAGAGGTTTTCCTTTTTTTTAAAAATTTTCTCAATACTTTAAATTTCAAGCCAACACCTATTTTTCTCCATGTCCAAATTATGACGTTTCTGTTCTGCCAATTCAGCTTTATTTTTCTTTGCAGCGATGACTGTTTTAGCAATCGCAGCACTATTTGCTAATCTTCCCACAGCACCCAAAGCTGCTAATATAGCCGGGACTCTAAAAATAAATCCTCCATTATGTGACCTTTTTCTAATTTTCTGTAAACGTTTTAATTGGTGTGTGCTTAACATTAACTTCATTTCATGTCCTTTGTGTAGACATTGTTGCTTTTTCTTTTGCTGCTTTCTTTGTTAGAACAGAATTCAAAGAATTTAAATATTTCAAATTTTGATTAGGCACTTGATAGACAATACTTTTCAGTTTCATAACTTTTCATAACTTTTCATAACTTTTCATAACTATTATTATAAGCCCCATCTAATTTTATTTTTGTATTCATTGCAATTGTGGTTCCCAGATCTGCTACACTTTCATCTAATGATGCATTTTCACTGACAAGACCCTTGAAAGCTGCATTTTCCAAAATCCTATCTGCTTCGTGTAGAGCATCAAGATCTGTGTTTTTATTATAAGCAATGTCATGTTCTTTTCATGCTGCATACAGGGGATTCACACCTTGATCTCCTCTAGCTAATCTTTTATCGAGTTTGGTGACAGCACCACAATACTGATATCCTGGGATATGTAATTCGAATGGCAATTTATTAATAATATAATTGATCAGACCTTTACCTTTAGCCATATTCCAGAATTTTCGTGGGAGTGTGTTGATAATTTTAATCAAATATCGGATGCCTTTCTTATAGTTCACAATAAAATTAGTGAGATTTGTGCTGATCATATCCATGATAGACATTTTTTAATTGTAATAATTTTTGTTACCTGCATTTTCTTCTCCGGCTATGACCAACAAACGATCTACAAGCTTCCTCACATCACATACCCAAACATATTGTTCTGGTAAAGTGGTATACTGTTTAATGCCACTTCCCACGTTTAATTAATTCCAATTACGTTTGATGAGGTTTCTACATTTTCACCACTGCTAGTTTTTACTCTATTTTGTGTGGGATCATAATTTTGATACAATGCATCAAATAATTTTAAAATTTTTGCATATGTTTCATAATCTTCATTGGTATATTTTTTTTTGGAAGCTTCTGAGTAATAAGTTCCCATAATCCGGTGGTGCCTGAGTACCTCAGCCAATTATCTTTTCCTCCTATGTTAATCACAATATCATTATTTGTAAAACTGACTCTTAATTTGCCAATTTTGTAAATTATACTTCCGTCAAGTTTGGTGCTTGAATACAAACCCTTGTCATCTTTATTGGAGCTCAAATATTTTTGTGCAATGCGACCTATTTCAATAGGTTCCGAGGAGGTACTTGTGATCGATCGTCGTTTTTGTGGTGGCTGTCTGAGGGACGTTTGAGTGTGAATGCTAGATAATGGTGTAGGAAAACTTGACTTACTTGCCTTAATTCTTGTTGTTCCCTGTGCAACATGGGGCATCAGCAAAGCATCTCCACCTGCTCCTACTGACGCAATTCTCTTCACTACATTCCAGCTCTTTCCTTCCTCCAAGGCCTCAGAGTGAACAGATCTTCGCACGTCTGTCTAGGCCTCCCTCTTTTCCATCTTCCCTGCGGGTTCCAGTCTAGTACTTCTCTCTCAACAGCCTCATTTTTCTTCCTCAACATATGCCCTATCCAACTCCAGATTTTCTCCAAAGTTCTTGGTTTTGAATCACTTCTGGCCAAAATATATTCAAATTTTTCTGAGCCAGCAACTGATGAAGCTCTGTAGTTTAGAGGTAATCGTTTTTGTTACCTTCCATGTCTCAGACCCATATAACAGTACAGACTTAACATTACTTCGAAAAATACGAAGTTTGGTCTCCATAGATACCTTCTTGTTTTTACATACTGGATAGAGCCTCACAAAGGTACCATTTGCTTTTTGGATACGTTAAGAAACATCCTGTGCAGCCCCTCCGTCTTTTACCACCACACTACCCAGGTAAGTAAAGCTATCCACATTTTCAATAATCTCTTCACTAATACTATACGGGTCTGTTTTTGTGGAGTTAATCCTCAGTGCCTTGGTCTTCTTGGAGTTAATCACAAGTCCTACTTTTCTTGCACTTTCTATCAGATCTCCTAGTTCTTTTTGCATATCAGCATGTGCTTCAGACAAGAAGCACAAATTGTCTGCAAAATCAAGGTCCTCTAGTCTGTTATTCAATTCCCATTGGATACCACGTCTTTTCCCTCTTATTACATTTCGCATCACTGCATCGATCACAATCAGGAACATTGTACTAGGTGATAATATACAACCTTGCCTCACTGCAGACTGCACATTAGGGTGTATCGAACTTTTTGCGCATCGACCTTGAATTTTTGATAGTGATTTGGTTATGCAACACGCACAACAATTTCACAAAAATGTCATTATGTGGCTATTTCATGTCTTTTTTTCTGCATTAAGGTCATTTATTGTTTTGTTTATGGCAAATATGTTACATTCGTGCCTCAGGGGTGGTTTTCTATGCTGTTTACGTATGCTTTTGGTCAAAAATTGTCAATTTGAGGCTAAAAATTCCATTTTTTCTATTGATGGTTTCCAATTGGTTTCGACTTTGTGTTTTTATTCGAAAGTTTTCCGATATAAAAGACTAAATAAAATATTTTGGCTTTTTAATTGCTAACAGTTCCTCAATTACTGTCCAGCGCTTCGCTTATTTTCTTAGCTTATTATGCTTTGAAAATAACCCAGAGCTCACCACGAGGAGGTGGCTGGACTGCGAGCTCCACCCACCCACCCACCCAAATTATGTTGTCAAAGATAATTTTACTAAGGGGCAGGCCAAGATTTTCTTCTAGTTTTCTCCTTGAACTTTATAGTCACTTTTTGTTTGAAATGTCGGCATATGTTCTCTAGATTCCAATTTCGCTTGGATGTAGCCATCACGTGCGCTGGCGCCGAAAACGGAAGAAACAGTCTTCTTGATCCCAAACCACACCGGTGCGTACACCTTCATTATGTAGTATGTGTGGTTTGGGATCAAGAAGGAACCATCGATAACTGACGGAGCCCGACACCTCTGGAATTTGATCCACTTGTACCGATTTCTCCCACACCACTTTAGAGATCTGATTAATAGGGTCATTCAACAAAACGCATTTTTCGCCCATCCTGAAAATCTCCCGCTGGCTTTAATAACCGACCAAAACCCAGAAACTAGAAGTCTTGGTTGGAAAAAAATTAAGAAAGCAAGAGAATTGAAAAAAGGCAAAAGAATTCGCACTTTTGTTGTACCAACCATCAATTTTAATGCAGACCAATACTATGACATGGTTGATTGGGCTTCATGCTCCCTCCACGAGCATCCGTTGACCAATAATATTACAAATGAAGAAGTAGATGACTACATTAAAAACAAAAAATAGCGAAAATTCAAGACTTCCCCTGCCACACACAAGGATTGGAGCGACTTGTGAAAATTATCACAGTGGCTGCTTCTTCCGTTTTCGGCGCCAGCGCACGTGATGGCTACATCAAAGCAAAATTGGAATCTAGAGAACATATGCCGACATTTCGAACAAAAAGTGACTATAAAGTTCAAGGAGAAAACTAGAAGAAAATCTTGGCCTGCCCCTTAGTAAAATTATCTTTGACAACATAATTTGGGTGGGTGGGTGGGTGGAGCTCGCAGTCCAGCCACCTCCTCGTGGTGAGCTCTGGGTTATTTTCAAAGCATAATAAGCTATGAAAATAAGCGAAGCGCTGGACAGTAATTGAGGAACTGTTAGCAATTAAAAGGCCAAAGTATTTTATTTAGTCTTTTATATCGGAAAACTTTCGAATAAAACACAAAGTCGAAACCAATTGGAAACCATCAATAGAAAAAATGGAATTTTTAGCCTCAAATTGACAATTTTTGACCAAAAGCATACGTAAACAGCATAGAAAACCACCCCTGAGGCACGAATGTAACATATTTGCCATAAACAAAACAATAAATGACCTTAATGCAGAAAAAAGACATGAAATAGCCAAATAATGACATTTTTGTGAAATTGTTGTGCGTGTTGCATAACCAAATCACTATAAAAAAATTCAAGATCGATGCGCGCCACCTAAACAACCTCCAAAAAATCTGAAAAAAATCAGACGTGTTTTTCCGCACTAGCCACCTTAACATTTCGAAAGAAAGTTTTTTTCGATACACCCTACTGCACATCTATTGGCTCAGATACACGATAAGTTTCTCGGATAAGATCAAGAATTTTCGTGAGCACTCCATATCGTTTCCACATTGCATTTCTGTTGACCGGGTCAAATGCTTTCTCGAAGTCAACGAAAACTGTATAGAGACGAGATGACCATTGTATACATTGCTCCAAAATTATCCGCAAGGTGTTAATTTGATCAGTACAAGAGCGATTTGGTCGAAACCCTACCTGTTCTCTTCTGAGTCTCAAGTTAGCATGTTCCTTAATTCTGTTTAGGAAGACTCTAGTGAATATCTTACTCGGAATGGAGAGAACTGCTATACCTCTCCAGTTGTCATACTTTGATGTATCCCCCTTTTTCGGTAGCTTCACCAACAGGCCAGTCCTCCAGTCCTTAGGCACCACTCCCTTTATCCATATCTTCTCAAATAAGGGCTGGAACATATTTTGCCGTGGTGTTTATGTCACTTTTCATAACTTCCGGTTGTATGTTGTCGACACCAGCTGCTTTACAATTGCGTACCTCTTTCAGAGCCTGTTTACTCTCTCCTACTGTTGAAACATCCGTCCGAATTCTTACAATGGGGCCAGCATCACCATCATTATCACCTTCCTCTTCCCCCTGGTCTATCGTAGCATCCACCGAGCGATTAAGGGTTGCAGATAAGTGCTCCTTCCAACGTTTCAGTTGGTCCTGAATATTCGTAAGGATGGTACCATCTTTACTTCTCACTGATCGATTTCTCTGCATGTGTTTCCTTCACAGAACTTTTGTGATGTTGTATAGTTCTTTAAGATTCCTCTTTTTTGCTGCTTCCTCCGCCAGCTGAGAGATTGTCTACCCAATTTCTTTGATCCCTACGAACACTACTCTTTACTTTTTGATCCTTCTCTGTATACTTTGTTTGCAATTCTGCCTTCCTTGCCCTTGTCCTGCTCGAGTTCATTGCCTCCTTAATTATTTTTCGCTCATTAATTTTTTTTCCAGGTCTGCAGAGACATCCAATCTTTTTTCCTCCTATCCTTAAGGCCCAGAACCTTATCACTTACTGCTGCGAAAGCAAATCGGATTTTTGTCCATTTTTTTCAATGGTTTCATTCTCACTTTCATCGGTCAATACTTGGAACCGATTTCTCAGTTCAATGCTAAAGGTTTCCTGGAGATTCTTATCCTTCAACTTACTAATTCAAATTCAAATTCTTTATTTGCGTGGGCGAGGTTCAGCCTGAGGCTGTTCTGCCACCTAACTCGTGTCATCGATTACATTTAAATTAACATTTCTTATGTTATTACAGTATTAATACAGTGTACAATAAACTGTATGATTTAGTTACAAAATCTATTGATAAAGTAATTGTAATAAATTTATGAATAAAATGATACAAAAATTGTGAAAAGACAACTACATAAAATAAAATAAAATGAATAAAAAATAAATAAAAATAAAAATATGTAGACAAAATACATAACATAAACATACAAGTTACATCATAGTATTTGAACACAATCTCTGCTCTGCCAAAAGAAAATTCTTTACTTCATTTCGGAAAGATTCTATTTTAGATATGCTCGACATGGTCTTAGGTAGGGCACTCCATATTTTTGCAGCAAAATATGAAAACGACGACTGATATGCCTGTGTGTTGCAGAGTGGAAGTTTAAATTTGAAATTATTTCTTGTATGGCGGCTGTGAATACTGGAGCGAGGGATCAACATGTCTGCCAGATACGACGGCTTTCCAGATGTAATAATTTTATGTATAAGGCAATATGTATGCAGTAGTCGCCTACGGTACATATTGAGGATATTCTTATTATTTATGGAAGGTAAAATATGTTCACGCCTGGGGATGCAAAATATAAACCGCATGCACGCATTTTGGCATTTTTGAATTTTTGCTTGTAAAGTTTTATTTATTCTACCAGAGTATACTACGTCACAGTAGTCGAGAAATGGATATATAAGTGTTTCAACTAATCGCTGCTTGATTTCTGAAGATAATAGTTTGTTAAATTTAAACAAGAATCTAAGTGTTCCAAATGATTTGGCGGCTAATATGTTCATCCCATGATAGACGAGTGTCAAATATCAGTCCAAGACTTTTAACTACTTGAGCTCTAGGTATGACATCATCATTTATTTTAATTGTTGTACTAGTGTGCTCGACCAAACCAATAGCATTTCGAGTTCCAATAAATGTATAACATGACTTATTAGCATTAATTTTAAGGCCATTTGCATCACACCATGTTTTTATCGCACCCAAATCATTACTTATGTATTCAATACTTATGGCAATTTCTGTTGGAGTGAATGATTTGGTTAGTTGAGTGTCATCAGCATATGAATGTACGTTACAGTATTTGACAACTGAGGGTAGGTCTGCAATATAAATTGTAAACAATAAGGGACCTAGTATAGATCCTTGTGGAACACCAGATGAAATATATAAATGATTAGATAGTAAAGTAGGCGACAGTTTTACACGTTTATTTCGGTTATTTAGATATGAAAAATACCAGTTAAGGGTAGATTGTGAAAAACTGTAATATTTCAGTTTACTGAGCAGTAATTCATGTTGTACCGTATCAAATGCTTTGGACAGGTCCAATAATATTAATGCAGTGACGAATTTCTTTCTTATCCATGGCCTGGAGGACGTCATTTGTGACTTTCAGCAAAGCCGTAGCAGTGCTGTGTGCCGGCCGAAATCCTGACTGTGAGGGTGGAAGAATATTGTTTTGGGCAATGAAGCTAAATGTCTGTTTATAGATTACTTTTTCTAGTAGTTTTGAACACACAGGCAGAACACTAATAGGTCGAAGGTCGTTTACATTAGTTGGTCGGGTCGTCTTAGGGAGTGGTGTTATCAAAGCATCTTTCCATTTCCTGGGAAATACGGATTTCTCGAGCGAAAAGTTAATAATATGTGTGATAATAGGCAAAATAAAAGGTAGCGATAACTTCAGCATTGTAGTTGATATTCCATCTGCACCAATAGCAGTAGACTTGATTTCGTACAAACATTTTCTTACAGTATAGTCATCCACTTTTTTAAAAGCAAATTCGGGAAGCATATTATTAAACTTTTGGTTACTAAATTTTAAACATTCTTGAGACATCAGACGTTGGTCGATATTTAGACTATCAATTGAATTAATAAAGTGTTCATTTATCTCGTTCGCATTGTCAAACGTGGAGTGGAGATCATTTTTATTTGAGCTAATGCCTACAGATTTTAGTTGCTTCCATAAATGCTTTGGTTGTCTTGGTGTTTTATTGATGTTATGCTCAAAGTAACACTTTTTTTCTTGCCGAATAACGGATGTCGTGAAATTTCTCAGTTCTTTGTATTCCTTCCATGCAATTTCACTTCCGGTTCGTTTGAATTTACGAAACGCATTGTCCCTTAGTTTCATCAACAGCTTCACATTCGATATAATCCACGGCATACGCTTGTTATGAACTCGTGTTTTAAGGACTGGCGCGTGCTTCTCAAAGAGATCAAGTAAGTTGGCATTGAAATACTCTACTTTTATATAAAAGTTATCGGTGTTATATATTTTTCCCAGTTAATTTTTTCTGCATCCTGCACGAACTTATCATAATCAATATCACCGTATTTTCTGTGGTATATAATTCTGTTCACGCTTTCTGGTTTGGTATACGCAAGTACAACGTGCGTCATTCTATGATCGCTATTGCTGACTGGCTCACCGACACCATGTTGGATTATATTTTGCATGTTGCTGACAAACGTCAGATCAATTAATGACTTAGTCGTGGAGGTTATTCTGGTCGGGTTATTGATTATTTGCGTTAATTGAAATTGATTAAACAAATTTTGAATGTAAACGACGTCAGCACAGTCTGGATGTAAGAAATTAATGTTGAAATCTCCAGCTATAACAAGGTCATTAACTAAGGGATACATTTCGGTCAATATATCTTCTAAAATTGACAACTGTGTATATGGAATACCTTAGGCCTGTATACGGCACAAATACCGAGACGTTCCTTTTTTATTTCAACCGTAGCTGCAAGGTACTCAGCGTCAAACTCTCCTTCGATTTCGAAAGACAACGAATGCAGTTTTAGTCCCTCCCGTGCGTATATGCAGACAGCCCCACCCATACTCTAATGGCGATCAGAGCGAATTAAGTCATAACCTGGAATTTTCAATGCATTATCCGTTATATTGCAAGTTAACCACGTTTCTGTTATCACAAGAATGTCAATCTGTTTCTCTGTAATTTCGATGCATATTTCCTGAAGTTTGGGGAATAATGACCTGACGTTTACATTTGCTATTTTGAGACCCAGGGAACAGCCGGTTCTTTTGTCATCGGCGAGAGGGTGACGGAGGACATGACCTAGAGCAGTGGAGTTCATTTCAAGGGGGGTGGTAGGTTCTGTTAGAGGCATAACGGTAGAAGTAACTTGTGGAGGGTTGCAGAGCAGAGAGAGGTTGCAAACTCACTACATTTATCCGCAGATGCATAAAGGTCACAAATATAAATAAAAGTTTTCTGCTTTTGATCATTAGAAACTTATGAATATGTTTTTTGATTTACTAACAATTAAACTTTCCTTATGTACAAGAACGTAACTCACATTTACGAAACTAAACTGTAATATTATGCAGTTGAGATTAAAATATTGAAAGTAGTAAACAATAATAAAAGAAGCAAAACACGTATATATCAAAGAAAAGAGGAACTTAAACATTTAGAAGCTACAACTTAAGACTAAATGTGTTCCCGATAAATAAAAATTAGAGTAATGTGATGTTTAAATTTTATGTTATGAAAGGTTAAAGAGATTGTAAAAAATGATAAAGTTTACGGATCACTCATTTCTTCCCGGTAAGCGTTCAAAGTTCATCTAATTGCTTTCTGCAAGTGATGAAGTGCTTCACGTTTCCAATGTTTATTACGATATTCCCATCTTGGGTCCAACAGTTCTTGTAATTGTATTTGCTCGTCGCCAGTTTCAGAAGCTCGAGACGTGCGCGGCAGAGATATTCTGTGATGGTGATATTAGAACCCTTCAGTTTCCTTTTATTTCGAAACACACTTGCTCTCGCACGGTAACTAGTAAATTTAACAAGAATGGCTCTCGGCTTACCTCCGTTCTTCTGTCCTCCTACCCTGTGGCTTCAGCAAATATCACCATGCTGGATTTTGATGCCCAGTTGCTCTTCAAACAAGATATTTGCTTTGTTATCGGTATTCTCGTTGGAAGTTTCGGGAATACCGAATATCCGGATGGAGTTCCTCCTCTGGTACTGCTCTAAGTCGTCTAATTTGTCCCTGAGCCCTCGGAGTTCCTCATCCTTCTTCTTTAGTTCATCCTTCATGCTGTGCATTTCTTCAACGTTAAAGTTAAGTGTTTCCTCCAGACTTTGAAGCACTCATTTTGTCACTGCCTCGACTATCGAATCCACCATAATTTTCATCATTTCAGGTGCCTGCACAGCAATCTTCACTTCCTCACAAACACGTTTCACAAATTCTACGTTGTTCTAGTTGGAAACACTGCTTACGCTGTTCGGTGATCCCTGGTTCTTTCCAGATTTTTTCGGTGCCATACTGAACGGTGAATTAGAAAATAGTACAATACAAGGCACAAAGTAATAAACCGAAGGCCTGTTATCTGCAAATGCACTTCTCAGATATTAATCTCACCTTACAATATTAGTTTGACCCTTAGAATGTTAATTTACTGCAGTTGTTTAATTATTTCTGGAGCACAAACGTTACGGACTAGCGACCATCCGCCATCATATAGGCCTGTATATACCGCTTTCTTGTCTGTTCCATTCTCTTCTGAGCCTGAATTTTCATTTTAAAGTTAGCCACTACCAAATGATGATCACTCCCAATGTTTGCACCTTTCTTGTTTCTTACATGCTGTAGCGAACGTCGCCACTTCCGTCCAATTGCCACGTGGTCTATCTATTTTTCTGTTCTATGGCCTGGTGACACCAATGTTACCTTATGGCATTTCTTGTGAGGAAATATAGTACCACCAATAACTAAGTCATGGCTAGCACAGAAGTCCACAAAAAGTTGTCCATTCTCATTTCGCTCTCCTAAGCCATGTTTACCCATGACATGCTCAAGGCCTTTGTTGTCCTGCCTAACCTTTGCATTTAAATCTCCTCCAATTATTATGGTATCCTTCCTTTTTTGCTTCTTTATTGTTTCATTGAGCTGCCTAACTTATAAAACTCTTGTTTATCTTCAGGCTCTGCTACTTCTGTGGGTGCATAACACTCTATCATAACGATGTTTCTGATATTGGTTTTGAAATGTGCCACAATTATCCTCGCAGACACTGGATACCATTGAATAAGGCTCCTTTTTGCTCCCTTGTCCATCAATATACCCACACCATTACGGCTCACACCTTCACCCTCAGGTCTTCCAGAATATATGAATGTAACTCCTTCATGGGTATTTACTTCTCCAAACTCTGACCATCTCACTTCACTTATACTTATTGATGCTCAGACAATAGCTCATCATGCAGGCCACTGCCTGCCGTAGTTTTCCACTCTCCCGCAGGGTTCTTACATTCCATATTACAATTCTCGTTGTACTTTTCAGGCCAAATGTCGTCGTCTTAGAATCAGTTGGGCTTCTTCTTGTTGATGTTTCTTTAATAGTGTGATTTAAGGTGTATGGGATATTGGACCACAGCACACGATCTTGGTGATGGGGCTGCCACCTAAGCCTCCAAGC
This sequence comes from Lepisma saccharinum, assembly GCF_977018435.1. Taxonomy (NCBI): domain Eukaryota; kingdom Metazoa; phylum Arthropoda; class Insecta; order Zygentoma; family Lepismatidae; genus Lepisma; species Lepisma saccharinum. Next base: position 31,006,427 of record NC_139232.1, on the reverse strand, counting down.
AGAAAAATTTTCTGTCGGAGTATTTTCCCCTAGTCTTTGAGGATCCCTCCTCTCCACAAGACAGTGGTTTTCTCTCATATTTATACTCGATGAGAATGAGTACCACTTCCGCCAGCTACGCCATAGTTGCCGTTGAGGTAGGAAGATAATCCGGAATATTTCAAGCAGCAAGCGGTACGAGTTCTGTAATCATATCTTTATTATTTTGTTCAGTGACAATTTTAATTTCTTTACCAAAATTGCCAATAGCATTGATAATGCGGTGCTCTTCACGCTTGTGTTGTTCGTTGTTCTTTTTTCCAACATCGAAAACGTTTGGACAAATATTCGCGTAATTTTAAGTTATCTTCAATTTTTCGTTTCGTCATTTTCTATTATTTTCTTACATTATCTTATTTGGTATTTTTTAGAAAAATCTTTCATTTTATTTCTATATTTCCCATCGTTAGGTTTGCTTGTTATGTAGATGGTAGCAAGTCCAAAATCATTTTCCCAGTAACGTGTACAGACATTTTGAAATTCTTGATATCTCATGTCACCTCCCATACATGTATGGCTTGGCCTCCCCAAAACAGAATGGATCGAGGCAAGCAACGTGATCTTGTAGTGTGGGATGTGGTGAAACGACTCCCGGATCATGTTTTAAATTTTTGTGGTCTTGCCGAAATAAGCATATACAATTAGCATTGTCCCGAAGTAGTTGTTTAGGAATTTGGGAAAAAGACAGTCCATATTTTTGTGACATCCCAGGGTGAAATAATTTCGAATTTCATTTTTATTTTCGAGAATCACATCATCGAACACTACAACAGAATTTTCGCGACATTGAAAGAGGGGTTTAATTTGATTGTTTAGATTATCGTACAATTCTATCAATTGTTTGTATTTAGGTTGCTCTAGACTTTTGGAGAACACATACAAGTATCTATTGTTCCAATCCAACTAACCTGGTGCAAGTATGAAATTATCTATGAGTAAGGTAGTTTTACCACAACCAGAGGAACCTACGATGAGACAGCGAAGATGACCTGGCAACAATTCACCATTACGATTCCTATTTTGTGGGCCCCGGCGCCCACCCAGCGTCGAATAACATGGGCACCTGGGGGACACCCTGGGGGGTAAAGGCGGTCAAGGGCGTGATGCTGATCACATCACCCCACTCACGACCGGATCAAGACAGTGTGGGGCGTTACCATCACACCCCCTATACGCCTTCATGGCGTGGTGCTAAGCACAGGAGAGCACTTTTCTTTACTTTTTTACTTTATTTTGTTCTTCTTGATTCGGGAGTCGTTTCACCACATCCCACAATTAGTGTTGCCCACGAGACTTTGGTCTATCTCGTCTCGTGGAATTGCTGTCTCGTCTCGTGCCTCGTCTCGAAAATATTCGTTTGTCCCGTCTTGTGTCTCGTCTCGAAGGGTTCTGTCTCGTCTCGTCTCGTCCCGTCTCGTTTTGTCTCGTCTCGTCTCGTAAAAATAATGCAGGATATTATGCCAGCAAAAGTTATAACTTGGAGACATCACAAAATATTATTCTCGAAAATGGGTTAAACCTGTAATCACTTTGCTCACTGTAGTTATAGTGAGTATAAATATGATTCCTTAATCAAAAGAACATGAGTATATCAAATAAAGTTTGTTGATTATCAATAGCTAGATAATGTATAGAATCTGCCTTACTTTTCTAGCTCCCATCCACTCTTTATCCATCGTACACGCAGAGAGCTTTCAGACGGAAGGAACACGCGACAGGCGACAAGCCACACGGGGTTTACACTGAAGTGACAAGCGACAGGATCCCCTTCCGTTCAGTCTATGATAAAAGTCTTCACCGCACGGGCAGTACCAACAGATCGAGGCGATTCTACGCTCGATATTAAGAAAACGACCCAATTTGAGCGACATGCAAGCGACAAGAGACACGTGGTACTTCGGTTCGGAAGGTTACATTTTCTGAGGGTTCGTATCCAAGCGAAACATGTTGCTTGTCGCTTCTCTCCTGTGGCTTGTTCAATGTGACAAGCGACACGGAAGTATCACACTGAATCAACGAACTGCAGGGACACTTCAGTTTATAAACAAGAATGCATCGCGCATGCGCGGATAACAACCCTCGCGACTATACACAGTATTCAGAAAACGGCCTAAGCAGAACAACAAGAAAGCGAACAAGCGAGATGTGCCGCTTCGGTTCGAAGAGTTTCCTGTGAGGAAGATTTCTTCACACCAATGTTACAGGCGACAAGCGACACGAGTCGCTTGGAAGCGAACTTTCAGTAGTCAATGCAACCTTTCGAACAGAAGACACACGAAAAGCTGCACTTGTCTCTTTTCGCTTCGGTCCGTTGTTCACGGATGCGGGGTGAATGCTTTCCTTCAGACTGAAGGGGATCGTGTCGCTTGTCGCTTGGGTGTGAATTATACGTGTCGTTTGTCGCTTCGGTGTGAAATTTCCACAAGATAGCTTTCAGGTTGAAGCGACAGGCGACACAGAGTTTTCGCACCAAAGCAACAAGCGACACGCTCCTTTAGGCGATTTCAGACCGGAGCGACAAGCGACAAACGACCCATGGTGCTTTGGAACAAGCCAATCAACAGCAACGTTTCACAGCGTAGGAGCATGGGAGGCCGCACAAACCTGCGTTCTATTGGTGAAATCCTGAAACGACACGTGTTACGGGTCGCGTGTCGCTTCGATGTGAAATCTCCCTTAGTCTATAAGCAAGCTTTCACTGTGAATTCACTACCAACAGACAGAGGCGACACAATGCACGCTATTAAAAGACGGTCCAGTCCGAACGACACGCAAGCGACAAAGCAACACGTGTTGCTTGCCGGTCTAGTCGCTGCCATTCATTTCCAAGCGACACTTGTTGCTGTCGCATGTCGCTTATTGCTCCTATGACTTCAGGCAATTTTATGTTCGTTACTTCAAAGCAGAGTATCTAATTGCACTAGCGTTTTACTAGGTTTTTAGAGCCGCGGTGGTGTAGTCGTTAGGGCGTCTAACTGCCAGGCGGGAGACCCGGGTTCGATTCCCGGAGTGGGTGAATAAAGGTCGGAAATATTCCGCACTGTCCCCTCATATAGCAGCTCCTGGGCTCAACAGCTTCATATCAATTGGTGCATGGGGGCAATCCTGGAGGGCAAAAGAGGCCGGAGTGTGATGCTGATCACTTCGCCTCCAAAATGACCTTTTCCCCACATCCGTAAATGTGCCTTCACGGCACTGTGTTATATGCACTTGGAACTTTACCTTTACCTAGGTTTTTAGTGTGAAATCTTTGGAGTTTGCAACCAGCAATCGAGGCTGTTGTGGACTTTGAGATGAGGGTCGCAAATGAAAGAACCGTCTGTTTGGGCGAGAAATTTTATGACGATTGTCGCCAGTATGGCTGGAACAGGGCCGTAGTAAACAATGGCAGTGACTACCTCCGGATCGTTTTGCGCAAGGATGAATGGAAGAGAGCTCTTGGGGTAGCAGGAAATTTCAATAGAAAGATACAGGGATTTTGCAAGTTAACATAGCTGGGACACGAGGCTCAAGTCTGGGCAAATTCGTTACGGACAACGTGTGACGAATTAGGATTTTTCGAGGGGGAATCTTACAGATCTTTATTCATGTAATAGAAGCTGTTTTGGGTTTCCAAAGAAAATGCTTTTTTCCGAATAAATAAATATTTGCAATTGATTAGTTATTTTGTTTATATTTTTTCGAGACTTTCGAGACGAGACGAGACTTTTCAGGAGCCGTCTCGTCCCGTCTCGTGTCTCGTCTCGAAAACGAGACGAGACAGGTGGTCAGTCTCGTCCCGTCTCGAATTTTAAAAAGCCTGTCCCGTCTCGTGTCTCGTCTCGTTTTCGAGACGAGACACGAGACGAGACGGGACATGTCTCGTCCCGTGGGCAACACTACGCACAATACAGGATCACGTTGCTTGCCTAGATTCATTCCGTTTCGGGGAGGCCAAGCCATTTGACAAGTAACTTACCTTTATTTTTACATATTACTTTTTGAATAAGATATGTATCTGGGTATTTTGTTTTACTCAGCTCTTCTTCGTAGATACGACCTTTCAAAATCTCCCCCTGCTTATCATTGATCATGTACGTATGCCTGGTGCCTGGTAAAATTTCAGCTACAGTGAAAATTTCTGTACTCCAATTTTTAGTGAATCCTTTCTCGAACGTACATTTAAATTTACTGATTGTTACCTGATCATCTATTTTATATTTTGAGTTGATATTTGGGACAATAGACAGTAAACTTTTATTTGCTTGGGATGGCTTTATGTGTGTGGTACTGTGTATTGTGTTATTGTAACGAAAGACAAGATCGGGTAAAATATTCACCCATCGATAATTACCTTGCAATGTGAATTGCTTCCACATGTGGTTTTTTAATGTTCCATTGAAGCGCTCGATCATGCTGACTTTCAAGTCACTGTAAGTAGAATAATGTTTGATACCATGTTGTTGCATTAGTTTATTGAACATGGAATTGAAAAATTATTTCCCTTTGCCTGTCTGCAGATAACGCGGTATCCTGCCTTGACTGAATATATGTTTGAAAGGATCTACGATATGGACCCAAGCATATTTACTAAAACTATCAATTACAGTAAGCATATATTTAAAACCTTGATTTATTTTACACAAACCTTTTAAGTTTCGACTATTCATTTGGACAAGATCACTTTGCCAGAGATCGTAGATGCCTTGCGTTACCACTGGAATACGTTTGTAGTGTCGACGATCTGGCCTGTGAAGTTCGTTCACGATACCTAGACATTCAGTGATAGATTACGTTTGAACAGAATAATTAGTGTCACTGGATGCTTAGAAGGAGGCACCTCGTTGCTGTTTTGTACGAACATTCGATCTCCATCCTCTACATCAAAAACAGTCAATTCTTCATCGTCGGCTATTTAATACACAGAATAAGTCTCATCCCAAAATACCAACTGTATATTCTATGCTTTCATCCCACCACGTTTACTATTCAAGCTGGAATAGTAGGTTGCTTTCCATGAGCCCAATAAGAAAATTCATGAAATTGAATAGTACCATCAAGTAAGAATCTGTGATAGGGCCTATGGACGTGGAGCATATATAATTTGGCCCCTTAATAAGTGTCGAACTTCTTTGTTGATTTGGTATGCTATTAATTTCAATTGCTTGCGAAGAAAATAATTTGGTAACTTTGGTATCGATACTGACAAGATTACTATGAATTTGTCCAAGTTTATTTTCGATGGGATGCAGTCGTTCAACATATGGTCAGAAGTATTTGAATATGCCGGCTTGATTTTTAATTCCACATTCAATTGCTTATACTTCTTGTTGAGTTCTTGTAATTTAGCACTGAAAGCAGCAATCGTTGATTCATGCGAGGCAGCATTGGATTCGAGAGTACCAACCTGTTCTCTGACACTGGTAATAATTTGTTGAAGACTATCCACAATATTCAGTTTAGAATTTTTCTCAGTGAGATCATTCACTAGGGTTCTAAATTCCGTAAACTGGGCATGGAGTTCGGTTACACTTTGAATCGTAGGAAAAGTGGACACCATGTTTTGAACCATAGCAATTTCATTTTGAATTGCTTCTGTGTTTATCGCTTCTGATTCTAGTTGCTTTAGTACGTTTGCAATATTTATTTTGATAGTATGCAGTTCTTGGGAGGTAGGAAGACTAGCTACTGTGCTCTCAAGTGTAGTCAAGGAAGATTTGATACTTTCTACATCGTTAGCCTCGGATAATGCCGACACAGCTGCTTTCAATTGTGCTAAATCATCTTGGGATGGGACAGATGTTTGCAAATTCTCAAGATCACGCCCTATATAATATAAAACATGTTGAAAATGTGTGAGATTTAAATTTTCTAAATAAACATTTTTTTTGTGAACCGTACCTAATGTTTCTTGAATACTGGTCAACAGAGAAAAAGAGACGAATGATCTTGGAAAGTTTTGATCAAAGCAAGAATATTTTTAATTTCATCATTCATCTACTCCAAAGCTGGTTGAATATTTGCAATTTTTGCTTGGACACGTCCGAAATCCTCGTACGTTTCCAATTGCAGTTTTATATTTGCCACACTCTTACTGATTACTTTTAACGTTTTATCAACATGTTATCAACATGTTATCTATTTATTACCAAAACGTACGTGGTCTTAACACGAAAGAGTTTACATGTGAAGAGAATATTGTCATTAACAACTTTGATATTTATGCCTTAACAGAAACTTGGATGAAAACCGATAGGGATTATCTTGTCAACTTGGAGGACATTATAATCTGTTAAGGAAAGACCGCTGCTCAGAAACCTCAACCAAATCCTCTGCTGGTGGTTGTTGTCTTATTTTTAAGTCTTCTATACAATATGAGTTAATTGATATTAACTATTATGGAGTTGAGTGTTATGGGTGAGGATATTCACAGGTAATAAGACCAATAATTTTAGGCATTCATTACTTCAACCCTGATATGAAAAATGATATTTTTGTTGAATATTTGGATGTCGTTATTAATAGATTTTGGAATTCTGATGATAAGATTGTGTTTTTGGGAGATTTTAATGTTGGTGAAATTGATTGGTCACTATACAAACAAGGAATTTGTCAAACCAGATATAGTTCTAAAAGTTCCAAAGTTATTGAAATGTGTGATCTCCTTAATTTTAATCAATACAATATTCCTTATAATGCATCTAACCTATTGTCCACACTTGATTTAGCTTTAAGCAATTTTGATGAAATTATTTTTAATTCTGGTGTTGTACCTGTAAGTAAGGTTGATGTATTCCATCCACCTCTTTTTTAGATGTCAGCTTTTCTCATATATCATGTGAGACTAATGCAGATCTGCCCTTAAATGAGTCATATGATTTTAAAAGATGTAACTTTCTTCAAATTTATAATGATACAAAGGATGGTATGGATTCCATTAATTTGTCATCTGAATTAAATGAAATTGTATAGTCTCTTCATAGTGTGGTGCTACAATCTGTGGGGAATAATACACGTAAGAAGAAATGTTTTCCTCAGCAGTCACCATGGATAACTCCTAAAATTAAACGTACTCAATAAGAAGAGAAAATGCTATAATAAATTCAGTCTACCAACATGTTATCCTGGTATCTGAGATATGTGTCCCTAAGAAAGGAGGTTAAATTCGAAATTAGGCAAGCTAAGAAAAATTACTTTCATTATCTAAACTGTTGTTATTACTCTGACAGAAAGATGTTTTGGAAAAATATTAGTTCTAAGAGAAATGAGGTTCCTTACGTTCTGGGCCTCAATGGTGAAAAGCTTGAAGAAAATATAATTGCTGATGTTTTCTGCCAATATTTTAGTACTAATTTTCGAAAACCTGCCAATGCTTCTGTAGAACTATGTGAATGGCATAATTTACCAATATTGCCACCTAACATTAGTGACAATGATATTATGAAAGTTCTCGAGAAACTTAAACCTAATGGCAACTCTGGTATACACCATATTCCCAATTACATATCTTTGCACCACTATTAAGTCACATATATAATAAATCGCTAAAGATAGGAATTTTTCCCAAAATGTGGAAAGAGAGTACGATTGTACCTATTCCAAAGAGCAAGGGTGATTACAGTATTTGTAATTTTAGACCAATCTCAATCTGTAATATTTTTAGCAAGATATTTGAACAGTTAATTTTTAATTCTTTGTCTTTTAACATGAAATGTATTTTAAGTTCATGTCAGCATGGCTTTGTTTCTGGAAGATCTACGAATACTAATTTATCAATACTGCTCTCAGATCTTAGTCAGTCTTTTGCCAATAGTAAACAAACAGATCTAATCTACTTAGACCTCTCCAAAGCTTTTGATCCCTGGTAATGTGACAAGAGGTGTTCCTCAAGGGTCGCCCTATTTTTTTAATGATATCGAATATGTTATAAAACATGCAAAATATCTTGCATACGCCGACGACATTAAATTATATTTACAAATTGATAAAAATATTTCTCATGAGAAACTTCAGGATTATATTAACTCAGTTTATGATTGGGTTAATGCAAACCAATTGACCATAAATTCATTAAAATAATTTGTGCTAACATTCTCTGGGAAAGAAAACTTCAAAATTTTTAATTATTTTATCAGTAATAATACCATCAAACATGTAAAATCCATGAAAGATCTGGGCACTATTTTGGACAGACGCTTAAAATTTGAAGACTATATTAATCACATCATAAATAAAGCAAGAAAGCAATGTACCTTTATTATAAGAAAATGGAGTTGTTCAAATAACTTACAATTTCTAATTTTAATGTTTACAACTTTTGTCAGACCTATAGTGGAATACATTATTCCGATTTGGTATTACGCATGTATTGCTAAGATGAAACAATCAAAAGAGAAAATACAAAACAGATTTATCACATTTATATATTACAAATTCAAGCTATTCAAATACTATTATGAATATGAAAACCTGCTGAATCACCTAGAAATAGACAGACTTGATGTCAGAGCTGAAAAGCGAATTATACCTTATATGGAAGGAATCGTGGAGGGAAATTATATGGTACCAAAACTCCTTCGTATGATATGGCTTAAGGTGAAATCATACAATTTGAGAGGAAATAGGGAATTATTATGTCTTGATAATGCATTTTTAATATTCTTGTAGTTTTAGGTTATGTTTGCTAAATATTTTGAAATGCTCTCTTGTCCAGTACTGTGGTTTTGGATACCTTGTAATATGTAACCTTGTAACCTTGTAACATGTAACATGTAATACTGTTGTAAGTTGGTAATGTTATCTTCTAAAATTTGTAATTTATTTTTAATTTTTGTGAGAGTACTCTGAACTTCTTCCGTTTGAAGTTTTTCTTTGATTATTTCTAATGACAGAGTGCTTTTTTTATTGAGATTCAAGTTTCTCGCGTAAATTAGTGATAGCATTATTCATCTGTTCGACATTAAAATCATTTTTAATATTTGTACACAGTATCCACTATGATGGGTGTCATCAACTATTTCTCTCGGTGCTCCCCGATGGCAAAAACAACTTGCTGAATATTCTCTAAATTCAAAGTGTGCAATTTCTGATATTTTGGTGTCCTAACCTGAAAGAAATAAATATAGTTCCGAGACAAGAACCATCAAAAGTTGCATATTATCATATTGGATGATATGCTAAGTACAACACAAGAAAAACAAGCTTACTGTGACTATTCGTTTGGAATTTATGAGCAATCAAAATTTTCAATATGGGGTCAATTAATTGGGTTTTAAAGTTTGCAATCTCAGTCTGTATACTCGAATGTAATGTATTCTGCAAAGTTTGCAAATCTATGCGAAGTTTCCTGATACGTTCGTCCAATCTAAGAGTTCGCCACTGTTGTCTGTCATCTCTTGACGTCGTGAATTTCCGAATATATCGTTAGGCATTTTAATAGCTGGGTATTTCTATGTACTTACATGAAGCTCACAAGAGAATAAACAATTCGCAATTCAATAAAATACAATAAGGCAAATAATAGAGAAAGTTATAGAATACAATAGAGAATTATACCTATACTTTATAGATTTGGAAAAGGCTGTCGATAGGGTGTCATGGCAAGAGCTATGGAAAACCCTAAAGAAAAACAATGTAAACAAACAATTAGTAGAAGCAATACAAAGTTTCTACAAAACAAATAGATGCTATGTCAGAACTGGCAATAACAGATCAGAGGAATTCATAACATCAACAGGAGTAAGACAAGGTGATATTTTATTCCCATACTTGTTTATCATTCTGATGGATGATGTTCTGAAAGAAATGAAACCAAAGATGAGAAATTCAAAGTAGGAAATTGGAAACTGAAAACTGTAACTGTATCTGAACTTTTATATGCAGATGATATTGTATTGTTTGCAAATTCACAAGCAAACCTACAAAGAAATTTAGAAATAATAAATGGTAATATGTCAAAGAAATATATGAAAATAAACAAAGATTAAACAACTGTATTAAGGATAGGGAGAATAGAAAAACCCTGCATAATAAACCTTCAAGATTCAGAGCTAAAACAAGTACAAAGTTTTAAGTATCTAGGTGTTACAGTCGAATAAAGAATACAAACAGATTATACCGTGCGTCCATTTCGATCTTCAGCCGAGAGATCGGGAGAAGCTGGGCGGGCGGCGCTGACGGAGATGCCGACATTTGCGGCGTGTAATGCCCGCTTATTTTTATGGACATATGCAGACATTTATATAAATATTGCAAGACGAGCACAACCTGTGTTATAAGAGTTGTTCAAAGTGATGTCCACCTACATTCACACATTCCTGGCATCGTTTGATGAAATTTTGATACACACGCAAAAGTTCTTCTTCCGTAATTCTTCCAAGTTCTGCCCTTATATTGTCTTTTAGTTCGTCGATGCTATGAGGGTTATTTCTGTAGACTCTATTTTTTAAGGTTCCCCACAAATAATAGTCACATATGGTAAGATCTGGCGAACGTGAAGGCCATATACCTCTAGAAATTATTCTGTCATCAAACACCTCCCTTATAGCGTCCAAAGAATCAGCGGCGGTATGGGCTGTGGCCGAATCTTCTTGAAAATACCCATATTGTCTCTCATTATCTGATAACAACTGAAAAAACGGCGCGAGTATTTGTGTGCGGTACCTTCAAAAAATATAGGCCATATTATTCTTTTTGCACTTACAGCACACCACACACCAATTTTTGCATCATGTAACGGAACTTCGTGTATTATTCGGGGATTTTCAGTGCTCCAGTATCTATTGTTCTGTGAACAAACATGACCACGCAAGTGAAACCATGCGTCATCCGAAAAAATATTAACTGTTGATCAACAATACCATCTACAATATTCTGCAAAATCCAATTACAGAAATTTACTCTACTTAAGTTGTCAGGGGGCCGTAATTCTTGCACTATAGAAACTGTGTACGGTTTTAATTTTAGTAGCTTAGTGGCTGTATGTGCTGATGATTTTGACACGCCCATCTCCTGTGAAACACGGCGTAGAGGTTTGTTTGGAGAACGTTTTAACGCTGCACCAATTTCATCGAGTTTTGCTTCGGTTAGAATTCGTCGTTTTTGCTTAGGTGTTTTACAATTTAACGATCCAGTTTCTCGTAATTTAAGGACAAGATTCTAACCGTATCTCTATGTGGAGGTGAAACGCCTGTGAATTTCTGTACAAATTGTCTACACACGTCTCGACACGAGTCTGTTTTCACGTAAGTGTCATACATAAAAATTCTTGTTCTACGAGGGAAGGGGGGGCTGATAAGTTCTAAGCCTGACCCCCTTCCGCACATGTCATCCTGAAATCATGCATTGCGTTTGAACCATTGATCTTTTGGAAGTTTAAGTGTCAGCAGCTGGGATGATCGTATCACTAACGGTTTTTCCTTTACAGGCCATTGATTGAAGCATGGCGCAGCCAAAAGTGGAATTTACCAAGGAGGAGTTGCGAGGTGTCATGAAGTTCTTCTTCCTGTAACAGAAGTCGCCGAAGGAAATCCATGGTTGCATGCTAGACACATTGGGTGTACATTGCCCTGCACACTCCACTGTGAAGAAATGGTGCTCAAACTTTAAGCGTGGTGAAAGGTGTGGGAGGCCAGTGTCACTGTCAACTCTGGAAAAAGTGGATGAGGTTCATGACCTGATTTTGAGTAACAGACGAATTTGACTTCCAAGCGATAGCTGAGACCTTGCACATATCCAAAAAACGTGTCTGGTCAATAATCCATGATCAGTTGGACATGCACAAGCTTTCCGCGAAATGGGTGCCCAAACGTTTGAACGCCGATGAGAAACGCAAACCTGTGCCATCTTCTCAGGTGATTTTGCGGTATTTTGCGAACTCTAAGGACGATTTTTTTTAATCGGCTTGTTACCCAGAATGAATGTTGGTTCCACTACTTTGATCCTGAGACGAAACAGCAATCATGCGAGTGGCGCCACTCAGGATCTCCTAGGCCAAAGAAATTCAAAGCACAGAGGTCCGCAGGTCTGCTTGTCTCAATATTCTGGAATAAGGATGGTGTTTTGTTATCAGACTACCTTCCAAAGGGACAAACCATAACATCAGAGTATTACTGCAGTCTTCTGGCTAAGTTAAAGGACGCTATTAAAGAAAAGCGCCGGGGAAAATTGAGAAGAAGTGTGTTGTTTCTGCAGGACAATGTTCCCGTTCACAAGGCTCTGGAAGAACAATGGATTTTCTGAAGGACCTAGGGTTTCAGTGCATTGACCACCCACCTTACTCACCAGACCATGCTCCCTCTGATTATTATCTCTTCCCTAGACTGAAAAAAGTTCTGAAAGGACAGAAATTTAGAAGTGATAACGAGGTTATAGCAGCTGCCGAACAGTAGTTTGCAGACCAGGAGAAATCACATTTTTTTTGGAGGGGTTAGAGAAGTTGGAGCAACAAAGTGCCAAGTGTGTAGACCTTCGAGGAGAATACGTTGAATAGCCTGAAACTTTCGTGCCTGTAGCTAAAGTCCTTCTGGGTCGGGCCGAGAACTTATCAGCCCCCCTCGTAACGTGAACCTTGCGACTGGCATTCCAATCGTCTCACTGATACAACACACATACACACTGCAATAACACAAACAAGTAACGGCAAGTAACCAAGAATAACACTCTTGCGCACAGTACAAAATTAACGCGCTCTTGGTTTACATCTGCTCGCCACTACATTCACAGCTCTGTCTTCATCTAGTCGCGAAGGAACAAAAAACTCGAGCTCGGAGATTTCGGATTGCAAGGAAACTCACGAAGGCCATTGACTTTTAACGGTTTCGTCTGCAGCGTAATCTTGATACAGTGTTGCACATTCGAAACCCCAAAACTCTTTCAAGGATATAAACTTAAGCAGGACGTTACTGGTCAAAACTATGATTAAAATGTTTTATTATCTGTGGCTATTAACATCGTTTCTAAAGCGTAATTATTTGTGTGATGGATTACAGAAGAACTTTTGCATGTTATAACACAGGTTAGTGCTCGTTTTGCAATATTTATATAAAAGTCTGCATATGTCCATAAAAATAAGCGGGGAGAATGTATGATAACCATGTATTTATTTTAACTTTGAAATGTCACATCAAAAACACAGCGCTTTACGCGCATAGCAACATGCATTCCTTTCTTTCTTTTATGTACGCACGCCAGTAAGAACGTTGCGCCAATCAGGCGAGAGCTCCCGAACAGTGTGGCTGCTCGGGCGTTTATACAAAAGCAGCTCCGGTGTGCATTGCGATACTTAACCACAATATATGTTATGTGTAGTACTCGTGGTAGTGAATAAAACATCAAAAACACAAACAATATACTTAGGAAAATATTTGGGCCTAAAAGGGATGAGGAAACAGGTGAGTGGAGAAGGTTACATAATTTAGAAGTTCATCATTTGTATTCATGTCCAGATATTATTAGAATGATTAAATCAAGAAGACTTAGGTGGGTAGGATGGTAATTGGAAACACAGGCAAATTATTTAAAAGTGTTAAAATTCTGGAAAAGTCAGAGGAATTATATAATTTTTGCTTGCCACGATTGTTACCCGAAATTACATTTCGTTTTTCTTCTCAACAATCTTCCTTTGGGGATAATATTAAATCTTAAACGTTCTTTTATTTATTTTTAGTTTATTTTAAAAAATGTTCAACAAACTTGATCCACTTGATTAACTTGCCAAGTTGAAGTTGAAGAGAGAGAAAGAGAGAGAGAGAGAGAGAGTTGGTGTTTTAAGTCCACTTTGTGCACAATAAGGCTAATCGGGACTGGACCTACAGTTAAAAGTGGGATCCGAACCAATATGTGCCTCCACCGGGTATCGAACCCGGGATTACCGCCTTGATTACAAGGCGCACTGCCATCGGGGAGACCATTGCCAAGTTGAAGTATAACTGTTCTTTATTGGCAAGGTAAATCATTATATTGTAGCTATTCTGTAAAGTTATGACTTTGATTGTGCGAAATGGGTGTGAACCCTTGCCGCACACACATATGTTGCTCTCTCGTAGGCTATTTAATTTGTTTGAATTAATAAGTTTTGTAAGAATTCCACAAGATTCCCGTAGTGTACCCGTATCACACTACAATTTTTTCGCTCTCTGACAGAAACAAATGTCAGTGTCAACTGCTAATGCTTGTACCATGGTTGCATGCGTATAGGAGAAAAAATGTCGTTTTTCAAGGATTCGTAGCATCAAACTGAGGAAAACGTCATAGATTGATTGAATTGGTTTATATTACTTCGCTTTTCTGCCACTTTTGGCTAATTGCAAAGATGGGCATGAGTGATGATATGGTGAAATTGATGAATGGACATCCATGCTCAGGCCGATATTCGAACCCAGGACCCCTGTCGTCGTAGCGCGATGCTCTAACCACTCCGTCACGGAGGACGGCAAAGGAAAACGTTATATAGTACATGAATATTGTCTATGAAGATGCACAACAAATATATTGTATAGCATCAATATGTTTTAAACTAAATATATCTCCAGTAATTTATTTCCACCTCTCCAGTCCCTCATACATATGTATTATTTATATATATATATATGTCTGTGTGTGTGTGTGTGTGTTAGTAAAGTTTGTTTCCAACGCTTAGGAGGTGATTCTACAAGTGAAAATAAACACAAAAGTTCATGTGACGAAATGCCGAAAACGACACCCATTTGGAGTTATTGAAGTGGGAGAAAGTGTGAAAATTATGTTTACAAGGAAATAGTGGAACAACGGCCAACCATATGACCATGGCGAAGGGCGTTCCATAAAGAAATGCGACATGCTCTATTCAAAAAAGCATGTGTGAAGTTGATGAGCAAGGGATTCCCCAAAAGAAGCGAATGGATCTGTTGAAGTCATGGGGGTAGGGAAGGGTTTAGCGAGATGTGTTATCCACGGAAAGTGATATGTGGAGACTGACAACTAAGAAGAAAGCGAATATTCGTAGTGGACATCACCATTACGTAGAAAAACAAAGATGGTGGTGGCGCTGCGCTAGTTTGCATGTGTGTCGACATGTTCACTGTGTGCAGAGTGGAGGTGCCGAGGGAACCACACCACAGACGATGTTCAAACTGTCTGCCATTAACTGCCACGCAGAGATGACAACGCCGAATCAACGATTGTCTAGTGCGAGCAAACAACCCCGCGGTGTCTGCTATCGTCGCTGCGGCGACATTAATGCGTGCAACGAGATCCTCGGCCGACACGACAGGTGTTTCGTATACGAGGCGTTTCATCTCTCCCAACAGAAAGAAGTCCAGTGTCTTATATACATACGTGTGTGAGAAATTTGGTCAACTGATTGCAAGTTTAGATTCGTCATTTTTCCCCGATTGGGTCTTACACTGGACCGTAACTAGTGAACAATCGAAACCGACAGGTTAATAAGAATCACTCGCAAACTGCTAGGGAGCAGTGGCGAAAGTTTATATGGGCCTGGGATCAATAATTTGCCTGTTGTTATATTTTATTTTAGAAATAAAATCACCGCTCTTAAAAAAAATGTTTCATCAGTAGGCTTATAAAGATTTTTCACAACTTAATTACTGAATTAGTATTATCAAAACATTTCACATCTGAAATATGATACTTTTCAGTGTCCTATATTATATAAGTGCATTATCCGTGGTCACATCGGCATTAGGAAAATAAGGGCTTACACCAAGATGAGAATCGATAGCCACTAGAAACTCTCAGAAAAGGCCGACAAAAAAGCATAAAATAGGCATTAAAAGTGATGAATATCGACAATTTTTTCACCATTTTCCCGGATTTACACTTATATTTGAAATAGGCACTTATGATTAAAATAGGCAAAGAGAGCCACTATAAAATCATTGCACCCCTTTCAGAAAATACCAGAAACTGCTTTAAATCGTAAAAGCCCAAATTTTCTTACCAAGAAACAAAATAAGAAAGGTGTACGCTGATGACGTACATAATTGCATAAAATTTTGAAAAATTCTCCGGCCCACCAATGTTTCTTCAAAGTTGGCGCTAGAGACGGAAAGAAAATTCGTTGTACTGAAACCGAACTCGAACGGACCTCGATCGGAGTGTCCTTCTGTCCGCAGGAGTCAATATTAAGAAAAACATCTATCGTCGAACGTTCGATATCTCAGAAACAAGTCAAGTTACAAACATTTTGCACTGACGTACGCAGAAAGGGAAGGAGGGGAGCTGAAGAAGCTACAGTCCCTCCCGAAATTTTGATATAAATAATAAAAAAAAATCAAATGAAAGCACTAATGAAGTCGAGAAAACTCAAAGTGGGTAAGTGACAAAAAAAACCACTTAAAATGACCCCCGACAACCTCCTATTTTTATCTTTGAATAACTTGAAAAAGAAGGTTTCAAATGGTCATAAAAAGTAAAGTGTTCCCCTGTGCTTAGCACCACGCCTTGAAGGCGTATAGGGGGTCATTCAAATAGTCATTGAAGCTCATATCTCATAAAAAAGCAACGAAATTGATTCATTGATACATTCAATCTCGAAGCAGGCAGCGTCGAATGTAGGCGCACTAGTCTCTCTACGCCTCTAAATGTAGTTGTCTTACGTAAGGGCAATAGGCAATAGTAATAGGCGTACGCCTAATGTAAAACTCAAAAGGAAACTCCTAGCTGCGGGGTGCGCTACCTGACATTGGCGGAAATGGGTGTGTCGTTGGCCGTGTACCGAGCACGGAACGGACTCTTCTGTGCATCGAGATCTTTCCTCAAGACACGACAAGAATCCTCCAGTGACAGTGTTAAATCGTCGAAATGTTATCAAGCTTACGGCTTGGTGTTACTGACGATATTAATTGTTGGCGGCGTCGAGCTAAACCCCGGTCCCCCGAAAGTAGACAGAAGCGAGTAAAGTGAAATCCGTGATATCCTCAAGTCTCTCCAAAGTTCGAACGAGGCTATTATGAATGAAATCAAGTAAATGAAAGATACGGTCACCAAGCTGGTGGACAGAGTCACAAGCATGGAACAGGATATGGATAAGTTGGCAGACGAAGTGAGTGACTTACAGGGATACTGTAAGTTTTTAGAATGGCGTGTTGAGGACCAAGAGAACAGGTCGAGAAGGCAAAATCTCGTGTTTCATGGCATCGAGGAAGAAGATCGCGAATCGTATGCCACGACCGAGGCAAAAATCCGGGAACTGATCGAAGGAAAGCTCAAAGTGTCCCTCGGTGAGCTCGATCTCGATCGTGTGCATCGTCTCGGGAAAAAGCAAGGAAACAAGAACAGACCTGTGATATGCAAATTTCTGTCTGACAAAAAGAAAGAAGAAGTGTTACGCAACAGCAAAGAACTGAAAGGAAGCCGTGTGTATTTGGAGCAGGACTACTCTGCAAAGGTTCGAGAAGAACGGAAGAAGCTCCAGTACCACATGATCGAGGCCAGGAATCAAGGAAAGTATGCATACCTGCAATTTCGGTATCTGTTCATCGACGGGAGGCGTTACACACTCGGCGACCTGGAGAGTATGCAACCGGACGAAGTACCTGTCTCTCGTCAACGTGACAAAGGAATTCCACCTACCCCTTCCGCGCCTCCGTCGGAGGCCGCGACGGCAGCTGGAGCAGCAGGAGGGCAGGGACCGAAGCAACGTTCGCCATCCGCATCCACCCTCTCTTCCCGTCGGGACCCGAGGGTAAGGAACAACAATAGGGAGAGAGGTCATTCCACCCAATGATGGACAGGCAGTCAACGGTCATCCCCAGAAAAAGGGAAAGAGA
The DNA here is from genome assembly GCF_977018435.1 of Lepisma saccharinum. Taxonomy (NCBI): domain Eukaryota; kingdom Metazoa; phylum Arthropoda; class Insecta; order Zygentoma; family Lepismatidae; genus Lepisma; species Lepisma saccharinum. Next base: position 30,988,641 of record NC_139232.1, on the reverse strand, counting down.
CGGTGAGTAAAGCATTATTTAATCTAGCATTTCAAAATACCCGAGGACTCCGTACGAAAATCAGGACTTTCTCTCAAAGCTTTTTTGCCAACGACTATGCTGCAGTGGCTGTAGTCGAAAGATGGCTGGTACCTGGCATCAGGGACAGTGAACTGTTTGATGACAGATATGGCGTAACTAGATGTGACCGGAAAATGAAAACCTTGGGAAAAAAGGATGGAGGGGGGGTTATTTTAGGAATACAAAACAAATACAGATCAACCACCATAGAATTAGCTGACCTACCAATTGAATGTGTCCTCGAAAAAACTGTAATTAACGATATTATGTCTCTGTATATATGCATAGTATATTTCTCACCCTTGTGTACTATTTCAATTTATGAAGCGTTTTATGAAGCAATTTATTCTGTATGTCTTCCCGGTTCACGCATACTCCTCGTAGGTGATTTTAACTTGCCGGAAGTAACAGGTTCTAATTATGACTTCAGCAAAGGCTCGCAACAATCTAAAACTCTCTCCAACTTTATGTCTTACTACAATTTAAGTAGTGTAAACAATGTGTTAAACACCAACAACAAAACACTAGACTTAGTTCTGACTAACATCCAAAACGTGTCGGTCTGTAAAGAAACTGAAACGTTAGTACCGGAGGATGAACATCACCCCCAACTTAGCATCGAATTCTTTGTTTCGAAACATGTTAAAGCAAATAAAGAGAGAACAATTAGCATGCGTAATTTCCAAAAAGCAAACTTTGAAGTAATGTACCGTGAAATTGCTACCATCAACTGGGAAGAAATATCCAATCAAAAGAATGTAAATGACGCGCTTGATATCTTTTACGAAAATCTGGATAAAGTTTTCGAAGCTACCGTCCCGTACAAAAAGAAATCCATAACATCAAGATATCCTAGTTGGTTCACCAGTGGCATAATTAAAAACATTAAAAGCAAATCCCACCACCATAAGAAATGGAAACGTGGAATTGGTAATACCAACTTTCATCGTGCACAGTTTGAAACTCTCCGCAAAATAACCAAAAGGCAAATTGAAAAAGATTACAGGAATTACATATCAGAAACAGAAAATTATATAAAACTCGATTTTAGAAACTTTTGGTCCTTCGTTCAAAATAAAGGGAGGAAAAATACGTCCATGCCCCTCAAATACAATGACACTACACTAGACGATGACGAGGCAATTGCGAACGCCTTCGTCCAGCATTTCCTTTCCACCTATAAGAGCACGCCCGCGAATTACGACTGCAATTTAATCGAAGACCACCAAAAGATAGACGTAGGCGAAGAATTTGTACTAAACGCAATCAGTATTGATGATGTTGAAAAGGCAATAAAAAAGTTAAAACCAAAGAAATCTTGTGGCCCTGACGGCATTCCGCCCTACGTGTTAAAAGGTTGTGCAAGCTTATTAGCCCTACCCTTAATGAAAATATTCAATCTTTCCCTAACCACATCTGTATTTCCCAGGAAATGGAAAACATCTACAGTGCGTCCCGTACCCAAAAATAGTGGCACCGGTAACATTGAAGAGCATAGGCCCATATCTTTATTGTCTGCGCCCGCAAAAGTTTTCGAAAGTATTATTTATCAAAGATTGTTGTCACACATATCCCCAGTAATATCTGCCAACCAACATGGCTTCGTCCCGGGTAGATCCACTGTTACGAACCTATCCCTCCTAAGTCATTTCATAGCAACTAATCTAGAAGAAAGAAAGCAAGTAGATGTCATCTATACAGATATACCCAAAGCCTTCGATAGAGTAAACCACGATATCTTGTTGAGTAAACTCTCGTGTTACGACCTCTCCAAACCAGCACTACATTTCTTTGCTTCTTATCTAAAAGACCGTAAGCAGAACGTATCTTATAATGGAATTTTAACAGAAGAGTTCGCAGTTTTCTCAGGAGTCCCCCAGGGTTCGAATCTCGGACCTCTGTTATTTTTAATTCTAATCAATGACTTACCAAAGTACCTGTGTGACTCATTCAGACTCTTATACGCCGATGACTTGAAATTCGGTAAGACTATTTGTAATATTGATGACTGCAAATCCTTACAAAGTGAAATCAATACAGTAACAAAGTGGTGCGAAATAAATGATCTTAATCTGAACACAGAAAAATGCTGCACGATGACATACTCGCGCAACAGAAAGCAAATTGAATTCGATTACAAAATAAATAACACAAAAATTAATGGGTTAACGAGATGAGAGATCTAGGAGTTACATTTGATTCAAAACTTACATTTGCAACACATGTTGAAAGGGTCGTAAATGAGGCACACAGGAACCTAGGGTACGCAATTAGAATGAGTAAAGAGTTTATGAACAAAGAAATAATGAAAATAATATTTAACGCTTTAGTCCGAAGCAAAGTAGAATATGCAGCAGAAATATGGGCTCCTCAGGACAAAAAGTACAAGCATAAAATAGAAATGCTGCAGTCTAAATTCGTAAGGTACGCCACTTATAAAGAAACAGGCATATATCCCCGATATGAATCATACACTTCCCTCTGTAAACACCACAACCTGCTTTCTCTCAGCAAAAGAAGGAAGATGCAATTGCTCTGTTTCTTATACAAAATCATGAACAATAATATTCAAGTGCAACATCTTCTAGAACAAATACACATACGTGTTCGTATCTCCAAGACACGATCCAAAGGGGGCCTCTTTTACTGTAGTAACAGAAGATCGAACATTATAAATAAATCACCTATCAGGAGAATGTGTGAACTGTATAACAGATGTTCCGAAAGGGAACCAAAATTAGACATATTTCACATGCCTATTGGGACATTCAAAAATGTTATTCAAGGAATGGAAGAATAAATGTCAACAATGTAAACATAAACGCAATATTTGTAAATATATATTTCTTTCGTAGTTTATACTCAATTACATATATGTACGTACTTTCTAGTGTGTCAATTATTTACAGGTCATTTATTACACACATAATTAATATATTTCTTTAATGTAAATAACTTCTATCCTTGATTTATCCTTGCTTATTTTATTTCCATATTTTATGTAATTTATAATATATTATATCTGTATCTTATATATATTGTACATGGTGGTAAAGATCTGATAAACTGAGTGTAAAGATAAATAAGAAATGTAGAACACTGTAATTGGGCATTCGCCTGTTGTGTTTAGCAATAAATAAATAAATAAGCTTCCAAATCACTATGGATAAAGATGTAGATTCGGCTAACGAAGAAAGTTATACCCTTCCTGGAACAATCGAATCCAAAAAGAGTACGTAGGGATCAGCCAGCACCGAGGATTTTTTGAGGGGGGGGGGAGATCGAATCCTTGGTTATATATATATATATATATATATATATATATATATATATATATATATATATATATATATATATACACACACACACACACACACACACAGGGTGACAATTAATGAACTATTTGAAATAAAACGGAAATTAGTGACAAACCACGTAGTACACAAACTGTATTGCACATGTAAGCGGCACTACAGACGTTCGGATTTAGGTTATGACATGTTCGATATGTCTGCCATCTCTGGCGATGATGTGGGGCAGACGAACAGCAAAATTCTGCATGACCCGCTGAAGTGTCGAAACATCGATGACCTCCTGAATGGCAGTTTTCAGCTCGGCAATGGTTTTGGGGTTATTTCTGTACACCTTGTCCTTAACATAGCCCCATTCCAGTGGCCTCTGGGTACCCCAGAGCCAGAGTGCGGTCCCCAAAATACTCCTCCAGGACATTTTCACTTGCAGATGGCAGACATCAACACGTTGCGTGCGCATACGCATACGAATTCCCATCATGCCCTGTGGCCAGCCACGCAGTTTGGACGTCATCACGCGAACCGTTCAGAAATTATTAGTTTTATTTCATATAGTTCATTAATTATCACCCTGTATATATATATAATTGTCATAACATATATGTCAATTATTAAATAATTAATTAATATAATTAATTTATGTATTTATTTACTTATAAATATTTATAAACATTATAAATGTAGCAAATTAATTTGTTTATATAACTAGCAAATTAATTCCCTTAACGACTCGTTCAAAATGTCAAGAAATTAGAAGATAGATGAAATGTTCTTAATAAGTGTTAGATAATATTTAATTATTGCTTTTTATTCAAAATGATAATTACATTTTCATACTTTTATTGTGTTATGTTTTTATAATGCTGTAAATCTATTAATGGTCTCTCGAAAGGAAATATTTCCTTATCAGAGTTGTAGCTAGAAATTTCAGTGCCCAGGACGAGAATGATTTTCGCACCCCCTGCACCGAATTTGCAACCCCCCTACCTAGATATACTTAGACATTGTAGAAATTGTATGTACTTACTCTTTTCCGTTGAATCCGAGGAAAATAAAACTTAGCATTCAAGAAATGTGGCTAATAAAAGGACAGTCGATCTTGCATCCAACACCATCTTCATTGACGCAATGTTTGTTATTGTTCACATCTGCAAAATCGATTGCAAATTAAAGATAACTAGGTGAAGGGACAAAAAATGAGAAACTTTAAGAAGACATTAGTTTCCTATTAAATGAACATGTGCTTAAAGTGCTATGTTTTATTCCCGACGAAAGGAGATGAGAAATGGAGAATAGCAGGTCGGTCTAATCTCTATGTTCCAAGGGCCTAGGGTGACAATGACAACCCACCTTCGCAGCTACGGCTCCTTTTCTTACTAGTCCAATTTGATGTAATTTTAAAACCTTATCTATGACTGAAGAAGTACGTTTTTACCCCATGCTGTTACCAGCCCTAAAGAGAGAGAGAGAGAGAGAGAGAGAGAGAGAGAGAGAGAGAGAGAGAGAGAGAGAGAGAGAGAGAGAGAGAGAGAGAGAGAGAGAGAGAGAGAGAGAACAAAAGATGTATGCAACATTCACACACAGGCAGATATAATTTTTTGTTATTCCTTCTTTGTATCAAACTCTTACCCTCGGAAAATTTTAATGGGGGAAATATTTTAATAGATCAAGATCGTTGGTGGGAAGGTGGGAGATCCCCCTTCCGTCATTGGAATTCGTATCCTGAATATGACCACCAACGCTATGGAATTATCCTTATAATGAAGAACATGTCTGAATGTGAATTAACCACAAGAAGAGTACATTTTCTAATCAAGACTGCAGATCGAAGAAAGTCAAAACAGAAAGTAAATATGGTGAACTATCCCGACCAAATTGGAACATTTAGTAGTTTCGCATAAATGGTTATAAAACTAAAATTACTAAATATAGTAGAATGCAGACTTCTGGAGTCTGTCTCTCTCCAGAGACAACCCATTCATATATACAAGAAGAAAATCTAAATTCTTGCAAAATCTTAAAAATTATCTATGTTATTTTTGTAGGTTTGCATCAAAATATTTCATGGCTCGAGGGGGGACCATGGCCCCCTTGGACCCCCTGGGTACGGGCTTTGTAGGGATACTTTTATTGGAAACTCTGGTAAAAGGAAGAGTAAATTACAGATGAAATAAGGCATTCAAAATGAAAATATGAATTTAATTTATAACAATTATATAGTTATCCTGTAAAACATGTAGATGACTTACGCCATTTGCTATTATTTCAATTTTTAAACTTTGCGTGTGAAATTGTGGACAAATTACTTAATCTTATTTCTAATTTTACTACTTTCATCCAGATACATCAATTTCCTTTCAAAAAGTAATGAAAAATTAAATCTTGAGTATAACTATAGGGTCCGGCAATATATATCTACCATTTTAATATATTTTCTATAGTAACACAATACAGCTATTATATGAATCTTCAAATAATTTATGATATGTAACATAATGCTATTTGTAAAACAATAACACACTTCGTCTTATTTTTTGAAAAGCACATCATATAGATAGCCACCATTCCGTGTTGTATACTCACGGAGTCGACGATCAAACTTGTCCATTACGGACACCAGCATTGCGGGTGGAATTGACTGGACTTCTTCCTTCATTATTCTCTTCAGGGTCTCTAAGTTCAAAAACGCGGCCCTTGAGATACCCCCAGAGAAAGAAATCGCAGGCAAGTCAGTGTGTGCTGTTTTAGAGGCACCGCAGCTACCATGCAATGTACCATACATTACTTTTAAAATACTCCTCTACCACAAAAGCAGCTTGTTCAGGGGTTCAACACTCCGTTGCTACAAAAATGGCATCTCTTGTGCTTTTACCTAGCATGCTGGGTTTCATTCATACTATAGGGCCGTAGGGAATGCCAACCTTTGAAAGTGGTATATATTGTCGGCCCCTGTATAATGTTTAAGAAAATTATAATCTCAAAATTAAAACAAAGTTTAATATATACACCAAACATTGACACACGTACAAAACAACCTTGGTGATTGAGTGCATTGAGTGAACAATACCTCTCCCTGAAAAAAATCATGATGACGTTCATGATTATAATCTTAAATAAAATAAATAATTCAAATTAGACATCAGAGGAAATAAGGGTCTAAAATGTCCTAACACAGAATCTTCAAATAATTTATGAAATGTTCATAACACAAATAATATTTTGTTGAAAATTAAATAATGTTGAAAGTTAAACATTGGGCCCTTTAAGAGGGCCCAAACGGAAACTGCTCCACCCCCTCCGGTTCCGGCCCCCATGGTTGAGTGAGACTCCCTTTTAAGGACAAATTCTTATCCTTCTTCATCTCATTACATTACTTCTTGGAAGATGAATTGTTGAAATAGCTGAAAAGCCAACAACGAAGAAACATTAATGCTCCACTTGAAATTTGAACTCACAACTAACGATTCCGTAGCCTGTTATGAATTGTCTTGTTGAATATATTTCTTCTTAACTGTTACTTTAAAAGATATTGATCGAAGCTCATACAAAACTTTAGAAATTCAGTTCAAACGCACCAGTCGAACACGTCACTTTCATTTGAGAATCTGACTCAGTTGTCCTTCAGTTTGCGTAAAACTGGATTAGAAGGCCTCTCGCCACGTGTGCATGTATAAAACAGATTTACAAAAAATGTGCATCGTTACATTCCGCAAGCCGTCGACCGTGACATTAAACAAAGACAAAGTGGTCTATGCTGCTTTTTTCTGTTGTTTGGATTTCTTAATTAAAATAGTTTTTCTATCTCTTAGGTTTAAAAAAAAATTCACACATAACTGATTTACTAATTAAAATAATAGCTGATACCAAACTTTAAATTTTAAAACCACTTTAATATTTAACTAAAAACTTAAAGACATTCATGTCAGTAATGGCATCAGAAGAAAACGAATGGAAAGGGGAGAATATATTTTCTAGGTATTCGTTTTGTTTGTCCTAAGTCCACTTTAGTAGTCATATTTAACATATTTAACATAGCTTTCACCTATTGCAAAAGCGTATTTGAACGAAAGAAGAGTGTATTCATTTACTTTTACCTCCCTGCCCCCTTATGATGTCGTCACTCGTGGAACTAACTAACTCTTTCTGACTAACAAACTGACTAACTCTCTAGCCTTCTTATGCAGCAACACAAGTCTTCCATCTGTCCCTTTCCTGGGCAAGATCAATCCAATCTTTTCCATTCTTACCGATCTCCTTTAGGTCCATCTCAATGTTTTCTCTCAATCTTCGTCTTGGCCTTCCTACAGGTCTCTTATCGTCAGGTTTCCCAACAACAATCCTGCAAATACATATTTCATTCCTTTCTCGTGCCTGCCTCCAAATTAGTGTTGATCACGAGAAGGGACAAACATTTTGAAATTCGGGACGAGACGAGATGGAATGTCTGTGTCGTCTCGTTTCCGGGACGAGACACGAGACGAGACGAGACGGCTCGTGAAAAGTCTTGTCTCGTCTCGAATGTCTCGAAAAAATAAAAGCAAAATATTTAAGCAGTTGCAAATACTTATTTGCTTGGAATGAAGTACTTTCATCAGAAACGTTGACAAGCGTGTATTAATTCAAAAGAAGGCTATCCTAGAGAGATTAATGAAGGAATACCTAAAGATATTTTCAATACTCTTTCGAAACACAGCGTTATTCCCCATTTTTTCAATTTATTGTTGATTTTATGTTATCATAGTACTCCAGATACTCCAGATACTAATACAATGCTGAATAACATCAAGTAAAAGGGCCGGTAGAGAATCTGGAAGGAGGGGACAAAATATCGTGGAGGGTCTGAGTCCGAGATTTATCTTGTAAAAATAGTCTCATCTCTATAGGTTGTAAAGATAAACGGACCGACGGACAGAAGTGAATGTTATTTGGAAGTAGGAAAACAATGCAAACACATTTCACAAAGTAGTTTCATCAAACTTCAGAGGGAAGCTTGTAGCCAAGTCAATAAAGGTTTTATATCGGGAATAATTCCGTAAAAGCTGTATTTTGGTCAGTTGTTAAAACACTACTAGTACTAGTAGTGCAAAATCCCAAAAGTCCCCACCCTTCCCTGCGGTGCTTTCCTCCTCCCCCGGCGCTCTCCAAACATCAATTTCGCACACTCTCAATTATTGACCTACATCTCCGTAACCAATGGTCGTAGGCCGGTAATCTTTATTTTTGTTTTAATCCTCGTTAGACGAGCTACAAAAGAAGATTATGTTTATTTTTTTGATAATGTCACTGATTTTGCAGTTATTTAAAAAGTAACCTTTGAAAAGTGAAAATTTTCTAGTACTTTGTAAAGTTCTTGCCTTGTAACTTTTGTACAAATTAAGTGACAAGAAAATGTTTTGAATAAAAGCTGTAGCCTAATTAATTAGCTTTAAAACTATATAAGTTTTAATGTATTTTAATTAAAGATACACCATAAACTGTGTCTCCAAATGGAGGATAGTACCAAAAGAAGCGTGTCTTTATGACAGATCGCGGTTAAGTCCGGAATCATTGATTTTTTTGATAAAAGCAATATATTTTTTAGAATTAATTGTTATACCACAGTAGATCATTAAGTAATTTTCTAGATACAGGTTTTGAAAAGAGAACGATCCAATAGCTTAAAATAGCTATTTTATTTCATACCATGATAAACCAATTCACATCCTTTTCACCCATATATTGGAATCTTGAATCACAATTGGGAGGTGTTGTTGAGTTGGGTCACCTTAGAGTAAATAGCAACAGGGAAGTCCAGGACGTCCGAGTGAGGCTGAAGTGACGTAATTAGTTTTTTCCTTCATTTTTTTACGATCGTCTGCTTGTCAATTTATAATTTTATACCTTCGCGGTGGTGTACCCCTAATGTAATAGTTTCACATCTTCCCGGTGCCTCCACTGTTCTATTCCTATTTTCCTCACTTTAAAAAGGAGAAAGAGGAGAAATATTTTTCTACTCAAAAACACTGGAAACTTATAAACCTAAGGACAAATTTCTTCACTTGAGAGATGTGATGATCACAGACCTTTGGTGATACTAAAATTAACTTGCCCCCCCCCCCCCCCCCCACAAAAAAATATATGCTTACTTACTTACTTATTCCGATCCTCTTCTACCGATTGGTGTCGAGGTTTTGTAGAGAGCTCGCCATCTGTCACGATCTTCTGCCAACTTCCTTCCTTCACTCCACGAGATGTTCCTCCTGCTCAGGATATCTTTCATTCCCTCATTCCATGTCCTACGTGGTCTTCCTTTCGGTCTCTTTGCATCCAATCCACCCATTCTTGATTCCCATACCTGTTTAGGTATTCCATGTTCAGGCATTCTGCTGAGGTGTCCAAACCATCTGAGTTGTTCTTGCTCAACATCCTGATATATTGGTTTTGTGTTTAGTGTTATTCTGATTGTTTGATTTCTGATTTTGTCCCTTCTGGTCTCTCCCACTGTTCTCCTCAAATATTTCATTTCTACTGTTTGTAAGTTTTGTTTTTGTTTTTCATTAATTATCCAGGATTCACTTCCATTTATCAATGTTGGTACATAAGTTGATTTGTACACAATCATTTTTGTTTTTTGGCTTATTTCCTTTTTCCCTAAAAATCATTTGTTTATGGCATAATAGTATTAGACTGATGTAACTTTCGTCCGTCCCCCCCATCCCCCTTCTCCTTCGCCCCAGCCACTTTACCCTGGCGCCGTCACTGGCTGAGAGTATCTTTTTTTTGGACGGACAATGTGGAGAAAATTACAGGAATTCTGAGCCACGAAACCGCAGAAGATACAAAAAAAAAAAAAAAAAAAAAACCAGTCGCATAATAAGGTGGGAAACCCAAGTTGAGGAGGGTCATGCATCACCTGCGCAAGGAGTCCCACGCGCAGCGGCTACGAAGACGCCGTCTGCTGTTTTAAGTGGAAGGTCGGTGAGGGAGAAGCCAAAGATCCGACGACCTCCGAGAGCGAAGGCTCCTGTGTTGCAGCGGCGATAGCTTACAGGTAACAAAACACCATACGTTTTTCTTCTTACAGCGGAACGTAGACATTTTCAGAAAAAATATATATTGGAACTTGGCTTGTCAATGATTTGTAAGTGATGCATGTTTTTACACATACATACATATATGCAACGGATTAATTGGTTATCAGTGTCGGCCGATAAAGGCATATAAATCCACAGTTAAAATTACCAGTAAATTTACCGATCCTACTGTAATTTAGTGTAATATTCCGGCGTTTTGATATTGTTTTTATTCATATATAAATAGGTTCTGATTTTGTAAAGGAAATGTCTAAATACACAGTTTCTTTTCCAAAGCAAAACCTATTGCTGCCCCCCCTCCTTTATCTTTGGCACCCAATCGCCACTACTGATTTCCAACGTATGGGCATTTTTTCTGCAAATTCATAAAGGTAACATAACTAACGTAGTGTTAATAGCCAGAAATTTGCTAGAGAGCAAAGTTCATTTACATAGGCAATATTGCAAGCCCTCCATAGTTGCTTGGGACTTTCGTTGGCGTGAAAATACTTAACTTTTTTAAAGAGCATAATACTGATAAGATTCAGATTCCTCTGCACTAAATTTCTAAGTGAGTGTATTAGGGTGAGCAACTGCCCCCTCTTGCTCCCCGTGCGCACGCCTATGGTTTGATAATACCGACTCTTCTTCAAATTATTCTCAGTGATTGTACCCGTTCCTCTTTGCCTGCATTTAGTCCAAATGTAATTCAGAAGATATGTATCACAAATATACAGAATATTCATAAGTATTACAATGTTCAGGCCAACTATTCTCAGTACTATTCTCTGCTAGTTTCGTGTTGTTCTCTATTGTATTCTTATACGCGCTGATGCACCTGTACCACTTCAGTTTTCTCTAAGGCATGAGGACGTCAATATTCAGATACGTGTTTCTATTTTACTTGTGCTGAGTTCATCACGATTTGAAGACCTTTTTCCTTTCGTTTAAAATCTTGAGACCTGTCGAAAATTTTATTCTTGATAAGGGGCTTGTCTCGCAAAACGTGACGGTGCAAAATAGTTTTTAATTGTTTTGAGTCAAATTTACGCACAAACATGCTAATCCAGAGTAGAGACTGCAGGTAAAGTTTAAAGTTGGTTAGGACTTGGGATCCCTTGATTACAAGGCGGCAGCGTTGCCACTACACACTTTCCAAAATTTCAAACACTCGCACATCCACTAACATTGGACGGTGGAACTTTTATTGTTGATCTTGAAAAAATTACGCATATTTTTGATATTTGCTTTATTCCTGCTTTTTCATGTCTTCAACTGACTTGCACTGAATCACCAGGTAGCTGCTTATAATACACACCGGTTTCACACAACTCTTTACAAAAACACTGTCATTTTCAAAAGTTCCGCGACGACGAAAATGTTTCCCATCTCTTGACTAATTGACGCTCTGCTTTGTTCCTGTGGTAAACGCATTCGTAATCTTCTTTCAAGCAATGAACCAAATGGTAAATATTTTTCATTACAGTACGAGTTCTACAAGGTAGGGTGTTGGGTAGTATACACCACGCCCAGTAGGACAGACTTCACGTGTATTTTGGGGCAGCGCTCGGAGTGGAAAATGTTAGCTGGGGAATGCTTGGTTGAGTCTTGGGGTTAGTTAGTGCGGGGGGGTTGAGGAGGGGGTTTGTTCCTATGGTTTAACATGGTGACAATGAGTTAGCTGGGGGATGCTTTGCGAAAATTTTGCTAGGTAGGGGTTACCATCCCTCCTCATTTCAAGAACTGTTTTGGGGAGAGGAGGAGGAATGAATGTATATTTGTACGCGAGTGTGTATGTATAACGGCAAACAGAAATAATTTAATGATAACATAACAGTGGATTTAAAAATTAACCACTTGCTAACAATAAAAATAAGTTCAACAATAGAAGTTTTTTAATAAATAAATTTGATTTAATAAATCCACACTATTCAACATTTCTGGTTATCTAAATGTGTGATTCCTTCAGTATTCTGTTCCGATCAACCGCTTATAACTTTAGACTTTATTGAAATATCATCTAAACGAATAAATGGTTTAAAGGAAGAAAGCTTACTAACGTGCCGGTGGAGGCACGTTTCACAATAGTTCGGATCCCACTTTAAACTGTAAACCCAGTCCCGATTAGCCTATGTGAGCATTAAGTGGACTCAAACGAACTTCATTCTTCGAATTCCATGATGTTGTTTTTTCCGAACATGTATCGCATGGAGATAAGTAGGGCTCGGAATCTTCATGCCATGCTGTGAAACTTCGCATCATAAATTTCTGATAATTTATTTCACCTCATTTACTAACTAACTAACTAACTCTCTAGCCTTCTTAAACCCGAAGGTTCATGGCTGCAGCAACACAGGCCTTCCATCTTTCCCTATCTTGAGCAAGTTCTATATACTTTTTCCATCCCTACCGATTTCCCTTAGGTCCATCTCAACGTTGTCCCTCCATCTTCGTCTTGGCCTTCCTACAGGTCTCTTACCATCAGGTTTCCCAACAAGAATCCTGTAAACTCCTCTTTCCTCTCCCATTCGTGCCACATGCCCACCATTCGTGCCCACCTAAGTCTTCTGGATTTAATTATTCTAATAATATCTGGACATGAATACAAATTATGCAGTTCTAAATTATGTAACCTTCTCCACTCACCTGTCTCCTCATTCCTTTTAGGTCCAAAGATTTTCCTAAGGATCATATTTTCAAATACTCTCAATTTATGTTCCTCTTTCAATGTAAGGGACCAAGTTTCACATCCATATGGTACTACAGGCAAAATTACTGTTTTGTATATTTTAACTTTTAGTTTCTTAGATATTAAACGAGAAGACAAAAGTTTATGAAGAGAGAAGTAACATGCATTTGCTGAATTAAGCCTACTTTTTATTTCCTCTTTAATATAATTTTCATTTGTTAATATTACTCCTAAGTATTTGAATTTGGAAACTGGTTCAAACGAGTTGTTATCAATAATTAGATTTTGATTATTACCTAACACTTGGTTTCGGCCTGTAAGCATATATTTAGTTTTCTCTTTGTTAACTTCCAAACCTATCTCTTTAGCAGTTTTGAAAAATATTTTAGCATTATTCTTAATTGTATTCACATCATCCCCCAGTAAGTCTACATCATCTGCATATGCTAACAACTGAGTCACACCATTTAATTTTAGTCCTTCTTTAGTTTCTTTTACCTTCCTAACAGCATATTCTAAGGCAAAATTAAAGAGCAATGGAGATAATGCATCTCCTTGTTTTAACCCATCATGAATTGTAAATTTGTCAGACATATTAATACCCACACGAATTTTACTTTCTGTTTCACTGGTGCATATTTTTATCATACTAACAAGCTTCTTAGGTATTCCAAACTCTACTAATATATTATATAATTTATCTCTTTTGACCGAATCATATGCTTTTTTGAAATCAATGAATAGCTGATGGACATTTTGATTATATTCCCACTTTTTTTCAAGTGTCTGTCTGATGTGAAAAATTTGATCTGTAGTTGATCTGTTACGTTTAAATCCACAATGATAATCACCTATAATTTCATTAGCATATGGGGTTAGTCTTGTTAAAATAATGTTAGACAATATTTTGTATGTTGTTGAGAGTAGAGAACTTCCACGGTAATTATTGCAGTTCATTTTATCACCTTTTTTAAACACAGGAACAATTATGGATTCTTTCCACTGTTGAGGGATTTCTTCTTTATTCCATATTAAACAAAATAATTTATGAATTTGACATATTAATGAATTTCCACCATATTTAATTAACTCAGCTGGTATTAAATCAATGCCAGGTGCTTTGTTATTCTTTAGCCTTTTAATAGCATCTTTAACTTCAGTCAAGTTAGGTTCTGGAACTAAAGGTTCTGCTGTGTGTACTTCATTTACTTCTGATTTATCTCCTACATGGACATTTAAAAGGTCATTAAAGTAGTTCTTCCATCTATTTAGAATATCGCTTGGGTCAGCTAGAAAATCACCGTCTTTATCTTTTATCAAGTTTACTTTAGGTTGCCACCCCTCTCTAAACTCATTTACACCTTTATATAGATCTCTGATATTTTTATTTTTGCTGTTTGTTTCAATTTCGTTAATTTTGCTTTTCAAGTAATCTCTTTTTTTACTTCTAAACGTGCGGTTAACTTCTCGCTTGATTCTATTATAATTGTTTAGATTTGTATCATCAGAGTTATTTAACCACCTAAGTCTAGCCTGATTTCTTATTTCTATTACATTATGACATTCATTATCAAACCATGGCTTACTTTTTCTCGGTTTATGGTATCCTATACTTTCTTTAGCTGCTGATTCTATTGCATTACGTATGTGCTCCCAATTCTTATTTACGTCTGTTTCATTTATATTTTCATCATCATTTAAATCCTGCAAAACATCAAATCTATTTGACAGTTTAATTTGGTAATCTTTCTTAATTCTTTCATCAGTAAACTTTCCTGTATCAAATTTTAGAACTTTTAGATTTTGTTGCTTATGATTTATCACTGAGAGTCTTTCTCTTAATTTAGCAATTACTAAATAATGGTCACTGGCACAGTCAGCACCTCTATGTGTACGAACGTCAATTATACTAGTATGCCTTCTCTTATCAATGAGAATATGATCTATCTGATTGTGAGTTTTACCATCTGGAGAAGACCAGGTATATTTATGGATATCTTTATGTTTAAAAGTGGTACTTTTCACAATTAAATTCTTTGAGGTTGCAAAAGTAATCAATCTTATACCATTATCATTACTTAATTCATGAAGACTTTCTTTACCAATCGTGGGTTTAAATGTCTCTTCTTTGCCAATCTGTGCATTACAGTCACCTAACAGAATTTTCATATCATACTGAGAAAATTTATCAAAGACCTGTTCTAACTCTGCATAAAAATCATCTTTAGTATTATCATCTTTATCTTCCGTTGGTGCATGTATGTTTATTAAAATAATTTTACACCACCTACCCTGTAAAACTGCATATGATCTCCTATCATTAATAAATTCTACTGTTTTAAGAACCGAGATAATTCTATTATTTATGAAAAAGCCTGTTCCAAAATTATGATTTTCAGTACCACCATAGAAAAAAGTATAATTTTTAGTTTTACAATTCCCTTCTCCTGGCCACCTAACTTCCTGGACAGCTACTACATCTAATTTATACTTAACTATCTCATTAACTGTACACTGAAATGCCCCAGGCCGGTAAAGGCTCAGAACATTTCTGGTGCCTAATTTAATATCCTGATTCCTAATGTAGATCTTATCCTTAGTCCAGGGACCTCCCAAAGTAGTCCCCACCCGGAGATCCGAACGGGGGACTATTTTACCTCCGGAATATTTTACCTTGGGAACATCCATGGCCTTATATTGCTGTTTCTTGACATTTTTTTTTACAGTGCAGAGTTGTCAACTCTACGCCTAACCCCCAATATGAAAGGAGGAACTACTTCACAAGACAAACACAAACACATTAGACAGCACAATTACTACACAAGACGAACACAAACACATTAGACAGCACAACTACTACACAAGACACACACAAACACATCACAACTATAATCTAAGGACAAGTGTCAGAAACACTGTTTAGCATAAGGACAGGTTGCTTAAATGACAGGTCCCCAAAGGACAAGTCTCAAAAAAACTGCGTACCATGTGGATAGGTCGTATAACTAGTCTGTAGAATCAGGACAGGTCACTGATAGAAGGGGTCGCCAATAAACAAGTCTCAAAAACACTTTCTACCATATGGACAATCGTAAAAATTTGTAAAAATTTACAAATCAATATTTTCTTCATGTATTAAAACACCTTTAATTCAGAATTCACTAATAAATCAAAACTAAAATATTATCACAAACATTAACCTGAACGCATAAAACAATGTCAGCATTTATCTTTGATACAGAATATCATGGCTATACCCTGTCCCAGCTAACTGTAGAGCAGGGCCGCGCATATCGGCAGAGGAGGAGGAGAAAAATCGAGTGGTGAAAGCGCAGCGTTGCCAACCGTACGGTCCTAACTGTACATGTAAGGACGTACGGTCCAGACCTAGTCCGTACGTTAAATGTACGGCTTGTCAAAATTTGCACTTTCTGTTTTATCCCTAATATTTCCCCAACAAATTCTTAAACGAAGCGTACGGAGCTTGAGACAAAAATACGGTCCGTTTGCCATGTGCGTACAGTATTATCGTTTTCAAATGTTTGCAACGCTGACAGATCGAAGGAGGATATCGGGTAACTCCCGTCGCCTATTACACAATCCCGTTTCTCTCACTGTTCATTGGTGGAGCCGTCTCGCGTCACTACTTGTTCTCGTTCGTCTGGTCTACAGTTAGCTGGTACGGAGTTTAGACCATTTTGTTTTGTTGACCTTTCTTAGATATTATCCACAAAGTCTTGCTATTTGGTTCTATTCCCACTAGGATTCTTTATCGTTCATTTGTTTTTAACAAAATATAATCACATTTCACAAAAAAACAATCAAAACTTTAATACATAAGTTTCATTTTCGTTGTTTTATTTTTCAAGTTTTAATGCTTCGTTTCGTTTGCTTCACTACAATGTCACAATTTTTTATTGTTATTTTTGCTAATCGCCGTTTTTAACGTTTTGGATGATTGTAAAAAATAATCGCTTTCGTTATAGGTCTCATAAGAACACAAAAACAACTTAAAATTTGAAATTCTCATTTTGCACTTAATTCCAGCGAGATTTAAGTGCGTGCCTTATATGTCACATTATGCAGTAACGACTACTTTTTCACACGTTTTCCACAATTACATCGATATTTAAAGTTTAATCTCAGGAGCTCAGGAAAATCTCAAAATTAGATTTTCGTAACGAAGTGATTGTCTTAAAAAGTTAAATAACTCTTTAACTTGTATGTAGTTTTCTTCTTTAGAGTCGTTTTTCTGCCGATGTTGGTTAATCGTGACGATGAAGATGCGTGATGATATTGATGAAATTGATCACAGAGTACACCAATGGCCAATCCGGGACTCGAACCCGTGAACCTCGCTGGCGAGTTCGAAAGTCGATCTTTTAACGCGTTCTACCACCTAGCAACAAAATGACTGCCCTGATTCTTTCATCTTTCGCCCGCCATAGATAATTGACCTAGCCTTAGTAGCATGAAATGAAATAATTCCACACACACACACACATCATACCTGACAAGGATGGATAATTGGGTTACAAGCAGACTTCGCTGGACATGGCAACTGGTCACGAAGAGGGAGCAGAGAGGTTGAATGTTCTATTTAAATGCATTGGGATTCCAGAGGTTTAGTTAGGAAGAGGTGTTTTCGTGACGCGAGGGGAAACCTACAATTGTAAAATGAATACCCAATCACTGAACTATTTCGAGTGTTTGCAGAAGGAGCTGCCTTGGTGGCTGAACGTGTTCAGTGGTCGACTGTTTCAAGACATCTCATAGCTTTCTGTGTGTGTGTGTGGGGGGGGGGGGGGGTATAATGACAAAAAAAAATATGATAACATTATTGTGGATTCAGAAATATACACATACTGCCAGTATGAACACAGGTGCAACAAAAAACTGATTTGATAAATAAAAGTACTTTCTTTAGTCATTTCTTTAGTTGTCGTCGCCTGCCTCCTGCTTTATTCTATTCTCTGAGTCTTTGCGATTAATTTCACTGCAGTTACACACTAAAAGAGTAAATGATTTACAGAAAGAAAACTTACCAGTATTTTTTATATAGTATACTGAAGTTCTCTGTATTTTAAAAAATACACATAGTGATTCGGATCCCACTTTAAACTGTAGCTCCAGTCCCTATTAGTGGACTTAAAACACCAACTCAATCAATCAGTTTAAAAAATCTTAACTCAGAGTGATTATTGGGAGCTTTGTAGGTGCGTATGTTTCAAGACATACTTTTGCTCACATATAATTCAAGCAAGAATCTGCCATGCTGTGAATCAAGCTAAGGCAATGCTTCTGGTGATCTACGAAAAGGACATTAAGGACTTTTGTAGAAATTGATTTCACAATATTGTCTTGCATTCTCTCTTTTTCACATTTTTAGCTTACATTTGATTTTCATTTGTTATTTTAAGCCAACTTTATGCTAGGAAAGGCTAATCGGGACTGGACCTACAGTTTAAAGTGGAATCCGAACCACTATGTGCCTCCACCTTTTATCCCTTAATTTCCAATTCTGCAATTATGTGCAGATCTAACTCTCGATGGCTGTAATCAAAGTATCCCGGATTCGATACCCGTCCGAAGCATCATAGTGCTTAAATACAAACTCAAACAAGCATTCACTCCGCAATGAACGTTCATTCGCTGTGTGTGAACCAACATGGAGTTTCCGTGACCGCTCAGCGCACCTACAACTTCCACCTCTAGTGGATATTCACGGAAAGTATACTAAGTCTGTTTATATAAAGGAAGCCTGCCAATAGCACACATGACCGCTAACCAAATGGTAATTTTTCACTCAACCTGGTTTTATGGTATTTTTTTTATTTAAAGCTGAAAAAATATCCTTACATGCTTATCGCGTCATTCTATCTGTCCGTTCATCCGTTCATGTCAACTATCTTAGCTATCGGAGAAACTACAAAAGTCATATACGTAGACAAAATTTGGTGGACTGTTTACGACAATTTTCCACAAAATTTATTGTATTGTGTTTGCTGTTAAAGATAACACTTCTCTGTCAAAACAGAATTTCACGTTGCTTTTTACCGTACTTCACCATTCCACCAATGCAAACTATATGCAGGTTACATGTAGACAACGCATACTCACGACCAGAGAATATTTCGAAAAATTTACTCCGATTCTAAATTGCTCTCACCTTGAAGGGTTTATGATCAAAGCTCTGCTGAGCAGAATAACGCTGACGTCAAAGGTCCCGTGTAGCTCCCACGAGAAGCTTGTAGCTCTGGGGAAAGATCACTCTCCCCTACTCTCGCCGTCTGTAAAGCCATGGAAGCAGATTGTGTTCCAAGGAGGGGAAGTGACACACGAACATATATTTTATTTCGGTACAGAAGGCGAAAACTAAAAATCGAGATTCGCTCTTCAGCAACAACGCCTGAAACAAAAAGCATCAATTTCTGTTCCCAAGGAGTTCGCTTGCTAAGCTTTCACTTCCTAAGAAGGCTCTGAGACCCTTTTAGGAAAATATTATTTAGAGGAATCACTACACTCGGTAACCGGACAAGTAAACATTTCTTTTGATCATTAAACATAGTTCCTCTTTCTGTAGAATAATTCTAAAATATACTCAAAATAAATTATACGCAGAAATTTTAGCGAGAAGTGAATGGCTAGCCAGCCGACCTCCGGAGCGAAGTGACAGCAAAGTACCACAGCGCGCTACGACGCCAGTGGTTCCGCGTTCGAATTTTGGTCTGGGCATGGGTTTCCTTTGTGAGGGTTCCATTATATCAGCATATTTCATGATATCAGCACTCATCAACATTACGCAAATGTTAGGTTTAACTGTTAGAGAAGAAGATATTTTCATGACTTATATTTATTTATTAATCCGAAGCACGAATATTGCGAATTTACTAATTCTCATTACGACATGGGTACCTGGGGGAAACCCTGGGGGGTAAAGGCGGTCAGGGGCGTGATGCTGATCACATCGCCCCCACTCACGACCGGATCAAGAAAGTGTGGGGCGTTACCCCCACATCCCCTATACGCCTTCATGGCGTGGTGCTAAGCACAGGGGATCACTTTACCTTTTTTATCAGCACTCCTTCTCATCTTCGCGGTTAGCCAAAACAGGCAGAAAAGCTAAGTAAAATAAACTAAATCAATCAATGGCAGAGGCGAGTTCTTGTCCTAGTTGAGCATGCATTTTACATTAAAATTTCTACATTAGTAACGGATTTACTATTCAGTAACCTGTAACCGAATAAATAGTTATTTTTAAAGATAATATTATTCTTGGCAAGTTTAAGTCGAAAGATTGTGTGAATAAGTCATTATTTTGCTCGGAAATGCCAGATTAAAATAATGCACATGCCTAATTTCAAATATCACTTTTACATGGACTGCTACTACGCACGCACATATACACATTCAGAGTATGTCCTCTTAGTATTATTTTATTTGATCTTTGGTTATAAATTAGTTAACTATTTTGCTACAACTGGCTTGTAAAACTGATTATTAAAACATTAATATATTTATAAAGTGAAAGTAGAGGAATGTACAGTATTGGATATATAATGAAAACATATATAAATATACAGTATATTCGTAATGAGAATTATTAGATTAACAGTATTCGTGCTTCGGATTAATAAATAAATATAAGTCATGAAAATACCTTCTTCTCTAACAGTTAAACCTAACATTTACGTAATGTTGCTAGAAAAAAATGTAATATCCGAATGCATTTCAATAAATCCAAGGCCTCTCTATGCAGTGAAGCTTTCAGAACTGCAATGTCGAGACTGATCAAACTACGAAAATAAAATTGTTTATAAAAGGCCCTGACAAAATTGGATGCAGAAAAATAAGTCAATGAGTAGGCTAAAACTGTAAGCAGTATAATTCTACCTATAGCTATAAAACCCGGCTGTAGAATATTGCACCATACGATGCCTTCTAATTCAGTGTAATTAATTTCAAAGCAATTGCGGAGTATGTAAGTCAACTGGCTAAGAATAATTGGAAATCTTATTTAGAAAAAATATATTTTCAAAAAGATTTCGCTACAGTTAGAACAAAATATTATAGTGTTTTCCGTTTTGTTGTAAATATTCACTGAATTTCTACAGCGACGGCGCCAGATGTGTGTCTCCCTCTCCACCCCATCGATCGACACGTCTGTCCTCTCATCAAGTAAGAACTACTATACCCTGTCCCAGAAATCTCTAGAGCTAGGCCGTGCATAGCGGCAGACAAGGGGGAGGGGAATCGAGTGGGCAGAAAGAAGCAGTACACGCTGCTAAAAGGCTGGTAACTGAAGTCGCTTCCTCGTTCCACGGAATCCTGTTCCTCTCACGTATTCAATTTTGGAGCCGTCTCGCGTCACTACTTGCGCAGAGACTTGTTTTCGTTCGCCTGCTCCAGAGACAGATATGACAGGTTATACATAAGCAAGTGTGCTTTTAACTCAAATATGAAATATGATATTATGTGTATACTAAGTATGACTGCCCCATATAATATTTCCACCTCCCTCGACACCGCCACTGATTTTATATTAGACACTATAATTATATCGTAATGAATTGGAATGCAATTCAGTTATTCACAAGTCAGTGTGTAGCTCGATTAAACAATGGAAACGTAGGAATGAATTCTAAGGAAATTACCATCAAATCACCATTTTCACTTATTCCCGACTGCATCTTCTCGACCCGTAGTGCATTTGATTCGACTGTGAAATTAAAGAACAGGGCGAACTAGTTGCAGATGTAAATACAATTCAATGCCCTTGTTTCGTCTGATCTTGAACACAGTTGAAAACAATGATTATTGTATTTAAATATCTTCCTACTCTGAAAATGAGGACGACACAGAGACCGTTACAAAGGTGAGTAAGCAGTAAGTCTAATGATTTTTAACAGTTGAAAAATTGTCGGATTAGATGATGAACTAAGATTGACATGGAGGTGTCGGCGCTGAGGTTATTTTGCACCCGTCACACTATGCAGATCCATGCTTAAATTGAAATCTATTTGAATCCATTTTGTGTCGCTTTTCTACCTGTTTACTCTAATCACGACGATGAGAATGATCGATGATATGATGAATTGATGAAGGGACACTCACATTCTCAGTACTGTATTCGAACCCGGGACCCCTGGCGTCGTAGAGCGTTGCTCAAAGGAGGTCGGCAATAAATGTCTTAGAACGACCATTTCGTCACCTTCGTGAAGAATGTGAGTAGCTATAGGTAGACATGTTTTTCTTCCCTTGATGACATTACTTACCCTTGTCACGTGTTGTTTCATGTCAAACAGTGTACATTTGGGTCACTGGAACAGAATAATCTACAGTACCACCATAACAAAATTATCCTAGTGTTGAACGAGTAACTGGAATTGTTTTGTACCCTAGCACATTTTGTTCATCGACATATTAATTTAATATGCAATTATAATTATGCAATAACGTCAATATCGTGGCTATAATAATTATAACTTTGTTTCTTTCAGTACTTCTACAATAATCATTTCAAAACTTTAAAAAGTAAATTGAGTTTTCTGTAAAGATGTGAAAAATATGCAAAGATGATTGAATCAAAATCTGAAACAGCTGTAACAGTAATGTATTGTGGAGTATATTTAATAGCAAGGATGCTTACTATACTCTGTCCCGGTTTTCTCTGGAGCAAGTCCTCGCACAGCTGTAGAGAAAGTGGGGG
The DNA here is from genome assembly GCF_977018435.1 of Lepisma saccharinum. Lineage (NCBI taxonomy): Eukaryota > Metazoa > Arthropoda > Insecta > Zygentoma > Lepismatidae > Lepisma > Lepisma saccharinum. Next base: position 30,965,820 of record NC_139232.1, on the reverse strand, counting down.
GATCGAGTGGTCAGAGCGATACAGTACACGCTACTGCCGAGGCTGGTAGCTGCACTCGCTCCCTCCCTTCACGCAATCCCATGCCCTCTCACGTGTTCATTGGTGGAGCCGTCTCGCGTCATTACTTACTCAGAGACTTGTTTTCGTTCGCTTTCTGCAGAGATAACCGGGGCAGAGTATAGTTGTAAGCGACAATTTTTCAAGGAGTATGTATATGCACCTCATAATAAATGATCGCCGAAACTTTTAAACTGCTGCCAGCATTCGTGATATGCTAATTATAACTCGAAGGCCAGGATTGCTCTGGACCTGTTACACCACTTTCGTCGTTCACCTTGAAGTTGAGTCGCGGCACCCAAAGAAGTTAGCCACGTGAGAATGAGGCGAACCCGGAATTATAAGAGACTGCACAACGTATATATTGTAACGATTACAGGAAGCAAGTGTTCCATGTGTTTGTCTTTTCCCAAGGTCGCCCGGAATGCGAGTAGCACGTTCTTTTCCCACACTTGTCATGCTGCCTCGTTTCGGCAGATGGCCCAGCCCACCTCTGCTAACGGGATGTGGTTCTAAACATACCATGTTGAGGAATTTCGGAAGAGCTTTATACTACTTTTAATTCCTTTAATTCATATTTGCATTTCTCCATTTTCCTTTCGTGCCCGATATTCATACTCGTATATGTGTTTGTTATGAATAGGGTGACCAGACACATACATGTAAAGAAGAGGACAGAGCATGGTGGAAATGGAGGACAAAGTCATAAAAAAGAGGACACTGCAAAAAATGGTAACTTCATTTGCCATTACTCATAATTTAATCAATATAAAAAAAACTACCAACACTTTACTCACAGATAATTATGATGATGTTCTCAGTAATTTCCTCTTACCTTTAAGTAACGAAAGCAATATCCTAATCTATTATTTAACACATGACAATCATAACTAAGAATATCTATAGTTTGAAGCACAGAATTGTATTCTTTTTACAATTCTTGGATATTAGAATGCAATATCACCACCATAAGTGCATGCAAATGTAACAAGTAAGCTGCGCTTTAACATATTTCCAAAAGCCGAATTTAAATTTTAGGTAGTTTAGATTGGGTCAAAAAATATGATTTTAATGCCACGAACATTTATAGCACTCTTTCAACAGCAGGGAAAAGTGACAGCCACCTTACACTTTACCTCACATTCGTTTCTTCCATCCTTTAAAAGCTGCATATTTTCATGCAAGATCATTGATGAATTTGCACTTTCGCTTCGTTATTTCATAAAAGCAAATATGACTTAATAATCAAAATTCTCACTACGCGTTTCTGTAAAGCGCATGTATGACTCGAAAATGAACTGGCCGACCTTTGTTTCGGAGTGGTTAGCACACCGCGCCACAATGGCAGAAGTCACGGGTTCGAATCCCAGTCTAGCCATGGGTGTTCTTTGTGAATGTCCCTTCATCAAAATCATATCAGTACTCATCCTCATTTTTGCGATTAGCCAAAAGTGACAGAAAAGCGAATTAAAATAAACCATATGAGTCAATCAAAAATGAACTACTTAAGTCTCAGATTGCGAAGCAACAAGTTAGAATAATTCATGCTAATAACTAGGGGTGTGCGGGACAGAACTTTTTTTGGTCGGGACGGGGAATTTTTTTAAAACCCGATCTTCGGGACAGGTAAAATCCGCAATTTCCCGACCAAGCCGGGAAATTTTCAGGAACGGAAATTTTTTATCACGCTGTGGAAATCGCGAATTTTACGTCATTTCTTCTTTTTCTTTTTTTTTTCCATTTCTGAAATAAAAGCTAACAATTTCCAAGAAGTGTCAAGACACTTACAATGCAAAAGACATCAAGAATTATCCATTTTTTAAAACGACCATTTGGAAGTTCCGAACTGCTCGGGATCCCGAAATGTCTGCAAATCATTTCCCGAAGTCGGAATCGGGACGGGATTTTTTTTACCGGATCATGCACACCCCTACTAATGACTCAGTCGGGAAAGAGATCATGTTCAGCTCCAAGATGCTAGGTGAGCAATGTTCTAATATTTAACGCGCCACAAGTGATATGAATATCAATATCTGTGGAATCATTCTCTACGCAGAACATTATAAGCCTTTCCTTGTACATTGCAACAAAGCACGGAGGCTCATGAGGGATGTGGAGACAAGCGCTTCTCACATGACATCACTTAAACTTATCCGGTTGAACTGAAATTTGACACACTTTAGTTTGATCAGAAATAAGATTTCGATATTAAAAATAATAAGGTTCATCCTAATATACGTACACACAGTAGCACAGGCACGTATTTGTTTTGAGGGGTACAAAGTTCAACCTCCATATATATATATATATATATATATATATATATGAAGGAAGAGGCTCGAAGAAAGAAAGAGAAGAGAGAGAGAGAGAGAGATAGAGAGAGATAGGCGGCAGGCGCTGCATTGGGTGCATTGGGTTTTCTCAACGTGGTCTGCATAGGTGCAAGGTAGGCTGGTCCCCAAGTGGCTGGCCCGAATTCTCGGATGAGTACCGATGTGCTCTTCTTCTGCTTGCAGGCTTCTAAGATCTTGCCGAACGGCACCTTGGTTAGTCCAGGTGGGAGCCTTCCGCAAGGTGTGTCGCTTTGGTGAAAATCCTCTCAGTTCTCTCTCGTTCGTCTCCCGAATTGGGGTTTTATCGAACTTGATTTTGTGCCGGAAGTTGCTGACATTGCCTTACGTCAGTCGCTACTCGCTACTTCTTCCCGACGATTGCAACCTAGCGTTGCGGCGTTATGCCGCTGCAATAGCGGAATTTGTTACTATTTCTCTTCCTGGTTTGGGGTGACTTCGGGGGTAACGTCCGGAAGAGTGAGCGACTCTCGATGTTAGAGGCTTGGATCTTTATTCGAGCCTGTTCCTTCATCAATATATATATATATATATATATATATATATATATACACACACACACACACACACACACACACACATGTGTATGTGTGTGTCGATTTTTAAATTTAAAAGAAAAATCATAAGCATTTTCAATATAGTTTTAACAGGTTTCGAAAACATGTACACTCACCTCACTTAATACTCCGGCCGTTTGTTTCTTTATACAACATATTTGCAGAAGATACAATTGAACATACATGGTGTGTATCAATATATGCTGTATAAAACACACCTTTTTACTAACTTCGTTGACCCTGTACAGAGAAAACATTAAGCCTCATACCATGGTTCTACACTCATTTAAAATTGTCTGTTTCCTTATAAATATTTCTGAGAACACAGATGTACCAGGTAAGGTAATGACTACCACAATGAAGTATTATCGATTCACGGTGGCTTGCATTATTTTCGATAGGGAGATAATGTGTAATGTGTGTAATGTGCTTGTCTACTAAGAACGAGATTCTTAGAATGACAACATTTTGTGTCTGTTAAATTATTTGAGTGTGTGTATGGGGTACAATTCTGATGAAAGAATTTACGGGGTACTGTGGGCCTGCCCAAATATTTGGGATACAATGTTTCCCTGCACCCATTCCTACCACTATCAACACACACATAAGGTGAACCTTTCATAAGTCAGTTTGTTATGATACTGATGAGAGCTTCTGAAAAATACTGCGATGTATTCATGCATGATCCTTTAAGTCCACTTTAATGTATGTTCGTAGTACATGCTTATCTATATTTTTTTCTTTAACACGAACCATCATAGGTATGAGCCACCGTTGCGTACACTAAAAAATGCACTGTGTGTGTGTGTTTACATGTTAGCGTAGTTAGGACAGTTTTCAAACCGAAGACAGCATTTTCTAACAAGGCCTGTGTGTTTGTACACAGCGTTGTCATGGGTGGATCATGGTTCTCAAAACATTATTAGCATCACAGTCGCAACTATGTGTTGAAATGGTTGACATTGAACGTACTGCGTCATGGTGATACGTATCGCTCGACCGTGCTGGAATCGTGTTCCGATCCATGGTCGGATACTCAGAGTCTCTACACAGGTCTGTTATAAGAAGGTTCCCATTGGACGCTTCGCGTCACGCGAATAATTTAAAATCCAGAGTAACATTTTCATTATATTGTATTTTTTCGTGTGTCATTTGCAATAAAAATTAGACACCTAGATCCTGAAATACTCGCTTCCCCGAATTGTGTTATATGGTCTCGATGAGGTTGAGGGAACTTCAGTACCAAATATATGATCTGCACCCCGACCATCGCCATAGTTTTAGATTTCATTAATTTATTTCGCATTTCTACCATTTTTGGCTAATCGCGTAAATGAGGATGAGTGACGATATGATTAAATTGATGAAAGGACTCTGATGAAGAACAGCCATGCCCAGGCCAGTAGCGTTGTAGCGAGATGTGTTATCCCCTCCGCCATGGAGGTCGGCATAACGCCAAGCATGGAAGCAGGATAATTGCATCTCTCATTGTTATCGCTGTCGACTGTAATTGATTGATTCATTGGATTCTCTTTTCTGCCATTTTTGACTGATCGCGAAGATGAGGATGTATGGTGTTGAGATGAGATGAATGAAGGAACAATCATATATGGACGACACAACACAAGCCTCAAGTCCTTTTGAGTCCAGAAGCCAGAGCATTGCTAGTCTGTAAAATGCAGTCCAGGGTGTAGTGCGTGGAAGTGAGGTTGACATTTGCGTGTCTACTTCTCGAAGGGTCACCCGTTACACCCCGTGACTGTACGCGTATTCACTTGCACAGGCTCCTCCCAAACTCCCCTTCCCATACGCAAGCCCATATACGTATAGTTTGCCCTACACCCAGATATAAAATTATTTGTACTAATGCCACTAATAATTGTAAGGTCTCTCGTCGTTCGGGAAGTTGGCGAAATAACTTCTTCATATCAGTTAATCACCTAGTAGAAATGCTAGTAACATGAATTGCTTTTTGCTTCTTTCGTCGCAGCAAAATTACTGTGAAATTGTTCATTTCATGATTCATTTTAGGCCGGATTTTCTTGGTGCTCTTCAAATTTGAAAAGAACCATAAGGGACAGAGAAAAGCAGAACCTTGAATTTTATGAGCTTAGTTGGCCACCATGGTGCTTCCCTTCAGCCCACACATTCACAGGTTTTCAAAGGGTTCTGCTCTCAATGCCAAGTGGAGGCAACCGACCAGCAAGGGCAGCCGCCCACCCGCTGGTTGGTTGATTGATTTGGTTTCATGTACTTTGATGTACTAAGATTATTCGTATTTTCGTGTAAATACAATACAAGGAATACCATACGTATTGTCGTGTAAAATTTTCTTCCTGCCTTCTTACGGCTAAGGATGACGGCTGCGTTCATAACAGGAATGACCATCATAATTCCTCTGCGTAGTCAACGGAAACAAACAATCGCTGTTTTAATAATATCCCACTGGACTTAAGATGCATGTCAAGGTCATTCGTTCTCGTCATTCCTGCCAAATGCATACTCAGCAGTTTACATGAAGTTTCCTCATTAATGTAAGAAGCATTTAATTATATTTACAAGAGCAGTCATTATCCGTGTCTGTGGAAAAGCACACGTGATAAAGGTGTTATTGTTTGTATTTGGAGGATAAAAGAAAGATTGAAAAAGAGAAATCGAAGCGCGTTCTCAAGTTCATTACCAGGATCGAAAGCAAACTGGTTTGAAGTCTGAAGGGAAGGCCGTAGACGAAATCTTAACGTGTTGCACAATCAAACTTGTTGAGCGACATTATTCCGCATATGTAGCTGGAATGTAGCCACTTGATCAGTCCGGGAACTAAAGTTTCTTTATTCTGCGTTTGCTTTCCTGTTTCTCCAAACTAGCAGCAACTATGAGAATGCATCAGTGATAAACTGATGAATATGAGAGGAAGACGTACAGAAATATCCATATTTCCTATGCATTATACCTGTAGAGGCGCAAACTATTTTCTTGCCATTGTACAGTGATCCTGAATACCATAAAAGTCGGCATGAAATATAATTTTTTTACTTTTCTGTAGGAGGTTAAAACATGAACTTTTCTCTAAACAACTAAATGGGGTTATGAAACAGCCAGACAAATTTATCTCTAAATCGATTATTTGTTCTTGTTTTTGGGTCTCAAAGTGGACGTTCGTAAAAATGGAACTTCCGTACTATATTTTGTACCTATTTTTAAGACTTGTGGATTATTTTTCGCCAGACACTATAATTGTGCTAGGTAGAGACACAACTTTCCACTAATGAACAGAAAAAGAACACACATTTGAATTCAAGTATAATGCTTTAATTTTTTACTTGAAATCACAAAAGTTATATTGAGTTAACATTGCTTTCGACAACATTTCCCTATGACGATTTCTAAAGCAAAGGATACTTTCAAGTATTATTAAACCTGCACGAGAAGAACCTTTTGCTGCGTTTTGCTATGATTAGCTAAGTTAGCTTCTTTGTGAACGCGTGCTCCGTCGTTAATGCGCCAACTTGCAGGCCGTAATAAATGTGAACACGTGTGTGAACTCTGTAAAATGGGAGTTCACCGATTTCGTTATCAGTTAATGCTCAATACATATAGCAGCAGTGCAGTGTAACAGTGATTTATCCACATACCCCAACACCTCCAACACGTCCAACGCCTCCCTAAAGAAAAAAATTATCAACAACCCGCCGTAAAATGTTACACAAAGACTCAATATATGGCCATTTTGGTTCTAAATGGACCATTTCATCCTCCTAAATACGAACCAGTGTAAAGCGACTGAATTTTTGGTGTGTGAGTAATTAACCCGGCTACGACGCAAATATTACCCACAGGTAAAATTTGTTTCTAAGACCGAATTATAATTGTTTTAAAGTATTTTATTGATTCAAGCAATTTAATTAATTTTGAACACCTTACACAATTGATAAACGTGAGAAAAAAATGAGCACCTTGAAACTCCAAACCGAAACGTGTGAGCCCGTGTATGGGTGAAATTTACCCAGGCAGTGTTCTTGTGAGCGGAACTTTGTTGTTGAGTTGATGCACAGTAAGGCTAATCGAGACTGGACCTACGGTTTAAAGTGGAATCCGAACCTCTATGTTCCTCCACCAGGTATCGAACCAGGGACCCCTTGATTACAAGGCGCCATCGGAGAGGCATTTGTGAGTCGAACTAATAAAGCCTCACAGCTGATTTAAGGCCCCAACATATGGTAGGGTTTGCTGAAAATATACTGAGCCTGAGGCACTCGTTGGAAATGATTTTAAAAATATATTCCAAAATCTCCTGGGTACTTTTTTTTTCCATACGCGTGTCCTTATGAGTTATCGGTGGTGCGTTATGGAAATCTAAAAAATATCCTCCGTGAAAAATCTGGTGAAAATAGGAATGATCACGTTAAGCATTTGTATCATTCGTGATTGATTCTATAAATATTGACAATATCTCTGAAGAGTGTGTTAAGAAAATTAATGTTGATCTATCGCGGTTCTGCAGGGAAGTATTTTAAAGATATAAAAATAGTCGTCGAGTTGAAGATAAATTTCTTGAAAAATCATTTCAGTTCACTTGAAAAGCATGTTTGTAGTTGCTTTATCCTCTTTTCAATGCACTCTGAAAAGCAGAGTGTCAGTTTTGAATAAAGTAGGGAGAGAAGTAAAAATTGATAAACCGAAGAACTTTGCCAGGAAATACGTCCAAGGAACTCTCATTCACAGCCAAAGTACATTTAAAGGAGGAAGGAGAAGAAAAAACATGGGAACTAGCGAATAAATATTACTTAATGCGTTAAAATACATTAATTTATCTTGAAAGTGATTTGTAGAAAGTCTTTGTTTATCTTGCGTTAAAAATGTATTGTGCATAAATGCATTTTAACGATACCTTTCACCATTATTATTATCATCATCATTATTATTACAATTTAATATATTTGTGGACATATCTTTCACTCTTCAAGTGTCTTGCTTAATGCTTCGAAGTGTTTATTGCAATAAGTCATATTTTCAGAGGCTCAACCACGATTTTTTGTCGCGGGGGTGCTAGTACCAGGATAAACATACCAATAATAATAATAATAATAATAATGATATTATTATTATTATTATTATTATTGTGGTGGTGATGGTAGTAGAAGTGGATTAGTAGTAGTAGTAATAATAGTAATAATAGTAGTTGTAGTATAAAATACGTTATTATCCTCGCAAATCATGCAAAGTGGGATAGAAATCAGTGCTAAAGCATATGTGTTGGAACAAATGATTTGAAATGTTTTAACACGTTAAATTTCACATTAGGTAATACTGGAAAACAAGCACACAAACTGTATTTTTGAATGGCAGAAAATGTATGATAAATGCATTCCGAATATAATTATTTTCTTACATATAACATGTACAACTTTCATTATGCAAAATAATTGAGCGACGTAAAATAAGAAAATACATATGCAACATACATGCTAACACTAAATTGTTTACGTATTCAAAGCTTCACTACGTAGTCAATTCATCCACCTCAAAATAAACCAAGAGCAAAAATTATGTAAATTGTCTGAAATGTCACGCTTCTTTCCTTCCAAACAATTGTTCGTGCATTTAAGACAAAATCAATGAAGATAAATCTTACACCTCTCTCTGATAATTTGCAATGCATTACCAAGAAAGAACGCGAGCGAAGCGAGCAAGAAAATTTTTAGATCCAATTTTCTCAAACTGAAAACAATACTGATTTAAGAGGGGGAAAATAATTTCACGAAGCGCCATGGCATTCTCTCTTTTACAACTTTTTTCATTTAGATCGTTCGGCACCGAGGGCCGACTCCCACCGCCATCTAGTTAAGGCTCTGAACTTGATAGGCCTAAGAAAAGGAAGGATTGCTAGCGAAACGAGCAAGACAATTTTACAACATTTGTTTTTAAATTTGAAATAAAGGGGGGAAATTTCCCCTCTGTGCTCCCCCTGCAGGTGCAGGTGACCGTTAATGTTTACCCACCCTAGAATTGATATCCGTCCAAGGTTGGGGGAGTAATGCCCCCCTGCCCCCTGTGGTTGCGCCACTGCATATTTTATACTTTTTCAATAAAGAAAGTACGTAATCAATCTCGCGCCAATTCTGTGGACCCAAAGTGTCCATTTTTTTCCCTTTTACAATTGCTAATTTTACACATTACACGTCAAATAGAGAGTTTTAGAATTTTTTTCGATTTTTCCAGCATTCTGATTGGTGGAAATGCCAGCTCAAAAAAGAAAAAGGAAAATGAAAGAAATAAAGAAGAAGGAAATCTTACGCTCTCCTAACAAAATTTGCTATTTCTTCTTATCCATGATTTTGATTTCTGTACGTTTTCAGTGATTGACTGAGGACCTCGCCACCAAAGGTTCCTGGTTCAAGTTTTGTCTAGTTTTGGAGCCAGTTCCGTTGCGAGTGTTCCTTCATCAATTTAATCTATAAGCACCGTTCATTCTCATCTTTGTGAGAGGATGTCAGGGATTTCCCCCCACCAAAACATTATCCCCGGCAAAACAAAATTATTTTTGTCCCTGCCAGGGATGTTTTTATCCTCCTCATAGAAAATAAATTCAAACATATATTATACTATACTATTTCTTTGCTATGTAACAAACACAATTGAAAATTCATTCGTGTCCGTTATTCGTGTCCATTAAAGGCCCAATTATCAAAGATTTTCCTGCCGAAAAGTATGCAGCCTTGTGGATAAAAAAGGACAACTATTCTGAAACTGACCAATTTTAACGAGCCGAGACAACAGCAGGCTGTTTCATACTTCAGTTTTCACGGCATAGTGCTGGTATTTTACATGTATTAAAGTCTTCACAAGAAACTTGTAAGTAGGTTAGACGGGCATTATGTTTGAATTTGGGAATAGAAATCTGATCAAGTTTTCGGTATTATTAGTTCGATATCTCTTGGTTCAAAAACATTCATTATGATGTGTATAGTAAACGCAACTTGTTCGTTCTTTAGTGCTTTATTTTTATATTTAAATAAATTATAGACGAGAGTAGCCCAGGAGAACCGTGATAAATGTTTATAAATTATTTAGATTTACAGCAAATAGTTGTCATTATTACCATGTAGTTCAACTTTGCTATTGAGAAATTTAAGCAATTACAATTAGAAGTTGTATTCGGAAACCGATGTGACTATGTGCCGACCTTCGTGGTGGAGTGATTTGGACAGCGCGATATGACGCCAGGGGTTCTGGGTTCGAATCCCGGTGTTCTATGTGAGTGGCCATTCATGAATATAATCATATCATGACTCATCTTCATCTTCGCGATCAGCCAAAACTTGCAAAAGAGGGAACTAAAAAAAATCAAATTAATCACTGAGGTTAATGGAATGGTTCGAATTGCAGGAGAGATCCAGACGATCCATATCTAAATTTCTAAATTCTTCCCGTTCGATGACAGGTGGAAGCACATGATTCGGATCCAGTCTCACTCAGCCCACCTGTGCATAAAGTGAATTTAAAAACGACCCAAACTAAAAAAGAAAATACTCAAAATAAATTCGTTCCCAACTAAGCAAGAAAATTTGCGCCTCTCTGAGAATATATGTACTATCGCAGTTACTTTTTTATTATTATTACTCATCCATAATTTGCAGTATTTAGATTTTAGCTTTAATATTTAAAATCGCCAGTTGTACTATTGGTATGTCATGCGTTTGTGAAGAGAATGAAAATCTTTGAACTGTGAGATAAATGTTCACAAAATTTCAGCTTTTAATAAATACACCTTAAATAGATTCTGCTGTTATTTCTTATTGTATTAACATAATTTGACTTGAATCCTATTAGATAGTTCATGAAATCACCAAAATATTTTTAAATATTAAAAAACAATCTGAAGTCCATTACTACATCTGCATTTTGTTTTATTCACTATTTTCCTTATGCTATTTGTAATTGGGGATACGGATTCCCCCCACTTTGGATACGACATCCCCCTTGTGGTTACGATAGGGGAATGTTTTAAATGCGATCAAACAATGCTTCGAAATAAGTTACTGGAATTTCATCCTAAACTGAAAAAAATTCAAATACCACACTGATTCTGTAATTCTATTTTCCTTGGCCTGCAGCTTATGTGGAAGCGAGGCTTTGTTTGGGAGTCTGTTTCCCAGAGAACAATTGCTCGTTGATTGTGTAATGAACTTCATTCGCCTTTGTCCACACACGCATTCAATCCACGAGGCGACCGCACAGCGTGAATAATGCAGGGATGCGTAGCATTCTGGGCAGGCGTCCGCTGCGTCCCTTAAACGCTGCAAGGCCAAGCGGGGACGAGGAATGCCTAAGCAGCGTTCCACTTGTGTCGCCACTTCACTTAGAAGCCTTCTACCCGTCACCTCACAACAGCACCCCTAATTTCTACCCTGCCATCCCACCCCCAACTTTCTAACCTGGTCCTCCTACTTTCCACCTTCCTCCAATAAAAAAAAAAAATGATTTGGCTTATTTTTTACTTCACTTTTCTGCCACTTTTGAATAATTGCGAAGATGAGGATGAGTTATGATATGATGACATTGATGAAGGGACAGTCACATACCGGGATTTGAATTCAGAAGCCCAAGTCGAGATTTGAATCCAGGATCCCTGGCTTCCACTAACCACTAACCACTAACAACTAACCACTCCGTCACAGAAATCGATCCTCAAATAAAAAAAAACATGACCATGTTATATATTTGCGGTTTTAACGAGGAAAAATAATAGACATACTTTTTAAATACCCTAATGTAATTGATAAAGAACACTTTATTGTAGTTATGTATTTATTAAATATCTACATAAGGATATCAAAATAACAGTAATCTCTTATCTTAAATTGCTATACGATTTTCCAATATACTGTTAAGTAGCAGTAACTTCAATTATTTTTGTCTACACAAATCTTTTTAAAACACACACTCTTATATAATTAGAAATCAGGTCTGGGCGCTACTCAAGGGGGAAGCAGCGGTTTGATGCCCCGTGGGCAGCGCCCCTGGCAGTCGCCCTGGTGGCCCGGCCCCCTTAAACCGCCTCTACCACCTCTGGTCCGCAGTAAAGGTGCCTAAATATTTCGTAGTTCAGGGATATTATAACTTATTTCACCTTGTCAGCATAGGCAGTTCGAAGGGGGGGGGGGGCGACAAACGGACCCATTGCTTGCGGCCGGGACATGTCTAAAACTAAAAATACGTTTTCAATGAATGTAGTATGTGACATCTAAAAGGGAGTTCACCCCAGGTTCGAAAGCAGTGGCGTGCCCAAGGTGTGTGTGTTGGAAGAGGGCGTTGGTGTGGGTAGGGTGACCTTTGGATAGGGTGACCCTTTGGTAAGGGTGATCATAATATTTTGACCCCAAAACGGAAAGTCTCAAGGAAGTCAGTTTAACCCTTCATTAAAAATCGACAATCATAAAACTATTTTTATTATTATTATTATTATTATTATTAGATAAACTAGAAAATATATTAGCATTCACCAATTCATTCTGATTTTTCTTTTGAATTTGAGTCGAGACGCAGGATTTTAAATTCTTCGTTCAGTCCCGTATTGAAACTACATGTACACTTATTGGTAATACTTATTCACTGCTCTAGCCTCCACGATGGCGCAGTGGTATCGTTGCCGCCTTGTAATCAAAGGGTCCTGGGTTCGATACCTGCTGGAGGTACATAGTGGTTCGGATCCCACTTTAAACTGTAGGTCTAGTCCCGATTAGCCTTACTGTACATAAAGTGGACATAAATCACCAACTCAATCAATCAATCAAGTATTCACTGTTCTGAAATAACGGAACCCACACAAAACAACGAAAACCGTTACACGAGTTAATTTAAACAGTAAATTGCTGCCTTCTCGAAGCTTTTCGACGAAATTGTAGAATTTGAAATGTTATGCGCAATTAGCCAAAAGTGGCAGAAAGGCGACGCTGAAAGTAATATAAAGTAACAAATTTGAACGAACAACTTGAAATAGTGTTTCCATGACACTAGTTCAAAATATGCCATCGACTTCTATTAGCATGAAATGTCTCAAATTTAGATCTAAATTTCGAGCTAACTTTCAGATTTTTATAAAACTGGACATATTAAGGATATTTAAAATATGGACGGAACGACCGGGACACGTCTCCTAAACGGGACGTATGGTCACCCTATCTTTGGACCAGCATTCCTAGAAAAAAAAGAACGTCAAAGGCAGGAAAGGATGGTAAAATAAGAGCTGACTACTAACTAACGTAACTTCCCCCCTTTCAAAAATCCTGTGCATTCCACATGTAAAAGCCGGCCGGCGGAGTGGTTAGCACATCGCACTACGACGCCAGGGATCCCGGTTTCGAATTCCGGCCTGAGCACGGATGTTTGTGAAATGAAATCATGCATTTTATCAGTTCATAATTTTTGCGCATCGTTAATCTTCACTGCTTGGCACAGATTGCTATTGTTTCTATTCATTACAACTAACTTATAACGAGGACTCCTGGCAAACCACTGGCTATCGTGAAACACATTTGCTTTCGTATGATGACGGAAACCAAATGAATTAACTTCTCTAAAGAAATATTGTTTCGGGGCATGGGTCAAATATTCCCTCCCCCCATTTTGTAAACCATCCTGCAAAACTTTCTCACAAAGGCCCATTAGGGTCATTTTCACGCAAAATTTGATTTCACACCCGCTAAAACGCTCATACATCTCTGAACAAAGTTAAACCGATTTTCTTTAACTATGGAGTAAGAGAGTGTGGATTCGCAGTTAAAATCTAGACTTACCCTACAGTATCCCTCTCGCAGATGGAACCAACGATTACGCGCTTAAAAATTTGGAGACGAAATACAGAAGTACGCCTGCGAACATCTCTTCATCAGCTCCATCTAGCAATCATATACACATTCTCATCGTCGCGGTAGGGCCTCCCCGATTGCGCAGTAGTATCGTCGTCGCCTTGTAATCAAGGGGTCCCGGGTTCAATACCCGGTGGAGGCACATAGTGGTTCGGATGGTACTTTAAACTATAGGTCCAGTCCCGATTAGCCTATCTGTGCATAAAGTGGACTTAAAATACCAACTCAAACCAAACCAAACTCATGTTCGCGGTATTTTGACCGTGCGAAAGTAGCATAATCATTAGTCTTTTAATTGGAGGCTAGTATGAAAGTTGGACGTTGAATTTGCTCTCTAATTAATTATTATATAATTTTACTTTAAAGTGAAAATGCTTTGTTCTTTTAGGGGGGCAATAAGACCCTATAGATCTTTATTTGTTTTAATAATATTTTGGTTAGTATTGTAATTATAGATATTATTAGGTAATATTTTGTTGGGGCGACGGGAAGATTAATAACTAACAAGTCCTTGTTGTTATATGTTCAATAACATTTGTTATTTATATCCATTGTTAGTGTTTAAAAGAATAGGTTACTTTTGGGATAAAAGCGTAATCTTTCTTGAGAGGCCATATCAACAGGAGGGGTTGCGGCCTCGATGTTGGATTAAGGTTTGGGTGTAGAATTTCAAAATTGATGGTTTGTTCGACCTTTAATTTCTTACATGATCTGAGTTCAAACAGGCGTGAGCCAGGTTGGATTCTATCTCCTAATGACGAGTTTTAATGACATCGTCAAAATTTGAAAAGAATTTGGAAATTCGGGATTATCGAACACGATTTCTAACCGATGAGAAGAGCATGTCTGACATTTCCGAGTCAAAAGTTTGTCATACTCGAATTTTGTTTCAAGTCCACATTATACTAATACACATTATAGGCTAATCGGAGTGGACCTGAAGTTGAAAAATTGAAAGTGAGATTAGAACTTCTGTACAATGTGTCTCCACCGGTGATCGAACCCGGGACTACCTTTTTAAAAGATGACAGCTTTACCACTACACTGATATGAACCTCACGGCTCATATCCATGTGCCGTTAATTATTCTTGGATATTTAATATTAGTTGGTTCTTATTATTTGATTATTAATATTTCACATTTCATAATTTTTGATAAATAGAAAGATTATTACTAGACTTATATAATCCACTAATATTTTCTTTATTGTAACAATGAGTGTAAACGCAGCCTAATGTAATAATCTATATGTTAATTTTCTTACCGAATCTTTAATATTGGATATGTAAATCTGTGTTCTTTCACGGCAGAAAAATGTTTATGATTTAGATTGACATAGATTTCGTTTAACAACAATGGGAAGATCGAATCCGTTCTTTTAAGTTTAATGTATTCAATAAGGTTCAAGTTGCAACGGGGAATGATTCGAGTTTAGTCCTTATTAACAGAGATGAATCGTTCCCCTTATACAATTTTATTTGGTTTTGCTGCAACGTGGAAATTAGTTCAACTTTGATATTGAGATTGTGAATATAGACATTGATGAGTATTTAGTTTTTGGAAATGTCGCAAGTCGCGCTGTGCAAATTACGTAATGCTTAACAAGTGAGCATCGATTGGAAAGGTATATAAGTAAATGCGGAGCTTAGTTTGCACGCATTCCATCAGCGTCGGCTCTACGATATAAACATCTAATGACACTTGGGAATAAAGATACCTTGTATTTCGCTAAGCACAATTTATACTTCGAAATTTATAATGTTATGGGACGACAGGTTAGGATAGGCCGAAATCCTTTGAGGTTAATGACGCCTGCCTATTGGACATGTATTTGTCACTGTTGACCCATATATTCTCATTCTTACGGATAAATGATAGAATTTCAGATCTCCGAACTTTATTTTGGCCTTCTTCAAAATTTATTCAACGTAGACTTATTTGGGCAAGGAAGCAAAACTAGACATGCAATGCAATATGTCTCGTTTTTCAATGGAAATGTTATCATTGGCGTGTATCTTGATGCAAGCTCTGCCTATTAACGTTTCTCGATCCCAAGTACTCAGTGGAGCCCGTAGATTCTACTCTGCTTAAAATCCTGCCCATATTAACATCGACACTCGTGACACATTTTGGTCGCAATACTGTAGGAAGGGGCACGTACGAAAGTTTTTGTCTGCTACTGAATGGTAGGCCGTAAGCTTCGTCTACGGTTGCAAAAACGACAGGGTTCTCTTCCCTGGTACGGCTTCCTCCTAGCGACACACATACACACGTAACTATTCCCTGCACATATACATATTTGGATTTTTCCCGTGGAGACATGCAGCAAATTAGAATTCTGGATTCATCGAATCGAATATAAACGAACAGGGGATTCTGTATTTCTTTTAAATTTAAGGATATTCATGGACTGTAAATTGTAACTTGAGTGTAATGTAAGCTTTCGTATGTATTGAAAATAAACCATCTCCTGGATAAAAATGAATGAAAAGAAAGGTCAAAGTAACCTCCCAGAAGATGCAGTTGCCAATCTTAAAATTTGAGAAGAGTCGTTCATTTATTTTATGATTCACCAACAACACCCTTAAGTTCTCAATGCTTTATTCACCAAGCCCGTACCTGAGAGGGGTCAGAGTATCCCATTTAGCCGTCTGAGTTTTAGCCGAGGTGAAATTAGAACATAAGGTATTTGGAAGATTGAGGCAGGCTAGGATTACCATAATTTGCAGCTCTCTGTGTGTGTGTTACTGAAAGGCTATCTATAGTGGAGAGTGAAATAACACACAGTTATAGTTATATGAACATACATATATATATATTACGCAGATGAATTGCGTCTTACATAAAGCTAAGGTCAACCCTCATGCGTGAATAAGCGCGCGTAACGGCCATAGTAAGTCTCGCAGGTAGGTAAGACGAGCAGAGCCGCGCCCGCTGTGAAAGAGGTTGAGTTGACAGTAGCGTCGAGACGTTCGTCGCGTCCAGTAAAGCAGCTGCCGTGCGACCGATCAGTGGTTGTGAGTTTTTCTTCGCCTGTGCCTCATTTGTCTACAGTATATTTGGGTATACAAACTTACGTCCGACCGGAAGTCACGTCGTCCTTCGCAAGTAGTGGCAGCTGCCATTGCATTGCGTCCGTGACAATTGGCACCCTAAACGTGGGGCTCGATTGAGAAAAAGATTGGTGAAGGCTCGATTGAGAAAAAGATTGGTGAAGGCTCGATTGAGAAAAAGATTGGTGAAGGCTCGATTGAGAAAAAGATTGGTGAAAGCTAGATTGAGAAGGAAGGAAGATAAACATTTTAATTGAATCCAGAGATGCAGTCCTTTAAGATAAAACACTCAACGTCCTTTGGATGTTCATCAGTTGTGTCAGAGGCGCAATTATATAACAAGGATCCACTAAAGCTAATGTCTTACGTCCGACCGGAAGTAAATCCAGAAGAAGGGAAGAAGAGGATGGCGTATCAGCGTAAGCTACATGAAATAAATTCAAGAAAATACGTCGAGTGGCAGAGAGAATTCGAAAAGACAGAACAAGATATGTACAGAAAAATACAAACAGAGAAACTAATTTCAGAAGTTGTGTCCGAGCAGATCCAACCTTTGGAGGATTCGCTGCGTGAACACGTGACAAAAGAAATTGCCGACTTGAAGAAATATCTGAAAGAAGAGATGTCTTTGCAGTTTTCCCTGTTGAGGAAATCGTTAACCGCAGAACTCTCTGGGACAAACGTAAAAGAAGTTGAGGAAATTGCTGGCACTAAAGACTTCAAGAATCCTATAGGAATTCAAGATGGTGGTCGAGATCCGTTGCTCTCTACGATGATGCAAGGCGCCGTGCATGTGCAGAGAGATGTAATGGATGTGGCGGTACAAACTGAAGAAGAAATCGAGATGTGTAACCTTTGCGGTTGTCGCAAAGAATCCCGAATGGACTTAATTATAAAGACTATGAAAATGCAAGTGCCTGTAGAAGAAAAACCGGAATGTTCCCGAATAATAAGTGAAGATGATGGTTTAAGTGAGATTAGTCTGGACGATGAAATGTTGGTGGATCTAACCATATCGCCAAGACTTTATGACGAACTTAGTGCCATTGGTGAAGAGTCAGTTTGGAATGAAATGGAAGAAATCAGTGAGGTAGACTCGAAAGGAAATTTTCCTTTAGTGTGTGAAATCGATCAAGGTTCTAATCAGAATCTTAAGGAGAGGATTTCCAAGCAAATCGCTGGGAAACAACTGAAGTTTGAAGAATTTGTTAGCCGTATGGTTGCAGAACTTAAGTATATGGGCAGCCGTAGCAAATTGAAGAAAAGGCTGATGAAACATGTTTGTGTCAATAAGGGCATTGTTTGCATGAAAGTTCCTTGAAATTTAAAGGGGATGTTATGACTAACACTCCAGGTATTTGGTGTATATAGTATGTTTGTAATACCCATATATATTTAATGGTTTTAGTAGATGACTGTACCTGTAAATATTCCTTTGTATTATTATTATGTATTATTTAGTATTTTTGTGAAAAAAGGGTAATTCGTATAGTGCATATTCTCTGTAAATCGTTCTTCTCCTTCATTTATATATGTATATATGTATTCCGTCCAAGAAACGATTTTCAAAGTGGGGGCCATATGATATGAACCTCACGGCTCATATCCATGTGCCGTTAATTATTCTTGGATATTTAATATTAGTTGGTTCTTATTATTTGATTATTAATATTTCACATTTCATAATTTTTGATAAATAGAAAGATTATTACTAGACTTATATAATCCACTAATATTTTCTTTATTGTAACAATGAGTGTAAACGCAGCCTAATGTAATAATCTATATGTTAATTTTCTTACCGAATCTTTAATATTGGATATGTAAATCTGTGTTCTTTCACGGCAGAAAAATGTTTATGATTTAGATTGACATAGATTTCGTTTAACAACAATGGGAAGATCGAATCCGTTCTTTTAAGTTTAATGTATTCAATAAGGTTCAAGTTGCAACGGGGAATGATTCGAGTTTAGTCCTTATTAACAGAGATGAATCGTTCCCCTTATACAATTTTATTTGGTTTTGCTGCAACGTGGAAATTAGTTCAACTTTGATATTGAGATTGTGAATATAGACATTGATGAGTATTTAGTTTTTGGAAATGTCGCAAGTCGCGCTGTGCAAATTACGTAATGCTTAACAAGTGAGGATCGATTGGAAAGGTATATAAGTAAATGCGGAGCTTAGTTTGCACGCATTCCATCAGCGTCGGCTCTACGATATAAACATCTAATGACACTTGGGAATAAAGATACCTTGTATTTCGCTAAGCACAATTTATACTTCGAAATTTATAATGTTATGGGACGACAGGTTAGGATAGGCCGAAATCCTTTGAGGTTAATGACGCCTGCCTATTGGACATGTATTTGTCACTGTTGACCCATATATTCTCATTCTTACGGATAAATGATAGAATTTCAGATCTCCGAACTTTATTTTGGCCTTCTTCAAAATTTATTCAACGTAGACTTATTTGGGCAAGGAAGCAAAACTAGACATGCAATGCAATATGTCTCGTTTTTCAATGGAAATGTTATCATTGGCGTGTATCTTGATGCAAGCTCTGCCTATTAACGTTTCTCGATCCCAAGTACTCAGTGGAGCCCGTAGATTCTACTCTGCTTAAAATCCTGCCCATATTAACATCGACACTCGTGACACATTTTGGTCGCAATACTGTAGGAAGGGGCACGTACGAAAGTTTTTGTCTGCTACTGAATGGTAGGCCGTAAGCTTCGTCTACGGTTGCAAAAACGACAGGGTTCTCTTCCCTGGTACGGCTTCCTCCTAGCGACACACATACACACGTAACTATTCCCTGCACATATACATATTTGGATTTTTCCCGTGGAGACATGCAGCAAATTAGAATTCTGGATTCATCGAATCGAATATAAACGAACAGGGGATTCTGTATTTCTTTTAAATTTAAGGATATTCATGGACTGTAAATTGTAACTTGAGTGTAATGTAAGCTTTCGTATGTATTGGAAATAAACCATCTCCTGGATAAAAATGAATGAAAAGAAAGGTCAAAGTAACCTCCCAGAAGATGCAGTTGCCAATCTTAAAATTTGAGAAGAGTCGTTCATTTATTTTATGATTCACCAACAACACCCTTAAGTTCTCAATGCTTTATTCACCAAGCCCGTACCTGAGAGGGGTCAGAGTATCCCATTTAGCCGTCTGAGTTTTAGCCGAGGTGAAATTAGAACATAAGGTATTTGGAAGATTGAGGCAGGCTAGGATTACCATAATTTGCAGCTCTCTGTGTGTGTGTTACTGAAAGGCTATCTATAGTGGAGAGTGAAATAACACACAGTTATAGTTATATGAACATACATATATATATATTACGCAGATGAATTGCGTCTTACATAAAGCTAAGGTCAACCCTCATGCGTGAATAAGCGCGCGTAACGGCCATAGTAAGTCTCGCAGGTAGGTAAGACGAGCAGAGCCGCGCCCGCTGTGAAAGAGGTTGAGTTGACAGTAGCGTCGAGACGTTCGTCGCGTCCAGTAAAGCAGCTGCCGTGCGACCGATCAGTGGTTGTGCGTTTTTCTTCGCCTGTGCCTCATTTGTCTACAGTATATTTGGGTATACAAACTTACGTCCGACCGGAAGTCACGTCGTCCTTCGCAAGTAGTGGCAGCTGCCATTGCATTGCGTCCGTGACAACACCATCTTTGAGTTACTGACTTAGTTAAGTATTTTAACACTGACGTATGTTGTAATAAATAATCACACGCGCGCGCGCACACACACACACACACACACACACACACACAGATACATAGTGTCTCAAAAATCATTGCTAACTTCAATCTTCAATCTTGGCAGAGTGGTTAGCACACCGCGATACGACAACCTTTTTGAGTACCTATTGTTATCCACAAATCAATTTGAGTACATCGATTTTATTTTCGAGGCACTCTTCTACTCTTTCCTTTTCTTTTGAGTGTGTAAGCGAGCCTTTGTTCTCACTTTTGTATTTGTTCTTTTTGTGTCTTCCTTGTTATTCTTTCTTTTCTTTCTTTTGAAGTTATTTATATTTATAGTATATGTATCCATTGGGGTTAGGTGGTAGAACAGCCGCAGGCTGAACCTCGCCCTTAAATAAAGGAAAATTGAATTGAATTGAACAATTGAGAAGCCGCAACACAACCAATCCATTTTTCGTGCATGCAAGCATCTGCTTACCAGCGGAAACTGTCTCACGTCACCTGCCCAGCCATGGTCTACCTCAAAGCTGTGAATTTCTCCATTCACCGTTACGAAGCACGGGCCATGAATGTCTAATGCCCTGAGCGTGAATTACGAAGGCCACAGATCCACTCCTGGCCTTAAAGGGCTGCGTTTTCTCTCCATCAACACGAGGTCTCCTCTGTCGCTCGTATTAGTCATTTTCATCAGACCGCAATCATTATCGAAATGATAGAAAAAGGTCTATTAAAATTAATATCGCTTGATCGAACTTCTATGGTGTAATATTTGAATGTTTTCACTCAAAATACTACTAGCTTTATTCATTTCAATTTATCAAGAGCAAAATTAACCTTGACATCATTAAATCACTCATTTGTTCTACATACGTACAGTCATGAAAACTTCTGGATTGTAACGATTGTAAGTTGTTGTTACACATTTTTAGTTAATGGAATTGTTACGACCCAGAAGTGTCCCTGACTGCACAAAACTTTAGACAAATTGGCATTTTTAAGACATTGTAACCAAGCGCGCCCGCAGGATTTTTGTCGGGGAGGGGGGGCAGAGTAAGATTTCGAATTTTGCCCTTCAGTCATAGAAATTATTATTATTATTGTTACTTTACAAATCATAAAATTAAAATTGAATTGAAAATACAAGTTGACTCGAGAGTCTACTATTTAGATAGAAACTGGATTCGTCTTGTTTTTGTTTTTTTCAAAAACCTGTCACTTTGTTGATGAACAGTTCTTTGTCTTTTTGAATTTTTTACAGTGCACAGATATCAAACGGAGACCACTTAATCTACTGTCCCTTACGGTACCTCTGTTTTTACGTGCCAAAATGTAGCTATTGTAAAAAAAAAAAAAAATTCAAAATGACGGGGTGTGAATTGTCAAGACTAAATGATTTCTCTATTTTTCGTAATCCCGAGACATTCCAAACGATCTTATTTCGAAGAGGCTAATTTCTGATATTTTATGCACTATCCGTGTCTGAAATTTCTTGATATTAACAGTTTTTATTCCAGAAGTGCAAAAACAATCACTTGAAGGGGAAATAGTGGCCGTGTCCGAAAGAAGTAAGAGAACTTTAAGCGAGCATCCTCCGAGTATGGTCTTGCAGTGCGGTCTTGAAATCGTGGACTGGAAGTGAAAGTCTTTCGAACTGCACTTCGACTGCAGCGCCAAATACGATCAGTAGATATAACCGAGAATACGTTGGTTTTCCACGTTTTAAACACTTGTTTTTCACCACAGAAATCACATAGCATTTCAAATGTTCTTATGCATACATTTTCACATATCAGAAGAACTCTAACTAACAACTTGCTGGCTTTCAACCTCCGCGATTTCAAACAAATGAACAAGTCTACTTGTCACGTGACCGAGCCTGCAACTTGGTGTAATCTGTCCTGCGGTCTTGATTCCTCGTTAACTTCGCGCTTTCGAACTGCACTTGGTGACGTCACTTCCGTCACGACCATACTTCAAGTCTGTACTTTGTACCTTTCGGACACAGCCTAAGTGTGAAATTCGAGATTTTCACCGCGCATCGAGAATTTTGGAATATTCGCAGCCCAGAGAATTTATTCAGTCCCAAGTGAATGAAACTGAGGGACGCAATTTCTGTAGCATGGAGCATTGGGTCTTGGACACGGTGCTTTTGCGGTGCAGGCATATTTTAAAAGTAATGATAGGCTGGTAGCTGCTTGGCAGCAGTTCAACAATGGGAGACATGGAAGAGGCAGTACCAAACTTTGAAAGTGGTAGACGTATTACAGTTGATGAACGTATTACCGTATTTTCTCTAATCTAATGAGCACTCCAATTTTCAAACGAGAGACAATATTGGCAAAAACGAACCATCTCACACGAACCTTAATGTTTAAGGTATTCACAGTATTCGCACCTTGTTTTAACCTCTGCCTTCAAATTTTAGGAAGCCTCTCGATGTCTTTTGTCAATATTGCTTAAAGTGCACACTATTTTAGTATTTTCAGTTTATTCAATGTTTTTCTGTAACTCTACTGGGTTAAGATAGGTCTCCTGATTTAGTCAGTTATTCACAAGAACGCTAATTGTATTAAGTTAGCAGTGGACAGGTCCACCAGTTTCTTTTGTATCTCTAGCAATCATGATTTATGGTTATGGTCATTGCTTCACTTCAATCGAAAGACACAGATAATTAAAAATCAGAGAGAAATCCACTCTCGATTTCTGGCTGTGTACGCAACTTTTTGTGTCTCTTCGTCACTTTCATCTTCATCGTGCGAGTACCCTAAAAGGGGAAGAAAAGCAACGTCAAATATAGCAATACTGTTAAGAGTATAAAGATGGCTAAATGTTCAAGGCCGCATTTAACTTAACAGTTTATATTCTGTGACGTTGTTGCTATAATGTAGTGAAGCAATGTTGTACAGTTGTACGAAATTATTATTTTATAAATTGTTTATTTAACAACATGTAGTTTACATTTTAACAAATAGGAAAATGAATAAATTGTGTCATAAGTATTCTGTAGTTTCTTAATTGTAAGAAATAACATTCATATATAAACGAAAAAATCGATATAATTTATATTTCATTACACTAAATTTTTAAATGTCTTCAAGACTGCCCAGTTTTATATTTGTAACTCTGACAGCTTCTCAGAAAATTATAATTCACTAATCTGGCAACAAAACAGAAATTTACGAGACAGTTGGTTTGAATGCATTAAATCCACCCTACACGAAAGAGTTCCTTTCAAAATACCATTCATTTACACGTATAGGCGGCGTGGCGCTCTTCTTTAAATTTTTTGTTAACATTGTAATAATTTTCAGCAGCATCGTTTAATTTCGTAGAATACCAGTCCCGTTTATAAAGCAGTTGTGACAATATTACAATATTTCTAAGCGAGTGGCGCTCAACCGCTCACTCGTGTTAAAAGGAAGAAAGTGAGAAATGATACTTTTCTTCATTAATTGATAGATAAGATGAAGGAGGTGAACGGAAACGACCTCCCCGACTACAGCCCGATCCTGGAGTTCTACCGGGGCAGCGCCGTCTTCGTTACCGGAGGCACGGGCTTCATGGGCAAAGTCCTCCTGGAGAAGCTCCTGAGGACCTGCCATGACGTCAGAGCCATCTACGTCCTCATCAGGCCTAAGAAGGGGAAGAGCATCAACGAGCGGTTCCAGGACATCTTGAAGGACCCTGTGAGTATCTCGTGGCTGTGGTACGTCACTTGGTTGTGAATGCATGCTTTCATAATTTAAACCTGTAGGCTACAGATGTATGGAAACTTATTCAATATAGATGTAATCGATAATATTAGTGATGATTTATTATCCTTCCTTTATTCATTCATTATACAACTTTGGAGTTCAAAATTATACTTCGAAGTACGATTTCGATACTGATTTGTCAACTTTATTTACTTGGCGCTTGCATAACAGTAGTCTATATTATAAATCGCCCACATTTGGTCAGATTTTCAATTAATAAATATCTGTAAAAGGAAATAACCTTACTTGAATTTCAAAAATGGGATGTAATCATCTTCATAATGCTCCCTGCTATTTTTCTATTATGCAATCTGATTCCAGAACTTCTGTTCTGTATATCAGAGATAATAAAAATGATTTATTGGCATGAACAAGTTAAATATCAAGGAAAGGTCGTGAAATTGAGATTTATACTGCTCAATTGTAGATTTCGGAACAACACAGAAGATCAGATATCCAATCAAAAGAATATCACTTGACAGGATGATGCATAGGCTACGCATACACAATGATTCGGATAATTTATCTCTGAAGTTTGGAGTGTTCTCCAGTGAGGAATAAAAACGCAGAAGTCTCAAAATAATATATCCTATGATACACTGTTGTGTGATAGGTGAAGTTGCCACTAATGTAGCAGCCGTAGTGATAACGTTTCCACATTGAAGTCAAGGTGTCTCGGGTTCGATCCCCGGTGGAGATTGCAGAGCTGTTCGGATCCGACTTGAACCATAGGTCGACACTAATTAGCCTATTTCAGCATATAAAGCATATTAAAGATCATACAAGGCAGAAAAAAGTGAAGGGGAGAGCACATCCAAATGATACCACCCCTCTGCACTAGGAAGTCAACAGATTCTGCATGATCTACTTTCTAATAACAAATTGAGAAAAATCTATAACGAAATATGACCAAAAAACAATGTGTATGACGACGCGATAAAGCAAGAATACACAAGAAGTGCACCCGATTTCATCCAACGTAGAGCATGACAGTACGAAAAGACAGTATGACACCCAACCGTGTTCGGTATGGTATCCAGTGGCGGTGAATAGGGAGGGGCGTTACCCCCCCCTTTACGTTTTGTCCGTACTGTGGTCTCTTAACCTTGTCAATCAATAGAAAGTAAACTGTTCTTGCCCTCCCATTTTTGACACCCAATCGCCGCCAATGAGGGTATCATTTCTATTCCATGCGACTTCAATTTTCCGAATGGCATTGCCTACCCATCAGACATCGTATGATGATCTCATGTAGCATCCCTTGGAACGGATATCTTCATTTCAGTGCCGTTCCGGAATCATTTCGTCAACTCGAAAAATATGTTCCAGGACCGATACCATGTAGCAGAGCAACCACTTCGCGATCTTTCTTTGTGGGTATACATCAATGACCAATTGTTAGAACAGAAACCTAGTCTTCTTCTAAGATGTTTACTGAAACATTTCGTGGGAATTTCAGTGTAGCTAATTACTCTTCAAATGATATTTCTTTGCCTGGTTTCTGAACACATTATACATTTCTTCTCCCGCAGCTGTTCTCCCGCCTGTCGTCGGAGAATCCTGACTTCTCTCAGAAGCTACTGCCCGTGGCCGGCGACTGCTCCCAGCGCCAACTGGGCATGGGCGAGGCGGACCGGAAGGAGCTCCTGAGCCAGGTGAATATCGTCTTCCACGCCGCAGCCACCGTTCGCTTCGACGAGAAGCTTCGGCTGGCGATGGCCATCAACGTCCACGGGACGAAGGATGTTCTCAAGCTGTGCAAGGAGATGAAGAACCTCAAGGTACTGTCACTTTACAGTTAAGCGGTATTGACGAATCACGTGCATTACATGAACATATGTGTTCACGAATATGTGGTTTCAAGGCTCCATCTCTTGCATGTTTCGTTTGTGTAAATTATAAGTAATTGTTCTTGCTCGTTGCCTTTACTAACTCTTTCTTGCAACATTTCTCTGAATGCGAAAATGAATGCGAATCTCTGGTCCAGGGATCGCTGATTTACTCCCGTCTCGCCGAATACCTACAGATATAAATATCTCACCTAAGCAAATGTTCGGTGCTGTATATAGTCTAGAGACAATATACTTTAGTATTAGCTAAAATTTAATATTGGATAAGAAATAACTAGCTATCTCAAGAAACTCCAATGAAGTGCTCCCAAGAGCAAAAATATTGATTGATCGATTTGGTGGTTTAAGTGCACTTTATGCACAATAAGGCTAATCGGAACTGGACCTACGGTTTAAAGTGAGATCCGAACCACTATGTGCCTCCATTGGGTATCAAACACGGGACTCCTTTATTTGCAAGGCGACGACGCTACCACTGCGCCATCAGGGAGGCCACAAAAGCAAAAATATAAACGTGTGTATGATATTAACAAATTTTGACCTGCACGGTGAGTGTGCTAGCGCAAACAATGACGAAAGGTACTGTTTCCTCCAGGAAGAGCAAGGAGTCGAACGTGAGAGAGATTTTTTAAATGTTATTATATGTAATCTACTGATGAATTTTTCTGTTTCAAGCATAAAAACACAATCTGCATGTAAGGGAATCAAGTAACAGTAACCTTGAAACGAGCCACTTGTTTCGAAGTACAGCAAGAAACGTGGGTAACCATGACTGCAGCTGAATATAAATTCAATTACTAAAGTTTGAGTTGATCTTCATTTGCATTTCGATGTGTTACCTTTCTTCCTCTCTAAGGACATGTTTGATAATCGTATATATCGTACATTATCAAATGTGTATGTATAGAACAGACTTTGTTATATTTCTACCAATTCATCTCCTGCAGGCTGTCGTACATGTTTCCACTGCGTACTGCCATTGTCCACGGAAGGAAATCGACGAGGAGCTCTATCCCACACCCTTGGATCACGAGAAGTTCGAGAAATGCTTGCAGTATATGGATGATACAGCTCTCGAAACACTCACTCCAACGTAAGCACTTCTTTCTCATTTAAGTAACATGGAATATTATATTTAATGAGGAAAAATAGCATAAGCATTAATCATTTATAGATTTTTCCAGATAGAGTACCACATGGAGAAAAATAAAAGATCAGCATTAAATTTGTAATTTGAAACCATTTACTTACAACATTCCCATCAGTTCTTATTTAGAATTTAAGTGGTACTTAAGTATTATACTGACTATTTCCAAATCGTATTCCGCCAAATGCGATTCCCGCTTATGGAACCTAACCTAACCTAACCGAATGACTCATGTTTGCGAGGGAAATATAATTTATCGTAGACAAATGAGGTAGTCCGTATGATACTAAAGTACCATTTAAGTTCGCTGCTATCAGTAACATTGTCTGGAAAAAGCTAGTGTGGAAGTGGAAAGGAGACGTAATATTCTATGGGCGACAACCAAATTTAATATAGGCTACTTCTGAATAGTACATATGGAGTGTGTATTTCACTTTTACATTTTTTTTGTTTACCCAGTCAGAAAATATATCCTCAAATAAAGGATTCCGAACAATAAGCAAAAATGATGGTGTTGATGATAATTACAAGAATTACAAAATCACAATTCATCTTCTTAATTGTGCCCATTCAAATGAATTAAAAAATATGATTAAATTTAAGGAAAATATGTACTAAGTAGACAGCTAAGAGAAGATAAATTTACTGTGCTCAAACAAAATTCTTTTAAGGTCAAATGAGAAACATTTTTAATAAACCTGATCTTAAATCTTATTTCTGAGCACCTAAAACAGTTGAAAAATGTTTTCATGGAAACAGGAAGGAGGAAGTTTGTAATTTTCAGAAAGCATGGTTAGTGGTTCTGTAGGTTCTGTGCATGTAATCAAAGTGTCCCAGGTTCGATACCCGGTGGATGCACATAGCACGGTGGTTCGGATCCCACTTTTAACCGTGGCTCCAGTCCTGATTAGCCTTTATGTGTATAAAGTGGATTTAAAACAACAATTCAATTCAAATGAAATGAAATGAAAGACTTTACTTTGTTCTTTGAAAACACACCTAATCATGACAATGCAAACAAGATATCGAGAAGTGCACTGAGCGCCCACACGATGCACCAAGGACGTGCAGTGGGAGAAATTAAATTAGTACTAGTAGAAAAGCAAGAAATTGCTATGTGAAAACATGCAGTGCAAGGAGGAAAGAGACCAAAATAGATTATCATTATCATAATAAATAATGGCTAGATGCTAACGCAGGAGATAACGATTTTACACGACAAGAAGATACTATTCTAATTTAGGCCAGGGAATTCCCGCTGAATTTTCTTTACCCGAGCTCTTACTTTGCAGCTCCAAAGCTAGTTAGTGAGACATATCCTTGACTCTTCCACAGGATAGTCGGCAAGTGGCCCAATACCTACGCCTTCACGAAAGCCATGGCAGAGAACGCTGTCCACAGGAACAAGGAAGATCTTCCGCTCTGCATATTTCGCCCTGCGATTGGTAAGTGAATACTTTCTCCAATGCATTAGTAATATATGTAACGGAATTACATAAACAAACACGTAGCTGTAGTTCTCTAACTAAATTTCAGAGAAGAAAATGACAAGACCATCAATGACAATTTCTTGTAGTGAAAGCTTCCTATCATCTTTTTATAACGAAAATAAATTGCTTGTTATTTTATTAGTTACTCGCCGTGGATCATTCTCCATGTTAACGCGTTTACCTACGGTACACCAACCTCTTTTTAATATAGTTTTAGTTTTACACATTTAGTTTCAATTTATGGGTAATTGCTCATAATATGTTTTGCAAGCTATTAAAACAAGCTTCTAAACCAGAATTCAAGTAAACTATTTAAGAGTACACCACTCTAACGCACCCTTCTGAAGAACAACACGCGATGCGCCTTTTGTTTTACTTGCATGCCTGCAATAGTGTTTTATTTCTATTAGGGCATATCTAATTAATCTAAATGGTCGTGTAAAATAAATATAACTAACTAACTAACTCTCTAGCCTTCTTGAACCCGAGGGTTCATGGCTGCAGCAACACAGACATTCCATCTGTCCCTATCCTGAGCAAGATCTATATACTATTTTTCCATCCCTACCAATTTCCTTTAGGTCCATCTCAACATTATCCCTCCATCTTTGTCTTGGTCTTCCTACTGGTCTCCTACCATCAGGTTTCCCAACAAGAATCCTATAAACTCTTCTTTCCTCTCCCATTCGTGCCACATGGCCTACCCACCTCAGTCTTCTTGATTTAACCATTTTAATAATATCTGGACATGATTACAAATTATGTAACCTTCTCCACTCACCTGTCTCCTCATCCCTCTTAGGCCCAAATATTTTCCTAAGGATCATATTTTCAAATACTCTCAATTTATTTTCCTCTTTCAATGTAAGGGACCAAGTTTCGCATCCATATAATACTAGAGACTAAATTACTGTTTTGTATATTTTAACTTTTAGTTTCTTAGATATTAAACGAGAAGACAAAAGTTCATGAAGAGAAAAGTAACATGCATTTCCTGAATGAAGCCTGCTTTTTATTTCCTCTTTAATATCATTTTCATTTGTTAGTATTACTCCTAAGTACTTGAATTTGGAAACTGGTTGAAATGAGTTGTTATCAATAATTAGATTTTGATTATTACCTAATACTTGGTTTCGGCCTGTAAGCATATATTTAGTTTTCTCTTTGCTAACTTCCAAACCTATCTCTTTAGCTGCTTTGCAAAATATTTTAGCATTATTCTTAATTGTATTTACACCTTTCCCCCAGCAAGTCTACATCATATGCATATGTTAACAGCTGAGTCACACCATTTAATTTTAGTCCTTCTTTAGTTTCTCTTACCTTCCTAACAGCGTATTCTAAGGTAAAATTAAAGAGCAATGGAGATAATGCATCTCCTTGTTTTAACCCTCACGATTGTAAATTTGTCAGACATATTAATAAACACACGAATTTTACTTTCTGTTTCTCTGATGCATACTTTTATCATATTAACAAGCTTCTCAGGTATTCCAAACTCGACTAATATATTATATAATTTATCTCTTTTGACTGAATCATATGCTTTTAAAAATCAATGAATAGCTGATGGACATTTTCATAATATTCCCACTTTTTCTCAAGTGTCTGTCTGATGTGAAAAATTTGTTGTTGATCTGTTACGTTTAAATCCACATTGATAATCACCTTTAATTTCATTAGCATATGGGGTTAGTCTTGTTAAAAGAATGTTAGATAATATTTTATATGTTGTTGAGAGTAGAGAAATTCCACAGTAATTATTGCAGTTCATTTTATCACCTTTTTTTTAAACACAGGAACAATTATGGATTCTTTCCACCGTTAAGGGTTCTCTTCTTTATTTCACATTAAACAAATTAATTTATGAATTTGACATATTCACATATTGTCACCATATTTAATTAACTCAGCTGGTATTAAATCAATGTCAGGTGCTTTTACTGAAATAAATATATATAACAATAAATAAGAGTTGTTGCGGTAAACTAGGTTAAATATTCAGAATACGTCACTATTTACTATCACATTTAATGAAATGAAAGCTTTTAATTCCAGAAGTCACAAATATTGTGAGTGCGAGAATATTAAAGCCTGTATTTATATTCCACCAATTCTGTTATATTGTTTTACCTATAATCTTATCAGCAAATTTAATAGAAATCTACCAATTGACGTTTATTTGGGCTACTATACATTAGTACACTAATAAAAGGCTTCAAATTGCAAACAATTTATAAAGAATATTTAGAAATAGCTGGAAGTAAATTTTGACTATCTTCTATCGCAGTTGTCTCTTAAAACTGGTATACGTGTTATTTATGTTTTCAGCATGGACTCCGGTACGGGCTAATTCGTTGCGATTAGACAAAAGTTGCAGAAGTCACGCTATCCAGTATACGCTACTCATATATATATACTGGACAGAGACAGAAAATGCTGTAATTACTTTAGTCTGTCTTGTAGAAAATGAAGATTTCATTATTTTCAGTACTTTTATTTTGGTTATTTTTCATCGCTTATTGGGTTAATGTCGACGATGAGAATGAATGATGACTTGATGATTGGACAAACATAACGATACATCCATGTCTTGATCATGGTCCGAAGCTGATACCTCTGACTTCGTATTTGAGCACTCCGACTCGGAGGCCAGGGGAACAGGAAAATAAATCAATATCAACGAATATAACTTTAATCTGTCAGTGCATTATTCTTAATTTATGTAATTTAGCTTCGCTTTTCTACCACCTTTTGCTCATTGCGACAATGAGGATGAGTGATGATATGATGAAGGAACACTTACAAAGAACACCCATCTCCACGCCGGGGATTTGAACCCGGTAACTTCGGTGGGGATGTCGAAAGTCGACCACATAACGCGCTCCGCCATCGAGCTGGCTGGTGCGATATCAAGTGTAATTTAGAAAAAGTATTTGGCCTATATAAGGTTAATTTACTTTGTAGAAATAAGGAGCGTTGCTGTTAGCGTAAAGAGGAAAAAGTGACGTCTTACAAATACAAAAATAATATTGGGAATGACAATAATAATAATAAAAGCAACAAGCCAGGCTTCACTCTAGAATATTGTTTCCATATTGCTTAAACGAGCATTCTCTTGCGATACCATATAAATCTATGTTCATGTTGCTGTGACTTAAATTTTTCAATTTTCGAAGGAGTTGAAAAATATCTTCTTTGAAGGATTCTTGTGTTTCATCTGAAAAATCGCGTTTGCACATTGAGTTTTAATTTGTACTGTACAAATCTCAATGAATGAACATTTAACAATACATGAGGCAATTTTTGTACCGACTAACATCTAGCCTCTAACATCCTATGTGCCTCTGGCCGAATACACGACTCAAAGTCTTACCGTCTAAGATTCCGCGTTCGAGTCCTGACCTTGCCATTAATTCAATCAGCATTCATCCTCACCGGCACGGTGGGCTTGTACAGGTACAAAAAGCGACGTGAAATGGAAAAAGAAATGCAAAACACATAACGATTTCTTTTTAACGGGTGGAAAATTTGAAGGCTATGTTCCTTTAGCAATCTAGGCCTACCACTTTTAATTCGAACAAGGTTTAGCCAGAGGATCTCGTTAATGGCTGAATCTCTTCTGCGCTGTAGCCTTCGATGCAGACAACCGGCTTTGATTGCGTAACAGTTGAATTAATGCCAAAATAAAATTGTTGGTCAGTGTTTAGGATTGAGTATATGCTATGAAAGAAGAACTGGCTCTTTGACAAGCTTCCTGTTTTTCTGTTTTGCAAGTAATTACATCACAACGAACATAATTGCCTTATTAGACCGGAAGTTTGAATATTTGCCCTTGCGTAACACGGATTAAGGGCTAAACCAGTGAAATAGGTAAACACAATATTTCTCTCTTTCTTGCAAATTATTCTTACCTGATAGTTGGTGGGAAAGTGCTCCACGTATCTGAAACACGCCCTCGGGTCCCCACCCTTCCCCTTGCTGCAGGTTAAAGAAAAAAAAATTCTGTGCAAGGTCGATTGTTTTTCGATAGTCAAGACATTTGCGGTCTTTCTCCATCAAGGTCTTCCAGCTATGCACGTGGTTTTCACTTGAACTTGCAGAACAGCTGTCAAAGAAGCCTTTTTTCTGACGAGGATAATCAAAGTAGGAAAGTTTGTTGCGTCCAGAACAGAGGTGCAACCACAAATTTTTGTCGGGAGGAAGGGAGGTTCATAAAGGCGTTCATAAAGAGGTTCATAAATGTAGGCGGGGGGGGGGGGGGGGGGGGGGGCAGGCAACGATAAAACTTCAATAGTTATAGTAATTTTATTATTTACTTATTTATTATCCTGCGCACAACAGGCATCTGCCCTTTTACAGTGCACAGTAAATGTCTTATATTTTATATATTTATATACATAAAAATAATATTTATACACATTTTCAGAAATAAAAAAAAATACATATAGAGGTTATATCTTCCTTATACATTACCGTGGATAAAAATGAATCAAATCTTACACAATTACATTCATATATGTATATATATACACATAAAGAAGGTAAAATAATAATAATAATAATAAATAAGTAAGAATGTTTTCCATTAAATAGCGTTTATACTCAGAAAATTTAGCAAATATGTCCAAGTGTACGCCCCTCTCTAACCATTCATTATGCAAGCTACACATTCTTCGCAGGGGAGCCATTTCTGCGGATTTTGTACGGGTGCGGGAAATTACAAAGTGTTGCTTTCTTGATCACAACTTTGGATGGGGAACATAGAAAGCTATTTTTGAAAGCAGAGAGGAAGAATACAATTTGTCGTTAAGAAGTTTGAAAAGAAAAAGGAGCTGATGTATGGTTCTTCTGTTTGCAAGGGAGGAAATGTGTAATTTTATTAGTAATTTGTTATAAGGTGTCATCTTTGGATATGCACCATCTATCTTAAAAATTATATAGCGAGTGAATTTATTTTGAACTTTTTCAATAAGATCTATTTGTTTACTGGTTTGTGGACCCACACTATAGATGCGTACTCTAATTTGGGCCTACCACATAGGCTAAATAATGATAACAACGCTTCTCATAATGAACGTCAGTTTTCTATGCGCGTCATTAACAGTCTTTGTGATATGTAACTGAAACGATAATTTATCATCGAACACTACACCAAGATCTGTTATTGAGTTTGCCCTGTCTATCTGTGTGTGTGCTATTTCGTAGTTATAGTGTATTGGGGATTTCAATCGGGTAAATGTTACGTCCCTGCATTTCTTATGGTTTAGATTAACTTTATTTCCTTTACATCATGCGTTGAGATTTTCGATATCCTCCTGTAATTTAATTGAATCATCGTCATTGTGAATGCTCCTATAGAATTTTAAATCGTTAGCGAATAAGAGTTTCTCGGAATTTCTAAGCTGTTTTTGGTAGGTCGTTAATTAACATTAAATACAACAAAGGACCAAGATTAAAACATTGAGGTACACCTGAGCCAGCTACAAATTCATTGGAGCAGCAACCTTGATAATTTATGTATTGTTTTCTGTTTTTGAGATACGAGCACATTAAATCTATGAGGGAAGAGGAGAAGTTATAAAAGGCTAATTTCTTCAAGAGAATATCATGGTTTACAGTGTCGAACACTTTACAGAAATCTGTGTATATAACGTCTACCTGGCCTCTGTTGTCAAGTTCAGTGGAAATGAAGTTTGTAATTTCTACGAGGTTCGTCGTGACAGATTGTTACGCGCTAAAATTAACTCAACTGAACTAAGCAACGCAACAACGCAGAATCGCTCCCCGTGACACCTGTCACGCGGATTAAACATTACATGAATTACATTACATACGGTCAGGGTAAGTGCCTACAGTCGGAGTTACCGAGAATAAACCTAGGAGGATTTGATTGTAAGTACCTGAAATGACGTTACATAATACTACGGTGGTTCTGAATATACACATATATTAAAGCACAGATAAATACACAGTACATCTTGCCCTCTTTCACTCGATCTCTCATTCATACACTCATTCCATGGCATATTGCGACAATATGGCAATTACAAAGGTTAGATTAATTAGTACTTTGACTATACTCATGCTATTTCTTGGCTACATTCCCTTTTACAATTTATCGTTTAGGGTTTTAAGTATAAAGTGAGTAATTGTTCTTTGTGCGAACCCTTTTAGCTTTTCAGAAGGTACAAATATATTTCAATGAACTATTGTTTAGCTGTAAACATAAACTCTGATCTATAACCTTGATTGTCCGCCGGAATAACGATATCTAGGTATGCCATAGCACTGATTTAAGTTATGCAATGATTTGATTTACGCAGATTCGCGGTAGATTTGCGTCATCTCGCTCACACACGCACATGGTTGGATCATACCTTCGCTGCATTCCCTCTGACCTGGGTAGGGTGAAAGTGGTCCTACAGTTTTGGAAGACGTCCACACTCCAGCGTCGTACTTCGCTGTTATCCTGGTTGGCGAAAATGGATCCTGGCATCACTCGATCACTTCGTAGGGACGTCCATGACGGTACACGTACACTGTCGACTCCATACGACAACTAGCGCAGTAATAGGTCAGTCCTTCGCGGTCACTCGTACGTAGAGATACGTGGCTTGGGCGATGAGACGAACATACGTAATGAGCCGTTCGCGGTTTCACATGGACACACATGGATATTAAATGTTATTAACTTCTGCTAACTTAGGACGTTGTTTCGGACGATTGACACAGGTGGACGTGTCTGGCGTTATTCTCACATACCACACGTATGTGCACGAATGCGTTGACGGCTAGGGGGAAACGACCCCCCTGGGTCTACTCTGCTCTACTCCATGGCTCTAAAACACTCACTCGAGGAAAAAACAAATCCAGACCTCGGGTCCGATTGCGACTCGCAGCTAGGTCGCGCGTAGCTCACACTCCGGTGTCGATTCTAGGCAAACTGTTTTCTCGCTATTCCGTATCATCCCTTTTATTCCAGATTTGAACGAGGTGACGCTCTAGTCTCTGTGTCTAGGTGCTTATTTATTGTTTCTGGTGCTTTGACCGTTGTCCTCCTATCCTGGTCAACGCTCAGTCAGGTCCTTAACCTCTGGTAGCAGCCCCTCGTGCAGAGATTAGGCTAAATCCTCCGCTATTGTGTCACACACGGACAGTGAGGGCCATCTCACCAGGATACCGTCTCCCATTGTATCCAGCGATGGATCTTTAATAATTCATAACTCCCGTAGTTCTGTTCTGATTAGGTTCAAATCTCGGAATCAGTACTTTCATGATGTGGTCTTCCGCTGGTTAAAAACTCATCCAATTCGGTCCATTGGTTTAGAAGTTGCTCTTTTCCTGCTATTCCCCATATGAATGCATGTAAATCCGAATTCGGGCGAAAAACGGTGGTTGAGCAAGTTAGTGTTGGCTAAGGCAGTCGCTAGACACCTTTATTCGCAACGGATTTTAATATTACCAATTGTAATTAATTCTTAATAACGGGCAATTAGATTAATTACCTGTTACTCAATATTTGACCGTTATAAGATCTCTTTGGTACGAATCCCTGCTGTTGCGAGGAGAGAATTGGTTGTACGTGAGCAAAAAAAGTGTTTATAAAGAATTTGTTCTAATAGTTTATTGGCGCAGAGAGTATCGCAATTGGTCTGTAGTTTGAAATTTGAGATTTATCTGATGTTTTTGGTATGGGACAAATGTGGGACAATTTCCAATTATCTGGAAATCTCGATTTTTGTATTACAAGGTTGAAGAGTATATGTAGCGGATATTTTAGACTTTCACCACACCCCTTGATTACATAGGAGGAGATAAGATCAGGCCCTACCGTTTTTTTAGGTTTAAGGTTCTTTATTGCTTCTTCTACTTCAGCGATTGATATAATCTGAAAATTTAGAGAAGATAAAAGGGTGTCGGTTTCAGACAGAGGGGTTGGTGGTTCCTAACAAGATGGTTCCTGTACGTAAACAAAGTGAAAGTGTTTCGCAAACGCTTCGGCAATTGAGTTGTTGCTGTCGAGTTCTTGATTTTCATTATAGATAAGTTGTGCGTATGATGGTCGTTTCTTATTTTTTATGAAGGACCGGAATTGCTTCATGTCCCCTGTTTTAACACTACCTTCAATGCTTTTCAAGTAGTTTGAGTACGCATCCTGAATATTCTTTTTTAGTCTGGTTAGTATATTTTTGAATTTTGCTGCATGCATTTGAGTATTCCCTACGTTATGCTTCATTTTACGATGGTGTTCTGCTTTGGATGCCAGATCCCTTATAACCAATAAGGGTAGTGGCGGGAGGAGGGGGTTGAAAGGTGAATGCAATTATCGAACACGAATCATGCTTATGATTATTATTATGCTTTACTATAATAATAATAATAATAATTATTATTATTATATCCTTTGGGAGACTTCTACACTCAATCCACCAGATGAGTGGATTTCCAGCAGAACTGTTTTTGTACTATTTTTTGACATTGCATGCAGTAAGTGGACTGAAATGAATAGTTATTTTATTTTGTTATTCATTTTTACACACCTAGTTGAAGAAAAATCTAGGATAAATTTTGGTCATAGTGTTTATATTGTGTGACCTAGCATATAAAACTATATTTTGTGGAATTTTAAAAATTGTGAAAATATTTATTCTTTGGAAATGGTAGAATCAAAACATAAATTGGTTCCTGCATTTTACACCCAACGTTTGCGATTTACCGCACTTTTCACTTCGTTATTCTGTTACAAAACTGACTACTCAGGGACTTGGGACCCGGGGGGGGGGACGTGCCCCCCACTCATCATCAAGGGGGAAATAGTATTTTTGCCCCACCCCCCGATCGCGTGCTAAAATGAGAATATATTTTTTCAACTTGTGTTTCGTTTTGAAAAAAAAATGGAAAAATATTTTTGCACTAGTTAAATGAACGTTGACTCAAGTTTCGATACCAGAAAGAAGTACGTACGTGACAGAAAGATCCATGTGCAGATAAGAATCGCAGCCACCTCTCCGCAAATCAAGTGTAAGGTGGAATTATCCCCTTAGAAATTCGCCGCTTCGATTTTACGGACAGATGTGAAACAATAAACCCCGCGAACCCCGATGGGAAGGGGGCAGAGAGAGCCTAATTTTGAATCTCTTCTTTACCATCTGCAACTACATTCCATGGATGCAAGTGCTCCGAACCAGGAGGGCAGATGGAGCTTGAGCCTTCTAGGTAACAAGGTGAAGGTGGGAAAAAATTCGAGCGAATGCGAGACGACGTGGTGGTCTAGTGGGTAGGTTGTCTGACTGCCACGCAGAGACTCCAGTTCGATTTCCGTGGTGGGTGATCTAAGGTCGGAATTTTTCCGGCCTTATCCCCGCAAAAGCGGCTCCCGGGCTCACCCAGCCTAAAATTAATGAGTACCTGGGGCAACCCTGGGGGGGTAAATGCTTATCACATCACCTCCAACATGTCCGAGATCGAAAATGTGTGGGCCCTACCCCCACATCTATTAAATGTGCCTACATCGCACGGTGCTATTAGCACGGGTTAAAAAACAAAATCACATGTGAACATAAGAATGAATAGTGTTATCTCTCTCTCTGAGGTCTAAAACTGAGCCATCAGCCCTGAACATGACGTTTAAAACAAACAGTAAACTTTAAAAAAATCTAAATGGCCAAGAAATGATAGTTCCTCCCTTGGTTGTTCCGCCTCTACCCACAAGTGCTTTCAGTATTGCCTGATGTTAAGAAGCCACAGAGGAGGGGCAAGATTGTCTTTTTGCTCCCCCTCACCCCAGTCTCGCCCTAAAAATGAGACTGTATATATTTCAACTTAACTTGGTTGCGAAGAATATTTGGAAAAATATTTTTGCACTGGATTTGTGAACGTGCACTCAAGTTTCCGTTAACAGCAAGAAGCACGTGACATCGAAGTCAGGTCTCTGCAAATCAAGTATCCCCCGTAGGAATTCGATGCTTCTGTTTCCAGTTTTACTTTGAAGACTGCAAAGTTTTGTACCTACAAGTGCGCTCGCATGTAACAATGCACCGGGGAGGGGTACAGGGGATAGCTTAACTTTAAATCCTCCGATGCACTTTCCGAACACGAGCTTTCTTTAGAGACCCCTTGCTATCAAAAGGTCATCGGCCATGCGAAAAGGTGCACCTTGTAAGTTCTTGGAAATTCAAGTCTAGGCTAATCTCTCCTTCCCTTTCCAAATTTAGACTTGGTCAGAAGACCTGGTCATTGTTCAGAGTAGAATAACTGCAGAAGGTGTGTTTCGGCATTTACTCGACAAATTCTAGTGACGAGTTTGGATTTCCTTCCACACCAATCCATATATAGTTTATATACATTTAAATCATTTGCAGAAAGTAGATCGACTGCAAGATCGCGGATCAGTGCACTGCAATTAGTCGCCTGATATAGAAGCAAGAGATTGGTAAGTTTTACTTCTCCCCTTACGTTTTCTTTACTAATTTATGTTTTCTGTGTGAAAGGAAATAAAAAGGCGAGACTAGAGACAGGCAAGTATCGTTCCGAATACACCATCAGTTCTCTGCTCCTTCGGGCTTTAACGCTGCAATCTTTGGAGTGTATGAACCACTTCCTCTCGTGGGAAGTAGGGATGGCCAAACGGATCCGGATCCGGATCCGAAAGTTCCGGATCTGGATCCGAATCTAAAAGTTCCGGATCCGGATCCCATACCACAGGTATTATGATCTTCGATTACAAAGAAATTTTTCATTAGTTAGTCCTTCAAGATTGTTTTTCAAGTGTTGTTCCTAAAATACTTTGCTACGCATCGGCTAACACACTCGTGCACAAAAATAACCCTACTTGTTTAACATAAAATGTCAGAGGTGATTTTGTAAATGCCATTGAAATGAATATGACTAAATAAATGTTATCGCAAATTCTCCCAATGCTTCGAACATTGCAGTGGTGGCGACGTGGAAGGAGCCTGTGAGCGGCTGGATAGACAACCTGTACGGCCCTACGGGAGTGGTGGTGGGGGCTGGCACCGGGGTGCTTAGAACCCTCCACTGCGACGAGCACGTTGTGGCGGATCTGGTGCCCGTGGACATGGCTGTGAACGCCCTCATAGTTGCCGCTTGGAACACGGCGAACACTAACTCCAGGTAATTTATTACAATGAAAGCGAATGAAGTGCATCCAGTGTGTATCAAAACTATGTTAATACTCTTATGGAATGAATATTTGAATTTTATTTCCATTTATTAAAACATATTAGGTGTGTAGCGTCTCAACTGGTTCGAACAAACTTTTTTTTTGTATGTGTGATAAATCATTAAACTGCTTGGCGAGTCTCATTTGAAAATGTTCTTCTAACTTTTTGACAGTAGCAGCAGCGATTAAGGGTGGATGGCAATTGCCCTCCAATTTATTTGCACCTGCACTATGGTCTCATATGACCTTGTCTATCAAGAGAAAGTCAACTTTCCTTCACCCCCTCCACTTCTGGCACCCAATCGCTGCCATTGTGGTTGGACAAAGGAACACTTCTATCAACCTGGCCTCACCTATGGCGCAGTGGTAAGGCCTTGTAATCAAGGAGTTCCGGGTTCGATACCCGTTGGAGGCACATTGCACAGCACTTTAAGATGTATGTCCAGTCCCAATTAGCCTATCTGTGCATAAATTGTACTTAAACATTAAATTCAACTTCTATCAATCTGGTTCTCATTCTTTAAACGTTGCTTTTCTGTCATTGTGTCTGAAAATAAAATAAAATCCAAATTGTCATTACATAAAGCATTAATAAGTTTGACATACCCTGCGGAGAGTCACTCTAGTCGTACAATACTGGTAATTCACACCACGTAGAATATATCTAGGCCAAAAACCTCTCTTAGCAAAGTTTTGTTTGTTGAAATCTTGTTCACATGCTACAAGTCCTTTATTTTTATTTACCTTGTACGTATGCAACCATGCAGCACTGATTCGTGGCTGCCATCAATTTTCACTTCTTCTATCTCGTGAAAAGGAATGAAATAGAATAAGTAATCTGTGTATGGATGGTGAAAGTTGCATCATATTATGGAATAGGGTATGTCCACCCACGTCAGCCTGTTGGCATCGCTACAGGTAGAATACCATATTCATATTCATATAATACTGTGGCTTTTACTGCAACTCCCCCGATGTAAGTAAATAATTGCCAGTAAATCTATGTTGAGCTGTTGAGCACATGTATATAGGATTACAAATGGCGTTTTGCTCTGAACAAGTAGCATCAAAACAATAGTAATACTTCTCAGAACAGAATAGACATCATCTACGTGCTGTGAAAGTTTGCATACATGTATGCATTTTCTTTTAATATATTAATAAATAATGTCATGACCGTTTTGCAGCTTTTGGAAAAATTCATCAGAGGTAATAATCAATTTAACTGTTTCATATTAACTTACAACAAAGTATTGCAGCCTAAAACTTTAGTCACGATAAGTAACAATAATATAATAATAAATACGTACGTTGGAATAAAGCCTGTAGCTAAGTAGGGGACTCAGTCCTAGTGAGAACTCAGCCAGCTGCCCCTTCCCGTATTCAATGTATTTCCATGTTTCAACAACCTCCTTCCATGGCATTCCTTCATTATATTATCAGGAAAAATAATGTAATGAAGTGTAACATTATATTTTCACCGATAGTGTATAGTAACGTTGTTGCCTTTTATTCAAGGCGTTCTGGATTCAATTCGCGGTGGAGGCACATGGTTCAGTGGTTCTGATCACACTTTAAACTGTATGTTCAGTTCCGACTAGCCTATCTGAGCATAAAATGAAAACCTGTGACAAATAAACGTTTACTTTGAAATACAGGAATCTTCAGTATGCGCTCCACCTTTTAACATGAAGAGGATAATGATCGAGTTGTAAAGCTGCATTTTAGTTCTTGTGTTGATACGTCTCTTGCCCACTAACGTGTTGCTCATTTGGTAGTATACTGAAAATGTCTCTTCATTCTATTCATTACCTCATGATCTATCCTCCAATCATTTGATCGAATAGAGCCTGATATTAACAGTTTACAACTTTTTCTAGTTGCTTTTCATTGGATGTGTTTAGAACTTAATTTTATTTGCCCTCTTCATTCAACCACATAACTTTGTTATTTTGAATGTTAACCTTCATGTCTTTTCTCTTTAGCTCTTCATGTCATTCCTCCACTACCTGCTGTGGTTTTTCAGGTATATCGGATTTCATATCAAAATGATTTCGTCATATAGTAGAGCTTGAAGGTATACTTGCACATGCCTAGTTTTGTTCTATGGGGTCGCTGCTTACATATGCCTTTTTTGATATTAAATTCACCTGAGATTTCACCATGTATTCGGACCACCTCCACAGGGTAGTTATATGAAGTTTTCACTGCAGTAAGCAGTCTCGTCATTACTTTCTTGTTGATTTTCTTCTCTATAAAATAAAATAATTATGTGTTTGACGTTTGGAATGAAACGCCGCCTGTTGTGTGCCATCTCTCCATAAGCATAAGCTTGTATACGACTGACGACAGGCAGATGGCCCTGTAGTTGTTAAAGTCAAAACTTCTCCCCTTTTTGTGCAATAGGATAATTTGGCTTATTCTTCAGTCATTGTTATTCGGTTCTCATTCCATGCTTTTGGAACATCTTATTTAGGGTCTTCATCACTTCTGGAGCAATAACATTCAATCGCTTCACTTTATCTATTGCAGTTTGATTTCAGTCTCTTCTATTTCCCCATCTATGTCTGGGTTCTGAACTTCTAGATAACTGTCCATATATCGCTTCATGCTCCTCTTGGCTGTCCGTCTCTTTTCAATTTTTTTCACCATAGTGCTTGCGCCATAATTCCAGCACCTTCATTTTCCCTGTAGTTAACTTATCTTCATCTTTAATAGCTGATTTAACACTTATTTTGTTCACTAGAACATGCCTCCATATTACATTTCTCTGTGTGAGTGAATCGCGGGTGGAAGATTATCAATTTGATAAAAATCACGATTCGCCACTGCTTACAGTATGTTGTTCAGGATTATCCGTAGAACACACTCACCATTTTCCAGCTTCTTTTCTTTTTCCTCACTCAGAACTTTGTCCCTGCACTATCGTAGTCCTTGAGCCCCTGAAGGTAAATTCCAGCCATGTACCTTGTACAAGGTAAGCATTACATCTGAATCAATGTTCGAAGTGGAAGTTCGTAGCTAGGTCGGGTTTAGAAATAGGTGTGGGATGCTTCTGTGGATTAACATTGAGACAATGCAGCAGGTGCAAAGATGCTCAGGCAATTTATCCTACCTTGGCGGATGTTTTATGAAATTTTTCTTACCTGGGAGGATAGCATACTTTACACCACTTCGAGCACTGATCTGAATGAATATTCTATTAAATATACCGTTTTCCTTTAAACCTTTTCAGAACCGACGACATCCAAATATACAACTACGTGTCCTCCTGCCAGCAGCCAATCACCTGGGGAAGGTTTATGAAGCTCAACATGCATTACGGATTCCACTACCCTTCGGAGAGGGCCATCTGGTATTACTTCTTCAGCCTCAATAAGAGCAGACTGATCCACAACCTCTGTGTCCTCTTCCTGCACATGCTCCCGGCTTTCCTTGTGGATATGGTCGCTCTGCTGCTTGGGAAAAAAGTAGGGTAAGTCTAGCCTTATTCTTCATCTACAGTCGCACGGTGTATCAGTTAAGTCTTTCAACTTTACTGATTTAAACTATCCGTACACGATCAAATGAAACAGGAACAGAAAAAATAATTTCAAGCTTAAAGGAAGTGGCGTCACAACACACGTCACGTTGCTTTTCACATTCGTGGTTACCCTCCAAGAAATTTTAATTGGGAACGGTTTAGGAACATTTCGTGACCGACTCTTGACCAATCAGAGCACATGCTATTAAAATCTATTATCGACTAAAAGAAGCATCAAGGTACAGAATGCTATTTATTTCCATTATGTGGTGAAGTGAAAGTGACGTGGAAAGTGTAAGCATGTGTTTGTGACTTGCTAGAAAGGAAAGGAGGAGCTGTGACACATTATTGTCTGTATTTATTTAATCGCAAATATACAACAAAGAATAATGTATATATTTCTACAGCAGTGAGTTATGTAATGATAAAATATATTCGAAAACCGTAAAATATAACTTTTGTTTCTTGATCTTAAATTATAGTGAGAAATGAGAAACAACTACATATACTGTAGAAATGAGATTTTATGCAATTATTTTGTCATTATGTTTACATAATTTCTATGATATATCATATTACACGACAATACCGAGAAAATACATCACAATTCTTTCGAGTTTCTACTATACCACACAGCCTTCCTTCGGAAAGAAAATTATTACCTTCGCTAGCCTATTTACATCTTTTTTGCTTTACAGACTGCCACTTTCCGGTAAAATATGAAATTGGCAATTTTTCTTTGATCGTGTACGTGTGCAATTTCATACCTTTCAAGATTTTCGGTAAGTTGTTCCACGACTTTCAATTGTCGAAATTGTTGGATCATTAACCCTAGAACACTACTAACCCTTACTTGGAGAAACGTGTTTACTACTAACCCCTCTTAAATTTAATAATGGTATTTTTTTGTATCTACAAAACCGTTCATGATTTTCGAAACTGAATATCATTTTCTCATAGGGAGTCTAAAAATATAATTTTCTTAGTTTCTAATTTATCGAATCAGAAA
Organism: Lepisma saccharinum; assembly: GCF_977018435.1. Taxonomy (NCBI): domain Eukaryota; kingdom Metazoa; phylum Arthropoda; class Insecta; order Zygentoma; family Lepismatidae; genus Lepisma; species Lepisma saccharinum. The sequence continues at coordinate 30,921,248 of NC_139232.1, read as the reverse complement.
GTGGATTTAAAAAATCAGAATATATCGTTAGACATCACGCGACATGTTTCTGCCCGACGTCGTCTAATAGATTGAAAAATAAAATTTTGATATTTACAAGTTGAAAAGTGGCAATTATAGTTGCAATACACTTGCTTGAGAGAGTTTTTATTAATTATAAAAGCAGTTTAATTTAATATCATATGATTTATTATTAAATTTGCTATACGTAACATGCAATGTACACACGTTAGTGAATCAGACAGATAGTGAGAGTAATAGTTCCATTATAATCAGAACAATATTTTAGTTTAAGCTTTAACAAGAAAGGGTAAGTAGAAAGATTCTAGGAAAGCTCAGGCATATGTATTGTATTTCTAACAGATTATAACTTACTTGGAATAATACATTATCGTTGGGACTAATATGATTCGATTATTTAGAAAAATATGAGCACGTAAACTGTAATCTTTAATAGGCTTCTGCAATGTACTGATTTAAAATACAATAACAACTTCATTTAATTTTTCTAGATTGCTCAAAATCTACCAGAAAGTGAACCGATTTTCAGATGTGATCGCCTACTTCTGCACTCAAGAATGGAAGTTCACGAATACGAATGTTCAGAATCTCTGGAATAAATTAACGCCAGGCGACAAGGAGAGGTTCCTGTTCGACATCTCGTCGCTGGACTGGGAGAACTACTTCCAGCTCTACGTCCCTGGCCTCCGGAAGTACTTGCTGAAGGAAGACCCCGCCACGCTGACCAGCTCCAGGAGGCGGTGGAGAAGGTAGGAACACGAACAGAGCATATATTCCCTTCCAGTTGAATAAAACTGTATATTACAAATGCATTTTGTACATACGAGGTTAGTCAAAAAGAAGGAGCAGATTTCAAAATGTTATTTGCAACAAACCATACATGATAGAAAGATAAGCAGTGGATAGATTAAGGTTCAAAGTTTTGTTGTAGGACAATTGGTTTCTTTCGTGCACTAGCAATGACGAGTTTTTTCTCGTTGCAGGTAAATGACGACGACACAGGAAAATTCGTTTTGTGTGCTACAATCTGCGAAGTGTTAATCCATTGCGCAAGTGCAACGTGAATTCCGCCGTAGTTTCAACAAACACCCACCTCGTCATAAGCAAATTTAATAGTGGCATAAGAAATTCGTCGAATATGGTTGCATATGCAAAGGGAAAAGCACTGGTCGACTACAGGACGTCCCATAAAATTGTCGAGCATATCCGAGAGCCCTGGCAAATCTGGACATTCCTCAAGATCTGGAACAGTTCTAGGCTTGCCTGTGTTGTAGTACGTACAAGTTATAGTTAACGCAAGGCATTACACCCTGGCGACCGTGACAGAAGGTTGGAATTTTGCATTGCACTTGAACAATGGATTCACACTTCGCAAATTGTAGCCCACAAAACGACACTGTTAGTGTACGAACGAAGCCAATTGTCCTACAACAAAACCTTGGATCTTAATCTATCTAATAATGCGCGGATTACGTTCCTGTCATGTATTATTTGCTCGAAATAATATTTTGAAATCTGATCCTTGTTTTTGACTAATCCGGTATATATCTCTACCTATACGGCAGAGTGGTTAGCATAGCGCGCTACGACGCCAGGGGTCGCGGGTTCGAATCCCGGCCTGGGCATGGGTGTTTGTGAGTGTCCCTTCATGGATTTCATTGTATCATCACTCATCCTCATCTTCGCGATTAGTCAAAAGTGGCACAATAGCGAAGTAAAATAAACCAAATCAATCAATATCTCTACCTATAAAATGCAATGGTTTTTAAATCACGTGTTAATAATAGAGTGTAAAGATGTGAGAAAATGCACAATTACCCTTGCTCTTCTGAGAGTGGCGAAGCGTCCTACGAGGCCCTAATATTTGTGTAGTTACTGTAATTTCACTAAACTACGTTTATTAGAAGAGAACCAAAATTCTAGATGTTACTATAATTAGCGCAAATTTGCATTTCTGCTCGGACTCGTCTGGTCCCATGAACATCCTATGGAGTTCATGCGGAAAGTCTAATTTCAGGGACAGACATAGGAATAGTTTTCCTTCAATGTTCAACGTTGGCAACTCACCGTATTTCACCGCATATTCGCACCCATGGACGTCGGGAAGAGGGGTCGAACAGGTCCGTCGACCCCCAGGAAATTGGCATCGTTCATTTCAAGTTAACCCACCCCCAAAGAAAGTTTTGTTTATTTTATTGAGAATAACATAAATTAAATTAAGTTAGTTCTTAATCTAAGAGAATAACGAAGTAAAAAAAAAAAATTACCTAAATTGAAAAAAATGAGAGTAAAATGAAGGAACCAACATATTTTTTCATCTTCTGTTATTTAAACCAAATAATAAATGGTTTCACAGATTTCAAAATTCAAAAAAATTAGACAATTTGATACCATTTGCTAATTTTTTCCTATCTTTTTTATAACGATGTGTGTTAAAGTTAACAAAATATAATACCGTACACTAACTGCGTGAAACGTAAAACGCAAATAACAAAGAACAGTTATGTTGTATATTCACTCAATTGGTGGATAGAGTAGAAAAATCTATCCAAGGATATAATAATAATAATAATAATAATAATAATAATAATAATAATAATAATAATTCTTATTATTATTTTAATTAAATTTGGTTATTTCATAATAGTTAGCATAATAGTAATAATTATTATTATTATGATTATTGTTAATCCTACTATTCAAGTTTCATCCATTTCTCGACACCGTCCACCAAAATTTCTGGCGACGCCCATGGTTCCATCCGGTTTTATTTCCAGTCGAAAAGTTCGTAAGCGTCTCATCGCCGCGTAAGATAACGAAACCAACGATAGCGGCGCAGACTCTTCGGATATAGAAGAGGGACTCACATTTTGTGAGTCCGTATTCCGCAACACTGTAGGGAATTTTTCTGAAGTGTAATATTTTGACTTAAATGCACAAATCGATGTGTTAAGTTTTTTCAGACCGCAAAATGTTCGCTAAACTATCACAAATAAATAATGTGCGTCAATTTGGATTATTTAATTTTAACGTTAATATTCACGACTATTCCGTGCATCCTAATCTTGCACCAACGGCAGTTTAGTAATAATAATTAACTTTCAAGTACCGGTAATACCGACACATTTGTTATTTTTTTTAAAGGAAGTTTCACATAATGACCGCATCCCATTTTATATTCTTTTTGCGGGTTTAAATATCGGCATGGGCATGGATATTCTTCGTGAATCTCTCTTCATCAATTTCATCATCCTCATCAACGCGATTAGTGAAAAATGGCAGAAAAGCGAAGTAAAATGAACTAAAGCAAATAATCAATCTTGTTACTTCGGTATGAGTTATATTTGAAAACTTTCTTTCCCGCAATGTCTTGGGTCTTTGTATGATAACAAAGCCAAGCTATCTGTATGATAAAGTCGTATAACAAGTCGAGCTATTCAGACATTAACAAAAACTCTATTCATTACATCTTGTATTGTACGTCCGAAAAAATATCTGCTCGGTTTTTCCTTCTTTTGTATTTTCCTTACCCTCCCTCATTCCTCTGACATTTCCGTTACCGTTTCCTCAACCTCCTTACATACCCCTGTAAATATAACCTATCGGAAACTTATTTTTTATATTATGTAAACAAATACCCGAGCAACTCAATCACTAACAAAAGAGCGGTTTCCCGCATTTTTGCTACAAAAAAAGACAAAAATACTTTTCATTATATCTTCCGAGAAACTACTGTGATGATGACCCAAAGAATTATTTCTTTAACCTTAGCCTATATACAATACAACAAGAGCAAGTCAAAAACCATCTCCAACATGAAATAACAAACACCTAGTATCAACTAATTAATAATTACCTTACTGTACATCTTTGAAGCTTCTCTTTTATAAATAAATTATCTCATAAATTCATCTTATTGTTACTTTTCTTCTTCGATCTTATTGTTGACAAAAAATTACTAGAACCGATATGCAAAGTAATAAAATAAAATATTCATTTATTGACAAAGTAGTCAAAATATGCAGAACATACAATTACAAATAATTTTTACATAAGAACATTATTTTTCAATGAGAACAAGCGTTTGTTTAGAAATAACTTATTTTACTTATGTACATTTATCTCTTTTTGATCCTCAATTATTGGGAGAGGTGTGTCATACGTGCATAAGAATTTGCAAAGTAATATGAGCTATTTGATTGGTTAAGGTTCGGTAAAGGAGATACCTTTTACTAGAAACCTATCAACCGAAAGTATGAAAATCACGTTGGACCATAATTTGCAAGCTGAGATTCATTTTCAATTCCTCTGCTTTATTCCAGGCTGTACTGGCTGCACAAGTGCGTCCAGGTGGTGTTCTGGCTGGTGGTGCTGCGAGCGGTCGTCTCCCTCGGGACCCTCGCCGCGTCGCTGCTACTGGACACAGGCGGGAGCTGAAGAGTGCCAGCAGAGGGCTGGGCGTGTTGTGTGCGTGAAACAGGACACTTCGTACAGAGAGCGTTGCATTTTGCCTTAGCACGGGTAACAAGTAGCGGAGAACGTGCAAAGACACCGTCGAAAGGCTGCTATGTGTTATTATTCAACATCAAAGTCACAATGTTTACATTAAAAGAAATATTTATTGCTGTACGACAAGTTCTACTAATGTATATTTTATGACTGTTATTTTCCCTAGCAAATCAAATAATAAATGTTACAACTTTATTTCCTTTACATTTATTGGAACATTCAAATTACCTTATTTATATATTTTTTTTTCTAATAATATACTGCAGTTACATTTATCGGGACTTCCGGGACAAGCACAAACGAAGAAATTTAATTCCTGAATCTACAGCCTAACTATTGCCTATTTTTGGGGGAGCAGGAAAAAGTTTATTAAGCTCTTGCCTTGACTCATTCTCACCCAACAGGTCGGTAGGTGTCGAGGCTTGCCCCAAGTTGATACCTGGAGATGACACCTGCTCGAAAAGGTTTATTCATTCTTGAAGCTATTTTGTGTCACGGAAAATCTATTTTTCTATGCAAAAGAACATGCCTGTCAGTTGTGTATTATCAGTTTATACAGCTCTAATTTACAGCGAAAATTTTGTTAGCTGGGGGATACCGTCCCTTCGCATCCCCCTCACTTCGAGCACTGGCTAGAACATGTCGACACCTCCTATACGATAGAGTAATACCAGGCCCCCTGCACCGGGTGCAAAAAGCCGAACAAGGTAAATTTCAGAATTCATTTGTCCGTGCATGAACTAACCAGCTACCAGTCGGCACCACCATCGATGCTAAATCCTAATTTTCTCATTACAAATTTAGTTTATGTATCTATTAATCAATGATGATTTTGTATTTTATTAAATGCCTTTCCCTTCTTAAACATGTGTAAGAAAAATCGTATTTTTAAAGTCACTATTTCTACATGACGTAATCATCGTTCCATATGATTTGTCATGGACGTACACTAACTATTTTAATAAGGATGTAGAAGAACAAAAAATAAAAACAATGGCTTATTGTGCAGATTTTTATTGTAAAAACTGTCAGAAGAGGAATCCAGAGCTGTCTTTTTTTTTCGTGTTCTGTCATATCCTGAAAGGTTAGTTATTTATGAATTCTGTTCGCTCTTTATGTAAAAATAATTTCCATAAAGTTAGTTTCCACGGAGACAAATTCCTAGCATGTCTTCGTATTCTGTATTTTGCTTCATTTAAGTAAAATACCATGTGTTAAAAAAAACGTCTGAAAGGGTAAAGGTTCGATTTTGTAACTTAATGCTACACAGGAGGATAGGAAGCCAACGAGAATGGTAGGAATGACTTGAAGTTTGTTTGAAGTTCAGAAAAGCTTATTTGCGAATGTTATAATGCAGAAAGTTGCAAGTTATCGCGCTCCTATTCGCTTCTGCATGAAGTTTATTTCTTCTAGCATATAAAACTTTGTCAACATGTACAGGAGATAAAAAAAGCGTGTAAATATTAAAGCGATGAAACCTAAGGTAACGGTTCCTATCGTTATATGATTTTTTTAAAAAATTATCTTAGCAGGAAGACTAATTATCGTAGAATTTTAGCAATCATTGTCACACGAAATTTGAACCTTTCTTAAAGAAATTAGCACTCTTTGGATTTTTTTAAAAAATTATTTATGTTGAAAAAACAACTTAAAAATTACCTTACGCAAGCTTGCACGCTTCCCAAGGACAACGTATTTTCCCATTGACAAGGGACTGTAAGTATCGTAGACTAGTGGGAATTAATGTAGAAGTAAATCGGAACCTTAGTAAAATGAATTTAGGGAATTTACTTATAATGCTAAGAGAACCAAACCTGGCCTGCCTAACCTAACTACGAAAGCATACATAAGTAATCACTAGTTTTGGAAACGAAATGAGTGTAACTAACCTACATGTGAAATATATGCAAAATATTTTACGAACATTTACGCATGTGTTACTGTAAAGAACACTTTCTCACTGGTGCCACGGGAGGAAGATTTTGTGTTTCAAATCGCATTTTAAGCTATGTGCTTTAATCCAACCCTACAGAATTATATTTTGTTGATGGAATCATCTAATTATACCTGTAGTTAATATTATTGCTGTAATAGCTCTTGTTGCTGGTCATGGGCTTTGATGGTATGGGTAATTTTGATTTGTTGACATATTTCCTGTCCTGGTATCTTCTTCAGAAATATGTTGTGTCATAACATTTTTCTTGAAAGCACTCCCGGGAATAGATTCCATGATCCATTCAATGACAAAAATTGCATTGTTAGCCAGTTGTAGGTTAGGCAGTAAGCTTCAGGGACTCTTTCTAAAAGATAATGTGGTAAAACTTTGCTTCATATGTTAGGAAGTTTAGTGCAATATCTATAATATTTTTTTATTTGCATTGCCACACACTGTATGGTGCCATAAGAATTAGTTACGATGAGAAATAATGTGAAAATTGAGTAAAAATAAATCAATTGAATGGTGACAAGCTCATAAGATTTTCCGCAATAGTTGAAGGAGCTCTCATAGAATGGACCCTTATACATTTGACACTACTTTATTCAACAGATACAGATAGTGATCTAATGCATATTCATTTTCAGTAACTTTTCTTTGTGTTGACACGCTTTGACCTTAGCTCACTACCAACTCTTGCATCATGGAATTTATATTTTTTGAGTGACATAAAATGCAGAATGCTTTGTCTTGCATAGTTATATGTTTCTAAAATAATTTTTCATCTTTTATTTTGCTCGTAGAGCTGAGATATGGTTGGAGAAAATATGGCGAAAGGTCTTGAGGCACAAAACATACAAAAGTTACAGAGTTTGTGGACATGGGCGTCCGGAAGGGGGGGGCAAGGGGGGACCGTGGCCCCCCCCTGGAAAACGAAAGTCAACCAAAAATTACATATTTCACACATATAATTTAATTTCAGCCACAATAATGTGTGTTAATTATTGCACGAACATGATAAATTCAAATTTAAGCAATGTTTTTTGAGGGATGAACACTATTATTGGGGAAAATATGCCATGTTGGCCCCCCCCTGGAAAAAAATATCTTCCTTGCCCCTCCCTGGAAAAAATCCTGCGGACGTCCATGTTTGTGGAGACAATTTTTCAGAGAAAATGTTTATGAATTCTAATAGAAATAAGTTAGTGCATGATGCATAGCCAGATGTAGAACCAAGTAAGTATATTGCATTTCTTATGGAATAACATTGTCATCAGTTATGTGGCTCATGCATAAGAAATTGTATTTTCCCTTTTCTGCATTAAAAAATATATGCTTTAGAGATAAATTTTGCTTAAAGTACATAACACCTAACAACACAATACATTGCTTGAGGATGTTAGAAACAAATGTATTTAATGTTTCACTAAATATTCCAAGCAGGGTGGATAAAAAAGATATGAATTTCAGCTAAACAGTCCTGTAAAATATTTGAACAGTTTGATTAGAGGAAATAAAATGCACATATTTTTCTGTTTGAGACTGTACATATGTGAACCTACTATGGAAATGTTTGTTGAATGTGTTAATGATGCTTTAATAATTTCAATAACTTTTATTCCAGTGAAAGTCTGTAGGACCTCAAAGAGATTATCATACCTTATGCAAATATATTAATTACTAGTGATTCAATAAATATATATATATATATATATATATATATATATATATATATATATACCTGAATAACAATGTGTTTGTTTATTTTCCCTTACATTTGTTATTAGCAATAGAATATAATGTTTTACATTTCCACAGTAGGGTCAGCACATCGAACCCTCAGCTGTTATAGGAGATTTCCCAGACTGGGTTACGCTACTCACTTGCAGGTCCCCAATTTTCTTAGGATGGTGGTTAAGTTTGGAAAACAAGTACTGACTATAGGTATATATATCTTTTATTTCAGTATATTTCATACCTACAAGCCGCAAGCCGATTTGTAATGGTTTCGTTAGATGAATAGCGCTAATGTTCCATCAGTAGTTTTTAATATATGTTTTATGATTTATTCTTATTTCCTGGGACAAAACCTTCGAATCCTGTCTTTTGTTTCCCTGGCATTTTCAGCATCAGGGTACTCCACTGGTATCAATTGCAGAGAAAGTGGATGCATTTGTCTTTCGTTTTATGAGGCCATAGACAGATGAATGGAATTTTTTACGTTGGTAAATCAGAAGTGTCTACATCTTGCGATTGAATATGGTAGGCCTACACAAGGGAGAAAATTACAGTGACGGCACCAGAAATAGTTGCTGATATTAAGTGTGCTGTATCCTGCAAATTGCCACCCACGTTAAACTGTGCAGCAATTGTTATGAACAGAAAGAGACAATTTGGGAAATGTTGCAACATGGCTCGAGCGCCCTTTAGAACACTTTGGGCAGGGCAATGATCCGCTCACCCCAACCTTCCATTCCTGCTTTTATTTTCTGCTAATAATTCGGACATATCTCGTAAGGTCGTAGTATTTATTTTATTTAAGTGCATAAAAATGTTCTTCAAGGATAAATACCATTGTTCAGTTAATGCAGGGGTCCTGGGTTCGAATCCCTGTTAGAGCTTTCTTTGTGTCATCAATTTTTCATAGCATCGTCGTGATTAGCCTAAAATTGGAAAAATGCGACGCTAAATAAACCGACGAGGGAGGGGTAAAACGCATTGATCTACGAACAAAGTAATCGCCGTAGAGTTTACACAAGATAAAATCGCGATTTGCCAAAATGTCAGAAAAGCAACGCATAATAGGGAGAATACGAAATATAAATACTTATTACCACAGATAATACAGGCATTTTCTTATTGGAGGTCCTCTAACCTCATATCCTGAACCAAACGTTACAGATCTGGCTGCCAACAGATTATCCAGATGGCAGCGCATACAGCAGTTCCAGCAGCGAGTGTGGAGGAAGTGGTCTCAGGACTACCTGCATAGTCTGCAGCAGCGACAGAAATGGACAGCCGTTCAGTCGAATTTGAAGCCTAGCGCACCAGTGCTATTGAAGGAGGACAATCTTCCACCACTCTCGTGGAGAGTCGGCGTCATTCAAGAAGTGTTTCCGGGAAGGGATAACCTAGTGCGCGTAGTCACCGTTCGTACTAGAGACGGAGTCTACAAGAGAGCTTTAAGTAAAATTGTGCCTTTACCACATTGGAAAGAAGAGGTAAAAACATTGACAATACATCCCCTAGTGTTAGGTTGGATGTGAACATTACAACGGAGGGGGGGGGGGAGTATGTTGGAGAATTATCTCTAAAAACTAACAACGATATATCTTTCTATATATTCTTGTATTCGCATATAACAGAACTTTTCTCTTGCTCATTTTGCTATGCATTTGTTTCTATATAACCAATTGCTTATTTTCTGTATATCCAGTGCTTTAAGAAACCTGCACTACCATTGGTCAGTTCATATCGGGTACGGTGCCTAGTTGCCGCCATATTTCCGCGGTAGCTTACTTCCGCCAGTGTTCATGTAGAAGTGACTCCGGCAGCAGCCGAAAGTCACCGCGTTGCGGATATTCATCAAAAAACGTAATCCTAACGTGGCTACGTTTCATTCGGCATATCAGTGAAGTGCAGTGATATTTAGTTCAGTATCACAGGAACAATACAGTGCTGATATCATTCAGTGAAGAACTAGTGACGTGTTATTGTACAACCGGCTTCCAATTTCATACACAGTTTACTGAGGCAGGAGTGCAGGACAGTGTAATTACGTGTTATGTGTACATATTTATTATAATATAACGTTATAGTTTTAGTAAGTGCCTTCATTTTCTTTACACCTTAAGAAGATCGCGGTGAACTCAGTTCTATAGTGATACAATCCATTCCAGGGAGACAATCAGGGTCCTACCGGGCAGCAAACACATCAATTACTGAATCCAAAGTAAAGATCTGTCATTTCAGGAAATTGACTTCTCATTTACATCTTAAACGATAGCACTTTCCAAAAAATATATTATTTTTTCAAAAATGTCAGAAATGCTGAGGAATCGTAAATTAGCGAATTCTAACGGGAAATGTTTTTACTTCCATTTTTAAAATACCAGGAAGTGAGATTAATTAAATGACGTAGAAGCAATTACAATATTTTTCATCCACTTGCTAGCTCTCGTCTTCAGTTTCATTCATAGTACCAGTACGGTCGATTTCATTTGTAAAAACGTTGAAATATTGCAGTATGTCGCTTTTAATTTCAACCCAGTTTTCTAGCAAAGAACAAAACTAACGGATGCTGCTTACACAAGGGTGAAAATTATAAAGCAACAGATGAACAAACTACAGAATAAAGAGATACCTCACAGCACACAACTGACAATGGCAAACTGTCAGCAATAGGAAAGAATCTCCTCCTAATTTCATCTTCATGCTTCTGGGAAATCCGAGCTATGCATATCGCTTTGGAAATGCCTGGTCAAAGCAAACTGTTGTAGGTGGCAGCACCCCTATTGTATCCCCACGCTTTTGATGGGCATTTGTTCTCCCATTTAAAAACATGGGGAATTTGATCCTGAACGTGCTGCTATTACATTATATTGCAAGTATAATTTCATCTTAACCTCAGAAATTATATCGGAACATGATAGATGAATAATCAGTTCTGTGATACTAAGAATTTAAATAAGACGATCGTCAACAACAGAAAAAATATGGAAACTTAAAAAAAAACTTAACATTTGCACAGAACTTGTTTACCTCACTTGCAATTTTCAAAATTTATGCGCCCTTCTTGTGAATCTGGTAAAGAATAATACATAATAATTCCACGTGACTGTACTTCTATTTTTATAGTTGTTATTAATAACTGACTAATTTTTTTTACGTGATATATCATACTTTTCTTCATGGCTAGTATACGGTTATCTGTTTTATAGATACACATTTATCGAGAAGAATAGTTATTACAAAATATATATTATGTTTCATATCTCGCAATCTCTACCGTTTTCTTATTTACAGGAATTATAATTTGAAAATTGTTGTAACCAAAGAAAAAAAGGACTAAAATACGAGGGTAAAATGTCTGTTTAATACAAAGAAAACATACGTTAATATTAAATTGACGGATAGGGCATAGTGTTATAGTGTATTGTAATAAATATATAATGCGCTTACGAACTTAATACATTTTTCTTTATAATTTGGAGAATTTTTGCGAACCTTACTTCCGCCGTTGAATTACACATACCCGCAACAAGAAAAAAACATAAAGCGTAGTGTAAAAATTACATTTTTTTATTATCGACCCACGGCAGCTAGGGACGACCCAAATTACGTCACGTTTAGTGCTCTTTGTTCATAAACATACTATATTTAGCCCGTCAGAGCTACCCTGCCGCTTTAATATATTAATTCTTAGGTTCAGAAGAATGTAATTTTCGGTAACTTATGAATTGCTACATAATCGTAAAGTTTGCTAACACATTTTTGTTATCGATTTACACGAGAACTTCGTTGAAAATAACGTTTGAATAGCCATCTTATCACGCTCCAATGTAAAGCTTAGGGCAACTAGATGACGAACGAACTTATTTAGGGACACAACAGTGGTGGCGCCTCTAGCGGAAAAGTTTGGCAATGAACAGCTCCATTGATGTAACAAAGGATGGACATTTTTATCGCAGCAGAAACTAATAGTTTAAGTCAGGTCCGAAGCCAGGCAGTGGCCGTGGTGGGGGGAGGGGGGAGGCTGAGCCCCTCTAGAACTGCCGTCAGCCCCCTGGCACTGAGGTCAACCCCCTTGACATTAGTTAAAACTATTTTGTGTAATTTGTTTGCAGTGAAGAGTGGAAATGTAGACAGCAGAAATTATTTTGCTCATAAAATAAAACAAACAAAAAGGATACAAAGTAACCTTCCACCGAGCAACCTCTCGTACAATTTCAAAAAAGCTGACTTTAACAAACTATACAACAAACTATCGGTCGTTAACTGGGATACACTAAAACTATGTGATAACGTAAACGAAATGACAGATATGTTTTACAATATAATATACGAAGCTTTTGACCCCTCCTCAATATCCATACTGGTTTACTGCCAATATAATAAAAAATAAATAAAAGCAAAGGCTCACCACCACCAAAAATTGAAACAAAACGTAGGTAACCCAGTTCACCATGTCAACAAATTTAAGGAACTCAGAAAAGCAATCAAGAAAGAAATATCAACCGCCCATAACAGTCACTTGTCCGACATCGAAAGCAATATTCAAAGTGACCCGTCACTTTTCTGGTCGTACATAAATCGCAACAGACAAAATAAACAGTTTCCAGTTTCTTCAAACAATGAACCCATACTAAACCTTAAGGGGAGGAGATACAGTTATGCACCAATTGTGAATTTATTTGAATATCACACTGCTATTAAAAAAAAAACCTGGGTGTATCCAAGAGTATGAATTTCTCTCCATGTTGCAAGTGGAAGCGTTTATTTATGTTGATTACACGATGTTTGAAAAATATGATGAATATGAATTTTCGGAATCCCATGTATTCTTTTTGGAGAATCAACTTCAACATCAAGTTACGGCTAATCAAATGGAAGTTCCGACTTTTCCGCTGGTGAAATGCATCTTCAAACTGCTATCTTCCCGTTGACATATTTTTCTATTCCATCGGAAGTTTTATATTCCCAAGAGAACGAATCAAATCATACTCCCATGTGATCTGTGCTTTTCTCCTTGCCTCCTGGCAGAAACTAAATTTCACCTTAAATGGAGTTAAAACTGACTTTCATGGAGGCTGAATACAGTGCCTCCTAGGGTAATGCTAGTTGTCAACTAACATCGTTATTATCGTTAACTCTAAATTGATGACAATTTACTCTTAGTTTTCAACATCCAGATCTGGCAGCATCGACCATTTCAATAATCCACGGATGGTCATATGAAATCGAAAATAAAGAATTCCCTGAAAACAACATTATGTCAATTTCATGTCAAACACGGCGCTATAAAGAAGTAGCTGGGGAGATAAGAGGGAGTGGGGCAACGCAGCCAATATAACAATATCACGTTATGTGCAAAATGCATAATTATGACAAAAGTTGTTGGTCTATGTGGGCCGGAACCAGTAATATTTGAGCAAATCTTATGTTGCCACATATATAACCATGTCAAGGAAACTTTATCAGAATTCCAGCATGGCACTCTGCCCAACTGCTCAATAGAAACAAACAAATCTTGGTGAAAAACTGCATTACGTAAGTACAGTACTAGATGATGGGGGGCAGGTGAATGTAATTAATATATACTGATTTTTCCAAAGCCTTTGACAATGTAGATCACTTCGCTGTCCTCTTTGGATCTCACAATTTAAATTACGCGTTCCTAACAACAAGACGCGACCCCACAATAAACACTTTTTGTGAACAGAGCAACAAACATTGTCAAAAAATCTCCTATCAGGAGAATGAGTGTCCTCTACAATGCCTTAGAAAAGCGTAACAAAAATATTGATTTATTCTGTATGCCATATAAGCAATTTAAAAACAATGTAATGCAAACACTCTCAAATAACGCTCTCTGAAACATGTATGATAACCTGTAACATGAACTCTCTAACTGCGCATCAGCCTGTTGGGTTCATTTATGTAAATAAATAAATAAATAAGTAAATAACTTTCGTGAAAGATAAATTCACAGAGCGTGAACAGCAGCTATTACATTCGTTCATCTTATTTATAAGATGAAGTCTAAGTAGTGGCAAGTATTTAGGAGATTCTCTTCTCTAGACTTCAGAAAATTCCTTCACAGAGGAGCTTCTTTCTATGTACCTCCCATTTATACAGAAATTTGTGATTTTGATGTCATTATGCAAATTCCCTCCGCATCTGCGTCAAAGGTCAACATCTCCCAAGTTTTGAGAACGAAGGGGAGTTTTATTGTTTCGGCCGGGGGTGGGGGGAGGGGGGATGTAAGCTAGGCACTATGATTGAATATTGTCCATTTTTTCTTGTGTGATATAAATATATATCATCAAACGTAGTATGGAGTGTGTATTAAGGGATGATTTCAGCCAATTAACACTTCAAGCGATAATTTAAAAGATACTATAGAGAAAATGTAGTATTTGTGTGATATTTCTAAACTTTATGTAACTTAATGATCCTCTTCTCCCACATAATTTACATTCATTAAACATTGTTAGACTTTTGAAAAATGGACTTGGTTTACAAAGACCAGTGAGCTCCCCTTGGAGATCAATTCAAGCTTTAAGTCCTAAATCACTGTCACGGTATCTAGTGACATGTAAAACGCAGTTCGATAAAAATTATTTTTGTTTATTGATTCATTTATGTTCAAATATAAAAGTGTGAGGTTCTTTATTTTGTGGATAAATTTGTATCCGAGCCATGCGTCGGAAGTTGGGGACGGGTTTTTTCTTGAGTGACAGCGGAACTGTCTTTTCGGCTTAGGACATGACAGATTTGCACCGACACGGAGATAAGGAAAGATTATTTTCGCCGCTACCGGGCTTGAGTCGCAGCAGGCGTTCGAACCCATGTTCACGGATGACCAGGAAACCAGCTGGAGCCCCACGCCTGCAAGTATCGAAGACGCCTCGGTGACCGAGTTTCAAGACAATGGACACAGGTCATTCGCATCTCCTCCAAAAGCGAAGCCAAGCTACCTGAGCGTGGGTTTCAACGGACAAATTTGGTTCTCTTATAAATATACGGTGCTACCATCCCAGACACAGTTTTTACCCGGATTTCACAGAGAGAGCATCTCCGCGCTACACTCTCGCGTGATCATTGTTTTGTGTCCGTGGACTTTGTTTCCTTACGTACCGTGAGCGAATTGCAGATAGAGTTACCAGTGTGCGCCTTATTTTGGTGAAGATTACGCGGTGATTTGTTTTTGCCAAGCGTGGACTACATAATGATGGAGGGCTAGAGAAGATAGAGAAGGGAGTCTGTTGACTTCCCTGACCCCGCAACGATGCATCGCCATCTTCCGATGAAGCCAGCCAGACGACGCCAAAGCCAAACACTGCCCAAAGCCCGAAGGACGTTTTCAGAACGACGCCGATCGAAGCCCGAGAGAGAGATTGAAGGACGACTCCAGAACGACGCCGATCGAAGCCAGAGGGAGAGATTGAAGGACGACTCCAGAACGACGCTTCCAGAACGACGCCGAATCGAAGCCAGTCACCAGAGAGATTCCGAACCGGCGCGTGACCACGTACATCCGACGCTAGTGGCAAGAGGAACGCCCGAAGTACTAAGGAGGTGCAAGTACACCAGATCGTCGCAATTATTCTTCGTCGCGAGCGACCTCGGAGGACAATTTCGCCACAAAGGAACCGTGTGCAAGTCCCGCGTCCAGGAGAGATGAATGACCACGCCATGTAGCAGAGTCTGGTACAGTATACTTCAGAGGGTCTCATGTACATGTAAACGTGCGTCGTTAGTATCAACACCGTACAGTTAACGCCGAAGCCTCACTTATTCGCAAAGTTACTCAGAAAAACCCAAACCTAATTTCCGCGTCTGATAATTTTTGGTATTATTGTAAAAAAGGGGTTATTTCATGTTCAGATGTTCTAATTTAATTGTCTGCATTCAGCGTTAGAAGCTCCATTTCATTTCTTTAATATTTAGTGTAAATTGTCAAAGTGTGCTCCATTTCTTGTGTAACCGACCGCCCCGTCGCGCCATTTAACTTGTCAATAGTTGACTGATGAGTCCCTTTTAATTGTGGAAAGCGTAATTTTTATTGCAAGGTCGTGCGCATGAAATAGTATTATTTGTTGCATAGTGGTTTTTAAGGTAATTTTTTGCTCGCGCCGACGATTGATTAGTGTATTCCGGCAGCTGGAGCCAATTAAGTTTTTGCATCACTATGTAATTGAGTAGTTGTTCTCATTGGACGAGAGAGGCTTGTGTGTAAGACCCCCGTCCGAGAAACTTGTATAAGGTCGTCCTTACGACTCGATGCACACGTTCATTCGAACGAAAGATTTAACCACGCCGACCCATTGTCTTAGTTAACCGCTTTCCGAGGGCTGGCACTTAAGTTAATTTAAAAGAGCACAGGAGCTGGCAGACAAATGCCCTAAATTCACATAAAGGTTTAAAAATTAAAAGGAATGATATGTTAATGAGATCCATGATTTGTATCCATACTTCACATGTAAAAATACCTCATGTGTGTGAAAGAGAGATAGCGTGAATGTTGTGAGAGTGAGGAGGTTTTGTAAACAGTTGTTGATTGCAACATTTTATTTGTTGTTACAATATATATTCACTTTTTTACCGTTCGTCAGTGTTGTTATTTGACGTTTTTCAGGTACCAGATACTATGCTATTAGTGTTTTATGATTGTTCGAATCTACATATCAAAGGTAAACAAAACAGTGTAACATTTCACGGTATTAATCTCCGCCTCGCAATAGTATGACAATAAACGACCGTCTCAGTACCGAAACTGAAAACTGGACCGTGAGTCACGACCGGTCTCCCGTACGCATAACGACGTTTGGCCCCGTGCCGGGGTATGATTGACACGTCATTTCGGGGGCCGTGAGTGCACTCGTTACATTTGGCGCCGCGAACATGGGACGGCAACTTTTGTCATGTCTTTCCAGGAAAGCCAGGTTCCGAGAGCGGTAGAAATTTCATTGTTGTATACGTCATGCATAAAATTCTTGTGTTAGGTTCCTGGTTATTTGTGTATTTTTCGTTTTGTATTTCGAGGGTTATTTTCATGTATTTGTCGTATGTTCACGTGGAAGGACACGTTTTTGGGCGTAATTGGTAACAATAGGGCAGATTTTTTGTTTCGGCGAAAGCAGCAAGGGCAGCTGCATAGGGCATTTTTTATGTACTTTTTGTGTATTTTTTTGGTTTTTGGCGTAATTTATGGCATCAGGCTGAGTTGCGGGATAAGGGATTCCCGACGGACCTCCTTTTTCTTTTTATGTATCGATTTGTAATTTACATTTTGTGTGAGCTCGCGTAAGTTTGCGTAACTGTTCCAAAGTGCGACATAAGATTGAGCAGATAATTAAGGAAAGGCCTTCATGAGATTAAGAAATCGTCGCATAGACTGTTTGAACAAGAGTGACGTCATGATGGTTTGCAAGGTTTGTGGACAGGAATTTTATGATTTCGAAGTCGACAGCGAGGGAGATTCCGGACGGGTTTGTCTCCAGTGCAAGAGCCCGCCAGGAATGGAAAGGGAGATACCAAGTGCCCAGGGGGGTACATCACGTGCGGACGATGAACACAGCAAGGAACAAGGAGATGACGTAGGAAGTGGCAGTGGTGCCAACCAAATTCTGCTGGTTCTCCAAATGCTCCAGGGAATGCAGACCGAGATGCGGACGAACATCCAGGGATTGCAGGCTGAAATGCAAGGGGTCCAGACCAACATCCAGGGATTGGAAACCAGAGTCCAGACCAACATCCAGGGATTGGAAACCAGAGTCCAGACCAACATCCAGGGATTGGAAACCAGAGTCCAAACCAACATCCAGGGATTGCAGGCTGACGTGCAAGGGATGCAGACCGAGGTACGAGGGATGGAAGAACGCCTCCAAGGGACGGTTCGCGCCTCCGGAGAAGAAATAAAGCAACAACTCCTTCAGACGATCCAAGAATCCGAGGCTCGAATCGAATCCAGGATCGCCAGGACCGACGCTCGCGTCAATGAACAGGAAGGAGCCTTGCAACACATCGGCCAGCAGTGTGCACAGCTGGAGACGGCCTGCAATCGGAGCAACGATGCCCTCGAGCGACAAGTGCGGCGAGCAGCGAGCATAGCGGAAGGGAATTCCGACAAGATAAAGGAAATCGAGGATAAACTGCAACAATTGAACGTAGCTGACGTCCCGGGATCATCGCGAGAGCCGGCAGCTATGACGTCACCACAGCCAGATGCGGTCCCCTCGTCTTCAAGGCGCGCGAGTGACGCAAGACCGACTACGCTTGTCAACGGAGGAAGCGAAGTGGAACCTGGACTACATCTTCCATCGCCGCGACCGTTCGAAGCCCAAACTTCAAACCGGGAAGATATACGGTCTGAACCAGCACCAACGAGAAGAGCTCTGTTCCCGCCGGAATATAAGAAACATTTCAAGAAGTTCTCCGGGGCCGACAGGATATTGCCGTCCGCCTTCATCGAGGAATTCGAAGCAACAGCCCGGGAGTTAGGACTTGCGGATGGGGAGCGATTACTCGTGCTGAAAGGCCTAATGCAAGATCGGGCAAAAAACTGGCTGGATCGGAATGAAAGACACTTTCATTCTTACTCGGCGTTTAGGGAAGCGTTCCTGACACACTTTCAGCGCCCTATGCAAGTGGAAAGGATGCTCATCCAGCTGAGGAACGAGAGGTACGACAGGAACGGGGGACTTACTTTTTCGCAATATTTCTGGCGTAAGTTCAATGAGTTCCAAGCTCTCCAGCCACAGATGACCACGTCGGAGATAATTGCGGCCCTAATTTATCATTACCCGCAAGAGATAAGACGACATCTCAACGGGGCGTGCGTTTTCGACGCAGAAGCCATGTCGCTCACGCTCGAGAACCTAAACCAGTGCGAAGAGGAACGCGAGAGGATGCGGAGTGACAGATGGAACAAAAGGAGACGACCGGAGGATGAAGGAAACCGGGGAAACAAGCACCCACGCGTTCATTTCGTCCAGAGGAGGTACGATGGGCAGCAACGCGCTCCAGGAGCCGAAGTCCGCCAGTTTCGAGATGATCCGCCTTCGCCACGACAGAGACGCCACTATCGGGGACAGAGACGTCGAGGTGGTCAGACTCGCAGTTCGCCGGGCCACTATAACCACAGCAACGACAACAACTTTTCCAACGGTCGAGTGAACAATGGTTATTATCAACGTCATCCCAACAGTAGACCGGAGAGCCCGCGTTCGGACAACGAGAACGCAAGGCGCAGCCCGCCGAGGGTTCAAAGGAGCCCGACGCGAAACGCGAACGGGCCGAATCCCAGCAACACGTCTCCACAGCCGGGGCCGTCAGGTCGTCAGCGCCGAAGGGAGGAATGGGATGGCGAAACATGGTTAAGCGACATCGCGCCATTTTAGAAGTATAAAATAACATTGCGCCATACCCAGAGTGTATAAAATGTATATTTATTATGTAAATTGGAGGTATCATTTATATCATGTGTTTTGTGTTATCGAACTGGTTTACTTTTCTTGTACAGGGTGTTAAAAAATTTGTAGTCAAAATTTCATGCCCCTGAGTAGTAAAAAATTTTATACGCCTACAGAATTTTTTGATCGGAAGGAGGGCGAGATGTCACGGTATCTAGTGACATGTAAAACGCAGTTCGATAAAAATTATTTTTGTTTATTGATTCATTTATGTTCAAATATAAAAGTGTGAGGTTCTTTATTTTGTGGATAAATTTGTATCCGAGCCATGCGTCGGAAGTTGGGGACGGGTTTTTTCTTGAGTGACAGCGGAACTGTCTTTTCGGCTTAGGACATGACAGATTTGCACCGACACGGAGATAAGGAAAGATTATTTTCGCCGCTACCGGGCTTGAGTCGCAGCAGGCGTTCGAACCCATGTTCACGGATGACCAGGAAACCAGCTGGAGCCCCACGCCTGCAAGTATCGAAGACGCCTCGGTGACCGAGTTTCAAGACAATGGACACAGGTCATTCGCATCTCCTCCAAAAGCGAAGCCAAGCTACCTGAGCGTGGGTTTCAACGGACAAATTTGGTTCTCTTATAAATATACGGTGCTACCATCCCAGACACAGTTTTTACCCGGATTTCACAGAGAGAGCATCTCCGCGCTACACTCTCGCGTGATCATTGTTTTGTGTCCGTGGACTTTGTTTCCTTACGTACCGTGAGCGAATTGCAGATAGAGTTACCAGTGTGCGCCTTATTTTGGTGAAGATTACGCGGTGATTTGTTTTTGCCAAGCGTGGACTACATAATGATGGAGGGCTAGAGAAGATAGAGAAGGGAGTCTGTTGACTTCCCTGACCCCGCAACGATGCATCGCCATCTTCCGATGAAGCCAGCCAGACGACGCCAAAGCCAAACACTGCCCAAAGCCCGAAGGACGTTTTCAGAACGACGCCGATCGAAGCCCGAGAGAGAGATTGAAGGACGACTCCAGAACGACGCCGATCGAAGCCAGAGGGAGAGATTGAAGGACGACTCCAGAACGACGCTTCCAGAACGACGCCGAATCGAAGCCAGTCACCAGAGAGATTCCGAACCGGCGCGTGACCACGTACATCCGACGCTAGTGGCAAGAGGAACGCCCGAAGTACTAAGGAGGTGCAAGTACACCAGATCGTCGCAATTATTCTTCGTCGCGAGCGACCTCGGAGGACAATTTCGCCACAAAGGAACCGTGTGCAAGTCCCGCGTCCAGGAGAGATGAATGACCACGCCATGTAGCAGAGTCTGGTACAGTATACTTCAGAGGGTCTCATGTACATGTAAACGTGCGTCGTTAGTATCAACACCGTACAGTTAACGCCGAAGCCTCACTTATTCGCAAAGTTACTCAGAAAAACCCAAACCTAATTTCCGCGTCTGATAATTTTTGGTATTATTGTAAAAAAAAGGGTTATTTCATGTTCAGATGTTCTAATTTAATTGTCTGCATTCAGCGTTAGAAGCTCCATTTCATTTCTTTAATATTTAGTGTAAATTGTCAAAGTGTGCTCCATTTCTTGTGTAACCGACCGCCCCGTCGCGCCATTTAACTTGTCAATAGTTGACTGATGAGTCCCTTTTAATTGTGGAAAGCGTAATTTTTATTGCAAGGTCGTGCGCATGAAATAGTATTATTTGTTGCATAGTGGTTTTTAAGGTAATTTTTTGCTCGCGCCGACGATTGATTAGTGTATTCCGGCAGCTGGAGCCAATTAAGTTTTTGCATCACTATGTAATTGAGTAGTTGTTCTCATTGGACGAGAGAGGCTCGTGTGTAAGACCCCCGTCCGAGAAACTTGTATAAGGTCGTCCTTACGACTCGATGCACACGTTCATTCGAACGAAAGATTTAACCACGCCGACCCATTGTCTTAGTTAACCGCTTTCCGAGGGCTGGCACTTAAGTTAATTTAAAAGAGCACAGGAGCTGGCAGACAAATGCCCTAAATTCACATAAAGGTTTAAAAATTAAAAGGAATGATATGTTAATGAGATCCATGATTTGTATCCATACTTCACATGTAAAAATACCTCATGTGTGTGAAAGAGAGATAGCGTGAATGTTGTGAGAGTGAGGAGGTTTTGTAAACAGTTGTTGATTGCAATATTTTATTTGTTGTTACAATATATATTCACTTTTTTACCGTTCGTCAGTGTTGTTATTTGACGTTTTTCAGGTACCAGATACTATGCTATTAGTGTTTTATGATTGTTCGAATCTACATATCAAAGGTAAACAAAACAGTGTAACATTTCAAGGTATTAATCTCCGCCTCGCAATAGTATGACAATAAACGACCGTCTCAGTACCGAAACTGAAAACTGGACCGTGAGTCACGACCGGTCTCCCGTACGCATAACGACGTTTGGCCCCGTGCCGGGGTATGATTGACACGTCATTTCGGGGGCCGTGAGTGCACTCGTTACATCACCAATAATTTACGACACTTATATAGTGTCATGAAGTAACTATAAAATTAACTGTTGAAACGCAGTGTTTGGAAGTAACTAGTTAGAAGTAACTCAGTTACGATTAACAGTAAAGCCAGTCTCACAGGGTGGTTAAGTAGGTCCTCACTTCCTGACTCACCTCCGACTCGAAACTACCATAAGATTTTTTATGTCTTCAGTTCACCAAGGCAGCAAAAGGGTTCTCACAGGACCCTTAAAATCGCATCTTTAAAAATTCCGCCTGCACAAACACGGTATACCACATGCAAATAACTGCTGAAGATTTGGGAAAATAATGTTTTCTATTAAAAGAATAAGATAATAACATTGGCACTGTTGAAAAATGTAGCACATGTAACCCGTGGCAGTGAATGGGAGAATATAACACATGTTATTTCAAGTTGATATATCGCTTTACGGACACACTAGCATAAAGTTGCATTACCCGTATATTACGACAGAAGTTGCATATTCTAATGAAACTCTTCTCGTACGGTTTTGAAATATATTCCCCAATAGAAACTAGTCAAATAAATTACATAAACTTCACAACATTCAAAGTGCGAAAATTGTGGTGTTTACATTAAGTTACCATATTACATTTATATTTCATTGACACTTCATTGCTCCTAAAATACTTATTGTGAAATCTAGTTTGAAGTCCATGAAGAACTAATTACCATTCATAATTAATATATCATTACAACAGAAGCAGATTTATTTACTGAGGTGCTACACAAGCACAGTCTATTTGTTACAGCCAACAAACCAGAGAGTACATACCAGGGTTGGCATGTTTAAAACAAAATTGTTTCAAACAACTTATTTTATACGTTTAAAACACACGGTTTTGTTTATTTCACAAATCTTTAAAAAAGTTTAAAACAAACTGTTTTAAACATGTTTTTGTCAGACTTGTTTAAAACACAGCTTGATACTTAATGTTTGATAGTTTGTGGTTATTTGCCTGTTTTGTAACTATGCTTTTTCATTCAATCCGTGTCTTTTTGTTTATTGTGCATAGAAATCTGTTCAGTGGCTGAAAATGTATGTTGAATTATCGAAGAAACATATCGTGATGAATACCCGTGGGCCACGTTTAAACCTGGCTATGTTTTTTTCATAAGTGTTAAAAATTTTAAAAATTGAATACTATATGGATGAAAGAGTTTTGTTCCTCACTTAACTCACTGCAACATCGTTGTTAATGCCAATATTTTGTTGCATTCGCGATAAAATGTATCTTTTTCAAATTAAAAAAAATACTTAGCTACCTGATAACCGCCGCTTTGCTTAAACTTGCAGAACGATTACCAATGCAAATAAAATTGCGTAATTAACGATAATCGTTATATATAAAACAAATATAATAAGGGCGCAGGAAATCTCACCACGTCCATCACAATTTTTGTTTTGTATTTATTGATTTCCGTGACTATGGTTACAACAATTTGTTTTCTTCTTGATCCTCTTTACATACAAAGTACTTTATACAGCGTGATAAGAGCAATATAACAATATAAAACATGAATAAGTTAAGGCAACACTAATAACATTAACATTGAACATAACAGTTTGAGAATTGGGACAGTCTCAATCTCTCCCCTTCTCCTGGTAAAAAAAAAATAACATAACTTTATTTTATATATACAGATTGATTGGTAATTCGACCTATTCCTGGAAAGGGGTAATACTAGAGCACATTTGCAACAAATTTGACCATATGCACCGGGGGTCGGAAATCAATGGGTTTCGAGATATTGCAGATCGTAGATTTTCGTGACATATTCCGACTTGCGACCAAAAAACTACTAATTGTGAAAAAACTACTACACCCTGGGCACTTAATTGACACGTTGCTAACAGCTGACGAATGAGTGACTACTGGAAAAAAAATCATGCCCAAAATTCCCATACCCACAGAAAGAAACAGTCATTGGAGCACACGTCATGAAGAAATTTTGAAATTATCGTTTAAATCGAAGAGGATTACTCAAAAAAATGGTAACACACTTAGCGTAAAAATTACGGAAAAAACTTCCTCACTTCATAAGCTCTCCAAAAAGATACAAATGTTGTCAACTGGCACACGGGTTGGGCGAAAAATCTGAATATAAAGCGGAGAAGGCGTGTTGTAGAGTAAAAAGAAGTTGTCGTTTGTGAGAAATAAATGAACGAAAATGAGTGAAGTAATAATGTTATTTACTATTCTCACGATTCCAGGTTGTCAGAATTAACTGTTACAAAAACTGCAAATCCTGTTCAAATTGCCTCCCCCCGGTTACGTATGTAAGCACGCAGCCTGCGGCGTACATCAGACACAGTCATTCGCGTTGACACTCAGTCTCTTATGTATTGGGCGGTTGCCACAATTCTGTCTCTCAACTCTTCTTGGTGTACTGTAGTCTAAGTCTTTCATGTGTATATTGATTGTTCACGACTGTATCAATATCATTACACGCAAGTGCATGTTATTGAGGAGGAAGATCCTGTCAGAAGGATGGATTTTTGTCGATTTTTACTAAATATCGACACTGAAGACCCCCATCATCTGACAAGAATTCTGTGGACGGACGAATCCAAATTCGACAGCGATGGTATCACGAATTTTCTTAATGCGCATTTTTGGGCCCCTAAGGGTCATAACCCAAGATAATCTAAAGAAAAAGCTCACCAGAGAAAACTCTCACTAAATGTGTGGATGGTAATCATCCACAATAATGTGTTCGGGCCATTCTTTCTGCCACAAAACATAAACGGCATTACCTACGAAAACTTCCTAAGGGAAGAATTGACGACGATGCTGGAGGATGTGCCGCTCGCCACAAGAAGGGATATGATTTACATACATGATTGCTGCCCAGCCCACTATTTTCGGAGTGTGCGACAGTGGCTGGACGACAATTATCACATGCGATGGATTGGTCGAGGCGGCCCGACCCCCTGGCCGGCAAGGAGTCCGGATTTGATGCCATTGTTACAGTCAGATTTATCGTCGACCTGCCTCATTATTATTATTCTAATCATTAGCCGTGCAAAATGTGTTTAATCAAGGTGTTGAGTGTTTTTATTTGTATGTATACATATTTGATCTGCCAAGCCAACGGGAGTAAGGGAGGAAGTCGCGAGTCTGACGGGCGAGCACCAGAAAGGTCACGTTTTGCGTCTGAAACTTAGGAAATTCAACCTTAACGACAGCCATTCAAATATCTCGGGTTCCAGCAGCCGGACTGAAGTGAAACTTTTACCAGCGCAGCAACATGTATGCAAGGACGGATGTGTGGCATTCAAGCAAGAATTACGGATGGCAGATCGAATTGGTTATAATCGATCAGTTTATGGACACAGATTGCAGTTGAGCTGTCGGCGCCAGGCTGACCGCCACCTAATCCCAACGTACCCTACCAGAAGCACGCTCTGTCCAGGCTGGAAGACAATGGAGCGAAGAGGAATGACCTCGTGGGAAGCGTACCCTCAACGACCGTCAAGCGTTCTTTTTCGAAATCCGCATAAGACGAAAGGTCCTGTCATTTCGACACACAGTTTTACCGCGAGTTCCAAGGAGAACACATCCACGCGCTCCGAACGTTGAGACTACCATTGTGCCGACTCGTCGTGTGTTGTTACCTATTTGGTGTGAGGACGAGCGGAAGTGCGCCAGCCTACTGTAGTCTTCAGAGCGAGTTTGTGAGAGAGAAGTGGCTGTAAGCGAGATTGTGTCCTTTTTGTGAAGTGAAACGCGCATAAGGATGGCCGGCTGACTGTAGAAGAGAGGAGGAGGGCCACCCTCGGTCCCCCCGATGCCAGACGAGACACCACGACGAATGCCTACATCATGCTGAAAACCCGAGCTACGTCGCCTGATGCCTACCAGCCGCCACAGAGAGGGAGAGAGATGTCGAACGCTGCCATATCGACGTCCCGAGGCTTGAGATCGTCCGATGGTGCTGGAGAAGACGCCGATGACCCATGAACGACCGCCCACCGCCGTCCGAATCACGCCTGACCACGGAGATGCTCACCAACCCCGAGAGGAAGAGACGCCGACGACCCATCGTCACTGATCCGCCGAGGAACCAGATGCATTAACGCTCTTCACCTTCTCGTCGTCGCGATCGTGGATGAATAGGAAAACCTTTCGTGTGCATACTAAGTGATTTCAACCACCGGCGAAGACACCAGGATGCGCCGTGGAACCAGAGATGGTAACGTATTCATCTGTATGAATGTCAACACGTGCCGGCTCGATTGATATTTAGAGAATGCCCTAGAAATCCGTCGATGTTTTGAAAACGCCCACACAACTCGAAACTTCATATCAGACTCCCGTTGTTCTTAATATTTGTATTTAATTGTCTCAGGTCAATTTTACTCATTTCTTGTGATTTTTAATGTTTTTAAGTTCACTGTTGTTTGGGCTCCTTTTGTATTGATTGAAGTGCGTACTGCTAGAGTAAAGCGCCGCCGGCTTAATTGTTTAATCTATTTGAGGTTTGTTCATTTTAGTATGTGTCAGCGCTGTGTCGCTGCTAGCTACGTCAGTCGCGTATGTGATTAATGTTAAAGTATTTGCCTGGTAATATTAATTTCTCGTCGCGGCGAAGTGTTGAAGTCCCGCCCGCTAGAGAGCATATGTTTGCGTCACTCAACGGAGGTTATTGTTGTTTAGGACCACGTGAGGTCACGTAAAAGAAAAAAACGTCCGCCCACGTGAGCGTAATTGCTGTTGAGACTCTTTGTTTATTCTGGACAAATAATGTATTGTCACCGTACCGACCTATTTTTAAAGGTAAACTTAAGTAAGGGCTGGCTAGTGATTTGAAGTAGTACTGGAGGAAATTCACAAATGACCTGATTAAACAAAAGTCGATGTAAAAGTAAATGCGAATGCAATAATTAGGGCTCGTCGTCAAAAACCTGTGCATTTTATGTATTATTTTTGTTGATGCGCCCCGTAAGCTGTATGTGTAAGTGAATGTGTGAATGCAAGAGAGGTACAAGAAGTAAGAGGTATAGTTAAAATCACCCGTACAAACGTCACAAATTCTGAGAGCATTTCACGCATGGGAACACTGTTTTCTGTACTTAGAATATTTGTAATGTCTGACAAGTTGGCCACTTTTTCTTTGTTCGTTCTGCACACATCTAGAAACACGACCCTGTGGAATGTTAGCTTGTCTTTATCAAAGTCTGTCCCATAGAACTGCAGAATTCGATCAGCACCAATTTGACCGATAGCAAAAGCTTCAAGTTGTGAAATAAGTTCCAAAACCTTTGTTTGAAATCTACGATTTAGCGAATCCACAGCCACATCAATTATTTCAAAAAATATTTGTCTGTAAATTTCCTCCGGCGTTTCATACGTATGAGGATCACTACCTTCGTCGTAGCGTTTTGGCATCTTCCTTTTTCTAGGCAAAACTGGTTCATCAATGTTCAGTTCCTCCGCTTTCCTCATGGTTTCATTCCAAAACTCAAAAAATATATCTCTTTGTGAAGCTAAACTTGCAGACGAAGTTTCCACCAAAGTTTTGATTTCTCGGTATGACAATGATTTCTTCTGAAAAGAAGAATGAAGTTGTTCAATCCTGCCGAAAACTGAAATTAACATTTTCAGGAAAATAAGAAATCTGAATTCATGTAGGTTTGAAAAATATCCACTAGCCTTCCCACGGACTTCACTTTTTTTTCTTCTGACAGATCTTCCAAAAATTTCAAGAGAACGTCATAATTACTTTCCAACGATTGTAGTGATTTTACCCTCACACACCACCTTGTGGGACAGAATGGTCGCAAAGTCAGTCTGGGAATGTTTTTTACACCATCTTCGTTGTCTTCTTGTAGCGATTAAAACACTGCTAGCCTCTTTGCGAATGTCTTACAAATGATATTAATTCACGAAGAATCACCAGAGAGTCTCGCACATAACTGATACCTTGTATCGCATCTTGCACTACCAAATTCAAATTATGTGCCGAACAATGAACAAATATAGTTCTCGGCTCCAACTAAGTAATCCTACTTTGTAATCCTGTTAAATGTCCACTGACATTACTCGCGCCATCATAATATTGACCACGACAGTATTTTATGTCTTATGACATCCTGGACGACTTCAAACAATGTCCTAGAACTTGTTGAAGCTACTTCATAGAAGCCCATAAACACTTCTTCAACTTGCAGATTTTCGTCGACAAATCTGAAGCATAATAACATTTGTTCCTTCACTGATATGTCGGAAGTCTCGTCTACAACGACGGAAAAATATTGTGCCGCCTTAATAGATTTCACAATATTTTGCTGTACATCGCTGGATAATAAAGAGACAATTTCATTCAATATATCGTGAGAAACCCACTTATATGTAGTTCGATGCAGCCAAGATTTCAACTCAGGAGCATCTTCTGCTCTAAGCAGCAGCAACTGATGAATATTTGATGCTTCATCGGTGTGACCCCGAATTGCTATTCCTTGCTGACTTAAAAATTGGACGGACGTTATTATCTTTAAAATCGCCTTGCGTGCATTTTTCATATCTCCTAATTTAAGTGTTGAGATAAGAGATGACACATTGGTTCCTTGTTTCGTAGTTGCCAGAGCAGTCACGGACGAACGATGAAGTGTACATTTTTCGTGAACCCTTGAAACGTTCGATTTCCTTTTGCCACTGGGAAAATCCATTTCGAACAAATGCATTACACGAATCCCTGTCTGCAGAAGTAGCAGTTGCCGACGGAAGCACTATACTGGAATCAAAAGCTTTTTTACACACACTACAGAACACTTTGTCCAATTCTTTGTCGTAATAAATCCAAGGAAATGTCTTTTTCCATCCTTCATGGTATGACCTGCCTGACGATTTCTTGACACTTGTTGCTAATGTACTACAGGGACTGGCAGAAGACACATTCTCGGTTTCCTTAATTTTTGACTGAACATGCTTTTTACAATGTTCAGTGTCAGTAATATCCACCTGTGATGACGACGACAAACGTATGACGAATTTATCCATAGCGACTAGCAAACCTACTGTTCGAATTCGAAAGTATGTAAAGAAGCAATACTCAATATTTTGTTTCAGCTTTCCACACGCGTCCCGTGCCACGTTTGAAAATTGCGAGAAAAATTTCCCGGCGAAGAGCTTTTGCTCCACGCATCCGGCCAGTACACCCTCGTCTTTGTACTAACTATTAACAAGGTAACACCCCTTTTTTCTGAAAATGAGAACTTCCCAGTCTACAATTTAAGCTCCCGCGTCCTTCCAAGCCATTGTCTTTCGGAGAACAAACAAAACTATAACAATCCAGATTACATAAAAACAACTTCACTGAAATCGTAAACCACGCCGCTCTTATCTGATTGAAACAAACAAAAGACGAAAAAATCAACCATTGAGGTAGTCGGTCACAATCGGCTTCCTTGTGTTTCGGTTTATTCTTTATTAGTGCTCAATATCGGCAAGTAGTTATTTTAAAACAATTGTTAACAAATGGAGTGGGCGTATTGTAGTGAGTCACTTGAAGGAAACATCAAAGCAAGCCGAAAAGACGGGATTCTATTTACAATACAATATACTTCCATTGTTATTGTGGGGACTGCCTTCGACTTGACCAGAGACAGGCAAGGAAGGGGGGAATTTGTTGCTTGGTTGCCTTTGCACAAACACATTTGAAACAATTATGATTTATTTAAATAGAAATTTTAACTTCCATCTCAATGTTTTAATTGCTTATTATTTTTTGATAATGGGAAGTGAGAAATATTTATTTTACTTTGTTTTTATCAAACTAAAAATCTTGTGGGTGCGGCGCACCCACAAGATTACTTTTGTGGGTGCTTGAGCCCTGGAGCACCCAAGTAGTAAGCGCGCATGTTTCGAATGCACTAACTTTAAATATTCTGGCCAGTTAATTTTATTGATATAATTGAATCCTTTAATTCGTGATCAAGGAAAAGTTCACTAGGTGTCAAACCTGTTATTTCCGAAACTGAATTATTTAGAAGTCTTGTTACATGATTCAAATATTTTACCCAGTCCTGATGATTTTGCGAAGTATAATCGCAACAAAAGTATTAACTCTTTATTGTATCTTTCAACATGATTTGCGAAAGGCGAATAAACTGACGTGGTGATATGTTTTATGTTACAGTCATCCATATATAACTCCCATTCTTGTGATTTAATTTGGGAAGCGTTATCTCAAAATATTACCTTACATGCCGGATAGTGGTGAAAATACTGGAGCTTTAATTTCTTAATTATTTCACGGACGTTGCCTCCCTTAACGGATATGCCATTAAAAATTCTGACATCGTGCCAACTATTGCTAATATGTAACTATATCCGTGTGATTTGGGTAACGCTCCAACAAGATTATTGATAACATAACATATCATGTGGAGTAGTAGAATATACATGCAATTCATCTTTATTAATTTTTGTGTGAGCTTGTTTAGTTTTTGCACATGTTAAACAGTCGTTCAAATACTGCTTGATACTAACTTTCATTTTAGGCCTATAATATAAACTCCTGCACTTATTAAATAGTTTATAGTATCCACAATGACCTTGTAAGTCATGTAATTTATGAAGAA
The DNA here is from genome assembly GCF_977018435.1 of Lepisma saccharinum. Taxonomy (NCBI): domain Eukaryota; kingdom Metazoa; phylum Arthropoda; class Insecta; order Zygentoma; family Lepismatidae; genus Lepisma; species Lepisma saccharinum. The sequence goes on along the minus strand of NC_139232.1, from coordinate 30,890,509 downwards.
TTGTTGGTACAACAACAATAGGTACTACAAGTTTCCAATTGTTTTCTTTTAAATGCTTCAAGAATAATATATTATTTTGAATAGAATATTGCCTCATTATATTCCTTGACAAATTCCTATTTTGTAACTTTTGTACAATGGCACTGCAATAAGATTCCGAAATTTGACTTTCTTGCCAAAATGTTACAGTATCCTTACCAAGGAAATCAAGACTTATGTTATTTACATATTGTTCCGATAGAGTCGGAAAACCTGTACTTAAATGAGGATATCTGCTAAACGTATCTGCAGCTTCATTAGCTTTTTCAGGCACGTGATGGACAGTATAATCAAACATTTGTAATTTCAAACTCCGACGATTTAATCGTGGATTCAATGTTTTAGTAGATTCTAGCCAAGATAAAGATTGGCGATCGGTAAACAATTTCATCTTAGTTCCAGCTATGTAAATGTAGAATTTTTCAAAGCAAATAATATCACTAAGCATTCAATCTCGTGAGGATTTTATGATAATTCATTGCCTTTAAGGGATCTGCTAACGTATTGAATTATACGTGGATCGTTCTTCAGAATTTTCAGTTAAATCTTGCCATAGAACAGCTCTTATTCCCTTCTTCAAACCGTCTGTGTTGACATTGAAAGGCTTTGTGAAATCTGGTCGATACGAAGCTTTTGGAGATATCAGTAACTTGCGGAGGTTTTCAAAAGATGAAGCATGAACACCATTCCATTGCCATTTTGATTCCTTTTTCAACAGATCATACAAAGGCTGTGCCATTTCAGCAAGCCCTTCAATAAACTTTCGTCTCCAAATAGCCAATCCTAAGAATCTTCTCCAGGAGTTTTGTTTGTTGTAAATGGAAAATTGATAATTGCTGAATTCTTTGCAGGATCAACCATAATTTTATCACCGGACACTATGTGTCCAAGGAAGCAGATTATTTAGTAAGCAAACTTACATTTTGAAAATTTAATATACATATTGACGCTCCTTATCTTTCGTAAAACCAGTTCTACATGTTGCAAATGTTGAGACAAATCTTTGCTGAAAATTAGAATATCATCCAAATAACAAACTACAAAATTTCTGCAATCGGTGGAGAATATTTTATTCATCCTGTCCTGTAACACGGACACTGCTGAACGAATCCCAAACGGAAGATAGCGGAAAGGATATTGTCTGCCTCTATAAGAAAAAGCAGTGTAAGGATATGAATCTTCAGTCAACGGTATTTGAAGATACAGTGGCGCAGGAACGTTTTTCATTTGGGGGGGTACAAAATTTCAACCTTCCATATATATATATATTGTGTGTGTACTTCACACACATATGTATATCTGAGTAAAATGTTGGGGCATGAGAAATTCCATTTCAGACGCGAATATCCAGTTTTTAATTAAAAATTTGCTTTAATATTTCATATACCATTTTCTTTTTTCTTTTTTTTTTTAAAATGATGGCTGTCTTAAAAACAGATTTCAAGACCAGATAACAATTCAAAAAACATATAAAGCTCTGGACCTTCTTCTGAGCTCATTTTGAATTTAATGGAATGGAAAAATCAGGATTTTGTAATGTGAAAATTGCGAACAAAGATACATCTATTCATTTTAAAGCATGTTGCGATTTAAAGGGGTGAGGAGGATTCTTCCTTCTCTAACCTGTGCAATTCCAAATCAGGTATAATCATTTCTCACCCACTGAATATGAAAATCATATTATAAAATATATCATACTTATAGAATTCCACTTCAGTTCAGTTCATTTTAGAGCTATGTATAAAATATCATTAAACTAATTTATTAGACTGGGACAATTTTCGAAAATTCTGACTGTAGGAAGCATTTTTGAGGAAAAGCGGGCAAACAACATTTTCTGAATGTATTTGATGTTCTGATTACGAATATTTTGTTTGCCACTCTCGATTTTGGTGTTATATGCTTCAAATCGCTAAAAAAACAAAATGGCGGCAATACGAAATGGGTTCCTATTAACTTTTGAAGGAGCAGGAAGAAAATAGTGATCTTGGTGTCAAACATTATGTTTTTGGGTATTCTGAATCCAAATATTATGTTTTCTAATCTGAAATTTTAAGCTATGTGCTCCAAATCGCTAAAAAACAAAATGGCGGCCATACGAAATGAGTGCCTATTAACTTTTGAAGGAGCAGAAAGAAAATAGTGATCTTGGTGTCAAACATTATGTTTTTGGGTATTCTGAATCCAAATATTATGTTTTCTAATCTGAAAGTTTAAGCTATGTGCTCCAAATCGCTAAAAAACAAAATGGCGGCCATACGAAATGAGTGCCTATTAACTTTTGAAGGAGCAGAAAGAAAATAGTGATCTTGGTGTCAAACATTATGTTTTTGGGTATGCTGAATCCAAATATTATGTTTTCTAATCTGAAATTTTAATTTGTTTGTTCCAAGTCGCTAAAAAACAAAATGGCGGCTACGTGCATCCATGTAATGTTTCGTATCCAAACTTTTGAACTAGGAATAAAACAGTGTAACAGTAGGTTTTTAATGCAGAAAAAAATATAGAACATTTCTGAAGTAAAGATGCAAAATAATAATATTATTCAAAGCATAAGACCATATTGAAATATTAACAGTACCAGTGTATGATAAATCCGCACGTTATCCTTATTCAACCTTATTTTGCCCACAAAAATAGTATAACATTTATCTAGCCACGGATATTCATGCACTCCTTAGTGCCAGTATCTGCACATTTGCAAGCTGCAGTACATACAAGCTGGCCTTTCCTGCAGGAACATGTAGCGGATATACAACCACCCAAACATCCACAGGTGACAACGTCGTAGCAGGGTTGTGGAATTGGTGGCAGCGATTGAAGTTTTGGAATGAGCTGTCCATCAACCATTTTTCATCCCAAGATAGTAGGTTGTGGTAACACAGGTTTTGGTATGACCGACTGCCTCCACACCATGGCTTGATAGTGGACCCGTTGTGCATGTAACCGTAGAGCATCGGTAGTGGGGGATGGGGGGCAGTGCTTGTGGTGATTTTCCTTTGCTGAACAGCTTTACTCTGGCTTCATCACAGCTGCTTGCATCCGGTACACCACACAACTTGCATATGAACTTCTCTGCCTTGTGTGCTGTTTCTTGTTTCAATTCGTCAACACCAAGATTTAGTAGTGTTAAATATTTTCCATGCTGTCTTCTTACTGATTCAAGCCATGTAGGATACTCTGTCGCATCCTGTTATGGCGTGGAATGGGATGAGAGTTTCGAAGACAGGATCCGTAAATGAAAACTTCTGCCTGACTTCATGTACTGGAATGTATGTTCCTGCTTGCAACCATAATTTCTTACATCTAATCTACCTATTGCACTAATACATCTGCATCACGTGCTGAGACAACAATGTTATCAGCACCAGAATTAAGACAGTGAACTACAATGCGCGTGTCCGCCTCTTCATGGTTTGCCTGCAATCCTTCAATAGACAAATCACGATTGTTTGTTCGTACGCCATCCTCCTTGTGAAATCCACCGGAAACCACAAATATTTTGTCTTCAGGAGCATTGTTGATCAAATGATTAGAGAGAAAACAGGCCAAATCTTTTTTATTCTCTGAGTTAGCAAGAAAGTCACCGAATTTGTTGGAGATTGGCACGGATCAATTTTCTATTACTCTCCTTACTAAATGAGCATGTTTCAAGAGCCTGCCTATCCCTTGTTCCAGCCTTGGTTGAAGTTGCGTTATACCGATCAAAGGTGACATCAATCCTCTTAAAGCTTCTTCCCATAGAAATAACAAGGTTAAGAAATACATCTGCCAGTTGACCAAAGTTTAAAAACTCCTGCAGGATTTCCAAGTGCAACAACTAATGCATGACCATCTATTATAAGGCATGACGCAGACGGAATTGATATATCAGGTGGACAAATTACTTCCTTGGTCATCACATCAGCTAGAATGACTTTGTTTCCTGTTCTCAGACTTCTGTTTGTGTTGGCAAGGGAGATTGGAATTGGCATTAGTTCATGAAACAAAATGCGATTTAGATCCACATTACGACCTGCCTCATAGGCAGTTACGAGGCGCTGGAGAATATTCCTGTCAGTTTTCAAAATGGTTTCCTTGCCACTTACTACCAATTTAACTTCATAGAGGGACTTGAATGTCTTTGCATTTGACTTATGTAGATGATCACTTAACTTGACTTGTGTGACTTTTACCAGGGGCCATCATCCTTTCCTTCACGAAGGTGTCTAGCTTTACCTGGCCCAGTGTTTCGGCTTTGAGGAAAGTATCTTAAATATCTGAAGTAGCTAAATCCTTTGTTTGTGGCAATGTTCTGGAGGAACTGATTAGAAACATCTGAAGATGATGGCTCACAGGTGCAGGTCTTTTCAAATTTATAAGTGGATCCATGGTTCTATGTTTCTATCATTCTGAAATAAAGTAAAAAAAAATAATAAAAAAGATATTATAGGTTTAGTCATTTTTGTGGTTCTTTTGTTTAAAAAAGAGGAAAAAAACAACAATTTTCAAAAATGTCAGATTAGAAAACATAATATTCGGATTAAGCATACCCAAAAACATAATGTTTGACACCAAGATCACTATTTTCTTTCTGCACCTTCAAAAGTTATTTGGAGCTAATTTCGTATGGCCGCCATTTTGTCTTTTAGCGATTTGGAGCACATAGCTTAAAATTTCAGATTAGAAAACATAATATTTGGATTCAGCATACCAAAAAACATAATGTTTGACACCAAGATCACTATTTTCTTTCTGCTCCTTCAAACGTTAATAGGCACTCATTTCGTATGGCCGCCATTTTGTTTTTTAGCGATTTGAAGCACATAGCTTAAAATTTCAGATTGGAAAACATAATATTTGGATTCAGCATGCCCAAAAACATAATGTTTGACACCAAGATTACTATTTTCTTTCTGCTCCTTCAAACGTTATTAGGACCTCATTTCGTATTGCCGCCATTTTGTTTTTTAGCAATTTGGAGCAAATAGCTTAAAATTTCAGATTACAAAACATAATATTGGGATTCAGCATACCAAAAAACACAATGTTTGACACCAAGATCACTATTTTCTTTCTGCTCCTTCAAAAGTTATTTCGAGCTCATTTCGCATGGCCGCCATTTTGTTTTTTAGCGATTTGAAGCACATAACATCAAAATCGAGAGTGGCAAACAAAATATTCGGAATCAGCACATCAATTACATTCCGAAAAATGAGCGTCATTCCGAATTCAGAATTACCTGTGTCCCAAGAAGGCAGTTGCTACCTTCCACATCATAGTGTCATCAAAAAGGACAGTTCCACAACAGCTTTACGGATCGTGTACGACGCCAGTGCGAAGACGACGACAGGAGTTTCCCTCAACGATAAGTTGCTTGTAGGACCCAAGATACAAGACGACATAATGCCTTTGTTGCTACGTTTTCGTACGTATCAAATAGCCCTTACTTCGGACGTTGTCAAAATGTTTCGACAGGTGAAAATACACCCAGACGATGCAGAATATCATCGCATTGTGTGGAGGAAGTCACAGAAAGAAGAGATACGAGACTTCAGATTAGAGAGACTGACGTTTGGTACGGCTAGTGCTCCTTTCTTAGCCACCAGGTGTTTACAACAGCTGGCCCTCGACGAAGAGGCAGACTTCCCTGAAGCAGCGGCGATTACATTGAGAGACTTTTTTGTAGACAATCTAGTGACTGGCAGTGATACAGTAACACAAGCTATCGCGTTACAAAAACAAATAAGTGAACTTCTACAAAGAGGTGGTTTCGAATTGCGGAAATGGTGCTCGAACAATTCAGAAGTATTGAATGAAATCCCTGTACATTTGCGAGAAACGAACTTTGCATTGGATGTGAGCATAAATGAACATATAAAGGCACTCGGGATAGAATGGCATCCAGCGAGTGACGAATTCGGAGTATCAGTGACGCAACCAGCAACTCATGATCAATTGACCAAGCGCATTTTGTTATCAGACATCGCGAAAATATTTGACCCCCTCGGGTGGTTATCTCCAGTAACTGTCAAAGCAAAGATCTTCATGCAAACACTTTGGCAAGTTAAGCTTGATTGGGACGATGTACTTCCACCAGAACTAGAAATTGCATGGCAAAGTTTTCGGGCGGAGTTGCATACGTTGCAGGATATTAAGGTGCCTAGGCGCACCGTGTCTTCAAAACCGGTAACGTGCGAACTGATAGGCTTTTGTGACAGTTCCGAGCGGGCCTATGCGGCCACTGCCTATTTACGTTCTACATACAGCGACGGTAGTGTTGAAGTGCATCTCGTAGCAAGCAAAACGAGAGTCGCGCCTCTGAAGAAAGTGACTCTCCCGAGACTCGAACTCTGTGCTGCAGTGTTACTCATACGTTTGCTGCAGACAATAAAGGAAGCTCTTTATTAGAACATTACAGATATGCTTGCATTTACCACATTTGTTGAGTGTCAGTTTCCAGAAAGCCCCGCACTACATTGGCTAACTGGCTGAACTCCACCCTGATCCGAATTATCCTAAATGCGTCGGTTCCCGCACGGTGTCTGGTTAAGAAACAGACGCACAAAGACGATATATACATACATTTAATGTCTATAATACACATATACGAAGGACTATAAAATAACTAAACAACATACACGAAGGACTGTCTATTCGGCTGTAGACTGTCTCTACAAAGCACTTGTAACCGCGCGCATGTGACACGGTTCTTCTCACGACGAGACTCTGATGACGACTGTTCTTTTCTCGTGGCAACGCCCAAGCTAAGCGCCTGGCTCAACTCTAGGGACGTTCCCGAATTTACTTGTGAGTGTAAGTTCCCGTAATCAAGAATACGGGAGATTCTGCAGTTTCTTACTCCCACACACTTCACATGAATAACTCACACATTATATACAAAAATGGAAAACAAGATAAAAACACCTAATTATATACATTGTTCACCGAACACACTCCCCCCCGTTGAAATATTAATTTCAACCACAATCAATAATTTCAATGTAGTACACTTATGTCTCCTTAGAATAAGGGAGAGGAGCAAGTTTCACAATTGGACGTCTGTATTGCCCATCAGCTGTTCGCACTGTCACTGATCGTACTAACTTGTCTGGTCCTGGATGAACTTTCACCACTCCTCCTAGCTTCCATTGCTGTGGAGGGGTGGGTTCTTTCAACAACACCAGGTCTCCTATCTGTAGATTTTCCTTCTTCTCCATCCACTTGGGACGCTGCTGGAGTCTGGACAAGTACTCTGTTGCCCACCGTTTCCAAAAATGTTGCGTCATATTTTGAATCAACTGCCACTTAGACAAATAATTCGACGTGGATGTCGTAAAGTCTGCTTGTGGTACAGCCAGTAACGAATCACCGGTTAAGAAGTGTATAGGAATGTGTTCTTGTTTTCATTATTTGGTTTTGATGATGTGGGTTGGATTGCTTTTCTTCTCAAGAGATGGCGTGTGTGGTCCGTGTGTCAGCTGTTCGCGTGGGCGCCAAGCAAAGAAAACGGTTAGTGAGAGAGAAGCAACATGGCGCGAATCGCGATAACCACAGCTGGACATTACTAAGCACATACGTCGTCTAAAGTGATTAGAATTGCCTTTCAGTGATACTTCATGGTAGTTAGTGCATTACAGGTAGAAAATAGATGTCTCAAAAGAATCAGCGTGTGAATTTGTGATTGTGTTTTCTTACCAGAATCAACGCAACCCCAACAGAAGTGTCCTGGCGTGAGTGCCGTTAGGTCATTTGGATCACTGCTTAACTCCGTTAATGGCCTCGAGTTAAGACACGCCTCTATTTGTGTCAATAACGTGATGAATTGCTCATAAGTGAGTAATGTTGAGCCCATTACTTTTTTCAAGTGATATTTCACTGCCTTCACTGAAATTTCCCATACTCCACCCCAGTGTGCTGCTCCGGGTGGATTGAAATTCCATTGTATGCCTTGAGAGGCCGTAACATCTGACACCGATTGGACGTGCTCATTTTGTCGCATGAATTGAAGTAACTTTATCAATTCTCTGTTTGCCCCTACGAAGTTCGTTCCGCAATCGCTGAAGATCTGGTTAGGTTTGCCACGTCTGGCCACAAACCTACGTAATGCAGCAATGAATGTAGGCGTTGATGCATCATTTACCGCTTCCAAGTGAATTGCTTTGGTTGCAAGACACACGAAAAGAGCGACGTATCCTTTGGTGATTTTTGAAGATCTGAGTTGGCAACTCTTTATTGAAAATGGGCCGCAGTAATCTACACCTGTATTTGCAAATACTCGGCCTGGATTAACGCGAGGGGCTGGCAAACTACCCATGAGTTGAGTTGCTGTCAACTGTTTTTCCTTAAAACATTCTTTGCACTTAAACACAATTTTTCGAATTAAGTCCCTCCCTCGTATAATCCAAAAACGTTGCTGTAGGACAGCGAGAAGCAATTGTGGGCCCGCATGTAAATGTTTCAAATGTTCATGTTTCACGATGAGCTCTGTAAGTTTATGTTCACGAGGTAACAGAATGGGATGTTTCTTATCAATTGTCATTTGTGCATTGTGTAAACGTCCACCTACTCTCAGAATTCCCTCCTGGTCCAGGAAAGGAGTCAAATTGAGTAATGGGTTGTTAGAAGGCAAAGGATTCCCTTCCTTCAAATGCTTTATTTCTGTACGGAATGCTGTAATTAGTGCTTGTTTCACTAACACAAGCAACGTGTGATTAAGTTCGCGTGCTGAGAGGGTTCCAAACTGACGTTCATTAGTACCTCGCTTGGTGTTATGCATAAATCTGAAGCACCAAGCCGCTACTCGTTGGAGCTTTGATAAGTTTGAATACTTGTTTACTAATAACTCCTCCACCTCGACCGAAGACTGTAACACGAGAAGACCCTTTTTTCTCTCTCTCTCAACCTCAGCTGTTGCTGCTGCGTTGACCGTGCGTGTAGGATTGAAGGACTGATTACGTAACCACTGTGGACCGAAGAACCAAATATCACGTTCGAGCAGGGTTGAGGGAGAAATTCCTCTTGTCGCCAAATCAGCTGGATTCTCTTCACTGCACAAGTGGAACCAATTCTCTGCAGGGAGAACGTCGTGTATTTTAGCAACTCTGTTGGCAATAAATGTACGCCAATTAGAAGGAGAAGAGTTTATCCAACACAAAACTATTGTAGAGTCGGTAAATGCACTACAGTCTGCACTTAGTTGAAGGACCTTGTCTATGTAGACTTGAAGTGTCGCACCTTCCAGCGTTGGCGAAGCTGATTTGTTTTCAAGCCGAGTAACTTCCCGCTTGAGGACTTCGGTGAACAATGTATATAATTAGGTGTTTTTATCTTGTTTTCCATTTTTGTATATAATGTGTGAGTTATTCATGTGAAGTGTGTGGGAGTAAGAAACTGCAGAATCTCCCGTATTCTTGATTACGGGAACTTACACCCACAAGTAAATTCGGGAACGTCCCGAGAGTTGAGCCAGGCGCTTAGCTTGGGCGTTGCCACGAGAAAAGAACAGTCGTCATCAGAGAGTCGTCGTGAGAAGAACCGTGTCACACGCGCGCGGTTACAAGTGCGTTGTAGAGACAGTCTACAGCCGAATAGACAGTCCTTCGTGTATGTTGTTTAGTTATTTTATAGTCCTTCGTATATGTGTATTATAGACATTAAATGTATGTATATATCGTCTTTGTGCGTCTGTTTCTTAACCAGACACCGTGCGGGAACCGACGCATTTAGGATAATTCGGGCCAGGGTGGAGTTCAGCCAGTTAGCCAATGTAGTGCGGGGCTTTCTGGAAACTGAATCTCAACAAATGGTCCTCCGGGCCGGATGCGTCGCAATTGTAGTATTCGAGCCGTATTCCGGTAGTTCGTCGGGAAATCAAGGAGCCAGAAGAAGAGTCAACGTGCCACACCCTCGGTCCGCCAGATGCGTTTAGAGTCTCTTGTACGACGAGTCAACATGGAGCAGTTACAGGCGTCAAAGACAGTCCTCAAGCGGGAAGTTACTCGGCTTGAAAACAAATCAGCTTCGCCAACGCTGGAAGGTGCGACACTTCAAGTCTACATAGACAAGGTCCTTCAACTAAGTGCAGACTGTAGTGCATTACTTGTGAATCTCGCTAAACAGTGCAAAGAAACATTGTTCTCCGAGTACTACGATGAACTGAGTGCGGTGCAAGACAGATTAGAGTTCTTGTTGGGCTCCCTGTACCAAAAACAGAAGGAAGCCGTTTCTCCCGTTGTCGCGGTCGCGGTGAACAGTGATGCGAAAAGTGACGTTCGGTTACCAAAACTGACATTACCAGAATTCAGTGGTGACATTCATCAATGGTTTTCATTTCGGGACTTATTCGTGGCATCGGTTCATGACAACAAACACCTCAGTGGCGCTCAGAAGCTGCAATACTTGAATTCATCTTTAAAAGGTGAACCGTCATTATTAAGCCAGTCCATCGCAATAACAGATGCAAACTACGAGGAGGCGTGGAATTTACTAGTTTCGCGGTACCAAAACAAGAGAGAGATTGTGAACAGCACGATTAAACGCTTGGTGAATCAACCTTGTGTGTCATCCCGCTCGGCTACAGGGTTACGCAAGCTCATTGACGTCACTTCTGAGTGCGTGCGTGTGCTGAAGGTTTTGGACATCCCTGTAGAGGCTTGGGATGCAATATTAGTCTTTCACACCACCGACAAGTTGGATGCAGAATCTAGGCAACAGTGGGAACTTTCCCTGAAGAATGCAGAAGTGCCTAAGTTCGAGGACCTGACTACGTTCCTGGATGTGCGTGCCAGAGCTCTTGCAGCGTCTACGGTGACCTCCAGCCTCCCAATGTCCAGCAAACCCCCTCCCAGGGCCACTGATCGTCAAGTGAAGAAGAATGTGAATTCGTATCACACAGGTGCCGAAACTGTGTGTCTTAAATGCCGCGGACACCACAGGTTACATACTTGTCAGAAGTATCAACAAATGTCTGTGAAAGTTCGGTACTATTTCGTGAAAACCCATGATCTGTGCTACAACTGTTTAAAATCGAATTGTAACGTCGGAAAGTGTACTTCGCGCACGTGTATGGTGCTTTAGAAAGCACCACACATCCCTTCACTTCTCTCCTAGTGAAAATCCCACTTCTACGCAGCAAGTTACGTCCCATATCGCCAACAAGAAGAAAGCCATTCCGTTGCAGGAAGTTCTCTTATCTACAGCCACCGTGGGCGTGAGGGATAGACACAACAACGTTCGGCATTTTCGTGCACTCTTAGATACGGGCTCCGAGTGTACATTTGTCACGGAAGACTGTAGTCAGCAATTAGGCCTTCGAAAGAAACACATCAGTGTTGCCATATCCGGTATTTCGGCAACCGGTATCGGTACTTCTCGTTCCATGGTGGACCTACAGTTTAGGTCAAAAGCGGGCAACGAAACGTACACCACCAAAGCCATCGTTGTGAAGAAGATTACAAATAATTTGCCCAAGCAGCAATTCACTTTTGATCAACATTGGACACACCTACATAACCTTGATCTTGCCGACCCGTCCTTCAACAAACCAGGGAAAATAGACATTTTATTTCGTGCAGATATTGTTCCCTTACTTTTAAGACCTGAGAAAGTCGCAGGTCCAGTAGGTACACCAACGGCCATAAGTACTTCACTTGGGTGGATTCTTATGGGCAGAATTAACGTTCCGCGCAATAAACGCGCAGTGTCATCACATCATGCGTCATGTAGTGATCTGGACGCTACCCTACAGCGCTTCTGGGAAATAGAGACTGTGCCATCGGTAAAACTGTACAACGAAGAAGAAAACTTTTGTGAACAACATTTTCGAAACACACACGAACGTGACATCGACGGTCGTTTTGTTGTGAGATTGCCCTTCCGAGAACAAAGCGGTGTTCTGGGAGCTTCACGTCCCCTAGCGGTGCAGCGTCTCAAACAAGTGGAGAGACAACTCGTCAAGAATCCACAACGCCAACAAAAGTATGCTGAGTGTATGCAGGAATACATAGACTTGGGTCACATGAGCGTCATTTCGAATTCAAAATTACCTGTGTCCCAAGAAAGCAGTTGCTACCTTCCACATCATAGTGTCATCAAAAAGGACAGTTCCACAACGGCTTTACGAATCGTGTACGACGCCAGTGCGAAGACGACGACAGGAGTTTCCCTCAACGATAAGTTGCTTGTAGGACCCAAGATACAAGACGACAAAATGCCTTTGTTGCTACGTTTTCGTACGTATCAAATAGCCCTTACTTCGGACGTTGTCAAAATGTTTCGACAGGTGAAAATACACCCAGACGATGCAGAATATCATCGCATTGTGTGGAGGAAGTCACAGAAAGAAGAGATACGAGACTTCAGATTAGAGAGACTGACGTTTGGTACGGCTAGTGCTCCTTTCTTAGCCACCAGGTGTTTACAACAGCTGGCCCTCGACGAAGAGGCAGACTTCCCTGAAGCAGCGGCGATTACATTGAGAGACTTTTTTGTAGACAATCTAGTGACTGGCAGTGATACAGTAACACAAGCTATCGCGTTACAAAAACAAATAAGTGAACTTCTACAAAGAGGTGGTTTCGAATTGCGGAAATGGTGCTCGAACAATTCAGAAGTATTGAATGAAATCCCTGTACATTTGCGAGAAACGAACTTTGCATTGGATGTGAGCATAAATGAACATATAAAGGCACTCGGGATAGAATGGCATCCAGCGAGTGACGAATTCGGAGTATCAGTGACGCAACCAGCAACTCATGATCAATTGACCAAGCGCATATTGCTATCAGACATCGCGAAAATATTTGACCCCCTCGGGTGGATATCTCCAGTAACTGTCAAAGCAAAGATCTTCATGCAAACACTTTGGCTACGCAATAAATTTAGTATCGAGATTCCGGAATGTCCCTTCTGCCACCCGCACGAAACGTTCAGTTCTTGAGACACGAATCCACACAACTGGACCACGCTATGTCAATGCAAAACTAGAACACACCGTTCACCACAAAGTTTACAGTTCACAGTCAGGTAGAGGTAAGACATCCAAGGCTTGGAGGACCATAAAAATGTTGGAGTTGCGTTGATTCTGGTAAGAAAACACAATCACAAATGCACACGCTGATTCTTTTGAGACATCTATTTTCTACCTGTAATGCACTAACTACCATGAAGTATCACTGAAAGGCAATTCTAATCACTTTAGACGACGTATGTGCTTAGTAATGTCCAGCTGTGGTTATTGCGATTCGCGCCATGTTGCTTCTCTCTCACTAACCGTTTTCTTTGCTTGGCGCCCACGCAAACAGCTGACACACGGACCACACACGCCATGCCATCTCTTGAGAACAAAAGCAATCCAACCCACATCATCAAAACCAAATAATGAAAACAAGAACACATTCCTATACACTTCTTAACCGGTGATTCGTTACTGGCTGTACCACAAGCAGACTTTACGACATCCACGTCGAATTATTTGTCTAAGTGGCAGTTGATCCAAAAAATGACGCAACATTTTTGGAAACGGTGGGCAACAGAGTACTTGTCCAGACTCCAGCAGCGTCCCAAGTGGATGGAGAAGAAGGAAAATCTACAGATAGGAGACCTGGTGTTGTTGAAAGAACCCACCCCTCCACAGCAATGGAAGCTAAGAGGAGTGGTGAAAGTTCATCCAGGACCATACAAGTTAGTACGATCAGTGACAGTGCGAACAGCTGATGGGCAATACAGACGTCCAATTGTGAAACTTGCTCCTCTCCCCTATTCTAAGGAGACATAAGTGTACTACATTGAAATTATTGATTGTGGTTGAAATTAATATTTCAACGGGGGGGAGTGTGTTCGGTGAACAATGTATATAATTAGTGTTTTTATCTTGTTTTCCATTTTTGTATATAATGTGTGAGTTATTCATGTGAAGTGTGTGGGAGTAAGAAACTGCAGAATCTCCCGTATTCTTGATTACGGGAACTTACACCCACAAGTAAATTCGGGAACGTCCCGAGAGTTGAGCCAGGCGCTTAGCTTGGGCGTTGCCACGAGAAAAGAACAGTCGTCATCAGAGCCTCGTCGTGAGAAGAACCGTGTCACATGCGCGCGGTTACAAGTGCGTTGTAGAGACAGTCTACAGCCGAATAGACAGTCCTTCGTGTATGTTGTTTAGTTATTTTATAGTCCTTCGTATATGTGTATTATAGACATTAAATGTATGTATATATCGTCTTTGTGCGTCTGTTTCTTAACCAGACACCGTGCGGGAACCGACGCATTTAGGATAATTCGGGCCAGGGTGGAGTTCAGCCAGTTAGAAAATGTAGTGCGGGGCTTTCTGGAAACTGACACTCAACAATTTTCTTTCTGCTCCTTCAAACGTTATTAGGACCTCATTTCGTATTGCCGCCATTTTGTTTTTTAGCAATTTGGAGCAAATAGCTTAAAATTTCAGATTACAAAACATAATATTGGGATTCAGCATTCCAAAAAACACAATGTTTGACACCAAGATCACTATTTTCTTTCTGCTCCTTCAAAAGTTATTTGGAGCTCATTTCGCATGGTCGCCATTTTGTTTTTTAGCGATTTGAAGCACATAACATCAAAATCGAGAGTGGCAAACAAAATATTCGGAATCAGCACATCAATTACATTCCGAAAATGTTGTTTGTCCACTTTTCCTCAAAAATGCTTCCTAGACTTTTTACAGCCACATTTCTGAGAATTTGCACCAGGCTATATTGCAGATATGTACCCTGGACAGTGCCTTTTAGAAGCAATGTATTCGGTATTTTCTCAGACTTCTAAAAGGTGTTTCGAAAGTACTTTCTATCGAACGAAAACTGTGCCCTGTCTTTGACGTATATTGGGCCACTTGGTCCTTAACACATATCAAACCTTTGTTGACAGCTATAGCGTTGTGTTGTCTTTTTAAAAAAAATACTGAGTCGAGATGATACCCGATCAACTCGCATGAGATCTAATTTTGAAGTATTTGTAAAACATTTGACATAGTAATTATTTGTAATGTAATAAGTTGTACCTTATGATGCTCTTCAAACACTGAAAGTACTACAATTGCACATGCAAATCCAAAATCCTTCAGATCTCATAGCAAGCAAAGTTGAATATCACACGTTCGAAATATTATGTTTCAATCTTTGGTGGACAATATGAAGAGCCGGTTTGAAAAGTTTAGATTATTTTTCGGATGTTGTCACATTAAATTCAGATACAGACATGTGTTTTGTGGTGACATGTTAATTTCTCGTTTATATGAAAATGTGAACTTTAATGTAAGAGAGAGCATGTGCGCATCATCAGTCGAATGTATTCGTATCTACAAAGAAAATCCAAAACACATTCCCACCTCACTCAAAGACTTTGTAAATCCAATCCAAATTGTACCAATATCTACAGTTGAATCTGAAAACGAGTTCTGTGCCAAGAACCTTACCCTAACAGATTAGAGAAATCATTTAGAAGTTTTAAATCTGCTTTTCATTTCAACAGAAAAATTTATAACAAATTTGATCAAGACTAGGCATTACAGTGTCCTTGACAAGCCAACTGGCAAATCATCGAACCTGCAGTGAGTCATTTATTTCGTGCATTCAACTGACTAATGTAATTTTCTTACAATTTGACTTTAGAATTTAACCATAAATGGTGTTATGTTTGTGTTGTACTCGATATGAGGTGCATTCAAGTTCTAAGGTCTCCTAATTTATTTTGAAAAATATACTCACTTCAGAAAGCTGAAACTGCCATCATTTCTCAGCAAAATCACTGTCTAGACGTACACATTTTCCACAATGCTGACGTCACCATAGCACGGCCTCTGCAAACGCTTTTTTAAAACTCTGTTTTGTACCGTATACTGAATAATCGCTGATGCAAGAGGGGAACAGCTGGAAAATTTGCGACCACGGATACTGTCCTTGAGGGTTCAAGAGAGCCAAAAATTGCTATGTGCGAGGTCAGGTGAGTATGCACGGAGCATGTGATTCACTTCAAATTTGTTTTCCATGAAGAGCGTCTGAACAATGGTCGCCCGATGAGGAGGTGCGTTGTCCTGATGAAAGAACGCAGCTGCAGCCATTTTCGGAGGTTTCTTTGGCAATGCTGGAAGCAACTTGGTCCTCAAATCAGTTCCATAGCTTGTACCCATCATTGTGGTACCCTTAGGATAGCAATGCGTGAGTATAACGCCTTCGCTGTCCCAAAACATCCCTTTTCTCAGCAATGAAGTAACTGGTAGCTGGTTCGTGGTCGAGGCTCCTTTGGTTTGTTTTCATACGACGTTCGACATTCCTTCAACTATGGGACCCACGAACGCACATTGGTTACATCCATGACACCACCACAGCATGTCTGAGTCAATTTAAGATGAATATGGATGGGTGTTACTGCACGCAGGTGAAGAAAATGGATAATAACACACTGTCCTTTTGATGTAAAATGATGTCATTCCCAGTATCAAAAACATGTCAGTCGTTAGATAGTGCCACTAACTTCCTATGGGTCGTATAGTGCTGTCCTCTGGCCTCATCAACCTTCAAGAATGGATGCTTCTTCTCAAACAACTCTCACGTTTATAACTGTTTCTATTAATGAAGAAAAAATAAAAGACCTTAGAACTTGAATTAGATTCTTAGCAATTTATGTGCAATTCTAAGCATGCCCAATGCATAGGTAAAATAAGTCCTCTCCCTTCTGATAAAATCACAAATCGCACCCTGCTTTAATGTCTAGGAAACATAGCTGTTTCATTTCAACTAGGAATGGTATCGAGGTGAGACGAATGTGTCACCACTCAAACTTCCACAACGTACATATATCATTAATGCAAAAAAAAATCCTAATAACGTTTTTTCGGATTTACATTTTGTTCGACGCTGCAAACAGTCGAAATACGGAATTTTATCCCGACTAGATGAAATCGTGCAGCATAGGTTCACAATTGTCACTACTGGATTAACTTTGCAATTACAATAAACAAAATATACGACTTATTTGAAATATGAACAAGACATACGCTTGGTATATCTGAATAAGGCACAATTTATTTTAAGTAAATTCCTCAAATATGATACGAAAGTTTCGAAAGAGATCGTCTCGTTTTAATTTTGCAGAGATTTATTTCAGTCTCGTCTCGAAATTTGAGACTTCTTTTGTCTCCGTACCATCTCTATCCTCAAAAGAAAGAAAAAAAAGTTTTCCTAACGTCCCCTGACGAAGTTAATAATATATGAAAATAATCGGTGAGTCACAGGAGTACATTGTACCCCCCCCCCAACAAATTGGTCTGTCGTGTCGTATCTCGGAAACAAGACGAGGCAGGAATTGTGAAAGTATTTCGTTTCGGAAAATTCCATTTGAAAAGTTCAAAAGGAAAGAAACTCTTCTGATGCAGATTTATATCTTCGAATCGACGTGACCACTTCTTTACAAACGTGTACTCCCCTTACACGAAGGGGCATTCGCCTACAGCATGATTTTATGAAAGTAAACTTTAACTGATTCCATGGTTTCAGACACGTTTTAAACAATTTTCATCTTAGAAAGATTTCCAAGACCACAGGCCAATGAACTAACTACCGTGCGTCCATTTCGATCTGCAGCTGAGAGAGCACTAACCTGTGTTATAACACGCAAACGTTCTTCTGTAATTCATCCAAGTTCTGCTCTTATATACACAAATAAATACGCTATAAAAACGATGTTAAGAGCCACAGATAATAAAGCATTTTAATCATAGTTTTGACCAGTAACGTCCTGTTTAAGTTTATATCCTTGAAAGAGTTTTGTGGCCATGGGAATCGTTTGGAGGTTTCGAATGTGCAACACTGTATCAGGATTACACTGCAGACGAAACCGATAAAAGTGAATGGTTTTCGTGAGCTTCCTTGCAATCCGAAATATCCGAGCTCGAGTTTTTTGTTCCTTCGCGACTAGATGAAGACAGAGCTGTGAATGTAGTGACGAGCAATGTAAACCAAGAGCGTGTTAATTTCGTACTGTGCGCAAGAGTGTTATTCTTGGTTACTTGCAGTTACTTGTTTGTGTTATTGTAGTGTGTATGTGTGACGTGTCAGTGAGACGATTGGAATGCCAGCCGCAAGATTCACGTTAAAACAAAGATTTTTTTATGTATGACACGTACGTGAAAACAAGCTCGTGTCGAGACGTGTGTAGGTAATTTGTACAGAAATTCCCATGCGTTTCAACTCCACACAGAGATACGGTTAGACATCTTGTCCTTAAATTACGAGAAACTGTATCGTTAAATTTTAAAACACCTAAGCAAAAACGACGGATTCTAACCGAAGCAAAACTCGATGATATTGGTGCAGCGTTAGAACGTTCTCCAAACAAACCTCTACGCCGTGTTTCACAAAACAAGGGGAAAATCGAAACTTGAACTTCCAAAGCACACACTAGTGCTTTTCGAATCATCATTTACGTATTCAGCTGCAAGAGCGTGGAATGAACTTCCTCCTTCCATGACGTCCCTCACCAATCGCAACAACTTCAAAGACAAACTAAAAACTCTATTGTTAAATGAACAATATCTGTGTTCCAGCACTCACGAATAATAGCTCGCATATCTGAACCAACTTCCTAATAACAAGTATTTTCATCTTCATTTTGCTTGTTTACTTTTCCCCTTACATGTTGCCAACCCTTAACAATATTTTGTCCTTTCTCGCATATTAAGAACATTTATATGTTTTTTACACATAACATTAATATTAATTTGTATTATTCTTAACCATATCACACCAAGCACAATTGTGTCAATTAATTTGTGTATCCTTGTGTATTTGTTTTCAATCTTTTTATTATTATTATTATTTTTAGTGTGTAGACGAGTCTTTGTTCTCAATTTTGTATTTGTTCTTTTTGTGTCTTCTTTATGTTTCTCTCTTTCTTCCTTGTTTGTTATTGTACAAACATTTAGTAGGTAAAATGTATTTAGTATGTATATGTATCCATCGGGGTTAGGTGGTAGAACAGCCACAGGCTGAACCTCGCCCTTTAATAAAGGAAAATTGAAATTGAAATTGAAATTGAAATTGAAGAGGTGGGTGTGTCAAAATCATCGGCACATACAGTCACTAAGCTACTAAAATTAAAACCATACTCTTATAACACAGGTTAGTGCTCGTTTTGCAATATTTATATAAATGTCTGCATATGTCCATAAAAATAAGCGGGCATTTCAGGCCGCAAATGTCGGCATCTCCGTCAGCGCCGCCCGCCACGCTTCTCCCGATCTCTCGGCTGCAGATCGAAATGGACGCACGGTAGTAGCACAATGTAGTAGAATAAGTTTACAATGGCTTGAATTCCTGTGGTAAGGAATTATAATGCTTATAAACAATATACACTTTTTGTATTGAGCGAATAGAAAATACTAGGTTCTTTTAACAGTAGCACCTCGCGTCTGTCAAATTACCTGACGGGGTACAAGGGGTACAACTCGAATCTACGATTTAGGGAGGTACAGTACCCCCCTTCAAAAATTTGAGGGGGTACAATGCACCCCTGTACCCCCCCCCCGTTCCTGCGCCACTGTAAATCAATTGAAGAAAAATAAACACATCCTAGGAACCTCTGTAACATTTCGTTGAGTGCTTCTACCCTCACTTGCGGGGAAATAACATGTTGATTAAGTTTCCTAAAATCGACCACAGGTCTCCAAAGACCTCCTTGCTTTGGCACTATATGTAGAGGGTTAAGAGTTGGTGAAGAATCCTGGTAAATAATTCCCCATTTCTCCCACTTGGAAAGTTCTTCTTCTAAACGTTGTCTCCTTGATATTGGTATGGGATAAGGTGTGCTTGTAATAGGTGTTACAGTATCTAATTGAATCTTGTAAGGTTCAACAATTGCTTTTCTTAGTTTATCCTAAAATTGTACGTGATAATACGACAGAAGTTTGAACAAATCAGCTTTCTGGAATTTTCCAAATTATCATTTCTAAAAACAGACTCATAAATGGATTTCTTAGATGGCATGTATTCTATGTCATCATTAAAAGTTGACGCATCTCATAACAATCCGCATGAAAAACTTTCATCATCATTTAATGTATTTTCGGAACAAAAGTTAGACTTTGTACAATACTTAGAACCTTCTGTAGAAGCATATTGCCGAGCTAATATAGAGGAAATTTCCTTTCCTTTATCATTCAACAAACTTACATTCCCTTCTTTAAAAATATTTCCTCAAAAATGGAACTCCTAAAATGACATTGGCATTCAACACTTTAACAACAAAGAATTCCATAGAAAAATATTCGTGCTTTATGTGCAGATTAATAATCTTACTACCAACAACTTTACACTTCTTGTATCCAGCGAAACCGGTGAGTTTTATCCAGTTTAATGTTGCTAATCAAAGACGATACACCAAACGTCAAAATGTAGAACATTGCCTGACTTCCAGAATCTATAATACAAACTACAGGTATTTGAGAAATAATTCCATGAATAACTGGAAAAAAAAGTAAAATGCTCCCCTGTGCTTAGCACCAAGCCACGAAGGCGTATAGGGGGTGTGGGGGTAACGCCCCACACTTTCATGATCCGGTCGTGAGTGGAGGTGATGTGATGAGCATCACGCCCTTGACCGCCTTTACCCCTCAGGTACCCATGTCATTTGACGCTGGGTGGGCGCTGGGGCCGCTTCCAACGTTAGGAAAGTTCCCGGATTTGAACCGGCCGGGGATCGAACCAGGGGCCTTTAGCATGGTAGTCAGACGCGTTACCGACTGAGCCACCGCGGCCACGTCATGAATAACTGGAACTTCAGTTAATGGAACCGGTATATTATAATCAATAACAGTCCACTCAGGTTCTTCTTCAAGCCATTCCAATAAAAAAATCACTTGTAGTGGTTCCGATATTAAGTATTTATCATCACGAACAACCATAATTTTAGGTGTTTGAAATTAATTTCGTTTGTTTGCAAATTTGGCCTCTCTGAAAGAAAGCAGAGGGAACGAGGCACTTCCATCCGTTCCTTTAATTTATATTAGTTGTTGATTGGGAAGATGTTCCAATACCCGATTTGTCGTGTAAAGGTCCTTGATACATTTCCAGTAGAAGAATTTCATATTCCAGAAGTTGTAGATGCATTTTGTGGTTGCAATGAAGTCACATTAACAGGTTGGCTCTAAATAGAAGCTAGAGCAGGCTCACTTAAATATTGCGCTTGCCTATTTTAGAAAATCATTTCATTCTAACTACTATTAGATAACTGAGAAGTTATAGCATCCTGATTATAATTCCTATTTATAATGTCACCGGAAATACCAGAGCATGCATTATTTCTTTGGAATCTGAAATTACTTCCGTTATTATATGAAAATCCTGAATAGCCTCGATTATTTCTACGTCATTTAAAACTACCATTGCTACCTCTATACCGCCCATATCTTGAATTAGCATTGCCAAATTCATTAGTAAAAGGTATTTGAGCATCCTTCGACGAAGTCTGAGTAGAAGACGAGCAAGTGTTTTTAGTGTGTTTAACATTAATTTGCTTGACACTAAATTTTGATTTCATAATGTCAGGATTCTTGTTGGGTTTATTAACCTTATTACTAATATCGGTTTCTTCCGGTAGGATAATAAGTCCTCTTCTACTAGTTCGGACCACATCTAATGTTATTAACATAGTTGTTAACTGGTCGATAGAATGTATCTCATGACAAGTTATGTTATTATCTATGTTATTTGTTAACTGGTTAATAACTAATTGAATTACATCCTTTTCGTTTGGGTTCTCAACTAAATTGCAATAATTGGTATATGCTTAGAAGGCAAAACTTTCCAAATCACCATGTACTGCAGAATCATACTTCCTGTTCCCTTATACTAATAACTGAGACTGTATTATTTCCGGACTTGCAAATTGTTTCATGAATTCCCGTTGAAAATGATCATATAAAGAAAACGTTTGTGAGTTCTATACCAACCAGTACGCAGCTCTCTTGGTGAAACACTGCTGAATACTCTGTAGCCTTTTGTTAATTAGAATGCCCATAAGATTAAGCATAGAATTAAGGTGTTCTAGATATTCTCGAGCCGATTTGTCTTCTATTTTCCCAGAAAATGAGACAGTTCATTTATCTGTTTCCTCTATCCTCAACAGTAATTACAGGAAAAGACGTTGGTGAAATACAACGATCAAACTGACTTTGTGGATTACACTGGTCAACAGCCAAAATGCGACATGAGTGATATATACAATTTCTAGTCAATATTGGTCCCCTAAATACGAAACTGTCGTTAAAAATCGCAATTGACTAATTATAATTGAGTTACAGGACATTGTTGATTTGGAGTAGTTCCCTATATATATGGTATTGCATAGATGTAAGAAGTAAATGTTGAGTTTTAATTTTTTTATCTTATCTTTGTTTATTTGTTGTAATGAAAGGGGGAACTGTTCAATACCAGCCACAAAACCTCTTTATTCATTGTTTTGTGAGCTGTTCATTTGTGCAGACGTGATTGTGGCTTTATAAAACTAGGTTGAGTGTGTGCATTTATCGAAGATCGTGTTTGTATATTGGCATTTAATTAAATTGCTGAGTGATTTGTTAAAAAATGCCACGCAAATGCATTAACAATGTTAACAATTTCTGTTATGTTTGTGGTCAAATTGTGTTTTCTGGACAGCGGAGAAATATTACCCCTGCTGTAAGAACAGCCTACAATCTGTATTTCGGTAAATACTGCAAATTTGGAGATGAAGATAAGACTTGGGCTCCACATTTCTGTTGTAAGACCTGCTACACGAATCTGCTGGACTGGTTGAATCACAGAAGACCATCGATGCAATTTCTTATTCCCATGATTTATTTGGAGCCCACTAATCATACAGACGATTGTTTTTTTTTGTATGGTCCCACCAATACAACGCATGTCCAATACTAAAAAGAAGACAATTGTATTTCAAAATATTTGTTCTGCTACTCGTCCTGTGGCGCATAGTAATGAACTACCTGTTCCAACACCCCCTGAATCCTATTCCGTATACTCACAAGACGAACCGTACGATCCATAACCTTCCACATCTACAGATCCGGATTTTGCAGGTGATGTTAAACTTACAGAACAGCACAAGGTTAGCCAGAGTGAAATGAATGATTTAGTGAGAGATCTTGAACTTTCAAAAGCAAAGGCAGAGCTATTAGACGCCAGACTTCAACAATGAAATTTTCTGGCTAGAAATGTGAAGGTGTCATTTTATCGTGACCGTCAGAAAAAGTTGGAAGAATACTTTTCTACCGAAGGAGATCTGATATACTGCAGTGATATTAATGGTTTATTGGGGGCAATGGACATTAAGCACATCTGTGAAGAGTGGCGGTTGTTCATAGATGCATCGATATTAAGTCTAAAAGCTGTACTGCTTCATAACAGCAATCAATTGCCGTCAATCCCTATTGGTTATTCTGTGCAAAAGAAAGAATCGTATGATAGCCTAAAATTCCTCCTTCAATCAATTAAATACAACAACTACAAATGGAAAATATGAGCAGATTTGAATGTCATTGCTATTTTAACTGGACTCCAACAAGTCTATACGAAATATTGCTGTTTCCTCTGCGAATGGAATAGCAGACAGAGCTTCTCATTTCATTAAAAATGATTGGCCATTGGATTGGAAACTGGAAATATGAATGTACAAAATGAACCTCTCGTTGAATCTGAAAATATTATACTTCCTGCACTTCATATAAAGCTTGGACTGATCAAAAACTTTGTCAAAAAGTTGGATCAAAACTCTTTGGAATTCAAATATCTACTTAAGAAATCTCCAAAAATCAGTGAACAGAAGATCAAGGAAGGAATTTGTGTGGGCCCTCAAATTCGTCAACTTCACTAGGACGAGATCCTCGAACACCTGCTAAGTGATGTTGAGAAAGGTGCATGGAGTTCTTTCAGAGAAGCCTCAAATAATTTCTTGGGAAACAAACGTGCTGAAGACTATGAAAAACTTGTAAATAATTTGGTTTCATCGTATCAAAAAATAGGTTGCAATATGCCCCTTTAATTGCATTTTCTACACTCTCATCTCAATTTCTTCGCGAAAAGTTGTGGGGAGGTAAGTCATGAACACTGTAAGCGTTTCCACCAACAAATATCTGTAATCGAGAAAATAAACCAAGGAAAATGGAGTACAGGAATACTTGCCGACTATTGCTGGACAGTAACCAGGGATGATACTGAACTTCACTACAAGAGGGAAGCAAAGAGGAAGCAGATTTAATCCCAGGTAAGTAAAGAACAAGCCATGCAGTAGTATAGTAAAAAAATATTTATTTTGTGATTAATGTAAAAACTTTGATTCATGCATTTACTTGGAAAAGGCAAATGGAAATGTGCCCATGTTTTGTGCTGTTCGTATAATACAGTTAAAGTCGCATGCACACCAAGCATACGTCATTCCACTACGTTTCAACATTGGGAAACCCGACTTTTCGACAATACCACGTATAATTCTTAAACCAGAAGTCGAGTGGCATTTTCATTGTCAGTTTCGTGTTCAGCATCATGGGTTGATGCACAAAAGTGAATTTTCATTCATGTCGCAAAAAAAAATTAAAAATTTGTTTACCAGTGTTATCACAGTAATTGTTATTTGTATTTGGCTCATTAACACCAATTTCAGCATTTAGACAACTTGTGCCAGTCATTAAATTTGCATCAAGCCTTTCACCTTGAAACCATTGTCTGCAAGCTTCATGCTGCAAGGAAGAAATATGACAAAACCCACACGTTTCACCAGAAACATTGTTACGATGAACGACAGGAAGGTTAGGTTCTCGAGAGTATGTAAACATTTGATTTATATAACTATTTTCACGATCAGCAGAACAACATTGTTGAACATTAGAATGTTTATCAATATTTGTAACGGTAGAATTCAATTTAGAAGTTGTCTGCATATTGTTAATAGCATACTTACTTGTGTCCTTAAACTGTACACTATTAGGTGACATATTATTCGATAAAGTTCCTTATTGCAGGTTGGAATAAATATTTTGTTTCGCTTCCAGCGAACACGATTTCGAACATGCGGTTCTATGAACATTGTTTTCACATGCGTTGTTGAAGATTCATCAGATGAATAACTAGATGAACTAGTCACCCCCGAGTTCATTTCAGCATTAGACTGTTCCAACTGCGATTTCATTTCAGCATTAGACTGTTGTAACTGCTATTTCATAGATTGTTCTAACTGAGATTTCATTTCAGTATTAGACTGTTCTAGTTTCGTTTTGACATCTTGATTAGAAGCGACCGTAAGTAATTGAATACTCTTAACAGTACTTAACAAACCACCAAATTCGGGTTAAGAGTTTCTAGATAAGCTGGCAAACTAAAAGGATCATAATCCGGTTTGCAACCTTTACAATAAAAAATTTCTAGTGTAGTCGAATAAATTGTCCAGTGAGTGACTGTAAGTTTGAGACAAGATATATATGATGCCATGACTATGTAGCAGCAAGTGTACACTGGACGTACCTCAAATCATTTGACAGGATCATTAAAACAAGCTAATTTGTCAGGTTTTGTAGAACAAACATCATGTTCTGTAGTATTCGCATTACTGGAAGCGACTAAGAGATTACCAGCATCAAAGTAAGTAGTCATTGCAGGGGCGCCGACTTGTCAAAATTATTTGGGGTTGGGGGGGGGCTATGGTCACTGAAATAAATGAATGAATGTCTCACTCCCCCCTTTTTAAAAATAAAAATTACGTCTTCGTATAACAGTTTTTAAGTAGCTATTATATTCCTCATGCAAATGAAATGTAACGTGAAAAACGTTTAGAAAATGTTTCAAAGTCTCTTTATGTCTTTTGTCTTTTTAGATAACAATTAACATTTTTATTGTAAAGTATGTATTTACATTAATAGGGCAACCTAACAGTTTTATACCAGCCTCGGTAGGCAAGCGTGTTGGGTGGTCGACTCAACTCGCTTTGATCTGGACATCTCGGGTTCGAGTCCTGGAGAGGGTATGGGTGTGTTTTAATGTCCGCAACAGACCTGTAAAGAAAGGACATGTGACGGGAGCAAATTACCTTAGTGTTGACGTACCCATAAAGATAACGAATATTTAACAGTTTTATTTAATTATTTACATAAATGCTAACGCAAATCGCAGGAAAATAGTTTTACCTTTTTGTTCTTGCTACAATATTTTACTTTTTAAATTTAATTTTCCAATAATGAAAAAAAACACATAGCATGTACAGTGGTGGAAAAAAGTTCTTCCCCATAAGACTTTAATGGCAGTAAATAATGCCGGAAAGGTAGGCAACACACATTGCACCTTTAGGTGATCAGGTGATTCTGTCTGTCTCAAGAAGCAACTCGTCTTTCATGCAATAGCCAACAGACACACGAAATGTAGGAAAGTCACGTGACATCAGGTGGAATGTTGTTCGTCATAAAATCGCCTTTTCTGAAGCCAGGTCGCAGAACCGACAAGAGTTATAGCCTATGTCCGAAATTGATTCCCCTAAAACCGTTGAACGAAACGCTAAAATAATTCTTGCCTTAATTACAAAGGCTACTATACTATATGTGCCGCGGTAGCTCGGTCGTTAGGGAGTTTGATTACCATGCGAGAGATTTGAGTTCGATCTCCGACTGGGGAGAATTGGAATTTTGTCCACCTGTTCAAGTGGCTCCGGCGCCCACCCAGCGTCGTATAAAGTGGGTACCTCCAGCAAACTTGGTGGGGGGGGGGGGTAAAGGCGGCCAGGAGCGTGGTGCTGATAACATTATCCCCACCTTCGGCCGTAACAAGTAAGTGTGGGACCCTAACTCCGCCCCCCTACACGCCTTCATGGATTGGTGCAAAGCACAAGGTAGCACTTTGCTTCTTCATTTACTATACGTCCCGATTTTGTCGGAATAGAACTTTCTAATTTCTATGTGGACTTTCTTCCAAGTTCCATAGGGATGTGAATAGGCTCCAGTTTTTCTTGACACAATTCATCCATGTTATATTTCGTTATAAAAACCACGGCCGATATCCTGTGTGTGTGGGGGGGGGGGGGGGCTATAATTCAAATATGTGAGGTGATACTTTTCTCACTACTCCATTCTCCGATTCTTCGTATCAGAAATAAATCTTAATTCCACACTGAAAATGTAGCATTTCCTACATCTTAGCATGCAAATATCTAGCAGCAAAGTACTGTGTAGGCACATAGTGGTTCGGATACCACTTTAAACTGTAGGTGCATTCCCGATTAGTCTTACTGTGCATAAAGTGGACTTAAGACACCAAATCAACCAACCAACACAATCCCGTTATCGTCCAGATTATCGAAACCAGAAGCTTCGTCGCGAATAACATAAGCAGGAAGACAATGTGAAATTACCGAACGGAAACAGAACCTAGAACGGCTAGATTGGATTAAATCGACGATACAGCACGCGTTCTAAAATGAAGAAGAATACGAAAGTTGAAGGACCTCTATACACACACACACTTTTCCTCCCCTCAATGGTAAGATATCTTTCTTGCAGAGAAGCCTTTACGTAGGCATTCAAGGCCACGACGAGAAAGTGTTTTACATGCAATGACGGGACCAAAACACAGGTCTAGTTTGATATGAAAGCTGTGTTCCTCCTTATTTCGTACGTCATTGATAACAGGAACACTGGCCTCGTCTGCTAACCCTAGTTTCGTAGAGCAGACGCATGTTTGCCACCCTTTGGTTCCGTGACCTTCGCTCGTAGTTAGCAAGAGTGAATGACTCACCAGATACCTGTTGCCTGTGAGCTTATACAAGAATAGATATTTCGTTAGCGTCTGTAAGTATTGTTTCATCTGCAGTTATATCAGTTAACGTTCGAATTGTTTCCTAATGGTTACGTTATTTATAAATTAGTTCTCGAGAGTAAGCTTTCTATCTATTTGTATGGGGGGGGGGTATACAGCCTGCATGTATTATTTTTTTCCTGAAACAAAAAGAAATTCCAAGACAAAAAAAGAGTCGTAGAAGAGTAGTTAACAAAAAAGAAAGAAGAAAACGAAAATGTAAATGTTTAAATAAATTATTGTATAGATCGAGTGAATAATATTTTCTCACGGGGCCTCCTCGGTGGCGTAATGATAACGTCGTCACCTTATAATCAAGGGATCCCGGGTTCGATACACGGTGGATGCACGTAGTAGTTCGTATGTCATTTTAAACTAAAGGTCCAGTCCAGATTAGCTTATCTGTGCAGAAAAACTAAAAAAAGAAATTGTCACAGTGTAAGAAAATTTCATGTTCAACCACATACAAAAGGGAATAATTTATGCTGGAGTTCACATTTAACCAACACAATTATGAATCGCAACGTATTTTCTCAGATCCATTTTAATTATACGTGCATGATAAAATAACAGAAGTTGAGGAAAGAGAAAGCCAAGCGAAACACAGATGCTTTCTCCAGAATTTCAAATCTCGTTACGTAAGGTTCTGGGTTGAAGTCCCGGGCACGCATGACTCTCTTGTTCTTGCCCTTTTATCTGCTCTACTGTATTTCATCATAAATCGTCGTTATTGTTTATCCACGGGGGAGGAATAATGACAATAATTGCCAATACAAAGCCAATAACGAACAGAACAACAACTCAATTAGGGAGATATCAAGAAAGAAACAAGACTTTACAGTGTCTCCGTGTCTCGGTTTCTCGAATTGAAAATTGCTCTTGGTCTCGGCTAGTTAAATACAGAAATCGAAAAAGTATGTGAAGATACATATATTTCATATATCCCGGTTTTATAGGAGATTTTGTGAGAGATGAAATAAGTACGCTTCGATCATGTTTATTTTTATTAGTTTCGTTACGTAACATCACTTTTCTTCCTAGTCGCGGACGAGTGACCATTACATGATATTAATGACGAAATACTCAAACACTTGTGACAAGGACGATACTCAAATCCGGGAACTTTGGTGACGAGATCGAAGGTTGACCACTTAATGAGCTTGCCCACCGAGTCTGCTTAATGTTGCTTGTGTCAGGTAATTCGAAATAACTGTCAATATCCCACATTCATTATCATTTGTTTCATAATTTATCTTATTGATGTTATTAACCTGAAGTCGAAGAAATAGTTTAAAGGCAATAATGCAAGATTGAATGTATCTGATGTTACTTCGTGCCGAATAATATGACGTGATATTATGATGTGAATATATTAATAATATAATATGCCTAGTCATTCCATTGATTGATCCCAATTGCGCACACAAAATACGATATAATGTCCACTCCTAACCAACCTCCGTGGCGGAGTGGTTAGCACAGCGCGCTACGACAGCATGGGCCCCTGGTTCGAATCTCGGCTTGGCCATGGGTGTTCTTGGTGAGTGTCCGTTAATCAATGTCATCATATCATCACTCATTACTCATCTTCATCGTCGCTATTTGCCAAAAGTGAAAGAATAGCGACACTAAATAACAAAAATCCAATCAAATGGAACATCTTCACCGATTTAATTCTATACCGTACCAAATTCCCAGTTTATTACTGCTTCTTGCTTCATTTTACTGCATCTCAATTGTTTTCCGATTCGAAAAAAATTGGAATGTTGAGCAGTTGATTGTGCATTGTTTCGTTGTTTGGATTGTTTAATTAACGTCGCATTAATTAGTTTTAGACCAATCGTGACAGAGGGAATCGAGAGCACAAAGGAAGGGGAAAAGACAAGTTAGAGACCACGGCTCTCTTTAAAGGTAGAATTCCTTGAACACGACTGAAGTGACTGCAGAATATTATGGATAAAATTTGTTTCGCTTTTTCCTTTTATTTCTGTTTCAGTTATTTTACTTCGCTTTTCTTCTCCCACTGGCGTTAATCGTGTCGGTGAGGAAGAATTATAAACTCGTGAAATGGACGATGGGACAAAAAATATATATGCCTCTCCCACGGTTCGAAACTGTGACCACAAAATATTGTCTTATTTTTAAAATTTACGCAAAATATGGTTTCACTCGTCTCTTTCTCAAGGCGTTCCATTGCCTCTCCGATGGCGTAGTGGTAACGTCTTCGACATGTAATCAAAGGGCTTCCGAATTCAATACCAGATAGAGGAACATTTGGTTCGGATCCCGCTTTAATCTGTAGGTCCAGTGCATAAACTGGACTTAAACCATTAGCGTGTGGCATGTGGCCTGTGATAAGAACCATCATTTCAGTGAACCTTCTTGACAATGACTAGTATCACTCGAAAAATATTTTCTTACGAGTAGATCTTGTTAAGAAACCACTTGCTGAAATGTTCTTCTTGAGGCCACGTAGCACCCAGCTGTTGTTTGTTGTTGCTGGGGCATGAGTCATGTGACTCATGCTATCAATGCTCAATCCTTCCCGAGAACTCAGATCCACCAGACAAACGTAAGCGAATAATTTGTTATTTGGGTTGCATAAACAACAGGCTTTAAAACGTTACGAAATTCTAGGTCCCGTGGCCCAATTAATTCTTTCTCCGACTGTACACCAAGATATAAATTGACACACACAACAAAAACATATGAACATGGTTCAAAATAAAGCACTGTTTTTTCTTTTTATGAACTCATTAACGAGCGGTCTTAGGTCCAAATCATCAAGCACAGTTTGATGTATGTGGACTACTGGTAAGCTGCCTAGTCTCTTCTGTCCCATTGTAGATCTCAAATATGTCTTTAGTCGGCGAGGAGCACTGAATAACCTTTTGGTTGTGGCTGTCGTCACTGGCACAGTGCGGAGGAGCATCATGAATTTGGCAACTTCAGGCAGAAGCTCCTGGAGGGTGCTGTCTTCCAAAAGAAACTTCCTTATATCACGCATGGTAGTTAGAACCACTTTCTTCTGTTTTGGCGATATCACCAAGCATGGACAGGTGTAAGGAGAGCCTATAGGCATCCAATTCTTGGCGAAAGAATTCTCGCCTTTGCTCCAAGTTTGTTGTGCAAATGTTCACAGTTACTTTTTGTAGTCCTGTAGATTCATGTCATTGTTTAACACATGATTTTACTGTGTCACACACGTCAGTGTATATTGATTTATAATACTCTTTTGGAGTGTAGAACTTGTGAGATTTGGCAGCATCAGGATTTTCAAGTCTCTTAGGGACGACGTTGCCGGAGCAATTCTGGCTCATCAACGAGGCTGGGTTTGCCCTCTGTGCATTTCTGCCAGAACTGCTCAAAACCCATTCGCTTTTCTTGAAAGATGTCAGTTGTAACGCTATTCCTCGCTCGCAAAGGAATAGGAGTCAGATTGTGTGCAATTACTTATTCGTTTGTTTTCTTCTTCGAAGAAGTAATACGTCACCAGGTCATGTTACTATGGAAAGGGAAGGCTTTCGCGTGGCTTGCAGAGCTCTCCCTCTCTCTCTTACTCTGGCAGCGGTTGGGTTCACATCTCGTAGCTCTACCTTGAACTGGTAGAATCGGTCTGTGGAAGTCATGATCTGTGTACTGGTAGTATAATTATAATATATTTAAGTTTAATCTAAGATTCATATTACTTGATTTAGTTAATTAGTTTCATTTGTGCACTAAATTGTTATGCTATGTTTAATGCTAACATTACGCAGATGGTCCTTTCAGAGTTGACCGACATCCACTAATCATGTTCATTTATTTTAAATTAGATTTATAACTTCCCTATTCAAAATTGCTGATTAATATATTTTCCACGGAAGAATAATACCGAACGTTGAACCAATCTTAATTAGTAATGGAAACACAATCTGATTCCGGTACATTTATTCTGCCTTGTATGAAATGTGGTTGGTTATATTTGTAATTTGAATGAATAATGTCAATCGGACATATATGTATATTATACTAAATTTGTTACTGGAAGATTTCTATTGTTAAAGTTACTACTGTTGTATACGACAAATTTCTAGTAGTTGTTCCTCAATAAATTGTTAAATATCTAACTAACTAACTCTCTAGCCTTCTTAAGCCCGAAGGTTCATGGCTGCAGCAACACAGGCCTTCCATCTTTCCCTATCTTGAGCAAGTTCTATATACTCTTTTCCATCTCTACCAATTTCCCTTAGGTACATCTCAACGTTGTCCCTCCATCTTCGCCTTGGCCTTCCTACAGGTCTCTTACCATCAGGTTTCCCAACAAGAATCCTGTAAACTCCTCTTTCCTCTCCCTATTTACTTTTCGTACTTCCCACAAAGGCCTCTGATTCTGCTAAATATTTTAATAAGTAAAGGTAGTCAAATTGTCAGCCCGTAGTATATATAATTGTAGAGGACTAGTGGTATAATCCAAATCTAAATTATATGAAAAAATACTTGGGTGGTGACACAGTCAAGTATTTTAGTTTTGATTCCACTTCTGTAGCATCAATCCGTGGAGACTGAATCTTACAGTTTATCTCTTCTATTGGACCCATCAAATGGCAGTAGAGGGAGAGAAAGAAAAATGTCTTAAAGTGAAGCATTGTCTCCAGGTATCCAGCACATTTTGATGCTGCGTCAGTAGAATCTTAATCAGAAAATTTCTCAAAAAAAATTTAGAAGGTTTTCATAGTTCTTTAACATCTGTTGGATACTGGAGGCTCTCAACGTCCACCGATGAGGGCAAAGTGGTCGCAGTCCAGTATGGCCAGTCTTCTCGTTCACATCAATAATATTCCTAAATATTTGCATTATTTTAAGGGATTCCCTAACAGTCTTTATCAAGTCGTTGGCTAAATTCATTATGTCTCTATTAATATATAATAGTATATAATAATTATATACTTAGTATATAGCAATAAGTCATGTGTTTTGCTGTTTCCGGTCATAGCCCCCCCCCCCACCAAAGTTGACGGTCTAGAACATTTTAAATGTGTATTTCGAGTTAAGTTCATGTAGCACAATTCAGAGTAAACTTTACAAGAGAAGCAAAATAATACATTAGATCCTCTTAAGCATAATTATTTGGGGGGCTCGAGCCCCCCCAAGCCCCATGGAGTCGATGCCTATGAGTCATTGTATTAGCCTGAATGTTTGTTTCTTTATCGGCCATTGCGAACTTCACACTATGACGATTCACGTAAGAAGTTACGTTACACAAGGCACACTGAAGATTGTGACGTAAGTCTTACTTCAGCATGTGACAAAAATTCTGTTGCATTACAACAGACATTCTTACCACTGTCAGAAGATTGCACACTTTTGAACAAATCTGGCTTCTGGGTCGCCACTCTTGATAACCGCCGCTACGCTTAAACTTGCAGAACGATTACCAATGCAAATAAAATTGCGTAATTAACGATAATCGTTATATTTAAAAAAAAATACAATACAGGTGCAGGAAATCTCATCACTTCCATCACCATTTTTTTGTGCTTATTGATTTCCGTTATTATGCTTACAACAATTTGTTTTCTTCTTTATCCTCTTTACATACAAAGTATTTTATACAACGTGATAAGAACAATATAACAATATATATATAAAAAAACATGAATATGTTAAAGCAACACTAATAACATTAACATTGAACATAACAGTTTGATGATTGGGACAGTCTCATACCACGTGGACTTAGTAGGGCCTGGCAACTGTGGATTAGTTGAAGCTTCTCGAACAGCCTATATGCGAGATTTAAGACTAACGTAAATAAAAATAGGTATGTTAAGAAGTTAGTCAAGCGTTTACTTTATGACTAGGAACACAGCCCTTCCTTGGATGATTAACAGATTCATTATTAATTCTTAGAAAATATGTTTTCTTTGCATTATAGTAGTTGTATTGGTACTATTATAAACTCAATTTTAAGTGTAGAAAAGGCGAGGCTATTTGATTGAATAATCCGATTTGCTTATACTTAAAACAAAGCCAAGAGGGGCCTATACCCCAATTTTTCAGGTGTGATATGCTCTGATTTTTAAGAAATTCTGAATTTCTAGTGTAGAAAAGGCGAGGGCTCAACAGATAGATTTACCCATACTTAAAACAATGGCAAGAGGGGCCTATACCACAATTTTTCAGGTGTGGAGGTTCGGGTTTAAGTCCTCATAAAATGTGAAGCCTCCCCTGATGGCAAAATGATAATATTGTTGCCTTGTAAACAAAAGGCTCGGGGTTCGAGTCCTGATAAAATATTTAAGATTGAAATACATGTGGCAAAATAATATCTCCACAAGTGAGATTTTGAGAATAATTACTGCTAGTTGATAGCCCCCAGATCTGAAACCCTTCTTTCTCCTCTGCTCAGACAGATTCGGCCATGTGTGTAAAAGTTATATCTGTGTGATTGTTGTTTATAAACTTGTCAAAAATATGGCTTTTTGGTATGAAAACATGCAATCCTGAATACAATTCTGGTTTTGTCTTGTTCTGTTAATATAAACACAAGTGAGACTTACAGAATATTTATTGCACAGTTCAAAATCCAATTTTAAATTGTATTTAGTTGATATAGAGATGAGGTTTTAAACCTGGTGAAGTGTGTTGTACATCAGCAAAACTATCACCAAAACCTAGTTACTGCTGTTGTTTGGGTATAAAAGCACCAGCTCAGCCACTAACTGCTGAACCCAACTGATATTTTTATTAAGTATAAAGTTTTGAATTGAAGCCCAGAAAATCTTATATAATAAACAACAAGAAAAAATGCCAAAACAAAAATATTGCACTCAGTGTAATAAAAATATATCTAGTTCTCATTGGGCTAGGCATTGCCGTATTTGTAACTCTAAGAAATGCAGAAAGGCCACAAAAATGTGTCCAAGATGCCATAAAATATTAAGCAAGGCATATTACAAATGGCATAAGTGTAATTCTTATGTACAGTCATCAGCATTGCCCTCACAACCATCCACATCTGGTCTGAAAAGGAAGCATGAAGCACCTGTTAATGCTGGACCTGCAAAGCAGCCACGCTATGAACCACCTATCCATAGCAGTTTTAATGCCCAACTTAGGGATTATCGGTTTGTATCAGAGCCAAGATGTGGCATTAAGAATTTTTTGAACAGTGTAAATCCTGATCTGCAGGCAATTCTAAATGCACAAATGGCTCTTATAAGCTGTCCCTCAAATTGTACACTCAATATAAGAAACCAAATGGCACAAATTTACACAGCCCCACATAACAGAAACTGTACCTGTATATTCAAATACAAATTTAGACAGAATAATAAGCAGTTTGATGGATCAATTGAATATTAAACACTCTGAATTTGCAGCAAAAGAGTCTGGATGGAGCCTATGCGGTTCTCCACACAAGTTATATGTTAATATTTCTGAATTCAGCCCATTACAAGGATCTACATATCTGCCATTACCTGCCAATATTAAAAACAGAAGAGCCGTGGTTAATATTGAAAATACCGACCAGAAATGCTTTTTGTGGTGTATTTTAGCTGCTTTGTTTCCAGTTTCAAGGAATCCTGAGAGAATAACTTATTACAAACAACATGAACACAAATTTGATGATGCAATGAAGGGTTTAGAATATCCAATGTCTGTTCAGAATATTGATAAATTTGAAAAAAGGGCCAGGCATATCAATGGCAAACAATTATCTATTAATGTATTTATTTGTTCCACTGGCAATTGCCCGATAGAACCTCTCAGAATCAGTACAATTGATGATGAATCTGCTGTTCCGATTGATTTGCTCTTAATTGAAGGGGATGGCACATATCATTACACTCTGATACATAATCTTGAAGCTTTAGTGAGAACACAACTAGACAAATCCAATATAATATTCAAGTTGTGCAGAAGATGCTTAATTGTTTTTGATGGCAGGAAAATGGTAAATGGGGTTCGGGAAGTGAATGCAGAAATTGCCAAAAACAAGTTAATTGAGCATCTGAAATATTGTGGCAATCATAAACCTGTTCATATGGTGATGCCCAATCCAAGTGAAAATTGCAAATTCAAAAAGTTTGAAGCCTTGTTGGAACACCCAGTATATATTGTCTGTGATTTTGAATCAATTCTCAAATCTCTTGCATCCTGCAATCCAGATCCTGAAGAATCTTCAATTACACCATACCAGCTACATGAACCTTCCAGCTTTTATTATGTGGTTGTACAGGATGGTGTTGTTACTAAAAAAGATTCATACTTGGGGCCAGATGCCATCAAAATATTTGCACATAGAATAGAAAATGAGTGCCATGACATAGCATCTAACATCTTATTAAAATCAAAACCCATGTTGCCTTTAACAGAGAAACAGATTGAATATTTCAACAAAGCAGAAAAATGCCCGGTATGTGATTCTGAATTTTCAGATACAAATATCAAGGTGAAACACCATTCTCATACAGATGGTAAATTCAAAATGGCCCTGTGTAATAGCTGTAATATTAAGATCAAGAGACCAAGATTTGTCCCCATATTTTGCCATGGAGCATCCAATTATGATTTTCATCATCTGATCAGATATGAGGGGTTTGACAAGCAGAATTTAAATATTTTAGCTGAAAATGATGAAAAATATATATCTATAAGCAAAATAATTAAAGTTAATGGTGTTCCTATTCACATAAGATTTCTTGATTCTTACAGAATTTTATCTGCTAGCCTGGCTACACTGGCCTCTCAATTATCTGATGATCAATTCAAAATTACATGTGCCTTGTTTCCAAATCAGGACCTGAAATTAATTAGGCGGAAGGGTGTATATCCATATGATTATGTTACAGATTTTTCTAAATTTCATGAATGTTCTTTGCCACCACAACAAGAGTTTTACAGCAAAATCAGAGGATCTGGAATCACTGATGATGATTATCACCATGCCCAATTGATGTGGAACAATTTAAAATGCCAGACATTTGGTGATTATCACATGGCATATTTGAAACTTGATGTGACCCTCTTAGCTGATATATTGCAGGCATTCAGAAAATCTTCCATGCAAAATTATGGACTGGACCCAATATATTTTTTCAGTGCCCCGGGCCTAGCATGGGATGCAATGTTTTTAAACACCAAAATGCCATTGGATCTGATCCAAGATCAGAACATGTATCTGTTTATGGAGGAAGATATAAGAGGGGGGATGGTGCAATGTTCTCAGAGATATGCCAGAGCTAATAACAAATATATGCCTGATTATAATCCAGCATTGCCATCAAATTATATACTGTATGTGGATGCAAACAGCCTCTATGGTCGC
Source organism: Lepisma saccharinum (assembly GCF_977018435.1). Taxonomy (NCBI): domain Eukaryota; kingdom Metazoa; phylum Arthropoda; class Insecta; order Zygentoma; family Lepismatidae; genus Lepisma; species Lepisma saccharinum. The sequence goes on along the minus strand of NC_139232.1, from coordinate 30,853,321 downwards.
GCTATGATGGATAAATTGCCATATGCAGGGCTTGAATGGGTTGAAGATTTTAATATTGAGGATCTTCAGGACTTTGATGACAGTGATTATGGCCTCTTCTTAGAGGTTGATCTGACAATTCCAGATGATTTGCACAACAAATTTTCTGATCTGCCCCCAATTCCTGAGGTTCAGTGCTCACCTGGCTCTAAACAGAAGAAGCTCATGATGACACTGGAGCCAAAACAGGGTTATGTCATATATTACAAGAACCTCCAGTTCCTGATGAAACATGGTGTTCAAGTGACCAAACTTGGCAAAGTTTTGAGGTTCAGGCACTCAAAATGGTTGAAACCATACATTGATACAAACACGGAGCTTCGAACATCTGCAAAGAGCCAATTTGATAAGGCCTTGTTTAAATTGATGGTCAATTCTGTATATGGCAAAACAATTGAAAATGTCAGAAAACATACCGATGTTAAAATAATTACTGACCCCAGCCTGAGCAAAAAATTGGTTGCAAAGCCTAATTTCAATTATAGAAGAATTTATGATGAAAATATGGCACTTTTCAACATGAAAAAAACAAAGATTAAGTTTGATAAACCTATTTATGTAGGGGCTGCAATATTGGATTTGGCCAAATTACATATGTTAATATTGTATTATGATGTGTTCAAACCTTTTTATGGTGATAATATAAAATTGATGTACATGGACACGGATAGTTTTATTCTTGATATTAAAACAGAAGATGTTTATCAAGATATGGCACAGCCTGAATTGTTTAAATATTTTGATACCAGTGAATTGCCAGGCTATTTGAATAATCAACCCCACAACAAAAAAATACCCGGCAAGTTAAAAGATGAGACACTTGGTGATGTTATTGTGGAATTTGCTGGGTTAAGTGCCAAGATGTACAGTTTTAAAACATGTAGTGTTGTTGCTGCTAAAAAGGCCAAGGGCATTGGCAAAGTAACTGTTGAAAAAGAGCTCCAATTTGAAGATTATAAAAATTGTCTCAAATCCCAGAGTTTAATCAAAACATCAGAATCCAGAATCCAGAGTGTGGATCACTTATTGACTTCAAATGTTGTAAGAAAAGTGGCTCTGGACCCACATGATGATAAGAGATGCATTTTATCATGTGGCATTCATACTTTACCATGGGGTCATTGTGATTTGAAAAATGGCAATCAATGCCCAATTACAGAGCATGATTTGAAATAAATAAACATGCCTATGAACTTATTTGGGTTCAAAAAACAGGCTATTATGGAGCTGCCACCACCACAAGCCTCTTCTGATATGCAGTCTAAACTGAGTGGTTTCTTAATTATTCATCTGAACAGCATATTTACAGATGTTGATGATGAAACAGGCAAAATATTGTACATATTTAACAATAATTTAAATCATTACCAATTACCTGTAGGTGGGCAATTGCAATTTATTACAACCCCTGAGGGCAATGTTAAAATTTCAGTAGGGAGAAATATTTACAGAATTAAGCACTCAAACATGGTTTCTGGCACTGTTTATACTGTTTCTGCTGGTGACTGCTTATATATTGAGGTCCCTGGATCTTATGACAAGCTTATACCCTTTTTTATAGAATTAAGAATCAGATACTCTATAATAAATAACTACTAAACAAAATGCCTAATGATATTTTTGGCCATACAAGACATGAAGATCACAGTGATGAGATTCTGATGCTTGATGTCAGAGTCAAGAAATTAAGAAGTGATTTACAAGCTTTACAAACCACACTCAATGCCAGTCTTCAATTAGAAATTACAAATTTGCAATCACAATGCATGGACCCTCTTCTTAAAATTGATTCTGAACTCAAATTGTTGCTTCAGAAATATACTGATTTGGCCACATTAGATAATTTTCAAAGTTTAGAAGAGGCTGTAGCAGCTCTTCAAGCCAAATTTAAGACCCAGACCACCAATTCTGAGCAATTGAAACAGCAATTGGAAGAGCAGATAAATAATGTCCAGGCACAGCTCCAAACAATTGTCAAAAGCATAAAATCACAAGAAGATTTTGATCTAGTGATTTCCTCTCTAAAGGAACAGATTCAGTCACTCCAAATACCTAATCTGGACCCTCTGAACAATGCCATAGCCGAGGTTAAAGAAAAAATTGAGACACTTGAGAATTTTATGAACAATTTGCCATCTTCTGATGCTTTGAATGCAATAACTCGGAGTGTTGCAAATATTAAGCTGCAACTTGAAACTTAAGAAGATTTTGGAAAAATTCAAAGTTCCATAACTCATCTTGAAGGTACAATAGCAGCAGTGCAAAGTGATTTGGCAAATGTACTAGAATCCAGATTGCCCGGGATTGTAGATACCCTTGTTAGTGTCCAGCAACAAATCACAAAGCTTGAAAACCTCAACACTGAATCTGAACTATCTCATTTTCATCACTTGATAGATGATATTCAAACAAAACTTGAAATTTTACAACAATCCACACCCTCTCAGGCAGATATAGCCCTGCTCCAAAATGCTATGCAAAATGTGGCTCATGCTTCTGAATTAAACACTGTGAAATTGGCACTTGAATCTTTGCAAAATACAGTCTCAAATCTTCCTACATCACAGGAACTTAAAAATATTAAGAGAGCAGTGAATAGGATATTGAAATCAGAAGATATCAAGAATATCCAGGCAGAGATCAAACATCTCACACAGACAGTGGCCACTCTACCAACAAATCAACATATTAATGAACTGCATGCCCTGTTTGAGGATATCAGAAGGCAAATCCATGATCTTACAGCTCAAAATTCAAAATTGGCAATTGTTGAAAATTTGCAACAAATTGTAGCTAATATCAAGCAACAGCTAGGGACCATGGAATCCAATCAAGCAAATGCCCTGTCTGTTTTTGCCACCCAGCTTCAAGATATTGTGCAGCAATACAAGAAACTTGTTGTGGACATAAAAATCAAGCCAGGCCATGATGATGTTGTTAGGACCATCAATGAGCACCTTGAATCTGTAACAAGCAGATTGCTCACAGCAGAAAAAGAAATAACAGGCATAATCGAGAATCCAAAACATACAGTAATTCTTGAATTGTACAGCATCCCCAACAAAGAATATGATTCTCCCTTTACACCAGGTGGCAAAATATATATGCTGTCCCCTGCACAATTTTATTACCAATTTTTTGTTGGGGGCACATTGAGACCAATCAAGATCAAATATTGGCTTCAACCACAGGCACACCACTACCCCACCTTATCAATAACAAATGCTGATAACAAAGTGAAAATCACCAGTGTAGAATTGGAGGATTTTACAGATCCCAATACATTAGAAACAGCATATGTTGAAGATGATGGCTCTCTGGAATTTAAAATACAAATTGGAGACAAATTATATTTAGAAAATCCTGCAGTCTCAGCTGGTGAACACCCCATAGTTGCAATATTCTTGTTTACATATTATGTCTAGACAAATTATTGTTGATGAATTACACAGACAGGCCCGACATAATTATAAGAGACTCCCAGTAGTCACAAAGGGCATAGATGATTTATGGCAAAGCGACTTGATTGAAATGGCAAGTGGACAGTTGAAAAACTTAGACAAAATCAACAAGGGCTACAAGTATTTACTCACTATCATAGACACATTTTCAAAATTTGCCTGGGCTGTGCCACTCAAATCCAAGACTGGAAAATGTGTTACAGAAGCCATGAGAACAATCATCAATCAGAGTGGAAGATCCCCGCGCTATTTGCAAACAGATAATGGCAAAGAATTTTATAATTCAGTGTTTCAACAATTTATTAAAAGCCAGGCAATAAAACATTATTCGAGTTACAGTGATCTCAAAGCCTCAATTGTAGAGAGATTCAACAGAACCTTAAAAAATCTTATGTATAAACAATTTACGCTGCAGGGTAATTATAAATGGATTAATATTCTTCCAGAACTTCTACATAAATATAACAATTCTGTCCATTCCACAATCAACATGAAACCCTCTGAAGTAACTTCATCTGATGAGCAAAAATTGATCAGCACTGTTTATTATCCTAAATATCAGCCAACAACAAGAAAGGCCAAATACAAGGTGGGGGATCAGGTAAGAATCAGCAAATATAAGCACTTATTCAAGAGAGGCTTTACAAGAAACTGGAGCACTGAATTATTTACAGTGGTTCAAGTTAAACCCGGGACCCTTAACACATATATAATAAAGGATCACCGAGGAGAAATTCTCAAAGGCAGGTTCTATGAACAAGAGCTCAGCAAAACTAAACAGCCTGACACATATCTCATAGAAAAAATTATCCGCAGAAAAGGCAACAAGTTACTTGTCAAATGGCTAGGACTCCCAGAACACAGCTGGATCGATGCAAACAAAATAATAATATGAGCACCTGGGATGTTATAAAGAGGCTGCCAGAACCTGAACAACAGAATAAGAGAAATGGAAAATTGCTACCTGATAATATTAGGTGTCTTATTGTTGGGCCATCTGCTTGTGGTAAAACTACACTAATGGTTGATAATTTTTTATTGGCACCCAACTGGTTAGACTGGAAAAACAGGCACTTGTATATCTTCTCTAAGAGCTTGGAACAATTAAAATATCAGCAGCTGATGAAGCTTTATGATGGATTGGATATTGCCACTTTTGAACCAGATGTTAAGCCACTTCATGAATGTCTCGATAATTCTGTTGTTGTGTTTGATGACATTATATTGGATAATCAAAACAAGGTTAGGAATTTCTTTACACAGGGCCGGCACAAAAACATTGATTGCTTCTACCTGGCACAGACTTTTTCAAAAATACCCAAGCAACTGATCCGAGACAATAGCAATTTTATATGTGTGTTTCATCAGGACCATACCAACCTCAAACACATACATGATGAATATGTAGGTGGGGACTTGAGCTACAATGATTTTTCCAAGATTTGCAGCAAGTGCTGGAACCAGGACAGTTATGGGTTTGTCACAATTGATATGACAAGAACACCCAATAGTGGCAAATACAGAAATAAAATCAACAATTTTCTAGACATTGAAACATAAATAAATAACCATGAAAAGGCCAATCATTGATGATCTTAAGTTAAGAGATTATCTTGTAAAAAGATTTAAGGGATGGAAATCAGAGAACCGAGGAATTTATGAAAAACACAAACAAACAGAACAGCCTGTAATTGATGCTATTAATAATTTAGGTAAGAATATCAAAACTGTTACAGAGCAAAATCAAAATTTGCTCACAGAGCTTGTACCTGTAGCTGCTAGGAACATATTAGATTATCCATTCACCCCACTTTCCAGTATTCATACACCTAGTCCTATTGCTCCTAGAAGAATTGAGGCTAGTCAGGATCCTATTGAATTGGGGCTTCTTGCTCAAAAATATTTAACCACACCTAAAGACAATAAAGATGAGGTTTTTGGCTTATATGCTGACACAGAGCTTGATGGCAGCATCATACATAGAATTGGCAATTTCAGAGTAACATTTATGGGAGATGATATAATTGTATATTCAGAATCTCGACTTGGAGAAAAAGGTGCTTTTGTTAAGTACACCGGAACACCTGGATTGTGGGAACTGATGACTAGGAAAAGGCCTGGCAGCTATACAGATCAAGATATGAGGATTACAAAGAAATATTAATAAAATCAGATGCTCTATACCAGAACAATGATCCCACACAAAAAAGAGTCAAGTCTAGCAGTGGGGCAAAATACAATAATTTAATCAAGCCCATATGGTCACAAATCAAGACTGGCAGTGGAATCAAACAATACAACACCCTGCCTAAAGAATTTGTGTGGGTTGATGATGTCAGGAAACTTGTAGATAGGCTATTGGTAATAGCTGGGGAGGAAAATGCTGGGAACCACAATTTTTACAATGAAAAGGTTGGAATTATGGACATGATAAGCACCAAATTGTCTAATTTTATAGTGAATGACACTAAGGGGATTGGATATCTTATAAAAATTATTAATACTCTACCACCTAAATTTTGGAATATTTCTGAGGGCCGGGGCCTTGTTAATGACATTATAAACAAGCTGCCATTTGAACTACATATTCCAGGCTATCAATATTGTGGTCCAGGCACAAAACTGGATCATAGATTAAACAGAGGGGATCCTGGTGTTAATCCCTTAGATGCTGCTTGTAGAGACCATGATATTGCATACAACACACATTCTGATCTTGATAAGAGACATGTTGCAGACAAGAAATTAGAAGAGGCTGCATTTGGTAGATTTGTAAGCAAAGATGCTTCTTTGAGTGAAAAAATAGCAGCATTGGGAACCACCATAGCTATGAATACCAAACAAAAATTGGGGTGGGGGTTGTGAATATGTATATAATAAACCTACAATGAAGGCCAAGGGTGTTATGTATCAAATACCTTATGCAGGTCTTAAATCTCTTAAAACTATTGATAGTCTTTTGACCAAAAAGCAGCGCAAGAAAAAAAATTCTTGTATTGCAAAGGGACATGGTATGAAATTGTTGCTTAGTACCCCCCAATTAAAAAAATTACAGCAATCAAGAAAAAAATCACATGTGGGGGGATTCATATTTACCATCCCTGCCATCTTAGCTGCTCTCGGGGCTGTTGGGAGCTTGGCTGGGGGATCAGCTGCCATAGCAAAAACAGTAATAGATGCCAAGAAGAATAGGGCAGAATTAGATGAGCAGAAGCGCCATAACCTGGCCATTGAGAAACAAGGCAAAGGTGTTAAGAGAGCCATGAATAAGTTTAAAAAAACAAGAGCCGCTTACAAACCAAGATATTGAAGCTTTAATCAAGCCACTGGGCATCAAACATTTTAGAGGTGTGTACATGTCTGATTCTTTACCAGAACAACCACTCAACAAAGAGTGTGGCATTGTTAATTTGGATAAGTACAAAAATCAGGGCACTCACTGGATCTGTTATCTTAAATATTTAAAAAATGAGGCATTTGTGTTTGATTCATTTGGAGGTGTTCCACCTGAAAATTTAATAAAATATATAAATTCACCTAATCTTTATTACAATAATGCCCGTGTTCAAAACTTCAGAGATGTTAATTGCGGACATTTGTGTTTATCCATTCTTAGATATATGTCTCAAATAAATAAACCATCAATTGAAGATTTTCAAAAGGCCTTGTGGTATCTGAAACATCATGGGGGTATTTCATCTCACCAGCCAAAATTCAATATTGAAACTCAAATTGCATGATGACATAGTGTATCCCAAAACAATAGCTCTCAGGGCATTTTATGGCATGTACCTCATCCCCAATATTACACACCACAACAACACAATTGCAGTAGGGGATGAAAAAATTGTCATCACTCCAGGGCAATATAATCTATCCACTCTAAATGCTCAATTACCCAGAGGTGTAGTGTTAAGTCAAAATTCTGTCACTCACAGAGTAGAAATTGTATCTGCCACAGAAACAGTGAATCTGGGTACTATAGGAGAGCTGTTAGGCTTTGAGAACAACACAAAACTTGAACCAGGCATCAAACACACTGCTATGAATATACCTAAATTCTTGGCCATAGAAACTCTAAATATTCACTGTAATGTAGCTGAGGGTATGATCACCAAATCAAATGGCATAGGCACTCACAAACAAACCGGCATTATTGCAACATTCAAACCTAATTCTGAATTTATGGAGCCCATCATCTACAATCCATCCCCAACATTATATTTTCCTGTGTGTCATAATAGAATAGATTATATTGAATTGATGGTCACTAATGAAAAAGAAGAATTAGTTGATTTTGCTGGAGCCACAACAACTGCAATCATAGAGATTAATATTTAAATAAAAATACATACAAGAAGAAAATGGAAAATATTGAGAGTTATGAGCTACAATCATTCCCCCCAAACAGGAGGACCTTTGCAAATTTAAATCAACCCAACACAGAAATTGAGGTTGATCTTGATGTAGGGGATGGATTTATACACCCCCACAGAGCAGATCTATACATCAAATTTGATGTTGTAAAGCTCGATGGAACAGATTATCCGGCAAATACAAATATAAGACTTGTAGACAATTTTGTGCCACATCTATTCTCTGAAATTGAGATCAGAAAGCATGGCGTTGTTATAAACAGAGTGGATTATCCCGGCATTACCTCCACAGCTTTGGCCACATTAAAATTATCCAAAACCGAGGCTTCATACTACAAAATCGGTGGATTTGAAGCTGGTGATAAGATATTATCTAAGAACCACACTGTGCTGTTCCCTATGCGCCTGTTGCCAGGATTCTTCTCAGATTTCAAAGAAATTATGTGGAAGGGTGGTTTAAGAATCACATTTAGAAGAGCTGCAAATGATAATAATGCCTTGATGAGGTACAGTGCAATAAACTCTACAGGGGAAGCTCTGCCTGATACCCTACCTGATGCAGGCAAATGCATTATTCAGACTATGGAGTTAAGAATCCCTGTTGTTGAGTATGAGGCCAGTTATGCTCTTAAATACAAAGCTGATATAATAAAAAATCCACAGGTTCCTTTACAATTTTATACATATCAATGTGTACAGAAGCCCGCAACTGGTACCTATTATGAGTTTGATGCTACAAAATTCATTCTCCAGCATACAATATGACATGCCGGATTTTGTGGTAGTATTGTTTCAGACTGGGAGACACAACAATCAGGAAAAAAATTCAAGTAAATTTGATAACTGCAACATCAAGAACATATATCTTAAAAATGGCAGAAATGAGGTATTTCCTAGAGAAAATTACAATTTAGACATGTCCAAGAATGATTTCCTCAAATTATATGAGGCATTTTCTTCCTTCAAACGTGTCACTACAGGCAATACTGATATGTATTACACTCCAGATGAATTCAAGGCACAGAGACCCATGTTTGTAATTAACACTTCAAGAAGAAAACAGGTTGTGGTGAATGACAGAACAAACAATAAAATTATCTGTGAATTCCATGAGGCATTACCTGATGACACCATATGTAGTGTTATTCTCATAGGAGAAAAATCATATGTTTATGATGTAAGAAATGAGAGGGTCACAGAGCAATTCTAGAAGATATTTGTTCTATTATCCTGTTGTACAACACACAAACCTCAACTGTATATCAGCTAGCAGTTAATATCTTATGTGTGGGCAGTTGTATATATTTCAATCTTATACAGAACTCAAACCCAAAGCCCCTGATTACAATGCCACAATATTAACACATCTCTAAATAGAATATGCCCACATTTTACTGGGTTCTGAAGACCTTGATACAGACAAAATTGGATTTTGTTTCTGTCATAATATTTTCCAAGTCTTTGCCTGGGCTCATATTATCAGAATAGAATTGCTTTTCAGCATGAAGAGCAGTTCATTGCCTCTATGTCAGAAAATATGTATCTTTATCTTAATCTTTGTTGCACTTTTACATGCTGCAGACATGTTACACTTTTCCCCCTGTCGCACAGAAAGATTAATGGCCCCTTCAGTGAATCGCACAGAAAAATCATTAATATTCCCTTCTAGCATGTAGATTTTATCTCTTGCGTGCCGGCAAGGCATGGAGGCAATTAATTATGCCTACCCACTCTTCTTCTATTGTATTGAGCAAGTGGTTATAAAACATGAGAAAATAAGAAAATTGAGAAATTCAGTTTTTGTACAATATATTGTTGTAAAACATTTTTTACCAGGGTTTCAGATCTGGGGGCTATCAACTAGCAGTAATTATTCTCAAAATCTCACTTGTGGAGATATTATTTTGCCACATGTATTTCAATCTTAAATATTTTATCAGGACTCGAACCCCGAGCCTTTTGTTTACAAGGCAACAATATTATCATTTTGCCATCAGGGGAGGCTTCACATTTTATGAGGACTTAAATCCGAACCTCCACACCTGAAAAATTGGGGTATAGGCCCCTCTTGCCATTGTTTTAAGTATGGGTAAATCTATCTGTTGAGCCCTCGCCTTTTCTACACTAGAAATTCAGAATTTCTTAAAAATCAGAGCATATCACACCTGAAAAATTGGGGTATAGGCCCCTCTTGGCTTTGTTTTAAGTGTAAGCAAATCGGATTATTCAATCAAATAGCCTCGCCTTTTCTACACTTAAAATTGAGTTTATAATAGTACCAATCCCACTACTCATTATGTTTTAAACGTTTTATTTGTTTAAAACATTTAAAACAGGTTTAAAACAAAGAAAACCTGTTTGTTTTGTTTCTTTTGAAAGAAACACAAATTTTGCCAACCCTGGTACATACATACGTATGTGGCTGTTCAGTGTTTACTTCGAAATAGTATTCGCGTCGGTTGTGAAAGTAAAATAACAGTATCACAGTAAGAAATTTAGACATACGAACTATTTATTTAAAACAATAAAAATTAGTAGACTCTTCACCTCACTCAACAAATAATATATTCGCCCCAATCCTGTATTGGTCGAATCTTTTTCTTATCTAGCTAAGCTACCTTGAATAAACAGTCGAACATTTATTATCTTTCTTCTTCTACCAGGGTGGGTCATATTGAACCGCTGAACCAATTGGCTTTGTCCAGTTGCCATCGCTGAGGATCATCGGCAGTGAGGAGTGGAAAAGGGGCAGAGGGAAGGTTGATGTTCTGATCCAGCGAGGAAGCATCGAGGGGTTCCTCAATTAGTGGTGCCAACCCCATCAAAATGGTACTAAACAGTTTGATGTTCGTTGGTCCTTAGCATCATGCTTATGGCATAATAGTCAAAAGTAGCATAATCTGCAAACGCGAGTCCCTGGGAGAGGGAAATCGAATTCAAAGAAATAGGTTTTGAGTAAATAGAAATAAAATTACGTCCAAATCTTGTTTATACTTCACCAGCGGACTTGTTTCAAATAAAAGAGAGTATGCATAAACAGCGACAAGATTTTTACAACCCTCCATCTTTTCTGTATCCTATCGATTTTGTTCGTGAGGTGATTTTATGGCAGAAAATCGATAGAAGGTTGGGGGTGAACAAACAGTTCTCTCAAACTGTTTCAAGTTCTATGTTGAACCCATTTCGTTTGTTGAGCCATTCTACACAGTTTTGTGTAATGAATAATAAGTAACGTAAGTTCAAAACTCGAAACGTATATGTATAATTGATATTAAAACTGCAGTTATCCGAAAAAAGTAATTAATAATAAATCATAGCACAATTTAGAAGCATTCAGCATAATTTCAGAGTTTAAGCAGCACTTTTTATTATCCTCAATCAACGACAACGAGAGGGGACAAAATCGAAATTCTTGCAAAATCTGAAATATCGTCACGTCAATACTATTTTCTTTGGTTTTTATAGGTTCACATAAAAAAAAAAACATACTTCAAGGGGGCAAGAGTTCCTTGCCCTACCTTGTGCGTGGGCCTGCAGGTAACATTCTAAATGCAATGGATAGTACGAGCGATTTGTGCGACTGTAATTGAACTCATTTTTCAAACCTTCCTCAGTTCACCATAACTTCTTCCTACACTCCATAAAAGCCACGAGTCGCCACTGTACCATATTCCTGGAATTGCCCAAGTGGCGAGCGTCAAGGCATCACCCAGGCACCCAAAGAAGTGATGGTCAAGGACAACCTACCCTTCCCCTTTTCTCTGTCCATGGAATATGTCTCAAAATAAAATCACAACGAATGTGAAAATTGTCACGTGACTCGGACCTACTCATCACTGCAGAAACTTCTGTATTTGAATGAATGAGTGGAACAATAATGGTGTGCGGAAGATAGATTTTATGGAATTCGTGTCGTGGGCGCAATAGTCCTTTACGCAATCATTCTCTAAATACAGTGTGGCAATTGCAACACTCGTGTCGTGTGGCGAACCAAAGAAAAGGGAAGACCTAGCCATCACACACGCTCGTTTATATGAAATCGTCTCTGGGAGAACTGGAAGGGTAAGTTTTAAATGTCAATCTCGGCTTCATTGATAACGCATAATTATAGGCTACTTAGTTCTCAAGCACTTGAAATTTTTTTCTCTCTGTAACACTCTTTACACGCATAACCCCCTCCCCCCAGTGAAAATATTATTTCATAGCGTCCAAGTTCTTGAACATTTCAAACACACACCAGGGGTCCCGGGTTCGAATCCTACCGGGGCATGGCTGTTCTTTGTGAGTGTCCCTATATCGATTTTATCATATCATCACCTATACTCGTCATCATGGTTAGCCAAAAATGGTAGAAATGTTATGTAAAATAACCTAAGTTAATTAATCAGCCCGAGAGAGAGTGAGGTTGTATAAAATCACTATCTCACACTGTTTCCGTACAGTTAGTAGAATTCGCCTCCTCCCAATAGAAATTTCTTATGCACAAAACTGATAATATCAAAATATGAAGACTTACATTATGTACTAGAAACGTTAAAAAATCAAATGTAAGTCTTCACATAATATTTTATTACAATTAGTGATTATTGATTGTGTATAAATTATTTACAAGAAAATATCCAGCAGAAAGTATCTGTAAAAGTAACTGTGACCGAGTTACTTTTTAAAATCAAGTAACTTTCGGAACACTGTTGAAACGATACTTCTATTGGAAAAAGTAACTCTGTTACAGTTGCAGCTACTTGATTTTAAAAGTTACATTTCTTCAAAAAAGCAACTGTTACCCGTAACTGAGTTACTTGTAACTAGTTACTTCTAGACACTGCGTTACGGCTTGTTGCCATCTGGCTGGGCTACTGTCAGCTGTTCAGCCTGCTTGACCACTTAAGAGGTAGTGATCCGCTCCCCGCTCAAATGGTTTTAAAAATGGCTGCCGCTTTGCCTTTGCATTTCTATCCCCTGTCCCAGCTAACTGTGGAGCAAGGCCGCGCATAGAGTCAGAGAATCGAAGGAAATCGAGTGGCCAGAGCGAAGCAGTACACGCTGCTGGGAAGGCTGGTAACTTCAGTCGCTTTCCCCCACGCCACGCATTTCCGTTCCTCTTACGTGTTCATTGGTGGAACCGTCTCGCGTCACTACATGCGCAGAGACTTGTTTTCGTTTGCCTGCTCCACAGTTAGCTGGGACAGAGTATAGTGTTTCTATATAAGCTCGTTGGAAATTCCAGGCTCTTTCTTCTAACAACTTCAACCACCATTTGAATGACATGTTTTAAGACTTTTTTTTACGGAGAGTCATTGTGTTGTTGTTTTAAGCGTTTACTCACCCTCATAACTTTGATGTTTTTTTCAAGGTAGCTGCCATTGGATGCGATTAACTTGTGTCAGTATTTTTGCCAGTCTTTAAAGACACGTCTTGTCGTTTCCATTTGATCTGCTCGCCTTTTATCTTCTCTGAATAACAATTAATTTGGCCCCACGTGGGTTATTAGCCCTACAGCGAGTCTAGGCGAATGAAGGGGCTGCCTTCTTATGGTTTCCCGGCCTGCCAGTTTGGAGGGTTTACACCCTCGCAGTGCCACAGCCATTCTGTTGCTCCAACTCCGCCTGTGGCTGTCTAGTTCTAGGCTATTTTGGACTGATGTCCTCATCGACTCTAGGTCAGTGCTGATGAGGCTGCTTTCCCTCTTCAGGGATTTTTATCTACTTCCCAGTCTAGATCCATAGTGTTTGGCGAAATCAGGGTCACCTCGAAAAAATGAACACGCACTGCGGCCTTGGCAAAGGAGAGTTTATATGTTCACTTGTTACGACCTTACTTATTTTGTAACTTTGCAATTCCGTGTTAAAAGAAAAATTGATATAGTGTTACCTCAAGTCATTGTTAATGTCCGTGATACTACATGTTGTGACGCAAATATGAACGCGCCAATCAAGGCGTTGTTGAACTAATGTATTCACCTTTCTGTAACTATCTAATGAAGACAGCTCGCTTAAGACAACGGGCATTTATTATGATGTAAATATAGATTTGCCAATCAAAGATTATCCATGTTTGATGAACTAACCTAATTGCAATTAAATAATGGCGGAACATTTAAATTTGTATATTTCCAAAATGTAAGATTTTATCAACGTTAAAGAAATAATTGTTAACTCAAATGAATATGTAAACTTTCTTTGTAAATTATTAATTGCCAAACTATGTATTTTTCAAATATCTTTCTGTTGTAATTTAGAGTATTGTAATAAGAAATTACCTAAAGACAGGTGTTCGAGGCTGGAACGTTGGGTATAAATACGAAGGTGTTTGGTCCGTAAGGAGGTCTGTTCTGGTGTCAGTCTAGGAAGAAGTGAATAGGTGCAAGCCGCTCTTCTGTAAAACCTAGACTGGCCAAATAGGAACGGTCTAATCTAGGAAGAAGTGAATAGGTGTATGCCGCTCTTCTGTAAAACCTAGGTTAGCCGAATGGGATATAAGTTCCAATTTAGGAAGAAGTGAATAGGTGCAAGCCGCTCTTCTGTAAAACCTAAATTGGCAATCTCGGGTGATAACTCCAAGTCTAGGAAGAAGTGAATAGGTGTATGCCGCTCTTCTGTAAAACCTAGGTTTGGGCCACCCTAGTTTGACCTTTCTAGTAAGTTTGAAATTATCTATTAACAATTGATCTCCAAGTTCCAGTTATGAATTACCTAACCACTGGCTGTAAGTACTCAAGCAGTAAATAAACATTTCATTAAAACTTCACGACGTTGGTTGGATTTGTTCTGCACCTACCCTGAAGATAGGTTTCAGTGTAGACCCTTAGAGCCTCAATGCTCCCGGCTATAGGAGTAAAGGGTGAGGAAAGTTACTAGGAACGTAACAGATCCTTTTTGGCGCCCAACGTGATGGCCACGACAGTATAGAACTTCAACCACCGACGTTGGATACCTAACAGATTCTTCTTGGCATACAACGTAGAGGCTCGACAATTGAAGAATCCAGCCAGACGACTATTACGGAAGAGGTCCTCGTTAGAATCAAAGTTGCAGTTGCGCCGTAGAAGCTGAAGCATCCTGACCACTCCAGTCGAAGAAGATGATCAACGACGAGTAGAAGATTTCTATAAGAAGCAATAACTTAAAGACTTCATTAGTTTGAAAAGATTCTTCAAGAAAAAGGACTTATATTTTAAAAGTGTGAAAACTCAAATATTAATATTTAGTCATGTCAAAAAGGTATTTAAGGGGGGGAACAAAGAAAATTAACCATGGTGACCTTCAAGAGCTGCTCTGATGACTCCAAGTCCGAAGAAGGAACAGTCAAATGTCAAGGATGCGAGTGTTTGTTCCACTTGAGTTGTTTGAATATGGATGCCACGAATGAAGATGTTGATAGAACTAGTTTTAAATGCCAAGGTTGTCGAAACAAGTCTGAATCTGCGAACGAAATGATAGATTTATTGAATACGTGGAGACAAGAAGATGAAGAGAAGAGACAAAAAGAAAGACAAGAAGATGAAGAGAAAAGACAGAAAGATGAAGAGAAGAGACAGAAAGAAAGACAAGAAGATGAAGAGAAAAGACAGAAAGATGAAGAGAAGAGACAGAAAGAAAGACGAGAAGATGAAGAGAAGAGATAAAAAGAAAGAGTAGAAGATAGTAAAAAGATGAGAGAATTAATAGAGGAAGTAAGATTAGAGTGTAAGATCAATAAGAATGAGTTACAAAAAACTGTAGAAGAATGCCAAAAGGGTATGAGGGCCGAAATGGAAGAATTTAAACAAGTAACGAGTCAAGAAGTGAAAGATCAGATAGAAGCAACCCAGAAAGCCTTATTGGAAGAAATAGATTAAGAAAAAAGTCAGAGGAAAACAAAAGAAACTCAATTAACAAGCTTATTTGAAAGTTTAAGGCTTGAAACTACCAAGAGCTTGATGGAAGAAAAACAGCAAAGAAGAAAGGAAATGGAAGACGAAATAAAGGAAGTACAATGGCAAATTCACAAAACTTCTAGTGAAATAGATTCTTTAGCCATGAAATTAGAACGCCTACCTTTGAGTGCTAATTCAGTAGACCAAAGTCAGAGGATTCACTCTGCCAATTTGGCCACTCCTATCGCTAGTGTATCTAAGAGGAGGTATACTCAAAGAAGTAACCTCTCATCCTCTAGTGCTACGTCCGACGAAGGTTCGGAGTTGAATAGAAGCCGACGCTCGAAGAAAGTGAAGAAGTCACAAGAATTCTTCAATCACCTTTCGGAAGAAGAGACTAACAACAGAGTTAGGAAATCCAAGTGTCAGAATTTTAGACTGGCAGATATAAAAGCCTTAGAGAAGTTTTCTGGAGAAATAAATTCAGTCTTGGCCGAACGATACATCGAAAGTTTAAAGACCTATCTAGATATAATGCAAGTTTCAGAATTTTACAGGTTGAAAATTTTACCTTCCTTAATGACAGGAAAGGCCAAATCCTGGTTTATAGCAAATGAAAGGAAGTGGAAGAGTTTTGATCAGTTCTGTTATGCATTTCGAAAGCAGTATGCTTCTCTAGAGGCTAAACAACGAGAAATGCAGCTGTTAAGGAATAAGAAATTTCAGAGGTCCCTTGGATTAACGTTAGAAGAATACTACTGGGAAGTCTATGGAAACTACTGCAATCTGGTGGAAGTAGTAAATCAAGGTGAATTGTCAGTTGTCAGTTGACGCGCACAGACCGGTTTCGAAGACGCTCCTGGGTGACCCACATTCACCATGGGGATAGACGTGGAATCCTACAGAGCCCGCATAGGACTTTTCAACTCTTCTAAATGGAAGAAAATCACAGGAAACGGGGCTGGTAACGGGCAATGGCTTGCCCAATGTGTTTTGTGTTTTGGAGTTCTCTGCATGCTGCTCATCATCGGAGGAATAGAGCAAAACCCGGGTCCAGACTCTGAGAAGATGACTATCGAGAATCTGTATAGGTTGCTGAAGGAAGGTCAGAAACAGTTATCGTCCCAAGTGAACGAGATAAATAAGAACGTGCTGTGTTTCCGAGAAGAACTGTCGTCTCTCAAGAAAGACGTGAAGGCCATTAAGCAAGAAATGGACTTCTTAAAAGAAGAGAACGCCAGGTTAAATGAGCAAGTATCCTACCTTGAGTCCCAATCTAAAAGGAACAACCTCGTTTTTTACAACGTCCAGGAGGAAGAACGGGAAACATGGGAGAGGACTGAGGAAATACTATGCCAAGTGATAGAAAAGAATACAGGCATCGCGCTAGGAGGAAATTCGTTTGAGAGGGTCCATCGCTTTGGCTCAAGAAGAGGCTGCCGTCCGATTGTAGCCAAGTTTCTCTCGTTCAAAGACAGGACGAAAATACTGATGAAATCTAAAAGTTTCAAACAGTGCGGTGTAGCGGTTTCGGAGCATTACTCTGATCGTGTGCGTCAGATTAGGAACGAGCTAAAACCTCATCTCGAAGAAGCCAGGAAGTGCGGTGACAGTGCGTTCGTTCGTTACGATCATCTCGTTGTTAACGGTGTGCGTTATTCCTTGCAACAGTGCGAAGAATATGCAAGATCGCGTTCCGTTGAAAGAAATATGGCAACGCAGGAAATTCCTGGAAATGCATCTGTGAATGAGAATATAAGTGTCGAACGTGAATCACGAGTGTCTGCTGCTATCCCCACCCCAACACCACGTCACCCCCGGCTATCGAACTGCGAGGATTCCAGGATGCAGCTGAGGAACCGAAACAAGTGAGTCCTGTGGAGTGGGAGATCGGGTCAAAGGGGAGGTAAGAATCCGTCGAGCAGTGACCTAGCATTAGAAACTATCACCATATTTCATAGCAACGTTCAAGGTTTGATATCAAAAGCGTCAGAGATAGATATATTTTTCGAGGAACAAAAAGAAAACAACAATGAAATTACTATTTTTTGTTGCACTGAACACTGGTTAGCGAAAGATGAAACAAAGTTTAATTATATTGATAATTTATGTATTGCATCTAGTTACAGTAGGCAAAATATAATAAGAGGCGGGTCTTTAATTTTCACTCAGAATGAACTTAAAAGTAACGTAGTTGAAATAAAACAAGCTGTTGAGTTCTCTGTAGAACAAGACTTCGAATGCGCAGCAATTGAAATAGCTATTTACAACTTATGCATAATATCAATATATAGAACGCCTAGTGGAAACATGGATGTCTTCTTAAATAAGTTAACATTATTACTAAATCTCGTAACAAAAAGCTCCAAAAAGAATATTGTTGTTTGTGGAGATTTTAACATTGATGTAGCTAAAGACACTGCAGAAAAAAATAGTTTTCTGGATGTAATGAACTCTTTTGGTCTGTTTCATACAATTACAACTCCAACTAGAATCACCAAAAAAACAAAAAGTACAATAGACAATATTTTTACCAATATAAACGTTAATAAATATTCAGTAGAAACTTGCATAGGTTTTTCTGACCATGATTCTCAGCTTATTAAGGTAAACGTAATAGAAGACAAGCGAAATCATAAACCACGCGCAAAATTCAGATTTGTCAGACCCACAAACAATGATGAGAACATTTCAAAATTCAGAAAAGCGCTTAAATCAGAAACATGGGATTTTATAAACAATATGGCTGTACACGTAAACGAGAAATTCGAAAAATTTCTTGATACTGTAAGATACCATTTTAATAAATGTTTTCCCATAAAAAAAGCACGAGTTCACAACAAAAACAATTGCCTATGGATAACCAAGGAAATTAAAAATCTTAGCAAATTAAAGCGATCATTGCATAAACAGAGTAAATATGCAAACAGCCCTACCCTTAAAGATCATTACAAACAGTTCAACAAAAATTACAAGAAAACATTAAAACATTGCAAACAATTATATGTTGATAAAAAGTTGAATAATTCAGAAAACAAAACTGCAGAACTATGGAAAATAGTTAATCATATTACAGGTAAAAAAACGAACACGAATCAAGATATCATATTAGAAACAGGTAATGTAATAGAGACAGATCCGCAAAAAATAGCTAATACTTTTAATAATTATTTTGTTAATGTAGCACTTAACCTGCAACGTAACATCAGCGTAACGGACACATACAAAGAAAAGTTAAATAACGTCAAAAGATCTTTCACGCATTCTTTTTATATGACCCCTACTACAGACGAAGAAATTTCCAACATAATTCGAAATATGAAAAACAAAAAGTCAACAGGGCTAGACTCAATGCCGATTAACGTGATCAAAGAGGTTTGCACGTACATTAAGGAGCCCTTGGCTAAATTAATTAACGAGTGTATGGAAAATGGCAGCTTCCCAGATTGTCTAAAAATATCAAAAGTAATACCCTTGTATAAGAAAGGAAATAAAACAAAAATTGAAAACTACAGACCAATTTCCTTATTGTCAATTTTTTCAAAAATTTTCGAAAAATTAATCTATAATAGGATAATAAAGTATGCAGAAGATAAAAAGATACTCATAAAGCAACAAAATGGGTTTGTGAAATCGAAAACAACAAAAAATGCCATTTTTGATGTAATTGATAATATTCTTTCCGCCATAAACAAAACGTATTCTGTTGTTGCAATTTTTTGTGATTTATCAAAAGCGTTTGACTGTGTGAATCATCACTTGCTACTAGAGAAATTAAAATACTACGGAATCCGCGGTGTATCAAACAAATTAATAGAATCCTATTTATCGAATAGAAAACAGAGCGTTGCAATAAATAGCATATCCAATAATGGGACGCAAACAACATATTTCTCCGAATTGAAAGATGTGGTTATTGGAATCCCCCAAGGATCGATACTAGGACCCCTGTTGTTTTTATTGTTCATAAATGACCTTCCATCAAATGTTGATACCGCCCAAATTACTCTTTTCGCTGATGATACTACGGCTTTGGTAGATTCTGTTAACGATGTAACACTAATTCAAAAAACGGAAGAAGCTCTTACTGAACTACAAAGCTGGTTTTCAGCAAACAAACTTTCTATGAACAACGAAAAAACTAATATAATAAAATTTGGTGTATCTAGAGCCAAAAACTCTTCTATTAAGCAATATAATTTCACAGTAGGGCATGCCGTTATAACAGCTACTAACAATACAAAATTTCTTGGAATATTTATAGACGAGTGTCTAAACTGGAAAGTTCACATAGATCATTTATGCAAGAGGCTAAACACCGTATGTTACCAATTAAGAACCTTAAAAAATAGTTTCAATACAGTATGTTTGCTAAATATCTATTTCTCAAACTTCGAAAGTATTTTGAGGTACGGTATCCAATTTTGGGGAAACTCGGCTCAATCGCAGAGGATTTTTAAAATTCAAAAAAGAGCATTGCGTATTTTGGCAAATGCACATAAAACTGATACATGTAAACCGCTTTTCAAAAAATTACGTATATTAACACTTCCAAGTCTGTACATACTTGAAACACTTACTTTCATACACGAAACAAAATCGAACTATCCAAGGAACATAGACACTCACGATTACAATACCAGACAAAAAGATAACTTCCACATTCCCAAAGTGCGGCTAACTGCATTCCAAACAGGACCTTTTTACTCAGGCATCCAGTTATACAATATATTACCAAAAAGTTACAAAAATTTTGAGAGAACCACAATCTTTAAAAGTAAAGTGAAAAAATTGTTATTGGAATACACATTATATTCAGTTCAAGAATTTCAAGAATTAACTAACTTTATAAAATAAATTTAGATTGTATACACTATATAACATGTACTTTTACAGCACTAGTTCACTTCAACAAATAATTTGTCATTGTGTGTTTTACTATTATATTATGTTATATTATTATTAAAAAAATTGCCAAATTGATGTATAGATATATATATGTGCGATGTCAACATGTCTTTTGTAATGTACATGCACCAATGCCCCCAGGGGTACTATCGGTGTGAAAATTGCTCAATAAACTCAATAAACTTGCATTTGATAATCAGCCAACTTCCGGTGAAAGTTCGACAACTGGTATTGACTCGAGATCCAAAAACCATGGAACAACTAGCAAATTATCTTAGTCGATATGAAGCCTCCGAACAACTCGATATTAGTAGGGGAGATGACCCCAAGATAGAAGACCGAAGGCAGTTTCAACCCAGAGTTAGGCAGACTCAAATAGTTTCGTCTAGATTTAACAACGAAAGTGAAGGAGCGACCAGAACACCTCAGAATCCTAATAGGAACAATAATAGAAACCAGAGAGGTTACCAAGGGCGGAATTTGTATAGCAACGGCAATAGAAGTCAACCGTATAGACGACCATGGAATCAATCTCGTTTGCCCAACAACCACTTCAATAGAAATTCCAATACAAAGGAAATATCCTGCCAAACTGAAGAAGTCCCGACTGAGTTAAATCCTGTCGCTCCAGCTTGGGAAGGTTCAATGCTCCTAAATCAAAATTTAAACCAACCCTCGTTGTAAATGAACCTCTCTCATTTACAACGGAAGGGAAAACTGCATCGGAGAAAAATGAGAGTACCGACAATTTCCTCACCGAAGATTTTTTTATAAGTATTGCATTTAGAATTAGAAGTCGAAAATGAAGAATGGAAAAAGATAGAAGAACCTGAACATAGGGGAATATTGTTGTCCAAGAAACCAGAAATTATCCCCCAAATTTTAGGATTAAAAATTAAGTGCACTATAGATACAGGGAGTGAATGCACTATAATGAAATATAAAATTTGGCTTAAGTTACGGGACAGGTTACCCGGACTTAAACTTCAGAAATGTCCCGGAGTGAAACTACGAGATTTTACTGGAAAGGAAAGTTCTAGAATAGTAGGATGTAGAAGAATTCACTTTGAAATTGGGGGATGTGTATTTGAAGATTTGGTCTATGTAAGTCGAAATTTAGATGTTGACTTATTGATGGGCTACCCATTTTTGGAAAAATATCAAGCAAATTTAGATACAAAGAACCAAAGACTGTATTTAATGAAAGAAGGACTGCTGGTGGAAGAAGAATTATTAGGAAGAAATACCTTGACGGGAAAAGATACGTCGGACTTTGAAAACTGTATTAGTCAAGTAATCATTGATGCCTGGATGGCCAATGAAGAAGAAATAAGACAGAAAGCCTATTCTCCTGAGATACTCAACTTTGAAAGGAGAGAAGAATTGTTGCAGTTATTATTGGAATACCAGGAGATTTTTTCCTGCAAACCCGGACTAGCAAAAAAATGCTAAATGTACAATACCTCTGACGTCCCAGGAAGCAGTATATTCTAGTCCGTATCCCATTCCGATGGCTAAAAGAGAGAAGTTGGAAGAAGAGTTGGAACGATGGAAGGAGTGGGGTGTAATTCGGCAATGTCAGTCTCCATATCTAAACCCTTTACTGGTGGTCAATAAACCTGATGGTTCGGTGAGACCATGTATTGATATCCGAAAGTTGAACAAGTTGATAATAACTCCAAAAAACACGGTACCAGTTTTGCAGGAAGCCTTACAAAAATTCAGAGGTAAAAAGTATTTTAGTTGCTTAGACTTAGCTTCCGGATATCTGCAAATCCCTATAGACAATAGACATCAAAAATATACAGCTTTCTCATATAAAGGACGTTCCTGGTGTTTTACGAGAATGCCTTTTGGTTTATCGAACGCAGTTGCTGTATTTATGCATGCCATGCAATCTTCGTTTGAACCTCACACTGAAGAGTTCCTAACCATCTACATAGATGACCTGCTGATCTTTGATGAAACTCTGGAAAATCATTTCCAGCATATAAAGTGGGTTTTATCCAAGCTAAAGGCCGAAGGATTTACAGTAAAACTGAAAAATGGCAATGGGTGAAATCAGAGATTAAGTATCTTGGCCATATTATATCTGGAAGTTGGGTTAGAGTCGACCCTAAAAAGGATGAAGCTATCTTAAAATTTCCTAGACCTCGAAGTAAAAAGGATCTTCAACAGTTCTTAGGGTTATTAAACTGGAGAAGAAGGTTCGTAAAGGATCTGTCTCGAAAGACAGCAAACTTGGAGAAATTATTAGTAAAAAATGTCAAATGGGAATGGACTAACGAAAATTAAGCTAGTTTCCGAATTCTGAAGAAGGAGTTAGTCCAATTACCTGCCCTAGCGCAGCCTGATTTCACCAAGCCTTTCTGCCTGCTATGTGACGCGTCCTTGACTGGATTAGGAGCGGTGTTGTTCCAAGGGAAAGTAGAACAAACTCCGGACTTAGAAAACATCGCCATTATACAGTATGCCAGTCGGAAACTAAAGGGATATGAACGAAACTATACCGTACAAGAATTAGAATGTTTAGCAGTACTTTTCGGAATAGATCATTTCAAAGTCTACTTGTATGGCACCAAGTTCTACGTTTATACTGACCATAAAAATTTGATATGGCTAGAGAATAGCCGTGACTGGAGTGCTAGGTTAACCCGTTGGGCCTTAAAACTTCAACAATTTAACTTCTCCATTTTTCATATTAGTGGAAAGCAAAACGGGATAGCCGACGTCCTAAGTAGATATCCTCAAGCTGAAAATTTCGTGGATAACGATCCTGAAAATGAAGTCACTTACTCAGTGGGATTGACGAGAGCACCCAGTTTAGCAGAAGAACTGCAAGAGTGGAGGAACGCTCAACTTCTGGATGAATGGTGCCGTAGCATCTCTGAAGACGTTCGATTGCAACCTAATTCCGGTTACCTGCTACATGAAGGCTTGTTGTTTTACAAGGATCAGAAAGGACGAGGAACTTACCGATTACTAGTTCCAGACGTTTTGATTCCTAAGGTAATGGTTGCCGAGCACGACGAGGCTGGTCATTTCGGGTTCACCAAAACGTATAAAAGGCTAAGACTTCATTTCATTTGGCCCAAAATGAAAGAGAAGATTGCGCAATATGTGCGGGAATGTTTGGTATGCTCCCGAAACAAACCGGACAGGAAAGGAATCTGTAGACAACAATTTAGCATTATGAACAAACTTCCCCATGAAGTATTGTCTATTGACATAGTGGGAAAGCTACCTAGATCCGGGACTTTTAACTTTGTCCTCACCATGGTGGATGTAGGCAGTCGATACGCTATAGCTTACCCTTTAAGGACTGCTAAAACTGAAGAAGAAAAAATAAACTTGAACAAGGATATATGGCTCATTATCCTAAACCCAAATATATTTTATCAGACAGAGGGACTCAATTTACTTCCCATAAGTGGGCTAATTTCTTGAAGAAACATGGGATAATTCCGTGGTTCGCCACTCCCTATCATCCTGCAAGTAATCCCGTGGAAAGGGTAAACCAAGAAATCGTAAGGTTGCTGAGGACTTTCTGCTCGAAGCAACATGATTCTTGGCACAAATACGTAAATAAAGTATGCTGGCTGATTAATTATTCGGTATCCGAAGCTACGGGATACGCCCCAGCTGAACTATTTTATAACAAGCCGGTACCTTCTAATTTATTGAAGCATTTAGAATGGCCCGAAGGAGACGAAGGAAAGATCAAATGGGAAACCAAATTATTCCTGGCCTCATATAAACCCCGAACTCAGAAAAAGAAAGGCGAGCAAACCGGATATATTTTGAACACCGGAGATTTAGTGTTAAAAAGAAATCGTAAACTGAGTTCGGCACCAAACAAAGAAATCGCCAAATTTTTCGAATATTTCCTAGGTCCCTATGAACTAATAGAAATCGGGAATAATGTGGCCTTGCTAAGAGATCCCTGGACGAAGGAAGTTTTAGGAAAGGAGAATTTCCACAACCTTAAAAAAATTAATTGTTCAGCCGAACGTAAAAAGGAATTGCTGGAGAAGTGGAGCTCGAGCCGAGAAGGACTGGAACCTAGAAAAACAGAAATTTAATAATAGTGAAGAACCTGAATGAAAAGAAAGACCTTATAAACAGATCACAGGGAGCTGAGGATGTTTCCATAAGTCGAGTAAGCGTTATTGCTTGGTAAGCCAAGGAAAGGCTACCAGGGGAAAAGGTTGATTCCCTTACTCTTCGAGGATAGAAGAGAAAATGATTGTAACAATTTAAAGGAAGAAATTGTTATTTAAGAGGCTGAGTCCTCATAGCGTTAGCAAAAATGGCTTAAATTGTAAACGTTTATAAGAAAGGTCAGATTTGATAAAGAATAGCTATAAAAAAAAGGAGAAGATAAATTCCTTTGCTCTTCGAGGATAGAAGAGAAAATGATATAATAATTTAAAGAAGGAAGTTGGGAACGACAAAAACGTTAACGGACTAACCTGTGATGAGCTAGTGGACGACCTTCCTGTTGAAACTTTGATAACCCTAGTGCGCAGGGAATTAGTAAACATCCCTGAACTAATTAGTGACCATTTTTATGACAATCAACCTGCCCCGCTAGTTACCAGTCCCCTGAAGGATGACAAGGTTCCTCAAAAGGATATCCCTGAATGGCAAGAATGGTTCTTGGAGCTAAGCCCGGAAGTGAAAAGGAACAAGAAGATTTTCCTCCAACTCTTGGAAAAGAAACTAAAGTTAAGTCCAAATGATGCCAAGCGAGAGATAAATAAATTTGTTTAGTTGGAACGGGAAGCGGTTTATTTTAAAGGAAACCTAATTAAAGAAAATATGGTGATTACTGAAATAGCTTATAAGTGAACATCACCATAACAGGAAAAAATTAATCAAGCGACAGATTCTTGTTTAACTAAATGTGTGTGTAACCTTGATTGTTCTATGAAGATAAGTGTTGTATGTTCAGTGTTTTGAAAGGTTTGTGATGTTGGATTTGTTTGTTAAATCCTTAAATCTGTTGTGTTGAATTAAAAACTCATTTTCTAATTATCCCAAGTGTGTTAAAAATTTCAGATATGGGTTAATAACAAAAGTTTATTTGAAAAAGAAATAGAAGAAGAAAGGAGTTAAAAAAGTTGTGATCAAATATTTCTCTTTAATGTAATAACGTTTGAGAATTGTATGATATGTTGATTTAATTGTTCTATTTGGATATAAAATTGTATTTAAGAAATGTACTTAATTGAAATCTAACCATAAAACTCCTAGTGTTTTGTTGATAAAGCATTAATATGTGGGAAACAATATGATTATTAGTTCTACTGAATTAATCATTTAATTTGAAATAATAAACGCAATTGGTATGTATATAAAAAAAATGTATAGGAAAGGCAACGAGTTTAGACAAAGAAAAATTTGTTTCACTTTCGTTTCTCAAATTTTTCTTTAAACTACAGAGGGGGGAACCTGTTACGACCTTACTTATTTTGTAACTTTGCAATTCCGTGTTAAAAGAAAAATTGATATAGTGTTACCTCAAGTCATTGTTAATGTCCGTGATACTACATGTTGTGACGCAAATATGAACGCGCCAATCAAGGCGTTGTTGAACTAATGTATTCACCTTTCTGTAACTATCTAATGAAGACAGCTCGCTTAAGACAACGGGCATTTATTATGATGTAAATATAGATTTGCCAATCAAAGATTATCCATGTTTGATGAACTAACCTAATTGCAATTAAATAATGGCGGAACATTTAAATTTGTATATTTCCAAAATGTAAGATTTTATCAACGTTAAAGAAATAATTGTTAACTCAAATGAATATGTAAACTTTCTTTGTAAATTATTAATTGCCAAACTATGTATTTTTTAAATATCTTTCTGTTGTAATTTAGAGTATTGTAATAAGAAATTACCTAAAGACAGGTGTTCGAGGCTGGAACTTTGGGTATAAATGCGAAGGTGTTTGGTCCGTAAGGAGGTCTGTTCTAGTGTTAGTCTAGGAAGAAGTGAATAGGTGCAAGCCGCTCTTCTGTAAAACCTAGACTGGCCAAATAGGAACGTCTAATCTAGGAAGAAGTGGATAGGTGTATGCGCTCTTCTGTAAAACCTAGGTTAGCCGAATGGGATATAAGTTCCAATTTAGGAAGAAGTGAATAGGTGCAAGCCGCTCTTCTGTAAAACCTAAATTGGCAATCTCGGGTGATAACTCCAAGTCTAGGAAGAAGTGAATAGGTGTATGCCGCTCTTCTGTAAAACCTAGGTTTGGGCCACCCTAGTTTGACCTTTCTAGTAAGTTTGAAATTATCTATTAATAATTGATCTCCAAGTTCCAGTTATGAATTACCTAACCACTGGCTGTAAGTACTCAAGCAGTAAATAAACATTTCATTAAAACTTCACGACGTTGGTTGGATTTGTTCTGCACCTACTCTGAAGATAGGTTTCAGTGTAGACCCTTAGGTCCTCAATGCTCCCGGCTATAGGAGTAAAGGGTGACGAAAGTTACTAGGAACGTAACACACTTTACCTTATCTTGGGTCACACCGTGACCGCGACAAGACAAGAAACAATGAAATGACAAGGGAAGAAAAGGCGAATGATTACACTGGTCAACAGCCAAAATGCGACATGAGTGATATATACAATTTCTAGTCAATATTGGTCTCCTAAATACGAAACTGTAGTTAAAAATCGCAATTGACTAATTATAATTGAGTTACAGGTCATTGTTGATTTGGAGAAGTTCCCTATATATATGTATTGCATAGCTATAAGAAGTAAATGTTGAGTTTTTCTTTTCTTATTTTTTTTATTTGTTGTAAGGAAAGGGGGAACTGTTCGAGATCAGCCACAAAACCTCTTTATTCATTGTTTTGTGAGGTGTTCATTTGTGCAGACGTGATTGTGGCTTTATAAAACTAGGTAGAGTGTGTGCATTTATCGAAGATCGTGTTTGCGTATTACGTGGTCCGTTTCTGGTAAGGTTGACATTTAATTAAATTGCTGAGTGATGTTAAAAAATGCCACGTAAATGCATTATCAATGCTAACAATGTATGTTATGTTTGTGGTCAAATTGTGTTTTCTGGACAGCGGAAAAATATTACCCCTGCTGTAAGAACAGCCTACAATCTATATTTCGGTAAACACTGCAAATTCGGAGATGAAGATAAGACTTGGGCTCAACATTTCCGTTGTATGACCTGCTACACGAATCTGCTGGACTGGATGAATCACAGAAGACCATTGATGTCATTTGCTATTCCCATGATTCGGCTGGAGCCCACTAATCATACAGACGATTATTTATTTTTTTGTATGGTCCCATCAATACAACATATGTCCAATACTAAAAAGAAGACAATTGTATTTCCAAATATTCGTTCTGCTTCTCGTCCTGTGGCACATAGTAATGAACTACCTGTTCCAACACCCCCTGAATCCTATTCCGTAGACTCACAAGACGAACCGTACGATCCACAACCTTCCACATCTACAGATCCGGACTTTGGAGGTGATGTTAAACTTACAGAACAGCACGGTCAAAAAATGTTGGAAGAATACTTTTCTACCGAAGGAGATCTGATATACTGCAGTGATATTAATGGTTTATTGGGGGCTATGGGCATTAAGCACATCTGCGCAGAGTGGCGGTTGTTCATAGATGCATCGGTATAAAGTCTAAAAGCTATACTGCTTCATAACAGCAATCAATTGACGTCAATCCTTTTTAGTTATTCTATGTAAAAGAAAGAATCGTATGATAGCCTACAATTCCTCCTTCAATCAATTAAATACAACAACTAGGTACATACCTATGGAAAATATGTGCAGATTTGAAAGTCGTTGCGATTTTAACTGATCTAACAAGACTATACCAAATATTGCTGTTTCCTCTGCGAATGGAATAGCAGAGACAGAGCTTCTCATTTTATTAAAAAGGATTGGCCATTACGTCAAAGTATGGAAACTGGAAATATGAATGTACATAATGAACCTCTCGTTGAATCTGAAAATATTATACTTCCTGCACTTCATATAATGCTTGGACGGATCAAAAACTTTGTCAAAATGTTGGATCGATACTCTTTGGTATTCAAATATCTACATAACAAATTTCCAAAAATCAGAAGATCAAGGAAGGATTTTTTGTGGGCCCTCAAATTGGTCAACTTCACCAGGACGAGATCTTCGAACACCTGCTAAGTGATGTTGAGAAAGGTGCATGGAGTTCTTTCGGAGAAGTCTCCAACAATTTTTTGGGAAACAAAACGTGCTGAAGACTATGAAAAACTTGTAAATAATTTGGTTTCATCGTATCAAAAAATGGGTTGCAATATGTTCCTTAAATTGCATTTTCTACACTTTCATCTCAATTTCTTCCCGAAAAGTTGTGGGGAGGTAAAAGATGAACACAGTGAGCATTTCCACCAACGAATATCTGTAATGGAGAAAAGATACCAAGGGAAATGGAGTAGAGGAATGCTTGCCGACTATTGCTGGACAGTAACCAGGGTTGATCCTGAACTTCACTACAAGAGGGAAGCAAAGAGGAAGCGGATTTAATCCCAGGTAAGTAGTAAAGAACACACCATAGAGTAGTAAAGTAGAAAATAATTATTTTGTGATTAATGTAAAAACTATGATTCATGAATTTACTTGGAAATGCAGATGGAAATGTACCCACGTTTTGTACTGTTCGCATAATACAGTTCAAGCGTAAAAGTCACATGCACACCAAGCATACGTCATTCCACTACGTTAGAACATTGGGAAACCCGACTTTTCGACAATACCTCGTATAATTCTTAAACCGGAAGTCGAGTGGCATTTTCATTGCCAGTTTCGTGTTCAGCATCATGGATTGATAAAGAAAAGTGAATTTTCATCCATGTCGCAAAGAAAAAATTAAAATTTGTTGACCAGTGTTATTGGCATATGGAATATAACCTCTCTGATAGGCAAAGAATGTGAGATAATAGAAGAAATGAAAAAATACAACATTAAAATCTTAGGCATTATCAAGGGCGCCGAAACCGGGTGGGCAGGTGGACCTGGGCTGCCTAATTCTCACTTGCCCACCCTATAAGGAGCCCAATGTATAACTTTCAATAAGATTTCATGTTTAACAAAACATTATTTGTATAATGGAAATTTCATAAATTAATTGAGGACATTTAGGTCCTTATTTCCTCACATTTCTAGTTTGAATTATTTATTTTATTTAAGGTCAAAAAGTTTTGCATACAGGAACTTTGCATACAACAGGCGCAAAATTACGCAGGAATCTGCTCTGAAATGGGTACATCAACAATGTGGGACGTCTGAGTTGAGTGTTTATAGTTTAGAGAGTGTGTGCGTTTACTCTATTTCAGTATTTCTTTTTCCAAATACACAGTTAATTACGGAAAACGCATGGTAGATTATGATTGTGTGCACGAATAGAGGAAAAAGCATGGGGAATACTGTAGTCCTCACTTCCCAGTGAGGTGATTCTCTTTTTTTTCTTCAATTCAACTAAAGGTAAGACATTTTTCCAACCAGTGATGAAAGCATTTCTTGAGTATTTGCTTTATTCAACATGTGAGTCATTGCTAGTTGAGCTAAAGAAGGGGTGCCCACACGGGGGGGGGGGGATTATGGCGGAGGCTGCGTCATCGAGATTTTTTGGGGGGATTTATTTCTCCCTTCAAATAATGTAAAATTCAACATTTATATATTTTCCAAAACATATGTAAAATTTTAACACCTTAAATGCACGATATTTAATCCATTATATGAAGAAAATAAAGTTATTAAGGGCATTATCAAAGGGGGAGAAATATCCAACTCTTACATATTAGGCCTTAATTGACACGTGGGTTCTGCTGGGGATTCTGAATTAAACGTTTGGGGGGGAGGGACAGTATCCACCTCTAGGTCTTAGATTATGGCGCGTATTTTAGTTAGAGGAGGATTGAGCATTAAATTGAGGAAGGTATCCAATTCTTGTGTATTACTATTGTCTTAAACTGCTGCAAAAATTCTGGTGTGGAGACTGAGAATTATTTTTTCTCGAGGATGCAATATCCAATCTTCAATATCAACAGTAAGTCTAAAATTTCCATGAAAATTTGGTGGTAGGATTGAGTACTAAATTTAAAGGGGGAGATAAAAAAATTAAATCTTAAGACTGTCAAAGGGTTTCTGTAGTGAAGAGAGAGTTCGAACATTAAATTTTGGAGACTGTATTTAGCGATATGGCATCCACACGTTTTCGTCCCCGAACGTGTCAAAAGAGAAGCTGGAAGAGACTAAATATCTCGGGATCCTAAGAAAGTATTGACACCCCATTAAATTAATATTCTTGAAAGTTTGCAAAGAAATGGAGGTAAAAATTTCCTCGCTCGCTTCGCTCGCTATACTGTGTTGCAAGAATGCGTGTTTGCCGCTTTACTGAGGTGAATGTGAAGTTTAATACTATAGCTGCATTATAAGACTTAAGCGATATTCTCGATATTCCCTAATTAGATAACTTTTTAAAATACGTATAATGCACAGTGTTGGTATACTGATTAATTTAAAACAGGTGCATCAATTGTAACAAAAATCTAAGAAAAAGGAAGTTACTTTCGGTAGACACGCTGTCGTAATTAAATACTTTGTAGGGATCTGTGCAGTTTTGTGATAGAAGCATGAAAATTGGTAATCATATTTGGAATATCACATCAAGCATTTTGAAGATTGGAGGCACTCAAAATATCCCATAAGAGGGGAGGGGTAGAAGGGGCTATTTCAAAATGGCCTTCATAAGGATTATTAGTAGAGCTTAAGTCTTTCTTTTGATACTGGTGTCAATTCCATTACATTGTCGTCACGGCAAATAGTGCTGTAGGTTTTATAAAAGTAATTATTCTGTAATAAAGACACCTGATGACACGTGACATCTGATTGCCTATATTACAGGGACGATTATGAAAACTGATAGCCTATAACTTTTCAGCGCCCTATGGTCAGATATACTGCATAGTTGAAAGTTAAATAATAAATTTAATGGGCTTTCATGTTACTTTCAATGAGGTTACTTCAGCGAATGAGTCTATAGAAAATGTTAACCTTATAATCATAGTACCAATTTGAGAGACATCCACATTTTTGTATTGATACCATCAACAACTTGTAACGCCTGATGTTACATAAATGAGATTAATTTAATTGGTAGCAGCACCAAATGGAATGAGTAGTGAGGTCTCTAGTGTTAGCAATGGTTACACCTACTTTGAATCAGGTTGAAATCGGAATAGTTCTTAGTTTCACGTTTCACTTATACAATAGAACCTATCCAGCGATAAATGACCATAACACTGACAGAACTAACATGTAGTGTACAACATACACTAGTAGTAGAATACGAATTAGATAAGCCCAAACAATAATTGACAATTAATGGGTTTTTAATTCATTATCGAGGGGTGACGCTATTGTTAATTAATCAAGCGGAAAGTGTAGGGGGAAGGGGAGGTAGATGAGTCATGGATGACTCATGAACACGTTGGAGTTTGGAATTAATGGTTTTCCATTAGTGCACAAAATATACTATTATGTATACCGTTTTTACCCTAATCTAACCCTATTGTTGTACTTTATATATGCGTTACAGCCGGATATGAGTCATGGATGCCTCATGCACACGTGGGAGCTTGGAATTACTGGTTTTCCATTAGTGTACAAAATATACTATTATGTATCCCGTTTTACGGTCTTTTATAACCCAATTTTTGTACTTTATATACGCGTTACAGCCGGATATGAGTCACGGATGATTCATACAGACGTGGAACTTGGTCTTAATGGTTTTCTATTAGTGCACAATAGCTACTATTATGGAGTCCGTTTTCGGCCTATTCTAAGGCAGTTTATGCTTTTCTTATACGCGAGGATGAGTCAAGGCTGATTCAGGCAGTCGGGGAACTTCTTGAAGTTATTGCGTTTTATTCACTAACGAGGAGACGGTTCCGGCCTATTCTAAGCCAATTCATGGCGTCAGGAGAGGTTTGCAGACGCCGATGACGTCATGACCGGCCATTTTGGGTAGCTGGCGACTCATATTTGGTATAATTAAGGATCTGGATTTATAACGATTCAACCGGCCCCGATGGGATCTGGGGCAGAAGATATTATAACACAATATATGGCGTTAGCCTGTGTGTGCTTTAAAGGCGAAGAAATTGAACGATGTAGCATATATGAAAACGAAGTATACGGGCAGAATGCATGGTATTAATAATAATTGGTCTTAAAAAGACAAGAACAGGTCGAGTGCAGAGTCCCCTAGCGGACGAAATTCGCACCAGAAAAGAAGAATATTTCCTCTGTCACCCCTGCCAAGCAAGGGATCATTACCGGCCGAAAGGAAAAAAGAGTCCATTGTTAGGTTCCCCCTCGGTCTTCTTCCGGAATGGATGTCGCGCGCCGCCAATATTTTAACACGTTTGTATTGACTTTTGAGGTTCCAATTTTGTTTTGTGGAAGTAACTTAGGCGGGTTTTCTTTCTCTTTTCGTAGCATTGTAAAGACTATTTGACTTAAAGCGTAAGGAATTTGGCTGAACACAGGCCCGTAGCCAGAAATTCTTAGTAGGGGGGGCAAAGTCAATCCCAAAGGGGGCAAATTTTTAATATATTGTGTCGCATTGGCAGATATGGCAGGGTGTCCTTGCCCCCCTCGCCCAAAAGCTATAAGTAACAGGAAAGGGATGATATCTTGAAACTCCAATGAACAAAAAAGTTCGAGCAACATCAAATAACAGTATTTCGATAATGAGTAATGACCTTTCCGGGCTGCCAATGAATACGAAGATAAAGTCTAGTCGGGACTGTATCTACTTGATATTTACAGGTCGATAATGTTAATAGACGATTAATATGTACCAACAGCTTTGAGCCTCTCTGCAGAGTTGATTAAGGGAGCCCTTTACAAATCGTGCTCCATAATGTTTCCCTCTAGTTTCCAGTATGCAAGATTTTTACGCACAAATGAATCTAATGAGAATCCAACTACAAATTTTGTCGTTTTTTAACCAAAATAATAAATGTGAAACACTATCACATTTTCATCATGTTTGATAATAATTTGACCAACTAAGATGTCCTACATCTTTCACCAGCCGACCTCTAGGGTGGGATGGTTACACAACACACTACGAAGCCAAGGGTCCCAGTTTCGAGCCTGGGCATGAGTGTTCTTTGTGAACAGAGGCGCAACCACTGGTGTACGCTACAGCCCCCTCATAAATTTGGAAAAAAAATCGACATTTTCAAGTAAAAGCACCATACACTCTGGAAAAACCAGAGTGGTAAATTCAAGCCCTAAAAAAATATCCCCAGGTGACATTTTTGAGAGTGGAAAGTTGTAAATATATGATATATCTTATTGTGTATGCCGCCCACTAGAAAGCAGTCAGGGATGCCAAATTTTGAAAAACATTGGGTTCTTATAAGTTTAAAAAATCTCAAATTCTCCCTTCCATGTATTATGATATTAATACGCACCATACTCGCTATTTTAAAAATATTATTTATTGATTTTAATACGAAAATATATAACAATAACAAATATAATAATAATAACACGACAAATTCTTAGGTGCGCTATGTACCCACGGAACCCTATACGTTTGCGTCACTGAAAGTATACCTATACAATTCCAGCCCCTCCAGAAGAAAAATCCTGCGTACGCCAGTGGGCGCAATCACGAATTTTTGTCTGGAGGGAGCCAGTACCAGGACAAACATGCAAATAATAATAATTGTTATAATAGTGGTGGTAGTGGTAGTAAAAATAGTAGCATCAAAGACGTTATTAAAAATCTCGCAAGAAGGGGTTAGAAGTCGGTGCTAAAGCATTTGTGATTTAACAAATGGCTTGAAAATATTCTTCCAACACGTTCAATTTCACATTAGCTAATACTGGAAAACAAGCACACAACTGTATTTTGAAAGACACAAAATGCATGATGAACATAATTCAATTTGTACATATGACATGTATTACTTTCATGTACAACATATATTTTATTTATGCAACATGGTACGACGTAAAATAAGAAAATACATAAGTATGCAGCATGTTAACGCTAAATTCTGCATGCATTCAAAGTTTTTTTTTAATACATATATAATTTATGAGATAACATTATTACATTACATAATCAATTCATCCTCCTCATAATAAATCAACAGTAAAAATAATACAAATTTTGTCTCCTTTTCCTCAAAAGAATTATTCGTGCATTTGAAACAGATTTTTTTAGCAGCAACAGTCTGAAGTAGCTACATATTTGGTCTTCTCTCTCGGGTAATTTATAATGCATTACAGAAAACAATCATATTGGGATCGATGCGAGCAAGAAAATTTTTAGATCCAAATTTTTCAAACTGAAAACATATTGACTTATTAGGGTGCAAATAATTTCACAGGTCGCCATGGCATTTTCTTTAACACATTTTTTATTTTATTTAGACCGTTTTGGCCCCATAGCTATGGCTCTGAACTTGGACCATAACAATAGCAGAAATTGCAAGCGAAGCGAGCAAGAAAATTTTACGAAAATTTGAAATCAATGGGGCAATTGACCCTCTGTGTCCCCCCCTGCAAGTTCCCTTGGCCGTCTGGAAGAAAAAACTAATTCCATCTTGAGTATCCCTTTGTCCTACTATTCTTAGATTCTGCTAGTCTTGTTTTTTTACTTATATGTTTGCCCCCCCTAGAATGGACTTCCGTTCAAGATTGTGGGGATAATGCCCCCTGCCTCCCTGTGGTTGCGGCACTGTTTGTGAGTGTATCTTCATCAATTTCACGTCATCACTCATTGTCGCGATTAGCCAGAAGTGGCAGGAAAGCAAAGCTAAGTAAAAAAATTAAATATCCATTCCCTCTCTCTACTGCATGAATCGCTATTATCAAATGGTAGACTTGGGAAACAAAAAATTAAGTAGTTCAAACTTCATAGCAACATATCCAAGAAAAACATCCAAACACATTAGGCACCTTTAATATAAGACTTCTCAAAATGTCATAACAGTTCTAGATACTGAAAATTACAAAATAATTTCTCGAAGTCTGAATCAGGAAGGGATTGCCCCCCCCCAAAATCCTAGTACGACATGATTAGGAATCCCACACACCTCATTAAATCACAAAATCAATAAGTGTCTTTGTTAAGTTGCTACAGTAATACAGGATATAATCGTAAAGATTAGGGAGAATACCAGGTAGGATTGTGTTCTGTACATTTCACAAGGGGGGGGGGCAAAGCAGGTTCTCAGGGGGAGCAGTTGCCCCCCTGCCACCCTCTAGCTACGGGCCTGGCTGAACATGTAACAATCCGGCCCAGTACCTACAGGTTAAAGTGGATGCGATCCACTATTTGCCCTTATTTCTAGGTTTCGAACCACGGACCCTCTGATTATTGATTTATAAGCTACAGGATGGTTGTTCATGCGTATTTTTTACGTAAGATTGACCAGATTTTGACTCTTAGGGCCAATATTTCATATTTTGCGCGTATTTTTACTCAGAAAACGCTATTTGAACGATTCAAGCAAGAGTTTGTATTGGAATTTAGACACAGAACTTTATTATTATTACTTCAACTTTAGCTGAAGTTTAGGCTTATTTTTACCAAAATAACACTATTTATACGATTCAGGAAACATTTTTTATTAAATTTTGAACTCACAGACATTTTTTTCAACTTTTAACTTATTATTTTAAAAGTTTATTTCCATTTTTTACTCAAATAACACAAATTAAGCTATTCCGGCAGAAGTGTTTATTACATTTTGCACTTACAAAGAGATTTTTTCAACTTTTAACTTATTATTTACAAGTTTAGGCTTATCTTTTACTCTAATAACACAATTTCATATATTCAGCCAACATTTTTATTGCATTGTGAAGTCACAAAGATATTTTTTCAACATCTTTTATTAATTTTTCTATTTATTGCCTTTTGTATCTTATATTTACTAATTTTTAACATTGAGTTTTAATTTTTTAAAATAATTTCTCTAATCAGTAAGAAAGAAGTAATTTTAACTGCAACTTTAGCCACAAACTTTATTATTATTACTATTATTATTATTGTTTTTGATGTAGTTGTTGAATGTGTTGCTGTTGTTAGGGTTTATTCACTTGCACTATGCTACTTTTTTGTTTTGTATTTCTATATTTATTTAAGTCAGGTTACGCATGATACGTACGAAAGGTTGTTTATTTTAGAGTTTCATCGGTACATTCTTACTGTTAGGGTTGGTAAAGTTTCCTAAATATATGAGTAGGGTTCCATATATTCTTGTTCTTGCATGTTTTGAGATGATGCAATCAGCACAACTCTCCAAGTGCCTTTGCTGCATGTTTCCATTCTATTGAGGCTTAGTGATTCCTAGAGCCACTTTATGCATGAGAGAAAGCTTGAAGATTTCGATCTCAGATAACACACATCCTTATGTCAGAGTATTTTAAACTACATTTCAGACTCATGATGTGCTACAAGAATATCACTGCTTGCTTAATTTTTAAGTATGTTACGCTGTTATTGTATTTTTAGCCATTGCTTACCTACTAGCTATACTGTACGAAATGTTTAATATTTGTTTATAAGAGGCCAAACTTTTACTGTAACTAAAATTATTATGTGTCTATGAGGACTGAAATCCCTAATTAATATTGTTTCTTTCTTCCCTTAAATATAACAATGTAACAATATAATGACAAATCACAGGACAAGACGAATCTAACACTCGACTATATGAGCCTTAGGTTTAGTTGACAAACTTTTCTTACCATGCTAAAAGAAATATTTATCCTTATAGCCCTTTATTCAGGGTACTTTTCAAGAACTACTGACTTTTTTGAGTGTTTGATTAATACCAGGGTTTATTTGTGTCTGTTATACATGCTTTCAAAGTTAAAGTTTTAAAAATACAATTGTTTCAAAGTTAATAATTTAAGAGTACAATTCTTCTGCTATTTGGATATAAGTGTAACTTGTTAAGCGTGCCAAACACAAAATATTTAAGAAACAGTACAGTATAACCTCAAATTTGAAAGCTAGTGAATTTTGCCGTCTTCCTGTTTGGTCTGTTAAACTTAGTAATCAATAAAAATATACTTACATAAAAAAATCCTGCTGTAGTTGGATTCTCAAAAGTATGTACAATCAGCGTTCTTGCTACATTTAGCACTTAATATAGTATAAATTGAAGTCTAGTTAGTGTTGGGCTGTAAGATGTTCTGGTACATGTATTTACTTGAAATAGCAAATATTGGCTGTGTAACTGGCAACCTTATAGTAAAGCACTCAAAAAATGAACTTCGTTTCCTCGTAGTACTCCCTGTAAGTGCTTCTTGCAGTCTAATAAGTCTCTGGCATGTGTTCCTATGCCTCCTACAAGCCTCTGTAAGGTTCATATTGTCCTATGAATTATCACTATACGTGTTAAATGACCCCTTTAGAGCCTAAGCTTTAAGCTTCAGTCAGTGGAATTTAGTCCTGATTGTAGTAAAAATAAGACTCGCATGATACAGTATAACAGATACAAATAAACCCTGGTATTAATCAAACACTCAAAAAAGTCAGTAGTTCTTGAAAAGTACCCTGAATAAAGAGCTATTATATTTCTTTTAGCATGGTAAGAAAAGTTTGTCAACTAAACCTAAGGCTCATATAGTCGAGTGTTAGATTCGTCTTGTCCTGTGATTTGTCATTATATTGTTACATTGTTATATTTAAGGGAAGAACAGAGGCCAGCGTAGTCTGCCTTTTACCTACCTGCTGCCCGCTTGCACGCGAGGACAGGTATACCTGCTCGCCTACCCACGGCAACGAGTCGACTTGCGTCTTTACCCGGGTTCTTGCTCTTCAAGGCGCTCTGCGCTTACAAGGTACCTGGGCATTCAACAAGACCCGGGCGCCTGCAAAACCTGCTGGAAGGAAACAGATCTCCGGCAACGTGTCGCTCCAGGTGTTTCATCACCACGTGGACGGCTGCAGCCAGTGTTGCCTACTTACGTAGCTCCTAAATCCTACGAAGTCCTAGGAGGAGCTCTCTGCTTTAAGGAGAATTTACAGTATATACTTAGTGATTTCAGTTCATTGTAAGCAGTTTTTATCTTATTGCCAGGAAATGCACGCAGTATTACAGCTTAATTTATCTAAATGAATGATCGAGTAAACAAAAATCTCCTCACTGAAAACTAATTGTTTTTCATTGCATGGTGCCTTAACCAGGCACACAGTGGCGCAACCAGAGGGGGGGCAGGGGGCATTGCTCACAACCTTGGACGGAAATTAAGTCTAGCGGAGGGGTCAGGGTGGGGGTCAAACATTAAAGCACAAGAAAAAACAGGCTAGCAGAATTAAAGAATAGCAGGGCTAAAGGGTACTCAAGATGGAATTAAATTTCATATTTTTCTTGCATTTTCCTTCCAGACGGCCAAGGGCACCTGCAGAGGGGGAATGGAGGGGTAATTGCAACCCCTTGATTTCAAATTTTATGAAAGTAGAAATATATTATAAAATATTATACAGTCTCATCAAGTTCAATGCCGTAGCAAAGGGGTAGCGGGAGACGGTCCTGAGCGCCGAACGTTCTAAGTGAGAAAAGTTTTAAAACAGAGAATGCTATGGCGGCCGGTGATATTATTTGCTATTAATGTTGGTTTGTTACGAGTTGGATGAATTGATTATGTAATACGTCGCTCCATGTGAAAAGAAAATATTGTAGATGGAAATTTTACATGCCATATGTATGTACATTCGGAATGCATTTATCATGCACTTTCTTTCTTTCAAAAACAGTTTGTGTGCTTGTTTTCCATTATTAACTAATGTGAAATTGACGTGTTGAAAAAAAATATTTCCAATCTTGTTTCAACACAAATGCGTGAGAACCGACTTCTACCCCCTTTTTGCATGATTTATGAGGATAATAATGCCTTTCATGCTACTTTATTACTATTATTGTGATTGTTGTTGTTGGCACGTTTATCCAAGTACTTGCCCCACCCCCACCCCAAACGAGGGTAACGGCAATGCCCCTGGCTGGCTACGGCCCTGGTGTTCACAGTAGAACAGTGTGTTGTTCGACTCGCGACTTCAGCGTCGAACGTGACATGTTACAGTCCTGCCCTATATCACTATATATACGTATATTGGTTGTTTACGACATATACTTATGGATCCTGTGCCACGGAAAACCTATTTCAATGTGTGTGTGGGGGGGGGGGGTAGCAACAGTCGTAAATCTCATTTCATTGGTGATGTGGCTTACGAAGCTTTGAGTTCCTTTTTTAAGTAGTGAAAATCTAGTGCAGTTGGCAACACTGCAGAACGGTGTGGGGTCCGGTGCCGTTTCTACTCGAAGCAACTACGTCATGCAGAGGGAGGAGTCTGCAGTTGATGGAAAGAACGAACTGAGACCTACTAGGTATCGTAAGACTGCGGGTACCCGGCGGGTCTACAATGCCTGCCAGGAACGATCTGGGCAGGTGGGCATACAAGCTGCTCAAGCGAGGGTGTTGCGCAGGTTGCATGGTATTTTAGGAGCGATGTCTCGCGAACGGGTCTGCTCCAGGTCTTGTGCAGGCCTCTAGGAAGAAAGAAACAATATTAATTAGGGATTTCAGTCATCATAGACACATAATAATTTTAGTTACAGTAAAAGTTTGGCCTCTTATAAGTGCAAAAGTACAAATATTAAACATTTCGTACAGTATAGCTAGTAAGTAAGCAATGGCTAAAAATACAATAACAGCGTAACATACTTAAAAATTAAGCAAGCAGTGATATTCTTGTAGCACATCATAAGTCTGAAATATAGTTTAAAATACTCTGACATAAGGATGTGTGTTATCTGAGATCGAAATCTTCAAGCTTTCTCTCATGCATAAAGTGGCTCTAGGAATCACTAAGCCTCAATAGAATGGAAACATGCAGCAAAGGCACTTGGAGAGTTGTGCTGATTGCATCATCTCAAAACATGCAAGAACAAGAATATATGGAACCCTACTCATATATTTAGGAAACTTTACCAACCCTAACAGTAAGAATGTACCGATGAAACTCTAAAATAAACAACCTTTCGTACGTATCATGCGTAACCTGACTTAAATAAATATAGAAATACAAAACAAAAAAGTAGCATAGTGCAAGTGAATAAACCCTAACAACAGCAACACATTCAACAACTACATCAAAAACAATAATAATAATAGTAATAATAATAAAGTTTGTGGCTAAAGTTGCAGTTAAAATTACTTCTTTCTTACTGATTAGAGAAATTATTTTAAAAAATTAAAACTCAATGTTAAAAATTAGTAAATATAAGATACAAAAGGCAATAAATAGAAAAATTAATAAAAGATGTTGAAAAAATATCTTTGTGACTTCACAATGCAATAAAAATGTTGGCTGAATATATGAAATTGTGTTATTAGAGTAAAAGATAAGCCTAAACTTGTAAATAATAAGTTAAAAGTTGAAAAAATCTCTTTGTAAGTGCAAAATGTAATAAACACTTCTGCCGGAATAGCTTAATTTGTGTTATTTGAGTAAAAAATGGAAATAAACTTTTAAAATAATAAGTTAAAAGTTGAAAAAAATGTCTGTGAGTTCAAAATTTAATAAAAAATGTTTCCTGAATCGTATAAATAGTGTTATTTTGGTAAAAATAAGCCTAAACTTCAGCTAAAGTTGAAGTAATAATAATAAAGTTCTGTGTCTAAATTCCAATACAAACTCTTGCTTGAATCGTTCAAATAGCGTTTTCTGAGTAAAAATACGCGCAAAATATGAAATATTGGCCCTAAGAGTCAAAATCTGGTCAATCTTACGTAAAAAATACGCATGAACAACCATCCTGTAGCTTATAAATCAATAATCAGAGGGTCCGTGGTTCGAAACCTAGAAATAAGGGCAAATAGTGGATCGCATCCACTTTAACCTGTAGGTACTGGGCCGGATTCTTCCATGTTCAGCCAAATTCTTTACGCTTTAGGTCAAATAGTCTTTACAATGCTACGAAAAGAGGAAGAAAACCCGCCTAAGTTACTTCCACAAAACAAAATTGGAACCTCAAAAGTCAATACAAACGTGTTAAAATATTGGCGGCGCGCGACATCCATTACGAATTATTATCCAATCAGTTCCGGAAGAAAACCGAGGGGGAACCTAACAATGAACTCTTTTCTCCTTTCGGCCGGCAATGATCCCTTGCTTGGCAGGGGTGACAGAGGAAATATTCTTCTTTTCTGGTGCGAATTTCGTCCGCTAGGGGACTCTGCACTCGACATGTTCTTGTCTTTTTAAGACCAATTATTATTAATACCATGCATTCTGCCCGTATACTTCGTTTTCATATATGCTACATCGTTCAATTTCTTCGCCTTTAAAGCACACACAGGCTAACGCCATATATTGTGTTATAATATCTTCTGCCCCAGATCCCGGTTGAATCGTTATAAATCCAGATCCTTAATTATACTAAATATGAGTCGCCAGCTACCCAAAATGGCCGGTCATGACGTCATCGGCGTCTGCAAACCTCTCCTGACGCCATGAATTGGCTTAGAATAGGCCGGAACCGTCTCCTCGTTAGTGAATAAAACGCAATAACTTCAAGAAGTTCCCCGACTGCATGAATCAGCCTTGACTCATCCTCGCGTATAAGAAAAGCATAAACTGCCTTAGAATAGGCCGAAAACGGACTCCATAATAGTAGCTATTGTGCATTAATAGAAAACCATTAAGACCAAGCTCCACGTCTGTATGAATCATCCGTGACTCATATCCGGCTGTAACGCGTATATAAAGTACAAAAATTGGGTTATAAAAGACCGTAAAACGGAATACATAATAGTATATTTTGTACACTAATGGAAAACCAGTAATTCCAAGCTCCCACGTGTGCATGAGGCATCCATGACTCATATCCGGCTGTAACGCATATATAAAGTACAACAATAGGGTTAGATTAGGGTAAAAACGGTATACATAATAGTATATTTTGTGCACTAATGGAAAACCATTAATTCCAAACTCCCACGTGTTCATGAGTCATCCATGACTTATCTACCTCCCCCTCCCCCTACACTTTCCGCTTGATTAATTAACAATAGCGTCACCCTTCGATAATGAATTAAAAACCCATTAATTGTCAATTATTGTTTGGTCTTATCTAATTCCTATTCTACTTACACTCTACACATATCTAATATGTTTTTCCCATTTTCCAGGTTTGATGTCTAAGGGGAAGACGAATTTTATCCACTTGTTTATCCAAAAAACAAACATGTACGGTATAAGAAGTAGCGCCTTGAAGGAAAGTAGCGCAATTCTAGGAAGCAGAGCGATGAGTTTGATGCAGAGTGTAAACCCTAATAAGTGAATCTACTGGGTTTGCACAGACAACATATTATTAGATTTGGATTTGATAATGATAAACTTGTATTTATGGACAAAAGGCGGTTAGAATTGAAGTTAATGGCATTTTTTTAAAGTAGTGCTTACGTGGAGAGTTAGAATAACTTTTTAATTTGGAATAGTTACACACATATCAAGAAAGGTAAATAAAACGAAAAGCTACAGCAGTCACTGTACTTTCTTCAAGGCTTTTTTATCATATGAAACGGTTTAAGAAGATGAAGAAGGGATTCAGATTGTTGCAGGACGGAAGAGACACAGATTGGGAGAAGTGTATTATTTGCCAGGAGGAAACGTCCGAAAAGCTCACCTGTTGGATTTTCCTGAAAGAATCAAAGGGGCTGGATACAAGTCACTCGCGGAGGATATTTCAGCTTTTAAAGCAATTAATTGCTTGCCGGACGCACTAAACAATCGTTTTTTTTTGGATTCGATGAGAGTGGCCTGGAAAGAGGATTTTCAAGCAGATCGGTGAAATTTCACAAAAAGTGTCGCCTAAAATATAATAAAGCTCAGTTCCAACGAACTGCTGCCAAGAGGGAACGCTGTTACGAAGATGGTATGGTGTCAAAAGATTTAGTGCCAGATAGCTGTGAAGCTGAGAGTCCACAGAAGAAATTCACGAGACGAAGCAAATTACGATCCACCAAGGAAACGGAAACGGATGCTTGTTTCTTCTGCGATGAGCCT
Source organism: Lepisma saccharinum (assembly GCF_977018435.1). NCBI lineage: Eukaryota > Metazoa > Arthropoda > Insecta > Zygentoma > Lepismatidae > Lepisma > Lepisma saccharinum. The sequence continues at coordinate 30,809,533 of NC_139232.1, read as the reverse complement.
GCCACCAAAGGAAATCCTCTTCATGAGGTATCGACGCTAGAGCTGAATGCTAGAGTCAATCAGTGTGCTGTTAATTTACAGGATCAAGCCCTGATAGCGTAAGTTAGTGTTGGGGATATGGTAGCGATAGAGGCCAGGTATCATATTAATTGCTTGGCCTCCTTGTACAACAGGGAAAGACAGAGAATCAACTCAAAACAGAAAGACGAATTTTCCGATGAGCCTATTCACGGAAATGCATTAACAGAACTCATTACGTATTTACAGAGTGTTCTAGATAGAGATGACGTAACTCCTGTATTTTCTCTGAGTGAGTTGAAGAAACTCTACTGTTCCAGAATTCAACAGCTCGGTGGAGACTCATCAAAAGTACATTCAAGTAGACTTAAGCAACAAATCTTGAGCTATTTTCCTGAATTAGACATAACAGTTGGGCTGAAAAGTTCGTAGGCTAACATTGTAAAAAATATTTTTTTGACAAAATTCGATTTTATTGTTCAATATAGTTGCCTTCGAGGGCGATACAACGATTATAGCGGTCATACAATTTTTCGATGCCATTTTTATAGTACGATTTCTCTTTAGCCTCAAAATAGGCCTCAGTTTCGGCGAATACCTCTTCATCAGTGCTAAATTTCTTTCCAGCGAGCATTCTTTTAAGGTCTGCAAACAGGAAAAGTCACTGGGGGCCAGATCTGGAGAATATGGTGGATGGGGAAGCAATTCGTAGTCTAATTCATATAATTTTGCCATCGTTTTCATTGATTTGTGACACGGTGCATTGTCTTGATGAAACAGCACTTTTTTCTTCTTCAAATGGGGCCGTTTTTTCGTGATTTCATCCTTTAAACGCTCCATCGCTTTTGACTCTCGTTGCAATGATTTTACAAGGGTCTAATATAAAATATGAGACCAATTACACTCACAGCCATGTTTGACGATCGCTCAACTTGTCACGTTTAACACATACGTAAGACGCCGCCCAGACTCTGCAAGAAATTCAAAATACAACATGCAACGTGAATCTTCTCTGCCACTTTTTGTAGGATCCTTCATTCATTGCAAGACTCGATCTAAAGAGCTAGTCAATACTTTCTTTATGCTTGGAATGTCAGTGTCGTATGGCCGTGTATTGAGTTTATCTGCTGATCTCGGCAACACAGCAATTACTTTTCTTGAAAGTGTTGGAACAGTTTGTCCCCTTCAACTGAAAACTGTTTTTTTTTACTACCTCGGCAAGAGACAATTTCGATCACAATCCGATTACGACTAGCGCTCAGGGTTCCTTTCACGGTACCGGGATTTCCCTATTCCATCACCCTGAACGTGAGAACGAAGGCGAAATTAAAACAAAAACAGCCACATCATGCACTGGAAGTGGAAGAAAGGTGAATACACTGCCTGAAAGTTACACACATGTTCCCGCAGTCCCTAATCCTAAAGTGGAAGCATCTGTGCCTTCAATACCAGGCTTGACACAACCAAGTAGTCTGTATACACCACCTGACGAAGTGCAAGAGTACTTGACTTGGTACCGGGTAGTTACTGATATGATGGAAGAAGTCGCGGACCTGGACAAAGAAATGCATGAATCCTGGGCAGCATATCATGCAAACAAAACACAACTAAACAACGAACCTGCTCGAACTACTGCTCTTCTTCCCCTATCTTCAGATTACTGAAAATCTATCACCATGATGCGAAATGGATTGGACGTGATTCAAAAGGCCGCTGCAGTACTAAATCCCGGTCAAACACCAGTGGTTACTTGTGATGAACCACTTTTTAAGATCCTCAAGAGAATCCAATGGATGTGGCTAGAATTATGCGGTGAAGGATCATTTCTTGTACTGCTTGGAGGCCTCCACATCAAAATAGCTCTTCTAAAGTCATTAGGTGATTTGTTGGATGGTAGCGGGTGGTGGACATCAGTCTTGACTCTAGCTCAGGTGGCTAGCAGCGGAACGTCCGACTCGATCATTAAAGTGACACATGTGAAGAGAACACTTCGTGCACACCAAGCCACAGCTTGCGCTCTTTTCAAACTTCGGCAGGAAGTCTAAAATTTAAGTTAAAAGGAAATAGATCAAGATCCTCAGACCTTAGAAGCCTGGAACAAAAAGAGAAGGGAGGAGAGTACCCACTTTGCTTTTTGCGAGATGATCCTGCAATTAGAGTTAGATGTCCTTACGTGGGATCGAACTGTCCACGAAGGCAGCTTTATTCTCTACGTGGAATCTTTGGCTAATTTAAAGTGGATTTTTTTTTGCCCGTGACCACCATAATTATGCCCGTGCTGTTGCGGTACACGCGAGATATGATGAGTTTGAAAGAACAAATTCCATCGGTATTTGATGAATTTCTTAAAGGAAAATTTACATTAAAAAAAACCCAGAGGCCTTTTTTCGAAAATTCCAATTGACGAGGCTCACGAACAGATCAATGCATTGGTTAAGGGGACTGGAGGAGCGATCGGATTGACAGAGAACCCAATGCAATTACTTAGGTGGTTGGTTGCCGGACCAGAAATGGTGCGAGTTGTCGAAGAATTCCTCGCTGCATCAGGAACACCTGATGAAACCGAGAAGAATGTTCACCACGAAGATCAGCCCAGCAAACAAGCATCTTTCTTGAAGCACGTTAAATCCCTCGTGTCGACTATGAGAGAACTTGGAAACCCTTTTTCCGACACACCGGCATAGGGTTGACGGCGCTTGGTGCAGTGAGAGAGCCCCCTTTGCCAAATCAAAATTAGGAAACAAAAACTCATCTTCAGGTGTTCCCCACTTTTTCGCCCTTCATGGGAGTAAGAAAAGGACTATAGAAGAGGTATGTAGATTTTTCAAGGGAAATGCTTACTTTCGTTGTGAAGTGAATAGTGAAAATAGTAGAATTTTTTTACCTTGATAAAGTTAATTCATTCAGGAGTATTTCTTTATCACGAAATAAATTTGCCAACCTCTGTGGCGGAGTGGTTAGCACAGCCCGTTACGACACCAGAGGTTGCGGGTTCGAATTCTGGCCTGAGCATGGGTGTTCTTTGTATGTGTCCCTTCATCAATTTCATCATATTGTTACTCATCCTCATCGTCGCCCTTAGCCAAATGTGGCAGAAAAGCAACGCTAATAAAAAAAAAAGTATTAAAAAATCAGAAATACAGTTGAGGAGAGGATTGATGACTTAGTCAACGAACAATTGAAGGCGAAAATTGTTCGTGTTGTGTTGCCTTTTCGCTCACAATATGTGAAGTTACGGACGTGTGAGCTAGCTCGGATAGCTCCCTTCATTCGTGGATGCTATTCTCATCTCAATATGACAGTAAAACTACTTGAATGATTCCTCCCCGTGACACAAGAGCTGATATTTTGAAGGAAGCGGAGGCCATTTTGCAAAGTTACAGTCTTCCGTTATATTAAAATTTTTCAATAAAGTTATAATTTGTCCTTTCCAACTTCTCAGGAATGGCAGGAATATTTGTCCACTGTAAAAATACTACGTGATGAATTTGAAAACAGGTTTCAAGACTTCAGAGAGTGCGAAGGGCAATATTCTTGTTCTGCTCTGCTCCCTTTCCTTTTGATGATGCGTGTGCAAGTCCTGCCTTCTAATGGAACTTATTGAATTGCAGTGCAACTCGTAGTAAAATAAATATCGCGAGGTGGGCTATCCTTGATTTTTCTCATATCTCCCATATCAGTATCCTCGAATAAGCTATTTTGCTGTAGAAATTTTATTAATTTTGGTTGCACTTGCCTTGGTGAAAAGTTGTTTTCCATAATGAAGATTAATGAAACAGCCGAATGATCAAGAATGACTGAAAAAAACATTTGCTGTCTGCATTACGAGTTTCATGCTCACAAAAACGTATTGCAGACTTTTGATATGTTTGTTAAAAAAAAAACCTGCTCACAAACAGTTTCTTGCAAAAATGTTTGCACAATTGTAACCAATTTATACTCGAAACTAACATGCTATATCCATGAAAATATATGGGGGGAGGTCTATATATAATGTACTTATCGATGCTGCAATAATAATTACTGGAATCCCCCCCTGGCCCCGTTGGGTCGAACCATTTAGTTCTGGACTTCTAGATGTGTGGCCCGGATAGTTTTGACATTATCGTTATGTTGCCCTACTCACGAATTGAACCTGTTGAAGAGATTGAGGAGCTGCGAATGAGGAAAACGGTCACGGAAACCTTCAACAACGACTGGGGAGTTCGTCGTGCTGACCACACGTCACCCTGTAACTGGTTGGAGTGTGAGTGAGACCGGCCCTTGTGAGTGAGTGAGTAGGCCCTTGCCTTGACGGGCTGTTGCGCGACGGGTTTACTTACGTATATTGGCGTAAGGTGTGGGCCCACAGCGGCTCGACCTCTCTCTTCGAAATTCTGTCAATTTATTTTGACCAATTCACTGGGGATTTTTTAAGGGTACTTTGTAACACGTATAGTGCTCATCTCAAAGATCATACTATCGCTGGTTGGACTGAAATTTCAGATTGAAACCAATCAATCGAATCCCGGCCTGGGCATGGGGTGTCCTTTCATCAATTTCATATCATCACTCATTCCCTACGATCTTCGCGAATAGTAAGAAGTGGCAGAAAGGCGAAGTAAAATAGACCAAACAGATCAACCTTGGCCCATTGTATCTGGTGTGAACTTAACGATGAGAACTGCACAAAGGGACTTGAAGATTATAAGAAAGGAAAATGTGGCCGAGCGCGCTCAGCAGTTGACCGATGGTCTGACCATGGAAGGTTCCACGTTCCAGTCGTGGCATCAGCCTGGACATAGAGTGTGAGAGTGTAAAAGAGTGAGTGAGTGAGTGAGTGAGAGAGAGAGAGAGTGCGTGCGTGCGTGTCTTCATTCATCCTCCTCGTCGCTATTAGCCAAATGTGGCAGAAGCAGAAAAGAAAATATAAATACAGACGTGTCAAACGTGTAATTTTCAACCACCAAAATGTATAATTAAAAACATATGCAGAGGATAAACACTGTATGAAATTAACAATATATTGTTCTTGCAACATGGTATATTTCCTCTGCTTTACATACATATAAAATTTAATACACCAAAGCATGCACGAAATATCCATTTCTGATTGAAGCAGAGGAACTTTGTGCTAGCTGTCAACAACAGAGCTATTGCTTGTTATTTATTCAGTTTATTTTCTCTCGGAAAAAAGTTCATGTACCTTCATAAGCATGGGCGTCCGGAAGTGAGAATGAATAATATAACATAATAATTATACGTATATATATATTTCACAGATAATTTAATATCCATCACAGTAATTTATGTTACTCATTATAATTGCGTTTAAAGAGCGTGATAGTTTCAGACTGAAATAATGTTTTTTTTGATTGGGCATCATTATCATGGAGAGAATCTGCCGTCTTTGCCCCCCTCCCCTTCCCTGGAAAAAATCCTGCGGACGTCCATGTTCATAAGATAGTTTTCTGTGGTGTAAAAATGATTTTAAACTCGTCGCGATTAGCCAAAAGTGACGGGAAAGCGACGCTAAATAACAAAAATCAACTCAAATCAGTAAAGAAGATTTATGTCGAGTTAACGGCTATTGAAAAATACTGTAAAATATATTCACTCATGATAGTTCATTTGTACATATGTATCTACGTCCATAGTAGAACTTTAACAAATACCTTTCTTGACTATCGTCGCAGAATTGATGAAAACAAGCGCTCATTATTACTTCGTATGCCGGTGAATCTATGCTGGAAAGAACGGGAACTGGCTTAAACCGGAAGTTCCGGGGGGACCGGGCAAGACCTCACCAATGTTTATGTTTACATTTTTACCACGGTCCATTAGCAAGACTACACAGCCACAGCATACTTTCAATTAATTATTCTTACTTGATTCATCGTTACTTTCAACTGATAATCTCTACCTCCTTCTTTACTCTCAATTTATAATCACAACCGCACTTAGAGAAATTCCACATAATTATAGCAGCCACTGTAATCAACAAAATTTATTCAATCCAAATCTCATTTGTGAAGGTCCTGACTGTATGCCGTGGCCACTTTCCACTCAAGGGCCAGCCAACAGTGAATACCCCGCACCCCGCATAAAACGGCTCCGGGGCTCACAGAGCCTCAAATTAATTGGTACCTGGGAGCAACCCTGGGGAGGAGGGGGGGTTCGGCCGGAGGGATGTGCTGATCAATCACCTCCAAAATGGCCGAGATCGAGAATGTGTGTGGCCCTACCCCACACATCACCTAATGTCTCTTCATGGCATGATGCTATAGGCACGGGTAAAGAAACTTAAAAACAAAATCACACGTGAACATACGAAAAGCCGTGGTAGCTCAGTCGTTAGGCTTCTAACTACCATGCGAGAGACCGGAATTTGACGCCGGCGGGAAAAAAAACGGGATTTTTTCCACCTGTTCAAGCAGATCCCGGGCCCACCCAGTGTCCTACAAAGTGGGTACCTGGAAGATACCCGGGGGGTTAAAGGCGGTCAGGAGTGTGGTGCTGATCACATCACCCCCACCTCACCTTCGGCCGTGATCAAGAAGGTGTGGGGGCCCTAACTCCACACCCCCTGTACGCCTTCATGGCGTGGTGCAAAGCACAGGATACAACTTTACTTTTTTACTTTACGTGAACATAAGAATAAATGGTGCTACCTTTCTCTGAGGTCTAAAACTGAGACATCGGCCCTGAACATGACGTTTAAAACAAAAAAAATAAACTTTTAATAAATCTAAATGGTCAAGAAACAAAAGTTCCTCCCTTGGCTGTTCAGCCTCTACCCACAACACAAGTGCTTTCAGTATTGCTTGATGTGAAGAAACCACAGAGGAGGGGCAAGATGGTATTTGTGATTCTGTCTCCTCCTCCCTCCGTCATTCCCTAAAAAATGAGACTATATCTATTTCAACTCATCTTGGTTTTGAAGAATATTTGAAAAAAAATCCACTAGATATGTGAACGAGCATTTCCGTTAACAGCAAGAAGTACGTGACATATGAATCCTAAAAGCAGATAAGAATCGCAGTCAGGTAGTATCTCAGTAGGACGTCGCTGCTTCTGTTTCCAATTTTGCTTTGAAGTCTGACAGGTTTCGTACCTGCAAGTGCTCTCGAATATAACAATACACTGGCGGAGGAGGACTTTCCGTACACGAGTTTTGTTTAAGGGCTCCTTGCTGTTAAAAAGATCATCGGCCATGAGAAAAGGTGCGGTGCACATTGAAAGTTCTTGGAAACTCAAGTCTAGGTTAATCTCACCTTCCTTTTCCAAATTTACAATTGATCAGACGACACAGTTATTGTTAGAGTAGAATAACTGCAAGAAGTGTGTTTTAGTGCCGTGATGAGTTTGGATTTCCTTCCGCGCCAAGCGATATAACTGTGCATGTGTACGTGTAAATCATTTGCAGGAAGTACACCGACTACAAGGTCGCCTGATTTAGAATCAAAAGCAGTGGCGTGCGATGATAAATCATGGAGGGGAACAGGTCACCTGCACTTGGCCCCCTCCGCATGGGTGTTTTAAAATAGATCAAGTAAAATTCAACCCTTATTGAAATGAACCAAATAAATATAGCATACGTATATTGTATTACAAATTGTCAGAAGTGACAAACATGAGGCACGTTAAAATTATATGACAATAATAATTTTAAAGCAAATTCAAATTCAAATTCTTTATTTGCGTGGGCGAGGTTCAGCCTGAGGCTGTTCTGACACCTAACCTAATGTGATATAATATAAAGAAACCATTAAAAATAAAATTGTTGATGCGCAACAAAGAAAAAAATGATAATATAAATTTATGAGTGATCAGAGAAAAAAAAATAATGTTTCGTCGGAACCTGTTTCATCTCTTTATTCGTAGATTAAGTTGACGTTTTTTTTTTTCATAGAGTTGAGTATTCTTGTAATTCAAACGTCCTCAATGCAAATAATGGCACACAGATGGCGGAGTTTTTTCATGACGTTAGCTAAATTAGTAGAAGTTGTTAATGTGACAAAGCCTGAACTGTTCCAGACTCCCTTCTCAGGATTAAACAAGGACAACAATATTATTTGCCACTGGAAGAATATCCAGTTAATAATTTTACAGAGTTGTAGTAACTCGTTGAAAATGCCTTGTGTAGGATTTCGTTTTAGTTTTTAATTGTTAGGATGTGTGTTGGTTTGTTGTATTTTCTGCAAAGTTCAATGAACTTAAAAAGCTTTCGTCCTCAGCCGGCCGATCATACAACACTCCCAACATTTACTTTCTTGTCCTTCCCCTGCGTGCCTTGAAACTTTGGTCTTGGGGTTGGTGGAACAGGTGGCTGTTCAGTTCTGTTAGACGCTTAGATTGTAAAAGATTTTTCCATTTCGTTATGAATGTCAGACGCAAGTTCTCAACGAGATTAGGAAGTTATAGACTTTCTACACTCAAAAGTATCACTTATGACGCGATTAAACTTCAGCACATAGCAAAAACTGGCAGAAAAGCGAATCCGCAATATCTCTCTGAGGGAACAGCTAGTGCGTTCAGCACAGATGGGGCATACGGTGCTTCGTTTGCCCCCATATCATTGCGAACTGAACCCGATTGAACTTGTGTGGTCACAGGTTAAGCATTATGTGCGGTGTAACAACACTACATTCAAAACTAAAGACATTGAAAATTTAATCACTGAATCATTTAAGACAGTAACAGTTGAAAACTGACAAAATTACGTAAAACGTGGACATAGAGAGGGAAATGTGGAATGCAGATGAATTTCAGGATGACGTTGATCAGATAATAATCCACTTGGGTGAAGATTCCAGCGAGAGTTATGATCTGACAGAAGAAAATGATTCTGGTGATGATTCTGCAATGGAAGGAATTAACCCCCTGGAGTGACATGTGAGAGAAAAGTAAGTTCATTAAGAATTATTCTTTCAATTTATGTAATTTTGTGAATTTGTTTCTTGTTTTTAATAATAGCTCACGTGGCACGTGACCACGAGCTATAAAAGGCGTGGCAGGTGGAGAATAGCCGCACAATAGGTAGAGCAGCCACTATGGACAGACGACGCAAACTTGGCGAGGCGGAACGAGGAATGATTATCGGAGCCCACAGGTTTGGGCATTCAACACGTGAGATTGCCAACAAATTTGCGATACCCCGATCGACTGTGAGTGATGTTATCGGGAAGTGGAAGCAGGAGGGGGTTGTCAAAAGCCCACCCAGACCACCTAAACTGAAAATATTAACAGATCGGGACCGTCGAAGCTTGAAACGTGTGGTGAAGTCAAATCGGATGGCCTCGCTCCAGACGGTGGCACAAGAGTTTCGTGCGGCTACCAGTAGTGTAGCAAGTGATCGTACTGTCCGCCGGGAAATCAGTGCACTTGGTTTCCATGGTCGTGCAGCTGTTCACAAGCCGTTTATCACATCCCGCAATGCAAGCCGGCGTGTCAAGTGGTGCAACGAACGCCGAAATTGGACCCCTGAGCAATGGAAATCCGTCCTATGGAGTGATGAATCGCGCTACCAGCTGTGGCGGTCCGATGGACGCGTGTGGGTGTGGCGTATGCCCGGAGAAAGATTGCTACCAGAGTGTCTCGTACCCACGGTGAAATTTGGCGGAGGTGGCATTATGGTGTGGTCGTGCTTCTCCTGGTATGGTCTTGGTCCTCTTGTGTTAGTGCGTGGAAACATGAATGCAGATGCATACCTAACGATCCTGGACAATTCTGCGCTACAAACATTGTGGGCACAATTCGGTAGTGGTCCTTATCTGTTTCAGCACGACAATGCCCCATGTCATACGGCAGGTGTGATCAACACGTGGTTCGAGGATATGGGTGTGCAAAAACTTGATTGGTCGGCCCAAAGTCCTGATCTCAACCCGATTGAGCATCTTTGGGACGAGTTGGAGCGCCGGTTGAGAGCCAGGCCACACCGCCCAAAAAACACTAAAGAGTTGTTCGCCGCTTTGCAAGAGGAATGGAGCAGGATTCCCATCGAAACCTATCGCAATTTGGTGGACAGTCTTCCTCAGAGGGTTGCGGCTGTACTTGCTGCGAAAGGTGGCCCCACACGATACTGACGGATGCCTGAAACCGGATTAAAGTACTCGTTCCAGGTGTCCGGTGACGAATGGCCAGATAGTGTATTTAAATACAATAAATATATAATGTAAGGTAGGTGTGCGCAATTTCGCCACGTTAAGCTTTGAACAACCGTTTCAAATTCCTGATAAGTATGGTGATAACATCTGTACTGGAAATTGATAGTATATAGGTTAAGGTATGTGTGGAAAAAAACACGTTCATACGCTATTAATCAGGTACTTCAAAAGACAAAAGAAAAAACCTTGCAACTGGTGAAATTGCATACACCCTGTACACAATTTTGCCACCCACTGTAAACAGAGGGGACAGGACAAACCGCGCTACAAAACAAATAATACAAAGACACATATTTTCACCCCATGAATATAATGAAAAAAAGTATAGATAGTAATGACAAACATAATATATAATCATTATGAAATATATATTAAATTATGAGTGTGATTATTATTTGGACAGGAATATGAACATTATCTAAGTTTAAGAAACACGTGTCACACAACATTGAACCTTTGTTGATGTCACCGAGAGCATTCAGGACAGAAAAACAATTCTTTATCCGCTTTCGTCAAACCAACACACTCTTCATGAACATAACGGGCACAACTTTCACAAAGTCTCATGTCTTTAACAATATCCTGTGCACACAGAAAACAAAACCAACTTGGACGAGTAGGTGTACTCCCAACCCCACCCTGTGTAGACCTTGACTTTCTTGATGTTCCCGGTGATTTTTCTGGAAATAAGGATCTGGTAATAACAGTAGCCCGACTGTTGATGGCTTTGTGCGTTTTCGTCGGAGGGGCTTTTCTCCTTGGGGTAGACAGGAGAAAGGCGCGTATCCTATTCATCGGATTGCTCTGTGCAGCTGAATCGTGATGAGAATCAGACGTCTCATTCGTATCAACATGCTGCGTCGCCGTACTTGTAGGTGTCTGGTGTACGACATTGCTTGGTCCAGGGATTGCGACGTCTGTGTGTTCCTCGGGTACAACAGGTATTGCTGTAGTATCACTGGGCGCGAAAGCTTCATCAGGGATAATATTAGGATTCCATGGAAACAAACCACATGCTTCAAATCCGGACACAACATTTCTCGGAACTGTGGCCTTTTCCCAAGCAGACGTGAAAATCGCACCAAAGCGGTGTTTTGGCAAATTCCTGCTTTCCGTTCGTGCCCTGTAGTTAATAAGTTCGTCATCCCAATATGACTCAAAGAATCGAAAGACAGATTTGTTCAACGGTTGAAGTTCGTGTGTAGTGTTGCTCGGTAGGCAGAAAAGGGTAACATCATGTCTGTCAGCAGCATCAAGATTAGTGTGATCCAAGTGGCACTTGGCTCCATCCAACACTAGTAAGCACTGTCCATTTGGTTTGAACCGAGCAAAATTCTCCAGCCATTGAACAAACACTTCAGTAGTTATTGAACCTTTTGGAGTTACCTGCACGACACTCCAATTAGGCAGATTATTGTCCCATTCTCTTTTCAGGCGTTGCCCTTTGAACAGAATCATTGTCGGAATGACAGTTCCTACTGCATTTGCACAGCACACAATTGACACATTTTCTCCATGCTCTTTTCCTCTGTAGTGCACACGTCTGGACCCAGTCTTGGCCAAAACAACAGGTTGATGATGTAAACTTAAGCGACATCCCTTCTCATCAACATTAAATACCCGCTCGGGTTTCTACACAAGATCCAGATCGACGAGCACTTTGTGTATTTTCTGAAAAAAAAAATCGTGGACAATGAACCTATTTAACTTCTGGGCCTTTGCTTCATTTAAATGTTGAGCTTTTCTTTTAGCCACTTCAGGATGTCGTGCAAAAAACCCACGAAGCCATGTTCGACCTGCTGCACCTTGCATATTGTTCAAAGGGTGTGGCTGTTTGTTTTGTGTACAAAACGTGTAGACACACTTTTCAACAGTCGCGGTGTGAGAGGAAATCCTACGTCCGCTAGCCGCACAATCCTCTGGACTAGGAAATCTTCCTCTGCTACATTTAACACAGGTTTTCTACCAGCGCGTGTCCGTTGTGTTTTTCGTGCTTGTACATAGGCACCTAATGTTCAGCGTGGTATGTTGAACTGTTTACTTGCAGCGTTGACAGACAGTTGCTGCTGGGTAACGCTGGTCACAGCTCTGCTTAAATCATTCGCTGACCACTTGCAGTACTTTCCTTGATTCCGCCTGTCTGCCATCATCTGCAACGAAACCCAAGGAAAGGAGATATCACTGCCTTTGCACCATTACGTCATGCACATTAGCATAGTTTACAATTTCGCCACCCTTTGTTCTTCCAATGACTACACAAATGGGGTGAAAATATGACTCTCAATGTATACGACACAACGTCACACATATCATTGTAGGCAGAAAGCGTTCGTCTTCACAATGCAATACTTACTACATAGCTTCGAACCCTCCTTCTTGGACAAAAGGACCGCACTTTGTTGCTCTCGATCTTATAGCAACGCTACGTCTCGCACACACAATGGCTGCCTGTCTTTCCTATCTAGCTCCTCCCCATCGAAATTAGACAAAACACGATCAGCGTGCGCTACCTACCCATACACTAGCACCATCTACCGACTTAGGCCGACGTGTTGGGAACAGAGACCTGCACAAGACCTGGAGCAGACCCGTTCGCGAAACATCGCTCCTAAAATGCCATGCAACCTGCGCAACACCCTCGCTTGAGCAGCTTGTATGCCCACCTGCCCAGATCGTTCCTGGCAGGCATTGTAGACCCACCGGGTGGGTACCCGCAGTCTTACGATACCTAGTAGGTCTCAGTTCGTTCTTCCCATCAACTGCAGGACCCTCCCTCTGCATGACGTAGTTGCTTCGAGTAGGAACTCCACCGATCGCACACCTGTCTGCAGTGTTGCCAACTGCAATAGATTTCCACTACTTAGAAAGGGAACTCAAAGTACTGTTGCCCACGAGACGAGACTTTGGCATGTCTCGTCTCGTGGAAATGCTGTCTCATCTCGAAAATATTCGTTTGTCTCGGGACACATGATCAATCTCGTCTCGTCTCGAATTTTTAAAAGCCTGTCCCGTCTCGTCCCGTAGGCAACTCAAAGCCACATCGCCAATGAAGTGAGATTTAAGAATGTTGCTACTTTTGCCCCCACACACATTGAAATAGGTTTTCCGTGGTATAGGCTCCATACGAATATGTCGTAAACAACCAATAATCCAGGGCACTACTGGAACATGTCACGTTCGACGCCGAGGTCGCCAGTAAAGCAACACACTGTTCTACTGCGAACACCAGAGCCGTAGCCAGACAGGGTCCAGGGTCATTGCCGTTATCCTCCCCCCACCCTTCTGAAGTTTGGTAAACTACTTTGTAAAATTTGTTTGCAGTGACGAGTGAAAATGTAGACTGCAGATATTATTTTACTCAAAATAAGCTAATACAAAGAACAGATAGTCGTAAAATGATTTCATTTGATTTACGAGCCGAAGTCAAAGTAGCAGGTAGTAATTAGAATATTTTCTCTCGCCTTCAGCTATGAATGGGAAGATATTGAAAATATATTGTAAGTATTTGAACAATATTTCTAGATTATTTGTGTCCTATATTAACTTAATGATTAGGCTACACACACAACACACACATATAATTTACTTTCATATAATACTATTAAACCTTTGAAAATGGACTTGGTTTATGAAGCCCTCCCTGATAACCCATGAACCCCCCCCCCCGGCCAATCAATTCTGGCTACGGGCCTGCAGAGGCGCAACCACGAATTTTCTTTTGGAGGGGCAAAAACATCAACATCAAAGGCATTATTATTCTCATAAATCATGCAAAAAGGGGGTGGGTAGAAGTCGGTTCTAACGCATTTGTGTTGAAACAAAGGATTTGAAATATTTTTTTCCAACACCTTAATTTCACATTAGCTAATAATGGAAAACAAGCACACAAACTGTTTTTGAAAGAAAGAAAGTGCATGATAAATGCATTCCGAATGTTCATATGGCATGTAAAATTTTCATGTATTTTTACATATGAAACATGAATTTGAATTTGAATTTAAAATTTTGGGTGCGTCAGCACTAAGGCTATTTTGCACCCGTCACATTATACGGGGTCCAGCCCCTTATCGTTACACATAACAACTCTAACGTTGCAGAACTAAAATCATAAAATATTAAAATCTTCTGACTTTCGTTAAAAGCTGAGACTGTAAAGGAGCACTCAGCACAAATAAGGACAAAACACAGGACAACACAAACAAAATTATACTGGGCATGGGGCCAGTCGCCAGAGCCTCGTTAGTCTGCAGTCCAGGGTGTACTACGTGGAAGACATATGAAACATGGAGCGACGTAAAATAAGAAAATACATATGCAACATGTTAACACTAAATTGTGTAAGTATTCAAAGTTTCTTTAATGCATATTTAAATACGTACATTACATAATCAATTAATCAATCTCATAACAAACCAACATTGATAGCAATGTTGGCATTGGGCCGCCATGGCATTCTCTGTTTTAAAACGTTTTTCATTTAGATCGTTCGGCTCCCATGGCCGACCTCAGCTACCCCCTAGCTACGGCATTGGACTTGATGAGACTGCATAATATACTTTAATATATTTCTACTTTCATAAAATTTGAAATCAAGGGCTTGCAATAGGCTCACCGTTCCCCTCTGCAGGTGCCCTTTGCCGTCTGGAAGGAATAATACAAGAAAAATATGAAAACTAATTCCATCTTGAGTATCCTTTAGCCTAGTTTTTCTTAGTTAAGTGGCCGCGGTGGCTCAGTCGGTAACGCGTCTGACTACCACGCCAAAGGTCCCGGGTTCGATCCCCGCCCGATTCAAATCCGGGAACTTTTCTAACGATGGAAGCGGCCCCGGCGCCCACCCAGCGTCGAATAACATGGATACCTGGGGGAAACCCTGGGGGGTAAAGGCGGTCACATCACCCCCACTCACGGATCAAGAAAGTGTTACCCCCACACCCCCTATACGCCTTCATGGCGTGGTGCTATGCACAGGGAACATTTTATCTTTACCTAGTTTTTCTTGCACTTTAATGTTTGCCCCCCTTGCCCAACCCCGCTAGACTTCATTTTCGTCTAAAGTTAATGAGCAATGTCCCCTGCCCCCTGTGGTTGCGCCACTGCGTGCCTGGTTAAGACACCATGTAATGAAAAACAATTAGTTTTCGATGAGGAGTTTTTTGTTTGCCCGATCATTCATTTAAATAAATGAAGCTGTAATATTGCGTGCATTTCCTGGCAATAAGATAAAAACTGCTTACAATGAACTGAAATCGCTAAGTATATACTGTAAATTCTCCTTAAAGCAGAGAGCTCCTCCTAGGACTTCGTAGGATTTTGGAGCTACGTACACTGGCTGCAGCTGTCCACGTGGTGAAGAAACGCCTGGAGCGACACGCTGCCGGAGGGCTGTTTCCTTCCAGCAGGTTTTGCAGGCGCCCGGGTCTTGTTCAATGCCCAGGTACCTTGTAAGCGCAGAGCGCCTTGAAGAAGATGAACCCGGGTAAAGACGCAAGTCGACTCGTTGCCGTGGGCAGGCGAGCAGGAAAACCTGTTCTCGAGGGGGAAGAAGCATGGGTAGGCAAAAGCGTGACTTTGCAGTACTCTGGTTGGGAAATACAGGTACCTGGCAGAATTGAAAACATGGCGAAATTGCGCACACCCACCTTATATAAATATAACAATAAAAATATAAGCTAATATATATATATCAGTGGTGTCTCGTCCCTTGGGGCTTCCGGGGCTTAGTCCTTAAAGAAAAACGAACGTATTGACGTAATTATCAATCACCATAACGCATACCTATCACACAGTCTTTTAAAAGGCGATTTTTACCCACGTAAATGGACATTTCCACTAAATTTTTTTTACAACAAATTTAAAAACTACACCCTGGAAAAATGACCCCTGCAAGTTCTCGCGTTTCTCTGCGTCCAGTTTAAGGCAAAAACGAGACTTCCAAAGTTGCGAGGCTAGCGTTGCGCTCAAAACACGCCGCCGCCATGTTAATACGTCACGCCTTAGAGAGAGCTCGTTTGTCGTCTGCGTCTGAATCCAGTTTACTGCGGGTAGCCCGCGGTGAGCGAACATGTGCAGCAGTTTTACAAATCTGTACAGATTTAAATAATGGAAGAAGGAGCGATAGTGGAAAGGAAAGCCATGCTTTGTAATGATCATTCTTCCATGAAATATCCCTGCTGCTTACGTGCAAGAGAAATGAAAGGGTTCTGCTGCGTGCTTGTTCTCAGGTCATGCGAAAAAATATTGCTTGTAAAATTGGTTGCTGACCAAACTTTCAAAAATATATATATTTTAAACTTATATTTATCGAAATTTACCGTAACCTATGTAGTGCAAAATAAGAATTTTCACATTCTTCACTTTATTTATAAAGCCTATTTTACTTTATTTTCCATAAAGCAATTTCAGTTTGTGTTTCATTTCCGTTGTGCAAGTTATGATCAAATATTTTTGGGCAATTAAGAGAAAATACACTGAGATGATTACATCAGTTGCACAGTACATATTAATACTTAGTTTATGTATAATTATTACAAGGAAATAATGTGTATAACCAAGGGCGTATTTAAGGGGAGTTCAACGGGTCCACCCATCTTTGGTTCAGTAAAATTACCAGAGTTACCTGTTCATCCGCTTGTTCATAAAAATTTCTTCGGACTTATTTTATTCTCTTAAATTAGAGACGTAGGATAGGGAATTACGTCATTCCACACACCAGATGGGACTGCAGACCAAATGTCTGCAATTTCCTGATAGTTTCAGAATTTCTGCGATAAGAAACTGCATTGAGACTGTCAAATCAGTTATCCCCCCTCTCGAGTCATCTTAAAGATATTTGGTTTTTAAAAACGCAGTGACACAAGATGAACAGGAAAGTATCAATACTAGCGTGACTTTGTGACTACATACACACAACTTTGTCGGGTCGAGCACACCCTAATCATACCAAAAGTTGATCCATCCCCCCCCCCCCCACGTGAACTATATATACGCCCATGTGTATAACAATATTCCATTCTGAAATGGTACGATATATTTTGAATTTTGTACTGCGAAAATAGCCGCCTCATCTCCTTACCCCGAACGCATTAATTTGTTGGTTCACAACTTCAACACTAAGGATCCTATCGAGACGAGACATGGCAGCCTTGGTCCCGTTGAGTTGAGTTGTAAATGTCTGTCTGCTGTTTATTTGTAAATGTCTCATTGACAGTCTCGTCTCGATTTATAAACATCCGTCTCGGTTTGGGAGGGCAATTCTCGTTCTCGTCTCAAGTCTCGAAAAATATAGAATTAACAACGTATGCAAAGGTCATTATAAATACAAAAAAAACTTTCTTAATATATATACAGGGTGTCGCAAAACTCTTTCAACAACGCTTGGGTGCTGGTAGATATCATAAAAACAAGTAACTTTTCAATATAAAGTTTACCTCTAAGGCGCTTAGTTTCTGCGCTATAAGCGCTTAAAATCTATCCTGTACGTATGCAACCCAACATAGCAAACGCTTGCTCTGACATAACTACCAGGGGCGCGTGGCAGGGTTGCCACTAGCGTTCCTCGTTAAGAGAGACGACTTGAAAACAACAACTTGGGAGTCTTGCCTGAGCAAAATCCAAAACATTAATGATACTTGCGATGTTATAAGAAGCATTCACAGTATTTATAAACTGACCAAGCCAAGTAATGGGCAGACTGAAATTCAAGATTAGCTACTCATTCTAAAATATCTCCATAATTGATTGATTGATTTGTTTTATTTTAATTCGCTTTTCTGCCACCTTTGGATAATCGCGAAGATGAGGATGATATGATGAAATAACAAACGACACCAATGTCTAGGCCAGGATTTAAACCCGAGCCACCTGGCGCCGTAGCGAGCTGTGCTAACCACATCACCACGGAGTGTTTCGTCTATCATGCATTATCAACAATTGGAAGGAACACGTGAGATAGGGGAAATCCACGATCGAACCAATGTAAACATGATGTGTTTGCTGCCTCGTTTCGAACACGCAGACTGTAATGTTATTACAATTTATTTGAAAATTATTCCTATCTGTGCTAGAGTTATTGCTAATCTCTTCTCATAAGGAATTAATTGCAAGGCTCTTTTAATTTAATGATTGATTGATTCATTGCTTTATTGATTTGCTTTATTTAACTTCTCTTTTTTATACCACTTTTGGCTAATTTGCGAAGATGGGGATGAGTGATGATATGATGAAATTGATGAATGGACACTCACAAACATCCATGCCCAAGCCGGGATTCGAACCCAAGACCCCTGGCTTATTTTATAAAACAGTGGCAACCTATAAATTTTACCGAGAACGGATATGCATATAAGAAAAATTACGTGTTTTAATAGTTGGTTTCAAGAAAATTCCAACGATTATTTCAAAATACTAGGAACATGCGAATTAAAAACTCTCCCTCTCCGTCTCTCTCTTTCTCTCCACTCAAACTGGTTCATCTTGAACGCTCTATTAAAGAATTTGTAGGAAGAAATTGTTATTTCATTGAAAGGAATTACATTGAGTTCGATGTCTGTACTAGTTGTCCGCACTTCACGATATCGTTTGATATTGGTACATCAAGAGAAATCCTCGTAATTTACTCTCTTTTCATGTGTGGGAATTAGTTTTCTCATTTTGTGTCTTTGCTTCGCATTCTTATCATCGAACGTGAAAGAAAAATAATCAAAAGGAAACCATTGAGTACACGTCATAAATTGTACATATTTTTCATTCATTGCAGCAACTTGATATCAACATTGAAATGTAAGAGTAACACTTTTGGAAGGCACCAAAATGTCAAATTTTAGTTCAACCTGGAAACAACGTTTTGTAGCAAACGAGCGATATTCTGACATCTAGATAAATTTCCGGGATAATTCTTGTGAATTTCTATTCTTCTCATTGTACGTCATTTTTCTGCACTTTCAGCCAAATAGTAAAAACGAGGACGAAAGATCCAGTGACACCTTTGTCCAGGTCGGAACTCGTGTCCGGAACATTCGGTAGATAGATCATGTGTTGATCCCTAAACGTACTCCGTCACCGATGTGGCTCAAGAATATTCATCTGCCGGACATATTTGTTTCTTTTCAGTATAGAGGTTTCCTGCTTTTTATAACGAACTCGATTAGCAATAGCGCTAGTTCACAATATTCTAATAAATAAATTGTAATAAGTTAACATTACAGACTGCGTGTTCGAAACGAGGCAGCAAACACATCATGTTTACATTTGTTCGTTCGTGGATTTCCACTATCTCACGTGTTCCTTCTAATTGTTGATATTGCATGATACACGAAACACTCCGTGATGATGTGGTTAGCACAGCTCGCTACGGCGCCATGTGTCTCGGGTTTAAATCCTGGCATAGACATTGGTGTCGTTTGTTATTTGATCATATCATCCTCATCTTCGCGATTATCCAAAGGTGGCAGAAAAGCGAATTAAAATAAACGAAATCAATCAATCAATTATGGAGATACTCCCAAGTTGTTGTTTTCAAGTCGTCTCTCTTAACGAGGAACGCTAGTGGCAAACCTGCCACGCGCCCCTGGTAGTTATGTCAGAGCAAGTGTTTGCTGTGTTGGGTTGCATACGTACAGGATAGATTTTAAGCACTTATAGCGCAGAAACTAAGCGCTTTCGAGGTAAACTTTATAGGGAAAAGTTACTTGTTTTTATGATATCTACCAGCACCCAAGCGTTGTTGAAAGAGTTTTGCGACACCCTGTGTATATATATATATATATATATATATATATATATATATATATATATATATATATATATATATATATATATATATATATATATGACTCCTCGTTTCGACGGTACGAGCTCTCGAAAACTGAATATTATGCTGCTTATATATGCAAACCAAACTGCAGATTCAGAATTACCAGGAAAGAACTGGCGTTGTAATTATTATACACAAAATTCATGATTTATCTGAGGAAGTCGCATGTTCCAGGTTTGACTCTCGACCTGGGCATGACTGTTTCCTTGTGAGTGACATTGCATTGAACTGGAAATTGTTACATGGGAGGATGTTTGCTCGAGACTTTGGGGACAGCTAGGTGGATGCTTCTATTGTTAATGTTAGTGTTGCTCACGAGACGAGACATTTTCCGTCTCGTCTCATAAAAGGAGATGGGACAAGTGAATGTTTTCGAAATGAGATGGGACAGAAGAAAAAGTTCGTCTCGTATCGTGGCAGGTTGGGTGATACTTAGATTGTGCTTGTTTGTGGTGGTGGTAGTGTGTGTGTGTGGAGGGGTGTCCTCCTGCACCCCGACTTCGAATACTGCTTGTAGTCATTCATCTTCATTGTAGCGATTAGCCAAAAGTGGGAAGAAATGTGATGTTAGAGAAGATACATACTAAATTAAGCATGCGTTCTCATCGTTGTGGTTAAACAAAGTGACGGAAAAGTGAAATAAAAGTAGGCTAAATACAAAAATTTGCAATATATACAAAGGCTGTCGCAGAGAAGGTGAGACTAATTCCTGTATAGGAAAACAGCGACCTCCTTTGGCAAGCAAATGTACTAGGGTGAAAATTTAGTTCATTAGCTGCCGATTGATACCAAAATGAGCGCAATAGGTCAAAAAGTCGTGACTGCGTAGCAGTTAAAAGACAAGCATGTACATGGACCCCTCCAAGAATCTTGAAAATGAAACAAAAAAATTACAAACCACAAAATTTTTATTCAGAATCAGCCATATCGAGTAGACGTGCATCTTTTTCAAAATAGGCACCATTGACAGCTAAGCAAACGCCCATACGCTCCTGCCAATTTGTGAATGTCTTTGGAAATTCGTCGTCAGGTAGCGAACTGAAGAGAACTTGCGCTGCGGTTATCACTTCTTTGTTCGTCATGAAATGACGACTACGTAAAGCGGTTTTTAAAAGTGGAAATAGCCAAAACTAGCAGGGTGCAAGGTCCGGGCTGTATGCTGGATAATTTCTATTTTTCTCTTCGTCGCGTAATCCTGAAAAGCCCGCGCGCTATGCGGGCGTGCGTTATCGTGGTGCAATATGAAGGACTTCTTCAAATGCGGCCTCTTTTTTGCTACGTGCTGGCGTAGAGTCTCAATGGTAATACTGTGGCTCTACTCAGTCTGCCTTGATCGACATATGCCTGTTGAAACATTGCATATGTTTCCGCAGCACTTTTCCCTAAACGCCAACAAAATTTTATGGCATGTCGCTGTTCATCTTGAATACTCATCGCGAAAAGCAATGTTATACACAAAAACCTGGAGGGGTAAACGAAACACGTTCCACGTAAATCAACACAGCTGCTCACTAACGTAGTTTCGCAACATGTGACAACTTGCTACGGAAACAGAATGAGTCATCCTACACGACGCGACTAGTGCCGAAACCATAGGCAGTGTTGCCAAACCAGGAAAAAATCTGTCTCACCTTCTCTGCGACAGCCTTTGTATATATTAACTGAAGAAAACTGTCATTTACTTAAGGAAATTTAAAAACTCCCCATACCTTTTTATACTGTTCATTTCTTATATTGCAGAAATTGCCGTGTAAACCAGAGTGTTTTAAACGTATTATCTTAAAATTTGCGAAGAAAATATTATGACGAAAATAATTGTAATTCCAGAAAAGGCATTCCTATAACATTAAGTTCTTGCTAGTCAGAACCAACCTATGTATTCGCAATGAACAAGGCTGTTCACGTGTTCGGCCATTGACTGTTACAAGTTTTGCTTTGTCACCCTAATGGGAAAACCCTCTACCGAGTGGCTGAATTATAGTAAATACTGCTATACTGCTAGGGCATAATTCATCTCCAAGAAATGGAGCACAGATTTTTGCACTGGAAGTTACAAGATACTTGTTTTACACAGTAACAAGTGACTTGCTGTCGCTTCCGCGGCTCATGCTAAGTTAAAGGGACGAGCAGAAGCCCCGCCTACACGCATTTCTAAGTGATGACTAAAGCCCGGATTTCTATGTAATTACATATTTTTTCCTTTATATGTACAGTGTCTCTCAAAAGTTTTAGGACAACAACATTTTAAACTAGGCAACCCAATTTACACAAGGCGTTGGTGGGTTGCATGTAGAGTTAGGCTCAATTTCAGGGTTGCCACATGCACATTAGGTATTTATAAAATACGCGAAAGAAAGATATCCAAATATTATTGCATAAAACTAGAAAAAAAATCAGTATTACATTTGTTGCAATACTCTCAGAAAGAAACAACGTCGATTTTCTAGTATTTCATTGTTGATGAATCTACACAAAGGAAAAGTGGAGAGAGGAAACGAGAGGGAACAAAGGAGAGGAGAAAAGAGAAAGCAATAGGAGAAAAGGAAAAGTAAAGAAGGGAAGAAAATAGAGGACGGAGGAAGTGGATAGGAGAAGTAATAAGGAGAAAGGAAAAAGATGCGAGGAGAGATGAGGAAAATGGAGCATAGAGGAGAGAAGAGAGGAAGGAAAGCGAGGTGATGGAAGAGGAGGAAAGGAGTTTGGAGAGGAGAGGAGGAGACGAGAAGAGGGGAGTGGAGAGTAGAGTAAAAGAGAGAAAGAGAGAAGAACGAAAAGATGAGGAGAACAGTGCCGTGGATAATGAAATATAAGACAGGAGAGGAGATAAGAGGAGTGGAGAAGAGTGGGATGGAGACAAGAGGCGAGAAAAGTAGGGAAGGCGGTATGAGATAAAAATAGAGGAGAAGGACGGGAGAGAAGAAGGAGAAGTTAAGAACAGAAGGGACTGGAGACGAGAGGAGAGAAGGGGTAGTTGCAGAAAATACGTCTCGGCGTCAAGAACTGATGCATTGATGAAATTATGGACATGAAACATTCATTAACATTTTATGATGTATTGGAGAATGTATTAGATCGGTGCGAAATTCTTTTTGGCCGAGTTCAGAGCAAGATAAAATTTTCCACGTAAGATCTTTGATTTTACCTGCGATTATACCACTAAAAACATGAATGTAATTTTCATATTTATAAGAATTATGCAATTTTTCTCCTCTTCTCGGTTCGTTGAAATTGAGATTTTGTTATTTAACATTTCCCCTCCCCCCATCGTTAATTCCAAACTGAATCATTCCGTTTCATACGGCGTGGACAATGAACGCAATGGGATATGTCTAAAACGTACGAAAAGTTTCTGCCACCGGAGGGGTTTGAACCTACGACCAACAAATTATCAATCCTTAACGGTAACCACTACCCCACAAGCTTTCGCTCCTGAACACAACTAGAAGGAGCTGACTAATGTGAAATGCAGATGCAACCCTCCTCCTACATGTCATGTGCAAAGAATACTTGTTTGTAACAAAGAAAACGAAGGCAATACGACTCGGCGAAAACATTTAATGGAGAATTGCACATGATGGTAACTTTTCAGTCGATGTTTGTGAAGGTATCTTTGCATTGAACTCGAGTGGAAAAATGGGTAATATTAGTGTGTCCTGAATTGCCACAAATATAAATGGTTATTTCATTAATATTTGTCAATGTCTTTGAAGCAGAACACAATTATCGTTAGAGTATCATAAGTCAAGATCTGATACGTGAAAATATCCCTTTGATCGTGTGTCAATTCATTTATTTGTTTATTTTCTTTTAGTAAATTCCAGTTTTAGAACAATCTAGCCACTATACACTATTATTACAAGCAATGTTGCCATGCTCTTGTTTAATAGAAGGAGAAATATTTTTAAAAAGAAAAAGAAAGAACACCTCGTATGGAGGATCGAACCTAGGACCGCTTACAATGCTCTCAAGAACTTTAACCAATACACTACTTTCTTAATTATTCTGTCGCCTCAATATTGTAAATGTTATCCTGCAAAAAAAAAAGTTCAATACTCTCATATTGCTCTGTACTTGTATAATTACTTTATACACATGCATTTGAAATCTTACTCTGAATTTCTTTCTTCGTATTAGTATATCTAAGGTTGTGAATATATACTGCTGGACAAAAAAAAACGGACACTTGCATTTTTTGTGATAACGCATACATTCTGATTCGAAGGCTAACTAAATTATTGGAAATATATTCAACAGAAAACAAACTTTGAGGATGTTCTACATACATTAATAAGTTAAATTAGAACAAAAACGAAAGTTACAGAAAACTACCAAACTGAGAGCGTAATTCATAAGTAATTGCAATTCAGATGTCAAATATTAAAGTGTCCGGTTTTCTTTGTCCAGCAGTATATTTTATTTGTAATTTTATAACGGTTACATGAACATCTACGAAATAGTTCCTTATAACTTGGTATCTGTAAAGAGATACATTCAAGTTTTCAAATTATTTTAGACCACTAGATTTTGGCAAGGGATTATGTGTGATGCGTGTCCAGTCATCAATGCTGAAACAAACGTTTGAAAACTCTGTGGAATTTTCATTCTGAGATAAGTTGCCTTACTTGCTACATGTATGCGAACTACACTCTGTCCCACTTATCTCTGGAGCAGGTGAACGAAACAAGTATCTGAGCAGCGATGAACATATGAGAGGAACGGAATTGCATGGAGGGAGGAGATCCAGTGCAGTTACCAGCCTTTCCAGCAGCGTGTACTGCCTCGCTCTGTCCACTCAATCCCCCTTCCCCTCTTTCCCCTTCTCTTCCGCTATGCGCGGCTTTGCTCCAGACATGCTGGGACAGGGCACAGTTAATTGTTTTCGCAAGAAGTATCTATGTGTGCCACACATTTAATTCTTTCTCACATGAAAAAAAATGTTGTCAATTTGCATTCAGGGGGTAGTTTCACAGTTACAAACTATTTTGGCCTTGATAAGAAGTTTAGTGTAAATAGTAATTTTGTTTATATTTTTTTAAAAAAAAAATTGAGGTCTATAGTTGAAATCCTCATAGTTGAAGACCCGGTCCTGTTCTTTGTGCGTGACCTTCTTTTTATTTATCTATTCATTATTCATCCTCATCCTCGCGATTAGCCAAAAGTAAAATAAGAAAAGTCCTCCTCCGTGATCGTGCGGTCTAAGGCGCTGTGCTTTGGACTCCGACTGCGGAACGGCATGTGTTCGAGTCCGCCTGGGTTCAGTCTCTGGGTTCTCGGCCTGTATATAGGACAGGTGGCAACCCACCATCGCACAGTGGGATAGAATCGAAAAAAGCTGGCCATTGGGGAAAAATCGAAAGTCCCAGTTTAACGTTGCCTTGTGTACCGACCGTTAGTTGGAACCCCAAAACACAAGGAAAACCGATTTTCAAGTGTGTGATGCCACTCAGCAGTGAGTCAGGTCATTTCAAAGTTCAACGTGCAAGCGGACGCGTCTAACAAAAATACAGCGTGTATATAAAGTGCCGGAGAAATAGTGCGCTATTATCGGCATAATATATGATATTAGTGTAAATTGTTTCGGATTCTTTTCTGCAAGGTATGTGTAGTACGATAATTAAATCCAAGTTTATTCATAATTAACTGTAAATTAGTTATTAATAATTAAAGACACTCATGTTTTTTTTCATTTTATTGAGAACACGTTCATAAACATTGAGCAAAAAGTTAACCACTCGACTTCACTCGATCGATGATTCTCACTGGAAAATGTTTGTTGAACCCTTAACTTTCGATATTTCAAAGAATTGGCTGCTACAACCTGCAACCCTAGTATTAAGACTAATTGTTTAAACAATGTGCAGTCATAAACAAAATATAAAGAGAACGTACGTGGGTGGAAAATCGGTTAGATATTAATGAATGTTGTTGAAAATGGATACTCGGGGGTTTTTGAGGTCGCTGATTACGAATCTGACAATATTTTTCCCAAAAACAAAATGGCAGATCCAATATGGCGGCCAAAAATTCACAAATGTTGATAAATATTAACGAAAATTGTTACCCGGGGGTTTTCGGGACCGCTGATTACGAATCTGACAATATTTTTCCCAAAAACAAAATGGCGGATCCAATATGGCGGCCAAAAATTCACAAATATTGATAAATATTAATTTTGATTATAATTATTTATAATCAAATAATAAATTGAAATAATTATATTCAAATTTACTGAAGGGAACGTTTGGACTAATTACATTATTTAAAAATAAATATTAATGCTGATATCGTTTATGACGATTAAATTAAGTGAATAACTTAAATACAATTTTGTTAAGTTAATTGGTGACAATTGGTCAGATGTCTGAGGAAGCGCAAGAAGCGAGTAACAAGCTAATAAAAAAATATAGACAAGATTTCTCCAGAAAACATAGCCGAGAAGCGACAATGAGCGATTTATTTCATCGATTATTACTTAGCTCCGATCCATATGTTTCAAGTGTTCGGAAAATCCTCCCAAAAAATAAAAGATCACTGTCACTAGAAGCACGTCAAATGATAATTAATGATACCGATACCGACACCGAAAGTGAAGTAGAGTCATCAGATGTTGGAGATGGCAGCAATTACGAAATTGAAAGCGATTAAATGTATTAATAATTTCTTTACTTTAAATCATTTAATAATAAAAATTAAAAAAAACATTCCTTTGTCATTTTAAAATTATATATATATGTAATAAAACCTTTCGCTTAAATAAATTTTCACGGTAGAAACTGTATACTGCAATAAAAATTGTTTTTAAAAAATTATTTTTAAATTTATACACTTTTACAACCCACGAGTAACGATTTTCGTTAATATTTATCAATATTTATGAATTTTCGACCGCCATATTGGATCCGCCATTATTTTTTGGGAAAAATATTGTCAGATTCGTAATCAGCGGTCCCGAAAACCCCCGGGTAACGATTTTCATTAATATTTATCAACATTTGTGAATTTTCGACCGCCATATTGGATCCGCCATTATTTTTTGGGAAAAATATTGTCAGATTCGTAATCAGCGGTCCCGAAAACCCCCGGGTAACGATATTCATTAATATTTATCAACATTTGTGAATTTTCGACCGCCATATTGGATCCGCCATTTTGTTTTTGGGAAAAATATTGTCAGATTCGTAATCAGCGACCCCAAAAACCCCCGAGTAACGATTATTGTCACGATTTTTCAATTCTGTCTCGAGTTATTTGATGATGACCACCTTTTTCGAATTTTATCCCACTGTGCATCGTGAGGAAATTGGGGAGCTACGAGTGAGTAGCGTAATCCGGTCTGGTAAATCTCTTAAGGGGGATGTTCCTGGGTAAACAAAAAAATAGTCGATCAGACAATTCGATTATCGAAGGCGATAAAAGAACTTCCGGTTTGACCAAGTTTCCAATATAAGCTAGTGGAATACAGATTGTCTTCGAGCTTACTTTGTTAAAAAGGAGCGGATACAAAATGGATCACTTGAAATTTTTAAGTGTCAGAGAATTAAATATACCTCGAAGAAATTGACCAGTTCCCGGAGACATTGGATGAAGATTTATGGAACAATAGAAATCTTTACTGAGACAATGTTGATCCTCTACCAATGGTTTCGTTTTTTTTTTTTTTTTTTTTTTTTTTATGTTTCAAGTTCACTTTGTGCACAGTAAGGCTAATCGGGACTGGATCTACAGTTTAAAGTGGAATCCGAACCACTATGTGCCTCCACCGGGTATCGAACCCAATGGTTTCGTTGGTATATAGCCTACATTAAACAAGAAAGTTCATTCGCTTATAAATTAAGCTACAGATTTTATATATTAAAAAAGAAGTAAATAATAATAAATTCTTAAAGGTAAAAGGAAGATTAAATACACCGATGAAAAACAAAGATATTCTACTTAGCCTAATAGTTATAAAGTGCACATTTTATTTCTCATTAATAAAACCACAGATCAATTTTTACATAAACGTGTATTTTAAGTTGGTTCTAATTTATGTTTGGCCACTTCTCATTCTTTATAATTATCATTCTAATTAATCATTAACATATATAGCTATGCCAGTTGATTGTTAATTCCACGAAAACGAAAAAAAAAACAGGCAATTCCACACATGATACGAATATGCAGGAAGTTGGATGATTCGGCAGGTTGAAATAAAGCTTACATTATTTACAAACATTCAAATACTTCGAAGCTTCCCGATGACGTAGCTGTAACGTCGCTGCCGTGTAATCAAGGTGTCCCAGGATTCGATATCTGGTGGAGGCACAATGTGGATTAAACTCTAGGTTGAGTCCCGAATAGCCTTACTGTTCATAAAGTGTACTTAAAACAAAAAAAAAACTGAAATTTATTCTGATTATATCATATAATAATAATAACCCATAGCTCTACAGCCCGATGAGGGCCTTGGCTTACCTACCGACTGCTGGTCTCCCTCCCACACTGTTCCTCCGTCACCTGTTGTAGCGTGGAGATCTTAGACCAGTATTGGAGTGTCGGGGGATCAGCCCGACGAGCCCCCAGCCGTTGCAGGTCTTCTCGATCGGGTTACGCTCACTCATTCGGAGCTTCCCAATTTCCTCACGATGGTGGGTTGCCACCGGCCCTATACGTAGGCCGAATAAATTCCGACCAGAGCCGGATTCGAACCTACGCCGTCCCGCAGCGAACGATCTCAAGACGAGTGAACGCCTTAACCCGCTCGACTACGGAGGAGGACTCTGATTATATCAGAATGGATAATTTTTCGACATTGTGTATCTACTAGAAAACAACTCTCTTAACTGTTCTTTCTTCCACAGATAATAACATGCATGGTTGTAAAAATTTACATCTTTTAAATTTGTTATGCCAACATATGTGCGTTAGAAAATTATAATTTAAAAACACTTAAATATTTCATTGGGTTTATTTAACGGCGATGAAGTGACGTGTCTAAGGCCTACTTTCTCATGTCGTGGTTCACAGCCTTTTTGCATTACTGCCTGAATCCACTGAGTTTTCGTATCTGGTCTGTCGAAAAAAGATTGATACTTGAGAAAAATTATTCGTTCTGGACCTCATATTGCAACCAACAGCCACGCAATGATTGTCGTCTTTTCTGCAAGATATTACCCTTACATCTTTATAATCCATGTTACTCTTTCAAAACCAGAAGTAGGGTCCCGACCGTGCCGAACAGGAAATGTAAACATCAGGTGAATAACCACCATAATGGTTTAGGGTTCGACGTGCTGATCCCACGTCACCTCATCTGATTGAAGATCACTGGAAGGATTGTGGGAGGGAGACTGGCAGTCGGGAGATAGGCCAGAGCCCTTCGAGAGCTGTTGAGCCATGCGTTATTGTTATTATTAAAATAAGAAAAACAAGGGAATTAGGAAAAATTAATAAAAAAATATTTATCTTTATTAAAACAACCATTCAATTATATTTTGTTTTTCATGGATCGGTTGCCCTACTACGCGGTAATCCCAATAGGTATCTTACATGTTACACGATAAAGCATACTATATTACTATCCGAATATTCATTCAATAAGCATTTTTGTTTGCCAGGAATCACAAAGAACAGGACCGGGTTCTTAACCTAGATTTTTCTAAAACTAGAATTTACTAAAAAAAAAAAATAAACAAATAAATGAATTGACACACGATCAAAGGGATATTTTCACGTATCAGATCTTGACTTATGATACTCTAACGATAATTGTGTTCTGCTTCAAAGACATTGACAAATATTAATGAAATAACCATTTATATTTGTGGCAATTCAGGACACACTAATATTACCCATTTTTCCACTCGAGTTCAATGCAAAGATACCTTCACAAACATCGACTGAAAAGTTACCATCATGTGCAATTCTCCATTAAATGTTTTCGCCGAGTCGTATTGCCTTCGTTTTCTTTGTTACAAACAAGTATTCTTTGCACATGACATGTAGGAGGAGGGTTGCATCTGCATTTCACATTAGTCAGCTCCTTCTAGTTGTGTTCAGGAGCGAAAGCTTGTGGGGTAGTGGTTACCGTTAAGGATTGATAATTTGTTGGTCGTAGGTTCAAACCCCTCCGGTGGCAGAAACTTTTCGTACGTTTTAGACATATCCCATTGCGTTCATTGTCCACGCCGTATGAAACGGAATGATTCAGTTTGGAATTAACGATGGGGGGAGGGGAAATGTTAAATAACAAAATCTCAATTTCAACGAACCGAGAAGAGGAGAAAAATTGCATAATTCTTATAAATATGAAAATTACATTCATGTTTTTAGTGGTATAATCGCAGGTAAAATCAAAGATCTTACGTGGAAAATTTTATCTTGCTCTGAACTCGGCCAAAAAGAATTTCGCACCGATCTAATACATTCTCCAATACATCATAAAATGTTAATGAATGTTTCATGTCCATAATTTCATCAATGCATCAGTTCTTGACGCCGAGACGTATTTTCTGCAACTACCCCTTCTCTCCTCTCGTCTCCAGTCCCTTCTGTTCTTAACTTCTCCTTCTTCTCTCCCGTCCTTCTCCTCTATTTTTATCTCATACCGCCTTCCCTACTTTTCTCGCCTCTTGTCTCCATCCCACTCTTCTCCACTCCTCTTATCTCCTCTCCTGTCTTATATTTCATTATCCACGGCACTGTTCTCCTCATCTTTTCGTTCTTCTCTCTTTCTCTCTTTTACTCTACTCTCCACTCCCCTCTTCTCGTCTCCTCCTCTCCTCTCCAAACTCCTTTCCTCCTCTTCCATCACCTCGCTTTCCTTCCTCTCTTCTCTCCTCTATGCTCCATTTTCCTCATCTCTCCTCGCATCTTTTTCCTTTCTCCTTATTACTTCTCCTATCCACTTCCTCCGTCCTCTATTTTCTTCCCTTCTTTACTTTTCCTTTTCTCCTATTGCTTTCTCTTTTCTCCTCTCCTTTGTTCCCTCTCGTTTCCTCTCTCCACTTTTCCTTTGTGTAGACTCATCAACAATGAAATACTAGAAAATCGACGTTGTTTCTTTCTGAGAGTATTGCAACAAATGTAATACTGATTTTTTTTTCTAGTTTTATGCAATAATATTTGGATATCTTTCTTTCGCGTATTTTATAAATACCTAATGTGCATGTGGCAACCCTGAAATTGAGCCTAACTCTACATGCAACCCACCAACGCCTTGTGTAAATTGGGTTGCCTAGTTTAAAATGTCGTTGTCCTAAAACTTTTGAGAGACACTGTACAAGCGTGGAATTAAAATATATTGACGAATTACGTCAGTAGAGATGTCACAGTGAAGTTTTATATTACATATTTTACTAAATGTTACATATTCCTAAGATATGAAATATTTTTTACATAAAACAGTCCTTAAGAGGAAAATCCAATGAACTTTTGGCTTACTAGTTAAAAAAGTATCTTCTCACTTCCCCTCCCCATTTCCAGGTCTAAAAAAATATAGTAACTTAAAAGTGCGATTTGCCTTCGTTGTACGTACATAGCAGTTCGTTGATTCGCCGCATCGTAACAATTACATCAAGATTCGACAGTGTTTCAGTTTCCAGTTTGTAACATGGAGCGGCAAGCAACACACAGCGAACGAAGAGAAGCAACAATGGAAGGCGGCAAGTACAACGCTGAGAGGCACTTACCTTTCATCCGTACATTGTTGTGATCGTTTTGATTTTTGCAGCCGGCGGCGACAAATCTTGAATGAAGTATTGTTAACTCAACCGTAGAATGTCGTATATATATTTCGTCGCCTTTTCATTTTAACCATTGGAGTTTTAAGAAGAGCTTGCCTCAGTATTTAAACAGTGTTTTAGCTGTAGAAAGCTGGAATGGCTCCGCCTACCTCCTCGTTATCTCAAAAGTTGCGATCTTCGATAGCAGTCGATGATGCATTTACTACGGATGGTAAAGTTATTTTTTGTCGAGTGTGCGATAAAAAAGTTGAGTGCACTATGAAGTCTCAATTAGATCAACATGTTCGCACTTCACTTCATGTGAAAAACAAACAACTACGGAGTGAAAAGAAGCAAGTTTTACTAACCCAGATGCAAGAGGATTCTTCATTCAGTGTGTTTTACAAGGAAATGTGCGAAGCAATGATTGCAGCGAACATCCCTTGGTATAATATTCAAGTACCGAAGTTCCGGGATTTTCTGGAAAAATATTGTGGCCGTAAACTTCCTGACGAGTCAACCCTTCGAAAGCGATATTTTCTACATTCCTACAAAGAAACTTTAGAATCAATTAGGGCAGAAGTAGGCAATGGATACGACAGCGCTCCTAGCGGCATTGATGTCAATTATCGTTTTCCGGGGCACGTCGAAAAGGAAGGCGTGGCCTACACCCACCTACGCTACAGTGAAGGTCACGTGCTAGCAGAGAGAGAAGGGGAGAGTCCAATGGATTTGAGTGCTGATTCGGAGCTACTTCCTTCGATCTCGCGTGTTGTATTGTGGTGTTGTGGTGGCTTTCATTCGCTATGTTTGAGTGAGTTTGGCAGGGTTGATGTTCGAACACAAATTGATGAAGGACATAGGCTGTCAATTACAAGACACAATGAATTTGTCCGGAAAAATAGGCATATATTAAATAGAATTATCGATTGCTTAAAATTCTGTGGTCGACATGAACTTGCTCTACGAGGACATAATGAAAGAGAACAATCTTTAAACAGAAGCATCTTCCCAGATTTATTATCCCTTCATAGAAGAGGGAAAAACTAAAGAGGGAACTTCGTGTTCTTTATTGTTGTGAAGAGTTGAAAAACATAAACTCTATCAGCAGTGGCGGATTACCAAATAGGCCCACTAGGCACGTGCCTAGGGGCGGCAACTCTTGGGGGCGGCAAATCTTTTTTCCAGAATATCAAGAATAATAAAAAGTGTCTTACGTACACAGTGACAATTTAGACCTATGAAACCAATGTTTCAAATCAACTGTTTGCAACACTTTCGCTTCATACGAAAGAAACCTTGATGTATCGGATTTATGTGTTATCAAGAAATGTTTCGTCTGCTCTGCCTCCTTCAGGCGCCAATCAATTAGTTTTTAACCCATGCTGTGGCTTTTATCGCTTACAATGACAATGCAATCCGCCCAGCCTTTTTTGTTTGTTTTTGAAAATACATACCCCTCGATATTCCACTAAGCGTTTGTCAATGGCCAGGCAGGAAAGAAGACTGATTGTTTGAAACTCGCATCTGTAACAATGCCAGTCTTAAAAAAAATAATAATAAACACATTAACACTGCTGATAAGTGAGTTAATGAGTGCAGCTTTCGCGTGGACCGCAACTAGTTTTTGTCTTACTGTATTCTCTGGCTGGTGCATTCAGTTTGTTGTTAGTGCGTTTGCGATTTGGCGTTTTTTTTTTTTATGCAGCAGGCAGCATGAAGCGAACAAAGTTAAGTGGGGCGGCTTATCGTAAACTTGCAAACGAAAAGCGTGAAAGAGAAGCAACCTTACAGAAAAAGCTTGGTACAGTGGACACGTTTTTAAGGCGAAAAGAACAAGTGATTTCCGATAGCAGTTCAAAAATTGAAGAGGAAGCGGTTACATCGAGTGAACTCTGTGAAACGCAAAATGTCGAAAATACTGTGGGTTTAGTGGAGGAAGAAAGTGCACCTGAGATAGTGTCTCCTCAGTTCGTAGGAGTTCCTGATTGTGACAGTGAGAGTGCAAATTTCGTTAGTGACGATCCTGCCGAGTGGTGTCTGAATGAGTGAGTCTAGAATTGACTTTCTTCTAAGACGTGGAATTAATCAGAATGATGAAAACGATTTTTCTAAATCACAAAGACTCATAGCAGGTAAGACAAGATTTTTAAATAATAGTGTTTTTTTTTCGTAAACTTGTAAATGGCGAATCAATTTTGCGGAATTATTTGGTATATTCGTGCAGCACTGGTGCCGTTTATTGTGCATCATGCAGGTTGTTCAAGGGCAAGACAAACATCGCAACTCACGGCATTTCAGACTGGAAAAACATTTCAAATATCCTATATGGACACATCAACTTTGAAGAACTTATACACGAGTTTGCAGCAACCAAAGTGAGGCGGAAGCGGCTTCATTTATGACTGGTGAATTTAATTTGTCAATACATTACATAAATTTAGGTATAGCACATACAGAAAATTAATTGTTTGTTATTGATTTTTATCCTTTGTTTTTTATTTCAGTATGTTCACTAATTTTTATATTAGCCTGTAAAATACTGCAAATAAGTTACTACTTTTCTTTTGAGAAGGGCGCACATTAAGTTTGTGCCTAGGGGCGGCGAGAAAGCTTAATCCGCCACTGTCTATCAGTAGATTGCATTCATTTTTTATTTAAAATTATTTAGAGGGTACCTTTTCAGAAACAGTAAAAATGACAAACATAGTTTTAATAACTCCAGTGGCAACAGCTGAATCTGAACGATGTTTCAGCACATTGAAGCGTATTAAAACCTCCTTAAGAAATGCAATGGGACAAGACAGACCAAATGCCTTGGCACTTGCTTACAATAGAGAACATAGAGGGCTTCAACGAAAAAGTAATAACAAAATTTGCTGAGCAGAAGAAGGCGGAGTCAACGTTCGTAGAAAGGTATGTTTCACAACAATACCTGTTTCTTTTGTAATCATGTGAATTGTCATTATATTTTAAATTCTTTAAA
Source organism: Lepisma saccharinum (assembly GCF_977018435.1). NCBI lineage: Eukaryota > Metazoa > Arthropoda > Insecta > Zygentoma > Lepismatidae > Lepisma > Lepisma saccharinum. The sequence goes on along the minus strand of NC_139232.1, from coordinate 30,774,868 downwards.
AAAAATAAGTCCAGTTTTGTAGTTTAGAAGAAGATAAATACCCGTTTTTTTGTAATTCATGTAATTTGTCATTACATTTTAAATTCTTTAAAAAAAGTAAGTCCAGTTTTGTAGTCTAGAAGAAAAAAATACCTATTTTTTGTAATTCATGTGAATTGTCATTATATTTTAAATTCTTTAAAAAATAAGCCCCGGCCAAATTTGAGGCCAGGAGACGCCACTGATATATATATGGGGGAAGATAATCTAAAAACCGGTTGGTTGATTTGAAAATCTGCCTCCCCACTTCAAAATAAGTTCCGACGTCCCTGGTGATCCCTCGATTCGAATCTACGCGACTGGCAGCGAGCGGCACCATACCACCTCGCTCTCTTTTACAATCACGTTGGTTCCTAGGTTGGCTCATCCGGCGGACGACTTTCGTCCCTTCCAGCGCATTACGTCATCTGGTGAGCAAATGTCGCAGCCAGCGGGTAGAAAACACATAGCAGGGGTTCTTTTTCATTGAATGAAGTTTTCCGGGGAAGGTTTAAAACCTTATTTACTGCTTAAAAGGACTGGTATTTCTTTGTGCACAAAGTCAGTAAAAGTAGGAATGAATAGAGCGTAGGGGAGGCACATACGGAAGAAAACCTGTAGCTAATTTAGTAGCTTTTTCCTCTGTACATCAAGTTAACACATGTTGCATTGATCCTTGTAAGTGTTTGGACATAGTGTTAATATTTTCGCATTTTCACCATGGCTGTTGCTTTTTTCTTCTATATTTCGCAAAGCCAAGTAACACAAATGCTTTACCCGGTATTTGAACTTTTGTAACTCACTACACACTACTTGCGTTTACTAAATGATATATTGTCTGATGATACGTAAATTTAAAATGAAGCCTACATATTTAAATTCCTAAAATGTAAGATGTTAAACACATTCTAAGATCCTTCAGTGTCATTGTAATAATTTCAGTTAGTTTAATATACCCATACCAGTGTTTGTGAAAAGTAGTAAAAAATAGGTTAAATATAGTACATAGGGAGGTAGTCACGGTAGTCATCCAAGATGCAGTTCGTCGGGTAGAAATAGTATCAAAGAAACAACAAAAATCTAGATTGAATATTTTTTTTAATGGAAGAATGAAGAATATAAATATAAAATTTTATATAGTGTTTTTTTCTTTTTTGTAAATGATATTTCCAAAACGCCAAATGTTTAGTTACATTATTATAATGTAAGTTTGTACTGCAATTTTTTTTAGTTCAACACACATTTTATGAAGTACACAAACAACATTACAGTACCACACGTACAAGCACAAGGGCTGACGTAATCCTTCTTAACATAGAATCGAACCCGTAAGAACAGTGGCGCAGGAACGGGGGGGGGTTACAGGAGTACATTTTACCCCCCTAAATTTTTGAAGGAGTACTGTACCCCCTAAATAGATTCTAGTTGTACCCCCTTGTACCCCCTCAGATACAAGATGCTACTGTTAAAAGAACCTAGTATTTTCTAATTGCTCAATATAAAAAGTGTAAATTGTAAGCATTATTTTCCTTACCACAGGAATTCAAACCGTTGTAAACTTATTCTACATGTACTACATTGTTCTTGCTACTACAGTTAGTTCATTGATCTGTGTGTTTGGAAATCTTTTTAAGGAGATGAAAATTATTTAAAATGTGTGTGGAACGATGGAATGAGCTAAAGTTTACTTTCAGAAAATCACGCTGCAGACGAATTTTGAATTTTTCAAATGGAATTTTCAGAAACGAAATACTTCCACAATTCCTGCCTCGTCTTGTTTTCGAGACGCGACACGACAGACCAATTTCGGGGGTACAATATACCTCACCGATTATTTTTATAACTTCGTCAGAGGGTGTTTGGAAAACTGTACTTAAACCTATATATTAAGAGATTTTTGTCTCATCTCGATATCATTCCTAGTTGAAATGGATCAGCGATATTTCCTAGACATTAAAACAGAGTGCGATTTGTGATTTTATCAGAAGGAGACATTACCTATGAATTAGATATGCTTAGAATTGGACATAAATTGCTTAAAATCTAATTTTGATATTGAATGCAACACAAACACAACACCATTTCAAGTTAAATTCTAAAGTCAAACTGTAAGAAAATTACATTATTCAGTTGAATGCACGAAATTAATAAGACACTGCAGGTTCGATGATTTGCCAGTTGGCTTGTCAAGGACACTGTAATGCTTGCTACTTGATCCATCTTGTTGCAAATTTTTCTGCGTTAAAGCAATGCATGGGAGTCTACAAGTATTGAAAGAAAAAGCAGGTTTATGACTTCTAAATGATTTCTCTAATCAGTAAAGTTAAGGTTCATGGCAGTGACCCCGCTTTCACACTCAGCTGTAGATATTGGTACAATTTGGATTGGATTCACAAAGTCTTTGAGTGAGGAGGGAATGTATATTGAATTTTCTTTGTAGATGCGAAAATATTCGACTGGTGACGCGTACATGCTTTCGCTTAAAATAAAGTTCAGTTTTTGATATAAAGGAGGAATTAACATGTCACCATAAAACACACATATGTATCTGCATTTAATACGACTACACCCGAAAATAAACCTAGCTTTTTAAACCGGCTCTTCATATTGTCCACTAACCATTGAAAAAAATATTTCGAGCGTATGGTTTTCCTCCAAGTTTGCTTGCTTTGAGATATGAAGGATTTCGGTTTAGCATATGCAATGATAGTACTTTCAGCGTTTGAAGAACAACATAAGGTACAGCTAATTACATTACAAATAATTATTATGTCAAATGTTTTACAAATACTTCAAAGTTAGATCTGTTGCGAGTTGATCGGGAATCATCTCGATTCAGTATTTTTTTAAAAAAAGGCAAGACAACGCTATAGCTGTCAACAAGCGTTCGAAAAGTGTTGTTAACATACGTCAAAGTTTTCGTATTTGATAGAAAAATACTTGTAAAACACCTTCTAGAAGTCTGAGAAAATACCGAATACATAGCTTCTAAAGGGCACTGCATACGGTACATATCTGTCATAAATTAGTTTAATGATATTTTATATATAGCTATGGGGTTCTAAAAGTACGATATATTTAAAAAGGTAAAGGTAAAGTGTTCCCCTGTGCATAGCACCACGCCATGAAGACGTATAGGGTGTGTGGGGGTAACGCCCCACACTTTCTTGATATTTAAAAATATGATTTTCATATTCTGTGGGTGGGAAATGATTATTCCTGATTTGGGATGAATCAAGTTAGAGGAGGGGGAATGCTCCTCACCCCTTTTATATAGCAACCTGCATTAAAATGAATACATGTAACTTTGCTCGCAATTTTCATATTACAAACTACTGATTTTCCATCCCATTAAATTCAAAATGAGCTCAGAATAAGCTCCAGAACTTTATATGTTTTGGAATTGTTATCTGGTCTTGAAACCTGTTTTGAAATAGTCATAAATTGTAAAAGCTAAATAATAATAAATAAATAAATAAAAATTATTTAGACAAATTTTGCATTAAAAAAAAGCTATATTCGCGTCTAAAATGGAATTCCCCATGCTCCACATTTTACCTAGGTATACATATATGTGTGAAGTACACACGCTTCTACGAAGCCAAATCCACTGTTTTCGTACATTTTCATCTCTCGGAAATCTAAAATACCTAACAGTTCCTCCTTTAGTCTTACGGTTGTAGTTATTGCATCCGAACACAGCACCAGCCATTTTGAAGAAAACTCTCAGTAAAGAAAGAAACGTCTTTTTGTTAACGAGAGACAAAGATTCACTGCCAGATGTAGCGGGCGAAATCTCGAGTTGCTCACCAGTTGACGTCACAGCGGCCCCGGGGATGCGCATGAGCCTACCATGTCTCTTAGTATCATGGTTCCTCCCCTGCGATACGAGAAGCCACCCTCGCTCCTCCGTGCACATAGCCCGAACTATTCTGCCGCCTCGTTTCACGGCAGCTTGGCTCCAGACAACTGCACTTTGGCCAGATCATGTAGCTGGACTTCGGCCGCGGATGCCTGCACAGTGTTGCCAGTGCACCGTTGAAACGCCGGATTCGCGATACTGTTCTTGGTTGGGTCAGTCGGAGTTAGGATTATTCATTTCTTGTTCGAAACAGCGTTGGCCAAGCCTCTAGCTTCACGAAATTGCAAATTCAGCATTCACACACCTCTTACATTCACACGTCTTTTGCAAGTGGACCCCGACCAGGTGCTCTGAACGACATTCCTACATAGGTTCGTCGTTCGTGGCTCACATTTTTCCGCGCATCGAGATTGAGAGTACAAAAGTCCACACATATCCCTCCCACCTTCCCCAGAAGCTTTCCGTGGTAGGAAAGGACATCAGTCCGTCAAGTTATTTTTTTTTCGCCCAGGCCAATGTCGTTTGGTTTCTTTTCACCATCCCATCCAAAGGTACTTTTTGGTTAACCCCAACGAATCTCCCAACCGTCGGCGTTACATCTTAACATCATATTTTCCTTCGTCTATGTTGTGAGCTAGCAAGCACTTCCTGGAAATCGAAATAGTTGTCTACATCTCTAATTATAACGTCGCTTGAAAAGGTACCCCTTGACTTAACCGCGACGTATCTTAATAATAATAATATTTTACGCCGCCGTGTTGGCCTATATGGTATTTCACTTACTCCATACACAAGACCTATCTTTATCTAACATAAAGTAATGAATTTACGAAACCCAACGAGCACGTAAATTGTTCTTCTCCTTTTTCAAAGCAATTAGAATTAAACAAAACGCATGTACTACGAAATAGGCCCCCAAGGATGGTCGAGACGGATAACTCCTCTCTAACTTCGAATGACATAATTTTTCATTGTTTTTCTATTTCCCCAGTAACATGTCTAATTTTTACGCCATCTCTGAATGTAGTTATCAAATGCACGGCGAGTATCAGAGATCCCAATTTAAATCTTCCCAGTTTACCAAGGAAACCAGAATAGGTACCGCCGAGTCTTCAATGTGATAAGAACGCATATAACCAAAGTCTGATGTACAAATAGCACTTTTTGCAGTGGGTAATCGAGATGCCTAGCCTTGTGCAATTTATTGCCAGAATTTTCCGATTCTTTGGTTCATTTTTTTATACAAGTTTATTATCTGCCTCTCCTTTGAAAAGCGGTCGCTTATTTTATCTATTTTGATTCTCAGCAAATTAAATTTAATATCTGTAATTTATATATTTAACATATGCCTTCAATTTAGCGACACTAAATTCTCGAGTTTTAGACCAACGTTATAGGGCTATATTCCCTCATAGTTTTTTGTAAAGGGGCATCACCTTATATTTTCCCTCGTTTATTGTGTATGCCACGCACCTCCACCACATCTAAAGACCAAATATTTGGGGGATCGTTGATAGGCTATGACAGCCTTTGGCCACTCGCTTGCTAAGCGAGAGGAACATAAAGGGTAAATGAAGCACTAAACACAATTTCTTATAAAAACACTTCTATCGACTGGAGAGGTAGGGTGAGGATAGACATAAGGAATGTTCGTTTACCTGTAGTTCTGCTGCAATCTCTACTCTGCTGGTCCTTGTTCCGATGTGGCCCTACTCTGTAATAAAACGGATGAGGGAGCAACTCCGAGCTCCAAACTCTGTACTTTCGTAGACTGATATTCTAAACGATAAACTTTAACTTCCCAATCATTTGTTCGCTCCTTTTTCTAAACTTATGACAATTGTGGAGCTCTCTCACGATAACTGGATTCAATGTAAACTGAAAGTCGATAGAAACGGAGTCCTTTTGTAACTACTTCATCTGACGGAAAACGGAAGACAAGTAAGAATGAGATTTTTTCTCGTGACCTATTTAAACGAAATTCGAACTATAGGCCGTTAAGACGGTTGACTCGATCCCGTCCTTTGGCAACGGTGAATCAGAGGAAAAATGCTGATTTCCTGATTTTCAAACTGTGTCGGCCTAATACAATGTCAGCGATTGTTTTCCAACTTCGCTGAAGGCTGCTGTTGTAATTAGATTTTAAGAAGCTCTTTTTCAATGCTTCAGCGGGACCCTTTTTATAACATGATTAGCTTATTTATTTATGATGCCCAGGTCCTAGGTTCGACTCACGCCTGCGGCTTGATACGATACAGCAAAACTAGTTGCAGATTCGAACTCTGGAGGTCAAAATCTATAATCCTCTTTAATGTAGGAAACAGAAAAATACGAGAGTAAAAATTTGTTGCACAGTGTAATCCAACAGTAAGTGTACCACATATATAGTCACAGATTATCTGTTATTTTTTCACAAATCCATCTTTTTCATTACATTTTTATCAATTTTTAGTTCAGGAAATTTTGATGCTGAATGAATAAAATATCAGACATTTAATGCATTTCAAAAATTACCTAATGACAATAATTTTAATACAGAGATATTCATATGTACCTAGGTTAGTACACTTGTTAGATGACAAAGTGTCTTTTATCCTTTTAGTCATTTTTCATTCCATTTTTAAATCTTTTTATATCTTTTTAATGTGACTTCATTGGATAACCGTGAAGAAGGATCCGGCAATGGACCTGAAATGTCATCTGCAGAAAGAATTTTATGAGCCACAAGTAAAAACAATCTGTATTTTATCTTCAATGTTAGCAACTGTGGTTATGCAAACATTTTATAAATTATTTATTAGATATACTCTATCTCTGGAATCTGTGGAGCAAGGCTGCACATAATGGAAGCGAAAGGGAGAAATTGAGTTGGTGGAGCAAAGCACTGTGTGCTGCTGCAAATGGCTGGTCACTTCCCCTTTCACGAGTTCATTGGTCAAGCCCTCTTGAGTCACTTCTTCAGCAGAAACTTGTTTACGTTCACTCCCCCCAGAGATTCCCAGAACAGACTGAAGAAGAAAATAAATGGGCAAAGAAACATTAATCCTCAAGCCGCCAAATATCTACATATTTATCCACATGTATTTGTATTATGAGCAAAGCAAAAAAAAAAATAATAATAATTTTTCATTTTCAGAAAAGCAAACATTCTATTACTGACATTTAATATGTACACAGTGAAACTTCTCCTAACCAACTTTTCTAAATAATGGACAGACATTCACAATAACGAACATGGGCACTGAAAAACTATACTCCAGGGCCAATTTATAACTTACAAAAAACAGAAAGGCTAAGAAATAAAATATCAATGTTTGGAATTAAGAAATAACAGTAACAATATTCAAAATGTCTATTATTGCACACCGTTACATACATTATGTAAGTATTGGCCTTCAAGAATGCTTAAGTGTTGCAACTCTTTGTTTTAAAAGTTCATACTACTTAAGTAGTTCGTGGCTTTTGTGTTACAAAGATGCAGAAAGTGTAAAAATTACAAGAAAGAGAAGCTCAAGATTTCAAACCAAAGCCACAAACAATGCATGTCATTTCAAAATTTCACCAATCAAATGCAAGTTTGTGTAGCCTGTCATGCCGCTATGGTGGAAAGGTTGCTATTGATTGATTCACTTCCAAGTGACATGTGTTGTTCATCACTTTGGTGTGAAATCTCCCATTAGTGCTTGCCATGACTGTACTGTGCGTTGTGAGTAACATTTAGATCTGTGATAGTTTAAGTAACAACAATGTTATAAATGGACTGAAAATCAAAACTGTCTATCAAGCACTTTTTCCCCAAGACCCCTGGTTTGAATGTTTAATGATTTTTTTGTGTTCGAAGAAAATATCAGATTTAAAATCAAACAGATTTATCCAAAATAGTTAATTGAGAGAATATTTTGTCACATTGTAATTATATTTAAAAAAAAGAAAGAAAAATGTGTGTGTGACGAATTTTGTTCGTGAAACTTAGAACAAATTCAAAACTTTTATGTTCATAAAATAAGAATGCTTAGCCTTTCCATATGTTAAGTATAGATTTCATTAATAGAATAATTAGCATTCACAGGGCTGATGCAACCACCCAATTTCTCAGTGCATACCTATTAAAAAAATCAACCTTTTTTAAAAAAAAGATCTAAAAATAATAAATAATAAGTAATAATGATGAATAACTGCACTGTTCTACCATTCCAATATGTCATCATTCTTTCACATGTGCGTAAGGGAACAAAAAGAACTAAAATACCATCTGCCGGCCGCCATTAGCACATCGAGCTATGACACCAGGGGTGCCAGGTTCGAATCCTGGCCAGGGCATGGATATTTGTGGTGTCTTTTCATCAATTTCATCATATCATCACTCATTCACATCTTTGCAAATTAGCCAAAAGTGGCACAAAAAGCGAAGTAAAATAAAGCAAATTAATCAAATTAAAATACCATCTGCAATTTTGAAGGAATGACGTGATAAATTCTGCCTCGTAGTACTGGGACAGGTGTATCCCAACTACCCTTAAGAAGTTTACAATGGCTGGGATTACTGCTGTTCCAGCCATCCTCAAAAGATTTACCATCTCAGGACCACCATTACCACCTCCACGTGGTAGCAATTAACACGTTTTTTCAGTGTCCCTAAATTTTAGTTTTGTTCAATTTTTCATATTTTCCATTTTTTTAAATTCTGGGATGGGCATTATATGTCCTCAAAGAGTGTTCTTTTGTTTTGTTTCCGTGCAAATTTGGTCCATCCAGCGAACAAGGTTTGATGCGAGATTTCCGAAATTTCTTATATAAGCTGGCAACTGCTTTGTTTATACATTGTTGTTATATTTCCAAGAAGTATCAGCCTACTTTCAACATAACTTTGCATGGTTGCATAATACATTTTTTCATTCCTTTGGTCTATTGTGGTGGCCAAAGGGACATGCCAAACACAAATTTTCTTGGTCAAATTTTCACTTTCTTCTTCTCTTACTTCTTTCACTTTGATTATTGGGAGGTACAACATATGAATTTTACCTCTCTAAGAAGCCCTCTTATCCTGGTAAAAAAAAAAAATCTATGACAATTAGTCCTTAAGCTATGATGTTTTCCGTACATCACAGCAAGTTTGAAAAGTAAGTGTCCAAGAAGTTCCCATCCCATGAGGCGAGTGGCAGCGATTAGGGGGCAGTTGCCCCTGCACTGTGGGTTCTTGATGATAAGCCTAGTCTACCAAGAAAAATTAAACTGTTCTTGCCCATCCCCCCCCCCCCTCAGTTCTGGCAGCCAATTGCTGCTACTGCACAAAGACTAACAGGCAGGAGAGGCTCCCTACCACTAAAGGTTCAATTGAATGTTACTCAATGTAATTTAATATTTTAATTATAATTATACAAAATACATGTGTTTCTCAACAATATTAATACTTTGGTTGTAAATTACACATCATACAAAAATACAAAAGTTTACTAATGTAACAGTCGATGGACGGAATTTGAAATATTACAGCTCTTACAAAAATCTACACAAGTATTCATTCACATTTGTCTTGGTATATTTTCCAACACTAATAAAGCAAACATTAATTTGTGCTCTTGATATTTTAGAATAACAAACCTCCAAGAAGTGGATTTCCATGTCTTGCAATGTACAATATCCATAAAAATGTGTAAGCTGTCTCAAAATTGGCTGGCACTGACAATATCTATATATCAATCTTGTTTCCGTTTACACAAACACTTCCTATGTACTGTGTACAGAAATTTTTCTACTTCACAATTAAGTTTCAGATATATCCACAAAAAAATTCTAAGACATTAATATGGATGTAAAGATTGAGAGAGAAATAATTTCAAATGCCACTTAATGGTAGTTTGTATCAATGACATAGGAATTGGATGGTGTATTTCATTTAGCCAAGAATAGGATTCTACACCTGACCTTATTTCAACTTACGCCATTTTAAACTTGTAAACCAAATTGTATCTACACAGACACACAGTCTTGACTTGTAGTCACTGGGTCATTCCATGTTAAATCAACCATGACATCTCGGATATTGATAATTTTTGGTACCAGTAAAGTTGACGAAAACTGCCGAATTTCAGATTTTCTCGGCTCTTACTATTTGAGTTATTGACTTTCAAAAAACCAAAAATATCAAAATTTGACGACAGAAAATCGATGTGTTATTGAAATTGCACATGTATCAAAAGGATTTACAATTACTGCCAACTCTTCATTGGTGCAAGAAGTTTCAGGTAGAAGCTTTTTTATTACGGAGATAAAACAAGAGCTACAAACACAAGTTGAAGAAAATCGAATTAAAATACCAAGTAGGAAACTATTAAATAGACTGAGATCTATAACTGCAAATTCCCATCTACGTACATATATTCAGAAACATTAATCATTTCTCAAGTAATCTGGAGTAATACTATTGTCATATTTCAAAAATACAATCGAATTAAAATACCAAGTAGGAAACTATTAAATAGACTGAGATCTATAACTGCAAATTCCTATCTACGTACATATATTCAGAAACATTAATCATTTCTCAAGTAATCTGGAGTAATACTATTGTCATATTTCAAAAATACAATTTTTGCAGCAATGATGCAATACACAAAAATCATCATTTACGGAATGAAATATTATTACATAAATAAAATACATAAATGTTTTATGCCAATTAGAACTTGTTACAGTTGTGAATATTTTTCAAAATTATATTTTGATAACTTACTTTCCCTTTTATTATGAGATATTTAACTATGTTAAACTACATCAACATAACATTATTCAGTAAAGAATAGTGCAGAAATTTAATGGTTACTTATTAGTCAGCACTTAAGCACTTCAAGTAAGAGAATTAAATTGTCCTGAATGATTATTCTGAGCCATGACGACGTATATAATAAAATTTGGAATGTAATGGTAAAGAATACATTCAAATATAAACATTCAATTTTGCTTTATGTTTACACAACTTACCAACAGTTATGTGCAGAAGCATACTAATTGTTCACGCTTGATTGTAAATATTATGAATTGAGCATGCTCTTCTTACTTAAACATCTTTGAGAGTCATATATATATTGCCTTTATGTATGTGTAAATAATGTGTAAGAGCATTATGTTTCCTTGTACAGCCTTCATACTGAAAACAGGTATTTAAGAATTTGCTTCCAGATGTTGCTATGCCCAAGGAAAGTGGAGAAAACTGCCAGCATGTGCAGACTTGTCTCAGGAAAACTGTGTGGACTATGACCAAGAAAAAGTCACATGAAACAATATGAAATATGAAACCTATGTTTCTCACTTGGTAATATGATGGATGGCAGCAGAATATTCTCTTCATTTCTCTTCTTTATCAGTTCATTACCACACTGAAATTGATTTGAAAGAGACAAATAAGAACCTTACACCAATTACTATACTACCTACTGTCACTCACAAGTTCTTCTTTTCTTCTTTTTATTATTATTATTATTATTATTATTACATATATATATACTGGCTAGAATAGATTTTGCAGGACTGCAACTAAGTACTGAATCTCTGTGGAAACTTATCATCCACATTCACTCCAATGTGGCATACTTTTCATATTGCAAACATTTAGAGTTTCAGTGTTACATTCTTCCAACAATGGACAAATAGTGGCAGTACTCTGTTTTCTTAGCATACATAACGTAAACATAAATACTGTATTTACACATGTATGATGCACGTGCATGTATAATGCACACCCTGGTTTCTTATGGGGAAAAGTGACAACCATTATATCTCTTATATGCTGGACAAAGAAAACCGGACACTTTAATATTTGACATCTGAATTGCAATTACTTATGAATTACGCTCTCAGTTTGGTAGTTTTCTGTAACTTTCGTTTTTGTTCTAATTTAACTTATTAATGTATGTAGAACATCCTCAAAGTTTGTTTTCTGTTGAATATATTTCCAATAATTTAGTTAGCCTTCGAATCAGAATGTATGCGTTATCACAAAAAATGCAAGTGTCCGGTTTTTTTTGTCCAGCAGTATATAATGCGCAGTATAATCCACTTTCAAGAAATAGCTTACTTAGTTGTAGGTCGTAAAGCTAATGCTATGCTGATCAAGAGTGAATGACATCATACCTATTCAATGAATCACCTGTTTGCTATGTGGACCAAGAGAAGAATATCACTTGTGTATGCCAAGAGACACCAACCCACAGCAACTCCACCCTTTCCCTCCACTGTGTTTACCATCCCAAAGCTTTCACTCTTTAACCACCTTATTTATTCTATAATAGTAGACAGCGAGATCAAAATTACATTATGGATTTGCAGTGCTCAGGAAGTTATTTTCTATTATTTCTTGCCCAACAAATACTACTAATACATATCCCATGTGACGGGAGGTGCATTCTTGAATTCCGCCAGAATGGCACTGCTATTCTTGGTGTTACAGAACATTACATTATAAAGTGAAAATCGTGGGAAATAGCCTTCAAACTTTTATGTGGTTTTCCTCATTCCTTCTTTACTTTTTCTAAGAAAAACTTCAAAAAATTTACTTTTTCCGTGACTAACTTGACTAACTAACTAACTAACTTGACTAACTAACATTTATTCGAGGCACATTCAGGACCCTTAAAGTAGCAGTTAGCAGAACCAGATTTCTTCAATTGAGGCATTTATACACTGCATATATATAATATTATTTGGCCAGTAATACATTTTAATTATTAATTTCTTTTTCCTTATCTTTTCTTTCATCTGAAGTACCATAAAAATCAGAACGTTCCTTCATTTTGTGATGAAATTATTTCAACCGTATTTCACATTAGTATCAATATCTTGAATGTAATACTGTTGCCATATTCAGGAACTGCAGGATTTAAGCTTTACAACGATATATAACATGATAGGGTTCTGTGAACATGAAAAATCAATGCAAGTGTGACAAAATCACGGAATGACCCTGTATGGTTTCATGTTGGCTGTTCAAATGATTCCATGCATAATACACACCCACAGTTTTTGGGGGCAAAAATTTTGGAAAAAAAGTGCTTATTATACATGAGCAAATACGGTAAGTTGTTTAATTACTATAGTTGGCATCAGAAAAATCATTATAGCTTTTCACGTAATCCTACAGTACGCATAAGAAACAATATATAAAAATAATTCAAAATTTGTAACAGGTGAAACAAATATTAATTACTGTAAAATTTTACGGTATAGGACACATACACAGAGCTTACTTTCTCCACATATAAAGGTAATAATAGTATAGCATTTTCATGCACTTCAAATATACTGGTAACAGATCTATGGGACTGCACAGCCGTAAGGGGCATGCAGTGCTTCATTCATTAACTTCAGAAGTTAACAAATTTCTTAATGTGGCATTATAAGAAAGAAGTACAAAGTGGACAATCAGATCTTGTAACACCTGCAATCAGAGATTTTCATTTTTACTATTAATATTGCTACATTTGTGCACATCTCATTACTGATTTATAACTCATTACCATTTATAACTGACTGTTATAATTTTAGTACACTGTTGTGTTAACATGAATGTGAACCCTCAAGAACAACTACCAACTGCATGACATTTATATATTTACTATATCACATGTAGACACAATAGATCAGTATGGAATTAGTGCTCTCATTATAAAATAATAATAATAACATTAAATGGAGAAAAATCATTAATTTGAAAAAAGTTTACATGCATGAAGGAAGGGAGAGAGCAGATATCCAATGAATAGAAGTTTGCTGAATTGTGCACAACTTGCAAACAGATTCACAACAAATGAAAACCCTTTTCGTCCCTTGCATATGAGACTGGACATAGCAATTAATAACAACAGTCAACATCATTTTGAATTATCATTATGTTGGTTACATTAAATCACATGATCATGTACATTATTTCATTCATTTACAGTGAATGAAATTTCTTGAAGCTCCCTTATGATATTTTAGATATTAAAATGTGGAAATTCTGATAAACCTTTTCATTCAAGCTTGATTTAGACAGATTCTGTATGATATAATCCTGAGGTAAATTTACAAATGTCATATTATCCACAAATTCCAACAAGTACATAAACTGTAAACAAGAGTAGATTAAGAACATGCAATTTCATTGGTGCACATTGATGTGTGATTGTCTCCTTTGCAGTGTACAATGTACATTAATCCCTATACAAGATCAGAGCCTTATTAGAGAAATAACTGACCATTACAATTCTGACAATTTGGCAGTGAATGAAAACTCCTCTGTGCATATGTAATATTGGTAAAATCTACACTTCAAAATCAGTACATAAAGTGAAAAAATGACAAAACTTGAGTTCATTGGTAATAACAAGTTATGAAATAATTTTTAAAATTTGATATGAACTCTCGAACATATCAAAGACAAAAATGCACACAGTTGAGATGAAGTTTCTAAATCCATAGTGTCATATATTTTATCCTCAAAATTAAATCATTCTAAAAATATGTACTAAAAAAATGAACACTTCTAAAAAAATATGAATGTACTAAAACTATAAAATAAAAAGAAAAATGAAACATTACAGCTAGAAAATTACTTCATTTTTACATATTTTGAAGCCAACATCACAGCTTCAAATATCTTGCCATCACATAACTGGTGCAGTAGATACTGTACTGTGTGGCGTTGTAGGTCGTGAACCTGCCAGTGAAGCATTGAGTGAAGTCATTGTTCCCATCTGAAGAAGATAAAAGGAACATGGTTAATATCCAGTGGCAATGAAACATAATGTATGAAAGACCAATTAGTTGTATATGTTCATGCAATAAAAATTAATTGATGTAAAATTGTGTCAATAGAAGCATTTTTCTAGGGAGGGAAACAACTTACAAATGTTTCCATCAGTGGAAATTTGTTAAAAAATAAAGACAAAAGAACAGTTTCACAATTTTACATATTACATTACTAAATTATGACGACCAGGGAAACATTGCACATTCCTGACCAAATATATATGCAAGTGCAAAATGCATTTTTAAAACAGCAAGATTCTTCCAAACACATGTGCAATGTCTTGTAACTCTGATGACTTATGCAAATCTTAGCCACTATTGTTAACTTTGTGCCTTTATTCCACCATAGTAAGTGAATATTGTGAACAAACTCCTCTTACTCGATTTTTCCATGGTTTTCAATTATGAGTTTCCTTCATGCATATAATGAAAAGCAAACACGAAGTTTCAACACAATTTGAAAAAGACCTTAATAATCAGAAATATTATGGTGAATATAACTGTACTGAACCCTCCAAACAAGAAGATATATGGTTTACATACCATTCATTTGGTCGTAGTGCTGCTCAAATGTGGCCCATGTAGTGGGTGGAAGCATGCTGCTTGCCGTCGACATCAAATGCACATATGACCTCACTTAAAGGTCATTTTCTAGCTTTCTAAGCTGAGGTTTCACTTTAGCAAGCAAACTGTGAAAAACTCCAGTATAGTGCTAACTCTGATCAACAACATGTTACCAAGAACAGATGAATGGTGATGAAATGTAGTGAATGCCATTATTAGCTTTCATACAAGTGAAGAAAGTCATGTTGAAGAAAGATTTATATTTGCTTCTTTGTAATTTGCTGTGATAAATGATAAACTGATGTGTGTTGAAAATGAACATGTTATTACAGGGTTGCTACGATTTTTTGATTATGAAATTCCCTGACATTTCCACGTTTTCCAGTCCAAAAATGATTCTCTTCCAGAACTGTTTATTATATGATTTTTGTTTTGAACCTTGTATTTTACAATTAAATATACAGGCCCGTTAATTATTATAAATATTCAATTTTACTACAACTTCATTCTACACACAAAAACAGGTGAAAATTCGGAGAACAATCTGCATCAAACATGTTGGGTGCTATAATCATTTGTGTCTAGCCTTCAGGTTAAGGTAACAGAAGTCATTATTTCACCATAACAAAGTGATCTAAAAACAACAGAAAACGTTCATAATCAACATTATATAAATAAGAAAATATATATTTTTATTCAATAAAAAAAAATCCTACCACAAGGCCGGTTAAGATGAAAACTGAAGCTGTGCTTTAACATGAGATTTTTTTTTTTTTATATTATTAATTTCAGATTTCCAAATATTCAATTTCATCAAATCCCAATACAGGTATATAACAATGTAAATTTGCTATACTGTAAAAAAATATAAAAAATTCTTGACCACAAGCATAATTTATTGACTCTCGTGACTTACCTGTTGATTTCTTGACGGGTAGACACCCTGTTGTCAGTTTGTAAATTGAATTGAAACATATGTAATTTATTCATTAAACCCAGCAGTTGGCAATTATCCTACATTACGTTCATGGTAAGGCATGCTTACCAGCATGTGCATTCTGATAAGGACAAGCAGTATAGTATAGCTGTTACTTCACCACCATGGGGCATCAATTACCAACACAATGAGTATGGATATTATGCAATTGGGAGGCATAACGCACACATACATAAACTTACAAGTGGTGATAAAACAATGCACTCTTAGTTTAGCTGATGACACAAGGAAGTAATTTAAGTAATTTGTACGCTTCGTGTCACCATTTTTGTTATTAATACGTTGCCAAATAAACTAAGAGTGCATTTTTTTTTATCATCACCTGTAAGTTTAGACCCACCCGTTACTTACATGTGATTGTTATTTGGCAAAAACTTTTTTTTTCAGCGAACCACTTATTTGTTAGCTATCAGAAAACGCTGAAATAAGTGCCATACAATGAGCAGTTTTTTCTCAATTCATCTTTTTATGTGGAAAATTGTCATTTTTTTAAAAAAACAATAGAAATTCGATTATCTCGAGAACTACTAATTTTCGGATGGGGTATCATATGGTCAAATTTATTGCAAATTGTCTCTACTTTAACCCCTTTCAGGGAATACATCTAATTACCAGTCACCCTGTATATGCAAAAACACCACCTTACATCATCAACAATGTTAAATAAGATGTGCAAACAGAAAAGAATTTCTTACCCTCAGATGAGCCAGATCTTCAAGTTTTGTGAGGTCACTCAGTTCTAAGAACAATGAATACACCAACACAAGACCAAAACAATTTATGGCTGTAAACAGGATCCACAGGAGGCACATAGTAACATTGTATCCAAATATCATATCATTCACAATCGAGGCAAAAACAAAGGAAAATAATCGCCATCCTGTAAATATTGCCATACAATACAGCCAAGGAATAACTTTCTTCTCATATTCCTGAAATTGAAGCAATTTTTTTGTTTTAAATGTAAGTATAGTTTATCAGTAACTCAAGAGACATTTTTACTAAATTTTCAATCAGCTATTACAAATCTCATGTAGTTTCACAATTCAGCAGAATTTGTTTGGAAAGACAACTGGGAACCTACTTGAAAAGAAGAGGTAGGCTCTAGTGTAAAAAGTCTGATAACAGCAGCAATGGGATTTCAACCAATGGGAAGCTGCTTGGCACAATTTATTTTATTAGCTTATAGAAAGTTTTTTCTGACCAACATATGAATTAACATTTTCATAATTCAAACACTAAAATATTTCTTCCCAAAGAAAGGAATCATATCCTTCTGAAAAGATTAAAACATCATGACAGTAAGTAAAACTCAATCCCTACCCTGAGGGACAAATGTTGAAAAGTGAAACCTGACAATGTATGTACAATTGACTTTTAGAGTATTAATATGAGTAATGTATTCAATATTTTTTTTACGTTTGATCCATTATTTATGATTAAAAGACTATTGTACTAAAGCTGACACACAATTCAATAAAGACCTAAGAGATTTATGGAAGAAGGGAAATATGATTCCTAAGACCAGGACAAATTCAGTTCTTCTCTGCCTATAAAATGCAGTTGAATACAAAATAAATTCATCATCCATGATCAAAGAAAACATGAACCATACCACGGCCAACTTTATTGGAGGCCGGAGCCTTCAATTTGGCAACCCTGTAAACAGTGAAATCAGCAGGCCAATTTTACTCGGAAGAAACATTAGAGAATGAACTTACAGACATAAAAAAGTAATAATTTTATGTAGCCTATTCATCTCGTAATCACTTCATTTGCTTAAATTGTATTCGCTAGTGTATTCATAAGTAAAGCAGTATGTAATTAAGCTGTTAGAAAGATACATTACATTGTTTGTGCTGCATACCAGCATTTCACGGAGCATTCCATACTTTTCACATGTGGCGAATCATTAAATATAATAAATATCCAATATTGATGTCACTAATATTCTTAATTACCATGTGCAAAATAAATTAGTGACATTTAAGAGCTATAACCATGACATAGAGGCTTAAAACATGTGTACGCAAAAAGGAAATTCCACGCTCACGCTGAGAAAAGTTGTGTCCATGAGGCACCGGACACCACACGCTAAGTTTTTACTTGTATTAAGTACAAAGGTTAAATTACAACACTCAAACAAAAATTCAAGAAACAATACAAACTCAAACAAACCTCTTAAGAGCATAAAAGTGCTTAACCTAATAAAAACTGTAGAACAGAAAATCACTAATCCCTTCACTGTAACATATCTCCGCAAGATAAAAACTCTGTTGTTTCTAAACCATGCAAAATTATCTACTTTCTCGCAGGGAGTAGATAGTCACCAGCACTCGGCATTATTTTAGCCTTGTACAGTGGTGGAAAAAAGTTTTTCCCCATAAGACTTTAATGGCAGTAAATAATGCCGGAAGGGTAGGCAACACACATTGCACCTTTAGGTGATCAGGTGATTCTGTCTCTCTCAAGAGCAACTCGTCTTTCATGCAATAGCCAACAGACACAGGAAATGTAGGAAAGTCACGTGACTTGTCAGGTGGAATTTTGTTCATCAGAAAATCGGCTTTTCTCAAGCCAGGTCGCAGAACCAACAAGAGCTACACGTTATATCTCCGAAAATGATTTGCCTAAAATGTTGAACGAAACACAAACAATTCTTGCCTTAATTACATAGGCTACTATACTATATTTGCCACAGTAGCTCAGTCGTTAGGGTGTTTTATTACCATGCAAGAGATCTGGGTTCGATCACCAACGGGGGAGAATCGAGATTTTTTCCACCTATTCAAGCTGCTCCGGTGCCCACCCAGCATCGTATAAAGTGGGTACCTGGAGGAAAATCTGGGGGAAAGGGGGGGGGTAAGGCAGCAAGGGTCTTGGTGCTGATCACATCATCCTCACCTTCGGCCTGATGAAGGAAGCTTGGTGCCCTAACTCCACAAGGTAGCACTTTGCTTTTTAATTTACTATACATCCCGATTTTGTAAGAACAGAACTTCCCAATCTCTACGTGGGCTTTCTTCCGAATTCTGTAGGGACGTGAATAAGCTCCAATTTTTCTTGACACAATTTATACATGTTATATTTCCTTATACGAACAACAGCCGATATCCTTTGGTGCGTGTGTGTGTGTGTGTGTGTGTGTGTGTGTGTGAGGGGGGGGGGGGTTATAATCCAAACATGTGAGGTGATCCTTTTCGCACTACTCCATTCTCAGAAATAAATCTCAATTCCACACACTGAAAATGTAGCACTTTCTACATCTAAGCATGCAAATATCTAGTAGCAAAGTAATGTGTGGCAAGAGAAAAATTATATAGCATTCCTGATGGTGCAGTAGTTGCAGAGTGGCCTTGTAATCAAGGAGTCCCACTCACAAATTACACCCATACGCACAATGGGATTCGAACCCAGGACATCAGACATCGTAGCACACTGTGCTAACCACTCCGTCACGCACGGAATTCTTATAGCCCTAATCGTTCCACAAGCATGTTTTCTATCTTTAACTACACACGAACCATAAAGAACAATCTAAACACTCTAACCTTAAAAAAACATATGCCTGTGAAAATGCAAAAGAATATTTTTCTTTAGGTAATGAAATATATTAGTGACAGAATGATGGAAGTAGAGGAACATCTCCAATGAAACAAACACTCATGCCTTCTGGATATTTGTATTTCCTGCCGAACAAGGTTCCGAGTTCGACCAAAATGGGTTCATTGTGTATGTTCATTCATGTCTTTAATGTAATCATAAATCCTCGTCATGAATAATTTAACTTCATAGGAAGAAAACTGAGATAATTACTAATAAAATCAATAACAAAACAAATTTGACCTTAAAGCTCTGGCTTTGCGCTACACATTCCATCATGGGGACTGACACTTTACGTAGGTGTAGACACGCTTCGTACAATTTGATGATATCGCGGTTACATAATGGATGTGCAGCCACTTAACTAAACCCCCAAAAATTCCCATTTTATTACTAAATTCTAAATTAGCATAATATCACATAGTTTACCTATTCATAATCTGTGCCGCTTTGGTGCACTTTGTGGATTGTTTCGTTGGTTTGGTTGTGTTAATTAATGTTGCATTAATCAACATCAGGTTAATCGCGGCAGGCACAGTGGAGGGAAAATGACAATGAAGCAGAACGAGGAGTCCCTTGGTTCCCGATTAATGAAACTTTGTCTACATGCAACTGAGTCGCTGCTTGAAATTGCTGAAAATGGCATTTATTAATTTCTTAATTTTGCTTATTTTATATTGATTTCTAGAACTTGTGTACACAAAGGCAATGAGGATGATTAATGAAGCTATGAAATGGATGATAGGACATGATGTTACACAAAATTCTAAGTAAAGACTAATGAATATCGATTCGTCTTATCATTTGTCAAGTAGTTGTTTTTAACTCCAATCTTTTTCAACGACAGCATGTGTGTTGTGCGATGATGATTCGACGGAAACCACCACTTCAATGACTCTAATGTCAGTAAAGAGAACATTTACTTACGAGTAGTTGTTGTTAAGAAATCAATTCCTGAAACTTTTTCTGGGGGTCTCACGGCACCCAACTGTTGTTTGTTATGGCTGGGCCTGGGGGTATGACTCACGCTGCTGTCAATACTCAATCGTTCTTGAGAAATCAGGTTCACCAGGCAAACCTAAATGGCAATTTTGTTACTTGGGTTGCATAGACAATAGGTTTTAAGATGTTACGATATCATAGGTCTCATGGCCCAAGAACTACTTTCTCTGACTGTACATACATGGACTATATGAAAAACAAAACAAATATTTGTACATATGCACATCGTAATTACATTGTACTGTCTGTTGAACAAAATCTTGGCAATTATGTTATAGACTGCTAAAATGAAGACGACGTACAGAAATATGTAGATAAAATTTATTTAAACTCTGAATGTATCACTCGTTCATGCTGGTTTATCACATCCACAACTACTTTGTACGTCTTACTTTTAGAACTTTAAGGCGAGTGTGCTAGATCTTCCAGCATTTAAATATGTAGTTGTTAAAGAGATTCGAATGTCATTCCAAAATGCTACCAAATAAAATAAGGGCAAACTACAGATTATTGTAAAGTTCCATACTGCGTATGAAATGCAAAGTTGGCCTTCTATTTTCTGCTTATTTCCAGTTATTTAACAGCAAATTTATATTTATATTGTTAATGTTTGTTTTCCACTTACATTGTAGTGTCAATCTTGTCCAGATTTGGAAAAAGATAAACATTTTACACAGATTCCCTTATTTCTTTAAGAGTCAGCATTAATTTTGCTATTCACGCCCATGCTATGTAGCTTCATGTTTAAGCCAGCGACACAGTTACCAAATTTAAGGATTCTGGCCTTTAATAAAGCTGGCCATGGTCATAAGGCATTAAAAATAGGTCTCACATTTCATTTCTACATCTGAAATAGTAGATGAAAGTTGATCCCCAACTACATGGTCAGTCATACAACCAGAGGTATTGCAGTTGGAAAGTATAGTGGAACAGAGGGTGATAAACAGGTTGGTTGTATTGGACTGGGGGCAAACTGAAAAGTTATTGGGTAACCTTGTTAAAACACCACTATGGATGATCACTGCTCAGCAGCAGCCATTAAAGGTGGTGTTAGGCTATTGGTATGAATGATGAATTAGGGCAACACTTGAGCTACAATTTCGTACAAATATTTTAGTGCAGTTAGTAGTGTTTTTTTAGTACTTAGGAGAGGGAAGGTCTGAAAAGAAGGTTACTCAACAACACTGTGACCATGATAACTGCTGTATATTTATAACTATTGGTAGTAGGACTGGTACTAAATAATCATTTTAGGTACTAAATAGTGTAAATTGAAAGATATTGAGATGAAATTTTTACATGGATTCTTTTGAGCATCAATCAAGAGTTGCATTTGAGTGTAAATGATTGGTTTCAATATGTTGAATTTTAAGATACTCTAACCTAATTTTGTAAAATACAATAAAAACCAAATTGATATGTTGTTCCACAATGACGATAATATGCGAACTGGTATAAAATGGGGATGAAAGATAATTAACATTTATATCTTTCTCACGATTTGAACCTAAATTTGGAATTACACTGCTTTTTCTTTTCAAGTAGATATGTGATTGTCCTCACAATGTTTTGTTAGCGTGTAAAATTTCCAGTTTTAATGAAACTGCATTCAAAAGAGTTAACTAAAAGTGAAAACAGACATCTATGTTAAATAGGGACATACTCTATGAAATACTAAATGAACCTTTGCTATAATTTAGAACATACACCATATTTATAATTTATTTTCTCAAAATGACTGAATTGCAAATTTTACGCAGACACTTTTTTGGAACATACTTGTAACTTAAGGTATTAAAATAGGAGAAAGACATATTCATTCCAGTCATTTTATACGATTGCAGTACAGATGTGCATCTACATATGGTAAGATAATGCTTTTAATCATTCATTTAATGGATTTATGCATCATGGTTGCCAGCAAGTAAGTCCAAGGTCACTTTCTTCAGGAGATGAAGTATTTTATTTTATTGGAAATGAGACAGTGAAAATTATATTTAACAGTCTTGTTCATGAAGTTTCTTTGGAATAATTAGTTTGACAAACTTTATTAGTGAAGTTGAAGCATTAATATTAAAGATAATTCTTAATTGTTTTATTTCCAGTTGGACTGTATTTCTGCAAGGCAGACAAGCAAGATAATATTTTGTTTCAACTACATTATTGGAAATGACTCATTATCAGGCATATTTTAAAAGGATCTCTACAAGTTTCTCTAACTTTCAGAGAATAGTGTAATACATGGCAGTTCTTATCGAGATGAAGAAGTATTGAAACGAGCCATAAAAACAAATTAACATGACACGTATTTGGAAACGACCTCTTCGCAAAAACGTATATTAAGCAGAACACAATATAATGACATCACTATTTGAAATTTTTATTACATCTTCCCAGGAAATATGAGGTACTTGCTTACAAGCTGCTTTCATTATTAGGTAAGGTAAGGTAAAGTTCATATAGCACCATGCCATGAAGGCACATTTAGGGGATGTGGGGATAGGACCCCACACATTCTCAATCTCGGACAGTTTGGAGATGATGTGACTGATCAGCACCATGCTTTGGCTGCCTTTACTCCCCCAAGGTTGACCCCAGGTACCTATTGATTTGAGCCTGGCTGAGCCCTGGAGACAAGGCTGGAAGAAATTTGACCTCAGATCACCCAGCCTGGAAATTTAACCTGGGTCTCCTGCACGGCAGTCAAGATGCCATACCAACTCTCTTTCATTATTATGAACTGTTTCATTCATTTATAAATTGAAAAGCATCTTATTTACTAGCTTCTCTCCATCATTTCTGGATCTTTTCATGTCTTTCCCACCTTTGTCTTTGACGATGAAAGCTTACTGCATGCAAGAGAGACATTTTAAGAAAGGAAACAGATTAAGTTAGACTTGGTGTAGATGTACAGTGAACATATTATGAAGGATGGAAACAATATAACTAAATAATAATAATATACAAAAAAAACATTCTACCCATGTTGCTAGTTCACTTGGCTGAAAGCTGTTCATTTCATACTGCATTGTTATCTGAGGATGTTTCAGATGCAAGTTGAATCATGTTGATGTTCAAACAAGATGGAATGTGGAACGTAGTTTCATTATAATGTAAAGTGTTATGTTGTTTGTGAGTTTTCTTAATAAATGCAGTTTATCTTCATAATGCATGTGTTTGCATTGCACATCATCACTGATTTGATAAAATTAAAAGTCTCACTGGAAAAGTTACAGTTATTGCTTTTCTTTTTTTACTGGGAAGAAAGGTTCCAGCACTATTCAAGTTGATTTGTTTGTCATAAAAACTAAATTGTTATGTTCATAAACGATCCAAGTGTATACACACACACACTTATGAATGTCTCCATTTAAAATAAAATGTTACTAGTTTTATCCTCACCTATAATAAGATGTCAGTATTGAGTACGCAGTGTTGCCAGCTTATGGAAAAAACTGAGGAAAATCAGGTCCTATGGACGCTGAATGAACGCTACTAGAAAGAGTAAGGTTCAAGGTTACTGTCAGTGTTGTCAACTCTTGCCTTACATATTTTCCCTAAGATATATATCTGTTGTATCTTTACTTTCCTGACATGCCTCATATATAATTTAATGATATTATTTTACAACTACTCACCTTCCTCAAGGCAATTATGAGCACGATGCTTGCAACAAACAAAGCTATTGCTGCAATGAGGGAAAATAATGCGAACATCACCAAAGCATTTCGAACTGCAAAGAATGATAAAAACATTTATTACTTAATTAACTATAAAAATGACATGCACATTATTTAATATTTCATTACATTAATGGTCTTCTCACAAAGGAGGTTGGTTGCACATAGTCTTCTTTCTTGTAGTCACCATCTCTGTTCTTAACAGTTTTTTGTTATTTTGAGACAAGAAGGTGGATTGCTTATTTTTCGATTTCAATGCAAAGATGTGCATGTAGGGGAGCATCATTTGCTCTTATGTTAACTGGAGATTTATCATTGTTATTTTTAATCCAAGTATATGGCTAGAATAATTTCGTACTATTAGTAAGTGAAAAGCAGCATGAAAGATACAAACTACTATCCAAACAAAAATTTTGAGTTCTTGGATCATAACTAGGAGGCGGATTTATATGGACTAAAAGGCTGAACTATGCATTAACCACAGGCAAAATATGCACTATAAATTTCAAAAAGATGTCCTAAAAATTGGGTATTATGATAAATATGTTACTTATGATTTCACCAATACCCTCCTATGCATGCCACTGTCTACACAATTTCAATTTGAAGAAATTCCCAATAGACCCATATTTCCAGCATAGTTAACTAATATGCAAGGCACGTCCAGAAAGTAAGTTCCTTTTGCAATTTATGCTGCAGCTGCAATACAATCACAAGAGTGCGCATGCACGCCGAGTAGTTGTACTCATTGGCAAGGCAGAGAAGTCAGTGTTAGAGAAGACAGAAGTGCAAAATCTTTGTAGTGGGTTGTGATAATGTTCAAGAAAATTGAAACACCTACCACGTGTGAAGTGCACTCAGTCATATGGTTTTTGAATGCATGGAATGTGTCAGTAGCTGAAATTCACCATCAAACTGGTGAAGTGTATGGTGAACAGATCATGAGTGCCTCAATTGTATGGAGATGGGTACGACAGTATAACAGATGGAACAATGTGCATGATGAGGAATTCAGTGGGCGATCGACCATCTCTGGTGACAGACGAATTAGACCATGCTGTGGAAGAGAAGATTAAAGAGAACAGACGATTCAACCTCATCACAAGTATAGCCCAGACCTTGCCCCATCTGATTTTCATATCTTTTTTGCACCTGAAAGCTTTCCTTGCTGGAAAGAGCTTCAAGGAAGAAGATGCTGTCAAACAAGCTGTTGCCACTTGGATATAAACAAAGGTGGAATCGTTCTTCAGTATGGGGATTCAAAATAGGGTGTCTCGTTATGATAAGTGTCTCAACAGGGATGGCTATTTGCATTGAAACATAGTCCAATGCCTGTACTTCAGTGTACAATAAAGTGTCTTGTTACATTATATTTTGTGTATTTTTAATTGGTCAACGGAACTTACTTTCTGGATGACCCTTGTAATCGCTCAACACGGATAATGATCACATATTGCGTTTCTGTCATCTGTATTTTTTTACGACTAAAAACTGTTTACAAAGCAGAAAATGATTACTAGATCTTGGGACTATTTATTGTCCAAAATAACAGGATCATCATGCACTAGTTGTTACAGCTAAACAACAGTAAAAATACCCCCCTTTAAACAGTCCCAAAAATTATGGTTGAACTAAACTGTTGCACAGGTTTACAAAGCCCTGAAATTCTGGCCCAAACCCAATGCACCAATTTCCTAATGTAATATTCTTATGCATAGGAAAGACATGGACAAAAAAGTGATAATAAAAAAAAACCAAAAAGAAGCCTATTTTTTCAATGTTGACATTGGATGCTACTGTGGATAAATAGTTATATTCTGAATTCCCCAAAAAATTCCGGAAATTTGAAGAATGAATTATGATAGCAACTCGATGCGACAGAAAAGGACTGGAAACACTGTACTTAGTCCTTGTCATGCTGTTCACAGCGTAATCATGCCCATGATGGACAGTGAGAAGTTGACGTGTGTGACAATAATAATGCATGTAAATTTTCATGTGAACCACAAGAAATTATTCTGGATATCTAGGATATTAAATTTAATACATAAATGCTCCAAGGAGACTTGACATTACCCTTAGATGCCGAGGCTGATTTTCCAGGTATTTGCACTAATGTCAAGTGTGTTTTCAGCAGGGAATTTGAAATCCTACATGCTTCTAAATTAAATTTTATATTTCCGGGACTAAAAAAGTAAGAAGTACAAATGTACCTCATTTTGTTCACTATACTTTGGGCTATAATCCTGATGAAAAAAAAATCTGTAATCAGTTAGAAGAAGAAGAAAAAAGGGAAAATAACTATTTTATCTAACAGTTTTGTGAAACAGGCTGTTTCCCAAACCCTTTGTTGGTGGCTGGACTTTCTTTCCCTGCTGTCTCCTCCCTCCCCCTCCCATCGCCCCCAGCCATGCTATTGGCACCAGGAATATCGGAAGATCGTACTTGTACTGCCAAAAGTGTGTTTTGAAACCCCAAAATTGAGAAAGAAGCAATGAAAATAAACCTAAAAAAAAAAAAAAAACAATTTTTGGACATCGCCCTCCTCCTCCTCCAAATAGTAACAATGAAATTAAACTTTACTAATTGTTAATTACATACCTCTAGACTCATGCGGAACTCAAAACATGTATCTCCGATCATTATCCAAGTGACAGTATGTTAAAAAAGTAACATACTACGAGAAAAAGCTGCTTGTGACACGGGTGTCACAAGCTGTCATTAAGGGAAATACCTGTTGTGACACCCGTGACACGGCCCGTCCTTTAAGCAGTAACCATATACTCACCTCTATTCACTGTTGAAGCAATCTTCTCTTCAATCCTTCGGTATCAGAAATTTGAAACTATTGTCCATCCACAGCAAGCATGGAGTGGATGTAAACAGAGAAATTCGGTTGATTATTTCCGGTGCCAGCTGTTCCAAAGCGTAAGAATGTTTGACAAAGTAATGCCATTTACCTAAACTTCTATACTGAACCAGGGTGGGAGGAGCTTATTTCATGCACCTTATCTAAACATGAGCCAACGTCAGAATTAGGGAATCAAGTCAAAACTTCACAAGTAACATTCTTTTTACTTTGTTCTTGGAAGTGGATGGAGAATAGTACACACCAATCTAGTATTTGAAATACGTTTCCACACTTTACATTTTCCTGCATTATACATTCAGGTTTGAATCCTGGTCTGGGCATGGGTGTTCTTTCTGAGTATTCCTTCATCAATTTCATTATGTTATCACTTATCCTCATTGTCACGATTAGCCATAAGTGGCAGAAAAGAGACACTAAATAACAAAAGTAAAAAAAAAAAAAAAAATCAAATTTCTTGATTGATTTTAAGTCCACTTTATGCATAGTAAGACTAATCAGGACTGGACCTACAATTTAAAGTGGGATTCGAGCTGCTATGAGCCTCCACAGCGTATCAAACCAGACCCCTTATTACAAGGTGATGACATAACCACTATGCCATCAGGGAGGCTGAAATCAAATTTCTGTTCTTAAATCTTATTTATTATTTTCTTACTAACAAATGTCATGAAACTATTTAGGAATAATGATCCCATTCCAAAGAAGATTTTCGAAATTCAACTTTCTTTCACTTTTTGAGTAGCGTATACAGAAGGCTGATCGGGCTATAACCGACCGATTTGGCAACGCTGCTGCCAAGTGTGTAGTTGCGCCAGAATCTTGCAACCAGCATTGTGTCTGAGCTCGCAGTTGCCAGAGCATTGTGTTTGTGATAGTGAAATGTCGCCGAAAATGGAGCTCACGCAGAAACATTTGCCACGAAAACAGGCCCGTTCGAGGTTGCCAGCAAAAGTGTTGCCCGAGGTGCTTCGTGGAATTCAGTGAATTGCAGTCCAGGAGAATCCACCACACCAACGTGACATGGTCCAGAGGTTCAATGTGGCACACTCCATTGTCAGCAATGTCATTCATCACCATCTTGGTCTGTGGTGCGTATATATGGGCCGGGTTCACAACCTCCTCCAGTGCCATATTGTAGAATGCAAGACCAACTGCCGCAAACTGTATGAAAGACACTTGGCAGGGTCAAAATGGAAGACAGTTGTCACATTGGAAGAAGCCTACATTTATCTCACGTGTAATTTATCTCACAGGGCAATTACATACCGTGACACCACACGTACCAAGAAAGTTTCCCGCAGGGAATCATGATTGTCACCAGATAAGGTTACGAGGGGAGGTTGGAGATACGTAAGGTAGAGAAAAACATAAAGGTGAATGCTGCCTACTTCGAAGAATCTATTATGGCCCCAATCTATCGGATAAACATCCCCCGTTTGCACAGAGCCAACAAGAACCAGGTGCGGATACACATGGACAAAGCATCGAGCCACACTACTAGATCATCCCTCAGGACATGGAGCACGAAACAGGAATCCATGTTATTCCCTTTCAGGACATTCCTGTCAAAAGCCCTGATGCCAGTCCAATGGATTTCTGTGCATTTGGACTGTTAAAAAAGATGTCCACAACATCGCCGCCCATGCACCTGACCTATGGAAAGCCTGTAAGGAGGAATGGGATGGAATTCCTATGCATGTGCTCCAACATAGTTTGTTGCAGTCGAAATTGCGATGTCGGGCGATGGTCCATAATGCTGGTGGTCCCACAGAAGATGACCAGTAGTGGCACCACAGCTTTTTCATAGGGTAAGTAAACTTTACATATCGGTTGAATATCAACCTCTGTATTACAACAAAGGTTTAAAACACATGAAGGTCATATGCACACACAAAAGCTTGCACTCCTACATGAATATAATTTTAAATTAAAACATTGGTCCTCAAATAAATTGGCCACAACCTTTCTAGACTCAACGTCACTCCTGCACGGTTATTATTATTTTGGAGAGAGAAAATTGTACCCAACGAAAATTTAACTAAAGCTCTAAAATTAGGAATATAATACCCTCCAATTGTATCAGTAGATCTACGCATGTATTACATTGATCTTTACCACATACATTTATTTGGAAAATGGTATCCATATCAATATCATCACTGAATCATAATCAGGGTTACCAGATCGCTGTAAGGGAAATATAGGACATGCTGTCCCAAAATGTAGGACATTAAGTCAAAATGTAGGACACAAAACATTCTCAATAAATAATACATATTTCTATAGAACATGTTACAAAATAGTTGAAAAATGACACTTTTCAGTTTTAAAAAAAATAATACTTAATGGATTTTTAAATGCAAAATTTCAAAAGTTGCAATCATACTAATCAATGCACCTCTTACTACATGATTTAAGTGGTACTTCTCAGAGGAGAGAATTTTTATCAACATTTCAGGTTTAGTCAAACTATACAGGGCTATTGTAAATGATCTTCCCGATTTCAAAGTTTAATACCTCACGTTTATTTATTCACAATGACATGCAACTTATGTTAAATGAAAGAAAAACTAAAAAAGTTTTTTTTTACATACATACGTGTTATGTTCCACGTCAAAGATGCTCAATATGATTGCCTTTTGTAATTGGGCACACATCAATCTGATAGTCAAATTGTTGACACACTCTTCCCAACATCTCAGAGTGAATGGATGCTTCTTGGATGCGTACTCGAAATTCAGGTATGTTGTTAGGTAGGGGTGGCTCATGCACTTGGTTTTTAACATAACCCCCCAAAAAAAGTCGCACGGGGTGATATCTGGTAAACGGGAGGGCCAAGTAAGCAGAACCTGATCCTCACGACTAGCTCGTCCTATCCATTGATTTGGTAACCTTCTGTTGAGTTCCCTCCCGACATCCTGGTGCCAATGTGGGGGTGTCCCATCCTGCTGGAAAATAAAATTTTTCCATGTCCTCTTCCAGCTGCGGGAAAAGCCATGTATGCACGTTAAGGTAGGAAAGTCCGTTTACAGTGTCCTCCTCGAAGAACATAGGGCCATACACCTTGTTACAGGTAACTGCACAAAACATGTTCATCTTGGGGGAATCACGGACGTGTTCTTCGTAAACATGGGGATTTTCCAAAGCCCAGATCCTCACAATTTGTTTGTTTACTTTCCCCGAAAGGTGGAAGGTAGCTTCATCACTGAAGACAACCAACTCAATGAAACCATCTCTTTCCATAAGGTTTGCATAGCAACGTGGAACTAAGTCTATTATCCTTGTCTGTAGGTTTAAGCACCTACAATTTCAATCGGCAAGGTTGAAATTTCAAACATTTTCGCAGAATCTTCCACACTGTTGTCTGCTTCAAGTTCAATTCTCTGCTTGCTTGATTTTTTGGGGCTTCTGACGAAAGTCACACACACATGCTCAACTGTTTCATTACTAACTCCTGGCTGGCCTGATGATTTCCTCTTGCAGATACACCCACTTTCTTTAAATTGTCTGTACCACTTCCGAATTGAGTGCCGGCTTGGTGGATCTAACCCGAACTTCATTGGACACAAATTACTGACTGTTGTACATGAAATTCCAGGGCACAAAATGCTCTCCTGTCTTCGTTTCCAGCCATCTTGATTTACTGTCGCCCTAGTGGTGGAATGTGTAACTAAACATCAACTTTGACAGACACTAAAACTTTTTGAGTTTTTCTTTCGTTTAACATAAGTTGCATGTCATTGTGAATAAATAAATGTGAGTTATTAAACTTTGAAATCGGGAAGATCATTTACAATAGCCCTGTATTTATGTTAGAGTGAACAGTCAAACTCTTTGAAATTATAGAGACCAGTACCAAACATTTACAGACTTTATGAAAAAATAATTTCTATCGTGAGTCTGTTCTGCTGATGGTAATGAAAGTACTCCCTCAACCTTTGAATTATGACCTTTAATGGCAAACAAATATTCAACAATTACCGTAATTTAAAATGGTTCCAGAAGTTTCATCTTGGGTAGTTTTTAGTTCAATAACAGGGTGCCTACAAAATAACACGTCCAGAATTCTTGACTTTTTCTGGACTTTTCTAGACCTTTCTTTTCGTTTTTCTTAATGTTTATTTACTCGACCCCAACTTACATAGGTAAAGTGAGAAATTAGTAATTAAGAAATAATTTAATTTATTTAACGAAAACCCCTACCAATGGGCTAGTTAATATGAAAACTGAAGCTGAATTTAAGAAGAGAATTAGATTTGCTTTCTCGTATTAATGCATCCTGAACTGTGTTTGGCAGACAAGTGAGGCTTTGGCGTCTGGACTTACAGCCAGCATATTCTTATGTGGGGCTTGTGTCGGTTGTCCCTATGTTTGTCACTGTCCCTTCATCCATCTTATCTTACCACCATTCATCCTTAGCTTCGCGATTAGCCAAAGGGACAGAAAAAAGTGAAGTAAAATAAACTAAATTAACCAATCAGTCATTATGATAGCAAAAATTCTTGACCACAAGAATAATTTATTGCCTTTTTATTGACTTATGATCTACTTGTTGATTTCTTTACTTTCTCTCGACTACCATGACTTTTTTGACTGGCAGACATCCTAAATAACTTTGTTCTCTACACCCCTGCTTTACA
Source organism: Lepisma saccharinum (assembly GCF_977018435.1). NCBI lineage: Eukaryota > Metazoa > Arthropoda > Insecta > Zygentoma > Lepismatidae > Lepisma > Lepisma saccharinum. The sequence goes on along the minus strand of NC_139232.1, from coordinate 30,742,845 downwards.
ATCAAATTCGTAATCAGAAAGTGGTCCCAAAACTTTGTTCATTAAGTGCTTTCGGTTTCCCGTTTGCTTAATAGCAGGACAAACTTTTTTTCTCTTTGGGCAATGACTGAATCAAAATAAATTTCACTATTGAGTTTGGAAGAAGCACACTCCATAGACTTGTAACTGTCATGATTTGTTTCTGTTACATATTTTCCAAATTAATATTATGTGACGCTCAAAATGTAGGACATTTATGATATTTTTCAAATTCCTCCCGGACACCGGACATAAGGCTAAAATGTAGAACATGTCCGGGAAAAACCGGATGTCTGGTAACCCTATTCATAATCCATGAACAGTGGCACCATATTCAACAGAACATCACACCTTGACATTTTTGCTGCAGATGCCAGGGCAAATGCAATATGATTTTCAATTGTTATCAGCTGTAATGTTGCTACTTCTCAACTCTACTTCCAGGAAAAGCCATAAAACTGTGTGAGGTAGCAGGTCAACACTTTATACCATGCTGAGCAATCCTGAAGGTGCCCACCCATTGAGGGTAAAAATTTTATACATGTAAGTTACTTTATCTCTTCTACTACCCCTCCAAAATTCATCCAAATCTGAGATTGTCGGGTTGAGAGCTGTGATGATTTGGCATGGAATGACCCTATACAATAGAGACAGTAACACTTAGTGATAAAAAATATGATGCAAAAATTACAATTGGACATCTTGGAATCAACTCTACAAACTATGCTTGTACAATACAATAATTATTCTTCATATTCCACTGGGTTTGTTTAACCTTTAAGAGACCAACTATCTTTTAAAAAAGTTGTAAGCCCCAACTGCCCAAGTATCTTTATAAAGATTCTTGGTCGTGTTCGTAGTTATGAAGTCATAATGTCGCTAATATTTACTGGAATTGCGATTTTGTTCTTGTATATTATTGTTAACATACATATTGCACTGTAAGGACTCTTGCAGATCTTAGTGTTCTTTAAAAAAAAGCAGGAAAATGGTGGCTTCTTTTGTAATGAAATAGTGTTGGTACGAACATAGTTTTTTTTCCTACAACAATAATCAGCTTGAACCTCGAGTTGGGGAGTGTCGTTGCTGGAAGTTTTGAAAAAATTTTCCTGGTAGGAGGGGAGGGATTTTGACAATGTCCGGTACTTTGTTGTACCAGGGGAAGAGAGCAAACCCCCTTTCTTTTTCAGAAATTTTCGAATATTCTAGGTTTTGCCACCCTCCCCTCCATGGATATGCTCAATGTGCATAAATTTTATATAGTCCGATTCTATGGTTCATTCCACGTACAACGGTATATTATTATTCATCTCTGTAGGGCAAATTGCCTCCGATCTACAGTCATCTAAATGAACCTCTGCATTTTGCTAAAAATTGGCCCGCTCCCAAGGGGTTTACCTGGTGAAATGGTCTTGGTCTCTTAAAGGTTAAGTGTGCTTATAAGTCAACCTTATTGCACAGAAAGACTAATCAGGACTGGACAGTTTAAAGTTGGGTCTTAACCACTTTACCAGCTATCGAGCCTGTGCCCCTTGCTTATAACTAGACCTCGGATTTTAGGTTTTTAACCTATTTTTTTCCTTTTCAGGTATATAAGAAATAATAAGTTATGTCAGTGTTTTGTTAAAAAACCCAACAACTGATGTAGTTTTATAGTGCCTAAAAATATCTTGCTTGTTAGAACCTATTTTAGGTTTATGCACCTAAATCAAGCCTTTTTTAAGGTTTTTATACATTTTTAAAGGTTTTACAGGATTTGTATGTCACACAGAGGCATTTGCTTTGTTTGGTGACGAAAAAATTCAATGGCGAACGTGTTTGAAATGTGCTCCCTGTTGATTTCCCTTCCTGCAAGTCCATGGTAATTTTTCAAAGCTCTAAAATGTCTGGTGCCACTGTTACCTGTACAACCCAAAGTGATCTGATCTGTGTTGTCTTGCTCACTTGCACGTCACTTGCACATACGTCTTGCAAACTAACATTTCAGCATTGAAGTTTGCACCACTGACTATGTTTTTGTTGAAAGATTATTTTCAGGATATACGATGATCCCCACAGACTAAATTGCGAAGTTTGAATGTGGATAACATGAAAAAAGATTCTTGCCTAACTATACGGCGAAGAGTGGATTTTAATAGCACATTTCCAATGGTAAGTTCTGCCATCGTCGTAGGGTTAGGCAACACACATAACATTATGCAAGATAGTGCATATTTTAGGATATAGGTGTCCCATTTTCATTGCTGGTGATTATACCTAATAAGCATTTTCCAGGAATTTTGAACTATTTTAAGTTTTTTGAACCTACTTCAGGATTTTTGGAGCCTAACTTATGATTTTTAGGACCTATTTTGTGATTTTTTGAACCTATTTTAGGGTTTTTTTAACTTATTTTAGGGTTTTTTGAACCTATTTTAGGGTTTTTAGAGCCTATTTTAGGAACCTAAAAGCACATTTTTTAGAATAAAAAAATCCGAGGTCTACTTATAACTTACCACTATGCCACTGGGATCTGATGATGCAAATGAGATGTTTGTGAAGCATTACCTTTATAAAATTATAAACATATAGCAAATAGTAAAATATGTCTACAAGCATGAATTGAATTCCACATCTTTTCAATGTTTTTGAAGCATTTCTGGTTTCCTACTTAGGAATTGCCAGGAATGAGGACACCAAAAAGGTTAATTAATACACATGAGATTAATTTTGGTGACCACTGTCACCATATACATTGGAACTCGTCGCAGAGTAACGCAACCAGTTCTGAAAATCAGGCATATCCACAGGCTGATGATGTCAAATTCAGACACCCACCACAGAAATCCCTGAAGGAGGAAACAAAAAAAAATTGGTTGTCCTTATTTCTGAATATGTGACAATTATGAAAATGTCAGTGTTTCTACTGAATTCTAGTTAAAGTTTATTATCAGGATTTCCTTCATTCTACCCATTTATTGCATGCACCTCCAAACACACATACATAAGGAGAGAGAATGAAAGGAAAGTTGATAAATTTAATCTGTAATGCAGAAGTTTAATAAACTTACCATGAACACTTCCAACATACACAAATTCAAAGCTGATAATGTAATACCCATAATGTGTTGAGCCAGGTGCAGCTTGTGCTAAACAATAAATGTCAAAGACTGAAGTGATGATGGTGAAAATGCTCAATATCTGAAAAAAAAATATGGTAATACAATAAGCCTTCTGAAATAAGATAAGTTGGACATTTCTACCCTAATGAACATCAAACTATAGTGAATTTAACACTAGAACAGCCACATTTTAGACTAACCTAAAACCGCCGTTGGGGGTCAACTTGACCCTCATAAGAAATTCAAGCCCTCTTAAGAGTAAATTATTTTTTTAATGATGAATGATGTTGAAATGACAATATATAAGATTTAACCTGTTTCACAATGTGCTTTTGCACGAGTACAAGTTATAAGAGAGCAAAAAAAAGTGCGATATGACAACACATATTACAAATTAGCACACAACATGTTTCCAAGTGAGGTTACATATGAACATAAACTATGAATGAACACAATATGTTCCAAAGTTCGTTAGACATCAGAACAAGTTGAACAGTATACATGCTTGACAGTGATAGCAACACAATTTCCACAAATTGGTTTCTGGCATCCCTCACAGCTGACAGAAGTTTTATTCAGTCCCTTGCACAGTTGAAAGGCACACTTCTTTCAATTTGTGGTGTGTACTGGAACAATTTGAGGGCATCTGTTGCGTAAAGCACCAGCGCGTAGTTCTTCCACCAGTGCAAGAATAAATCCTCGGGTGTGAAATTGTGGAGTCTGAGGATTCCTTGAAACGTATCCAAGCATTGAGTGCGGCAATATCAAGGACATTGTAAAATACATGAACAGGCCACCCGTGAGTTCCACATCCTCTACTGTATTTCCTCAGCATCTGGTCTGCTACATCTACGCCACATTTAGTGCCATTGTAGTAAGTGACACTGTTCGGCTACTTCTTTGCACTTTCATCTACACACACATCCACTTGCATGGTGCTAAGAATCACGACATTATTTTTGCTCTTGCACCTATATATCGTGAGTGTGTTGTTTCCATTTCTCAGTGCAGCAGATAAATATCGTGGAGTTGAAGTGTCACATGCAATAGGAGGCAATTCTCACTTGTATTAACAATTGTGGTTTTCTTCGCAGAAAGTTGATCTGCAAGTTTCACAGAAGTAAAAAAGTTGTCAGTAGTGACGTGGTGTCCAGAATTTAGATGTGGTTGCAGTAATTTGAACACAACACTCTCCCCAAGTTGTGGAGAGGTTGTTTCCGATCTACGGTGACGAAATTGCACACCTTTTGCAGCACCAGCAAGCGTGAAGAGAACAAAGCTGCCAGTATTGTGGGCACGTTAGACCGTTGACTGTGCATGACAGGTGTGGTCATTGTGTATTGGGAAGAATGCCGCCGAAAATCAGTGCATATTGGGAGGGTTACATAAGTGCACTTTCTGATGTAAACTAGTTATAGTGCCATTATAAAACTGTGCAAGTAGCGTGGATTCACTGTGTCCAAAAATGGCATATCACAGGTGTTGAAAGGGGCAGGTAAGACGAGGCGTGGGATGATTCCTGTGGGGGTAGAAACAGGCCAACTCCCGGCCTGCCACTAGCCGCACACCAGCTACAATTCGGGATGTCAGGGTGCTGGTCACCAGGGAGAATCCAGCAACACAGAGAAGTATCGCAAACCGGCTACAAACATCACTGAAGAGTGCACACCATCATTCACTGCAATTTGGGTTTGGAAAAGCGACACAAGGGGCGTGTTCATAAGCTCTTGCCAAAACACATCAAGGAACGTCGCACCAACTGTTGAAAGCTTTATGAGCAGCACCTGTCAAGTGCAAAGTGGAAGTTCATTGTTACATTGGACGAGGCATAACAGTTGGGCTGAAAAGTTCGTAGGCTGACTCATAGATGGCGTTACTAGAATTAAATCCATGTGATTTTTACTTAGTACTAACCTTCAAAAGATACGTGTATAAATTTCACAGCTGCCGGATAATTAGTTCGTGAGATATAGCATTGTGAGTGAAGCAGCTTTTGTTATTGTGAAAAAATGGATAAAAAAGAATTTCGTGTGTTAATAAAGCATTGCTTTTTGGCGAAAAAAAATACTGTTGAAGCCAAGGCTTGGCTTGATAAACATTATTTGGACTCTGCATCAGGAAAATCAACCGTTGAGAAGTGGTTTGCTCAATTTCAACGAGGCGAAATGAGCATCGAAGACGATGCACGCAGTGGACGATCCAAAGAGGCTGTTACCGACGAAAACATCAAAAAAGTCCACAAAATAATTTTAAATGATCGTAAAGTGAAGTTGATCGAGATAGCTGAGACTTTAAAAATATCAAAGGAACGTGTTGGACATATTGTGCATGAATATTTGAACATGCGAAAGCTGTGTGCAAAATGGGTGCCGCGCGTGCTCACAATCGATCAAAAGCAACAACGTTTTGATGATTCGGAGCAATGTTTAGCGATATTCAACCGTAATAAACACGAATTTTTCCGTCGATATATTACAATGGATGAAACATGGCTCCATAACTACACTCCAGAGTCCAATCGACAGACAGCCGAGTGGACTGCACGTGATGAACCGAATCCAAAGCGTGGAAAGACGCAACAGTCGGCTGGCAAGGTTATGGCATCAGTATTCTGGGATGCGCATGGTATTATATTCATCGATTACCTCAAAAAGGGCCAGACCATCAACAGCGATTATTACATAGCGTTGTTGGAGCGTTTAAAGGATGAAATCACGAAAAAACGGCCCCATTTGAAGAAGAAAAAAGTGCTGTTTCATCAAGACAATGCACCGTGTCACAAATCAATGAAAACGATGGCAAAATTATATGAATTAGACTACGAATTGCTTCCCCATCCACCATATTCTCCAGATCTGGCCCCCAGTGACTTTTTCCTGTTTGCAGACCTTAAAAGAATGCTCGCTGGAAAGAAATTTAGCACTGATGAAGAGGTAATCGCCGAAACTGAGGTCTATTTTGAGGCTAAAGAGAAATCGTACTATAAAAATGGAATCGAAAAATTGTATGACCGCTATAATCGTTGTATCGCCCTCGAAGGCAACTATATTGAATAATAAAATCGAATTTTGTCAAAAAAATATTTTTTACTATGTTAGCCTACGAACTTTTCAGCCCAACTGTTACGTCTAATTCAGGAAAATAGCTCAAGATTTGTTGCTTAAGTCTACTTGAATGTACTTTTGATGAGTCTCCACCGAGCTGTTGAATTCTGGAACAGTAGAGTTTCTTCAACTCACTCAGAGAAAATACAGGAGTTACGTCATCTCTATCTAGAACACTCTGTAAATACGTAATGAGTTCTGTTAATGCATTTCCGTGAATAGGCTCATCGGAAAATTCATCTTTCTGTTTTGAGTTGATTGATGAGTTTATCAATGACTGTCACAAGCCACGTGCAATTTTTTATCAATTGACAGGTGTGAGGGACTTTCAAAGATGGTTCACTGAATGTAAGGAAAGTTTTGGCACAGGTTTCATGATCATTGCTGGATACTCGTACAATGGCAAGCTGACCATGCATCGTGTTGCCAAAAATACGAAGATTAATTCCGATTATTATCAGGCTAACGACCTGACACCAGTTTATCACCATGACATTCCCCATCTCTATGGGAGGGACCAGAATCGTATGTGGGTGCATCAAGACAAGGTGTCAAGTCACACATCTTGGCGTATTCGCCATGTATTGGATAAATCTGCATCTTGATTTACATGGCAACAACTATTCATCAACTGTTATTTCTGGTCCAGGACTATAGCACAAATAATAGTTTCCCTTCAGCTTGTACCAAGTGTCAGAAGCGAGAGCAAATTTGTTAGTGGCCAGGTGCTCAGCTCTGCTGCTTCGGACGTCAAATCTGAGATACTGCATGATTTCACGGAACCAATTGTGTGACATTGTTTCTTTGAACACAGGTGGTCTCAATTCTTGTTCCACAAATCAACTGCACAAAGTGTTGAATGACCTACTGCACCACGGGCATACAGGAGGGTGAAAAATGCATCCTCCAGAGTAGCATTCCAGTTACTGTTATCTCCAAGATGACGTCATGCTTCGGCAACCGTACATGTTTGAATGTGTTTCACCATTGATTCATTCACCATCAAACCTGCCGTTACATTACGACGAGCATAAGGCATTGGTCCACTTCCAAATGTCACAATATTGCGAACTGGTGTGCAACCTGTGGTGGAAGCAGTGCTGCTAAGGTTCATCGGAGTCCAAACAATACCACTGGATGATGTGTACTTATTGTCACTGCGGCCAGCAGAATGAGTGGGCATGTTGTTGCCTCATCTTTGCCCACACCCACTTCCACGTGAAAGTCCTTGTTCGCCCATACCAAGGGAAGTCACATTGCCAGAATTTCCCTCGGTATCACTGTCACTACTATCAGAGGATGACACATTCTGTTAAGTTCACATAAGCAACACGAAAATCTTCATCGTTGCTGTCATCACCACTGTTACCTGAATCTAACTGTTCCAGGAGGACAAGACACTCCTGTACACTCACTCCTCTCTTCATCGTTTACACGGAAAGATGCTTGCACACTGGTCGAAAGCTGCATGAACACTGCTGTGGAAAGTCCTGTCACTATGACTCATCAACACAAGGCCACGTTTTATTTTTTTCTCTCCGAGTCATCACGGTATGAGGTGCGTGTTTCCCCTTGCCGAGGAAACAACAATGAGTTGTCGGGAATACACAAACATGAGTCGTTGGGAATACAAAAACAGACATCCACTTGGAATTCGGACATTTTTCTTATGAGGATCAAAATGACCCTCATTGGCTGGTCTAGGTATTTCTATGATTATTTATTTTAATAATTAACATAGAAATATAAAAATTTGTCACAGTATATTTGGAAGCATTTTAGGAAATGTCAGAAAATATCAGCTTCGACATTCCATTGCATGTTGAGATAAAGCATGGAAATTGGATAATAGGGTCAAAATGACCCCAACGGTGCTTCTAGTGTTAATTAAAAGAAGCCAAGTGTATGATGTACATTCATAATGAATTAAAACATTGATAGTGAGCAAGTAACCCACATTGATAACATTTACCAGAATTCATGTTACAGGCAATGAAGGTGCTTGCTTTGCACACATGCATGTAGTTATGTATAACTACGAGCATTTATAACTATTATGACTATAACTATTATTTATAACTACTAAGTATTAAACTAAACTCCATGGCACAACAGATCTGCCAGAGCAGCTTTTTAATTTGTTGATGCAGTGGTGGTCAGTATATTGAGTCCCTTGGTTGCTGCTGGAGGACAAACGAAAGAGAGAAGGAAGGTTAAGGATGCACAAAATTAAAGGGCAGAAAATTTTCCACTCTTGGATCCTACATGTTTGTACTAGTTTTAATTTCCACTCCAGAATGGACAAGAGTTTCCGTAGAATCTATTTCAACATAATTTTGATGGAGGTATAACACTGGAGAGAGGAGGAAAGTGAGATCCCTGATTGGCATGTCCTTGTTGTTTACCGTCTACAAGATTATAAGTATGAAACGTTTTATTATGTAAGTGCTCTCAAGATGTAATTTGTTGTGATATCTTAGTAGTACTACTGTTAACAGTTCTTCGATCAAAGCTACCTTATACATATTGCGTGACAAGAAGGAAAGGTTGTGATTTAAACTTGTCAGGCAACGTGATTGAAACAACTGGAAGCGTGATGCCAAATTGCAGAAAGGTTGGATATGTACTAAAATTCAATGTGTGGCAAGCTATTATCGCTATATTGGTCTTGTTAAATGATACAAAGGATTGTACAATCACTTAAAAAGTAAGAAATAAGGTGATTTAAGTTTGAGTTACATGACATAAAAAAATGACTACAATGCATATGTGTATGTTATTTGGTGTTCTCCCACTTATGGTATGCTAATGCAATGCAAACAAGTCTTTTGAAAACAAATTGGTGGAAATTTGAAACTTGAAAGCCACCCACTTTTCTTTTCTTTTGGGGTTGAGGGGTCCACATATCAGGTGTATGGTAGTTATGATTAATGAAACGAAAAAATTGTTGTAATGAAACCTCTGTGCACATTTTTTTGTAATAGTCAGTACACTTAAATGGCCGTGCTAGAGAGACTAAGTATTTACATTACGTAAAATAAAACTTTAAGCATGATATGCTGGTGGTAAAAATATTGGTTACAAAAGCTGTTTGTCAAATACATATAATTTTTATTAATAAGTATGGAACAAAAATAACCAGATATTTTCTGTATGACTGAGAAGTTATTATTATTATTATTATTTTAGTACTTAGAATAAACCTACATACATTTTAAAAGTTACCGACACATTACAATTTCACTCAAAGGTGACACTATGTGTACTAATGTAAAGTTCTCTTCCAGCAGGGGGTGCAATCTAATGTTTGAGTTGGCCACATGTAAGTGATTGTTGCTAAAATATTACATGTCGTCTTGTGATTTTCATGATTGAGAAAAAAAGGCACAGGCTTGCGAGAAATGACAACACTCGGTAATGTAATCTTGAAACATAAAAAAGGGGGAAAATGAGTTATTCTCCCAAGTATTGTGCACTGTTTGGTCTTATCCTAGCCAGTGTTCATCTCATTTAGGAAATTCTGATCATCACCTGTTGTTGAATGATCCTGTCTCCCAGAACTTTTGGAGTAATTGTGCAAATGTTACATGTGACACTGGATCTCGTTAATGTGTCTTTCATTAAAATCATTTGCAATGGCACATGAACTTCTCCCCCCCCCCCCAGACAGAAGTATGATCACGGTACATTTCATGTGATAAGAACATTCTGGCACTGTTTTCTCACACCTGGAAAATTAGACATTTGTTACAATCATGCAGTCATAACTTTTTACTGATTAAAGATAGATTGGAAAAAATCTTCACCATTGTATTTCTTGTGAAGTTCTAGCCTGATTTAATGTATTACATCACTCCCTTCCCATTTAAAAATTTTGAGTTGAATTCAATATAGCAGCCAATATGGAGGACATCTGCTTTGAACACACACACGGTTCCTCCTAGGCCTAACATGTTTCTATCATGATCAAATGTACCCCGCCTAACTTCTTTACATTTTATAGGGGGTGTTAAGGGACTTGTGAATTACCTTGTGCATATATTACCACATACTATTAATTCAAGCTAATGTATCGAGGATTCAGAAGCATTACAATTATCAAACAGGATAAAATATATTTATACCAGGGAATAAAATCCAACCACCATCGACCCTCGCTGAATATCAGTCACAATGGCATCCTGAAGTATTGGTCTCCTGTACCAAGGAATCTTCAATGATTTGATGGAGCGTGAGGCTCTTAAGTTCGCCGATGACCTTGAAGTGGTGGCGTGAGAGTACACAGAAGGAGTGCCAATACTTGGAGTCCGCTTTTCATACATCTTGTGTCTGCAAAATTAAAATGTATTATGAAGTAGAAGTAGATAAATTGCACAATGTTACAAACAGAATATTGGGAAATCACATGAAATAAAGGTTTCTCTACTTGGTACACAAAATCCATTTAAATATGTAAGCACATATAAATAAATGAAAATTGAAAACTCCATATATTCATGAATTTTGGTACTGTGTCAAACACAAGATGACTGAGATACTGTGTAAGCGAACACTTTGCTGATGTTCTAATAACATTTTTGTTCCACACTGGGGACAAATATGAAGTTCTGCAGATTGCACAGTATTTTGCAACATATCTGCATTCCACCTGCAAATATATTCCTGACACCAAAGCCAAAACTACTTGTAAATACCTATATATTTTTAATTTGTTATATTATTAGCAGAGCCTGGGACCTCATAACATTTTTTTAAATTTAGCATTGGATAGAATACTGGTGTGAGATCTTTACATATCTGATGAAAATCAGCTGAAACAGACAAACTTCACATTTTTACATATTTTACGAATTTTGCGATTCTACATGTTTCTTCAATTTTCTTGTAATATGACATATTTCTGTATAATTTCGTAATTGTCTTGTATATAATAGTCTTTTTTATATAATTTATTCATACCTTTAGCCCATATTATCGATGGCAGGATAAGGAAATTACGAACAAAGAAATAAAAGCAGCTGCAGTCTAGGGTACGACACTGCAGCATCTGTTTGTAAGCCACTGCTCGCCACTTGCAATTGTGGAGAGCTACGACCTTCCCTCAAAGGTTCACTGTGCTCCGGTGAAGATAAACGGTTCTCAGTTCGTGGTCTCTCACAAGGTTTGTATCTGGCAGCAGCATACTCACGTCTCTGCCTATTTTGGCTTTGTTGAGGATAACGATTGCCGTTTCTATATGGACCTGCAGAGCCATTTTCATGGTAATTATTCTGCCTCTGGACCACACGAACCCTCGGGTTTCTGTTTACCGAGTTGCGTGAAATATCTCGGTTGTTCTGGTGAGTAGGATTCTCCTTCCTCCACGCAGTTCGCCTAGCACCCTGCTCTTCCGCTTGCTCGTATCTTTTAACAAAATCTGCAAGCAAATCAACAGTTACGGGAGCGTGGGCCATACACAATTGCTTCACTCTATAAGGCAATTGGCCAATTATGAGGATTACCACCTCCTGCTCTGTGTAGTGGCTACTCAGGATTCTGTAAGCAAAGTATACAGACCAATGGTGGTACTGAAAATCATAATTTTGGAACAGGCTTTTTCATAAATAATAGAATTATCTCGGCTCTTAAAACAGTAGAATTTATTAATGATAGGATATCATATGCAGTTTTACAGGGTAGGTGGTGTAAAACTATTTTAATAAACATACATGCACCAACGGAAGATAAAGATGATAATACTAAAGATGATTTTTATGCAGAGTTAGAACAGGTCTTTGATAAATTTTCTCAGTATGATATGAAAATTCTGTTAGGTGACTGTAATGCACAGATTGGCAAAGAAAATACATTTAAACCCACGATTGGTAAAGAAAGTCTTCATGAATTAAGTAATGATAATGGTATAAGATTGATTACTTTTGCAACCTCAAAGAATTTAATTGTGAAAAGTACCACTTTTAAACATAAAGAAATCCATAAATATACTTGGTCTTCTCGATGGTAAAACTCATAATCAGATAGATCATATTCTCATTGATAAGAGAAGGCATACTAGTATAATTGACGTTCGTACACATAGAGGTGCTGACTGTGCCAGTGACCATTATTTAGTAATTGCTAAATTAAGAGAAAGACTCTCAGTGATAAATCATAAGCAACAAAATCTAAAAGTTCTAAAATTTGATACAGGAAAGTTTACTGATGAAAGAATTAAGAAAGATTACCAAATTAAACTGTCAAATAGATTTGATGTTTTGCAGGATTTAAATGATGATGAAAATATAAATGAAACAGACGTAAATAAGAATTGGGAGCACATACGTAATGCAATAGAATCAGCAGCTAAAGAAAGTATAGGATACCATAAACCGAGAAAAAGTAAGCCATGGTTTGATAATGAATGTCATAATCTAATAGAAATAAGAAATCAGGCTAGACTTAGGTGGTTAAATAACTCTGATGATACAAATCTAAACAATTATAATAGAATAAAGCGAGAAGTTAACCGCACGTTTGGAAGTAAAAAAAGAGATTACTTGAAAAGCAAAATTAATGAAATTGAAACAAACAGCAAAAATAAAAATATCAGAGATTTATATAAAGGTGTAAATGAATTTAGAAAGGGGTGGCAACCTAAAGTAAACTTGATAAAAGATAAAGACGGTGATTTTCTTGCTGACCCAAGCGATATTCTAAATAGATGGAAGAACTACTTTAATGACCTTTTAAATGTCCATGTAGGAGATAAATCAGAAGTGAATGAAGTCCACACAGCAGAACCTTTAGTTCCAGAACCTAACTTGACTGAAGTTAAAGATGCTATTAAAAGGCTAAAGAATAACAAAGCACCTGGCATTGATTTAATACCAGCTGAGTTAATTAAATATGGTGGAAATTCATTAATATGTCAAATTCATAAATTAATTTGTTTAATATGGAATAAAGAAGAAATCCCTCAACAGTGGAAAGAATCCATAATTGTTCCTGTGTTTAAAAAAGGTGATAAAATGAACTGCAATAATTACTGTGGAATTTCTCTACTCTCAACAACATATAAAATATTATCTAACATTCTTTTAACAAGACTAACCCCATATGCTAATGAAATTATAGGTGATTATCAATGTGGATTTAAACGCAACAGATCAACTACCGATCAAATTTTTCACATCAGACAAACAGTTGAAAAAAAGTGGGAATATAATCAAAATGTCCATCAGCTATTCATTGATTTCAAAAAAGCATATGATTCGGTCAAAAGAGATAAATTATATAATATATTAGTAGAGTTTGGAATACCTAAGAAGCTTGTTAGTATGATAAAAATATGCACCAGTGAAACAGAAAGTAAAATTCGTGTGGGTATTAATATGTCTGACAAATTTACAATTCATGATGGGTTAAAACAAGGAGATGCATTATCTCCATTGCTCTTTAATTTTGACTTAGAATATGCTGTTAGGAAGGTAAAGGAAACTAAAGAAGGACTAAAATTAAAAGGTGTGACTCAGTTGTTAGCATATGCAAATGATGTAGACTTACTGGGGGATAATGTGAATACAATTAAGAATAACGCTCAAATATTTTTCAAAACTGCTAAAGAGATAGGTTTGGAAGTTAACAAAGAGAAAACTAAATATATGCTTACAGGCCGAAACCAAGTGTTAGGTAATAATCAAAATCTAATTATTGATAACAACTCGTTTGAACCAGTTTCCAAATTCAAATACTTAGGAGTAATATTAACAAATGAAAATTATATTAAAGAGGAAATAAAAAGTAGGCTTAATTCAGGAAATGCATGTTACTTCTCTCTTCATAAACTTTTGTCTTCTCGTTTAATATCTAAGAAACTAAAAGTTAAAATATACAAAACAGTAATTTTGTCTGTAGTATTATATGGGTGTGAAACTTGGTCCCTTACATTGAAAGAGGAACATAAATTACGAGTATTTGAAAATAAAATCCTTAGGAAAATCTTTGGACCTAAAAGGGATGAGGAGACAGGTGAGTGGAGAAGGTTACATAATTTAGAACTACATAATTTGTATTCATGTCCAGATATTATTAGAATAATTAAATCAAGAAGACTTAGGTGGGCAGGCCATGTGGCACGAATGGGAGAGGAAAGAGGAGTTTACAGGATTCTTGTTGGGAAGCCTGATGGTAAGAGACCTGTAGGAAGGCCAAGACGAAGATGGAGGGACAACGTTGAGATGGACCTAAGGGAAATCGGTAGGGATGGAAAAGAGTATATAGATCTTGCTCAAGATAGGGACAGATGGAAGGCCTGTGTTGCTGCAGCCATGAACCTTCGGGTTTAAGAAGGCTAGAGAGTTGGTTGGTTGGTTGGTAAGTATACAGACCAAACATATTCTTCCAAACTATTGTCATTGTTTTTGTTATACCGTTTGGCCCTAACAGATGCCAACTCCCTTTGTTTTGTCTCTGAAGAAGCAAAACGACACTTAAATGCCCTACAGAAATCTGAATATGTGTGGAAACCATTATTATGAGAGTAGAACCAATGATAAGCCATGCCCGTTAGCAAACGAGGAATAATCTCCAGCCTGTATCTTTGCGGGATCTGAAAGATCTCAAGGTTGGTATCTAATTCTTTCAGATAAATCTCAGCGGAGTGGCTATAATATTTCCATCAAATTTCCGCATGGAATTCAGATCAGCCATCTGGGGAGTCATCCCACCACGCGTAGCAATGGTTCGAGATTTTCTTTCTTTTCTCTTTTCAGATAAAGTCAACTCGCTGTCTGAAGAACTGGAAACGATCTCTCTATGGCATCCTTTTTTTTACATGTGTACGGTTTCGTTGCCCCGAAGAGACCTCAGAATGACTAGGAGACAGCAACCTTCGAAAATGCACGCCCAGCTGGTCCATGTGCGGTAACTCTGGTTCACCGGAGAGTGGCAACTTACTTAAAGTGGTTGAAATTTGAGCCAATTCGTCACAAAGATTATGCATATCTGAAGAAAGCTTCCCTTGTTTGGATTCCATATCATTTTTCCACTCTTCAGCATTCTCTCTAGGACCCTCTGAGCCTTTAAGTTTTTACGCCATCGTCTCTTAAACTTGCAAATTCAGGTTTTCTCTCAGCTGATATGCCATACTGGTCACCTGGTTGTCCAACTCTCTGGACATTTCTTTCCTGAAACAGCTCTGCATTTCAGTGATTTCCTTTCGGAAGTCCTCCTTGGTCTGCTCAGCTTCTTCCCTCAACAGAACAACTGTTTCATGGAGTTTAGATTCCAGCTGCTGAGAATTTGACTGACATGCTTGACGTAAGCTCATCATCTCAATTTCAAGGCTTTCGTTCAATTTCTGCTGTCCCTCAGACATTTGCAGAGTCAGTTGTTCGATCCACCGTCCAATCTCTGAATTGGACGCAGTAAGTTGTGAAAAACTCTGGGACAGTCTCTCCTCCATCCTTGCTTCTAGCCGGCACTCAAAGAGTTATACTACTTTCTTCCAGTTTTAGTTGTAAACTGTGCTCCAAGATATTCATATTTTCCTGGAGTTTAGCCTCTAACCTGCTGCAGTTCTCATGTAACTTAGCCTCCAAGCTATCAGAATGTTCCTGCATTCTAGATTCTAGATTATTAGCATTTTCCATAATCCTATCCTGGATTCTTAAGTTCTACATTGTTAGCATTTTCCATAATCCTTTCCTGGATTTTAAGTTCTAGAAGACTAGAATTTTCTGCCATTTTAGCTTCTATACTGCTAGCATTTTCTGGATTCTAGTTTCCAGTTACTGGAATTTGCCTCCAGTATTTGCTGCAATGACGCGAGCAAATTAGCAGTAACAGGAACAACAGGAACTGCAAGTTTTTCTTTGCATGCGAGACATGTTACTTCACCAGGAGAATTACTTGCCTTTGGTAACTTTAGCTTTGCACAATTCAAATGAAAAGTATTGTGACACTCAGTGCAAACAAATGTATCATCAAGCCTTGATGTAGTCTCACAGCAAAATACATGAACTGTGATTTCATCAACATATGAAGCTTTGCTTCCACTTCTTAATATTTTCTTTTCCATTGTTGAACCTCAGAAGTTCTGCGTCAACTGCAAATCTAAAACAAGTTACCAAAGATTAACATAGCTAATGCACAATGTATTCGTGGCTCCACGTTGGGTGCCAAATTATTGACACAGTCGTGCCAGGTTCAACCATAGGATATTAATAGCCATAAGAATATATTAAGAAGTCTTCTCGAATACAGCTGGATCACGAAACAATTAATGCACAACACATCTAATGTTTCATCTCCCAGTATGATCAAATGCTTATTCATTTATCTCCAGTGATGTGCCCAAGGGAGGGTTGGTGAGGTCATAACCCCATTTGACCCAGTATTATTATTATTATTATTATTATTTTTTTTTAAAAAAAAGAACGTCAAAGACAGGAAGAAAATGGCAAAATCAGGACTGACCACCAAAAATAGTATGCGTAACCCCTCTCCCTTCCGAAAATCCTGGGCACACCACTCTTTATCCCGGACACATTTTTTAAAATCAACTCCCCAGAAGTTTTTATTATTCCGTATTGGAGATTGAAGTAAGATGCGTTCTTCCTGCAGGTTTGGATATGATTCTTTAGGGTGCTGTCGTCTGCCTGCCTTCACACCTAACCTTAACAAGGCGCTAATTTCCCCTCCTTGTGACTTGGATTTTCAAGACTTAGGAAGGTTTCCAGGGTAGAAGTTTGGTGTCTTCTTTTGCAGCACGTCCAATCCAGCGATGGTGAAGAACACGATTAAGAACCTCTCTCACATTCCTGTGAAAATGGGGCGGAGCACCGTCAAGTTGCAAAATGTAATCATCATAATTGGTGTTAAGCTGGGGTAACAATCACGTTTCCAACATGTCTAGAAATGATTCACCGGTGACTGTTGCTTCTTCGAAGAAAAATAGGCCGTGCACTTGCTCCCGGGAAACCGCACAGAAAACGTTCACTTTTGGAGAGTCACGCTGATGCTCTATCTGGGTATGTGGTTTCTCTCTTCCCCAGATACGGACATTGTGTTTGTTCACCTTGCCACTTACATGGAAAGTGGCCTCATCACTGAAGATGAGTCTTTCTACAAAACCATCTTCTTCTTCCATTTTCAACTGCATCTCTTCACAGAATTCACGCCTTTTAACTTTGTCTGTTGGTTTAAGGGCCTGCACTATTCACAGTTTGTACGGTTTAAAAACATATCGCTTATGCAACACCTTCCACACCGTATTCTTTGGCAAGTCCAATTCCCTGCTTGCTTTATTAAGTGACTTCCGAGGACTTCGCTGAAATGCCTGGATTTTTCACAGGAATGTGAGAGAGGTTCTAAATTGTGTTCTTCACCAACGTTTTCATCGGACACACGAGGCCGACCAAAACTCTTCCCTTTACACAAGCATCCAGTTTCCACGAACTGTCGGTACCACCAATTTATGTTATTCTTGGGTGGTGGGTCTTTCCTAAACCGTGCACGAAACTCACGTTGCACTGTTGCCACAGATCTGGACACCTCAAAACGGAGCACACAGAAAGCCTTTTCCTGTTGCGACGCCATCTCGGAACTAACGCTCACTGCGGAAACTGACTGACTCGGAATTGACGATGCGGCCCCGCAGCAAGCATGACAAGCAAACAGCAGGTAGCGCATCAAAAACTTGGACAGTTGCCACTGCTTACGGTGTAGGTTTTACCCGTGTAAGGTAATAAATAGATTTATTATTAATTTTTATAACCGCACCATTCATTTATAAACATGCTGTATATACTGAAGGGTGCATAATGACCATAAGTGGCAACGCACCCAAAAAATTAAAATCAATCAATCTCACGTGACAAATAGCGATATATTATGGCACCAAAAATTGGAATTATCTTTTTTTGACTTGTTAGTGTTACGGTTTACAAAAATTGCGTTTTTGTTTCAGAACATTTATCTGCCAAATATGCTGAAACGTAATACTCCATTGTGCTTTTAAACTATTATTTTAAATTGTAGGTCACATGATCTACATATTTTCGTGACAGTTTGATATGTTGGAACAGATTTTTGAGGAATTAAAAGTAAAGTGCTTCCCTGCACTTTTCCATGAAGGTGTATAGTAGGGGTGTGGAGTTAGGGCACCCCACTTTCTTGATCACGGTTGAAGGTAGGGGGGATGTGATCAGCACCACGCTCCTGGCTGTCTTGATCCCTCAAAGTTTCCTCAAGGTACCAGCTTCATATGAAACTGGGTGGGTGCCGGAGAAGTTTGAATAGGTGGAAAACATCCCGGTTCTCCCCCGCAGGTGATCGCCCCCGGGTTTCTCACATAGTAGTCAGAGGCCCTAACAACTGAGCTCCATTATTAATCGCTCGACAAATGCCGATGGTGCGCACTTAGCTTGGTAATTCAAAACATATCTCGTGCTACAAATACGAAGATGTGACTACCGTGTGACGGTAGATACGCACTTGATCTCCTGTTAGAACCCTGCCACTTTGCTCTGTGATGCAAATGGTTTTGATAGAAGTTGAAAAAATCGTATAAAATACATGATTTAATGTGACTGTCGGAATTATTCCATGTACGTATAACTCTATAGTTTACTCTTGAATAAAAAGTTTGCAAAACTCATATGTTCTATGCACACAAACATGGCCTAGAAAAGACAAGAATGTTGGATTTCATGGAATTTTTCGTTGTTTTAGGAAATTTTTAAAAAAAAAAATCGCTAAAAATGCCAACAATTCGCATTTTATGCCAAATTCGCATTATTTCGATATTTCGAACGGGCGAAAAATGTGTCCAGACATCACTGCACATTCCTAAACATAACTTCGCAGCAATTACCATTTTTCACGGTTTTGGTGTTTGCGAAAAATCAATGTTCCTACTAATTGGAAATTACTTTCTGGCCACACCTCATATAAATCAGTAGATTGAAAGTGAAAATTTAGCAGGACTGGCAGATAAAAGTTAATTCTGGAAGAAAGTGATTTGCTTTTATGATTGAATGATTCGAGCAAATATGATATTAAAATATGTATGTATTTATTATTAGTATTTTATTTCATATCAGACATTAACCTTACTCAGTGAGAGATTAATGACCATCTCTCATGAGTTTAAACAGACACGACAGAGAGTGGCGTTAATTTCATTGCAATAGTGTTGTTGTTGCAGTAAATTTGAGGTTGGGAGCATGCACTTGCCAATTTTTATAACGTTCACCAATGCAGATTTATGTTTCACTTTGTCGTGATAGTATTCAATATATATCCCGTTTGGTTGGATTCTTCTTGATACCTAAGAATAGTGCAATGTCATTGTAAAATGTTATGTTAACTTCTGCGAAACCAGTAATATGTCAGGATGATGAAAACCTTCGTAAGCACTGCTACATTAAATAAGGTGAAGTGAGCCAGAAGAGTAATAAAATTCCAACAGCATATTTGCAGCATAAAGCACTTCTAGTTTATGCATGCGATTTTTGTTGGATGTTGCAGTCCATGCAATTTCTGTCGCATGTTGTAGTGAGATACTTTGTCGAGTGGCAATATTCGACAAAAATCGTATGTATCAATGGAACCTATTTGTTTCCATGATCCTTCAGTTTGCCCAACAAAATGCCTTAGTACGACGTCCGATAACTATCGGACAGCGCCACCCGCTCATATCCCCTCCATCTCTTGACAAGTCCCCTTACTACTCCCATACGAACAAGAATAAAATGATAATTCAATGCATTTTTCACGTAATATTTAGAGACTTAACCTTTACCATATGGTATCATCAGAGAAAGGTCGTACTTGCCCGATGATACAATATGGTATCATGATGCTGATTACGAAATGAATGTGCATTTTGGACCTTCATACTCTTATGTTTGGGTGGAGACTCTGGAGCAAGCCTGTGAAATTCATATTGATGACCAACCTCCCCCCTCTTCGCAACATATCCATGCCACATTTCCGAACAGAGTTTCACATTTTGGCTCATTATTCAACTTGTATGGCACCCAGGAACATGAAACATGTTTCAATCTCTTTAGAAATATCCATTCTTTGAAGAGAATACTAAGGTTTGCACCTTCTCCCCAAAATAGTGGGAGAAGAGGGGGCAAACTCCAGATTTTTATGTTTTTTCATTGAAATTAGGGGTCACGCCCCCAAACACCCCTTCCTCGGTTCGGCGTTCTGAATTTTACACGGTTGCATGCTCTGATGTTTTAGCTGCAAAACAAAAGTTATCCGAAGTAGATTGCTCCCATAGTGCCCGAGTTATAACAATTTTCCTCCAAAGTGTGTTCGAATTTAAGATTCCCGCCGAGATGCCGGGGCGAGAGAAATTTCTCTCCCTCTCTCTCTCTCTCTCTCCTCCTGCCATCACTGGTTTCACCGTGGTTGTGTTACGGATAAAAGGGGCCTAAAAGTTGAGGCCGAAACTTACAAACGAGATTTCCTGTTCCGTGCAGAGTTCCATAACGATATCTTTACATAAATAAATAATAAAAAAATGAGACGAAATTCCCTGACTTTTTTAGACACCTCAAATTCCCTGACTTTTCCCGGTTTTCCAGGTCTGTCGCCACCCTGTAGTAGTAGTGTCGATTGCAATGGGCCAATCAACAGCAACGTTTCACACCGTAGCGACACAAAAGGCCGCACAAACCTAATTTCGACTTGTGAAATCCTCAGGCGACACGGTGTGAAATCTCCCTTATTAGGCCACTGTCATTGTCACCTCGAAGTAGTAGCTCTTGTTGACCACAGAAGAAAAAAATTCTCCTCAACCGGTGGAAATGCTCCTCAGTTTTCTTGTCTCTTATACATTTTCTGTGCTTGTCACTATACAGGCAACACCTTACGATTTGATACACACACGACATGTACTATGTAGACATTTTAATGAAAAATCTGTTTAAGTCAAGGATGGTTAGGTGGCTCAGTTGGTAGAGCCCTGATTCAGGTCCTGGTAGAGCCTGCAATTTCCGCCTAAAATGTCTACATATGCAACATCTTCTTGCTTTCTCTTCTCGACATTCATAAAATTTTTCGGCCGTCTCTTTATGGTAGTTAAGTGTTTGAATGTATTTTGAACCCAGTAGGCTTAAACAAAATTATTTTTTTATACCATGAAATTCTCGGACTGCATATATGAAATTTAGTTCTGGCAAAACTAAATCATCACTCAAAACTTTGATTTTCAGTTGATCTATGCAGCTTATTTCTAGTACTGCTGAAATATTCACTTTAGAGAGAGAGAGAGAGAGAGAGAGAAGGGGGGGGGGCTTGATCTCTCCGGCCCTCGACCCGAACTAACACTATATTGAGGCCCCGGAAGTTCTACTGTCGTCAATGTCTTCATTTTCGAATCACTATATCTTATAAATCAACCAGAGGATGCTGACTGATCACTAATCGACTGTATTAAATTTCACACTTACCTCTGAAATCTCATTAACCGATTCTTTGTAGAGATGAACCAAAAAATTGAATCTGCGTATTTATATCCTCATTATATTCTAGAACATTCCACAGATAAAACGATTCGTTAATATTGTCAGTAGTTGACTTCTTCTCTCATTCAAGAACGTATCCTCTCCCACCTTCCAGAGATTAGAAATTACAACGAATCGCCTTACGTGTGGCGCTACCTTTGTTGTGCAGCTTCAAAATGCTGACAAGTCTCTACATAGTGCTCAAGTGCGCTGCGACAACACAGATAGCGTAAGAAAAGTTTACGTGCAATATTATCAACAACAGGGTTATAGAACATTCTCCGACTTGCCTCGATAATTGTCTATCTCCTTAAATCATCGTCACATTATTCCAATAGCCAAAAACCTAATTGCATTTAGTGAAAAATAAAAAATTTCCTGGGGGGGCCTCGAACCACCTCAACCCCACCTTGGATACGTGCTATTAACTATAATAGGGTTATAGAACATTCTCCACCTTGTCTCGATAATTATTTCTCCCAAATTATCATCACATTATTCAAGAAGCCAAAATGTGTAAGCAGAAACATTTCCTGAAGGGAGGCTCAAGCCTCCTGATTCCCGCCTTGGATACATGCTATTGACAATAATAGGGTTATAGAACACTGTCCGTCTTGTCTCAATAATTATTTCACTCAGATTTATAAATTTATTATCTTCACATTATTCAAGACGCCATAAATCTAATATTATCTAGTGTAAATTGAAAAATTTCCAAAGTGGGGGGGGGGGGTCGAGCCACCTCATCCCCACCTTGGATACGTGCTATTAACAATAACAGTGGTATAAAACATTCTCCGTCTTGCCTCAATAATTATTTCTCTCCTTAAATTATTGTCACATTATTTTATTTCACTCCACAAGAAACCAAAAACCTCATTTTATCAAGTGTAAACCTAAAACTTTGGGGGGGGGGGGCTCCAGCCCCCTAAGCCACCCTCTCTGGATACGTGCCTGGCGAGATGTGTTATCCACGGAAAGTGATATGTGGAGAAGAAAGCGAATATCCCTAGTGGACATCACCATTATGTAGAAAAACGAAGATGGTGGTGGTGCTGCACTAGGTTGCATATGTGTCGACATGTTCACTGTGTGCAGAGTGGAGGTGCCAAGGGAACCACATCACAGACGATGTTCAAACTGTCTGCCATTAACTTCCACGCAGAGATGACAATGACGAATCAACGATTGTCTAGTGTGAGCAAACAACCTCGCGGAGTCTGCTATCGTTGCTGAGGCGACATTAATGCGTGCAAACAAGATCCTCGACTGACACGAAAGGTGTTTCGTGTACGAAGCGTTTCATCTCTCCCCATAGAAAGAAGTCCAGGGAAAAATAGATGAGAAAGCAAACAGAAGACAAATGGGTGGACTATATCAAAGCATTTGAAGATTAATATGGAACAGGGATGTACCTATGAAATGCAAGAATGTAATATACAACACTGTACTATGTGCCAATAATTATGTATGGAGCAGAGACTTGGACAACGACAGAGAGAGACAAAAGAAAATGCAGGCAGTGGAGATGGTTTTTTTAAGGAGTACATTGGGGAAGACCAGGATGGATAGAATAAGGAATGAGGAGATCTGACAGACAGTGGGGGTGGTGAATCTTCAGGACAGGATAGACCAAGCACACATGAGATGGTTCAGTCACATGAAGAGGATGGATACAGAAATTCTGTCAGTAAGAGCTTACAATGTATAAGGAGTGTGAATCTGTCAGTAAGAGCTTACAATGTATAAGGAGTGTGAATAAGGCCAAGATGTCGGTGAAAAGAACAGATAGCAGAGAGTGTTAGGGAAAGAGAGGAGTGGTGGAGGACCAGGAAAAAATGGAGAGGCTTGACCCAGCCAGATGCAGGAAATGCCAAAGGATGATGATGATGATAATGATGACATTACAGCTCCTACTCTATCGGCAATCAGAGGTCGCAGGGTCGATTCCAGGTGGAGGCACATAGTGGACTTAAAACACCAACTCAATCAATCAATCTTTCGGCAAACGAGTATGGGAGTTTCAAGATCATTTGTTGTTTGAGCCAGGCACATATGAGTGTGTAGCAGTGGGAGTGAATAGAATGCCTCCTATAAAGAAATCTGTTGCGGTGAGACTGAGGGGTATGTTACAGAATTTGGGAGTGATGTGTTGTACGTAGACATCAAGATTCTGTTTTGCAAGTTGTGTGACACCGGAGTAGAATATTCAAAGGGATAGGTCTTCAGTATTGCAGTATATAGACATGGCAAAACATCAAAATCTGCCTAAAAAGTTGTGTTTGTGTATTTTTTGCCTAGATTTACCAGAGGTTGTAACTAGCTGACAATTATGTTTTAGTTTCCACAAAGGCGTGAATTTGATATAAGAGTAAATGAAACTTTGAATATTTGCAGTGAACCTTACGATATTTTCAATATCTTTCCATTACATTGTAATGATCCTGCGAGGTCATTACAATTATTTAGTTTCTAAGTGTTATTATTCCATGTTAATTGCTAATTCTGTCAACGTTATTTGAGTTAACCACTCATTGTAAGTGGTGTTATTATCTATTGATAATGAGGTGTTAGCATATTATGCTGAGTTGTAATGTTAATCAGGCCCTGCGTGGTCGCAAAGAATATGTAATGTTAATCTTAAAATTGTATATTAACGTTTAGCACACGTTTAATATTATAATATGTATTTATTGTTTGGGCCATGAGCACGTAGTTCAAAATCTACTACCGAAGAGATAGCCTTGCCTGCTCTCATATGGTTCCACATAGTTCGCGTGAACGGCGCTAGAGGCACTACTCTGAACCGAGGCTATATAACCGGCTGCACAGCAGATTTTCTTCAGTTGGCTTTCAGGTCTGCTCACGATAAGATATCTCCTAAAAACTGACCTGGGAGAAAGGTGCTCTCTGATCTTGCGAGAGGCCAAGCACCTTAAAGAAGTGTGGTCTCCGCTAAAGACTGCGAGAGGTTTCAGCCACTATAAACAAGCGGTACCCCACCTGGGGATTGAGGCGTTGGGTTACTAGACAACTGCTCGTAAGGTTTACCATTGGGTACCACGTTATCCTTAACACTGGCGTAAATGGAATGGTAATTTCCCCACCGCAAGTTGCTGGGCTTTATTAGGCCGTATACGACAAGGGTCGGGGTGTAGCTTTGACTGTAAAACTTACAGGTCAGATAGATTACGACTGTTATCGTGAGGGTGACCTTAATAGATGCACTTGTTCCCCAAAAGTCAACAGTTCCCTGTAAAAGCCTACAAGTAAAGGACTGCACTTTCCTAACGAGTTTTGGAGTTACAGTTACGACGGCAGAGGGCAGCAGCCACAGTGTTGCTGTTCCCAGTTTACAGAAGCCCCCCCCCCCCCAATTGTGTGGCAGTATATTGGTCAAGTGAGTGTAATATCCTACACGGCCGTGTGCTAAACTTGCACCATTTACAGTTGCTATTGCATAAATGTATCCAGCTACAGTCATTAAACTTTCTCTAAACTTTAGACTGTGTACTTTTTCCCGAACCCTGAGTGAAATAGAGTCTCATGCCTCCGCTGGAGAAAAGGTTAGCATGATGGGCAAAACTTTGCAGTGCGTTTGGTGCTACTGATTGATTGTTGACAAGCTACTTTGGTTTCCATCTCCGCAAATGTACTCGTGTAGGTGTAGTAGGAACCCAGAGAACATTGCAACATTCTTTGGTTGAAGGAATTCTGACTTCACTTAATACCCCCACCCCCACTCCTAGTAGATCTTCACTGGAAGGTACTGACTTCCTAAATAATGAGAAATTTTGAAAGTACTGTTGTGCACATTTTTGTCTTTACTGGGAATATTTCTGCATTTTTCAATTTTTATGACATAATTACATACATATATTACAGTTTTATAGGACATAAAGTACTGGCCACTAATTATTAGTTACATAAAACAGTGATCATCATAGTAATTATCTATTATTATTTAGGAAGTTTGCCATGGGGGAGAGAATTTCTTCCCCCATAAGGCCAAAGAGTAGGCACACCTTTTGAACCTGATTCTGTACATTTCAATGGAAACTTGTCTTCCATGCAAAGCCTGCATGGCAGGAAACCTATGAACATCAATGGACTAATTGTCAGGTAGTGTGCTGTGCTTCAGAACTTCGCCTGTTCTCTAGCCCTGTCTCAGAAACAGCAAGAACTCCACATAATATATCGACACGTTAACTGCCATGGTGGTTTCACCAATCTTGCCTCCTGTGCCAAGGGATTACTGGACTTTATTTCGCAAATTCAAAAATTTGCTTTTTTCCTTTAAAAAAATGAGCAAACAAAAAAACTTTTAACCACTTGCCTGATTAACTCGAGTTTGGAATTTGTTTTTGCTTTACATACTATTTACCCAAGTTATCTCGTTAAAATCGTACAACTGTAGTGCACTCACTTTTCTGCCTACACGGACAGTCTCGTTTGAGCTTTAAAAGGTGTTAATTCCCATTTTGGCCACTACATGGAAGGTGTAGATAGCTTGTCAAGGTACTGCTGCCATCTACCAGATTCCCATGACACTACATAGTTGTTGCCTTTCCTTTGTGGTCATTGTGTGAGTGTAGTGCCAAAACCTACTGAGCGTTTTTGTGTTGTGAATACATTCTGTTCATGTTTTAGTGTTTTCCATCATGTGAAGAATGACAAGATGAATGATGATGAGCTTACAGACAACAGTATAGAGGAGGAGGAAAAAATGGACGTGAGTGGAAGTGATACAACAGTGGACAGTGTGTGTACTGACGAGGCAGATACAGATAGTTGTGGTGGTGTAGAGTCGCTTTCCAAAATCTTCGCAAGCCGTGATGGCTTTGGTACATAATTTGTTGGGAAAGGGGTACTGTTTGACAATGGACAATTATTATAACTCACCCCAACTTGCAGCTCTGTTGATTTCTAAAAAGACTGATGTATTTGGAACACTGAAACACAGTAGGAAAGATCTACCACAGGCTCTCAGAACAGACAAATTGAAGAAAGGTGAAGAAGTAGGGTTGCAATGCGGCAAAGTGACAGTCATGAAATGGAAGGATAAGAAGGATGTGACATTGTTGTCAACCTTCCATTCTGTTGAAATGGTGATTGTAAGACAACGTCACAAAGAAAAAATTAAACCACGAGTGATGGTCAATTACAACAACAAAATGGGTGGTTGATTGTGTTGATCAACATCTTGCTTCGTACGCCACATGAAGGAAGCGTGGCAAAAAGTATTATAAGAAGATTTTCATTCATCTGTTGGATCTGTTTCTTTGGAATTCATATGTGGTTCCAACCAAGACAGATGGAACAAAATTGCATTTTTAGTTCCAAATGGAAATTGTGAGTGATATTATCAAGCAGTACCATACAGATGGTATGCTTCCATCAAGTGGCAGACCTATCACCACCCCAACACCCCACCTCCTGTCTGGACGACACTTCCCTGAATACCTTCCCCCAACAGATAAGAAGCAAAACAAACCCAACAAAACAGTGTGCCGTGTGTTGCAGAGTTCGGGATGCGAAAGGAAAGAAGATTCATCGCGAGTCAAGATACTATTGCCCAGATTGCACTCTGTGTTAGCCCATGCTTTCAGGTTTATCACACTGTGGATATCATTTGATGTGAGATAGTATGTGTGATAGTCTGTAAACTGGGACAGCATTAAAATGTGAAGACATTTTATTTTCCACAATTTATATGCTATTTCAAACATTTGTAGTACTTTCCATGTATGTACGAGTTAACTCTGGTTAATAATTATGGAGGTTTTCGAATAGTTTTGTGATCTTATTTGACCTCCAAAATAGAATTTCATTACTGTTCCTTAATTTTGCCGATATTGGCACATTACAAACACACAATAAAAAATGTGGACTATTTTTGGGGAAATAATGTGTCATGCAAGTGTACATTAATGTACCCCACATTGTCGGTCAGACCTTAGGCACATAATTGATATACTTATGACCAACTGTGCCCTAGGAAAAATGAAGTCAAGCATGTCAAGCCACATATTTCAGTCATGACCAACATGGTGTGATTGGTATGTGCTAATTTCGGTCATTATGACCAACATGGCTGTTAAAGTGTTAAAATACATTGAACAAAATGCTATATAATTGTAACTCTCTGTTTAATCTCTACACTGACTTGATTCTAACCACACTATGAACATGAATAAGTTCTCTATTTTTGGCCCACACTAAAGCATGTTTTTTTTTTGTTTTTTTTTTGTGTTTGCTGAAGGGAAGATAACAGAAACTCATGGTAGATAAAGATGGGTCCACTTATAACTTATAATTTACCTTTATCCTGCATACGTAAGCAACTTCTTATGCTCAATCAATGCACTGATAAGCTTCCATAGGAATAAAATGGAGGGAGAGTGACCAGACACACACATTCAGAAAGGAGGCCAGAGCATGGCAAAAACTGAGGACAAAGTCTTAAAAAAGAGGACACATTACTAAGAATATCTATAGCACAGAATTTTTCCTATTCTTTGATATTAGAATGAAATATTCCTATATATGTGAATGCCTATGTAACAAATAAGCTTTGTTTTAACTTATTTCCAAAAACCGAATTAAAATTTTTAGGTAGTTTATATTTGGACAAGAAATATGATTTTAATGCCACAAGCATTTCTAGGAAAAGAGACAGCCACCTTACACTTTACCTCATATTCATTTCTTCCATCCTTTGAAACCTGGATATTTTCTTGCAAGATTATTCATGAATTTTCATTTTTTTTGTTATTTCATGAAAGTAAATGTGACAAATTCTCACTACACGTTTCTGTATCACGTATGTATGACTTGAAAAGGAACTGGCCAAACTCCGTGGCAGAGTGGTTAGCACAGAGCCCCACAATGTCATGGGTCCCAACTTCGAATGCTGACCTGGGCATGAGTGTTATATGTGAGCGTTCCTTCATCAAAATCATCACATTCTCAACTTCGTGATTTGCCAAAAGTGGCAGAATGCAAAGTAAAATAAACCAAATCAATCAATCAAAAATGAACTGCACAGACTACTAGTGTTCCAGCAGTCTCAGAGACTGAAGCAACGAGTTAGAATAACACTAATGACTACGGTGTGCGGGACAGAATTTTTTTTGGGTCAGCATGGGAATTTTTTTTTAATCTCAATGTTCCAGATGGAAAAAATTTGCAATTTCCCAACGAAGCTGGGAAATTTTCAGGATGGAAAATGTTAAAATTTTAAAATTTTCCAATGCTGGAAATCTCCAATTTTACACGTTGTTTTTCCTTAAGTAATTATCTTTTGCATTTCTGAAACAAAAACTAACAATTTCCAAGAAGTGTCAAACACTTACAATGCAGAAAACATCTAGAACTAACAACTTTTTAAAATGACCATTTGGAATTTCCCAAAAAGTCAGGAAATAATTTTCTGAAGTTAGGATTGGGATGGGAAATTTATCTACTGATTCCGGCACCAACTTTTCTGTATCCTGTTCATACAAGTACTGATGTCTCAGTCAGGAAAGTGATCCGTGTTCAACTTAGAGATGCTAGGTGAGCATTGGTCGAATACTTAACACACCCCAAGTGATATGCCTTAAATAAGGTTCGTTACATTTGCGGAAGCATTCTCTATGCAGCACATTTGCTATGGTCGATGGAGGACATATTTAGGGGAGTCCGGACCCCCCACCAAAATATTTATCAAGTACTTAAATTAAATAATGAAAAATATATTCATTTAGCCATTGTTGTATAATTTCCTTTGAACTTACTGGAAGACAAGGATTATATTGAGATCATACGGCTTTGAAGGACAGGAAGGACATACTTAGGGGGTACAGATTCCCCCCTTACCTGAAAGACTTATTAAGTACGAAAATTAAATAATGAAAATATACTCGTTTAGCATTTGTTGTATAATTTCGTCTGAACTTATTGTAAGATACGGATTATATTGGGATCATATGGCTTTGAAGGACAGGAAGAACGTATTTAAAGGGGGGGGCATGGGTCCCCCCACAAAAACACTCACCAAGTACTAAAATGAAGTAATGAAAATATTAGCATTTGTTGTTACATAATCAATGGTTATTAATTTCCTCTGAACTTTCTACAAAGCAAGGATTATATTGGGATCATACGGCTTTGAATGACATTACAAAGATGATTTATGTACTCTCAAAAAAACATGCATTAAATTTTAATCAGAAACTTACTTCTCTCCAACTACATATAACATCATTTTTGTTATTCGATATATATTCAATTATTCATCAATCTGACATTAATTTCATTTGCCAGGGCACTTGTTTTTATGTAAATTCTTCCGATCTTAACTACAGGTAAGCTACGTAATGAATATGCGCTGTTATATCTCTATTCTTATACAGTCTTTTTACCTATTCGTGTAATAAGAATATAATATTACTTTACGTATTGTAATTAGTATTAATTTGAACTATAATTATTTTAATATAAACATTATCATTATTATTTTGTTATTCCTGAGTCACTTGGTTCAGACCCCCCCCAAACACATTTCTAGATACGTGCCTCAGTCCTATACTCTATTTTGAGTGGCTTCCTCGCTTTCATAATAATAATACTCCAAATGTTGACATATTCTTACGAGAGCACAATTTCAGAAAATTGTTAACAATGAATGTGTAATCTTACATTTTTTCTGTGCCATCTTGTTTTATTATTATTATTGTTGTTTTTGCCACTCTGTACTGTATCTGAAGCTTTCGGTAGATAAATAAATAAAAAAATGAGGACATTTCCAGATAAAAGAGGATGTCTGGTCACTGGCACATTGAATTGTATTAAAAAAACAAACAG
Organism: Lepisma saccharinum; assembly: GCF_977018435.1. Taxonomy (NCBI): domain Eukaryota; kingdom Metazoa; phylum Arthropoda; class Insecta; order Zygentoma; family Lepismatidae; genus Lepisma; species Lepisma saccharinum. The sequence goes on along the minus strand of NC_139232.1, from coordinate 30,712,272 downwards.
AAAACAACAACAAAAAGTACAGATAGTATATTTTGAGAAACAAAAAAAAATGTTCTGATTTACCCCGCGAGAACACGCCGGGATTTGACAGCAAATTTCTTTCTTTGCTTGCCCTTTTGCGCATACGTGTTAGTTTGTCTCTTTCTTATCTATGCTGGACATGTGGGAAACGCTCTGGCAAGCCAACAATTTTAACAGTGGCCTTTTACCATTTAAAAGGCGTAGTTCAGTTTCATCTGCGGCGCTTTTGACAGCGAGTGCTTCCTCGTGTTAGAGATTTAGAAATAGATCTTTATTAGATTTTCCCCTATAATTATGAACCCAGAAGAAGAGGATCGAATGCATAGGTTTCGAGAAGGAGGAAAACGTGATAAAGAGCTTGGAAGGCAATTTGGAAGAGTAAGATGACACCTCTTTGGCGATGAAGAATGTAAATCCGAAAAAGAAAGAAAATGCATCCACTGTTCACTCTACGTCTGCCATGAACACATAGTTTTTTTTTAATATGTGGAATGTTCAAATGGAAATCTTGATGGTGATGAAGTGGAAGTGAAATAAAGAGATGAAATTGATCAATTAAAAAAAAGCTGGAGTAGTAAACATAGAAGATATACTACAATTGTAAATACATTTTAGTATCATAATTTTGTTCTCTATAAAACTTTTGCATCAAACTTATGTAACATTATGGTTGTTTCATAATAACATTGTATTCTTGGGTCCATGTCAAATCAACCAAGAAAAAATAAATTTTGGAATTTGATGTCATGGATTTGACTAATTTCTGGTATGCACGTTACTTATCATCTGATATATAGAAAATATTTTTTTTGATTTTTCATGTTGCCGGTTATTGAGTTATTGATATTTCAAAATTGACAAAATTGCCCAAAAACTGCTCATAACTGAAACTTTAAATACAATTTGCAAGAGACCTGTTTCACCTACAGGGCTGGGCATGGTCTCATTTTAAAGCTTATGAAGAGGGCTTTCAGTTGATATACAACATGCTTGGTTTCTTGCGAAAAAAAAATTTTGAAAGTTTTTCAAAATTTTATTTTACAATTTCCAAACCACGAAATTTTCAAAGAATTTGAAGGTAGTATCTCTTTGGTATGTATAGTCTGTGGTTTATAAGGCCTTAGAAAAGTGTTTGCACAGGTCAATGGAGAATATGCTGTGTCCCATCCTGTAATAGATAACACTGGGGAACAAAATAAAGATTTTATTTTGCGGCATAAAGTTTAATAACAGTTTCAGCACACAAAACAGCTGTGATTGCCAATTGTATGATTGGTTCAGTTGAATTGACTCCAGTTATAAAAATAAACACACCATGGAAAATGTAGGAGGTAAAATTACTCTACGCTTTTCTCGGTAATATCAAAATTTGATAATGGGCTGAAATTCCTATTAAGAAACTTATTTATTTATCTGTAAATTGTTGCTAGGTAACTTATGAAGCATTGCTAAGCAATATATCGGACACTCAACAAAGCTTAAGGAAGAATACCAAAACATAAAAATGGTTTTAGAAAAAAATTGAATATGCTGAACATAAGTGGCTCGTGTGTGTGTGGATTTGAAGATGGTGAAATTTTTACTAGGACAGCAAAGTGGGTACACAAAGTATCCCTGTTCCCTATGTTTGTGGGATAGTCGTGCTAGAGAAAAGCATTGGACGCTAAAAGTTTGGCCCCCAAGGGAAAATATTAGTGGGAAAAGCTAATATCATTCATGAACCGCTAATAGATAGGGACAAAATCATCCTTCCGCCACTGCATATTAAACTTGGGTTGATAAAACAGTTTGTCAAGGCCTTAGATACAAGTGTTGATTGTTTCAAATATATATGCCACACTTTTCCAGGACTAAGTATAGAAATATTGAAGGCAGGAATCTTTGAGAGACCACAAATTCGTACACTTATAAATGATGCCAATTTTACAACTTACATGTCTTACATCGAATCTGAGGCCTGGCTGAGCTTTGTGTCCGTCGTCAAAAACTTTTTGGGGAATCACAGAGCAGAAAAGTACCCCGATATAGTTGGAAATATGTTGAAAAATTTTGAGAAATTGGGAGCTAATATGAGTGTGAAGATACATTTTCTACATAGCCACATTGACAGATTCCCTGAGAACCTTGGTGATTTTAGTGAAGAATGGGGAGAAAGGTTCCATCAGGATATAAGGATAATGGAAGAAAGGTACCAGGGACGGTGGGATTGCCACATGATGGCCGACTACTGTTGGAGCTTACAGAGGGATTGCCCTAAAAAGCAATACAGCAGGAAATCGTATAGAAAACGTTTCACATAGTTTGTTACTTCATTGTGTACATATTTTCTTAATTATTATGATCATAGGCCTATATAAATTTATTTTTATAATAATGATTGTAATCACAAAAAGAAATATTAAATTGTTGTTGGAAGTTCATTTATATGTATGTCTTATGTTTCCGCCATTTTGGTTTAGTGCATTTATTTCATAAATTAGAGCCAATTCAGGAAATATATTATTATATCATTATTCAGCAGCATGAAATTGCCCTAAATTAGCTCTCAAACACTGTGCCGCAATTTCACTGTTCCCCAGTGTAATCTATAGCTACACCACAACTGATCCAGTTGGACAAAGAAGCATAGGAGAGCAGGAATAATCAAGTCACTGCAGGAATGGACATGTCGCAGCAGCAAAATTCAAACAATTCACAGCACACAGAAGTTAACTGAGATGTACACACTCTGACAGCTACACCACAACTAATCCAGTTGGACAAAGAAGCATAAGAGAGCAAGAATAAACAAGTCGATGCAGGAAAGGCATGACTCACACTTGAGATTTAACTGTTTCTCACTCATGATATCAAAGAGATACCACCTTGAAATTTTGACAACCTTCAGTAGATGTGTATCAATGATATGATCCATATTTTTGTGACGTCACCACTTGAAAATATGTCACTGATATATTCTTTTGTGAAAGAAAGCGTAACAGTTGCTTCCGAAATGTCGTTTGAAATAATAGATACTCTCTACACGTAAGTACAAAAGTTTTGTATTTTTGATTAATTTATTGAAAATACAAATTAATCTACATAAAAGTGAGTAAGTCGCACACATCATAAATTATGAATTGTATTTTATGTTCTATTATGAGTCATTCAATGTATCTTTATATTTGAGAAAATACATTGTGTGAATTTGGAATCTAAACTTGTGTAGATGTCAGTTCTGTTTTTAGCATATTTTTGTAAATAGCAAGTGATTCATTTGTATTTGATCTGTGCTCTTGAAATAGTACAAAGTGAGGATTTCGCATTAGGAATTAACACATTCGCTGCAGATCGTCGAAAGATTTTTAACTCAAAAGAACTGCTCGGTGTTATGCATACATCTTGGAATGATAGTTCGGGGTGCAAGCTAGGCCTATGCAACTATAGGTATGCCAATAGCAATGCATTGATGCTATGTACAATACTACAATTCTACGTTAGCTAATAAAATCAGCCCAAAGACAAGTTTGGAATAAAGGGCTAAGAGCAGATATTGGCTCAGTTATATTTACATACCTCTTGGTGTGGTAGTTCGGGGTGTAAGCTAGGTCTATGTGACAATCTGAAAAATTACAAGCTGATATCTGTAATCAGTAGTCAATCTGAAACACTACAGGCTGATCATTAGAACATTAAAGGACGATATCGGCAGACAATGTGCGATATTAAAGGCTGATATCGGTAAGCAGCATAATGAATCTATGGAAGCTTTGCCAGTGAAATTCAACAACAAAAGGATGAGAACGAGTAAACTAGGGCCCGATTCACGGAAGAAATCCATCAGGCTAGTGAAAAAATTCAGTTCTCAGTTCTCCTCTTCCAGTACAGACTCTGATTCTCAGTATCGAGAAAAAATCAGGAGGCGAACACGAAGACGTGGAAATATGAAAAGCAGGTCAGATGAGTCGCCACCACGGATTCAGCTATCAGCAAATACTGGAACTGCATGGATGGCAGACCTACATTCCCTGTCGAAGTTCAAGGGAGACCTGGAAGCCCAGAATGCTTAGCAGTATTTAAAATAACTGAATATCAACTTTGATTTAATGCAGATTCCATATGAATACAGATTGGAAATTATTCTTTGGTTATTATTATTCCGAACATTTGTTTCGAGCAAACCAGTTAAGAGTTCAAGTCTTATTCTGATTTCTGCCACTGCTTTCGCAAACAATATGCTTCAAAAGAGGCCAAAGAGAGGCAGCTGATGGCAGTGAGATCTCGCCGATACTCAAAGCTGTCTGGTATGAGCATGGAGGAATATGCCTGGTCTATTTACTCCGCCTACCGTAATCTATCTGCCTGTTACGTTGAGCCTGAAATTGTGAATTTAATAACCTCTCACCTCCCATATAGAGCCCGCTGTCTGAGTCTGGCTAATTCTCCTCAAACTGTACGGCAGCTTGCTGATTTTCTGAAAAGATTCGAGGTGCTTGAGGAACAGGACAGTTGGAAGCCGACATGGAATAGAGAAGGGTCTCGCCAAGGAAATGCTCCTAGGCAAAATAAAACTGGAAACCAACCACCTAGGGTCAGACAAGTTACGCAGAACCATAGAAATAGCTATTCCAATTACAACAGGCGACGTACTTATCCGAGAAGGGAAGGTAGGAACAACCACGCACATGGGCCACATTTTTCCAGATCTGATCCAGAAGACCATACCTGTGACCCCTCACGTAACACCTTTGAACCCAGTAACATCAGACCAAAGGCACCTCTGTTCGAACCTTCTGCTTCACGTTTGATGAACGAGCAGTGGCAAAGTGTCAACATGACAAGACTTTTGTTGTTGGGTGCCATCGATAAGTACTAATCCGAGTGGAATGCAGTCTGATTTAGCAGTCGTCGAACTTGAATTCCCGATCATGGTTGGGCTAAAATCTCAGACTTCTCTGGGAGCAGATGACAGCGCCATAGATAATGAAAATTATCATATTTTTGTTCTGCTTACTCTCAATGAAGAAGGAGAACAAAGTTTAGATAGAGCACTAAAACAGGCAGTTAGAAAATTAGAATTACCCAGGGCTCCTAATTAAAGAGACTGTAACAGGGGTTGATTTTATTTGTGTTCTGGACACGGGCAGCGAATGTAATCTCATGAGCTACATCATTTGGAAGAGGATTAAAGAGAAGCTACTGTCATTGCAGTTACAACCATGTGCAGATGTTAGGCTCACTGATTTTACTGGGAGAAACAAAACTAGAGTTGTGGGACGTAGACGAGTATATCAGAAGATAGCTGGAAGAAGTTTATTGGAGGAAATGTTTGTCTTGAAAGATCTCGAAGCTGACTTTATTTTGGGCTACCCATTCCTCAGGAAATGTGAAGCAGGAATTGACCTACAGCGCGAGAAGTTATCCCTCACCGTATATGGAGTTCCGGTTGAGAAGGACCTTATGAATAATGAATCTTTGACAGGGACGCGTGTAAGAAAGGTCCGTGGAGATTCCCATGTCCATCAGTGGACGGTCCTGTCGACATTCTTGTTAAAGGTCAATGCTAATGAAAATATATGCGAAAGGAGTAGAAGCCAATTGAAAGAGGTTTTATTGAAGCATAGAGCTGTATTTTCCGAGAGACCTGATAATATTAAAATCTTCCAGTGTGAAATTGAACTTATAAACCTGTGTATCAATCTCCATATCCCATACCAATACCCTAAAAAAAGCTCCTGGAAGATGAACTGGAAAAGTGGGAACAATGAGATGTTATTGTGCCTTTATACTCTTCTTGTTTGACCCCTTAATTGTTGGTATGCTTGATGGTAAAACACGTCTGCAGTCATTTAGCTGATTAATTATTATGTTTCTGAGACCACTGGATATTTGCCTGTTAAACTATTCTTTAACCATCACATACCCAGAGCAGGGTTGGCATTTTGCCTGTTTTTTTTTTCTTCGAAAAAATCGAACCTAGGTGTTTTTTTCCAGATAAAACCCAGGAAAAACTGTGTTTTTATTGGTTTTTTTTCAGGTTTATGTTTAAAAATAGAATATAATATTTTAACAAGCAAATACATTTTTTCCCTAGTAGTAATGTATCGTAACATTCAATTTATATTGCTCTATACCCTGTGCCAACTATCTCTGGAGCAAGAGAACGAAAACAAGTCTCTATGCAAGTAGTAACGTGAGATGCTTCACCAATGAACACCGGAGAGAGAAATGGACTGCCTGGAGGTGGTAAGCGACTGCAGTTACCAGCCTTCACAGCAGCGTGTACTGCTTTGTTCTGCCCACTATTTCCTCCCCTTTGATGCTATGCACACCCTTGCTATGATGCTATGTAGATACTCTTGCTGATTCACACCGATACTGATACTTGAAAATTGCAACAATTAAAATGTGTTCAAAATACTGACAAAATAAATATTCTTTCCAATTATATGCATCAATTTACAAAGAAATTTGCTTTAGAATATTCAACAATGACATCAGAATATTAAATTAGATATTGTGTAATCACAAAATATAGTTTTTCGTGCAAAATAAATAGAAAGTTTGAATTTTGCATAATTTCCAGGATAATTACTCTGCGAAAGCACGTTTGTGGGCCCCTTGAAAGACCAAGAAGTCAGAAAAATATCGGCAGATGAATTCTAACGGATACATTGGCATCGGTATCGGCTCAGCCCTATTTATAACATATTTTCTGTCTCCCCATCCTCTCCAGTAGCCTGATTGTTGGATACACCAAAGTATGTGCCTCCTCAGGGAATGTAACTCTGAAAACTGATACAGCATTACCTATTACACCCTCAAGGAAAAGTAGAATCAAATTGTTGGACAATATTTTGGAACAGAAAATGTCAACACAAGGAGGAAATTGAGTGGGCAGAGCAAAGCAGTATACACTGCTGTGAAGGCTGGTAACAGTTCCCCCCCCCCCCCCCATGCAATCCAGTTTCCCTTCACGTGGTCATTGGTGGAGCTGTCTCGCATCACTACTTGCACAGAGACTTGTTTTCATTCACTTGCTCAAGAGATAGTAGGGACAGGGTATAAAGCAATACAAACTGAATGTTACATTACACTACTAGCAGGGGAAAAATGTATTTGATAATTAAAATATATATTTTTAAACATTACCTGAAAAACCAATAAAACCAAGTTTTGCCAGGGTTTAATAGGGATTTATCTGAAAAAAAAAAACAACTGAAAAACCCACCAGAGTTTTTTTTTTAAAGATGGGGATAGGTCGGGGCTGTAGGGGGATGATCTAAGCATTCCCTCCCCGATGGCGCAGTGGTAGCGTCGTTGCTTGTAATCAAGGGGTCTCGGGTTCGATACCCGGTGGAGGCACACAGTGGTTCGGATCCCACTCTAAACTTTAGGTCCAGTCCAGATTAGACTTACTGTGCATAAAGTGGACTTAAAACACAAAATCAAATCAAACCAACCCATTTGTTCGATGATGTCCATAGTGTGTCCAGCAAAGTGGGGACGTGCATTGTCTTGCAGTAGGATGACACCTCATGACAAAAAGCTGTGCCGCTTGCACCTGACTGGAGGCCTTGCCTCATTTCGCAAGATGTCAGAGTACAGAGCAACGTTCATTTTCTCACCCTGCTGGAGGGAGCGGCCGAGAATACGAATTAATCTATAAAATACAATAAATATTTGGTACGGTAAATAAATAACCAGTTAAAGCAGTGGAAAACGAAATAAAGTGACAGAGAGATGAAACTTATGGGATATGTAGGCCAGGCTGGGGTACGCCACATGTCTGCGTCGCTAGGTGGCAGCACTGGCAGGGAAGGAAGGTTGTGTAGGTGCAATTTGCCTCGAAGGTGCCAGTCAGTCATTCAGTGAGGTGAGTCATGGCATTCACAGTGTCAGGTGCCACAAAGGAGGCTCAGCGATCCATGATACAGTTTTGATGGCAGAAGCACCTTGTGGCAATGAATGAGATCTTGCTCAGCTGGTATATGCCAAAGAGTAAACACGACAGCAAGGAGTGGAAACACCCTCGTCCCAGAGACCCAAGAAAAGCAGACAAGTCGACTTTCTTCGCAAGGTGATGCTTGTGTTTTTCTTTGATCATCGTGGTCATTTGAAATAATAGATACTCGCTACACATAAGTACAAAAGTTTTGTATTTTTGATTAATTTATTGAAAATACAAATTAATCTATATAAGTGAGTAAGTCGCACACATTATAAATTATTAATTGTATTTTATGTTCTATTATGAGTCATTCAATGTATCTTTATATTTGAGAAAATACATTGTGTGAATTTGGAATCTAAACTTGTGTAGATGTCAGTTCTGTTTTTAGCATATTTTTGTAAATAGCAAGTGATTCAACTGTATTTGATCTGTGATCTTGAAATAGTACAAAAGCGAGAAATTCACATAAGGAATTAACACATTCGATGCAGATCGTCACAAGATTTTTAACTCAAAAGAACTGCTCGATGTTGTGCATACATCTTGGTATCATAGTTTGGGGTGCAAGCTAGGCCTATGCGATCATAGCAATGCATTGATGCTATGTATAATACTACAACCATTCTACGTTGGCTAATAAAGTCAGCCCAAAGAAAAAATTGGAATAAAGGGCTAAGAGCAGATATTGGCTCAGTTATATTTACTTACCTCTTGCTGTGGTAGTTCGGGGTGTAAGCTAGGCCTATGCGACCATAGGTATGCCAATAGCCGCTCATTGATGTTATGTGTTATTGTCAGGGCTCGAAAAATCCCGGTCGGCAAGTCGGCATGGCGACTAAAAATTTCAACCTGGCGACTGTGATCTAATACTGTAATATGTACGAAATTTTCATGATTCTAAGTTCAAATTGCAGTACAGCGTAAGCTAGCAAATGATTTTTTTTTAAAAAATCAATGTTGTGAACATTCCAGTGTGTCAGTAATAATTTCTTACTCCTTGTCCCCCAACAGCCCATTTCCTGTTTTCTCGAATGATTTAGCGATGTTTTGAATATAGTGATGTTTAGCTTCTTATACAGAGTGCTTCAAAAGTTGCACAACCCAAACTTTGGAAATGTATATCATGAAAACCGTAAGAAAAACCTGGTTTTCTGCATTATAAAGTCTCATGCATTGAGATATTTTTCATTATTTTTCAATGCTTAAAATTATCAGCTTTCTCTATACAGAAAATTTAGATAAATTAATAAATGGTGGAAGGCAGCGTTAAAAGTTTTCCAGAAATGCACTTTTTAGTGAGAAAAATACATAAGAAATTATCGAAGGGTCATAATTAGATGTCTGATGACTGATGCCATGTCAATCTGTCATTTGCGACCAATATTGGTAAAGTGCAACATTTGATGGATTTTTTATTGACGATTTTATGGGTTGGGTGAAAAAGTGCCATTTTTGGGACATATATGGCAATGCCAGCAGGTCGAAATATTGTCCACAGATGCACGCCACATGTGCCTAAGTATTGGCTATACATTTACGTGAAAAAAAACTCATTCTTACACTCATGTGCAAGAGGTTTTCGAAGAAAAATCTCCAGCTTCTGCTGTACCTCACAAAGCAAATGTTTTACCACTAATCAAACACCAACAAATGATCCCACAAATTGTTAAGAGTAGGTATTATTATTGAAGATTAGGCACACACAGGAGATGTACTACATAGAAATTTTCAGCGAAAAATGCAGGCTTGACCAGGACTCGAACCTGGGTCTCTGGCATACTGTACGATTTATCTAACCACTGAGCTACTGAGCCGGCCTGGCCTCCCCTGATTCCTCGCTGTCGCTGTTTTTTACCTGTGTGGAATAGTCTCTGCCAGTGCTAGCGCCACGGGTCGGAATCTGTTGCCTTTGAAACACAGTAGACTTCGACATTGCCTGGTTCCTCCCAGCATAGAAATGTTAATGCATTTTTCACTGAAAATTTATACGTAGTACATTTCCTGTGTGTGCCTGATCTTCAATAATTAACATCTCTACGCAATGTCGAAGTCTACTGTATTTCAAAGGCAACAGATCCCGTTGAGGTAGCACAGGCACAGAAGATTCTACGCAGGTAAGACAGCGACAGCAAAAAATCAGGCGAGGCCAGGCCTGCTCAGTAGCTCAGTGGTTAGAGCAATGACACGATATATCAGAGACCAGTGTTTGAGTCCTGGTCGTACCTGCATTTTTTGCTGGAAATTTCTACGTTGGTATATATTGTTGAAAATCAATTCTCAGATGTTTTCAGCAAATTAACAATATTTTTTAAAATAATATAATTGCTTTTATTTGGATACATGCTAGCATAAATTTATTCACCCAGTGATAGTGTACATGATTAGTTTAGTGCAGAAAACCTGGTGTAAAAACTTCTTACGGTTTTCATGATATACATTTTTAAAGTTTGGGTTGTGTGACTTTTGAAACACACTGTAGTATGCACAATTGCTAGTAGGTAGTTTCCAGGTGCCTGATTTTCAGAGCTGGTGCCTAGCTTTGAAGAAAATTTTTCGAGCACTCGTTATAGTTGAGTTAAGACACAGTCAAAGCGAAATACTCACACTTGTTCCAAGTATCTTTGCGTTATAATTGCAATAAATAAAGAATAAAACATTTCATTTTATCTACTGCACTCTATACTGTGAAGTATTGTCATTGCCTGACAATACCTCTGTACCTGAGAGGAGTCTGTGTACTTCAGCTAGTATCATCGTTCACCGCTGAGCATTATTTGGGTATTATTATCAAATAAAAAAACAAATACAAATTAGTTAATAATAATATAATAATACAAATAAACATATCACCAATATGTGTAAAATTTCTGAAAATTTAGTTTCTTGGAAATTGCAAAGTAAAATTTTGGAAACACTTTCAAAATTTGTTTTTTGCAAAAAACCAAGCATTTTTTATATCAAATGAAAGCCCTCTTTATAAGCTTTAAAATTAGACCATGCCAAGCCCTGTAGTTGAAACAGGTCTCTTGCCAATTGTATTTAAAGTTTCAGCAGTGAGCAGATTTTGGGCAATTTCATCAATTTTCAATAACCCAAAACCCGGCAACATGAAAAATAATAAAAAAATATTTTCTATATTTCAGATGATAAGAAATATGTATACGAATATTCAGCCAAATCCATGATATCAGAGGTTTATGCACTAGTTGATTTGACCCCAACCTTCAATCTCCGATACTTCAAATATATCTCCAAAATACACCACAAATATAACGTAGCACATGTCACATTTGCAATTCTTCCATCAAGTCATGAGTCATGACTATCAACACCTTTTAATTAAATGCAACAAAAGTAATGCATAACAAATAATTCCACTGATTTAGTTCATACTGCAGGTATGATGAAAATGACGTAATAAGTAGTACTATCAAAAATTCTCATTACTCTACTATATTACATCTCCGCGAGCTAAAACCAACAGAAATTGTTTTCATGGAACATAATGTTCATAAATAATGCAAAATTTTTCATTTCTTGCAGGGATACACTCAAATAGCGGAAAAACTGTTTCAATGAAGACCTAACAAGAATGTTGACTAAACTTAGCACTCTAAGGTCAACCACACACCGGATACAGCAGGATGTGACACAATGCAACGAGTCACAAAGCGACACGAAGCAATGCAACACAATGAGTTACAAAGCAACACAGCGATTCACAAAGTGACACAATGAGTCATTTTGTTAGCTAAAATCTGAAAGCAGATTTCGTCAATGTACGCAACAGGTCTAGGTCTGTCTTTTATAATCTGGAAGCTGGTTAACTTTACACAGCAGTTTACAGCTGAATCAATGCATCAATGTAGGCTATATGTAGAATTAATGTTATCATTTTGTGTGTTGTGAGTCGAGTCAGTTTGTATTACCTTAAATGTATTGCTTACGTCACTAACATGACCTTTACAGATTGAACTGCACTAGTGGTGAATTCTCCCAAGTTATCTAGTTTAAATTAAGTACACCAACTTTATAAATATATTGCCAGATAATCTGAAGTTGTCAGGCTTCTGTTATTGTTTTATTTCTATGTAATAAATATTCACAAAAAATAAGAATTGTTGCAGTAAACCGGGTTAAATTTTTAGAATACACCACTGAACTGCACAATTTCCGACAACGAAGCAAAAAATTAGCTCTATGGACATACAAAACACAATAAACATTATTCTCCCTTTAACACTTTCCGGTCGGGAAACTGGTGTGATGCGAGCAGAGTAACACACACGTTCAGGTCGTCAATTGGCTAGGATACGATCGCCGCATTTCCTTTGTGTTTAAATTTAGTTGCCCGAACCTTATGCGATTATCGTTGCACACGCTTGGATATAGTTTTTATTTTTTGCCACCAGAGAGCATCTTATGTTGGTTGGGTAAAGGCTTACCATTATTTTTTTTTTATAACGTGCACAGTGCGTGTTTATGCTGATTTATCAAAAATACAAAAAAATACCTAATTTTTCAATAACTATTGAAATGTGTAAATTATAAAAATGTAACACCTAAGGTCCTGATCAGCCCAGGTCGGTACATATAGGAAGCGCTTCACATCAGTTTCTAGGCTAGAGCGGGGGTAGTGCAACAGAGGGGTGAGGTGGGGGCAGAGAGCAACGATGTCAGATTTTCTCTCCGCCGGTCATCTTACGTGCTTGCTGGGCTAAAGCTCTGATTCTCTGTCGTCTGCTGGATGGTAGAAGTCTCAACACAGGGTGCAGTGTTGCAACCACTTGCAATGCATTTTCCGTTCTGTGGATTCTAACGTTCCGAGGGTGAAAAGCGTGCTCTGAAATCTATCGGCTCGTGTTTGTTATTGCGGTGTTCTTCTGGGTTTTCGTCAGTTTCTTGATTTATTCATGTTGCATTGTTGTTTCTATTTCATTTATTATTATTTATTGTTGTGTTAGAGTGCGGAGTGCATGAAGTGAGCAAGGAGAACAATGGTATGTTTTTCTCCAGAATGCTACAAGAAATAGCATAAAAAAGGCAAATAAATGTTTGTCCTCGGCCGAACAGTGTTGAACGTGTATGCCTATTTCTGGGCAAAGAAATTATTGGTGGCATTGACACAATGAAGACTAACTCGAATGACATCTGAAGCAACGGGGATAGCTACATAGGTCAACTATTATTAGAATTAAGAAAGACTTTAATGAAAACAAAGAGGGAATCTTTCTGCACCAAGTAAGAAGAAGAATGATATGGGGCGATTCGTCTTGAAAAATATGATAGTTTTACCCAGGCTGCTATTAGGAGGACAGTGCATGTTATATATAGGGAAAATGAGCTACCAACTTTGGGAAAACTTCAAAAAACCATCAAAGACGAACATGATTTTCCTAAAATGTCACTCTCAACTTTATGCCGTAAACGTAACAACATAAGAATATGTTGTTACATTTTAAAAATAACTTTAAAGGTTCCTGTACAAATTTTTAAAATATGTAAAATTTTAATTGCTACTCTCTGCATACTCCTGTCAGAATACAATCATGTTTAATTTGCAATTAAGTAAAAACATTGCCACTGTCCCCCAATTTGGAAATTTTGGCTTGAAGTTTGCAATATGAAATTAGATGTCTGTGACTGAACTGAAGGATTCACGCATGCGCAGATCGTTTTGTTGCAAGCTGCTCCTTGCGATACCAAATCCCTTAAGGGGGTTCTAAAGCCATGCTAAACCAAAGACCCAAATTTCTAAGGATAACCCTACAACTAATATAGATTCGGTAAGGATGTAATTATCCGATATACAAGATTGTTTTATTCACTAGAACATGTGAACCTTATAATTTTGTTATGATTGAAGGGATTTATGTAAATAACAGAAAATATAAGGTTTCCGTCATGTTCAAACTCCTGTGTACAGATGGCGCTGAAGTGGTAGTTTTGTTAATACCGGTGCATTTTCTTTCTTTTGTGACTAGTATGGAAGATTTTGTGGTGAAACAAAGATCATATGCTCTTCCCGCAAGTATCTGAAATACTATGTGATAAAATGAACACATTTCGTTCCTTCAGAAATTCATTAAAATTTTTGAAGTGGCGTTTCGTCGCAATATACTTCGTGATGCAGATTTTAGCATACACTGTTGCCAATATTTCATTCCATGTTGTCTAACGATATGATCAATGCAAGTTCTTGAAAGAGTAAAAATCAAACAAAGCTACCAGAGGATATCGAATCCCGTACAGATACGGGAACAAGGGAACAAATATTCCATGGAGGATATTAAAAAGCTGTACAAGCTCGAAGGTAAGTCTTAATATTTAATTGCTTGTTATTATCTTATTATTATATTATCCATCAAAAGCAAAATGTTTGAAATAAAGGCAAAATGTATAATTTATTTACATGTTGAAGAAATATCTTCTGATGTAATTTCGGTGAGAATATCGCTTGAACCTATCAATTTCTTAAACACCGCATGACTTTTTTTTACTTCCAAACGAAGTTGATAATTCTTTGTAAATGTAAAATCAGAATAGAATGTTATATTTTACGTTAGGCATAATCCTAATAACTACCGTTTTGAGATCATTACTATAGCATAAAATATACGTAGCTTAATATAGATTATATCTGATATCATTAAATCAATATTGCATAAAATGCTCTATTTTCATTCCTGTAAGTTAATTTCCAAACCTAGGAAACTCGTGCTATTCACATGTACAACATCAGAATGTTTATTACAAATCAATAGTTTGTTTAAATGTGTTTTTACTTTGCCCTTGTACATGGTTGAAACTAGTACTTTCTGACCTATTTTCTACAAGTTTTTTTCTCTTTTTATTTTTGAAGCAGCTTGCAAATATTCATATGTATTAAGTAGGTCAGGCTAAGTTAGGTTTGATTTGAATAGATGTAATGTGATATCCCTGAATGTTTGCACGTTTAGGACACAGTTCTGTTATCTTCCTTTACAGAAACACGTCAGAAAACCGGTTCTGTAAACTGTATGAAGCTCTTCTGTTTTCTTGTCCTTTTATAGGAGGGACGTTCAAGTCAATAGGGGACTTTTTTTCCAGGTTTAAATAGACGCCTAAGCTGGAGGTTTTGTATGCAGTAGGAACTGGCAACTGTGTGCTGTTGCTGGTAAGCGGCACTCATTTCCCACGCTTCTGCATAGACCGTTATTCAAGATGGGGACAACAGTGTGAACGTCTACATGGAACAGCTAGTTGTGATGACGTTTTTAGTGAACGAGGACAGAAAACCTGCTGAAATTTACAGAAGACTTCAGGCTCAGTACGGTGATGAGACACTCAATCGCAGTAAGACATTTGAATGGTATAAGCGCTTCAAAGATGGCCGTATCTCTATTACTGACGATCCCGGTCGTGGTGCATCACAGCCCACGCCAGTCATTCCTGGGAACATTCAGCGCTTGGAGCAGCTGATCCTGGACAATCGTCGCATAACCTGTCGTAAAATTGAAAGGGTGTGTAATCTGTCGTTAGGAACAGTGAACACAATAATTCATGATCATTTGTGGTTCCGAAAAGTGAGTGCACGTTGGGTCCCAAAGCAGCTGTCCGCTTTTGACAGACACAGAAGAGTTGAAGCCTGCAGAGAACTGAAGGGGCGCTATGACATGGAAGGCCAGGATTTTCTGAATCGCATCAAGACATGTGACGAAACATGGATTCACCATTTCACTCCAGAATCCAAAACAGCATGGATGCAGTGGAAGCATACGGAATCACCACCTCCCAAGAAATTTCGAACAGTTGCGTCTGCTGGTAAAGTGATGGCAAGTGTCTTTTGGAATAAACAGATTATTCACATTTATTTTACCCCATGGTGTCACTATCAACAGTGAGTATAACTGCCGTGTTCTACGTGATGTGCATAAGAGTTTACGGAAGAAACGTCCAGGTTTCAGCACAAAGGGTGTTCTCTTTTTGCAAGACAATGCACCACCGCCTACCGCTCAACGCACATTCCAGGAAATCGGCTGGGAGATATTACCACACATCCCCTATAGTCCTGACTTAGCACCCAGTGATTTTCACCTATTTGGACCCCTGAAGGAATTCCTTGGAGGAAAACATTTCAACACTGATGATGAAGTGAAGAATGCTGTCCTACAATGGTTCCGCCGTAATGATAAATCATTCTATGCCGAAGCATTCCAGGCATTAGTTAAACGTTGGGATAAGTGTATAACTGTCTTCTTCTTCTTCTTCTTCTTTTGCTCTACAGTCCTTGGTGGGCTCTGGCATCCCAAACAATCTTCCTCCACCTTGTTCTATCTTGAGCTACATTTTTCCAATTGCGTATATTCATCCTTCTCAAATCTTCCTCAACCGCATCGATCCATCTTCCCCTCGGTCTTCCTTTTGGTCTTGTTCCCCACAATTTCTGATTGAATACCAGGCGTGGTAGCCTATCCTCTTTCATTCTCATCAGATGTCCTGCCCATCTTAAGCGTTGAGATTTTATATATCTCACCACATGTTCATATTGAATCAATCCTTCTAACTCCATATTATTCCTAATTCTATAGGACCTATCTTCATTCCTAACGGGGCCAAATATCTTACGTAATATCTTCCTATCAAAACACATTACCTTGCTTTCTGCTCTAGATGTAAGTTTCCAAGATTCTGCACCATATGCTATAACTGGTCTAATAAGTGTCCTATACAGTCTTAATTTTGTGTTCCTAGAGAGGTTTTTTGACTTAAATAATTCTATATGTGCATAATACTGTCTATTTCCAGCCTGTATCCTTTGGTTAACAATCTCTTCTTCTTCTATGTTGTTATGTAGAAGAGCTCCAAGGTAAGTAAAAGTGGGTACTCCTTCAAAGTGATATGTACCTACATTCAAAGCCAGAGAGTTTCGTCTGGCTGGCGATCTGGACATTCTCATATATCTTGTTTTAGTTTAATTAATTAATAGTCCTATTTCTCTGGATTTACTATCTATCTTTAAAAAAGTGCTTTTAAGATCTGCAAGTGTCCTTGATATTATCACAATATCGTCAGCATAAACAAGTATCTGTGTTGTTTTGTAGAATATACTCCCCCTTTTTTGCAATGGACTGATAATATCATGTAGTACAATAATGAAAATTAGGGTGGACAGAGCATCCCCTTGTCTCACTCCTGTTTCTATGTTAATAGTTGGTGAGTCTTCTCCCTGCACCATGACTCCCGCTGTTGTATTTTCCAAGGTTACCTTTATCAATCTTATTAATTTATCTGGAAATCCTACTTTCTTGAATACTTTCATGATCCCTGCTCCGTGTAAGCTATCAAATGCTCGTTGATAGTCTATAAATAAAAAGTGTAAATCTATATTTTGCTCATAGAATTTTTCCATAATTTGAGATATAGTGAAGATGTGATCTATGGTAGATCTATTTGGACGGAATCCACATTGATATTCCCCTAGGATTTCTTCTGCCTGTTTAGATGCTCTCATATAGAGGATATTGGAAAATATTTTGTATCCAATATTTAATAGTGTTATTCCCCTGTAGTTGCCACAATTCCTTTTATCACCCTTTTTATGGATGGGGAAGATAACTCCATATTTCCAACTACATGGTATTTTCTCTTGATCCCATATTATGCAAACTAGCTCATGGACTTTCTTCCAAAGTGTTTCTCCACCCTTTTTAAATATTTCCGCAGGGATCAAATCTTCTCCAGGTGCTTTATTATTATTTAATTTTAATATTGCACACTTTACTTCTTCAAACGATGGTCTTTGTACCTCACATTCTGTAACTTGGGTTTGGTCTTCATCTGCATTATCTGTTATATTAAATTTAGATTTATAGAGCTCCTGAAAATATTCTGACCATCTTTCCAGACATTTGGCTTGATCCGTAATAAGCTTCCCATTTTTGTCTTTACATACGTTTAACCTTGGTTGATATCCAGTACTAAGATTTCTAACAGCTTTATACATTTGTCTTGTATTACCCTCTGTCTGATGTTCCTCTATTTTCCTTACCCGCTCCTCCATCCAATATGTCTTTTTCCTCCTACAGATTTTAGTCGCTTCCTTCCTGGCATCTTTATATGCATTCATCGATGCTCTTGTTTCTCTTTGAATCATCTTTTTCCGTAACTCATTTTTCTTCCCTATTAGTACTCTACACTCTTCATCATACCAATCTTTTCTGTTAGATCTCTTCCTTTGCCCTAATATCTCTTCTGATGTTTCAGTCAGAGTGTTCTTCATATCATTCTATATTTCCTCAATGCTATTATTTTCATTCTCATCACTTAATTGTTGGTGTATTTGTTCCTGAAAAGCTCTCTTATCGCTGTCTATCTTTAACTTTTCTATATCCCAACCAGTTCTCCTTTTTCCCTTGATTTTGCCTATATTAGAATCGTTGCCCCATTATAGATTTGACTAGGAAGTGATCACTGTCACAATTGGCCCCTCTGCGTGTTTTAACGTCTATAACAGATGTGGCATATCTGCTGTTCACCAGAACATGATCTATCAGGTTTGTGTATGTTCCGCCGGGAGCTCTCCAGGTGCCTTTATGAATGTCTTTCCTGGGGAATTGGGTACTTTTTGCAAGCATTTTATTTTGTATACAGTACTGTATTAATCTCCAACCATTCTCACTGGTGACCACCGCATACCACTCAACGCACATTCCAAACATTCCAGGAAATCGGCTGGGAGATATTACCACACACCCCCTATAGTCCTGACTTAGCGCCAAGTGATTTTCATCTGTTTGGACCCCTGAAGGAATTCCTTGGAGGAAAACATTTCAACACTGATGATGAAGTGAAGAATGCTGTCCTACAATGGTTCCGCCGTAATGATAAATCATTCTATGCCGAAGCATTCCAGGCATTAGTTAAACGCTGGGATAAGTGTATAACTGTAGCAGGAGGTTATGTCAAAAAAGAAATACAGTTACCAAACTTTGAAATTTGTTCTACTTTTTTTAAAAAAAAAGTTCCCGATTGACTTGAACCACCCTCGTAATTTAGGATGGCTCATAATGAGAGTGCATTTCGTCCAATAACTTGGTGCTGTATATATTTAAAGTGTAAAAGTACACCCTAACAGTTATGAGACTAAAGTCTTACCGTCTATCGAACACAAGTCTGTATGTTTACTGATAATTTCCAAATGAGATACTAGTTCCCATATTTGTAAGTACAAGGGCAATAATTTAATTGTGGATGACACAGAGCTTCAGAGAAATCATAATTTGTCCTGATTGGGAGGAACCAGGCAACGTCGACGTCTATAGTGTTTCAAAGGCAACAGATACCGTTGCAGTAGCACTTGCAGAGACGATTTCACACAGGTAAAACAGCGCCAGCGAAAATGTAGGGGAAGCCAGGCCGGCTCGGTAGCTCAGTGGTAGAGCAATGGCACGGATTGCCTGCATTTTTCACTGAAAACTTACATACGTATATTTGGTTCAATATCAGATTGAATTTTTTTTTATAATTAGTTGCTGTTTTAAGTCCACTTTATGCACAGTAAGGCTAATCGGGACTGGACCTACAGTTTAAAGTGGGATCCGAACCACTTGTACCTCCACCGGGTATCGAACCCGGGACCCCTTGATTACAAGGCAAGGACGCTACCACTGCGCCATGGGGGAGGCCCTCAGATTGAATTTCAGTAGCCGTTTGTACTAAATAGTTTACTTCGAATACCAGTGAGTATGAAGCTTGACTTGTTTTTCTCCCAGACCTATGACTGATTGATTTTGCATGGATGTCTGATATTATCATTCCATACAGTTAAATGTTTTAAAAATGCTTTTTTTTGCTTCTTGGATGGTCCACTATGTAGGACTCCCGTGTATACAAATTTAGCCTGATTAACTATAACCCACAATACTACTTCTGACATCGATATTCTGACCTAAAAATATCACGAAACAGTTTGTCATTTGATATATTACATGAACATATTTGAATGAGTTTGAAATTTGACCTTTTATGGTCAGAATATGACCTTGAAATAACCTATAAGGTCGAAATTTTTGGTGGCATCCACCCTAGTTTTTCTGTCAGACCCATGACTGATTGATTTAGCATGGATGCCTATTATTAATATTCCATGCAGATAAAAGTTTTTTTTAAGCTTTTTTGCTTCTTGGCTTGTCTACTATAATAATTCAAATAAAAATATAGTACGAACTGAATTTCCATTTCATAATGTATTTCTGTTATTTTACCTCCAACTTCTGCTCCGTGGGGCAATGATGATGAATAATGATTTGATAAAATGGATGATAGGAACCAAGATAATAATATAAATACAGTACATACATGAAACCAGGATTTGAACCTGGAGGAACCTCACTCCATATAGCGTTGCAATCATCACTCTACTATGAAAATATTTCTAACAATTATTTTGCAAATTTCTGTTTTAGGCTCATCACATTTAACATTCATTATAAAGTTAGATCACTGAAGTGAGCTCATATCGTGAACCAAACAGACCTTTAATAACAGGACAATATCGTTAAGCATCATAGTGCCGATTAGATCCATTATATTCAAATACATTTACACAACATCTGTAAGTTCCATTATTAACTCAACTTTTCTAAGGTTGTAACAATGTAGTTTTTCTTGTATGTACGCATTGCTTGCATTGTAGAATTATTTTCCTGTAGTTTACGGTTATTACAAGCATAAGAAAACAGTTTTTCTTTGTGACATTTCAGGAGAACACACGCTCCTTTCATCATTAATGAATTCAAAATGAGAAACTCTCTACCAGATGTGGAAACCACAGGAATATATAATATAAGTTGTTCATGTTCAAAGGATTATGTGGGACAAACAGCAAGGAAAATGGCAATAAGATGGCACGAACACGATTTGGACATTATAAATCTAAACCCAAGAACAGGTTTGTCAACTCATATGAACACGATTTGGACATTATAAATCTAAACCCAAGAACAGGTTTGTCAACTCATATCATCAAAGAGAAGAATTTGATTAAAAAGAGAAGGGTTTTAAAAAGATTAACGGGAAACACAGAGTTGAATGTCTGGGAAGCTTCATTCATTGCAGAAGAACACTGGAATAAATTAAATAATGAAAATGGTAACATAGATCCAGTATGGAGTTTTCTTTTTCACAAATGGAGTAAGCCACCATCTTGAAAATTTAATGTAACAGAAAACATCAAGAGACTTAGTGAAAACAATGATGAATTTGAATTACCTGATGATATTTGGGATTCATAATTATTAAAAAAATCTGAAATAAAAATAAAACAGACTGCTTCTTTTCACAGTTAAGTTGCTATATTACAACAATGTAACATTGACAACATCCATTATATAAGGGATTCTTTTTGTTTAAAAAATTACTAACCATTGTTATAACTGTATCTTTAGTCAAAATGAAAATAAATGTCTGAGAAAGGAGCATGTGTTCTGAAACGTCACAAAGAAAAACTGTTTTCTTACGCTTGTAATAACCGTAAACTACAGGAAAATAAATGTAACAATGTAATATCAATATCTTTTTAAACATGTTTTGTAAGTTTATAGTCTCATACACCATGTGAAAACTATTTTTATTTGTTCCTTTTGCAGATGAGCATTTGAGAAACTAATCGAAGTGTCTTTTACCAATAGTAAAGAGCACTCTTGAAATTTGTACAAAAGGACAATAGGTTTGACCCACAATGGCAGTTGGTGTATAAGCTTCTATGGAATATAAATCAACAAAGTGGACTGTTTGAACTTTACATGGAAGAGTGCATACATTTTTGCTTGATAGAGTAGACACGTGATTGAATGGTTATGATTTACTAGAAATCAAGAGTCCAAAATATGCTCAAGAAATTATGTTTCAAGCCTTAATAATATCTGATAGCAAGTGGTCATCAATTGTAAATTGTATATTAGGGGAAACAGGAGAAAAAAAAAACAGTGGGAGGGGTGTGACTTACTTGTCTTGTCTGTCAAGCATTGGCACGCATTTATTGATATTCTTGCAAGTTGAAATTTTGAGAGGTATTTTCAAAAATCCTAAGAAAATAAATTTCTTCCTGAATGTGATGATGATTTGCAAAAAGCATATCTCTCAGACAGTGGCAGCAATTAGGGGGAGGGGAAGATGGTCCCCACTTTTACCCCAATACTATACAAAACCTTATCTACCAAGGGAAATTAAAGTGTCTTTGGCCTCTCCCAGTTTTGGAACCCAATCGCCAACACTGCTCTCAGAGAACACAATAATGTTTTCCAGGGTACGATAAAGAAAAATAATAAATATGCATTGAAACAACAACGTAAATATGATTTTATATATCCCGAAAATCTAGTGTTAGTCCCTGTAAACAATTATTTGTAAGCTATTGGACTTCTATTCTAATGGTATTTATTACTTTATTGTATCTTCCCTCGAAATAGGTTTTTTAAGTCTACTTTATACACAGAAAGGCTAATTGGGACTGGACCTACAGTTTAAACTGGGATCAAAACCACTATGTGCCTCCATCAGGTATCGAACACAGGACCCCTTGAAGAATTGTTGGTGAAATATTGTGTAGAAATGGACGCGCGGTTTTATGGACTCAGAAAAAGTTATATAAAAAGAATTGCTTTTCAGCTTGCCCTGAGAAATTCTCTCCCTCATCCATTTTCAGGCAAAAAGAAAGCTGCAGGCAAGAAATGGCTGTGAGGTTTTCTGAAGCGTCACCCCGAACTGTCTATGCGGAGTCCAGAACAAACGTCATTTGCCCGTATTAAAGAATTCAATCCCGATAGTGTGAGTGCCTTCTTTGATAATTTCTGAAGGGCAACTGGAGAAGATTCAAATCAAACCACACAGACTTTTTTAATGTGGACGAATCAGGAATATCAGTGGTACAGCACAGAGTGAGTAAAGTAATCAGTGTCCGAGGAAAGAAGAGTGTCTCTTCATTAGTGTCGCTCGAAAGAGGTAAATTGGTCACAGTTGCATTGTGCATGAACGCAGTAGGAAACTATGTTCCCCCTCTAGTGATTAGGCCGTGCAAGAATATGAACGATGACCTAATGAATGGTGCACCAGCAGGATCCATTGCAGCATGCAACCCTCAGGTTGGATTCAAAGTGACGTTTTTTCTCAGTGGTTTGATCATTTCTTGGAATTCAAACGACCTTCATCCCAAGAACCCATGCTTCTGGTTTTAGACTGTCACTACTCCCACATAAGAAATATACCAGTGATTGAAAAAGGAAAATAATGCAATGTTTCTATTATCTGTTTACCGCCACACTCGACACATAAAATGCAGCCTCTAGACATAAGGTTTCATGTTTCCCTTCAAAACATTTTACGTGCAAGAAGTTGAAACATGGTTGCGTCAGAATCCAAGAAAACCACTAAAAATAACTAAAATTGCCAGAATATTGTCAGGTGCATACAACAGAGCTGCTACTATGGAAACATCCGTTAATGCATTTCGAAAGACTGGTTTATTCCCTTGTAATAGATACATTTTTCGTGATGAAGATTTTGCAATACACTCTGTCAGTTCTAAAAAAGAAAAGCGGAATGTGACAGGTCAGTCAGTTGAACTACCCAAAAGTGACGTGGATCCCCAACCAAGCTGCAGCAGGTTAGGCCAACTTGAATAGGTACAGGAGCCTGAAAGCAGTCCCATTCAGGCTACGCAGGCTTCAAACAGTACCAGCCCCGATGACGATGCCATTGTAATACCAGAAGACATTGAGCCACTGCCCACACTAGACAGCCCATCTCTTACCAACTCCGGGAAATCTAGCGTAGTGAATCAACCAGTAGTTATAACAACAACACCATACAAAAAAAGACTTGCAGACAATTCGAAGAAATGTAAGAAGGAAGTGAAGAAGAACCTGTTTGGTAGGGGTGTTACAGGCACTCACAGCAGGGAAGCCTACTGAGGTCCAGAAAAAGCAGAAATCAGATTACTTGCATTCTACTTCACGTAAGAAGAGGAAGGTTGTATCAAAGAAATGTGAAGAATCCACAGATGAGTCGGAAGAATCTATCGCATTAGCAGAATCATCTGACAGTTTAGAATTAGATGAAGATGAATTTAATACAGAATGTGTATTTTGTGGTTCATTGTATTCCAAAGATCAATGTGGTGAAGAGTGGGTAGGGTAAAGTGCACGTTGTTACAAGTGGGCTCATGCTCATTGTAGTGCAGATGACACATTTGTGTGTCCAATGTGCAAAAATCAAAAGTAAAGGCATTATGAACTTTGTTTCTACCAGGTAGCTACTTCATGTGTAACACAATGGTCTTTCACAGTTTCATTTGAAGTTAACCAATTTTGGTGACAACAGGACAGCTCTAGGATAGCATAGAAGGAACATTTTGTTTTGTATTTTTAGCATGGTAAAAATAATTTCGTTTCACTTATAGTTGGGTAAGAAAATAATTTAGTTCATTTAGTTAAAAAATAATTTAGTTCAAAGATTCAAATGATTTATATAACCCAAAGAAGATACCCCCTATAAAAATAGAAAAATAGCTCAGTAGCAC
Source organism: Lepisma saccharinum (assembly GCF_977018435.1). Classification (NCBI taxonomy): domain Eukaryota; kingdom Metazoa; phylum Arthropoda; class Insecta; order Zygentoma; family Lepismatidae; genus Lepisma; species Lepisma saccharinum. The sequence continues at coordinate 30,687,760 of NC_139232.1, read as the reverse complement.
TTGTGTTCCATTTTTTTTGTTTATAATTTATGATCGTTACTTTTTTTTTATATTCCAATACCTCGTATCATAAATTAGACTCCCTACAAAATATATTTAAAAAAAACCCAACATAAATCGTTTATGCTTTAATTAACAAGTAAATCGAATTCTACCAAAAAGGTATCATATTCGGGGTCTATACCCTACAGTCACCGGCAATAAAAATGGGACACCTATATTCTGAAATACCTGCATCCCTGCAATGCGTTATGTGTGTTGCCTAACTCAACGGCAGTGACAGAACTTGCCATTGAAAATTTACTATTACAATTCACTCATCACAAAAGATGCATTGCAGAGAAGGGAGACTTTCAGGATCTAGCTGTCCCATTTTTATTTGACGATCACACCTGGGACTCCTGTATTACAAGGCGATTACGTTACCACTTTGCCAAGGGGGAGGCTCAACTTCCCTCGCAATTCATACCAATATGTTGCTGAACTCGATGATATATCAGCAGTGTTTGAATAGTTACTCTTTAAAAGTAAGTCCAAATTAATCACTTGAGAAAGTAATTTGCATATAATTACTGTTATTACTGTTCTTTAGAAAGTACCTAACATAGTTATTATTACAGTTACTTTACTCTAGATTTGTTTCATCTCGTAAGACGTTGTTTGCAACATGAGTTGCAAGCGTGATGTCCTTTTTACCACCGATGACCATCAAATGCTTAGTATTAAGTGTCATGAAATTATAACTTATTTCTTACATCTCATGTACAAACATTGAGGCAATAAAATTTACAGTAAACTTCTGTTACAAAGCATTGAGGATTAACATTTCATTTTATTTTGATGAGCAAACCAAATATTTTTTAGAATTTTTATTGAACTAAAAAATTACTGTGTCCATGAGAATTGTTGGAGATTATGTATGTAGTCTTATATGGTAAGTGTTCTAATACAAATAAACTTGGGATAAATCCTGGCTCTTGACGAAAAAAATACAAAATTGTCCTCATGGTCTGAAGATTTTAATAATCATCAATTGATTGATTTGCTTTATTTTACTTCGCTTTTTGTGCCACTTTTGGCTAATTTACGATGATGGAGATGAGAGATGATATGATAAAATTGATGAATGGACACTTACGAACATCCATGCCCGGCCAGGATTCGAACCCGGGACCCCTGGCATCGTAACGCGATGTGCTAACCACTCCGCCAAGGCGGCCGGCTTTAATAATCGTCAATTTACCCATTTTTTGAGGAGAACATTTGGTTCAAGTTAATATTTCTTTCCATGCAGTAAAGTAATTGTACAACTTACTAGTTAGGTGGAAAAATAACTGATTTACAATTACTAATTTCATAACGTTAAGTAGTTTACAGTTACTGTTACTTGAAAATGTTACTGATACTTCCAAAGATTCTACATGAGCTGCAGAACTGAAAACCAGAATAGACCAAATCCGTAAAGAACTATGAAACAGGACATTGTGTGGTGACAAGACATGCAAATAAATTAGATGCGCTACAAAACTGTATTTAATATTTAACTATTATAAAAATAACAAATATGTCTTCTATTGTATATCCAGGATTCTTCTGACATTTTTCTTTCAAAATTGTAAAGAATAAGGGTGCAGAATTACATGTTTATTCACTTTAAGGATAAAAGATTGAGGATCATTAGAGAGCGCTAATATTTATAAATATTTACAAAATGTTCACTGAAATTCTGTAAATTTATGAAGAAAATCTGGTAACGTCACCGATAAAAGATATAAATGTGTTCAAGTAATTACTGTCATATAAAGTGAATTCTACAGTCAACGCAGCATTCCTTTCAAACGTAATTGCAAAATGTTTTCAATTATTTCAATTACTCTCCTTACTTTATGCATTTAGTGTTTGAATTAAGTACAGTTATCTTTGTATGTTCTCTTCTGCTTTTGAAATATTAAATGAAATACATAATACAATACAAGGGATTTTATATTACTAATACGACTATTACTATCTTCCATTGCTGATAAACTGTTATATTTTTTTTTCAATAAGAACATACAACTAAAGTCTCACATCTACTTAGATTTTTCAATAAAATCTTCTAACCAACGTGACTTCATATCCCATCAAGGAGTACCCTAATCGACCAACCTGTACCTACCTTGATGATGCGGAGATCTGGCAACATGGCCCTCGGTTGCCATGGCAAACGGTGCTGCCATCTGTTATGGAAAACTTACGGTAACAGTTTCATACATCGGAGACACATTTCTTCAATTTTACACAAGAAACTACTTACGGAAATGAGTTTCTCCAAGGTTTACAACGTTCGTCGAGGTATTTTCTTTCATCGTGGAATATATTTGACGTGAGAAATATCTCACCGACGCACAATTGCCATTGCTTTCATTTGCTTGCCCTACGACAACGGATGCTGCATACGTTTGATGACGTAAGCCCCTGTCAGTGTTTCAAACCCCCCTTTTTTTTACTATGCTTGTTTAACATAACCAAACCTAACCTAACCTTATCGGAAATGGTTCGTGGGGCTATCCGTCAGTTACCCGTGCATAATGTATACTTTCCACCATTGACGAACACGATAGTATGTATTTTTCGGTGAAGAAGGTTGAAACACTGCATACCCACAACGTGAGTCACGATGTGCCAGCCATATTGTGTGTTCCAGAACCAAAGAAAGGAATAAAAAAAAAAGCAATCAGAATGTGAAAAATTGAGTTTGTTTTCATGTAAAAAGCATAATGGCAACTTGAACTATGTTCCGCAATACACAATTTGTAAGTACGAACCATGCAAAACACAACATATCCGATTTTGATGTGTCTCTGATCTATGAAACTGGTACCAAAATAACCAACCACAAAATTCCCTTGGCTTCCGGTACCACTTTCTACACCCCTCAAATATTTTTGTGAAAATATTTAGTTCCTCATAACAAACAGTGTTTGCAAATAGTGCAGAAGTTAATTTTTTAGATCTACGTGCTACGAAACTTACGTTTTTTATAATATTAAAATTCCTTGCGTAACGTCAAAAAGGTCTTTCAGAACTTCTATGATGGCGGATGATGGATTCATGTCACAGGCACACGTCTGATTTTTTTTCTTTTTCTTCTTATGATTGACTTGTGCAACATTTGCGATGTTATTTGTATGATATATTGGCGGATTGGACTTTTCAGACATTGGATTTCATTTATGAGACTTCAGAAATTGGAATTAATTATTTCTTTTTGGCAACTGCAGGCTATAAAGGGGAGGGTTGTTTTTTCTAAATGACTTGTGGGATGGGATAATTTGCGACTTCTTATTTATATGATGGGAAGGGAGTGGAGGGTGGTATTCTGTGGAAAAGGACAACAAGGACTTTCAACGTAGGATTTACTTTATTTTTGGACTTACAAAGGTACTTGTCTGATAAGGCCTGAACACCTCTCACTCGTTTATTTCCTTAAGTTTAGCATTGATACTTACATATTCTGCATTGCGGAAGATTCTTTAAGGTGAAGTTATGCCTTTTTCCATAAAACAGTGTCAACTTTTCATATTACAAGTCATTATTTGTCTTCCTTGTTATGCTTGGGTAACAGATAATATGGCATGCAGTCGTGCTTGTGTTTTGTCGATGCAGGGTTCCAACCTTCTTAACCGAAAAATAACTACTTTCGTGTTTATTATGTCATCATAAACCATTGACGGATAGCCCCAAAAACCATTCACAATAGCCTCAAAAACCATTCACGATAGCCCCACGAACCATTGACGGATAGCCCCAAAAACCATTCACGATAGCCCCAAGAACCATTTCCGGCAAGGTTAGGTTAGGTAAGCATAGAATTTTAGCCTTCATCTTTGGTATCTTCATGTGTCAATGCGGAAAACAGTGAGAAATAGTGTTGGGGGCAGGTGACTCCGGCCAATTTCTAACATGCCTTTAAAAGGGACTCTATAGATAAAGGCGGGACCACGGTAGTGGTAGGAAGTCAATGGTTTGTTGGGCTGTGTGTCAATGGTTCGTGGGGCAATGCGACATTGGTGTGTGGGGCTACGCTTTTTTTTTTGCGAAACCAATTTTTAACTTGTAACCTATACGTGACCCTACCTAACCTAACCTTGCCTTGCCGGAAATGGTTCGTGGGGCTATGCATCAATGGTTTGTGGGGCTACATAGGTATTTTTGGGTGCAGTGGGGTGGAAACACTGCATGCCGAGTACGGTAGTGAAACTGTGACCGACATATTGCGTTTTTAACGAAGGCAAAAAGAAACGAATAAAACTTACTCGGAGCGAATTTACAATATAGAGAAAGTCTCCAATTTTGTTAATTTTCGGTATACTAACTAATTTTGACTTCCTAATCACGAATCTGTTGAAAAAAACCGGGGGTCACGTATGAAAATTTGAAATGCGTAGTTTTACGAACAAAAATGTAATATGATGTTCAATTCTAGTACGATCCCTATTTTTTCGATGAATTTAGGGGTGAAATGAGTGCTAACGGAACCTAACCTAACAGGCCTATGGTTTTGGTTTTTGGGACTAACGTCAATGGTTTGTGGGGCTACCCGTGGATGGTTTTTGGCGCTAACGAACAATTTTTCATCAAAATGTACAATTTCCAGACGTGACCCCCGGTTTTTTACAACAGATCCGTGATTAGGAGGCCAAAATTAGTTAGTATACCGAAAATTAACGAAATTGGAGACTTTCTCTATATTGTAAATTCTTACCACTTACTCGATATGTCCCAAATAGATGCCACCTTCAGCAATGTTTCTCAATGCAGAATACATAAGTACGAATATTCAAATTAAATGAACTAGCAAATTTCAGCCGTTTGTCCGATACGAGAAATTTACCTGCATCAATTAAAAAAGAATCATCCATAATTCTCGAAGGGGACTAAATGGTGATTAATTTTTACACACACATACAATGGAATAAGCAGCGCAAAAAGAAATACCTTCTTAAATAAGAACACGTATGTTGCGTACAAGGAATAAGGTTCCAACTCAGTGTCGAATCATGAGACCCGGGGAAAATAGCACCAAAGCTGGTATATTTGTATCCAGTTCACCACACCCAAAACAGATACAAAGACGGTTTTTGTTTGCTAAAAGTTGTGTTGACTTACGTTCTGCCGGTTCATCACATTGTGTTTTCCTTTAAAACTAGAAAATAAAGCAAAATCTTCAACATTTGCTTACCTTTAAGACAACAACTTTCCCTTCTATGAGCTTGTTTATATATTTTTTTTTCATTCAAGTAAGTTTGTAGGTAACAACCTGTGGTAACGAAGGTAGAGCACAGAATATGCCACGGAATATATAGTTTCCATTGCTAAGGCGCTGTACTAGAGATGTGTCGTTCGTGAACGACCCGTTCGAAATGAACGAATCAGTCGCGTGAACGAAAAGATCCGGTTCAGTGTTTTCAAGCGAAGTCGTTCACGGATCCCAAGCGGGTCACTCCAAACACAAAGCCAGCCACAACCCTGCCTCCACTACACTGGCGTTAAACATTGGTCGAAGTAGCCTTGGGCGAAATTAAAAGAAAGCAGACGGGAGCGTTTTTGGAGGGAAGTTGAAAGCCAGCAGAAGGTCGGAAAGGGGGGGGGGGGTGAAAGGGAAGAGAAGCTAAATATCACAAGACCACTCTCTCGAGTCTTTAATTCCGCGCATCAACCAAACTCATTCACTGCGCAGTGCAGATCTTTCGTTCACGGATCCCAGATGTCTGGCAGACCCGTTTTCTTTCACGGCTAACTCGTTCAAAGCGACCGGGAGAAAATCTTGGGATCCGGATCCTTGGGTCTCGGCGACGGCTCGCCCACCCTCCTTGTGGCATGCAGAAATCGGACAAAATAGCATGCAGCCAAAGGAAAGGAAGTTGACCACTAGCACGTAGTGACAGGCTGCCTGGCGTTGGGATGGTGGCGGTGCATTATGTGGAGACGCCCCGCTAGGCTAGCCTCAACTATCTCACAGATTTATTTTTGTTTCTTTGAAGTCCACTTTATGCACATTAAGACTAATCAATGTGCATAAAGTGGACTTCAAAGAAATAAAAATAAATCTGGATTGGACCTACAGTTAAACGTGGGATCCGAACCACTATATGCGTCCACCGGGTATCGAACCCGGGACCCCTTTATTACAAGGCGACGACGCTACCCCTGACATTTATTTATTTTATTCTTGCTGCAGATATATATATGTAATATATATATTCACTTTGGAATTCTAATTTTGGAACGAAAATATTGATAGGTACATATCACAGGAATACATTAAATCTGAGCAAAATGAAGTTTTACTTAATTTACGTCAGTTTCCTTTCTGTTTAAGCAGCATTATTAACTGGACACAACATTAAAAACTGGATGGAACAGCATTTCAAGACAATATATGAATTTGATTGTTGCCGATTGTTATGCAATAACAATTTGTACATTCCTGCATTTTGTCCCAAATTCTGTAAATACAACTATATGTCAAATCACATACCCTTACACCTTCTGTAAACAAAACCACCTGCATGCAGAAAGCATTGCAAACTCATACAAGTAAAATAATCCACACGAAAATCCAGCGTTGTTACAGGATTCATTACGTAAGGTAAAACAATGGCCAATTTGTAGTATGGGATACGCTGCCGCAAATGACGTCTCACTTTAAACCCAATGCTCTTTCTTTTTTTACTTATTGCTTCACCTTTATGGTTAACTCTTTGCACCAGTAATCATTTCCCATAAATTTGGCTTCTTTCTTGCATGCGAATTGAATATATTTTACTTGCATTTGTTTAGACAAAATGATATAACATGGTAATGTATATTTCTAAGGATGATATAGATAGGAGTGTATTTGAAATTTGTTTGTACATTTTAAATAAATTGTATCTTATGTAACTAAAATATATAATGGGCATAAACAGCCATATGAATTGCTGTAAGTCCAATAAATACAGTAGCGTACGCAGGATTTCGTCAAGGGGGGTGTTATTTCGAAAACTTTCTACAATTTCACATTACCATTGTTTTATTATACTTTAATTAATTAATTAATAATCATAATTAATAATACTTATAATTAATTAATTGGTTTAATTACTAGTAATAATTACTACTAATGCAGCTGCTGTTACTACTTATATCACTACTATTATTAAGTAGTAGAGATCTACATAAATATATTTATATATTTATGAAAGCAATAGAACAAAATTACATTTCTTTTGTTTCTTTGTTACAAAATAATTGTCTAGTCAACGGTTATTTGTATATGATAAGTGAGACATTTTAAGTGTGAAGAAAATCCATAAAAACAAGCAAATATATTAAATTTATTGAAATAATCGAAATATGAAACTCATTCAAGGAGCCGCGGTGGTCTAGTGTGACAACTTCGTGGGAGATCCGGGTTCGATTCCCGGAATTGGTTGGAATTTATCCAGCCTTGTCTCCGCACCCAGCCTCATAATAATGGGTACCTGAGAGCAACCCTGAGGGATAAAGGCTGCCGGAGCATGGTGCTGATCACTTCACCTGCAAAATGGCCGAGATCGAGAATGTGTTGGGCTCACCACACCACTACGTGTGCCTTCATGGCACGGTGCTATATGCACGGGGAAATTTACATTACCTTTAGCTATGGAACTCACCAAGGATGATGATGAAGCGCGAGAATACATGTTGCTAAATTCCACTGAGTCTATGTGTTCGTTGAAAAGTAAGTTTATAGGCATTCCAACACATTTATCACTTCTAGGTCATTCACAAAGCACTTCTTCAACATTATTTAATGATGTGGATGTAGACTCAGCATCACTTGAGAGTTCACAAGGGGATGTGAAATCAGTACCGGGAAGAACGTTTGCAATAAGGTCGGCACACTGAGACGAAGGAAGGAATTTTCTTAAGTCTCGCGAGAGTCACTGCGCGACTTTTTGGAAAAAAAAATTGCAAAATTGAACTTTGTGGCCGCTTAGATTGTGTTTGGAATGTTGTGTTTTTCTTCATTCTGCATGGCAATAATCATTATTATTATTAGTATTATTATTATTATAACTGTCGCATATCTTTGACTGTGATAAATTAGCCATTTTTAATTTTTTTCTACGGCATTTTCCATAATATTTCAAAAGCTCAAGAGGGGGGGGGTTAAAACCCGGTAACCCCCCCCTTGCGTACGCCACTGAATAAATATATTGATGATGATCAAAACAAGACAAAAAGTTCGTAAATTTATTGCGGTTGGAAACTTTGACAAGCATCCTAATAACGATTTTTGTTCCGCCAAATATAGTGCACTTCGTAAAATGACTTGGTGACATCGCAAGGCAAGATAAGTGTGAACATTTTGTAGTAATATAACTTTCAATGAGCTTAGAGATTTGTGTGCATAATGATATTTTATAACATTGGTTATTTTCTAAAAATAATCATGTGAACAGCAAGGAAGTAGTGCAACTTAGTAATATTGCCTGACTTAGCCTTAGAAAAATAACATGCCGAGTTCTATGCGTGAGGGAAAGTCTCCGTTTACTCCGAGCTTGTTTTCAAAACACCAGCAAGGACAGCCTTTGCAAAGGGGTGAGAAACAGATTCTACTCAATATTTATGTAACGTTCTGTCAGTAGTATCCTGAGAAACCAGTAAATGAAGTGGTTAAGTTGGTATCCCAGTGCAGTGGTGTGTCAGTGTCTGCAGTTTTAAGAGTTATGAAAGAGAGAATGACCGGGAGAGTAACAATATATGCGGCTGCATATTCGTCTGATGTTTTGAGAACGGGTTCTCACATTCAGAGGCTCTTATATAAAATGAATAGGTGCGGCGAACTATGAGTGTAACAGCAGATGATTGCGGTCATGGATCAGCTGACGCGGAGTGATACATCGAATCGGTGATCCGTTTGTTTACAGAAGGTCTCAGGGATTTTGATTTAGACCTTAGGGACCTTAATTTTTTGCTTTTCAAAATTTGTATTTTCAAAGAAATTCGTACTTAACATTAAAAACAAAACTTTGCAATTGATAGCTTATTTTTATTCTAAGTTTTTGCACTCGCCACAGAACGTGAGCAGCAAAATTCACCAATTAATAAAATATAATGGAATACTCAATGATGTTATGCACTTGTGAATATTGTCGTATGACTTATAAAATTATTATTTTCTTATAAAGAAAAGAGCACCATAATAAAATGTAAAATTACTCACCAAAGATGTCAATGTGTGTGAACTTCTCAACGTGTTCCTGTACAGTACAAAAGTTCGGCGAGTTTTTTCAAGCACTGCACTAAGATATATACATAGACACACGCATACACACATACACACAACTGTTCGTGTAGTAAAAGTTATATTTACATTATTGTTTTTATGTCCTCATAATGTCCTGAAGCACCTACTTTAAATTTGAATTGAGAAACAAAATCTGTGATACTTTAGCAGGCGCTAACCTACTTCTTCTGTCACACAGAACTTGTCCTGCCTTTGAGAATATTCTTTCACAAGGAACAGATGTAGCGACAATGCACAGTCTCTTCTTCACCACTTCAAATATTCGCGGATAGAGTGATTTTCTTTCATTCCACCACAATAGGGGGTCCTGTCGTCTATTTATTAGTGGTTCTTGCATGTATTTGTCCAATTCAATGATTCCTGCTGCGGTGGGATTGGTGTCTTTCCTTGTCTGCTTCACCTTCGTGTCGAACTTTTCCCATAAAGATGAAGAGGGAATTGCATCTTCAGTGGAATCATCCACCACACGCTGAATTGCAGAGCTTTCGCTTGTTGGGCGGGAAGCGCAAACTTTCTTACTTAGCACTGCGCTTGCAGCCTTGCATTTCCCCTCATCCGCAAATCCCTGTGTTTTGAATCGGGGATCCAGAAGAGTTGCTTGAGCAATTAGCTCACTCTCTTCTAGATCCCGAAACCATTTAAACAATTCAGCTTTCAATTTCTCAACCATTTTCACAACTTGGGCCTGCAAGTTTGTATCATTTTGAAACCTCTGCATTTTAATTCCCATTGCCTTGGAAAACAGGATGATTTTTGAAAGTGAAACAGACTGCTCTGAACTGATTTCCCTTGTCACTTCATAGAATATTTCAAGCACAGCTGTTGCACTCTCAACTACCTCCCACTCTTGTGGAGACAAGACGTCCAAGTCGCTGCTTACCAGTGCAAGGGTTGATATCACAGGTTCTTTATTTTGTAACATCCTACGCAGCATATCGTAAGTGGAATTCCACCTAGTTGGCACATCTTGCTTTAGTTTTATTGTTTCGAACCCCATTTGTCGTTGTATCGAACTCAATTTAGCTTGAGAGTGTGAACTTCTTTTAAAGAATTCCACAATGGATTTAATTTTGCTGATGATCTCCCGAATTTCCTTGAGCCCTTCCTGTACTATTAAATTTACAATGTGAGCAAAGCACCCTAAATGTCTCCAATTATTAAGGCGAATTGCCTTCTTGATGTTTGGTGCGTTGTCACTAACTACAACAATTATTTTATTTTCCACCCCCCATTCCCTAGCCACGCCCATGAGAAGCGATGCTATATTTTCTGCTGTGTGCCTGGCAGAAAAAGATACACATCCCAATAAATATGACGCCAGCTGAGTTCTGTCATCAATAAAATGAGCTGTTACAGCTAAATAGCTGTCATTGTTTACAGATGTCCACCCATCCGTTGTTAGGCACACAGCAGACGCTTTGCTCACTTCCTCCTTCACAGTTTCAAGTGTAGCTTGGTATAACTGTGGCACCAAACTACACGAAATTGTCTTTCTACTAGGAAGAGTGTATCCTGGGCAGGCGCGGCTCGTGCATTATTTACCCGGGGGTTCACTGAAGTCATGTGACATATATTCAGTTTCCGCAAAATAAACTTCCTTCGCCTAACAAAAGGATGGGGGCGGGCTTAAAAGATTTGTCCAGAATTTTTTTTATATGGGATTATAAGGTTTTGTATTAGGGGTGTGCGAATAAATTTAGGGCTGAAACTACAATAAATTGTGCCTTTATGAAAAAAGTTGAGTTTTGTTGGAATGGACGTCCTCAAGTAGGGGCAAGTAATATATTTTTTCCTCAGGAGGAGCAAAAAACACTCCTTCAGTCTGAAGTTACTGCAACGCTTTTATAATAATTACCAAAAATTACTGTGACTGAAATTAAATTATATGCGTGTAATATATAATTTTTGGTTTACATTCAATTTCCATGGTGAGCGGCCCCCTTTTCCCCTTCCGGACGTCCATGCTGACTAATCAGAACTGGTCCTACATTTGTTAAAGGGAAATGGCAACTAATGGCATGCGCATACTAGAAATCGAACCTGAGACCCTTTCATTGATACAAGATAGCTTTGTTCGAATTTTGGGCTGGTCGACCAGCACACGCTTTTTTTCAGTGGACAAGGAAGTTCGTTTACGTTAATTACGTGCATTTCTATCGGTCATTTCTTACCTGGGCGGACAGCAACGCCTACACTGCATCATGTGACATAACCTAGGTAAAGTCCATCCCTCGCTTCACTCGCAGCATCACTTAATACTTTCCAACAAGTATCCAAGCACTTCAAAAACTAACAAACTTGAGACGATTGACACCGAGCGACAGCGAGTCACGTCTTCGCGCCATTCTTTCTCTCTCGCGAACCCGAAGTGTTTCCACCTTTAAGGAAAAACCTCTGAATGCATGCACGAGCTATTTTGGTAATGTATCTCCTTTATTTTAATTCATGGCATCTAATTCCAGCTTTTATTTGTTTCCACTCATCCATCTCTGCCACAATTTTGCATTTATTCCAAGAAGTTCAGTACAAAAATGATACAAAGAGAATATTGAATATGTAATGTGTGCGCTTCAAACTTGAACCGCACACAGCAACACTGGAAGGGAGGAAGCAGCGAGATCGGAGCCTTGTCCCGCGCCTTCTGCGAGAGAACGAACTGCGCATGACCGTTGGGTTGAACATAGGTTCTGCAAATCTCACCTCCCATGTATTTTGTCCTATACCCTCCTCGAGCTTCTGCTCCCGCACGAAGCTTTCACAATGGCAAGAGCTGTCCTGTGGGGGTTCAACTGAGGGTCTGTATCAGGGCGGCCGAATCGCGGTTTCTTCTTCTCAGCAAAAGAGTTCACCGTATTACGGGCACAAATACATGACTTATTGTGTAGAATTTTTAGCGAAATAATGTGAAAATGTAAAGACATTGTTTATTGTTCATTCTCGAGGTGATTATCGTATATTACTGGGGGTTCACTGATCCTGTGCGCTATAGGGCCAACCGCGCCTGATCCTGGGCACAACATCGTTACGAATTTTTTAAATTGTCTGTCCTCCACGATGCTGAAAGGATGATATTCTTTCACAACCATGGCTGTTAATTGCCCATCCAATTCCTTCCTTTTTTTTTAACGGTACAGGTTTGTTTACATTAACATACTCGGACATGTCAGCCTGCAGAGGCCGTTTACGGCCAGTGTTCACAGTTACAGATGACCCCGGAGAACTTTCAATATCTCTTTCTCTTCTCACTGCTGCGTTATCACTGGCTGCACTATCAGCGTGGCTTGTCGATTGCTGAAAGTTTTTGCTGGTTGACGGTACATCCATTGTTCTTTGGAGAGGCACGGTTGGATGTTTCAATTTCAAATGTCGGATTAAATTCCCCGTGGATCCTCCACTAACACTTACAACTTGAGAACAGTACTTACATTTTATCTTGTTGCTCCCAGCCTCGATAAAATGGTTCCAAGCTTCGCTTCTTTTTCTGGAAGACATATTGCACTAAAGCAGAAGTATCCGCAGTACCCACTCTCTATATTACAGATTGTAATACAAAGGTAAACAACAATAAACCGAAATTGTCGCTAAGCCTCCTCAATTTCAACGCACACACCTCACACGCAATTTATTAAAACTCAAAGGTAAGCACCGCAACTAAGCACCACCACTCCAGCAAGGCATCAAGGAGCAAACTAGAAACTTGCAAGAATGAGACGTTTCGCGCCCAGAAACACGATACTCCCCTAAAACTGAAGGAAGAAGAAAGGAAATACAAGAGCGGTGGTCATCTTGCAACTGAACGGAAGTTCACATTCCAGAGCACTCCACAGCTGGCAAAGCGTTTCGAGGAGCACGATTTTCTCTTTTGACGAGAGAGACCGAGAAAAAGACATTCATTTATAAACTCGAGACGACACCGAGAACAGTTTAAAGTGGTATCCGAACCATTACGTGCTACCACCGGGTATCGAACCCGGAATGCCTTGATTACAAGGCAACGACGGTACCACAGCACCATCGAGGAGGCCCACAACTCGAGACCGAGAACGAAACAGGCATTTACAACTCGGGTCGAGACCGAGACACTGACAAGTCTCGCCTGGTCTCGATAACATCCCTAGAGGTAATTTTAGACACAAAACCCTGAAACACTTCTTTACTGAAAGACTACGAATCTACCAACTGAAAATAAATATAAATTATGGCAAAATCCCACCTCAATTTAATATATACAGTTATAGCCTAAGGTATATTTTGGAAAAAAAACATTCAAATAAAATTCGCGAAAATTTCGGAAATGTAGATGGGTATTTGAAAAAAGGATAGATAAAAAAAGAAGAAAACACTGGTAGGTCCGGTACGGAGAATATACAAAAAAAAAATCCTGGCATGTGAACTGAGATAGCTACGTAAAAATGATATTAGAATATAGGAAGAAAATGTGCAAAAAAGCAACAAAGAAAGAAGATAATGTAAATCAATTTTCAGAATGTGATTGACAATAGTTCTTCATTAGAATTTTCTAGTTCTTCCACTACTTACTTATACTTATCCTAACACTACGTCACGAGCCGCCCCCTTGGCGAAGTGGTTAGCATGGCACACTACGACGCCAAGGGTTCCGGATTCGAATCCCGGCCTGGGCATGTGTGTTTATGTGTCCCGAACAAAGTTTAGCCAAAAACCCTGATGTTCAAGAAGTCGCAACCAACAAGGATGTGGACAACAAAATACGCATCACTTGTGTCTGTTGACGTTGAACGTTCTCTTTCAACTTACAAGTATCTGCTTAGTGATCGCAGATGTAGCCTCACTCAGAAGAACATAGAAATTTTGAATGTAATCTCTTCTAACAGTTTTCTAGATGACTAATTCTAAGCAAGTAAGAAGAAGCATGTTTTCCTTTATGTCGCTTTCTAATGTATCAGAGAATTTTCTTTGCTTAGTTATATTAAACGATTTAAAACCAGTGAATACTCTGTTTGTTTATACAGACAAGTTGAATCATATATGTATGCACTGCTCACAATAAATTTTACATCTGAAAATTAGCACCCATTTTAGCACCTTTTTTGTACAAATATTGGCACCTTTATTGGCAAATTTTTGCACCTAAAATTCCTAGGTCTGATCATCACCCATCCTCATATTCGCAATTACCCAAAAGTGTCACAGAAGCGAAGTAAAATGAACCAACTCAATCAATCGATCAATCAAATACGTTATGAGAGAGTACCTTGGTCTTCATGATAGGAACGTTGTCACTTTGTAATCAAGAGATATCGTATTAGTGAAGGCAGCACATTTTAGTTCAGCACAATTTAAACTGGAGGTCCAGTCCCGATTAGCCCTACTGTGCATAAAGTGTTTATTAATGGTTAATATCGTTGCTGTTATCACAGACAAGAAAAGGGCAACGTCATGTCAATAGAAGTAAAGCATTCTTTTTAGTGGAAATTTCCATTACGAGATCTTAGAATAAGTATATGCACACACAAATGTATTAGGTATTTGTCTGTGGTATATATAATATAAGCACTAGACAACAATATATATTATGTAATATATATATTATCTACTTGAATTGTCTATATATTGTTCAGTTAACATTAAATCATGCTAATAACATGAAGCAGTTTCATATCTCGCCCACCGAAAAGGGGAAACGGGAAATACACGAACAACAGAGAAAATAAGAAAGAAAACTTTGACAATGACAGCTCGTGTATGAACTGACTTCCCAGTCAGCATATTCTTTGCGAGTCGAGGAACTTTTAACGCAGGTTTAAGCCAAACAATCTCATTGAATGACTGAATGTACAGCGGTTTCCGTGTTGGGGGTGATCACAGTAACTCGCTACGAATTCAGAGGTCCCAGGTTCGAACCATGTGCAAGGAATGGGTTTATGAGCCGCTCCAGGTGTTCTAGTGGGAGGTGGAAGAAATGGTCGAAATAGCCGTGGGCGAAATTGAAGGAAAATCGGCAGTGGGCGTGTTTTGGAGGGAAGTTATCATCTAGCGTGAGATGTGGGGGCGGGGAGGATAATGGCTAAGAAAGTTAAAACTGCTAAAGATTGATTGCCGGTGTCTTTCCGGAGGGAGAGGGAAAGAAATTGTGCTTTTAATTTAACTTGAGGAAAACACGCATATAAATAATAACTGTCGCCCTTATTATTAATAATTGAAGAAAAGCAATCGAACTAACTGAAGAAAAGCAATCAAACTGTAGTGCAAATATATATGTTCATTCTCGCTGGCTGAATAAACTATTATTATAAAATATATATTATTATTATTATTCCTGACAGGTTGAAATCGTATATCACTTTAAAATATACATTAATTACTATAAATTGTGCTTATAGTATCTAAACAAAGTTTATGTAATATCTATATCAGATTATCCGTGACGGAAAAAGGCGAAAGCAGCTTTATTATATACCACACACGCAGTAGCGTGACAGGATTTTGAAAAAGGGGGGTTACGTACACTTTTTTTGGGTAGTCGGTCCTCATTTTGCCATATTTTACTATTTTTGACGTTCTTGTTTTTAGGAATTCTGGGCCAAAGGGGGGTTATAACCCCCACCAACCCCCGACTTGGGCACGCCACTGCACACACGCTTGTTGAACATGTTTTTGAGAAGAAAGATGGAAACTTATTTTCAAAATACAGACTACCGTTTAATGCAGCATAATGAGTGTCATTCATAATTAACCAACACCAACGAAAGCACGTAAACTAACAAGCTGGTGTTTTCTCGTGCTACGGAATCCTCTCTCTCTCTCCCCCTCCCTCCCTCTCCCCCTCTCCCAGTCTCAGCCCCATATACAAATAACCTCACCACGCGAATCAGCCAAACTGTGCGCAGTGAACGATGCGCGAGCGATATTTCGTTCACGATGACCGACTCATTCACGGGTCCGAGATGACTGACAGATCCGTTTTGTTCCACGGGTCACTCGTTCAAAGCGACCGGCAGAATATCTTGGGATCCGGATCTTTAAGATTCGGATCACTGCGCGCACACCCTCCTCTCTGTGGAATGGAACGGGTCGACATAGCCCGCAGCCAAAAGGAAAGGAAGTTGTAGCGTAGCGACGAGAAGCTGAAACCAATTACAGGGGTGGGGGTGGGACTAACAGGCTGCCTGGCATTCAGAGGCAAAAAGAAAAGGGGATGGAAAAAGCAAACTATGACCTGACGGAGAACCAAGGCAAGCCTGTTAACGTTATTCCACAAAAAAATTAATGTTTATGCTTGTCCGTGTTATTTGTTTTGGAAGAAAAGTTTTATTTTGTGCATGCCATTGGAATAATTTAAATTCGCGTAAAATAATGTTTTACCTACTTTACATCGGTTTTCTTGGCAATTGTGTTAATCATGACGTATATAGAATTTCAAACAATATGTGATTTTGATTGTTGGTAGATTGTTGTGCACCACCAATTTCTACATTTCTCGCTTTTGCATAAAATGTGTATTGTTGGTTACCGGTGCTTCTTTAAATTCGTTTCAAAAAAGCCATTATTTTTCCATTAAAATTGTAAAAGTTTTCAGTTTATAAATTACTCTTAGATTGTACTGTACTCGTAGTCATTACAGAAAGGAAACAGAGTTCAGAAACTTTTAAGATGACGTTCATCTGCTTTAAAACATTGTGAATCTTGAAGAAAATTAAGCCAAAAGGTGGATCTTGACTCGTTTTTTAATCTCTATTATTATTTGTTTAGAATTTCAAGAACCTTGTTAATTACCAAAGAGAGAGCGAGAGAGGTTGTCAAACATATCATTAAGATGTGGGCAAGATATTTTGTTCTTTCCCATCTACAAAAAAAGGACAATTTGCAGACCGAAAGTTTAAAAAATACATTCACAAATAATAGCTCTTTATTGTAAACTATGAACGCACCGAAACACTGTCCCTTCTGCCCTTGAAAACAGCCAGCAGCTCATATTTACATTTAGTTTATAACAGTTCGTACCTTTTTGTGTTGGGATTACGAAAACCGAAGGTATAATATGACACGCGGGAGAGCCGGGCTCGATTCTCGGGAAAAGGTGATATAACGGCTTAGATTTTTTCCCCGGCCACGTCCCTGCATAAAGTTGGGGCTCACCTAACCTCTGATATGCCTTGGGATAAGCGTGGAGCATAATGCTGATCACTTCACCTCACCGAGATCGAGAATGTGTGTGTGTGTGGGGGGGGGGGGACCTCCACACCCTCTATATGAGTTCGTGGCACGGGAGTAGGTTCACGTTTTTATTTATAACAGAGGCCAAAAAATATTATTAACATGTTATAACTCTCGATTAAAGGCAAAAGGATGAATGTATTTCCATTGTAGTCACATCCACCAAAGCTGTTCCTTCATGTACTACTGCCTCGCCTCTTCTTTCCGAGAAACAAGCGAAGTGCGCGTGAAAGGTTTCTTTACCAGCTGAGAGCCTCTTTCGTTCGTTTTGCATTGCGGATCCTTCGTTCACGCTGACCGAGAGATCCGCTTGAGATCCGCTAAGCTCCAAAAACACACTCGTTCACGGATCTCTATGGCTCAGTCGTTCACAAGGGAACCGTGGGTCATTGAGACCCGTGAACGAGATGAACGAAATGAACGAGTCGAATGAACGAATCAGTTTGGTGACCCGATCTGCGTGATCCGGATCAACTTACTGAACGATTCTGCCCATCACTACGCTGTACCATTACCTTCTCTATCTGAAAGCCTGATGGCTTGCTCTGGCCACGTGACTAAGCGTCAGCAACTGGAGGCGAGATAGCCGCCATGTTTGATTTGCTTCTTGGGAATCAATGTTGGACCTTTTTAGTGAATGTGGAAGTGTAATGAAAATTTATGAACTGTATTCTAGTTTACATGACGTGTAAATATGCTTAAATGTACAAAAGGTATGGTGTATATGTGTTGTGTGCTCAATTGCAGGGGCAATTATGATGAAAAAGGTAAGAGTAACGTTCACATTTCTTCAAGATGTTGCTGAAAATGAGAAATGTGTAGGGCAATTCCATGTGATTCCTACGAAAAAATGCAAGTGAAGTAACAAAGGTTTCATACTCGTAAATAAATAACGGAAATAGTTCATGATGTAAAGATTTCATGTGTCCGGAATAGGCATCTAATGCGAGTATACTCTTAGATTTGGTCAATTTTAATCTCTTGTCAACACTTTTTTTTAGAAATATCAAATAATTTATCTAAATCTGAATTACAACGTTAAGATGCGTTATTGCTTATGATTGCAAAATAATTTGTTTCAAGATTTAGTCAACGTTTAAAATATTATGGTCGTGTCTACCAAAGCAGTTTGTTAGTGTAACTGTCATGCAAATTTTCAGTTTCAAAGTATGCTTAATGAAAGAAAGCTATACAACTGTGCCAAATTGATACATGTGTACATTTACATTCTTATTTTACTAAGCTTTTATGTTTCTTTAGGCTAATCGAAGACTAATGGAAGATACGAATATGTTATGAATTCAAATACAAGGGAACGATGTGTAACAAGAACTTTTGATGAAATATTCGTATGTAAAATTATCCAAGAATATATTACTTATATTTCAAACACAAATGTTTTCACACAGAAAGCATTTTATTACCCAGCTATGTTAATATGAACTACAAGTGTAATACGTAGATTTTATAAAATTGTTTCATGTGAACATAAAAATACGACAATGGGTTTACACGACCGTTAAGACGATCGCCTACAGATGATGACGTGTTGACTGAGCGCTGCGGCCTGAACCTCAAGATGGTCTTGGCTGTACCATTGCTAAGAGAGCCTCGCGCAGTTGACCCTTGCCTTGGTGACGTCAGAGCTTGTAGCGGCTCGCAGCCAATGTGCAAAAATCAAATTTAATACTTCATATCTAGGTTCCACTAAGGGCGCCGAAACCGGGGGGCGGGGGAGGCCCGCCCTCCACTTCTCATTTGGGCCCATCCTATAAGCAGTAACGTGCGGTGACGTCGACACTTGTGGTAGCGTTCATTTATGTAATGAAGGGGCCACCAAAGTAAACTTTTTTTTTAAACAAAGGGAACCTCTTTCTTGTGGGCAAATATAGGTTAGCCTGTAAATGAAAATGGCCAGTCTATGTATTAGGACTGCTTCACATCTTTATTGTTGCATGATAGTGGTGAAGTCAGTTTCTGCATTAATTTATTCTTGGGCACTTACTCCTTTGATGATTTTTTTTTCATTGAACAGTAGAAACACCTGTAAGCGAACTGAATTGATGGTTTGTGTGTTTTTAATTCCACTTATGCTAATCAGAACTGAAACTACAGTTTAGTAGGATCTGAACCACTGCTTCAACCAGGTATTGAAGTCAGGTCTAATGCCTTGATTACACTTTTAGGTTGTGAGGATGGGAGAGAGATTTAGCACCAGGTATGTTTTTAAGATGTATGAAAAAATCATGCATTCTTTACCTGCGCTACTCTTGCATGCATATCGTAGTCAACCATCGGTTTTCGTATATGTTGTTAGAAAGAGAGCACCCTGTGTTGCTGCATCTCCTTTTCCCTCCCGACCAGCAGCAGACATGATTAACTAACATTCAAAGATGGAAGTGTATGGGACCATTTTACAAATTGGTTCCAGTATGTTCCAAACAATGTTTGTTAACTATAATACAAAAAAAATTTCAAAATACAAAATAAGGGGTATTTTTTACGTAAAAGTCGGTAAGTAGGAAAGTTCTAAAAATAAATTTGATTCATAATGACACTATGAAGTTGATAAGTAACTATCTAAATTATGATTATAGCTCAAATTAATTATCCAGAGTACTAGATTTTCTTCACATAGGATGAGTAGCAGGCTAAAAATTTCTATTTCTTGTTACCAAAAATGGACATTTTGCCAGTGCAATTTTCAGTGTCTTGAAGACATTGGGCATACTATTATTACTTAAAAAATATTTAAAAGTGTGAAGAAACAACCTTTTTTTCCCCTGCATACACCAGGGTACTTCAAGATTTTCATGCGTACTGCCAATGAGGCCGATGGAACAGTTGGTTGCAGGTCTCATTGCATTTTACTTTCAGCGAAGATAATACCTCAGAATAAAAATAATGAGGTTTCATAAGTACTAAAGAAACTTTAGCAAGACAGAAGCAACTCTCAGGCTGCATTTTGGACAATCCTCCTATGTACTGAATGGTTGTCATTCATATGTTTTATTTGTTTATTTACTTGTGCTTTTCTACTGTTAAACAAATAAATAAGGAAATACTGGTTTTAGTTTGTAGGAACGATAGGAGAGCATGGTTTCGTGCACTAATTGTGCTTTTTCCCCACTCTCAAGAACATTCTCGACTTTGAATTTATATAGGTTTACAATTTTATTGCAGCTGCATGAAGTGCCCGAAATTGTGCCTAAAATTATGAAAAGTCAATTTTTCGGGGAGCAACGAAAAAAATACATAATAAAACTGATCTCATGGGTACAAATTAATTTACTCATACCATAGTGATAACTAGGGGTAAGATTTTTATGACCTAAAAATCACCAAAATATAAAAAATAAAATATGCTGTTATGACCCAAAATTTTACAAAATATGCCCTTATAACTGGACTGTTTCAAGCATCAACATCTAAATGCAGAGATATTTGCACATATGTACTATTTTTAGTTCACTTTATGGGTCCTGAGTTGCAATACACAATGAATACTTTCTCTAAATTTTGAAAGAAAAATGCAAAAGATCTTACTACAGTGAAAAAAAAAACTCGAGTGAATATGGGAGTAAGAGCGAATCCACTTAAAAAATGACTATATTTGTTGAAAATGTAAAAATATGCTGAATATGACCGAAAATTCATCAAAATATGCTTATCACGTAGAAATGGCCAAATATTCCCTTAAAAAGCACCTTAATTTAATTAGTTTCTTCATAATATGAATGTCTACATGTTTAGGGAACATATCACGCTTACCCTAAAAAAATATGCTGTGTCATGAAAATGATCCTAGCCCTAGTGATAACTATTATCAAAATAGATAGGTATATCCTTCTTAAAGTATAGACAATTAATTGATTTTAATAATCGAACAACATATTTCAGTCCTTTAATGTTTTGCGCAACACGAAACTACTAAATTCAATATCCAATTGACTGTAGTGTTGAATCTGAAAGACATCTGCACATAGCGTGCTTGCTGCGTTGCTATGGCAACCAACGTACTTCGGTACCTAGACGGCGGCGGCAGCACCATTCCTCATTGGCCAGTTTGTTTCAAAATTTCTGACGTCATCTCAAGCCAGTCAAGTCAGATTTGAAAAATTCGGGAGATTGTTCCTTGAGAAACCAGATCTGCTACAGAATCCGATGATCTAATAGTAGCGGATGAACAACGTTCTTGGGGGCGGAGGGGCGGCATAGTCGTGGGCACTGGGGGGGGGGAAGGGGAGTGGCGCGCATTATTTACGGTGTAAACTTCGTAACAATGGTGCTAAACCCAGCACCCTGTGTTTGGCGATAATATACCGAAGATCTCCATTTCAGGAGTGGACATGTTTCAAACAAAAGAAAGTAAACCGCC